>NC_133222.1:31869912-33137412 GCF_040436345.1 Pagrus major | reverse complement strand
GGAACTCGCCTTTGACTAATCCCACTAATAAGCTTAAAATGCTCATAGTGTCACGCTCACTTTGTCATATGGAAAGACTGATTTTTATTATTTTTATTTTGTAAAAATTAGTGTGAAAAAGAGAGGGCAAGGGTTCACAAAGTGTGCATGCTCCTTTAAAATGAATGACCACGATATCTCCATAAACACAATTTAAAGCAATTCTCCATGGAGACATATCGTAATCCCTAAATGTGCTTTGATGTGCTTAAAAAAGCAGAAAAAGTTCATTTGCTGTTGTGTGATAACAAACTCAGAGTCCTAACCTTCACCCTGCCTCTCTCCCTCTTCTCATCTCTCTCTCCCCTGTGTTCTCTGTCCCAGCGTAGGCCTCCCTGGTTGTGTGTGTGTCTGTGTGTGTGTGTGTGTGTGTGTGTGTGTGTGTGTGTGTGAGTGAGCACGCTGGTGGATCAAATGCACTCTGTGAGACAAAGCGTAACGGCAGGATGCTCTACGACTCTGTCATCTCACTATGGGTCACATGCACACACACACATGCTCACACACGGCCCGGGTCTCAGAGGGGGACAGCATACAGAGACTGCGGTCCCCACACACACTGATCAAAACAATGTATTTGTCAGAAAAGAGAACTCTTTCATGGGACACACGCACACACACACACACACACACACACAGAGGCGTTGGAGGCCTCTCTCCATGCCCTTGTTCCGGACAGCCCAATTATCGCTCTGCACCTCACTGTTTTCCCTTCTATTCTCTCTCTCTCTCTCTCTCTCTCTCTCACTCTCTCTCTCTCTCTCTGTCTCTCTCTTTCGCTCTCTAACTATAGTTTTGTCTTTTCTCTTTTTTTCGCTCATCCTAATAATTGATTGACTGTTAATTAGCTTCTGAAGTTTATTTTGTAACACTGATGGCTTCGTTGACGTCATCTGTGTGTGGTGTTCCAGGCACATGCTTGCACTGACAGGGGAAAAAATGTATTATATGCAGATGCACACAAAACAAACTAAATTTTGTTGGTGCTGATTATATGTTATAAACACTTTGACAACAATTCTGATAATTGATAAATTGTTCACGTACATTCTTAGGGAACATTTCCAGAGTGCCAAATGTGAGGGTTTGTTACTTGAAAGTTGAATATTTTTGAGTTTTGAAATGTTGGTTCTTCAACAAAAGCAATCTGAAGATGTTACCTTGGGCTCCAGAAATTGGGATGGCATCTTATGGACCGAACGTTTAATGAAATAATGACAGTAGTTATTAGTTGCAGCCCTATTTGACATGGCTTGTCAATAAAAAAAACCCAATATGATTTTATAATTGACAACAATAGAGGAGTAGACTGTTGAATAATTCTCTTATAAATCAAGTATGAGTAAGGTATCAATCAATGATTATGATAGTGACATTATGTGCTTCAGTTTCACTTCCTTTAATAGGAGCCGCTCTAACCACATTTACAGTATATAAATGCCATTAACTGGTCTGTGTGCACTTTTTCTGTTCCTAATTGCAGTAACTCTGTCACATACATCATATTTCAGAGCAGTGTGGATGTCTAAGATCATGGGCTGTGGGTAATAGGCACATCATTGTGTACATGTAAAGGTAGCCAATGTTTGACCACATTCTCTGATCCTGGCCAGCGTGGGAGAGTGCAAGCCAACTTCTAAAGACAGCATTGCCCCTACTGAGGGCATGAGCTTTTAAGGTGCCTTCTACAGAGACCCAAAACACACACACACATGCACACACTGAGATCACTGAAGCGTAGGCATTACTTACTTATTCACTCTCTGTCTCTATTTCTGTATTTCTCTCTTTCCTGTAGCATTTATTTATTTTATTTTTTTTTTTTTTTCAGTTGAAATAATTATTTTCTCTTTGGAAAATGTCATGGTGTAATAAAAGTAAACCTTCACTAAGACAAGGAATGCTTTTGTGATGATTGAAATATGAAATATGACAATTGATTAAGCTGGTAGTGCTGTACACTCCTTCGTCTCTCTCCCTCTTTCTCTCAGTGTGTCTCGCTCCATGTGACTCTCTCCTGCTGTTTCAATCTCCTAGTAAATGATAATGAACCTCTATCTGTCTCAGTGTGTCTCGGACACACTGGCGCCCCACACAACCTAGCAGCCTTTGAGGTTTGTGTGTGTGTCTGTGTGTGTGTGAACAAGGGATGTTTGGGGACCAGGACCATGGGGCATACCATCTCATCCATATAAGCCCATGTGGCACCCACCACACACACACACTCCCCCACAGCTATTGAGACGGGATTAGGGCACCCTCGTGTCGGCCTTTGAGGCAAAGAGAGATAGGAATCTTTGTGTATGTATGTGCTGTGTGTGTGTGTGTGTGTGTGTTAGTCAGTATGGGTGTCATGGATGTATGATTGAAGACGTTATTAACCCCACGATCCCCCGCAGCCCTGCAGCTGAAGTTGTGCAGACTGTTTAAATGTGTGTGTGTGTACATACACACTTACAGGGCATGAGATAAGTGACAAAAAGGGAAGAAGACACAGACTGTCTATCTCTGAGTCAGTATGTGTATGCATGTTTGTGTGTGTTAATGTGTGTGTGTGTGTGTGTGTGTGTGTGTGTGTGTGTGTGTGTGTGCAACTCCACAAGGGGTTACAGATTGGCCCGCAGAAGACACCATCTGATCTCTCCGGGCTGTACACTCCTATGGTGTGCGTGTGTGTGTGTGTGGCCCCACGTGTGTGTGTGTGTGTGTGTGTGTGTGTGTGTGTGTGTGTGTGTGTGTGTGTGTGTGTGTGTGTATATGTGTGTGTGTGGGCGACTGGGGCATTGGTCCTGTATGGTACAATGGTGATAAGGACAACAGGCGGGAGACTTGATCGTCAAGGGGTGCGTGTGTGTGTTTGTACGTGTGTGTGTTTATGACGCCCACCTTTCATCTGGCCTTTCACCGTGGGTGCTGTGATGTCACTCACACCTTCTGAAAATAGACACATATACACACACAAACACACATAAACATTGGTATAATCCCAAGTGAGAATAAGGAGGAAGGATGGAGGCTGTGTTGTGGACAGTCTCTTGTGTGTTTCAGCTCTCTTAGCCTCTCATTGGTCACTTATGTTGAAGCAGTGCTTGTATGATAGTGTGACTTATGATCTAATGACAAAGTGTGTATGTAATGTAAAATCATTTAGCTACTGTATACACCAGTAGGCCTTACAAATTGATCAGAGAAATTGATTATAAGAGTATCCACATGGAATTTCAAAAATGTTCTCTAAGTATGACAATGTCTGATAGAGCATAGACACTCCTGATGGTAAAGAGACATTCACAGACTAAAGAAAAGGGGGAAGTATGTGGAGAGAGGTAACAAGGGGTGAGGGGCCTGAATTGGAGCCCACACAAATTAATCAGCAAGTGATGACCCAAGAGGGATGATAAGGGGACATGGAGGGAGGAATGGGCAACGTGAGGGATGGATGAGTGACTGCAGTGGGGGGAAGGAGGATAACGAGGACAGAGGGAGGGAAAGAAGGATGGCTATAGGAAGGGAAGATCATCCATAGCCCCGGTGGGGAGGACAGGCAATTACCAGTTGGGGCAGACGTGGCACTGGGATTGGTGTGTGTGAGTGTTGGGGGAGTGTTCAAGGGAGAAGGAAAAATGAAAGGAGAGCATGCAGCAGGGGAGGGGAACTGATCTGGAGCGGAGCCTTAAAATCCTTGTTTGTCAAACTAAATGAAAATGCATTCCAATAAACGTTTGAGTTAAAGAATTCAACTTTTCAACAAAAAGTTTGGGAATCACTGTTCAAATGTGACAGAGTGGATGCTGGGTACTGGCTACACGTCACCTCTATTGATATTCCTGTCATTGCCGTATGATCACAAGCACATTTCATCTTATCTGTGTCTGCTGCTCTTCTGTTTTATCTATATAGTTTTCTGACACATCAGTATAATATATATACAACTGTCTGAGTGTGTCTGTCAGTTTCTGAAAGGGCGTAAGACATCTGCCACGAGTTTTGTATTAATGTTCTAAAATGATGTCATATGTTCCTGTTTTTCGTGTTGTTTAACCCGGCCTACACATGCGTGTCTGTCTCCTATTTGCAGAGGAGGGCATCAATCACGAGTGCAAGCTGTGTAACCAGATGTTTGATTCACCTGCCAAGCTGCTCTGCCACCTGATAGAGCACAGCTTTGAAGGCATGGGAGGTACCTTCAAGTGTCCCGTCTGCTTCACAGGTGAGAGACAGACACACACATGCCCGCACAAACACAAAAACACACATTCACCTTCAAGGACAGGAGCACAGATAACTCCTACTCACTGGAGTCCAATCTGCTTTGCATTTTATAATGGACATAGGGACATGATGATACATACAGTACACAAAAGCATAAGAACATAAACATACTACTACTAAACAACAGGGACATAAAATTACCCTGAATAATCACATAGACTCACTCTAGTATACCGTAAGAAACTATTCTGTGTGTATTTTGCATCACTATGTACAGTATCACCAATGAACTGACCAAGAGCTGTTTGCTTTGTGTTTTAACTGCTCAGTAAGTCTGTTATCTATGTTCATAAATTTGGCCAAAAACACACCTTGTGTTTTGGGTTTTTTCACCCCTTGCCCGTTTTAACAACAGCAGTTGAGCCACGTTTGAAGGCTTGTTGTCAATGACGGAGCCTATCGTAACTATAGAAACCAACGTGGTATCAAATTACATAGTAACAACCAGGTGAACTTGCAAGGTTTTATGAAACAAAGGCATAAGAAGGGCAACATTAAATTTCACAACTAATGCGTTTACAGGAAGGACATAATACCAGAGGACATCTCTCTCTCTCTCTGTTTCTCTGCAGAACATGTGTGATTGTTATTAAACAGGAGGTGTGGAGCAGGAGAGATTGTCAGTTACTTAATCCATTTTGGAATGGCATCTCAAAAACTGACAGAAAAAAAATAAAGGAAAAAAATGCTAAAATAGGTTGCCACGTATACCTGGACAGCCTGTGCAGGTAAAGTCTCCATGTGGGAAACAGTGACATATTTTGGTAAAAATGCAATATTCTAGCTGGAATCAAGGTTTGCTCTTAAATCTTCCCTGCAATCAGCTCCAGTACATGTTAGGGCTCAGAAATGGCTCTCTCTGGGTTACCTGCACCATGATACATAGAGTCAATGTGCTCTAATGGCTGTGCAGTTTTTGGTTTTGGCTAAACCGTAAGATCACATTCAGAATATTCATTGTTTTAACATGTCTAACTGTGGGGGTTACACTCCAGCAGGGTGCTGCTGCTAAAGAAGCACTGACAAAATTCTGTGTGTGCAAAAGTTCATGAAGTATTTTATATCGGTGAAATCCACTAGAGGACCCAAACAGAATGCTGAATGACCAAATTAGACCTGTGGTGTTCAGAGTTTACCAGAAACTAAGCCTGCACCTTGGCTTTCTCCCTCCCCATACTCTCTCTCTCTCTCTCTCAGCCCTCCCTCTCTCCCTCGCTGTCACTTCATCGCTCTCTTTCCCTCGCTCAGTTGTTGAGTTTGTGTTGTGTTGTGTAGCCCTCCCCCTCCCCCCCAGGTACACAGCAACGCTTTAAACTTTAACTCTATTCCTTGGTGGCTTATGAATTAGTAAGATGGGCACCACTCCTATGGGGAGGCTTAATAATTCAACACATACACACTCACAGCGAAAACCAAAAGTTTACTGAAACAAAGGCGAGCAAAAGAAGGAGAAAAAGTGTACGAGACAACCCTGGAACGGAAGTTAAAAAAAGAAGCGATAATTTATTGATAAATATCACAAGGTCTCCTGAGGACAGCTCTTCCTGTTTTCTCTCATTCTTTCTCTCGCTCCCTTTTGTCTTTTCTTGCTATCCCATATGCTCCCTCATTTAAACTTAACCCTTAATTTGCTTTGTGTGTGTTTGTGTGTGTTTGTTGGGTTACTTGTTGTTGGGGTACTGAAAACTGAGTTGCCATTTGGTTGATTTTCAAACAGTACAGTATACACTATATAGTCTAGTACATATCTTGCAGTGTTCACTGTAACTGTCTGGTTGTTAACAGTAAATCAGGCTCGGCTCCAGTTAATTCTGAATCTGCAGTTCTGTAAACAAAGCTACATGTACTGTAGTAAGGCATGGGGACTGGATCACAATTATCCAAACTAATACTGATTCACAATATTATCCTGATAATCATCACTATTTGCATTAAACTCTTAAAATGGCTCTAAAATGGCACTGTAGCAGTGTAAGAAATTGCAACTGGTACCATTATTGATACTGCGGAAAGTTAGTATTGAAACTGTTTCAAATTCAGAAATCGGAATCAGAGTAGTTTTTATACTATCAACTGTATGTTATTGAGCTAGACAGCTTTCTCAAGTCCCTGATGCGAGGATATTCACAATTATCCTGATAATCTAAATTCACCACAATCAACTTATCCTTTCCATCCTGATCCACAAAATACATCTCTTATCCTCCCATCTTTAACTGTATTCTCAATCCTTCAGTTATCTTCCACTGACAGATACAGGATCAGTTTTCTCCAAAGCTTGGATGCAATCATTCAAATATTGCAATGGCACTGCAAGGCATCTGGCAAATATTATGATAACCAATCCAACTTGAATCTTGAAACTGCTGAAAATGATGTTGGCTTGAATTCGGCACCATATTACGGGCACAGCAACAGACACGCCCATAACAGTTCAGAGTCTTCTGTTATTTTGCCTACTAGGAAAATCTCAACTGGAAGGTCCACTTGAGCTGATTGCCGAGTTGTTGGTCTGTGGAATTATCTTAAATGTCTTCAGTCTTCATTGCTGATTGAAACACTGTATAACTTTTGCTGTATTTTTTCCTTTGCCAGTGTTTGTGCAGGCCAACAAGCTCCAGCAGCACATTTTTGCCGTCCATGGTCAAGAAGACAAGATCTACGACTGTTCCCAGTGTCCGCAGAAGTTCTTCTTTCAGACAGAACTACAGGTAGGTCTCTTAAACTCTATCTCTGTATTGACCTTCACCTGACTGTCTGTCTGTGTACAGTCTTTGTCTGGCATAAATTGGTAAATCATTGTGTGCAGGAGAGGAGAAAGTTAACTCTAAACCCACACAGGACAAACAGTTTCTGGCAACCACCTGAGCAGACCTCCTCATTTCCTCCACACCCTCACTCTCTGTCATCACACCCTCCCTCCCTTCATCCTAGGTTTCCACCCATCCGTCAATATACAGTAACCTTCCCAGTACCTGCTTCCATACTCCCTCCCAGCTACTGTACATCATTTCACAGAATCCCTCTATTTATGGTTGTATTTCTCCCTCTTTCCTTTCCTCTGTCCCTCTCTTTCCATCTCTCCTCATGAGGCCTGAGCAGGGTTCTGGCAAGCGTCATGTCATTAGGGTCCAGACACATTTGTGTGTGTGTGTGTGTGTGCATGGGTGTGCATTTGAAAGAAAGGATATAAGTCACCCAAGAGTAGGTCCTGGGCCAGCTGTGGCCAGATCTCTGAATGATGTACAGTAAACCTTCCTGTCCTCCTCTATTGCATCTCGTCCTTGTCTCTTGTAGCCCTTTGGCACCAGACTAGTGACCTGCAAAATCTGCATGTCAAATATCAGCCCTGTTAAGGGGGAAATCTGTAACTTTCCTCTGCTGCTGCCAGAGGCGTATGTTAAAGATGGCATAGTTGTTGTGGAAGATTGTATGAAAGCTTGCAGCTTATTTGAATTCACAACAAAACTTCAAAAGAAAAATTCAGCAGCTCTTGAGGAATGATACTTCTGGGTTTAGGATTAATTTTGATGCTTAGAAATACCAACATATGTTTAATGTATTGCTTCCAGTATGTGGCTCTGTTTTGAGGATGACTTATTGACACTGTCAACATGGACAGGTGCCCACCCTGCAAGCCATGGAAAGCTGATCAACATGTCTCATTAGCAAAGTAGTTGGAGAATATCTTCATCTATAATACATTCTCTGGGTTGTGTATTTTACAGTTCAACTACACAGATGAAAACATGAATAATTTATTATTAGAAAAAACAAAAAAATAAAATCCAGACAAATACAATCTGCAGTCTAACTTTAAGTGGAGTCTGCAAAAGCACCACAGCCCATCATCGTGCTCACAGGATGTCCCATGTTCTTTCAGACATTTCTTTCAGCAGATGGACCAAGGTTAACACGCTATAATGTTCCCGATTTGTGTTTCATAAAAGTTGTCTAGAAGATGAACTATCCTAATCTCTCTTTCCATTCATTCTTTTTGTTCTCTTTGACTCTATTTCTGTTCAACAAGCTCAACTCTTTGGCCATGACCTTGCAGTCTTAAACTCTACAAGGTCCATCTTAGAAGGACACAGTTGAGTTTGCAGCCAGTAATATTGATGCCTTTTTAGTTTAGAATCTTGTACAAAGTACCCAAAGGTCACACTTGAGTAAAAGTAAAGATATTGTGTTAAAATTTTACTTTGGTAAAAGTGAAAGTCGTCCTTCAATAGTACTCAAGTTAAAGTCTTAAAGTATCTGATATAAAATGTACCTAAGTATCAAAATTACATGTAAAAGTAAATTATACATTTTTACATATATGTATATACTTTATACTAGTGGTTCACTGATTGATGAATACAATAAAAAAACACTGATTCCAATAGTGAATATAGACAGATTGCCAATAAAATAAATTTTAAAATGTGCTGCTTTGGCTCTGATGCTGTATGTAAAAGTAACTGCTGAAAAGTAACTGGTAACTAAAGATATCAAAAAAAATGAAGTGGAGTAAATAGTACAATGTTGGCCCCAAAAATCGTAGTGGAGTGGAGGTATAAAATATCCAAAAATGGAAATACTCAAGTAAAGTATAAGTACCTCAGGTACAGCACCTGATTAAATGAACTTAGTTACATTCCATCACTGGTTGATAGTGACAAGAGGTGTTTACTCCAAAAAAAAGAGCTGTATTCAATTATTGCATAGTTAGAAGAGTGGTTGGTGTGTAGGCTGAGATTTAGTCAAGGAAAGTCAGAAAAAGACAGAAATCCTATTTAAGTTTAAATTTTAAATTCTACCAGGGATTATCTACAATTACAAAGGCCTGCAGCAGCCACCACACACACACACACACACACACACACACACACACAAAGTGGCAGTGATGTAGGGCCGGAGGTGGTGGGCATATGGCTGGCCAGTCCATTTAACAGCAGGGTGACTGCTGGACCCTGTCGGTTAATGTCCACACAGGCAACACTCACACCTCACACACTCCCACTCACCTCCACACACCTCTGCATGCCCACACAAAAACACCCTCACTCCTCTTTTATATACCACTCCATCCAAGATGACACTTCTGCTGTTGTCTGACCAGGTCTCAACACCTTTATAGACTGATGAATTGTGGGACTATAAAAATTAGTGGATAGATCAGTGTTGTTAGGCTTGGATTTCAAAGATCTTGCTCTGTTTTCTTCATACTATTGTCTACATCTAATTCTACCTCATATCAAGCTGATGGGAGAATTTGAGAGGGATATCTGCAGGGGAGAAGTTTAGATAGCGTGACTTGACTCTTCACAAATATACAGTAAACTGAGCTGAGTTCGGTCAGTTCAGATGAGTTTCACTCTGTTGTTTTCATTCCAGCTAAGTTGAGCTCAGTGCAACTTTTTTTCCCTCCCTCAGCTCCTTGCACTTCTTTCTCTTTGGCCGCTGCGCTGTGGCTATATCCATCTTGTTACTCTTTGGTCCTGGCCCAAGTGTGTCTGTGTGTGCTTGTGTGTGTGAAAACTTGCAGCCCGAGCCCGACCTGCCACAGCTCCATCGCCCCATGGGAGGGCTCTCTAAGTGGGCTAGACAGAAAGGCTGACCGGGGGAGATGGAGAGCTACAACCGCGGAGGTTAATGCCACTGCTAGCTGTTATCACATGTGTGTGTGTTAGAGTTTATGTGTGTGTGTGTGTGTGTGTGTGTGTGTGTGCGTGCGTGCATCTGCCAGAGAAAGTGGAATAGGGTAATTTGTGTGCGTTTTAATGAGGTACGGATGGATGAAGAAGGCTGGTTGGCCAGCTAGAAAAGGCTTTGGCCTCTTTCAACCCCTCAGAGGGGCCATATGATGTCCGGCTCACTCCCTCTTTCTCTCCCTCACACAGACCCAAGGGTCACTGCCGCATGGACACGTCTCTGCATCATCCTCTCTCCCTCCTGATTGCACTCTTTCCTTCTCTCTGCATACAAAGACTTTCACTTTTTCTCAATCACTTGCTTTCATCTCTCTATCCATTCCCTATACATGCAGACCACCAATTTCACTCTCTCTCTCTTCCCGTCTCTCTCCCACCTCTTATTCTGTCTTCCTCCCTTTCTCCGACTCCCCCCCTCAGTCCCAGAAGAACCAGCCCCTATGCATATTTTAGCCCCTCTCCTCTCTTCCTCTCTTCTGTGCCTCTCCCCAGTGCCCCATAAATAGTGCAGACGTAAGCTGGTAAATAAGAGATGTTTTGGTGTGTGTCTGCGAGTTATGTGTATGTGTGTGTGTGTGTAAATAAGAAATGCCGTGGCCCTGATCAGTGAGGTCCTTCTGGATCTCTCTCTGCCTTTACTCCCAGACTTCACATAAGACTCTCCTCATTCTCTCTGTTTTTGTTTCTTTCTTTCTTTAGCATTTAGCACGACAGTAAAAACTGTTTTGTTATTGTTTTTATAATGTCAGTTTTTCACCAACATTGACATTCATACAAAATTACAACATGTACTCTTTTGTTGTCTTTGGAGACTGTGTTTCCCTCCTCTAAAAGTGTACCTAGTTTGAAACAGTCCTGCAGCTCTGTGTCAGCTCCAACTCTCTCCTGTCTTACATTCCCTGACAGGCATCTTGATTCTCACATTCTCTTTAAGCCTCTAGGGGGTGCTATACTGCAGCTTCTGCCCTCAATGCTTCCTCATATCCCTTGTTGCATCCATCACTCTTACACTCCTCCCCAATCACCCCCCTTTTTTTCTACCTTTGCGTCTTGTGCTACACAATTTCCTTTAGCGCTACTAAATATTTAAACACTACTAGATGGGTGGATTGCTGGTCAGATGAATAAATGGATGCATGTGTGGATGGATGGATGGATGCGGGGGTTCCTTTCGTTTGTTTATGTGTTAATTCCCTCTGCCACATCTTCCTCCTTTCCTCTTGCCCCAGCTGTGTTGAATATTTGAGAGTTGTGCGTGCACACAATCAGGATCTGTTCCCTCGTAGACACAATTAAAAGAACATAGTTTACACATGATGGATGGATGAAGGGGTAGACGGAGAGATGGAAAACTGGGAAATAAAGAAACAGACATACAGAGAAGAATGGAGAAATCCATCCAGACAGAAAGGCAGACACATGCAGTTTCATGCACAAACTAAGTCTAACTAAGAGTTATTGCATTTTACATTGAAAGGGGAACCATGTAGTTTTGGAGAAGACTTTCAAACTCAGAATTCCTGTATTAACAAAGGTGGCAGGGTCCGCCAAATATAAACAAAGTCAGACAGTATGGAATTGTGTTGTCCTTTAAGGTCAGTTTGTTTATTCCGTTTATTCAGTCATGAAAACAGTTTGTTTATTTAGTTTGTTTTGGCATAAAAAATCACTCAGTGAAGATCTTTCTCTTCTGGTTAAAATTTCTTCCCTTAAACTACACAGTGGACCTTTAACCTTTTAAACATTGTTCGACCACTCCCCAACAACGAGCTATTATATCAGTAACATGTTATTCATTTGTATGCAGTCAGTATGAAGCAGTTACTGAATGTTGTCCACACCTGGAAACTGAAAGAAATATTTAAAATGTTTCCCCTGCAGCGAAAGTAATGAATAACGTGTGTGTGTGTGTGTGTGTGTGCAGGTGTGTGTGTGTGTGTGTCTGAGAAACGAGCTGTGTTTAGTAGTCTGTCTGTGAATAATGTTGTCTTTGTCTTTGTCTGAATCTAAGAGCCTCACTGTCTCCCTCTAACTGAATTATGGAAAGGTGTGGATGTGGTTGAACTGGCAATAGGATTTATTTGTGTGTGTGTGTGTGTGTGTGTGTGTGTGTGTGTGTGTGTGTGTGTGTGTGTGTGTGTGTGTGTGTGTGTGTGTTCACCATTGTCTGGGTGCTGCAGTCAGTTGTGAGTGTTGTGTCAAGTCATAGTGTGTACTCTATGATCCATGTCTCCCATGGCTCAGTGTGTGTATGTGCGTGTGTGTATGAATTTGATCCGTAGATCCCTGTGGCGTTCCAGGGGAGCACACTCAGCTGCCCCACCACTCACTGGGAGACTCTCTGTTATTAGAATGGGGACCTGGGACACATACACACACACTCACACATACACATACTCTTGCCTCCCTGAATCCCCGGACTTGAAGTTATTTGCAGCAGGGGAAGGAGAGACAGAAACAAAAAGAGATTCAAAACAAAAGAGAGGATAGCGAGACAGAGACTGTAAGCCAGTCAGCCTTACCTGATACAACAACTACTAAGATTTCTAGTATTTGTAGAAGTTCTGCTTACACAGCATATATAGAAAAACTGAATTTTGGAAGCAAATGTTAAAAAATTCAAAGCAAAAAAAACAGAGGCCAAGCAAAAGAAACACATCAACAACAATGTATTTTGAAAGATGTAAAAGGTAATTCTGCCGTTGTACCTAACTGCCTTTAGTCATTGCAGACTTTTTTTCACCCCTCTGACCACCTGAGGAAGAATTGCATCCAAATTGTTTCTGTGGCTGTTAACACTGTTGGGATTTTTGCAGTGTTCATTGCAAAGCATATTCTCTTCATGCTGGATTTGGATAAAAGAAAGAAAGTATGATATTTATATGCATGTGTCCACGTGTGTGTGTGTGTTTGCATTTATGCCTTTAGGAACTTACCACCTGAAAACGGTGAAAAACGATACACAGTGGGTCTCTGTGAGGAAGGAGGTAGAGAAACAAATGAGTCAAAAGAAGAAACTTGTTGCTTTGATGTAAAGCGGAGGAACAAATAGGCGGATGCAGAGAGACAAAGACAGACAGAGTGAGATAGAGAGACAGACAGAGATAAACAGAATTGGGGACAGATACAAAGGAATTGCACTATGTGAGCCAGCACCTGGAGGGTTCCTAACAGCTTGGACCATGTTCCTGTCATTTGGTTTGTGTGTGTGTGTGCGTGTGTGACAGGTGAACAGAGGCGATGTGTCACAGAACAGGACAGACGCTGCATGGCGTAGTGTTCTATCAGCCCTGCCAAAATACACATACCAATATGAGCACGGCACACACAAACACACCACATCTCATCACATCAACAGCTTAAAAAAATTTTTTTTTTGTTTGGCTCTGTAAAATAACACTCCTATCCTATCCTTGTCTCACTTTTTTAGTCTAATCAGTCACGCTTTTATCATTCTTGCTCTGGGGCTTTGTTTCATTTTGAAGCATCTCATTAGAAATAGAGCAAGTACCTTTCCCTGTTTTTTTCTATTTTTTTAGAATGAGATTTTAATACATTATAAGTAACAAGTGTTACATTTTTCAACAGTGTACAATGGGTATTATTTGAAATGGGCTTACTATATGTTATACCTATTAACCCTCACAACACCAAAACTGGTGGCAGGTTTGAAAGGCATGTTTTTCTGAAATATCAACAAATTAAACCATTTATCGTAGCCACAAACTGTAAAAATGATCTTTATCTAATTTCTGAGAGTCCTTGAACAAACCATGCAGGACAAACACTTCAATCAGGAAAATAACTAAATTGCAGCTGAAAATAGTGATGTTTGAACAAAATCACATTAAAAAAAAATCAAGAAATTCTTCTTTTTAATGATTTATGGCAATATAACTGTGTTATACAGTACAAAAGACACTGTGCTGATTGAGCAATGAGAAATGAATCCATATTGGGTTAAAACGTGACAGTAGCAAACAAACAGACAGAAACTGGTGGGCTTCTGGTGGTGAACTTCCAGTGAGTTAATAGGTTTTGAGGAGTGTGACCCCTCAAAATGTCAACCCACAACCCATCAAATGTATATCGCAAATGGTGCAAATGTATAGAACCTTTGTTACAAATAAATTTGCTGAATGTTTTATCAATTAGTTGGTTAATCATTTGTTTTATGAAATGTAAGGATATAGTGAAAAATGTACACATTCACAATTTTCCAGAGCCCAGGTGGACGTAAACGTGCACGTAAATGTAAACGATATTGAGTTGACTATCATACAATAGGAAGGAAACAACTTAATATTTACAAAGACGATATAAACAATCATTTGATAATCAAAGTACATGCCGATTAGTTTTCTAACAGCTAAGTGATGAATTAACTAATTGTCTCAGCTTTATTTACATCAATGGGTTTTGACAAAGTTAAATAAAAAAATGTAAGTCTTTATTTCAGTTATTTTAAGAGGCCGTTTAAATCAGAGATTAGAGGACCATCTAAGAAAAATGTGTCTTATTTTGTGTTTCAAATTTAATTGATCTCCCAGTCAATGCTTAATCTACTGAAAATTCTAATGAATTGAATGACAAACATCATCAAAAATACAAAAATACTCTTGTGTACACATACTTTACTGTGTCCTCACACTCACCCTTCCTCCCTCCCTTCATGTATCAACACAACACACTCTTGTCTCCTTCACTCATCCATCTTTATGTCCGTGCTGTCTCTGATTTTCTTCCTGCATTTCTGCCAGTTTAGGGTGCGTGGTAATAAAACAAAAGCGGGCCCCCTAGGGACTCATGGGGATTGGGCGTGTGCAGTAATATGACAGTGACACGGAAAGCCAACACGCTCTGCTGAATTGTGAGCTCATGTGTGTTGGACGGATCATGTCCGTGCATTTATTTATACATCTGTAACCTTTAAACACATATTTCATTTATGTCTGCCTGCCATTCTGGGTTACACAGTGTTATTGTGTGTGTGTGTGTGTGTGTGTGTGTGTGTGTGTGTGTGTGTGTGTGTGTGTGTGTGTGTGTGTGTGTGTGTGTGTTCCTGCTTCCTTGCACGCGTACTGGCAGGACACTGAATGTACGAGTGTGTTTTTGGATTTTTGGATGCTTGTGTTTGTCTGTCTTGTCACCCATGTCTGCAGGCTCCAGTCCTCATCTGGCACTCAGCTTCACAGTCTACAAGGACCCTCGGCCCTGAGAGTAGTCTGTGTGTGTGTGTGTGTGTGTGTGTGTGTGTGTGTGTGTGTGAGTAAGAGAGAGAGAGAGAGAGAGAGAATTCTTTTTTTTTTTTAACATGCCCAAATTTTTCTGTCTAATGCTATGACTCAAACAAGTCTTGTTGTGCTCAGGAGTGATCGGTTGTTTGTGTCGGAGGTGAAGTCACTTCCTATTTTGTGTAACAGCTTCCCGCAGGGAGCCCTCACCTTTGCTGTGAATCTGGTGTAGATCCATGCGTGTTTGCCTTTTGCCGTTCTGTGTGTTTGTGTGTGCCCTTCATGCTGTGAGTGTATTTTGGGTTGTGTTTACTGGTCCAAACCTGGCTGTTTGGGCGAGAAGCAACAGGCGAGGGGAAGTCCCCTAGGAGAAAGAAAGGGAGGGAGTACTCCAAACAGGACATGGTCAGAGAGGTCACCCTGGGTGGGATGGCGGAGGAGAGAAGTGGGGGTCAGCTGGAAAATGAAGGAGATAAAGGAAGTTTTGGATAGATGATTTAAATGTCATGTATAGAGGTGGGTTTACAAAAGGAGGAAGAGAGACAGAGGGGTGATAGGGAGGGACAGAGACAGACAGAGAGAAATGGAGGCGTGGGAGGGGAGCAGGGAATACGTGTCGGCGGGATGTTAAGGGCAGGGGGTGCGTTTATTTTCGATCTGCTCCCGAGGCAGCATCCTGTCCTGGACGGGTGGGGCTAAAGACAAGCCAGGGAGCAGAGGAAGAGGGCTAAGACAGCCCATCTGCTAGTCCCAGACACACACACAAACACACACACACACACACACGGACATAGACACAGACATACACACGCTCACTCTGTTGGAAGAGTGTCAACTCTGAGCTATAAATACACTGAACCCAAAGAAGACCACAAGGCGACTAAGGTGATTTTTCATTTGGTGTTAAAAACAGCAGTGGAGATGGGGCACACACATACACACAGCATTTGGACTGCCTCCAATTACCCCCACATACACACACATTTGACACAAATTCACGTACTGACAGACGCTCGCTGATACATGTAGGTAACACACACACATGCACGCACACACACACACACACATACACACACACACACACACACACACACACACACACGGCATAGTTCCAAGCAGTGCTTCCTCTTCCTGTGTCTATTAGAGACTTGGCACCTAGTTCTCAAGGTGTAGTTGTTATCATCACAGATCAGTGCAGAATGTGTGTGTGTGTGTGTGTGTGTGTGTGTGTGTGTGTGTGTGTGTGTGTGTGTTTGTGTGTTCAAGTAACTGTGAGAAAGTTATTAATCCGACATTTTAAGTTCAGGCCGGGTGGCAAATGTAGCCACACAGCTACTGTACATGTTTCTGCTATATGGCTGAAACTTAACAGGCAAAACACTTGCATGCATATTAAAGGTGACAGCGGTGCTCGTCCACCCATCTAAAACACAAGCATCAGCACACAAACACACATATGTAGTGTGTAATGCAGTAGATAGCAGAGTGGAGCAGGACAAGGCAGATTAGATTTTCTCCTATCTCTATCTCTTGGTTTCCTCTGTCCTACCCCTCTCCCTTAGGCCATGAGACTGTGTGTGTATGTGTGCATGTCTGTGTGTGCGCTATTGTGTATTCTTTGCGTTTTTTCTTGCCATTGTGTGATTGTCTGTGCATGCATGTGCTCTTAGCTGCGGGTGCACATCAGTGAATGCATTCCCGTGTGTGCGTGTGTGTGTGTGCGTGTGTGTGTGTGTGTGTGTCTCTGGCAGTTTGTGCGTGGGTAATGCGACAGGGCCATATTTCCCCTGGGCCCAGGGCTCTGCAGGCTTTAGCCTCGCTCTCTCTAAGCAGTTTAGGAAAAACAATGACAGGCCTCTGTATTGACTGGTCTGGCCTGGTCTGGCCGGGAAGATGGGCTGTTCTCACTACTGCACACACACCCTCTGTTATGAAAAGAACAGTCGAAACATAGTGAAATAAAGTCAAACCAGGGATTATGTTCATTTTCATTCCATTTCAAGTCATCCAGGAAGTGGGCTTTACCGAATGACATAATCCATAAGGAGCTGAAAGAGGCTGTTCCTGTCTGACAGTAAATAACAGCAGAATTAATAAGAAGGCTGCTGCCTCATATTCAAACTAACCTGTGTCAATCATGCTATTACAGATATTACAATTGCAGTATGATTAACGATAAGTGGGAATGATCATTTTTTGCATCACAATTTTTGTTTTCACTCATAAGAAGCCTTCCTGTTCTTATTTATTCTGCACATTTGCCTCGTCTGTTCCACATTACAACACTTCCAGAAGTTTTCACAAAATAATTTTACTGGAAGGCTTTTATTGTGAAACATCTGCAGATGTGGAGTTTGATAAAAGGCGACTTTGTCTGAGAGCTGACCACACTCATCTCCGGCCGAGGACCACAGTAAACACTAAACAGTCTTCTTCTCCTCCTTCTGTCATACATTTTTTCTGTAGAATATATCAATTAGTCTTCTGTAGAGCAGATGTCACACTGTGACACACACACACACACACACACACACACACACACACACACACATATGCAGGCCTCTGATCGATTGCACTGCTGCATAATCAATAACAAGCTCCCAACAACAACGTAAATGAAGAGAAGTAAATGGGAAGTGTGTGTTTGTGTCTGCGTGTGTCATATGATGTGTGTAGCATGGCAGGCTGTCATCCATCCGTCCATTACATCCTTCTCTCATCTCTCTCCCCTCTCTTCTCCTCTGGGCTATTTCCAGCAGTCCACTGCAGCGCCGCAAGCTTCTCCAGGGAGTGACCGCAGCCTCCCTCCCTCTATCCCTCCCTCCTCTTCCTCTGTCCTTCCTTTTCTATCCCTCGCTCCGTCTACAAATCAATACGGCAACAGCAGGACCCAAAGAACCTGAGGGAAAACACACACAGACACACACTCTCTCCCTTTCCTACTTCCTCCCTACTTCCCTTTTTCCTTCCTGAAATCTGTCTACAACTTGGCTTTTGTGCTTTTCTTCTGCTTTTCTCTCCATTCACATATCTAATGACCTCCTTCTTAGAGGTCATATATGAGGTCATGTAGGAGGTCAATTCCTCTCCTCTCCTCTCCTCTCCTCTCCTCTCCTCTCCTCTCCTCTCCTCTCCTCTCCTCTCCTCTCCTCTCCTCTCCTCACGTAAAGAGGAATGAGCCTGACCTCTTCTGGCGACGAGAGGAAATGCAGCCAGTTAGCTTGCCGATTGAGCGGAGAGGATAAGAGGAAGCGATGGAGTGAGAGGCAGCAGACAGAAAGAAAGAGAGAAAAATAGAGAGAGACGAGGGTTTTTCTATCATAATGGGGTCAGTGGCTCCCAAAGAGATCTGCTTCCTCACCGGAGAGGCCTCCACACAAACACACACGAACATACAGAAACAGACACTTATTTTTCACTGTCATGTTCGTTATTTGCTCACCCATTTCTCTGAGACCTTCTACTGCCTGTGTCACTGAGTGAGTGTGTGTGTGTGCGTCGGACATTAATACCCTTTGCTTTCCCCCGGACAGGCTAGCTTGGCCTCTAAAGCCGAGTGACAGACACTCTCATACATGCTCGCTCTCTCTCTCTCTCTCTCTCTCTCTCTCTCTCTCTCTCTCTCTCTCTCTCTCTCTCTCTCTCACACACACACTCACTCACACACACACACAAACACACACACACACACAAAAACACACACACACACACTCTCACACCAAAGGGCTCAACGAAACATGCACAGCAAGATAAGGCCCATAGAATGACAAATAAGTATTTATCAACCCCAAACCACGTATAATCCTTCACATTTCTGTCCCCATCCACCCCTCCATCTCCTCTGTTCATCCCCCAATCCCCTCCTCGTTTTTTTTTTTTTGTTGTTGCTGTTGTTTTTTTTCTTCTTCATTCTCCCATCCGCTGTTCTTTTTTGTCCTTTTTTCCCTTCTTTCTGTAGTGGGGCCTATCTGTGTGTGTGTGTGTGTGTGTGTGTGTGTGTGTGAGTGAGAGAGAGAGAGAGAGAGAGAGAGAGAGAGAGAGAGAGAGAGAGAGAGAGATTAATCTGAGAAAGCTGCTTTTAGTGATGGGGAAGGGGGGGGCGGCGTTGATTGGGAAGATCTCACTGGGAATTGTGTGTGTGTTGTGTGTCTATAAGCGAGAGTGTGTGTGAAAAAGAAGCAAGGATGATAGGGAGAGGTTTCAGAGGGAATGTGTGTGTGTGTGTGTGTGTGTGTGTGTGTGTGTGTGTGTGTGTGTGTGTGTGAGAGAGAGAGAGAGGGGTAGGGAAGGTTTCACAGGGAGAAAGCTGTACAGTCTGGGGAAAATGAGGAGAGAGGAGGAGGAAAACATCCAAGTGGAAATTTCTCTCATACACACACACACAAATTCCCAGAGAAATCTTTCCAATCATCTCTCCATCTTCCACACACACACACACACACACATAGACACTGTATCCCCACAGCTTTAGATGTGATGCCTGCTAAGTTCCAAACCAGCAAATCCAGATTATCATGAGTTCAGTTCCCCTTTGCAGCTGATATGGAACAGCCAGAGAGGACTGATTGTACAAGTGTGTGTGCCTGTTTATGTCTGTGTGTGTGTGTGTGTGTGTGTGTGTGTGATCATGTGTGCTGAAGAAAACATTTGTTTTGCACATTTTTGTGCATTCCCCACTCCAAAAGAAGGAGCGTGTACAAGCCTGTTACCATGTATTTATCTTTCACTAAGAAAGTTCAACACTGGCGTGTTATTAATGGCGTGTGTGTGTGTGTGTGCGCGCGCAGTATACTGTATACTTGTCGGTTTTCCTGTGTGCCCACCTCCGCCATTTACGCATACAAATCCGTCTCCGAATCTCACTTCCTCCTCTCTAGTTTTTACCTAGAGATCGCTGCATCCGTCTCCCTTTGTGCTCTCACTGCTGCTGTGAATTTTAATTCTGAAAAAAAAGGTGTATTTTTTTTTTTTTTTTTATACATTGTGATTATGTATTGATGTGTAGTGCGCTCATGCCTTTGGAGAGATGTGAGTGTAGGCGTCTCCGAGGTATGGAGACGGTCTCTGTAAAATATTAATCACAATATCAAAAGACACAAGGGTTTCACAGATCTGAATAAACAAATCGAGGCTCTGGGTTCCCACAGATAAGGAATAAAACAATAACAGAGCAAATACTATATGATCTGTCATCATCTGGCTCCAACCAAAACCAGGTTCTGCTTTTACTGGATGACTAGTCTTATTTTTGTGTGTGCCAAAATGTGTAGAAATATGTGCATGTGTCTCACAATGTCTAACATAAGCATTTCATCTCTGTGCTTAAATGCATAGTTAGATTTAAAATGTTAAAATCTGCTCCAACATGTGAACATGTATGTATGATTAATGTAGTAAATAACACCACACACAATGCCAAATATGTTTTCCTGTCTCTCAAAGTGTTTTGTGTGTGCAGTACTGCACCTAATAGTTAATGTTGTGGTTGTCTTGTCTGCTCCTCTTGTTTTGTCTTCCGTCTTTCTATTCTCTTCTCTTGTTCTTCCCCTCCTTTCATCAGACTATGTATAAAGCGAGGAGGCCTTGCTGTCTGTACTGTGGGAGGCAGTTGTGTTTCTGTTCTCTTCTGTTCTTTTATTGGGTGGGGGTGCAAGTGGAAAGCACTATGCTCACGTAGCCCATTATTTCTCTCATCATGTGTTCTCACTTTTTCTCTCTATCTTTCCCTCTCCCTCTCTCCCTGCAGAACCACACACTGAGTCAGCACGCGCAGTGAGACCGAGGCCCGGCAGGATCTCTCGGCTCAGCCGGGGCCCCCGACCCGGAGCCGGCAGGGGACTCCCATCTCCACATCACAGCCAATCAAAGTGTCATTTGCTACTCACATGTAAAACTCTAACGATCGCGCCACTGGGCGCGGCTATTAGGAGCAGCGGGGGAAAGGAATATTAATGGGATATGCTATTAAATAAAGAAAGGAAAAAGTGGGTGAGAGAAACGGTAAGAGCGAGATGAAGGAAAGAGAGGAGTGAAAAAAGGTATTGTACGTGCAGTATTTTTTATTGTCCCTGCCAACGTCCCCACCAGCTTCTCCCCCCTCCCCTCCTCCTTTCCTCTCTTCCCACCCATCACTCCCCCAGGTCAGGCATTTTATTTTTTTTAACAAATAGAAAAGAAAAAAAAGCAAGAAAACACCCTTTGTTTTGGGATTTTTTTCAATAGATTGTAGTAAAAAAGCTTCACTTTCTCGTCCCCTCAGTTGCTTATTGTATTTAACTTCATAGGTGCCAATTTCTTTGATTTTTCTTTCTGCCATATGCGCTTATTTTCTTCGTTTTCATTTTTGTACCTTTCATTTCTCGCCGTAAGTAGGTACTTGTGCTGTGTTGTGATTGTTTGTTTGCCAGTCGTAATATTCCTGAGTTTTTTTCCCCCCAACTCTCCTTTTTATGATTATTGTTATATATTTTTTCCTTTTTGTAATTACTATGAAAAAAAAGACATCAAACAAAATAAAGTGCAGAAAAACATACAGATGTTTCTTTTTTTGGATTGGGTTTTCCAGTCTCTATGGGGCCTATAATGGTTATTGTAAAAATGAATATCATCGATTTCAGTGCGTCTGGTCAATGACTGCTTTTTAAATGTGAATTAACCAGATTGCAATAATCTAGTACAGACAAAAAAGATAAAACAAATAAATAAATGACAAATAAAGAATTTCTGTGTGATGTGCATTTGTTCAAAAGACGTGAATCTGTGAGCGTGCATGTACTGAAATGTCATAACATCCATATTATTATACATCTATCAAATTCAACTGTAGTAATCCTCAAAATCCTCTCGAGGGTGATTCAGAGCTGTGATGGTCAAAATCAAGAATAAACGTTCACAAGTTCAGTTCATATTTTAAAGGGTTTTAATACATCGCACACTTCATTTATAAAGTCAGCTCAGAGAGCTTCACACAATGTGTACAAACATTCAAATATATTCTAGCCATGTTGTGCCCAACTTGGGTGTTAAGACTCTTCTGTGGGGGGTCATAAGATGACAAATGGGAGAGGAAAGAAGTGAAACACATATTTCTGCTACATTTTTTTATTTGCTTTTCTCTAATCCGCTCATTTTCTTCAGACTGTCAGCCAAGAGAAAAATTCCTCATTAAATGACGTGAGGCATAAAACCTCCAAGTAATGACACTTACACAGCTAACCTGACAGGAGCATTGTTGAATGTATGATTGCAGGTATGTTATCACGTTGGCATCTTCCTACTCTGATTTTTAGCCTGGCTGACTAAAAGCAATGGAGGTGCTCTTTGAATCACTCTCGTCAGTGTAAAGCCTTCTGTACATCTACATGATTAAGGACCTGTAAGCAATACTACCTCAGCAAGTAAGACTAACACACATCTCCCTCCAACTCACTCCAAGCTGTGCTGGAGTCAGGAAAACTGGTGTCCAAGAGAAATCGCAGATTATCTGGTAAACTGTAAGACCATGCAATTGTCATTTTTGTGGAAACAATTACTGTGGAGGTGACCCTTTAAAACACAGGATTTAGTAACCGGTTCAAGGTTAATGTGAAGAATACAGTAATGTTACAGGCAATTCGGCAATTCTTCCGTCTGCGCTGCCAAAAAACAGAGGACAGACTGTGTCAGTGTTCTGTCAGCCCGTGCACTGTCATTATACCCAGGGACTTCATTCACAAGGTAACTGTGGGGCTGATCACACTTTGCAACAATCATCTCAGAATGCGTCCACCAGAGAAAGAGACACATGGTGCTTGTTGGAATTTGTTTGTACAGTGTGTGTGTCTTCACTTTGACAACCGATCCTGCAAATAACTTTGATTTAAATGATATCATATTTCTTTAATATATATTAGTAACTGCATTTAAATAAAAAAAGACAAATAAGTAAATGTTTTAAAGAAGTAAAATGAGATTGGTCTCTGTCAAAGTGAAGCATGTTGCATGTACAGTATGGAAGTAAGATGTCCAGAATTCTCCGCAACACTGCCTTGATCTACCATCAGTTCTGCAAATTGTTACGCCCCAGCTAACAACTGGCTAATTACACATCAAACAGACGCAGAGCATCACAAACATCCCTTTCAAGATGTGCCACCTGATGAATGTAAAGGTTTAGTGGATCAAACAGATGTTCAGAACTGGTATGAATGAGCAACGAGGATAAAGGCTGCACAGCGCTGCAGTCATCACATACAAGGAATTTGTAGTGGTTTATTTGTGCTCAACAATAAATAAAATAAGAAAGTAAAATACATACATCTTGTCTCATATGTTTCTGAGACAAGAAACATAAATGAAAGACAGTATCATGTATAATAAAAACATTCACAGTCTGAAGGTTAAAGAATATGTGCAAAGTACTGATATAACAGTCAAAAGTTGTGTATTAATATAGCACATTGAGTCAGGTGTGGAGACTTCTTGTTCATGTTCTAGCGAGGGGAACCTGGCCTCACTGATAAGGCAAGCTGCATAGAAACCGTTCTTCTGGTGTGAGGTTATGGTCCATCATTGTCTTTGGCAGGTTAAACTCTCTCAGCTGCCACAGGAAGTACATCCTCTGTGGGGCTTTGTTGGTGAATGAGTTGATGTTCAGCTCCCACTCGTGCTCTTGTGTGATGATGGGGCCCAGGAAAGCTGAAGGACTCCACAATGTCAACCGAGGAGACACACAGGGTGATGGGGGCGGGCTGAAATCCACAACCGCCTCCACTGTCTTTAGAGCCCTGAGTAGTTCTGCCAGCACCAGGTCACCAGATGGTCAGCCTTCCTTCTGTATCCCCACCAGGAATGAGCCCAATGAGGGCGGTGTCATCCACTGACCTCAGGAGCTTGACCAGCTGATTGTGAACAGGGAGAAGCGCAGAGGGGAACCAGTGCTGAAGATCCAATACTAATAACCTTTTCATTCATAATTTCTACAGTCTACAGCCACACTAGCGGCTCCTATGATGTTTAAAAGGTGTAATGTATGCAATCTTAATATAGTAAGTCATCTTGCTAACATTTTCTAATTGGCACAAAGTACAGTTGAGTATTGGACAATTGGAAAATTGGATGAATATACTGTCAGTTCATACAATAAAGGTTTTGTGGTCATCTCGTAGGAAACATACACAACCCATTTTCACCAGTGTAGTAGGAATTTATCAGCCCATAGCGAAAAGGTTATTCTCTCCATCCTTTGAGCAGCAGTAACAATATCAATCCAGTCACTCTCTGCTGGAGGTTCGGCCTGTAAGCCTTTTTCGTGTTACCACGTTCTTGTCGGCAGCTAATAATATTTTTAATAGGTATTTGTCCTGCACCAATAAATAAGATGCTATGTTTCTAAAATAAATTGTAGTAAAAGTGCAGTCAATTCTGTCACCAAACATGTTCTGTATTGATTGTGATGCTTCCTTCCAATATGACCGCATGGCTGGGCAGCCTCCTGTACAGACTATTTAGTAAATATAAGATATTTCTCAGCATCAAAGGTGTGACATGCTGGTGGCACCACAAGAGTAAAAGCCGGATGATCACCGACACTATTGATGTCGGTACGGCATTTCTGCCAGTCCAGTGCTGGTAGATGTTCAGATATTTCACTGGATGAGTGAAAACTTTAGGTGTGTTAAAGGAAAAGTCAAGGAATGACTTAAGTTTTTAGGAAAATATCACTTAATAAAAATGATAAAAAATATATGTTACGGTGAGGCCCGCAATACCACAAATAGGATAATAAAGATAGAGGTGTGTACTTAAAACAAGAAAAATGTCAAACTTAAATGTCCTTGCCAGCCCGTCACTGATCATTTATTATGCATTTTGAAAGTCTGCAAAAAGTTGATAAAGTTTACAAACTCAGGATCTGATTCAGTACTCACACTGCAGCTGGAGTCACTCTCAAGCTGGGCTGCCATTTCACTTTGGACCTGCTTCTAACTACAGATTATATAACATAAAAACAACACAAAAACAAATGATAATCTCCATTTTAGACATTCAGCAAGATTGAAACTTTAGTTATGTAATGTGCGCTCCATTGGCTGTGTTTTTATGACTCACCACAAGACTGACAGACTTATTTAGATGTATATTTTTGTGCAGTGTGCAGCCCTCTGTGTGTGTGTGTGTGTGTGTGTGTGTGTGTGTGTGTGTGTCTGGGCAGTTTCTGCAGCTGCTGAGAGCCTCCCTGCCAGAAGGTTGTTGCTTGACAGTAAAACTTAAACTCTGTGGGCTCACATATAGCAGGTCTTGTGTATAAATCAACTGGTTTCAAAGTTTTCTGCAGAGAACACTGCACAACATTCTGCATGACTGACCCCCAGCACCTGTCTTTAGGGTCAAATAATACAATGAAATTATACTGTTTTGTCTTTACATTGGGAAACGATTGACTTAAGTTATACATTTAATTATCCACAATATAACAGAATTCTTCATCCGTATGTTTTTCATGCAGCTTCTTCTCCTTTAAATTTTGAGCTACAGAAACCATTCAACTATCAAAATGACATTATGGCTTCTACTTTTCTATCTATTATACTTTTGGAAACATTCAGCTTTTACGTTTTTTCAGTTTTCTCCACATTTCTCTCTCAATGACACAGCAATCTCCAGCCTGACCCAGGAATTCCACTGGCTGCATGTACGTTGTGGAACGGCTCCGCTACGGTTTTGCTCCGTGCTTCGTCGTCCGTCATCGCCCACCAGCTGCGTTTTGAGTGCAGCACGGCGCATCACTGCCGGACAGCTGGAGTTGCGAGACCGAGGAGTTCCCACGATAAATACAGAATCATGCACGACTGCAGCTATACGTATGTATTATAACCACAATAAAAACAGACAAAAGGTTAGTGTTCCCAACTGAAGGATTAGAAGTGCTTGGATTTGTCTCTTTTTTGAGATTTTTGTGCTGGCGTCAACACGGACTGTTTTATTATGAAAATTAACCGTATGTTATGTTGTTGTTTCCATGTCTGACTTCTTGTCTGCTCTGTGCTGAATTCGGCTGAATTGATGCGCCGTGATCCGGCATCCGGCAGAAATAGAAGCCTTGCGTATCTGCTACGGAAAGGTCCGGACTGCCGGAGCTGTAATGGAGTAGATACGCAACGCAGCGGAGCCAGTGGAAGTGCACACATAGACTAGAGTGAAACCTATCAGCTCCACTGCTGTGGCGGCTCGGAGATGGACCGGACACGGATCTGGTGGAATTTAGGGGTTAGACTGATCGTCCAATCATGTTGCTCCTCTGTTCTGATTGGTGTACTGATGTTAAGCTCTTTATAGTGAGTTTAATATTTACAATATTAATGAGGTAATAATAGAAACTCAGAAATATTTATTTTCTCCATAAGTGAATACACAAGCTGTTCTCAGAGGAAAATAAGGTCCCAGAACACTGTTTGAAGCTAGAAAGGTGGCAGGGTCCGCCACATATAAATAAAGTGAAAGAGTATGAAATTGTTTTCTCCTTTAAGGTCAGTTAGTTTATTCACTCATGAAAACAAAGACAGTTTGTTTATTGAGTTTGTGGCTTAAAAATCAGCCAATGACGATTCTCTTCCCCAAAACTACATAGTGCTCCTTTAAGTTACACGCTTAACTTTCCACTATATAACAGAATCTGACTTTTCAAAGACAGTGTGGGCTCATTTATTTCCATTCATTGTGTGACTCTGACCACGCTGTCTGTCGCTGAACACAGCAGGTGCCACTTCCACTTGTGATCAGAGCTGTAACATGCAGACGCTCCCTGACGCTGACGCGACGGCTGAACTGGACGCAGACATAAAGTTAGTTAAAGTAAAGCAGCCCAGCCGCGCAGAGAACAGCTGTGGCCCGTACAGCAAGACGTCTCGCTGTGTTATAAACTAACAGCAGTTTGATGAGCGGAGCTGCGGCGGATGAAGCGTGTGAAGTAGGTCTGTGTGTCAGCGCAGCTCCGTGTATTTCCGGGTGGCGCGAGTCTCCTCCGGTACATCCAGCTAGCATCAGTTGGCTGAGCCTCCCTCCTCCGTCCAGCCACACACCAAACCGACCCGTTACTGACCGAGACACATCTATAATTGATGTCTCATAGCTGAAAGCCAAAGCGGGGGGCAGCGGGCAGGAGTTATGGCGGCGTCGCTTCTCTCCGAGACCGACATCAGGCACCGGTCCATGGCGGAGGAGGATCCGAACGGGAATGAGCACGGGGCGGCCGCACGCAGCGCGGCGCCTCGCTGGGGACCGCAGCACGCCGGGGCCCGACAGCTAGCGCGGCTCTACTCTCCCGGTGAGGACGTGTTTATTGTCGCTGTCTGTGTCATTGTTGTCACTCGCTGTGTCGTACGCGGAGCTGAGAAGGAGGCTGGATGGTAACAGAGGAGGCCTGCAGCCACAGTGTGACATCAGTGGTGATGGACGCAGGGATGATGATCATAAGGAGGAGGATGATGATGGTGATGATGATGATGGAGACACCCCTGTTTACACTGCTGCTGGCTATAGGCTCACTTAGCAGTGATATGTCATTTATGACGAATCAGTGAAAGGCATGTGCAGTCCTTGTTGTGGAGACAGTGTGATGTGCTGTGAGTTATTGCTCTGCACAGTGTGGAGGCCTGCTGTCTGCTGCTCTGAGGAGCACAGTACAGAGTCAGTATAGGTATAACTTCTATATGGGATTAACTTTGAAATCTTAAGTGGGCCTAAACCGCACCCTAGACCTGTGTTAGGGTTCATCCTGAGGCCTGCACACATTGACCCACCTAGAAACACTACTGTACATTAGTGCAATGTTCAGGATCTGTGTGTGACTTCACACTGACTGAGTGCAGGATGCGTTTGTATCAGGGGTAAACCGATTATAGGCCCGATATTCAGCTTTTTCCGATAATCAATATCTGTGATTTTTCTGTGATTGCCGATTAAATAAACAAATTTAAAGGTGTGCTACTTTGGCTCTGATGCAGCATCCTCTCACACAATGTCCCGCCCACGACACTATCTGATTGGTAACATGTCACAATTAACAGCCTACGAACAATAAAAGAATCTGGATCTGCAAAGTAACTAGTAACTAAATTTATCAGATAAATGTGGCGGCGAGGAAGTATAAAGTAGAAGAAACCATCACAAACTTCAGCTGCATGTTATCTCCGTCTTCCTCACCCAATTTCCTGTCCTCTAAATCTAATAAATGTATAACATGCTCAAAATGTCCATTTTAAGGATGCTTTTATCTGTAATCGAGCACTTTTACTTTTCTTTATGTCTGTCTTTGTCCAAATTTGTTTAGATTTAACAGTTTAACAGTTGTTGTTATTAAAGGATAAATTCCCCCCCAAATGAAACTTCAGTCATTATCCACTCACCTCCATGGCGATGCAAAGTTGGGTGAAGTTTCATAGTCCACAAAACATTTCTGTAGCTTCACAGCGAAACAGTGTTGCAGCGTTCTCCTAAACAGCCGAAGCTGATGGAGACCTTGATGTAAAAATAAATATTTAACAGCAGCAGAAAATATTAACTTAAAGTTGCAATACGTAAAACAAATAGGGGGCTGCATATCACCAGAGTAACTGTTGCTAACAGTAGCTGCATCAGCTAGTTAGCTCAGTTAGCAGTGCAGCTAGCGGTTCAGACCTGGAGCTCTGGGACGAATGGAGTGTTTCCATTTACACTGCTAGCACAAGGGCTTTGGACCGGGATGGGCCGGGGCCAGTAAGTTAGCATGCTAATTTCAGCGGATATCTCTGCAACACAATACATAAATATCATAATGTCAAAACTGGTACTTATTCACACTCTGTTGGTAATTTGAGTTAATTTCTAAACATTTTCAGTTTTGTTGGTAGGGATGTTTTTGTTTTTAGGGCTTGGAGACAAAATATTTTTGACAGGAGGCCTGTGTTAAATTTAGGTCTGCAGAAGCTTGTAAAGCGTGAGCAATTTCTAGGCATGGACATTTTGATGTTACATGCTATTGAGTTGCATTGTGGGAAATGTAGGATTAAGAGTTTTTGGAGCGTGACCCCTACTAGGGACCAAAAGTCAGGATATCTCAGCCTTTGGTGCATCGATTTTGATGAATATTTTTTGACTAGGTTTCTCACAAGTCTCCTGACCTTACAGAAGTGCAACTATGAATTCCTGCAATTTAAAAACAGATTGGGTCTTAAAGGTCAACACCTGTCAAAGGTCCACATGTTTCAAATGTCCTGAGCATTTACAGTCAGATACCTCAGGTAAAGGCCTTTACTCCCACAGGATTAATGAGAAACTTTCTCAGATGCTAGTGAAGTTGTTGCCTTCAGCTCGGACAGATGTTTAGTCCTCGGACAAAATCAATGTCTGTGACACAGTCCACAGCAGCAATGCTCAAATCCGGTCCTAGGGGTCCAGAGTACTGCTTCTTTTCTTTTTTCCCTGCTAGTTTAAATTCACCTGGCGTCTCAGTCGAAATAAGTCTCTGATTAGGCGTCTAGAATGAAAACCGCCTGGTAGAATAAAAAATAAGCAGCAGTCTGGACCCCGGAGGCGAAATTTTGTGGCCACTGGTGCGCAGGCTACAAATGCTTTAATAAAATGACAGTGGCTGTTATTGTCTGCAGAATTGCCTGCATGCCTCCATCACAGCAAAGTGTTGCTTCAGTGTCATGACCCTGAGGCCTTGTGTAATTGCGTGCATTGTGGTTTTAGGAAAATACTCTCTGGAAGCTACGTTTGTTTAACATCAGCTACACCATTCCCTGCTCTCTGTGTGTGTTTGTTATCTTTTTGTCCAAATTTACTCTAGACTTTTCTCTGTAATCGGGCTCCTTTACCTGCTCGATATTCAAATGTGGGCCCAGAGTGGTGAGGGGGAAAGAAAAATGTAACTAACTGGACAAATTGAGCAGTTTTTTCATTGTGTACATTGATTCCAGCGCGGTGATGGAAAGCACACTGCGCCTCAGACCTCTGCAAAGAAAACCTGTCTTACCAGTTGTGCATCAAGCTGGACTGTGCCGTGTTTTGCCCGACCATCTGCCCCGCTTCTCACTTCACTGAGCATTTTAATTGCCTCTGGTCGGACCACGTTAGACACTTGTTAACACTCCCTAAAATAGGACTGATGATCGGGGAAGGGAAAGGTTTGCGCCACTACAACCACATTATTGTAAAGTTCACATGAGGGTACAACATGTGTCACTAGGTTGGCACTTGATCCAAAGCCCTCACAGCACTATGAGTGTGTTCATGCTCGCAAAGCACTGACCCCAGCACTGCTTGCCTCGACTCACTGGGCTGGAAAGGAACTTCTGACCCGACTGGTGACTTCAGACTTTTTAAAAAACTTTATTCTCATTTAACCTCAGTGTGCATGCACGCAGTCACACAACAAACCATTCACTTCAGCGGAAGCTGGTGAGACCCGTCGCCCTATTTTTAGACACTGTGACTAAAGGAGTCACCTTCGCCATTAACGGAATTGGTTTATTCAGTGCCATCACATTAGAGAGATAAGCATCTCCACTCTGGCATTTGGTTTGTTCTACTGCCAAGCAACGCAAACATTACATATTCATGTAAACAGAGACAAGACAGGCTTGCATGCGTGCAGGCACACACATCCACACGATTGATTAATTAGTTTCATTAAAGTTGGATACGGGCTGATGACAGGGAGCGAGAGACATGTTGGACCAGGAACAACAGGTTTTTATTTGTTTTGTTAAGTGCTTTCTTTTATTCATGGATCACAGCAGTGATAACAGCAGCAACTAATCAGCATTATTAATAACTATCAGAGATGTAAACATTTTAACAACTGGCTCATTGATTTGGAAGCAATTTACAATGTTGGAATCCATAACTCATCTACCTAATCCAACTGCGACAAGAAATAGAAAAATGAATGAACAATGTATGAACAGTGCGTTAAAGCGGCACTAATTGATTTGTTGGCCACTGTGGCAGCAAGTTAGCATACAATTTAAGATGTACAAGCAGCTCATAAGTTTCTATTGAGGATTTTAAGTGAAGCTTTCGATGTCTGTGGTCATATTTTATCACATCACACACAAAAAATGAATCAGACATAATCCTCAATTCGAGTAAAGTGATTGAATGGAGCGCAGAGTGAATGAGAACACAGAAATATGGGGTTTAAAGATGTTATTTCTGCATTAAAATGTCTAAAAAGACTAGACCTTTATTATATATCGTTGAGTTGTGTTCTTACTTCGTCACATATATTTCCAACATTGTTCAATGAACACCCAGAGAAATCCTAATTTTATTCACGGTAATGAGGCGTTTCATTTGGTTGCCTGTTGTAACTTCTAGGAAAGAGTCAGACAGAGGAAGGAAGTCGGCAAACATGACTAAACTTAACGTGAATAAAACTTCAAAACATTACTCAATCTTCTTGGTTGGGTTAAGGCACTTAAATTATTTGGTTAGGTTTAGGCATTCTGTGTTTTTAAACTGCATGAATAGAAAAAACCCACTGCAGAGCATTCGAGTGTCAACATAATGAATGACACCTTGAGGCTTTTAACTACGGTACAAAAATATCCATCTCAGCTGCTAAATTTTTCAATATGTTCCAGACTAGTTGTTAGCTTTGTCTTTTTGCCTTTTAGTGCCTGGCTTGTAGGATTATGAGGACTTTTTTTGCTGTAAACGGCTGCCTGCTGGATAAAAGGTTGATGAGAGTGGTGAGAGTGGAGCATAATTGTAAAGCTGCGGGCCGGAGCATCAACAAGCTGAGTTGTCTTAAATTAAAACATACAGCGCTACACTTTGGTGATCTAAACACACATTTCTACACAAATAATCAACTAATTATTATTATTATTATTATTATTATTATTATTATTATTTTGTACAAGATGAGGATGAAGAGTAGGGACGGCTTGCTGGACCAAACTCATGGTGAACTCACTGAATGAGGAGGATGCTGATGACAGCCCGGGTCATGTTTGCCCTGCCAGCCTGTTGTTGTTGAGTGTAGTGCTGATTGGATGGTTAAGAGGATCACACATGCATTTGGGGTCCCGACACTTTATCCTCTCTCACTTAGCGGCCGAAGAGCTTAGTTAGCAGACCGACTCTGGGTAAAAATAACCCGGACGAGGCTGCGAGGAGCATTCTGACGCAACGCTCACCCTGCTGCTCAACTCCAAACTGCATGATTGAACCTGGAAATAATATGTTGAACTGCGAAATAGTGTAACATGTTTTTTAGACTAAAACTGACAACAGAAAGTAATGTGGAAGTGACTCATTGTGATTTGGTCTCTAAAACTCCTGCCAGAGCCCCAACAGTAACAGTTTCCTGGTTAATTCTCATAATTTACAGGCTTGCTGTGAAAAGATGTAGTGGAATTCATTCTGAGTAAAGAACATGTTAAGTGTGAGCACATGTAACATTTGGGACACAGGCGTGAGCAGCGTGTGTGTCCCAGAACCATTTGTTTTTCATTTCATGGCCCATGTCAGCAGGTTACAGTAGCTGCACAGCTGTGTGTGAGCAGCGCGGCTAACGCATGTCTCACACGCGGCTGCAGCGGCGTTTCATCTAGAGATTCAGCATGCTTTTTCGCCTGCTTTTTTTACACGTCACTTGTCAAAAATAGACAGAAATGATCTGTAGATAGTCATAGCGACATCATTCCAGCATTTCAGTGCCTACATCTGTCAAATATGTCACAGGCATGAACAATTTTAACATCATGTGAAAGGCAGGGTTTTTCAGGTGACCTCTCTACCACTCTCTTTAAATAAAATCATGCCATCAGTATTAGTGGTCATTATTAAAGACAAACTCCATCTAGAAAGACAAGGCTGGCAGTAGCAGCGCTGCACCAGAAACAGTGGACACCCTCGTCATCACCCACAGGTAGAGGTAGGCAGAGTGTCCCCGGCATAAGACAAGTTTTTAATCAATTGTTGAGGGTGTATGATCCTGTAACATTCATTTCACATTGGGCTTTCATGAAGAGAAAAAGAAGTAAAAAGAAGCAGTGGTAATAGAACCCAGCTGACGCTTGTTTTGATATTTGATGATTTAAAAACACTGGGGTTGGCTGTTTGTTCTGATACCAGCATCGGAAATGTCCCCGCCACTTCCCAGCAGTGTCCTGTGCAACTGTATGAAACTTTGATCTATTTATTTTTTTACTGCACAAGTAACCAATATACATAAATGGTGATATCTGATTGATGATATTCGTGTTCTCCTTCAGTTTTGACTGACTGTCAAACCAGAAAAGAAAGTTCCATGGCATTGATTCTCTTATGTAAGAAAGCATGGATGATGATTGAATGATTGTGAGTCAGGTCTCCCTCAGCTGAAAAGCAGATCGAACCCTTTCTGTCCATCCTGCACACAATTCAGGTGGATTAATAAATATGTTGAATGAATTTAATTTAGATTTAAAGAAATTGGCAAAAAAAATGTAATTCTGATGAAGGAAATTCTGCAATACTGCAGCATGGCACAGTTTTTTAAAGGAAAAACAAATTCTATCTTTAGTTTATAGCTACTGTATTAACAATCAAAAGAATTTTAAAAAAGTGACATAAGAATAAAATGTCAGTGTTTAATATTAAATCTTTATTCATTTTTTTCCAATCATTTAAATAGTGTCAACTGAGAAAACACTGACCGTGGAGCTGGTGGTACTACACTGGTGAATCGTCAATAAGAGCTTATTTTCAGTGCGTTTTGTTCTGTTATGTGTATGAAGGACGGTGGCAGCTGCCAACTACAATACAAGTCAAATGTCATATGTGATCAACTTTTTCTAGTGCACCGCAACAACCGTGCATCCCGGCAGGGGGACACGCTGCTTTTTGGTTGAGATTATGCCCAGGAGGTTTGCTGGCTGTAATCATAGAGAAGAACATGAAGAACTGTGTGTACATTTCTGCACTTTACCAGGTGAATCTCACAATGACTTATAAGTTTTCCCTCATTCCGGCCCAATGGGCACAGCAGGCTGCAAGTGGAAGAAATGCTCAGTGACGCTAACAATGCAGCCGAGCCATTTTATGATAACTTAAAAGCAAAAATGTTTCCCACATGCTGACAAGTGTCTGTTAAAGAAAAATAAACAGCCCAAATTCAAAATGTCAAAGTGTCCATTTAAGGCAGTGCCACGCTGCGATGTGCTTAGTTGTTTGGGTCCGGTTCAGCACTGGTAGGTGGTAAATCTAAATAGCAGTTTGGCTTGTTAGACTTTGGAGAAGTTAGATGAGGCGTTGGCGATGCTCCATAGAGCCAAACATGGGCTCATTACGGCAAAGCTAGGACGGACAAACAGCTGGATGCTTCTCCCTCTCCCTCTGTTTCTGCGTCTCTCCATTTCTCTCACCAGCTCTCTATTCATCCCCTCGTCTCTCTTTGGTCCTCCCATATGTCTGAAGTGTCACGGTCTGCTGACTTCCTCTCCTCTCCTCTCCTCTCCTCTCCTCTCCTCTCCTCTCCTCTCCTCTCCTCTCCTCTCCTCTCCTCTCCTCTTTCCACTTCCTGCGTTTTGCAAGACGTCTAAGTCTAGTCACGAGAGCAGCATTTATGTTTGTGTCCATCTGTTAGAACGTACATTTACTGATGTGTCTGTCTGAAGGCTCTAGGGTGTTTCTGTGTGTGTGATCTGCAGTTACCCTGGAGGATCTGTCGTCAGCGCCTGTAAGTGATCTAAAGAGCGATACTGATCTTCAGCCTCGTTCAGCTCGTCTCACTCTGACTGCTCACATGTCGACCTGCTCCCATTAAACACACATAAAGACGTCTGCAGCACCGGAGCTTCTCTGGAAGCTCTCCGTTGGGCGTACGCATGATAATATAACGTCTTTGATTGAAGTCGACCAGCTGTGGCAAACCCATGTCAACAATGTACATGTTCACTAAAGATATCTTATTTTGTGATTTCCCAATCACGGGAGCTTACAGTAATAATCTCGAAGATTGTCATGTCAATAAATATCTGTTAAGTCACTATCTATCACCGAATGAGGTAACACAATGATGATTGAGCCCATGGCCCACTGATGAAAGCCCTTGCATTTGCTGTAATACCAAATATGTACACTGGCAGTCGGTGGCGACTTTCCCGGAAAGTATCACAAGCGGCTCACAGTTAGTGACGTGTTCACCCAACAAACAAAGAAAAGACAACAGACAGCGGACGATGAAACTTTTTAAAAAAAGGTGCAAATGGCTTTCATGTGGTGTTGTTATGGAGACGCGGCAAAGCTGCCAACTGACTGATGTCACACAGGCGACACTGGATCTCTGGGAAGCAGTGAGGGCCAAAAATACACCTGCAGTTGCTGCTTCTGGAAATCTTTGCGATTGCCACTTTGACTACTCTACAAGTTTCTGATTACATTCTGGTTAAGAGATTCAATTTACAGTAAATGTATGACAATGAAAAGCAGCAAACCCTCATCTCATTAAGTTAGTTGGCTCATCTTGGCTACTTAAGAAAAAATACATTTCAAGCATTAATTAAACACTAAGGAATGCCTGATTGTCAGGGGCAAGTACAATGTCGTGTCGGGTTAGTAAACCTAGCAGCTCACTTGGGAAAAGTAGTTAAAAAGAATTAAACTCATTGTTTTTCTGGAGCTCAGCTCTCAAACACAAGCAAACATTTTGATTATCCTGGAAACGGGAGTGAACATTTTCAATATACAAGAATGTCTGTTGTGTCGCATCTATGACACACTGTGGCCATGTTCAGATTCATTTACTTGAAACTTCACAGTTGAGCCTTGTGGTTGACATCATGACTTTTTGTCTTAGGCAAGGCGGTAATCCTCATCACATGATACCAACACTTTTTTGTGGAGTCATTTTCTTAATTTGATTACTGGACTGAACAAGAAGGCATTTTCATCCAAGCTAAGACAGGTGACAGACTCACAGACGCCAGCTTATTCTAACCTGGGCAATGCAAGGACTGAGCTAGATCAACAGGATGATGTTAAAGTACTTTTACAATACCCATACTGCAATATATATATGTCAGTCAGTCAGTTTCAGCTGAATTTTGCTGAACTTTTTTCAATTTTTCTTCTACCAGAGCTGAGAGTACAAAAAGCTTTTTTCCCATAGGCCATGGCCCTGTTACCATAACAACAGAAGCAGGGAGAGGTCAATGAGGTAGGTCGAATTTAAACATGTGGATAAAGGTAGCATCATGCACTGTGCTGTCCAGAAATATTATACTATCATTTCCAAAAGTCAAAGCCTTTTCAGTCAAATCGCTCCTAAACTGTATTCATATATGATAAACAGTACATCAGGCCACAGACATCAGGCCACAGACATCAGGCCACAGGAGCGAGTTGATGTGCAGAAATGAGTGTCTCTCCTCACAGAGACGTCTGTGTGCTGCTGTGACACGTTTCAACCCTCAAATCTGACTGACCTGAATTTGTCTGTTGAAGTCATGCTGCTGTGATAACACGCACTTCTCACATGTGACAGTTGACACACACACACACACACACACACACACACACACCATCAACTTGAACTTCTGACCTCAGGGTGATGAAGGTCAGAGGTCAGAATCCATTTGAGGATGTGTGTTAGGCCCTCTGAGTCACATGGGCTGTACTTAGGTTTGACCTCTGTGTGTGTTCCTGTGACCTCAGTGTGTGTCAGACCAGTGTGGGCCTGGAAGTACTACTGCAGAGTCAGCAGGATTTGTTACTGTATACCTTAGTCTCTCTCTCTCTCTGTGTGTGTGTGTGTGTGTGTGTCTTTTTCTCACACTTTCATATTTCCAGTTTCCAGTGTGTATTCGTTGGAATTAATCAAAAAGAACAAAACTAGCACGTGTGTTTGTGTCAGTATTAGGAATAATAATCATTACATGTAATGTACAGGTGAATATATAGTTTTAGCACTTTCATTTAGCAGTTTGCACCACTTTGGTATCATTTAATGGAACCTGGTTATGTACTAATGTATAAATAATAAGTGGTAACACTTGTTGGGTGTCTGAGAGACGTTTGTTCAGGCCACATATACCAATACCTTTAATCAGTTTGTCCAAATAGAAAACGTAACCCTTAGAAAACATTTCCTCAAGACTTTTCACAACTCGCATTGCTCAGTGCCTTCAATTAAATCACTGACAATGTTAATATGTTAATGATATCACAGACTTACTTTGGGCTTGACTTCTCGCTGGTTTGTGTTCCTGCAGTAGAACACTGTTGGAATTTCAAGCCAAAAACGCTATTCGATGATTATTGGGTCATTCAAAGATCTGCTGGTAGCATATAGCAGCACGGGCTTACACTGACCTCATGTGGAAAAGGCCGTGCTACATGTGTTTTACCAAAGCCTGGTAATGATAACGGGATTCTACCCAGGCCTGTAATAACGCAATGCCTGGTAGTATCGTGTTATTTCCAGGCGGCCATAAAAACAAGCAGAAAAAAACTATATTCACATGAACTATTCAAATACTCTTATTTATTGATTATCGAGTATAGGAAAAGTGTGACCCATCTGTAGAGGATTATATTCAGTTTTTCTTCAAAATTGCGTGGTCACTACTGATTCCAGCATTTTAGACCGTATCTGAGGCATTTCTGATACTAGCATCGGTATCAGAACAACCCTATCCATTACAGTCATGAACCGTACAACATGGTGGATATTATTCTGCTTAAACCACGGCCACTTGCAAACAAGATGCCACGTGTCAACAACATGAAAACACCATTTGACCTCACTTTTCTGTTTTCAATTTCAAATGACTGGTCCAAAGCGTCAGGACGTCTGCCAGTCACATTGCTGGGCAACATCAGCTAAACAGGAAAGGGTTCAGAGGGCTCGACCAGGAGCTTTGTAATTGGTAGAAAACTGAATTACAGAGATATAACGTGACATGGAGCCGTCCCTCTCTCTTACACACACACACACACACACACACACACACACACACACACACACACACACACACACACACACACACAGGTTGTCTCTCACTGCCCCCATTTGGCTAGCTGTCACACACACACACACACACTCCCTTACACCCAGACATGTAAGCTCTCCGTCGTCGTCTCACTTCCCCTCACGCTCTTGTACTTGCAGCTTGTCCACACGTCTTCATTATCTCTGTCTGTCTTCTCCCCTGCAGCTGTCCCTCAGACCTGCAGGCCGCTGCCTTATTCCAGCTAAAGTTACTCTGAAGTCGTCTCCTTCCTCCTCCTGTCTTTACCTGCAGTTAAACACTGACAGATTCATTTAGAACAGCCTTCGAACACCTGCGTCATCAGTGTCCTGTTATATTATCTGGTTACTTAAAGCTAATCTTGTTAATTGTTCAGCTTGTTGATATCAAATATTGATTGCAATGAAGATGTTGCAGCTTTGATTACTTTGAATGCACTTTATCATTGTAGAATATGAAATTTCAGCTTCATAGCTACAATAATAAGTAACTGGTGAGGACTTACCCACAAACCATTTAACAGTGGAAGCTAAATAGATGAATACATGTATAATGTATATTTGATTGTAATACACATTTTTAGTGTAGGACCTCATGGATTAGTGTCCAAACATAAGGCACAGCACACAAATACATGAATGATGTGCGCACATATTCAGACACAGGCGCACACACACACACGGTATACACAAAGCACACCTACACAGTGCATCTATGGCTCCAGGCGAGCCTTCTAGGCAGGATTTTACTATTGACCTTGACCAACGCAAGAGGGGAGCTGGGAACGCTGTGCATTTTCAGAGATGAGCTCTGTGCGTATGTGTGTGTGTGTGTGTGTGTGTGTAATTATCCTTATGAGGGCCGCAGATGAATATGGTGGTTGCAGAAAGCCCAGGAGATGCGGGGATGGCATACAGCACACACACTCGCGCACAAAGGAACACACACATGATGGGATCTGTCCATCCTTTTTTTGTCTCCACAGGGGAGTGAGGCTGGAGCAGGGCCTACTTACACTGGCTCTCATGTGGGTTCAAATGTGTGTGTGTGTCTGTGTGTGTGTCTGTGTCTGTGTGTATGTGTGTGTGTGTGTTATTGTGCCTAGATATATGCATCTGTTTGTGTGTGTGTGTGCGTCTGTTTGTGCCATTGTGTCGGTATGCAGTTATTGAATCTCATTTGCCACATTCCTCTCTTTGTTGCTGTTGAATCTACAGGGTAATGGATTTATTAAGTTTGTCTGGCAGGCGTGTGTGTGTGCGTGTGTGTGAGTGTGCACATCACATAAAGACATACATATTGTGTTTGTGCTTGTGTGTGTGTCGTTTCTTCATCTGTGGTATGTGTACTTTGTGTCGATGTTGGTTTTGTGTGTATGTGTGTGCCAGTGAGTGTGTGGGTGAGTGTGTGTGTTTGCCTGCGTCCCTGTGTTGTGTACTATTATTGTGTGTGTGTGTGTGTGTGTATGTGTGTGTGTGTGTGTCCCAGGTTCTGTGGTCCGCTGAGATCAGATGAAAGGAAAGAGGCCTGTGACTGATCCACTCCTTCTCTACAAGGGAATTCGACCTCCTCTCCTCCCCCCCGTCTCTCTCCCTCACCCTCTTTGTGTCTCTCTCCCCCTCTCCCTCACCCCATCCCACCCTGTTACTGTAATTCTCTCTGAGCGCCTCTCTCCCCCTCTTTCATTCTCTTTCTCTCTGAGCATGTGACCCACTTTTACCACCCACATCTCTCTCCCTCTCAGTCTCCCCAGGTCCCATCTGAAGACAGTCTACTGAGAGTAAACCAGGGGACACAGAGAGAGAGAGAGAGAGAGAGAGAGAGAGAGAGAGAGAGAGAGAGACGGAGAATAAAAAGAGTAGCTCTGCTCATACATACAGTATCACCCTCTGTGATTTAGTGCCTAATGTGTTCGCAGTACATACATCAGTGCGAATAAGTGTTTGTAAATGCAGTTTATTTCGGAGACAATGGAAAAAAGCAAAAGCACAAAAAGTTGTGGAGGCTGGAGGTGTGTTAGCAGCTCTGCCTCGGCCTTTGAGCAGCTGTCAGGCTTGCTGCTCGGAGTGTGCGAGTTTCCTTTTGTCAGAGGCTCTGTTGGTGGTGTTTGAGCGCGCGAGTGCAGCGCCTTTAGCTTTGTCCCTCGCCGTGTGTGTTCACACGATTGGCCATAACAGAATCAAAAAGAATGTTTTCCCCCACTCTGACGTTTCAATATGTCCTTGGTAGAGGAGATACAGTATATGTGGTGACACAGCACAGAACAGGGGCTACAGGTCACGTACTACTGTATGAACTCAGTATCTATTTCTAATCTAATCTAATTAAAGTAATGCAACAATCGTTCTTATGCAAATCATGCATTCATATGGCAGGGCTCAACAATAAGGATTGCCCGATTACCTGTGGCAAGTATAAGTCCACGTCGGGATAGTTAACCGAGCAACTCACTTGCCTGATTGGGCAGGTGGAAAAAAAGAATGAAACACATCGTCATCTTTTCCAGAGGTGGATGATGGACGTAGCTAAGGAGTGAGATATTTCGCTTCCTTCTCATATCTGTGGAGAGTAGGGATGGGACAATGTAAGATTTTATAGCAGATCACTTTAAAAACATTCAGGAAAAGTTAGTCTATTGAATTTCCTTTATCGGGATAATCATGAGTGTCTTGTAAAGCTTTAGAGCTCGCTAATATACAGTCCTGTATTGATTTCCTGATTTATTTTGAATTGCCACAAAGGTGTGCCTGCATCTTTCCAGCCATTTTACAGTCCTCATTGCATCCCAATGGATGAAGGCTCAGCTTCTCCATATCCCCCACGTTAAAGACAGAAATGTGGAAATGGATTCCAAACTAAAGAATGTAAAATATCTGTTTCTTAAAAGATGTAAAATGATTCCAGTAGGTTTTAGAGCCATTTTAAGTGTTGCAAGCATAGTAAGATGATAATCAAGATAATATTATGAATCGCACTAACTTCATTTCATTCAATGCCTAGTTGAGAATTGCACATGCACAGTGCCGATCGTCAGACATTCCTGAGAAAATGGAGGTGGGTAAGATGAGTGTTGAAACACAAGCAAACATTTCAGTTACCCTGAAAGACAAGTGAAGTTTGGTGGCACTGGCGTTAAAGGATGTGGGCAAAACTCCAACTATGTATTGCGCAGTATAGCGCAAGTTTGAGAGCAAGGTGGACAAGACTGGCCATGACAATTCACTTTAGTCTTTGTTGTTATATGATAAGCGCTCATAAATAAAACAAGTTGTATAGGGTCGAGTAAAAATGTACTTTGGGCAGGTAGACTTCTGACCCACTTGTCAAACTGGGCAGGTGAAATTATGGACAAAAGTCTAATTTTAAGTTTTCCTTCATTGTTACTGACATTAATGTGTTTCGCATTTTATTCTGCAGCATTTCCATTTCTTCCACAAGTCAATGCTGCCATGCAGGTTGTCATGAGGTGATGTGGTTTGTGTGAATCCTAATGACTCTGCCATACAGGCGTGCATGTTCACAAGAGTTGAGGTTGAGCCTGTTGTTAACACATTAAGATACAGTGTCATGTAAAGAATGCTCTAATGACATCTCCTAGCTCAGAAACAGAGATCACAGCAGTAATAAATGAAAACTCATTAACCAAACTTTATTATTTGATACTTAGTCAAATGAAGAACAGAACAGAAAATTGACAATTGCAATTTGTAGAATATGAATTTGCTTTAATTTGTTGCACTTTTTAGTATAAGTGATATAATTTTTATAGTTTAAGCAAATATAGCTGATAATTAAAATGACTGTTACCAAAACATTACAGTTCATATTAGTGCAGACTCATTTCAACGGACTGTTATCAACAGATGCTCTTCTCCAGGTCTCCTGTATTAAGATGTATGTGCTCAGAGGTGCAGTGCTCGAGACAAACAAGATAAAGTACAGGCATTCATGGCATCAATTACTTTGATAGAAACAGTCAACGTTTTTCCAAATAAATACTGAAAGGCATGTCTGCAGGTAATTATAGTTTACAATAAATCCATTATAACATAGTTGAGAGTAGAGTTTGGGTGTTTACAAAGACATCAACATCCTACTTACCTTGCCTCACCTTCATCCTAAAGTGTGATAGGGTCTACTTTTAATAACTGTCATCTTCTTGTGGCCTGTAATCACCAACAATGATGGCCGGTAACTTCCTGAGACAGTGAAACTAAGTTAGACAGTACTGAAACTAAAAACACTCAACACTAATTTTTATTATCCACAAAAAAAATCTGTGTTGATCCGTTCTCAACTTTTGTTCCACTTACCACCGCATACCCTCTCTGATCATGGACCAATCAAAAAATAGCAAATCAATGGCTCTTTGTCAAATGAGCTCCTGATTGGCCATCTGTTATGCGGCTTACACAAAGCATCAGAGCCTCTGTTTCCTCTTCTGCCTTCTCTGTTAACTTAATGAGCTCCAATCTACGGTAAAAACGCTGTTGACAACATCCTTCATAGATCCAGAATCCTGTTTTCAAACACTTCAGGCATCCTTAAAATGTAAGAAAACAGTTAAATCTCTTCTTGCTCCAGTTTGTTGCGGATGAAAGCCCGAGAACAGAGAGGAAGGAACAGATGTGGTTTCAAATTTAGCCGGCTTAGCGTGGTGAAGTCTTGACCCTGTCATCACAGGACGACTCTTTCTTCTCTGTATTATTCTACAGCTGCAGGTTCTGTCCACAGCAGCAAAGACTGTTAAGAAGTGGTGTTTGTGATGAGAGGTGTCACAGTCGCTGTCTCACAGGGGTTGATTAATGTGTCATAACGTGGCTTTGAATCTACTCAGATGAGACCACAGTGCTGATATGTGGTAAATGAATGACTCACACTTTGGCCCTGTGATGTTTTTCCTCATTTTTGTGCATTTGCTTGCATTTAATCGGGATTTAAATCTTTTGTTTGCTTGCTAGTGTAGCCAAAAATTGTTCATACTGTGTATATTTCAACATGCTTCAGTCCCTCCCACTATTTTCTTGTTACCTGACAAACAGCAGAGAGGTAAAGGGGTCTACTTTCTGCATCCCCTCTCCATTAGTCCATTAGTATTCAGGATGTGTTGCCTGCCTGCTTGCTGCCCGCCACTCATTCCCCAGACAGCGAATCAGCCGGCGTTGATTAATTTCAGCCTATTAGCACCCCTCGTTCCCCTCCCCCGGCTCCGCCCAGGTTAAATCCCCGTGCACACCCGCGTGCACGCTCACAGGCGGGGGTTGCTGCTGGGTGAGCGATGGAAGAGAGGTTGCCAGGGAGCCAGTTGTTGTCAGAACGATATTAATGAGTGTGCTGCTCTGGCCCTAAGAGTGTGTGTCGGTGTGTGTGTGCGCCGGCGTGTTTGTGTTGACGCTGTCTAAGTGAACGTCTTTAATTTTGGGGTTTGTATGCCAAGTGAAGGCAGCTCAGGTGTGTGTGTAGGAGGAGAGGTTTGTGTTTGGTGAGAAAACATGCTAACATATGTCCGTCCATTACATACATGCTTTCAGAGGCTGTTTTTGTGTGTCTGTCTGTAGCTGTGTGTGATATCTAGCAATGCCATGGCCTGAGGGACAAGGGCTTATGTGTGTGTGTGCATGTGAGAGAGAGAGAGAGAGAGTGTGTGTGTGCGCTCTGCGGAGGCCTGTCCTAGTTTCCTTCCCCTCACCAGGGAGCCGGAGGATCCAAGGACTGACGCACATCACCTGACAGCCGCCCCACTGCTCCACGGCCCTGCACCGCATGTGTGTGTGTGTGTTTGTGTGTGCGTGTGTGTGTGTGTGTGTGAGTGTACGTGACGGAGATGGAGTGTCTGAATCTGTGTATGTGTCAGAGCATGTGTGTGTAACAGAGAGAGATGTGAGAATGTGTTAGGAGATCCATCAGTCGGAGCATCGCTCTATGTGTGCGAGCGCTCACATGTATGTTGATGTGTGTTTGTGTTCAGAGTGTGGGTGAGTTGGAGAGAGTGAATTTTGGTGTACTGATCCCTTGAGGTGTGTGTGTGTGTGTGTGTGTGTGTATGTGTGTGTGAACACCTTGGGGCAGAGTGGAGAAAACGGTGTCACATGAAGCTTGGAGACAACAGAGCTCACTGCGCTCTACTTAACCTCAGTATGGACTGAGGCTGGGTGGACTCAAACACATTACCTGGGCTATATGATGTAAAAACATGGAGTTATTTGATTGGACCTGTGCTACATGTACAAGACAGACACATCCTATGTCAAGAGGACTGTGTCTGATGCAGCAGCATGTACACTTCACTGTTGACTGCTACCTTTAGGCCGGTGCTGACTGCAGAGCGCTCACACAGAGAAGAGCTGGTCAGGGGAAACTTGTGTTTCAGTGGAAGAATTGACTCGTAAAGTTTGGGCAGGGTGGAGGAGCAGTGCAGTGAAGCTATGGTTTTTTTGTGGAGCATGAGGGTGAAAAAAGTAGAAAATAGTTTACCAGCCAATGAGTGACAAGGATATCCCAGAAGAACCATTTGTAGTACACTGAGGTCAACCATAACTCCACTCCCCCTCCTTGCCATGCTCTTACATGTATCAATCACTTTTTTATTGGCCATCTGTGAGCGGATTGTAACGGGACGTGAAAAATGACATCTTCCCCGTCTCTCTTGGTTGGCTATAGAAGCCTGTGGATGATTTGTTTAAGTTGTTTAACGCTGCTGGACTCTGCGTTTCTTATGAAGGACTCAGGAGGATCAAAGGATGTCACTTCATGCACATTCTCGAGTGCCTTAATTTTTGGAGCTGATGCTGATACTGATATTAGAAAATGAAACATCCCAATATTGATATATCAGTCAACCAATATATTGGTCGGACTCTAGCAGGAGCAGGTCATTTTCTAGGAACTGCCCCTGATTTCACCCCAAAATATGTTAAAATGATGCGGAGTAGCAGTGAATGTAGAATTCAGGCCTGTTAATTTGCCAGGGATAATGCATTAAGGTTATGAACAATTAATTAATGTATCATTAATGTATTAGGATGTGATCTCACAGCGCTTCTATAAAAGATAAACCAGGTTCTATAGAGAGCAGGATCGTGACTCAAGTGACAGTGAGCAACAAACGCATTGTGGTATTTTAGGACGAGGTACCTACAGTAGAGACCGAGTAGTAGTAGTAGTAGTAGTAGTAGTAGTAGTAGTAACAAAATGATCAGAATCAACAGCAACCACAACAGTGTTTTGGCTGAAAAGCAAGCTTAGTGCAGAATTAATGTAAACAAATAGATATATCCTAAAAAATGGTGACCACTCCACAGAATGCAATGTGCCATGCCATGGTTGCCTGTTCTCGATAGCAGAACTGGAGCTAACAAGGACAATCCAGCCCCTTAGATCAGCGTTGTTGATAGGCTTGCGGCGGTAGTCGGTGTTCCTTGTGTTTCATGGTGTTCGGGCATGCACCGATTACATTACTTGCCCACCGCCCCTACCACTGGTTGCTTTTTTAATCAATACTTAATTGGATGATGGATGTTACAATTACAACTCAAGTAGAGTAGCAGGAGTCAAGTTTCACTGTTAACGTAATGAGAGTAAGGAGAGTTGACAGACAGGACAATGGCAGAGGATTTGTTGTCAAAGCGAAAAGCAAAAGAACCAATTGGCAAAATTTCAGGTTCAAACCCAATGCTACTACAGAACCTGATAATGTTAATGAAGGAAAAGGAGTTGGTTACCTCACTGAGAAGTTGGAGGTGTGCAGCCTATCGCCTGCAGCTCTTCATCTAACAGCTCCTACTGGTTCCATTACTCTCCCATTACTACTCCCTGTCATGTTTCAAACTGATCAAACTCTGTAGATGCATTATTGATGAACATAGTGGTTAATGCTAATGCTTTTCTTGTGAATAGCTTACTTCAAAACAAAAGTCAGCTCACATTTCACCAGTTCAATGCTTTTAATGTGAAGCTGTAGTAGTATGTAGCATGTTCGTTGAGCGTCTTTTGTTGTTAAAAAAAATGCGGTATGCTCTGAGCCCTTTCAAAGCAACTGTTTTGATAAAATATTTTTTGTCTCCCCTCATCTGAACCAAGGTCATTTCTGTCGTTTACATGTTGTAAGTCTGGATTTTTCAGTGATATTTTGTTTTGTTAGTTAAGCTGCGTTTCCACTGAAGTACTTCTGTTATAGTACCCATTGAACCCTACGTAACCCGTTACTTTTAGCGGTTAGGGTTAGCCCTGCAGTGTCTTAACTGCACCTTTTAGTATCAGATCGGTGTGCCACGTACCTCAACGGAATGGTGACGACAAAACAGGATGGTATGGAACGGTTCTTTTGGTCCCATCCACAACTTTTGATAATTGAAACACAAAAATAACTGTTCCAAAGTGTATGGAGCTGAAGTAAACTGAATCGGACTGCTCGATGGTAGGGCTACGTTTTGTACAGACTCGCTGTTATCTCCCTTATTACAATCAGTAATGGAAACAAAGGAGTTTTTATAAATATCCTTGAGTTGCAAAGTCAAACTCATTTAAGAAGGCGAACTTCTGTCTGCACTTGAATTAGCCATCTGTCTCTCCACAACTTTGATACTGTCTATTTTTAGAAGGTGAAGGGTCACATTTGATGATTCGTAAAATATCCATAATCACATATTTTAAACCTCCCATGACCACTTCAGTCCATACCATATGAGAGGCTGATAGCATATTCATAGTCACTCAGGTCTATAGGCACGCACACTCACACGCCTGTGTGCTTTATTAAAAAAAACTGTCATGAATTTCTTATAGGCTGCTAATGCTGTGTGATACATTAGGATCTGAACACATTAAAGTTTTAAAGGCACATTAGACTGGAAAAGAAAGAAGGATTAGGAGAGGAGTGACAGAGAGAAGGGGGGGGGGGTGAGAGATGAAGAACAAAAGACTTAAAAACAGATCAGTGGTGGTTTATATCTGTGCCTTTTTATAGTTTATTTCTGTAAGTGGGTGACATTATATAATCAGACTTCCTGCTTGGGCTGACAGGTCAGACAAGTCAGAGCAAAGAAAAGACGCAACTGGAAGAAATGTGAGCTCATAGAAGACATCATGACAGTAATAGAAATCTGTGCAGTTGGATCTGGTGTAGCCATATTAGATAGGCTATAGATGAGCCGTGTGTGTGTGTGTGTTCAATAATTCAGTATCTCTAATCTTCAGGGCTGTGTGGCTGAAGGGTTTTCACTTTGACCCTCCCCTCCCGTCCCTCTCTCTCTTAATATTGCTGATCTGTGAGTTTGAGTATGAGTAGTTTTAGTTAGTCCCTCTCCCTCTGTCCTGTAGTTAATACTGCTGACCTATGAGTTTGGCCTCATCCCTGCAGATGCCCACCTCCCACCTGAAACCGCCTGTGTGTGTGTGATTCTGTGCGGGCTCGGTGCTGCCTCAGCGTTGGTGTTTCACATATGAGAGGTCACGACCCCGCACCCTGGACTACACTTGTCTTCATCTCACTGATTACATATTAACACCCTGGACACACACACACACACATACAGTCATAGTGACTGAATGGTCCTTTGACCCTCGGTAAGGATCGAGTTGTTCTCCCAGCGGTTGCAGGGACCTCACCGAGGTCATTAATACAGCACATCAGAGCCAAACACCCTCAACTTCTTCTGCTTCCTCTCCTTCATTATCACCAATGCGCACACCCAACTTCTGATCTGTGTTTTGATGATGCTCAGATGAATAACATGCATATTCCTTGTTGTTTGTGTTCCCAGGTAAGCGGCTCCAGGAGTGGGTGTGTGTGATTCTGTGCCTCTTCCTTTTCATCATCAACTTCTCCTTCCTCCTCCTGCACTTCTCCACCGTCCACATCTACAAGATCATCCTCGGCATCGGTGAGAAAGAGCGCCATCGCACAGAAGCTCGGATAATGCTTCACTTTAAAACTAGCTCTCACTTCATGAATACTGGGAATCATTTTCCTAAACTAGCCGGTGCAGTCCCAAATCTCTGTTCCTGTCCACATGAGGATTTTGAATCACTTTTGTGAAAATTGTGGTTTGGTGTTTGCTTCCACATCTAATAGCAACATATGTTAATCCTTTTTTATTGTGTCGGTCTCTGTGTTTGTGTGCCAGTCTTAGGAATAGTGACGGCAGACTTTGCATCAGGGATGGTACACTGGGGGGCGGATACCTGGGGATCTGTGGACATCCCTGTTATTGGCAAGGTAAGCATACATACATTCATATACACACACAGACGGTCTGTTTGCATTAAACAGCTTCTAGTAATCAGCCATCAATTAACTACGGTACAAAGTAAAGCCTTGTTTTTATCACTTTTCTCTGAAATCAGTGTTCAGCCACAACTGAATTGGCACATTGATAAAAGCCAATGTAACAATCGCTTGTTGTGTTCGTGCTGCAATCAGTCTGAATTTTTCTCTTTTTTTGCCAGTCGTCCTTTATTTGACAGTGTAGAGGGAGATTTACTATCTCTCCAGCATTTTTAGTGTCTGTTTATCTTATTCTTATCAAATAATATTAATGTGCATTAAAAAGAGCAGAAACAGCAAAGCAAACCAGAGCTGCGGTGAAGTGTCAGACAAAGACAGTTGAAAGTGAAGCACTAACGTTGAAATAGAGCAGATAAATGAAAGACTTTAGAAAAGTATGAAGGGAGAAGACTCCTTTCAACTCACTTGTCATTGTGGCGCTTATGTTTTTGTGTGGAAATAACGAATGAGCGGTTGTGTAACGCGTTATTCATCCTAAATTCAGTAATCACATTACAGTTACGAATCAAACAATTATGTCCTTACTTGCGTTACATAAGTTCTTCAATTTGCTGCTTAATACATGGATAGAAAAAAATAATCAAACATGCCTTTACATGCACGCTCATGCACTAATCGCCTGACCTCTCCTAATATCCATGAAGTTCAACACACTGACACCGTCCTGTGGAGAGGCGCTTTAGCCTGGGCAGACATTCCTCCTCATGAGATATAACCACTGCTTTGGTGATAAACACATCAGATACGCTGGACTATTCTACTATAAAGCCATGGTTTGGTTTGGTGAGCAAGCAACTTGAGTAAGTTTGCTTGAGTGTGTCATTATCTTCTAATGGTGCTAAAAAAGGCCAGTCTCATATTGACATATTATTTTTTCTGCAATTGAAATGTATACAATGGTGTGAGGAAGGCCAACCTCTTTGGTATTGTTCTAAATATTGAAATAGTTTACAATATAGTATTGATATAGCTACGCCAGCACTGCAAAAAAAGATTTTCATTTCTGCGAAAAGGCTCATTCTTCTGAATTGGAAAATAAGGAGATCAATTAGTTTTCGTTGTTTGAATCACTGGCTAAAGAACTGTTAACGATGGAACATGTAGCCTCGGCTCTGCAGGGACCTAATAGAGATAATGGATTAGATGGTATGTGGACAGAATATATACATAAATAAGAGGCATTAAGTTTAAGAAGAGTTTCAAATTTTCAAGATATAAAGCCAGTAAAATGAATAGAAACCTGCACTTTGTAAGTCGAACACAGAAGTCCCGGAAGTAAAGAAGGATTGGTGATGCAATGATCTCCCATGCAAGTATATTATATTTATCTTTGTAACCAAAATGTTAACAAAGGGGGTTTGACATGTTAATTATGGAGCTTGTTGGTGGATTTCGTGACCTTTGGACAGAGCCAGACTAGCTGTTTTCCCCTGTTTCCACTCTTTGTGCCAAATTTTTTACCATTTATAGGTTTTTAAAAAAATAAAAGCTCATGGTCAATCCACAAGTCAAAGCCTGTGAAGAAAATAAAAGCATATAGTAAACATTTCTGTGACCCAGTGAGTTCTGGACTACAGAGAAGATATTGTACCAGAACTCCAGCTCAGTGTCCCCGCTCTCCTGAGGCTGCGTCACCATGGCAGCACAGTGGTTGCACCTTATTCCCCCAAGTCTTCGGACTGCTATAGTGACCTGGAAACTAAATGTCACTATCTCACAGAGGGACCTCCCTGTAGAGAGTAAAGTCCATGGTCCCCAATGTCCCACATATGAAACACACACCCACACAAACATGCACACACACACACACATACACAGACTCATGCAGTAAATGGCCTCACCTTGAACCTCCACTATCTGTCACCATACAGTGCCAGAAGACATGTATGCACATATGTGTTTAGGCATGAATAAAGATGGATGCCCACACATTTAAAACAAGTCACCTACATTAATGCACACACACATTTCCCACAGCCAATTAGAGTAAAGGTTAGCCTCATTTCAGCCAATTAAAATCAGTGTGATCAGGTGCAGCTTGCAGATTGGTTAATGTGAACTTTGTTTTGATTGATGAGAGTTTAATCTAATTGTGTGTCTCTGTGTGTGTGTGTGTGTGTGTGTGTGTGTGTGTGTGTGTGTTTCATTGTATATTTTGTCCATTTATGAAATATTCATTGATAATTAATTAGTGGAAATGATCAAGCTCGTGTGTGTTTTGAGACCTGAAGCAGCATCCTAATTATAACAGTGGTTATCATTTATTCTCAACCAACATATTGTCATAGTATGATTAATAATGTTGTTACATTATTTGCTATTTAATTAAATTTGAGTTGATCTTTCGCATGAACCTCATGCTACTACAACCTGGGAAAGAATGCTGAAGTTGATTATATCTATATCTACTATAGGATCATAAAAGCGATTTCTTGCGAAAGGTAGAATGTGTGACATCATGTGTGTGCTAATGAAGTACTGTAGTGCTGCACAGATGAACTGGCCTACAAGTCTTGTTCTCCAGATGTAAGAAAACGTGTGTTTGGTGCAGACCCCAACAAATGTCACATCATCATGATTTTAGTAGTTCAGTAGTTTCAGAGAAAATTCTAATTTTGTATTCAAATATGATCATTCTCACTAATATCACAATTGTAATATCAAATAAGACAAAGTAATCGCTGTATGATTTATATATTTTTTATTTATTTTTATTCTTTTTTTACTGTTTCGTGTAGTCGGAGTCATACTTACTTTTATAAAGGAAGTATAATACAGCTTTTAAATGTATGTCAGGCCTCCAAAACTGGAACTGTGGAAGTTTATCCCAGCTTGTGATGCTCCCGTGACTGTTGAGTTAACTGCTTTTGAGTGGATGTAGAATAGAGTAAAACTTTAATGTCCCTGGTGGCCAATTTGCTTTACAGACAGCAGTCAATCACAAATGCATAATACATAAAACACATATACACACGTCACCATAGATCATGGAGGTTATAGTTCGTCCGTGCTGCCCTTATGCAGACTAAAACTCCACCCTGATGGAAGCATCTGGAACCCAACATATGAAGGGTGTTGAGGGTTGAAAACAATAGTCTTACTTACTTACAGATGCCGAAGGTCATTAAGGGTAACACCTGTAATCCTTCTGCTGGTCGCTACCTGTGCATTCCTATTACCAGTTTAAACATGCTGAGTCCGAAATGGACCATCTCCTGAGTGGGATCAGAGCGTGCCTGACATCCTCCAACAGATTGCGGTGATGTAAGATGGGCTAAGGTTTTGGTGTAATAAGGGGTAGAAGCCAAGCAATATTTTAACAACAGCCTGAAAATCCATGACGATAACTAGCTGGCTACCAACAGCCATTGCACAGTACAAATCCAAAATGCACTTAAAAGGCTGATACTTTCACAAGTCATTGATTTAAGACAAGCACATCATCAGTCAAAGCTGCTGGAAGCCCTCCTCTTTACGTCACCACATGAACATGGAGCGATTATCACCAGACATAGCGGCAAACAGGAGGATCCTGCTCTCTGCGTGTTCACGAGCAGACAGGACCGCCTCTTTATGGAGTTCTCTGTCCTGATTGGATAAAGTGGGCAGGGATATCAGAAAATTCCTTTTCAGGAGAGACATGAGTTACTGACAAAACACTCTGTGCGGTGATTTCTGTTGGAATATAGAGCTATGTAACACTCATTTTAATAAAAATAAATCACTTACAGCAGCTTTAAAGACACACCTTCAGCAGGTAGCCCTGTTGTAATAAAGATACAAAGGTGCTGAAGCATATTCTTATAAAGTGAAGAATACCATCATTTGTCAATGAATTGTTAAAGATCATTAACACCATTGGTAAACCTGATGCTCGATGGTGAGACCCACACACAGCAATACTTCTAGACTGTCTACTATATCTGCGTTACTTAACACCAGTTGTTTTCTGTTACTGTGCACCAACATTTAAGCTATGATTTATCTCTCTTTCACTGCAAACATGGTGAGACATGAGGCGTGACGTTCACTTCCAGATTTACTGGGATTTCAATATCTGCATTTACAAATCAAATGCAAAGCGGTTTGTAAATAAGTTTCATAAGCGCAAAGAAAAATCGCTGTTCACAGCTCAATGATGAGGTGCAGAATTCAATTACATACATTGTTTTCCTTGTTAGCCTCTAAAACGATGATATTTCATCGAATAAACTGTCTTGAGTTAATATTTCCACGCAGGAGACTGTTGCTGAGGCTTTGTTAACACAGCTTTGAGATAAGTCCCTTAACTGTAATACAGCCTGACACTAAGTGGCTCTAAATTGCACATTATTGATTGATCTGTTTAGTGTGATGGATTCTAATGGCTGTTGTCTTTTATGCTTTTTTGATTTGGCGTTGATGGGGCTTTAATGTAATATCTTCTCTCAGGCTATTATCCTATCATTCTATCACATCACTGTAAAACTGTGAACCGACAGTATTTTGTCATGGAGGATCGTTTTGTTGTTATATTGTGTTATTTTAGATAACAACACATTTGTGTACATGCATCGTACCGTCAGTAGATTCTAAAGAATGATTTTTGGAGCCCCGTGTTACTTTTTTATTCCCCGAAGGTGCTCTGTGGCTTGATGTTTATTTATGATGAGGCATTTACGGAGGTTTTGGGTAGTTACTGGGACCAAAGGCACGGCGGCAGTCACAGATTTGCATGGTGTGTCGCTCACTGTAGGAGACTTCTAATAAAGACTTTAACTGGAAGAGAAGAATGGACCTGTGCAGAGAACAGAGGGACGACAATAGGCTGGTGGAATATGTGTGGGTGTGTGTGTGTGTGGAGACAAAAAAAAAAAACACGGCATACACCTCAGTTGTGTTTTTGTGCCTGTGTGTGTTTTGAGACTAAGAATAAAGCAGGCCTGTGCTCCCAGTTAAGGTTAGTTTGAATATCAAAGAATAGCACGATGGAGAACACCTGAGGCTAATAGTGGCTGCAGTTATAAAGCGAGATGAAATATTTGACGCAACTGTCACCCTTTGTTATTCGTTTGTTCTGTCATTTTCTTGTTTTATGTTGTTTGTGTGTGTGTGTACATTTGTTTGTCCTTAGTTTGTTCCCTGTTGTGGTTATTTGTTAGGATCTTTAAAGATGCTCAGGCTGTCCTATAGACACCATGTAGAAGCTTTAATGCTCACATCACACATTTGTTCTGCACATATGGACTCCTGCCCTCCATAACTTCCTCATAAGGGGATACCTAACAGTCATAAGAGTCTCCTGTCATAGAAATCCCTAACCATAAATAATATTTCCAGCAGTGAGGGCCACGGAGCAGTAACAGCTGCCACTGGAAACTGTGTTTTCTATCTGTCAAAGTCACTGGCTCAGGATGGCCAGAGTGGTCTGCGGGATCTGAGGGAAATGTTACCAAGGTCACATCGTTAAAGGGCAAATAATATGTCTCATTTTGTAATTTGCACATAAAATATATTTGAATAAAAAAACAAGGAAAACAAGCCACAATAGTGCAAAAAACAAAACATACATGACCATTATCTAAGCTAACAATAAATAAATAAAAAAAAAAATTAAATGAAAAAGCTGGAGAAAGAGGGTTCAAATACACTGTTCATGTCATGCTGCCACCCACGACTATGTACTTTAACAGAACGCCCCAAATATCAACAACAACATGTGGGGCAGTGTCAGAGGTGTACGTACCTCAGTGACAAGCCACGCTCTGACAAGCAGCAATGATGATTGATCATCATAGCTGCTGCGTTAAACTCCATTTTAAAAAAGCCCACTAATACCATATCAGTTGGGAAGCAGCAAGGAAGTGCCCTGATCTATTTGAGTTAACCCATATTTTTTTAGTTACTCAAATGTCATATTGATAACTTTTTTATGTAGACGAATATTTATTTTTTTAAATAATACATCTACAGAGCTTGTAGAAAGGTATCCTTAGAAACATTATTGTGATTGTGAATTAATCATTTAACAATGTTTACACTGTCTTTTATGTTGGTTTGTCAGCCAATAGTATAACCCCGTTGGTATCACGTGGTATGGAAAAAACATAAAAATGGCGGTGTACTACAGGTTTGCGCCCAGCGTACTGTACTGCCCTAACATTAGCTAGTTAGCGTTAGCAACAACAAACTGGCAACCACTTGAGGGGGCAGATGTTTCAAACAACAGTGGTGTTGTGACATGAATGCAGTGGTAGGGGAGATGGAATAACATATTTAGTGGCTGAATGTTATCAATATCAAAGTTTAAAACATAACCAACGTTTCTGCCTGACAACTCCCATGATCCCACGCTACTGAACGTCTTTTTCTTTTTTTTTGATTAAGAAGCCCCTAGCAGCAGAAATAACATGCTGTGCATTTCATTTTTCTGTTGATTGATCGATCAACTAATCTTTTCTTTGACTCTCAGCTCTGACTGACCATCGGATTCTTTCAAAATTAGATGCCTTCTTTAAAGATACATCACATTTTTTGTACACTGTGTACAAACTGTACTCATCTGTGTAATTGAAAACACTGGAAGCACAATCCATATATGAATGAAGTGCCTTTTTTTTTGCGCTATCTCACAGTTACATGTAAAATCCTCCTTCACTGAACACTGATAATGCTCCTCTTTTTGCTTTGATTTGAATGTGTTAAAGCTTTTCCCTCCCCAGCACTACGACTGCAACGCTATCTCAGAAAACGTTCACTACATTCTCCCAGTAGTGTTTTGAACTATTCCTTAGCGAGGCTTTGGGCCGTGCTGTTTTTTTTGTCGTCATCATGTCGTTGAGCTTTAATTGACTCAACAAGGATTTAGCAGTTCTCTAATGACACCACTTTGAGGACAAAGTCACGCTCATTAGTTCCCAATGATGCTCGATTCACATTGAAATTTGCCAGATGTGCTTACAGTTTAGGGATATATGTTTGAAGATCCTTCCTCTCTCACTCTTTCTCTTCTTTTAGCAGCATCAGTACTTTTCTCCTTATGTCAATTTCCCTCTGTCTTTTTTGTTACATCTCCAACAAACATGTCTCTTTTGTGGCTTTTGTGTTAATTGAATGACTGAAGTCAGTTCCTACCTTAAAGCAAGGACTGACAGTAAGAAGAAAGTGTAGATAGAAATGTTTTGGCACAAAGGAGAGAGAAAGAGGAGAAACCAACAGAAAGTGAGATGAAAATACAGTAGAAAGGTCGGGAGGACAAAAAAAAGAAGGGGATGGAAGGGCGTGTCCGTCCAACCAGTGGGACGGCGTTGCTTGCTGGGGCGATGGGCGATGTGAGCTGGTGATTAATGGACGTCGTGCGAGGTGGGCCGATAAACGGTGTGGGATTAGAGGACACGTAGCGACCGGTGGCCCACCGTTAACTGGGAGCAGTGACGCCGCCCCGCTCGGCACGACCTCCACGGCTTAGCCGGGCTTTCATCTGGCTGAGGGCTGCGGCGAGAGGAGGGGGGTGATGGGAGAGGAGAGGTGGGGGAGAGGCAGGCGAGGACAGAGATGGGCATATAATTGTGCAGATATCAACAGATAGTTTCTGTGTTTGCAGCGGCACCTACCAACGTCGTTCGCTGATAGGCGTGTGTGATTGGTTCGAACAGCTACCACGACAATAATGAGTTTTCATGCTGATGCTTCCACAGCTACACGCACACACAGTTGCATACTGTGGCAATACAGATGCAAACGTTCCTTTTTTGCTTTTTCCACAGAGGGAAATAAATTACCTTTATCCTGTGTGTGCATGTGTGTGTGTGCTTCTTTTTGTCCTCTTTTGTGCTTCTGAGATTCAGATTCAGTCTTTCATTTGAGACCCCCATGCTCTCACAGACAGGTGTCTGCCTCTGCACAGCGCAGGTGGGGTTTGCGAGTGTGTGTGTGTGTGTGTGTGTGTGTGTGTGTGTGTGTGTGTGTGTGTTTGAAGCTCACATTTTAGAGTTTGTGCGAGGTGTCCATGGGTCATTTATGCTTATGAGTGTGTTTCTGCAAACCAACTGCTGTTCTGTGGTTTATTAGGATGCTGGATATGAGCTTTGGGGTTTTGCATGGTGCTCGGCACCGCTGAGTTGTGGCGCGTGTGAGTGTGTGTGCGTGTCTGTGTGTGTGCATGCACATTTGATCCGCATTTGCGTAAAGACTGTAAACAATGCTTTCCAGTGTCTGTTTTGTGCTCTGATTTAAAGTGAATGTAAATTAAGGAGACAAATCTGTTTTTTGTGCCTGTTGTTGTTTATCTCATCAGTTCCATTTAGTGAAAACTGAATGTTCGTAAGTTCAGCTGACAAAACTGAAAGCCACAAACTGAGGAGAATTTGCAGTTTTACTAAATGACTGTATTTGACCTTCAGAATTTCTAATTTCAACCAAATAAATGCTGTATATACGGTATAAGACACAACCTCTGATATCAAATGATTTCAAAATAAAACGTGCATCATGGGTGTTGCAGAATTGATTCGGTGTTGTTTCAGTAATTACACAGCACCATGTTTTGTGCTGGCGTTTGTTGTGTGTAACACGTTTGAACTATACCTCAGGAACGCACCTCCACTGCACAGATGCCCCAGCGATCACAAGTGCACCAACATGGATGTGATCCCTCACTGGCTTCCCACCCGCAGTCACTGCCACCATGCTAACAGTCACATTGTAATTACATTTTGGATCTTACTGATTGCAGGACTATCATGTCAGCAGCGATCATTACATTTAGCCACAGTCAAAATACCAGTCAAACTGCTGTGGCTCGAATGTAAGCTCATGATTGGTTAATGAGAGTCCCACCTCTCAATATCCACAAGTTTCCTGAGTATGTCACTGCTGAGGTCACTGGGGAAACCATTATGGGGTATACAAAGTATCATAATAGATGACGCACCAGCAGCACTACAAAGCTTTAGGGTTAGGGTTAGTGTTAGCTAAGTGAGCTGAGCATTAAGAATAGTTTGTAGTATTCACTCGATAAAGTCACAAACCTAGATCTTCATGAATAAATGATTCACCAAGTGTCATGACGAAAGTCGTGCCCATAAGTTTATTTATTTTATTTAATAAGTTTATTTGTATCAGGGACAATGTACAAAATAACATTAGTCTTGAGATGAGAGAAGATGCTTTGTACCGGATTTAGCTTACTAGCTACTTTCCATCCGTAGTCCCTGTCGTGCAAAGTATCATGGGGGCTAGGAATAAGGTCAGTAATGCCGCTTTCCTACCAAAATTAGCGACTGACACAGGTTTTTTAAATGCGAGTCAACCCGTTAATTGACCCTATTCCCACTTCCTGCAGGCAAGTCTGGGATTTTTATCTGAAGGGTTATGTTATACGTCACGGACGTCACGTTTCACGTCACAAATGTGCTGGAAACAGAGAACAACACAGATAAAGTAATCACAGTCAAGCAGTAAGCAGCATGGAGGCCAGTGACGATGTTATGTTGATCATCAGTTTGTACATTTTAAGGGGTATGAGTCTACCACGTAAGGCTGCTGGTTTAGAGGGAATAACAGAAATTATTATTTTGTGATTTTTACATAATCTCTCTCTGTCTCTCTCCTTCTCTCTGTCTGCAGGCATTCATTCGTCCGTTCAGGGAGCACCACATCGATCCAACCGCCATCACTCGCCACGACTTCATTGAAACCAACGGCGACAACTGTATGATCCCCATCCTACCGCTGGCTCACATGGCCTACAAGTTCCTCACATACACACCAGGTAGCACACACGGAATTTTTTATTTCTTCCGCTGGCTATATAAAGCACAGAAAAGCACATGCATGTACAGCGCTTGAAGCAACTGGAAATACACACATGGCAAATGTTACACATAAAACCTTTCAGAAGTAAGAGAGAAGTAAGTGAGCTGCCAAAACTATTATTTATTTATTACTTATAATTGATTTACAGTGATTACTGTTCCATGTGAAAAATGTGGAAAAACACTGTGATCTCCTGTTAGATCGCACCTCCGCTACACAGATGCCCCAAAAAAGCAGTGGGAATCACAAGCTCAGCAACATGGATGTGATCCCTCACTGGCTTCCCACACGCAGACACTATCAACGTGCTCACAGTCACATTGTAAAGCTGTAATGTGTCTGTAAGGACTTTGGAAGGTCAACCTTACAGGGTCTAACAAACTGTAGCAGTGGCTTAGTGTTACAGGATGCCAAAGGTAGCGCCGACTCTGGCTGAAGTGTGTCCACTGATCACTGGAAGGCATGGGGCACTTCGGCTGGTAATCATCTGCGCTGACCTTACGAGTGCAGGGTGGGAGGGGAGGGACTGGAGGAGGAAGATCAGCAGGTGAAACAGAGCAACCTGTTATTGAGGAGGCAACATGTCCACCCGTCATGTCTGCACTTCAGCTTGAGCCAGAAGGTCACTGATGGGTATAGAGGGGGAGGGAGGGGAGTTGACATCAGTTAGCCAGGGTCAGTTTAATCTATTACACATTTAATTTCTACACACAATTTTTAAAACAGTGTTTTGCAATCCTGGCCCTGGTGGCCCGCTGCATGTTTTAGACATTTCCCTGCTCCAACACACCTGATTCAAATGAATGGGCCGTTATCAGGCTTCAGCAGAGCCTGATGACGAGCTGATCAAATGATTGTAAACAGGAAAAAAAGGTGAAAAGTCTTTGAACTACATTGCAAACTGGATTCTCTACTAACAGACAGCGACAGTTGACTCACATAAACAGTTCCACTGCAGATTAAACTGCATTATATACAAACTCTCCTTCCTGGGGTGCCAATATGTGGCTCGAAACACAGATCGCCAGTTGAGTGCAACAGCTTAATCCTGGATGTCGTGGTGGAGTCAGGTCTCTATAAAGATACAGGCTTAACAGCCTCTGATTTCCTGTTGTTTGTCAAACGAGTCCCATTTCACCCATTTTATTTTGCTGGGACCGGACACTACCCAGTAGCACCCTCAGTCCAATCTGCATCAGCCTTGCTCTTATCCCGATTCTCTTCCTCTCCTCTGTGGGGCTGTCCGGCTGGTCAGTCAAAAAGATGCTGTGCTCAGTGGTCAATACATGTTTCAGCAACAAAGCTGAAAGGAGCTGCCATCACAGTCAAATTCCATCTACAGGGCATTTAAAAATTGGGAAGACGGATTGAAATTTAGATTGTGGATCATGATTGTAGTTAAATAGTAGATCGTGTTATTTTTTGGGGGACCTAATGGTTCACCCCTACTTTGTGTTAAGTGATAATTAGCAAATTTTAACAACAATAATGTGTTGTTGTGCTCATGTTATTATGGCAGTATTAGCGTTAAGCTCAAAGCGAGTTAAAAGTGGAGTTATCCATTTCAAACATGCTCAATCTCATGAAGGATGATACAAAGACAAAAGTCTGAGAATCCTGATGCACATGAACCAACACATAAAGAATGTAGGAAGTTTTATACGTCCAGGATGGAGGAAAGAGGAGCAAAGGGGAAACTTGCAAAGGTCAGCTGCTTGTCCACAGCGGAGACCAGCGACGAGGGCGGTGAGGAGAGGGAGATTATAGGGGAGAGAGCGGTAGTGAGGTTCACTTGTAGGTGACATCCACACCTGTCATGTCACACACCGCGGGGAGTCAAGAGGTCATGAGACGGAGACAGGGAGAGACGCGGTGACATCTACACCTGTCATGTCTGCACCTCAAGAGGTCACCGCTAAGAGTTTGAGACAGAGGGTGAGAGTGCATGGAGAAGAGAGGGAGTGAGAGCGCGTGGGGGGTGGGGGTGGACGAGGGTCATGTAGCGGTAAGATGACATCTAAACCTGTCATGTCAAGCTCCTCACTGTGTCCAACGGTCACCAGACAAAGACAGGGACAGAGGTAGATGGTTAAAGCTGAAAGCCGTGAGGTGACATCTCCAGCTGTCATGTCTGCTCTTGAACTGGGGTCAAGAGAGCGCTGTTTCAACCAAAGAGAGGGAGCGAGGGATGGAGGTAGACAGAGAGAGGACAGCTGTAAGTCATACCGACAGGAAGACTCAGGTGAATAACAAGAGTTAGCGCTGTGACACACGGCTGTAAACGGAGAGGATGGACGTAAACCAGACTCTCACTAAGCAGGTGTTGGTGGCTCAATTACACCTGAATCCAAATGACAACAACAGTGAGCACGCTCCAGGCTGTTTACAGCCTTCATATTATTTAGAGAATTGATGCTCTCAGCTGCTTCTGTGTATGAGTCCTGACATGTTTGTCAACTGTCAGCTCGTATCAACACTGACACTCTGAACATTAACCACTTCACAGAAACAACTCTCTTTCTTCAAGTGCTCTTTTTTTTTCTTTTTTTTTTTCTAGCTTAAGGCGTAAATCTGAATTTAGGAAACAGTATTAATTACTTATGCCATGCTCCTTTCTTTAGTTCTCATGTTGCAGCATTTGAGAAGAATTACAGATTTGCTTGACTGCTTTCAATATTTGGCTTTATTTTAGCGTAAAAAGCAAGAAGGCTTCTGGAGCTTTCAGACGGACGGTGACAACGTCAACGTTTCGCTCTGACACCCTTTATTTCCAATGGTTTGAGCTGCACCATGGCAGTTTCTCGTAGCGCACCACTCAACACACCACTTGGTGTACTTGTGCCCAAAGTTCAACCGGGTTGATTATCTTAGATAATTTCCAACGGTGCACTTTTGTCTAATTCATAAAAGGCGCTGAGCGTAAAAATCTTGCTTCAGCAGGTCCGAAGAATCCCATTTGGTACTTACACATCTGTGATCTGTAGACCTCGAATCAATTTAAATTGTGATATCTTCTTATATAATTCAGCAAAAATAAGGATTTTGTCAGGAATAACCATGGACCAAAAGAGAATATCAACCTTTTTGAAAGCCTTGGCCTTGGTAGAGGAGACTGAAGCCAGACAACACGTCTCATCCTATGGACTAAATAGTGTATTGCCGTTGCACATTTATCATGAAGCTCATGCAAAGTTCACCACAGACTTGGACACTCATGCGCCCCAAACTTTTGGGACTTTGCTTAGAGATAAGATCATTTCCACGTCAAAGTAAGGTTTAATAACTAATAAATAACTACTTATACGTTTGTAAATGAGGCCTCTGGCACTGTATCCTGTTTCAATGGAAAATGCACCACATTAATGAAAGATGTACTCCAAATGCTGTTTCGGTGTGACTTCCTCACAGAGCCAGCAAACTGCTGTCCCCAGCCCTCATACTCCACCTTCATCTGAATATCACATAGAAACACAGAAGCACACATTCTGTCCAGTCCCTTTGCAGGAATAATGTGTAGTCGTTTGAGAGTATGACAATGAGACTGCAGAAGTTGTTTAAGTATTAAAAGGTTATACACGGGGGGTGATTCATAGTTGCATTTCAACATCAGTAGGACAGACAGATTTTTTAGGGACTTATTTTGAGGATGAAGTGTCTCACCCCTGACTGAGTGACTTAAATTTTCCTCTTGATGCCTGCGGCGCTGAGGTCAAAATATTCATGTTGGACTACTGATTTCAGATTTTGGAAAAACAGTCACAGACACTGAGAGTCACTGCTCACTGTCTTCATGGTTATATGTTGTGTTGCATTACAGGCTATTTGTCCTTTCCTTATCCTACTTATCTGTCTTTGTCCTCTCTTCCCCTCTCCCCTGTCACCACTCTTCCCCCATCTCTTTCTCTGTCTCCTCTTCTTTTCCCTTCTTCCTCATCCTCCCCCTCAGTCTGTTCTTCTCTCCGAGGCTCCTGCTAGCATCCTCTCTGTGGGAGTACTACGCCTTCATGCTGGCCCTCTTCATTAGACTAAACAGTTTGATCAATTATTCTATTAACTTAGCTCTGTCTCTCACTTTCTTTCTTGCCTCCCTCTTTCTGTCACTTATTAGAGGCCTTGGCGGCGTCCTATCCCTGGGACTGCTACGTCTTCGCCCTGGCGGTTTTCGTGACGCTGACCAATCAGATCCATAAGTGGAGCCACTCCTACTTCGGCCTCCCGCGCTGGGTCACGCTGCTCCAGGACTGGCATCTGGTGTTGCCACGGAAACACCACCGCATCCACCATGTCTCACCGCACGAGACGTACTACTGCATTACTACAGGTACGAACTGGTGGCCAGCGAATAGTGTGTCCACCACTTATTGGTAAAACATATGGTTACACATATGAGAGCTATTATTTAATTACTGATGCAGTAAGCTTTTAATCATTTTAATAATAATAATTATAATAAATAATGCAACAAATAGTTTTTGATTTTCATCAGGCAAATGCAGGGGTGCCCAAACTTTACCTTCGAGGACCGGAAACGGAAACTTAATGGTGGGCCACGAGCCAAAAGCAAACACCTATTGAAATGTATTGTTAAGATGCAAACGGTACCATGATCTCAAGTTAACAGACTGAATTCCTGCACAAAGTGTCCCTCTGACCACCATGCTCCGATTATGATAAATAATGATTAATAATAAGGGATGCCACATTTTTACCTCACAAAAAAACAGCAAAACAGAAATATATATTACAGTTTTTGATACATTTTTATATTTTTTAATAGAAACATTTGTTGGGTCAATTTGAACCTCATAGACCATATTCACACGGCAGCCATTTTCCTCTGATGTTAGGCTCAGGGGTTAATCAGCAAATCTGGAGGGATATCGAGCCATAGTTCAAGGTAAAACAATGTATTTGACAACCCATTAGCTAACGTTAGCATTCAACCGCTTCCTAGCTAACATTACCTTTTGATTACATCGGGTGTGTTTAAAATATGTGTCCAAGAGCCTTTCCTACCGTATCATGTAACACTATTAAACGCAAATTTTTGCTAGGAAGTGGTTGGATGTTAATGTTAGCTGTTGTCGAAAGCTAAAGGGTTATCAAATATGTTGTTTTACTTTGAAATATGACCTGATGTTGGTCTATGGCGGGTCAACTTTGGCTTGTGGGCCACACCTTGGGCAGCCCTGGACAAATGATATAAATGTATCATTTAAAAAACTAAAATTACGCAATTTAGCATCCAGTTTAAATTGTGTGTGTGTGTTATTCATTAGCAATCGGCTCAGTTTCATGTTAAGTGAATTATATAATTGAGGCTGATTATTGAACTGAAGGTTAAAGTGCTCTGTGGAGGTTTGGGGCAGGTTTCATTACATAGTTAAATATTCCTTTTAAATTAACAGTAAAATGTGCTGTCCAGTATTATCACTATGCTAATGGATTATTGATACAATCGTAGTGTGATCAACACAGCAACTTAAGTGATGGCTTCAACTCTCTTCTCATGTTGCCCTTATTTCAAAATAAGAGCACATTGTTATTCAGGAAAACTTATATTTAAAAGCAACTTAAGTATATCTGCTGGATAGTTTAAGTTAAGCCACGTTTGAGGGCAAAGGCCAGCGTTATGATTACAATGCTTACATACTTCGCAAACATATCACTGGGCAACCCAGGTGCATAACAGAAGAACTGTTTTTCAAAAGAAGTGGAGTTGCTGCCATCCAGTCTCTGAGAATTAGACTCAGTCCATCATCAGTGCTGTGGGAGATCATTTGTATACTTCTGAGAACAGATCAGACATATTTGATCAAAGTCAATCTCCTGGTCAACCACCACCTTCAAAAAAGAAAAACAACATTCCTTCCTTAATTTTGCATTCATCACAACATGGAGACTCTGAGTGTGTGTAACGTGACTTTTGAACACTATCTCGGCGGCCATTTTAGATCGCCATAATTGAAGCTGATGACTCCAGAATAATTTCACTTACAATTCTCGGCAGATTGGGACAAAATGGCGGCCGCTTCTGTCTGTCTGTCTGCCTCTTATAAATAACTAAAAGAAAATGTTCTGTTTGCGTGCGTGCGTGTCTTTAGAGACAAGCGGCCTCCGTAATAGATCCACATTCGGTATTCTGTGTGCATCTGGGTGAGAGGGAGAGAGGGAGAGAGCAAAAAGAGGGGAGGATACACAAGGGGGACTCAGCTTGTACGTCACCCTGTGCCCCTGCGGACGACAGATGTGTGTGTGAGTCAAGTTGAGGGGGGTGGCACAGGGAAAGTGTGTGTTTGTACACGCGCACGCTCGTGTACATCTGCATACTCGAGCATCTGTGTGTACTAGTCTTTTTGACCTCCTCTTCGGATTCTAACCTGTGGGTGTGTGTGCGTGGGGGGTGGGTTGGTGGCAGTCGGGGGCCCACAGGGGACGTTGACGGCCCCCCGCTCCCCCAGCCTGGCTGCCTGGGCCGGGCTTGGATTCCACTGGGGCTCGCCTAGCTGCCTTTGTGTTCGCCACCGGCTGACAATCCCCATGTATATTTAATGCTAACCTGCTGTCTGTTCTAACAAATAGGACTTCACAGGCAGAGGGGGGGAAAGGGGGGAGGACAGGGGAGGGAGCGGGAGGGCGAGGAGAGGATGGGAAGGAAGCCTGGATTTGGAAGGAAAAATAAGGAGTGCACGGCGAAAGAAGGAGAGGAGAGGAGGAAGGAGAGACGGAGGGAAAGAAAGAGTGAAATCAAACAAAACCGCTGGCTGCTTTACTGTCTTCCAGCAGAGAGAGGGTCACAGGAGGGACACGCACACACACACAACCACACACACACACACACACACACACACACACAAACACACACACCTGCAGCTATAGCATGCACCCTATGCAAACACATCACGGGTGGTGGTGTGTGAGCATCAGACAAGGGTAGCCTAAGTACACAAAGCCCATGTAGATGTCTCTATTTGCTTCTTGGCAGTATGTGTGTGTGTGTGTGCGCGCGCGCTTGTGCATCTGACATCTTGTGTGGACTGTGTGGGAAATTTAATAAAAAGTAAAACTGCATTCGTGCAACTGCTTTACTCTACAGTCAAAAGTACAGACTGTGTGTGTGTGTGTGTGTGTGTGTGTTCAGTAGTAATAGTAAAAAGGCCTTTTATCTTGAATCTCAAGGGACTGCTCTGCTGCTTCTAAAGCAGTGTCGCTTGTACATGTGTGAAACATGCTCGGCGTAGACTTGTGTGTGAGCGGTAGCAGCATGTCTGCACAGAGACTACTGCGCAGGCATGCATGTATGCATCTGTACATGTAAATGTACTTTGGCCTGCAGCCATACATACATTAATGTATTTACTTTAAACATACAGAAGACTCTCGGCTGTGAGAATTATGTAAACTGCGAAAGAACGGAGAATCTGGAAGTGTGTGTGTGTGTGTGTGTGTGAGAGAGAGTGTGAGTGTGTGCATATTCCTGTGTGTTAGTAGGGGCTAAGGATGTCTCCTGGGAGAATCCCTCCACCCCTCTGAAATGTAGTCTGAATATGATGATGAGGGTGAGACGGGAGGTTAGATGCAGATAGAAGAGCTGAGGATCAGGTTGCAGGTGGGGAAAAAAAGGAGGGGAAGAAAGAAGACAATAGAGAGAGGTGGAAGGACAGAAGGTGAAGCAAAGAGAAGAAAAGATGAAGTCCAAGATGATCGGGGGGGGGGGGGAAGACAGCGGTTGGAGAAGGGAAGGTTATAGCAGCCGGTGATCCCTCAGTGGGTGCTGTTGGAGCAGTGGGTGGAGCCACAGACAAAACAAATATCTAAATACAGTATCAAAATCTCCCCAGGGCTCCATGACTATAGACTGATCTGTCTGAAACACTTAGGTTTGTGCATGAGTGTCATCCTTCAGGTCATTCCACAACTTCTGCCCAGTGTGTGTGAGTGTTTGTCTGACAGCGCTGTCAGCAGGAGAGACGCTCTGTGGTGCGATAAGATTTTATTACTGAGCAGGACGGACACTTTTCTCCCACTGTGTGGAAATCAGATGTTTTCACATCATAGGTGATGAACAAAGGCATTAAAACATGAGTCTTAGGCCAGTTTTTAAATCCCTGTATTGGCTTTTGGGATTATTTCAGTAGTAAAAAAAACATTTCCAGAACGTCCCTCAACACTCAGGTTAAAACACATGAAAGTAAGGAAAAACAGAGAGAAATTAAATAAAGTAAGGGAGGTCAAGGGAGGGATACAAGAGGAGTGGAGAAAAAGACGAGGGATTATGTTGAATCATTTTCTGTGTCTGGTAAAAGGTAAAGAAGTCTTATACCAGTTTTACACCCAGAAAAAGTCCTAATACGCAACATTAAGAATTAAAACAGCTTTTTTTTACGGAGCTGATGAAGGAAGCTGAGGAGTGAGACAGTGTTACTTTTTTATATATTTTACTTCGGTCTGTCTTTCAAGTGCTGCTTGAAAGGAAACAAATGGAGATCAGAGAGCCACCGTCCTTAACCTCAGTGCACGTCATAGCGGGATTAAAATTGCGTGGTAAGCCGGATGTCATGTTTTCATTCAACCCAATCGGAGCTGGAGCCGGCAAACAACCGTCGAACATGGTCTAACATATATGGCAATAAAAGAGGTGAATGAAGAGGAATTTTCAAATGTACTCTGTGGGTGTTTTCATGGGAATGTGGATCTTTCAGATGAATTTTAGGAGTGGTTATGGTTTGCAGGTTCAACATTTTATTGTAAGTGTATCATGCAGTGTGGGACTCGCACAGGTCTTGGTCTTGTCTCGGTCTCGATACACTCCGGTGTTGGTCATGACTTGGTATTCGGTTTAGGTTGTCTTGACTTCAACGCTTCAACCATCACCACTGCAGAGTCATTCCATGAAGAATTGAATGCAGATTGTACCTTTCTCTCTGAGGAGTAAAGTCAGATGTTAGTGAGTTTGTTGTCCAGTGTGAAAGGTGAATGGAAATCCTGATTCAGAGGCCGAACTAATACCTACGTTTTCTAGACACCAATACTCACAAATCCTCAATTTCTCTCTCTTCCTCTTTCTCCGCTCCATTTTCTGTCTCATTTTTCCATGTTTCCTCACATCCCAGGTTGGTGTAACTTTCCACTAGACCAGCTGGGCTTTTGGAGGCGGATGGAGCAATTGATCGAACGACTAACAGGGCAGAAACCGCGATCAGATGACCTGGCGTGGGCCAAGAAGACCGACAGATAAACACACACGGACGGATGGGTTGACAGATGGGCTTGCAGATGCAGACACATAGAAATAGGACTGGGAAAAACACACACATGCACACACACACACACACACACACACACACACACACACACACACACACACACACACACACACACTTTACTCATGTCTCTGTGCTTCTAGCTTTTTTGCTAAAGAGCAAACATACAAGAAACGGTGTTTGCAAAAAAACAAAAACAAAGATGATTGGAGAGATTTCTGTTCGTGCTGGAGTCTGTATGTGAATAAGCTTTGAACGTAGGAGGCGAACACATTACGAGAGGGTCACACTGTAACAGCCTATCATTGTAGTCCTGTTTAACCAATGAGGTGTGCTGGTGTTGTGGTGTGTAGGTGTAGGAGGTTTCTGGAGGTTGGGCTCTCCAGGAGTGACACCATGCTGCCTGTCGCTGGCAGCTTCTTACACCACACACACGTACATAAATGCACACATACACACCCACATACACACGCCTGCACACAAACACAAACAAAGTCTGAAAGTCAAATGTTTAGTCACTGTCTTCTCCGATTTCTTTGTGTCTGTCCGTATTATATTTGTTTTTGACTTCTACAAACCTCTCCGCCCTCTATAAATTCTCATGGCTGTTGTCACACACAAGAAGGTGAAAATCTGATGATTGTGTGCTTTAGTATCAAAGTGTTGACACTTCCAACTCCCCTCTTTTGTGCCTGTGCTTGAGGTAAGACTTGGCGGGACAAAAATGTAAAAAAGAAAAAAAACAACAACAAAAAAAACAGTTTTCTAAAATACATACTGTAGCTTCCGTAATAACTTTTATAGTACTAATATAAACACGTCAGCAGTCAACTTGCAGATGCATACTTACACACTTATACACTTTTGAAATGCATACATACAACTACAACAATTCAAGATCATGTCATCCAGTTTTGGTATGTTGTTAACAGCACTTTCTGTTCATCCTGCGTGTGCTTTGCAAATAATAGAAGATTTCTTGTGCCGGATCATTTCTCATTGATCTTTCTGTACAGAAAAACGCTTGGAGGAGTCTTTAAGAATACACTTATATACTTTGTGAACAAAAGCTTCTAATTGAACGTGCTACTGCATAAAAAACTAGCCAGTAAAATGTTTTCTTTCACCTCGATCTGACATTTAATTAGAAGCTATATTTCATCTGAATTTAAAAGAGTTTAGAATATTTTAGCACAAATGATAACTTAGTTTTAGCAAAGAAGCATTTAATCTTTTTGCACTTTAATTATTATTAATTAAAGAGGCAGCTAGACTTATTTGTTGTCTCTTTAAATATCAAATCTTTAGTTAGAAATTCATTACAAATTAAAGGAACAGTGCAGCTACTTTTCTTGACCGACAGTTGAGGGACGCAGATGAAATAGAGCGCCGCAAGAATGAGTCGTAAAACCCCAAAATCAGTTACTTCTGGTTCCCTCGTGTCAAAGTCTATGGGGTTTATTTGGACGGGTTTTTGGTTAAATGCCTAAAATAAGGTATGTGTTTAACACAAACTTTTCGTGTTCTGTCCAACAACACAAAATACGTGTTTATGTGTATTTAAAAAGGCGGTTGCTACCAAGTGGCTAAATAAGACTACAGAAGTTGTTGTGGACCTTATTGTCTCCACAAGGAGACTCATCCACTAACTTGTCTGTCTGTACGGGTAGATTTTAGTTTGAACTAATCTGACTCAAACTTTACAACTTTTAGATCAATTTATAGTAAAGTATGCATTGTACTCCGTTGATAGCCAAACTACTGGCGATTGCATTTAAGTCATTAAAGTGGTGTTAATTTGTGAAGATTATCTTGCTGAAGCAAACCTGTAAGTATCATAAACTTGTGTTTGCCGCTGAGCTTATTTTCTAAAATCATCCAAAATCCGATGGAACAATCCCCTAGGCTTTTTATGGAGGGAACCAGGGAGATGCTAACATCCGTGTTAGCCTCCAGAAATTTGTCACCCCTGCAGCGCTCAATTGTTAGTGGTGGTTTAGCAAGTTGAAGTAGGTTTAAAGCAAGTGGTGAATGTGAACAACTTGAACAAGTTCTTACTTACAAGAACACTTTGACAGTTTGGGAAATAAAATGACTTGCTTTCTTGCCAATAGTCTCGTATCAGGATGATAAACATCGGGCTACAGCCAGTTAGCTTAGCTTAGCATAAGACAGGAAACAGGAAAATTACCAAAATTCCTACGGAGACAGACCCTTAAATACTGAGACGTGTTTGTGGTGACAAAATGGATCTGATTATTAAACAAGACAGTCTTGTTTATGTTATTCATATAAAAATCCAATCCTGTCATTGTGCTAAGCTAACTTAGCCGGCTTCTGGTGGAAACCTCATGTTACTGTACATGTGAATCCATCAGTCCTCTCATTGAACTCTCAGCAAGACGAAGTCAATTTCCCAAATTGTTGGACTAAAATACAAAAACTACGATGGAATGAAGAAAGTCTGGTATTAAGTTTGGGTAGCAGGTTGATATGTATATGTAAACTCTCGTCTCCTTCTTTCCTTTTAACATAAAGTGGCACAAATGGAAGCAGAACCTTCAGGGGATTTTCCTCACTGTACTTGTGCCATGGCTGCAGACAGAAATATATCCAGCACCAGTTTCTTTTCCTGGAGAATGCTCGTGGCTGCCCCGAAGGCCATAAAATGAGTCCTACATGTGTAGTTAGCATTAGCTTTCCACCGCCGCACTGGATGGCTCAGGGCAGGAAAGCTTGGCTGGTCCTGCTGCTTGTCAAATTTGACATTACTAAGAATTTTAATTCAGCTTCAATTACTAATAAGTTAAATTCTTACATTATTGATTTAGCTTGAAAATAATTTGTACCACAAATAAACATCTGCAGTCATTCAAACCATTTTAGAAACCTTGATTTGAAAATGCTGCGTTCACATGCTGAAGAAAAATCCCCACTGTGCTGCTTATTTGACTGCAACCGTACATACTAAACACACAACAACAAGATGTTTAGACCTGTATCAGAGAGACTAATTGAAGAAACGTTTGTGACAGCTGGTGTGAAAGGAAGAGGGGAAGAAAATGTTGCACAAGAGAGATAAACACATTATTTTCATCAAAATCTGGGTACCAAGTTGCTTCTAGAATGCAAACACTGTCTCCAGTATCTCTGATTCTTGTTTCATATGGTGACACACGCACTTTAGTTGGCTGTTACTAACTCTGTACTAGAGTCTAGCTGCTTGACTTGTAGTTTATATCTAGGCTGGAAATCCCTTCGGTCACAGAAGGTCAATAATAACAGCACTTTATTGTTTTACTGAGTAAATGTCTAAAAAAAAAAAAAAAGTGTCCTGCAAGCACACGTTCACACAAACAGATGAAATCACACATCTCACTTACTCACATGCACGCACACACATAAACAAATCCTCTGAATGCAGCCATACACAGACGGACACACACACACACACACACACACCTGCTCTCTCTCACGTTGTGTTCTGTTGTTTTTCTCTGGCTTTATAATTTTCTATTTTTTTAATCAATGGATCAAGCCTTGTATAGTTCAATTTTGACGTTCCATTTTGCAGCTCAACGCTCGCTGCTCGTCTTGCCTTAATGTTTTTATCTGCTCTTTGATTTAAATAAAGGTTTAATAACTCTGAATGTTCCCTCTGTGTGGTCATCTTTCATATAAAAAAAACTGCTCAGGGGATTGAAGGGCCAGTTTTTAGAATCACACGATTAAATGCTTTTTCAAAGACCTCCATTAGTGTCTGTAGTGCAGAAGTAAAAGAGGCTTGTTGATCTAAGAATACATGCATACAAATTGAGAATACCAAATGGGTAAAGGATGTGCTCTTTTCATTAACCTTAGCATGATGTTCAGTCTGGGTTTATGCTGTGCCTGGCTCAGAAGTTATATTTGGGAGAAAGGCAACCTGCTGTAGTTGAACCACTGCTGAACCACCAGCGCCCTCTAGTGTAGGTTCAAGTTTCTGCTCTGGTAATATTCCTCTCACCTATCACAGAGTCATAAACAGCAAGGCCACAGTGTAGAAATACTCTGTTACAGGTTGGAGTCATGCACTTTAATTTTTTACCCCATTTAGAGTACGATATTCTTAAAGTACCAAAAGTAAAAGTACACATTATACAGAATGACATATTTCACAATAATGTATGTTATTATTGGATTATAATCACTGATGCATTAATGTGTCTATCGCTTAAATGCTGAAGGTAGTAAAGGTGGTTTAACTACTTAATCTAGTTTATCTGCTGTGTAGCTTGTGAATCCATTACATTTTATCTTAATCTATAGAATGACATCATAATTTATTTGATGATCATATTTTGTATTATTAAACTACTTCAGCAAGTAACTGGAAACTTAAGTTGTCAAATAAATGTTGTGGAGTAAAAAGCACAATATTTATATATAAAAAGTACTTCAAAATTATAATATAGTGCAATACTTGAGTAAATCTACTTAGTTACTTTTCACCGTAGGTAGACAGACAGACAGACAGACAGACAGACATGTCCTCAGGAGAGGTCAGAGGGTCACCTCATTCTGCTCTACATTCCTGTCATCGGACCTCCTGATTCTCACCATCCAGAGCCGTCTCCCTGGAAAGCAGAGCCCCTGTTGGGGTACAGCTGCTGCTGCGGCCCCTCTGGATCCCGCTGAGAGCCTGAGGCACGGCGAGGGTTGTGGAGGAGGAAAGGGAAGGTAATTAGAAAGGAGAGGAAACAAGAACAGGGGAGGGAAAAGAGAGGAGGATCAGGAGGGTCAGAGACAGGTGAAAGAAAAGTGAAAGAGAAGATTAAAAAATAATGATGTGCAAAAAGTGTCATTATGTTCATTTCCTGGTTTAAGAGTGTACGACTGAAGGGCTGAGAAGCGTGGTAGAAGCTGAGGAAGCAGGTATTTAACCAGCATTACAACTAGCTGCTACTGGACTGAGTGATACTATTATAGTTTCTACACTGTACAAAATGTGTCACTGGCTCAACTTAAAAACGTTTGTGAGTTAACTGAAAGAAGTTTGAATAATGAGTTCAAAGTCTTGTGAGTTAACTGTATTTGAGAAAAAGCTCAATAAACGTATCATCATAGGTTGAATCAACAGCTATTCAGCCACACTCAGGGATGAGTTAACAAAAGGATTGTGCGTCTTTTGCAGCCGCTAAACATACAAAAATCAGACGAAAACAAGAAGTGTAATTCTCAAAGTAGCTGCAAAGGGTTGCTCATTGCAAAAAAAAACTGTCTCGTTCACAAAGCACGAATAGGCACACACAGTTACAGTGAAAATACGTATCCTGCAATCCATTATTTGTGAAAAGGTCTCAGGAGAGCCTTAACTATCAAACAATGCACGCTTGGAGGTCAGCCAATATACTGATCGTGTTTCTAGAAACTTTATTTAATGAGCTGAATGAACTCCTGAGACTTATTTAGGTGAAAGGACTCCAAGTTCTGAATGTGTCTGAAAATATTTAATTAGTTTAATAATTAACTTGAAGTAAATGAAACTTGTACATTAACGTTCAACAGTAATCACTGGTGTCCAACCTTCACCCGGGTGTGACACATGCAGCCGCTCGCTCTACAATCGTGCACCCTGCCCTCAATTTGAGACCAGAATGAAACAGCATCTTCTGCTGCAGTGTTATCCCTGCAGGAGTGTTGTTGCTGTAGAACGGAAAAATGTTGCAGTGGTGTAAAACCGCCAAAGTCATTAGATAAGTAATCTGGGGACCATGAGTTTAATGGCCACGACTCCTGCAGTTGGACCAAGTCTGTACCAAAGGTGGACCAAGGCTGAATTCAATACCATATATATCATTAGTAAAACAATCCCTGGTGTTGTGTCACAGTCTTTTCCCTCGTTGATGTGTGTCTACTCTCACCACCTGGACCTGAGACGGCTCATAACCGGGACTCTTCCTGCTTTTTCAGTAAGTAACAATAGCGGCCTACTTATTAATACAACTCTGCCTTTTCATAGCACTGAGATCAGGGTTCATATGTGAAATTGGGATTCTTGGGCTTGTTTTTTGCTTTGGACAGTAGCCAGGCTGCTAGTGGTAGCCATGTTGCTAACACTGCAGCGCGCCAACAGTAATACCACAGGGAAACGCTAGGAGGAGGAAACTTGAGAAGCTGAATTGAAATGTTTCCAAGACACTTTCAGTATTTTAGCGTGGCATTTTAAATGTACCAATGTACTAATTATTCTCCCACAAGTCAGAATGTTTTGACTGAATCTGGACATTTCATTTACACTTCCCTCAGCTTTGTAGTGTGGAGTTTTCATCGGGGAGTCCATGTTTTTGGGCTGTTAATTTGTCTGAAGAATAAGAAGTTACCGTAGGTTAGCAGATGACACAAATGGGCACAAAGATACAGTGTTCATCGTACCTTCATCGTGTGAACGTGGGCACACGCACACACACACACACGCATGCACGCACACACACACGCACACACCAGGGGATGTGACATGTTGCAGAACTCTAGCTGATCTCACACGTCTTCATATAGCTCACAGTAAGAGCTCCTTTGTCATTCCCACATTACTGCCATCACTTCCACTGTTACACCCACCGCTAACAAGACACACACGAGGCTAGCCTTCCATTCTCTCTCTCCTCTCTCTCTCTCTCTCTCTCTCACACACACACTCCCTCTCTCTCTGCATGTCGGTGACATATTGGATCTCACTATGCTGATGTGCTTGGCTGATCAGTGTCTCATGCTGGTAGCTATTAAAGTTTCTATCAGACATACTGAGATGCGGGGCTTGATGGCAGCACTTCCAAGCAGTAAGATGCAGGGACAAATGTTAAGCTTTTAAGTTGGTACTTCATTATAATATGAAAGTTACAGTTTTTACCAAGCGATGGCTTTATATAGCGGTGCACATAGATAGTGATCATGCAAGCCGTTGAAATCTTACAGCTCATCTTGCTTTGAAATCATGCTCTTTATGTGAGCTCTCAGTCTCTCTGAAGTGCATGAGTCAGAAAAATCCAAAGTACATACAGTACATATGAATACCATATACTGTATTACAAGCTGTAACTCCTGAACCCAGTGAAAACAAGAATCAACTGGTTTAACACAAATATAGAAAATTTTGAAGTCAACTAACTATGAAATTAAACCTCTGAATGTAATACTCCAGCCAGCCAAAAGTATGAAACATAAAAAATAAATGAAGGCGCAATATAACGTCTTTATTTTTTAAATATATCTGCAATCAAAGGTTTGTGTATTTGATTTTGTGATCACTCGCCTAACTTTGCAACTTTTTTTTAGGCAAAATGGGCTGAACTGAGCATCATGGTTTGTGTATGAGTCTCACAAGAATGTCTACAGATCAAATGGTTTGAGTTATGATGAGTAAACAGTCATCAATAATTGGTCACTTTGGTCACTAAGGGGCAGAAGAACAAGCTGTAAACACTTTTGTCATACAGTTTTATTAAAGGTGCACTTAAAGTTTTAGGGAAGAAATTTTAATCAGATCATGATTTAATCAGTAGAAAAATATTTTTTTCATGCCTAAACAAATAAAATAAACAAACTCTCTTTGTTTTCATGACTGAATAAACTGAATAAACAAACTGAGCTTAAAGGACAACACAATTTATTTTACTTTGTTTATATGTGGCGGACCCTGCCACCTTTCTAGCTATAAACAGAGTTCTGGGACCTTATTTTCCTCTGAGAACAGCTTGTTTATTCAGTTATGGAGAAAATAAATATTTCCTAGTTTGTATTATTACTTATTAATATTGTAAATGTTCAAATTCTGAGTTTGAATTTCTTCTCCTGTACATAGTGCCCTTTTAAGTGAGAATGTGTTTGCTGAGTTTGAGTCAGTTGGGTCTGAGCTCACAATAAATCAGTAAAGTCATACATCTGTTGGGTTACTAATACATTACCAACAACCCTTATTTTAATCACAAATAATGCATTATTGTTATTTACAATGATAATGATTATTATTATTATTGTTATTTATATTAATTATACAAATAGGCTAAAGAAACATGTTTTCCTAGCAGACCTGATGCTCCTGAATGTGGGACCACCACACAGGTCAGAGTAGGAACATGAAGTCTCATTAGGCTTTTATTTATTTTTTATATCCACCCCTAACGTTAGTTATTTCAGAGACCCCCACAAAACTCAGATTATAACTCAACACCTGTGTTTAAGTGGCACTTCACTCATCTAGACATGAAGCAATATCTTCAATTGTTTGTAATTTAGTTTCTACTTAAATTAATTCCAATATTCACTCTTCAGTAAATCTGTTTTGGTCTCCTAAAGGAAATATTTGGCTCTTTAGCTGCTAATAATTATTCTCACAAAGCCACTTACTTTGTCTGCTGTTTGGGGCTCGGCAGGTAACATAAAGTGGGTTTCAGAGCTTTTATTCAGAACAGCTGCTGGATGCTGAACCATAAAGTCATAAAACCCAAACATGGAGCTAAAAGAAAATGAAATGCTCTGTGGATCTGAGGGGAACTGCAGAGCTGGGTCATAATCCTCTGTGGATTCACTACTATGAGGGACACCTTTCACATTAGGCTTTCATGTTTTCCATTGTTATTTGTTCCATTGTTGATATAAAAATATTGATTAGTGCAGCTTGAAGACGAGCTGAGGTTTGATGATTAGACGTAGAATACCTGGCAGACAGTTCAGGGCAAAATAGATTATAAATAATTGGATTAAGTACAGTCAGTGTGTGATTTTTTTAAGCCAATCATTTGACAATTTGCGCATTATCATTAAATACATGATGGTATAAATAACTAAGAAATCCTACTCATCATAAAAAATATAAAATTGTGCAAGATGCATTTGTGCTGGCCTGACATAGTATCAATAAATATGACAAAAGTCTCAGTCATGGTTTCCTCTACAGCTTGACTCAGGCCTTAAAACAACCATTCTTCTGGTAAAACTGAGCAGTACAGAGAAACAGAAGATCTCCTCCCCTCCTCCACGTTTGTGAGCAGGTCTCTTGCTTTTAGTTTTGACTGTATGTGATAATAATGAGGCTAAAAACGTATATAAATAATTAGTCTTCATATGCTCCTAATCCAAAATTGGGAAATTGAGGGAGAAGTTCGGCTCAACTCGACCCAGTCGGTCAACTCCTCTCTAGTGTGGCTGCGGGTGACTTTTGTCAGACAGAATGCGAGAATGCCAGTGAGTCTTGTTACAGATCAAGGTGTGTTCACACTCCTCACAGTAGCTCGCTGTGTGTGCGTATGAGAATATATTTGTCTGTTGCAGTTTTTTACATTGAGTGTAACTCAACTCCTTTGTCTGTGGAGTGTGTGTGTGTGTGTGTGTGTGTGTGTGTGTGTGTGTGTGTGTGTGTGTGTGTGTGTGTGTGTGTGTGTGTGTGACTCACCTGCAGGTGCTGGCACAAGTGAGAAAACCAATTAGGAGACCTGACAGACAAGCAGTGAGGCATTAAGGGATACTTTCAAGACACAATTTGAGTCAAAATAAAAAAATCATTCAGCTTTGTTTGCAGATCTTTGATTGTAAGTGCTTTTCCAGAACTTTTAATGCATTTACATTTACTTAAAGGGTTCGTCTGGTGATTTTTCATTGACGATACTTTTTAGCAGGATCAATGTGTTGTTAGTTTTCATCTTGTCATGGGATTTGCTGACATTAAGAAACATATAGAATAGTACCAGTCTTATCCTTGTCCTATGAAGTAATTTAAAGAAGTTATTAAGATTTTAAACTTTATGTTTTAGTTTGGTGACATTAAGTAGCGTGGGATCATGGGAGTTGTTGTTTTTCATTGTATAACAAACACCAGTGACGGTGCAAATCTATCTGACGTGGCTCAGGCAGGGAAATGTTCATGGACAAGGTAATGTTTTAGTTTTATTCAAGTTTAGTTTATAACTAGTGTTATATGAGTTATAGCGGCAGGTCACCAAATGAAACACACTGTTACCTTGAATGATAATAGGATTTCTCTGGGTTTGAAGTGTTGGAAAAATGTAAGTAACAACAAAATATGAGAAAGGTCTAGTTGTTTTCAGACATTTTAAAGCAGAAATGTTACATATCATGTTGTTTGTTTGCTTTTTAAATCGTCATTACTTATCACCAATACATCTACTATATATACTCTTGAACCCACCCTGAACAGATCTGATGAGATAGTGCCATTTTACATTTCATTGCATCTTAAAGTCAAAACTGAAGCTAAAATACTCTAATCCTCTCTTATTGCTCTAACTTTATGGCTCCTGATGTTTGTTTTTCCCTACAGACTGAACCCCAAGCACAAAAACAACAAATAAAATGTTTGATTCATGCATCTGCTTTTTCTTAAATCTGTTAAACACTGCACATATAAACATGTTGAGGAGGAGACAGGAGACGTGGGTAATGGCACACAGTCTTGCCACTGGAAAGAAAACCATAGCACAGGCTAGGTGCTGTGATGCCACCTGGTGGTTGCATTCAAAGGCAAAGTAACATATTTTACAAGGGTTTAAGGACCAGTGTGTAAGTTTGAAGGGGATCAGAAATGGAATATAATAGACATAATTATGTTTTCATTAGTACATATCAACTGAAACTAAGAATTTTTTTTAATCAGCTTGGGAGCAGGTCCTCTTCCAGGGTCATGTTTTTTTGCTACCTGAAGGCCACAGCAGCTTCTCCTACACACTTGGACAGGGGAGCCTGAGGGAGGGGTATTCAGTTGGTTGTAATCTACACCCCAACTGCTATGAGAGGTGATAGTGACAAAAATGAACAGATAAAAATGGAGGTGATAAAAAATAGAAATAGAAATGAAAAATAGAGAAAAATAAAAATGGATGTGAAAAGGAAAAATAGAAATATAAACTGATTGAAGTGATATCATTCATTTAAAGCTTTTTGTCGTGTTTTATCGTTTTCCCTGTCTTACGTTCATCATTCACAACACAAAACGGTCATTTGATCAAATAAGTGACAAAAATAAAAGCGATGAAATTTAAACTATCTAACTGAATAAAAGGATGATGCATTGTCAATTGATTTGATTCACTTGACTGACATTTTATTTGACACAGTGTTGCTCTGATAATAAACTGGGCTGTATTGCTGTATTCTGTCTACTATCCATCACTCACAACACCCAACTGAGATTTATCATTTACAGCAAGCAAGTTTTGTTTCTTCTGCCCAAAATGTCAATCAAGAACCTCGGCCACTGACTAACTCAGAGTTTTCGGCCCTCAACCTGCAGGCCTGGCCTGTTTGTGAGCTTTCTTGACAGAGCGCCGGCAAATTAAGAGAGTGAAGTGAGAGAATTCATCATACAAAAACTTAGATTTTTCACAGGACGGAACAAATATTGCTTGCTCTGAACAGTAAAAGTTAGGTGTTGTGAATGGTGAAACGTAGACAGAAGACAGTCACACAGCCCAGTTAATTATCAGAGAAACACTGTCTCAAATAAAATGTCAGTCAACTTTTTCAATTTAATTGACATTATATCACAATTTTTGCCAATTGTTTCTTGTTACTTCCACCCTTGAGGCCACTTTCCTTAAATGATTAATTCCATTTTTGTGTTGTCAAGGATGAATGATGAAGGTAAGATGGGGAAAATCATAAAACATGGCTCTGTTTTCGTAATATCACAGCTATTTTTTATTAAATCAACTTTGAATTAATCAAATCATTTGTTAACACCCCATTTTCCATCTCACATCCATATTTACCTCTCCGTTTTTAATTAACATGCATTTTCATCACCTCCAATTTTATCAGTTCATTTTTGTCACTTCCGCCCCTCATACAGCGCTGGATGCCACTAAACTGTGAAATTGTGATCCAAATTGCAGTTTGTCACAATCAAGCAGAGATTAAATATTCTCAAACTCATATTATAGGGGGCTCTTTGTACCATTTACTGTAAGTCATGAGTACACCACCTAACCTTTTTGTTGCTGAAACATGTGATTTTGATATAATTATAATGGGTGGATGGATGTCCAAGAACTTACACAGATCATCCAGAGGCCAGAAGTAGCAAGAGGTCACTCTGCAGCAGCCAACAGATTCATAAACAGCTGAATATCCTTCAGTGAGACATGATCACAAGCGTGCTAAAATCCAAAATGTACATTTAATACATTGTATGTGTACGTGTATGCCGCACAGACATTATAAACATATTTTTTAAATCTTTTATCGAATATATAAAGTTCTTTGTGGCCTGTATTGCAAGTCATGAGTATACAGCTTTGAGTTAAACATGATATAAATGTTGATTAATGAGATTTAGAGGTGCTGGTAGGTGGATTTTGTTGCTTTTGAACAGAGCCAGGCTAGCTGTTTCCCCTGCTTCCAGTCTTTATGCTATGCTAAGCTAACAGGCTGCTTGTTTAACATACACGAAACATAGGTTTCTCGTATAACTCTCAGTAAGAACGTTAATAAAAATGTTTCAAACTATTCTATGTGTAAGAATTTTAGTTTAAACCATTAAAAATTAACTAAAATTATCAAACATATTATGATGAAATAATATATGTAATTTAATCTATGTATTGTGGTGCAGAGATCTTTACTGAAGTTAGCATGCTAACCAGCTAACCCTTAGCCACTTTTTTTCCTCAAGATGTGATGCTCCGAGCTCCCAGTCCAGGCAGAGTCAGCTAACAGGAGCGCTAGCTGCGTGGCTAGCTTAGCTAATAGCAGCTACAGTTAACAGCAGTTAGTGGTCACTCTGGTGATATGCTGCCCCCCATTTGTTTCGATTATGAATTGGACAGGTGGCCAATTTCTTTTCTTCTTACCCTGCGTGCTTTGCAGCCTTCCTCTAAGATCATAGGAGTCAAAAGAAATGGATCACCATCAGTATGCTTTAATGCAAACTGGAAATATTGGTAACCACGCAGCTCATTCAGGTACATGCAGACTGCTGCTAATACACCACAAATGCTACCATGACTATTAGCATCACAGTAGTTCATTACTGTCTATTTTGTTGATATCAGAGACAATTAAAGTTGTCGATCTAACCAAACAACATTCACACGTTATACCTCTTTGTTATATACAGTTCAATTAGTTTTGTATCACATTCATACTGAGTGTGAGTGTGATGTGATGTGCTGGGGGTGACGGGTGAAGGTGAGGAGAATGCAGGGGGAGAGTGAGTGTGGGGACCAGGGTGGGAAATTGGGCGTTGATGGTTTCATGGGACTTGTGATGAATAGCTGACACAGGACTACGGGGACCCGAGCACTGTCAAACTGTCATACCGCTCCCACTCACACACACTGGGAATGCTAATTAGAGATGTGTATTGTGTGTGAGAGATAGAGAGACTAAAGTACTTATGAGTTTGAACTGCCAACATGACCGAGAGTCAGAATCAGTTCTCAGAGAGCAAATCCTTTTTTTTTTTGCTACAAAAACTAAAAAAAGAAAAATGTTAGAAAATACATGTGCCATGTTTGCTGATAGATAAAACTGTACATAAATAAAATTATTTCTCAGACGTCCCGGCGGCAAAACCACAGACAAAATTGCATATTCTAAGCGAGGTTATGGCGACAAATCTAAATGTAGATTCCGTCATTATCAGTCATTGCATTGTGCAATCAACATTTACCTAAAAATTAAAGCAAAAAAAAAGAAGAAATATCTGTTGCCTGTTTAAGTTTCTCAAAAATAGGCTTCATTTTCTGTGTTCCAGGCACTTAGAATTCATCAAAATAGCATTTACTGGTTAAGTTTGAGCAAGATAATTCCACATTCAGCCTACCAAAATTTGCACTAAAAATAATACCAGGTTCTCACACCAATTTACAATCTACCTGTGTGTCAAAGGATTGACGTTAAACCTTAGTTAAGCATTATCATTCGTTTGGAGTCATATTTCTGGCCATGTGATGAGTGTAAGTCAAATATTCTCTCTTTTAGTGCTGTTTTTAGTTTCTCACCGACTCCTGAGGAAAATATCCAGCTCTTTACCTGCTAAACGCTCCACTGTGTTCACCAGCTAGTTTGGTTGTCTGCTATTTGGTGCTTAACTGGTATTTCACAATGTACAGTGGATTTTCAGAGCTGTTGTTCTGAAAACAGCTGCCTGCTACAACTAAAAAAAGGCAGATTCAGGCGGTAACTCTCCGTGGGTTTGAGTGACATCTGTCACATTGTCACATTATTGTTGCATTATTGTTGTTATTATAGAAATATTGGTTATAGCCATTTTAACTAAAAGTTATTTAACTTTTAAACCTTCAAAATGTACCCAAAACCTGGGAGACAGCCAATGGAAGGCTGATCATTTCATGACGAGATGGGTGTCTGGGTTTATCTGATATTGTCATGTTGGTGTTGTTGCTGGAACCTCATTGCAGCTGAGCAAATGCAACAAAGTCCAGATTTAGAGCAAGCTAAAAAATACTTTACGTTTAAGCAAGAAAACTACCTGGTTAGGTTCAGGCAACCAAAATACTTAGTTAGGTTTAGGGAAAGATGGTTGGCTTAAAATGGACCGTTCAACACGTTACAAAGGAAAACTTCTCCCATGTGCTCATTTTTCAAGTGTTTTCCCAGTAATGGACCCCTGGGGCGCCATACATCACACCTTTCTATTTACATTCACAATGTTTCACAGCTTCACCTTTGTATTGTCACATCTGTTCGGTTCTATTGAAGGAAATTAATTAAATCAGAACAGAACAGAGGGAAGTGAGATGACTGGGATGAACTCCTCCACCTGCTGATTAGTGTAAACATTTGACTGACGGTCCAGCAGATGGCAGCAGTGCACCTCAAACTGCAGACTGCCAGAACCTGGCTCATACTGGAACATGGAAATGAGCGCTGTTTGATTTATTTTGTCCTTTCAGATGCCCACCGTCCACTTTAAAGAGAAACCACAGTGTGTGGTTTAATCTGATCCCAGCTTCACTTGTTTTAACTAAATCTGGCTGGTACCGTTATTGGCCCTGTCCATCACCCATCTATCCCATCTTGCCTTCACCCATCTGCTGTTGCTTGTCTTCATCCATTTATCATTCATCCGTCCAGATATTCAGCTTCCTCTTCCTCCATCATCATCCATCCATCTCTCCACCTAATTTCATGTGTGTATCATCCAATGGTCTTTCTTTCTTTCTTTCTTTCTTTCTTTTACTTTTACTTTTATTGGACAAGCACAGTATTATGGTGTGTGTATATCCTTCTCTCTGTTTTAATAATATAATGAAAATTTCATAACAGTAATTTAACCAAACAAATGATGTTGTCAGAGAAAATGTCATTCAAACACGGAAGATTTGTAAAAATACAAGCAGTTTTACACAAGATAAAGCCAAACAAATGTTCATTTTCTTGTATTGTTGAAATACCAAGGCCTGTTTGATCAAGAATGATTCACTTGATGATATCCTGTATGTGTGTGTGTGTGTGTTGTTAACTGTAATTAAGCCGACACTCAAACAAGATCTGTTATTTCCATTTATATATATATGCAGTATTTTACCGACAGATATCAAGAGAGAAATGTTTTAAACACCTGTCAACACAAGTCAAACACATATATACTGATGATATGAATATTGATGTATTCCTTCTTGTGAAAAGTGACTATATCACTAATGTGAGGAATGATTTTAATGTAGAAAAAACAAAGTTGAGAGGTCGAGGCAAAGAAGAGAAGTGTGCGGCGAGGAGCGCTGATAAAGGAGAGAAGAAGAACGTGAAAGGGCGAGGAATGATAAACAAAGAGGGAGGAAAAGGGGGAAGGTGGAGAGACAGACAGAGGGAGAGAGAGAGAGAGAGAGCTGTCTGTGGGTTGAAAAGACGTGGGCTGTTATTTTATTTCCTCTGTGGGTACAAAACAACAGCGCTGTCTGTCTGAGGTGCTGACACAGCAGAAGTACGAGAAGACATTTTACACACACACACGTACGCAAATGCATACATGCACGCACCCACACACACAAACACACCGACACTATGCACACATGGAAACATGCTTTCACACACAAACTTGACTGACTGTATCCAGCTGAGTGTGTATGTCCTTAGAATACGCGCTGACACACACACACACACGCACACGTCCTCAGTTGGTGTGTGTTCAAATGTTAATCTCATCTAGAAATCTGTGTTGAAAATCTTCCACTGACAGTGATGACTTCCAGTGAGTGTGTGTGTGTGTGTCCCTGGAGCCTTGCAGTGATCTGGGTTTAATTTGACCAGTCAGGCGGTCGAAGCCAGGGCCTCAGCAAATATGTGTGTGTGTGTGTGGGCTGACCTCAGTGTTGGGGTGAGGCAGAGATCAATGCCGAGGCAAACAGAAAGGTTGAGAGAAAACCCACCATCCTCTCCACCTTTCTCTCCTCCGTCTCCCTCTGGCTATCCTCTCCTCATTGCTCTCCTTCTGTCTTCCTACAACCCTCGGTCCCTTCTTCTCCCTCTGCTGACATTAAGTGTGTATGTGTGTAAGAGGATCAGCAGAGAGGAGAGCTTGATTGATCGCAAGCTAATAACTGCAGTTGAGCCTCAGCCGCACACTGACCGACCGACTGAACAACAAGCTTCCAGCTAAAACAAAGTAAAGTTGGCTGTACCTCTGAAACAACAATCTCTCTCTCCCTGTCTCTTTTACACACACACACACACACACACACACACACACACACACACACACACACACACACACACACACACACAAGGTCGTGTTTTCAACAGTTTTGGGGACATTGCATTCACTTGCACTGATTTCCTTGAGACTATACAATACCGTAACCATCATCACAGCCACTTATTGCCTAACACTAACCCCAACCAAGTCTTCACCATAAAAGTGAACCATTTACAATATGAGGACTTGGGTTTGGTCCCCATAATGAAGGCAGGTCCCCACAATGTGAGTAAAACAACCATACACCCATACATACATTCTTACAAATAACATCCACAAAAATATAAACTCAAAAATGTCAATCTCTAAACTACTGTGGGTTGGCTATGTAACAAGAAGTCCATCCATTACTTTGCCTATGTGTGTTTGTCTGGGAGAGAGGGAGAGAGAGGAGGAGAGACTGTGTATGTGTATGTTTTGACCCACCCGACAATAGTTATATCCATCCAGTAGCTTTTTAATTGTCTGACCACTCATTACTAATAAGATCAGTATGGATCTTTTTGTTCTCTGTAGGTTTATGTATGAGTCTGTTGTGCATGCACATAGTTTGTGTGTGTGTGTGTGTGTGTGTGTGTGTGTGTTAGTGAGACACAGAGAGAGAGAGACACAGAGAGCAGTAGTGATTTCCCTCACATCTCTATATTTTTGTATATACAGTGCATGTGTTTGTGTGTACTGTATGTGTGTTCAGTTTTGATGGGGAATGATAGTGCCAGTACTGTGTGTGTGTGTGTGTGTGTGTGTCAGCACAGAAACCCTGAGGTGTGACCTTGTACCACACACACACACACACACACCTGTGGTGCGCTCTCTGATCATGTGATTGGCTGTCATGGTAACTGTCACCAAGCACAGTGATTGATCAAAGAGTTACGTGACAGGAGGGGGCAGAACAAACATACAGTCTCTCTATCTCTGTCTAATCTCTCTCTCTCTCTCTCTCTCTCTCTCTCTCTCTCTCTCTCTCTCTCTCTCTCACACACACACACACACACACACACACACACACACACACACACAGACAGAGGATGACAGAGTGACACGACAAAAGCTCAGAAAAACAATTTGTGTTTGTGTTTCTTTTTTACACTCAGCAGATAAATAGTTTATGTTGCTGTGTTTAGCATATACTGTAAGTATTGTCATTGTGAGCATGTTAGCATGCCGATGATAGCATTTAGGCTTATTAAAGGGCCAATTTGTAAGCTATGGCCAGAATTTTAGTTTAAAAAATGTAATAAAATTAACTAACGATATCAACAGATTGTGAAGACACAACAGTGTTGACATTATAATCAAAGACGACCACGTATTATGTTGCAAAAAATGTCTACCGAACTTACCATGCTAACCAGCTAGCCCTGGCCTGTCATGTCTCGCAATACACCTTTGTAAGAGTCTGCGAACCCCTGCAGTTTCAGCTGGGAGATGCAGAAGCAGCCAGTCGCTGCTAGTCTAATCTCTACACAAAATAAACTCACAACATGTCAAGAAGTATTGAAAAATACAACTGTACACCTTTCGACTTAAAGTTTTTCTCTTTTACTAAAGTAAGACGAGCTTAATTGCCCTGTTAACTCATCGTAAAACATAATACATTCAAACTGCACAGAGACAAAATAAATATCACAAAAACAGTTTCCTCCTCAATTCACTGAATAAGATGTGAACATTTTTCAGCTCTATGGCCGGTTTACGCCCACTGCTGATGCCCGCCTCTTGCTGTCCCTGCTTGGTTAGAACCGCTGTAAATCACCTCCATACTGCATCAAACTGGCATGTGTTGGCCATCATGACTCCCCATGTTACTTGTTGTTGACTGTATAGTTTTGGAGCGACCTTTGAATTCTGGCTATTTCATACAAAGTACACCATTGAAAGCTTCACTGTGCCAAAGCCCCACGGAGCAGCTACAACGGCTGTGGACACTAGGTATATTCACACCAAGCTCGTTTGGATCAGTTGTTTCGAAACCTGGAGGGTTTCAACTCCAGGTTTGGTTGGTTTGGGCATATATGAACACAGCAATTGTACTCAGATGCAGGGTAACACAAGCGGGCAGAGATCGCTTGGAGAGGATGGTCTTGGCTCGCCCCCACTCAAACCCTGGAGTGGTTTGATTGCAATCAGTAAGTTTAGCCTCAAACAGACTGTAAATGACACTAAAAGTCAGGCTGAGTGAATGAAATCAAATGAAATGACAATTCAGTCTGATTATCAGGCTGAGTGAGAACCACACTCTCATCTCCATTCCAAAATACAGTGAACATATCAGTATAAGGAGATTTAGAGTGTGTGAAATTAAAGGTGCTGCTGGTTGTGGACATTATTTTCCTCTTGCTTTTATTTATTTTTTATAAACTTCACACTCTCATGGAGAATGTAACATTATCTCACCTTTGCTTCTGAGAAATCATGTTTTGTCCATCATTTTGGCATGGCGAATGGATCTAAATGCGACAATACCCATAATCCTCAGCCACCACTGCGATAAAGAAGAAGCAAGTCAGAGGTGGGGCTCAGAGTGGTAGTGATTTTAAACATCTTTGTCAATGAATATGTGGAAAAAAACAGCACCATAGTTGCTGAAGAAACCAAAAGCAACTAGGTTCGAGTTCGGACACAATAATGTGGTCCGAGCCGCACTCCAGTTCAGATCACTCACATTTTTGGCAGCACATTGTAGTCACGTGTAAAACAGAAGTAAATAGACTTGAAGCATAAAATATGATTTGGGTCACATTTTGCTCATAAAGCACGGGCCGTCAACCGACCTGTGTAGACAGCTGTATTGATTAAAATAGGAGGACATCTGTAAGCTGCGGAAACACTTTTAGTACCACACGCTGGAAGACTTTCCGTTCAAGAACTACATATCTTGTATGCAGTTGCTCATCTGTGACGATTTAAGAGAGTTTCTTGCCAATCCAAGCCTGAGCAGTGTTCCAGCTATGACTTCCAGAACACTGTCAATGGGAAAAATGAGTGGGACGTCAACTTTTGGAAAGAAGGGTGATTGAAAAAAGCTGATCGCACTGTGCAACTCTACGGAAAACTGCTTTGCCTGAAATTTGAGCCCTGCCTAACCCTGATTCATTCAGGTCCAGGTCCAGTGCCTGCAGCCTTACCCTTCACCTACTGTACTTATGAATTGAAGTTAGGGGTAAGATGAGATGAGTTACACATAATGTCCGAAAAAAGTTTTTTTTTTATTCTAGTTTTTATTATGTATGTATGTATGTGCTCTTTACATATCTTTATAGCTGTGGTTTTTAGGTGTAATTTAGGCTTGACTCCACACATAGTTGTTTCTTTTCAGCAGTAAAAAATGTCACAGAGTACAACTCATAATTGCTGTGTACAAGTGGGGGTTTCATAATCTTGAAGGCAATAAAAAAGACCGGTGAGCAGCATTATTATCAGTGTTTGTTGCCATGGTAATGCTGCACTCGTCATACCCTTGAACAGGTCTGTCAGAAGACTCAGGAACATAACGTCACACACTACACATGACTACTCCGTGAGATACTTACATACCTACATACTGTGTTGTTTTCAACATGAAAGACTTACCAACACTGCATCTGCTCACTTCCAGAACAGACATAAGCGAAATGGCTGCCTCTGCATGAGCGTGCTGTTATGACTCCTCACCTTACCCCACTCTCCTTGAGTTATGTAATTGAATCAACAACAACAAAACGCCTTGTTGCAGATTTCATACCAGAGGGCAGGCAGGCAGATAATAAATGGAACAGAGGAAAAGGTCAGAGTAGTGACAAAATTCTGCCCTGGCAATTTTCAGCTGACACGGCCCCATTTTTTCCCAAAATCCACACTTATGACTTGTATAATATTGTCAGTGAACTAGGAAATACATTTTTACCTTGTTCTGCAAACACAGGAAAACATGTGCACACACCTACAACATGTAACACATCCTCAACTAAAGAACGGAATAACTTGTTTGCCAGTGACTCCTAAAATGACATATATCAGCATTCCCAAAACCTACCAGCAACAGGTATACCGGACCATCATAATGGCTGCAGTTTGGTCAGGTTTAGGTAGCAAAACTACTTGGGTAGGCATGTTATTCAACATCAATAGACCTACATATGTTCCCTACAGTAAGCAACTCACATGATGTAACTTAACTACATTACAAAGTTAACATAACTCGCAGTTGCCATTTGGTTTGGAACACAAACAGTGTTTACGTGGGTGAAAGTCCTGTGTCTTTCTGACCCATCACGCCACCCTGTCCTCCTCCCTATGCAGACTTTGGCGCTCTTTGTACCGCTCCATCTGACTTCTACTTTGCTGTTGTAATAATCACTGCAGCCACTAGAGGTCGCTGCCAAACAGTAAACGAAATATTGCTCGTAATAAGCTGCTTGTACAGTCAATATATATAGTCGTCTTTCTGATGAGGACGGGCTGACAAGTGTGTATTCCACTACACAAGTGCAATAAGAGCTAAACGAAGCTATTTTATAACACTTTAAAATATCAGACAATGGGAAACCACTTCATTACAGACTACACTACAGCTTTATTTACTCAACAAATAGGACAAGAGCACTCTTAAATGCACTTCTTACTCTCCAAATGCTCAGTCAACTTCAATCATTCATCACTGAAAGTTGGCTGTACCCGTTTCCGTGATTTTAATTTAATTAATTTTTTTAATTTAACAGTCTGAGCTACCAGGGCTGACATAGTAGAGTGTTTTTAATTTACCCAAAAAGTAATTCGTTCACAAAAAAATATTTAAAAAAATGGTTCACACCGTCATACTGTAGCAAGTGTTCAGGGGCGATTTCTACGTGGTAGCACTGACTGAAGGGCAACGACGAACTGACAGGGTGGAGATGACTGGGCAGAGTATCTGAAGAGAACTTGATCAAGATAATGAGTCGCAGCTGTTGGCTCATCCCTGACTCCAGCACATCTGCAGACAGTCAACACAACACAGGTGCTCCAAGGCAAATAAGTGACAGTCAGTCACAGCCTTAGGTAGCCGATGTAACAGCAAGTTTTTTAAATGGACATACTATATTGTGTGTTTTTATGGCATCTTTTAAGCCTGCTTATTTATTTTCCAGACTTTTGTTTGGTTATTGTTATATAAGTACTCAATTCAAGAAGAAGATGTCACAAAACCAGGGTGGCTGGAATTGGCACCGGTCCTGTAGATTAGTAGTTGTTAGGTGGTCAGTAGGTGTTGAGACTGAGGAATGACCACATAAAGAACAACAACACCGGACTGGTGGTGTAAAGGTTATTACAGTTCATAGAATTTTTAGAAGAAACAAACATTGAATAATTACAAAGTGCATCTTTCCTCCATTTAAAAACATTTTTGTAAGAATTGAATTAGTGAAATAGCCCAACTTCTGGAAATATTTGTAAAAAAAGACAAATAATTCATCCCTTCATTCATTCCATTCTACCCACCTGGTGAATACAAACATGATTTATGAATACACACATTTACAACTATCAGTAAACTAACAGCAAACCTTTGAGTCTTTGTTGGCTCTGTGTATTCAGATAGATGAAGGGTATTGATCAAATGTTTTGGGCTGGGTGCAGGTGCATGTGTTATCATTGTGTGTGTATTCCTGTATGGCAGCTGATAAGCCTCAATGCTAGAGGCACAGATACCTGATCTAAGCTGCGCTACACCATAGTCACACACATACTGTACTGTGCACAGACACAGAATAAAGAGGATGATCACAAAACTATTTGGTAACTGGAAAGAAACAGTATTTCTCATGCATGATAGTTTAGGAAATCAATCCTAAGTGTCGCAAAACTCTCAGAGTGACACATTTGGTGAATTGTGTTGCAAAGACTGGATTAATGACATTTTATCAGCATGGGACACAACTCCTTTCATCTCCAGGATTTAGCTTCAGAGCTGTTATAACCTGTTAGTTCATACCAGGTGGTGAAAGACAGGGCAAATGTGGCAGATTCCAGGAGGTGAGGAAACAAAGAAACTTGATTAAAAGCTCTAGTGTGTAGGATTTAGGGGGTTGAGGTAGAGGCACAAATGAAATGTAATATTCATAATTATTTTCATCAGTATATATTCACTGGAATGGACAAACCAAATACTTGATCTTGAGAGGGTGTTTTTTGTGTTTTCAGCAACCTCCTTAGCGGATAGTGAGGCGAGGCGATTTAGTGTGCCACTAAATCTTACACACTGGTCCTATGAAATAAGATAACAGCCAACTTCTTTAAATAATCTATTGTTTTATTATAAAAACACGGAAAAAATACAAGTTTTTTAGGTGTAATTTTTCTGTAAGGGCTACGGACAGAAAAAATGGACATTTCCATAGAATGACACAATCTCATTTTACAGCGGTGTCACAAAATAGATATCATTCACTTTCAAAGGAGAGCTTCTCGCTGAGAGTGTTTGGGAATATTTATGAATACCTCAAATTGAAGGAGGATTTTTGGTCCTGCAACTACTCTCCATAAGAGTTATTCTGAGATGTTTGATAAATACAGGCCCTGATCCCCTGATTTAATCTCAGAGTCATCTTAGTTGCAACAGTACGCCAGTGGGAGTCACGCTGCAGGCAGAAGGACACGAAAATGAAGTGGAAGACGCTTTTATTGTGAACGCTTTAACATGATTAAATCTCACTAAACATAAAAGTTATGTGTACACAAGTGCTAAGTGCTCTTCCCAATCTTATCTGTGGACTCCAGAATGGCGTTAACATTTGCTGACTTATCAGTTTGATGTTGCTCTAATTCTTCTTCGCCTGGTATTCATCCCTGAAGCTGTTGCCATGGGACCTGCCGGAGAGATAAAGTTACCCTTTAATGTGTTGTAATACTGCTGTTTTATATGGTTTCTTGCTGGACTTTGTTTTTCTCACCTACCACTGGGGATGTTTTTTTTTGTAGATTCCGAGCAAAGATGTTGAAACAGTTTTTAGTGTGTGTTACCATGAATCGCTCCATCCGTCTTAGCTTGTACTCAGTGTGCACACCTTTCACTCTAAACCATTGAGCTGCCCATGTCAACTGACTTAAAAAATGACTCCTATCTGCATGTGAGGCCCTCTCACCCTTCTCTACGACTCCAGAGACAATATGAGAATATAAGAGCAGAGCTGAATGAGTGTTTCCCGTTGGAATAATCGCATGGTTTGATCGTTGGAACTGGGTGTCTCAGCCTGATGATGTTCCCTGTGGACTGACACATTGTCCCTCCTGTTCTGTTCTTCCTCACATCTTTTCTTCTGCTTTCTTATTCTCTTTCTACACTATGTTTGTACTAAATGTGTGTGTGTGTGTGTGTGTGTGTGTGTGTGTATGTGTGTGTGTGTGTGTGTGTGGTGCCCCATGAGTCTTTGGGATGATGAGAGGAGAGATGCAGTGTCACTTCAGTCGGTGCCTCTCATCCGTCTACCCCCTCTTGCAAGTGCATTCATCCATAACACACATACACACACACACACACACACACACACACACACACACACACACACATGCGACACACACACACACACACATGCGACACTCACCTGGACAAGCAAGACCTCAGAGATTCTTTTTAATCGTTATCTTTCCTCCTCCTCTCGTACTCTTCTTTCTCTTCTTTCCTCTCTTGAGCACGCTGCCCTTTCTGTTCCTCTTTCTTTCCCTCTCTTTCATCTCTCTCATGCCCTCCACATACAACCTTTGCTTTCTTTCTGCATCACTCCCCTCCTCATATTTCCTCGTTGCTCCCCCACTCTGTTCATGCATCCTGATTTAGCCTCCTTGTCCATATTTCCTGGTTTTAGACATGTCACCTTGTTCTCTGCTCTCCTGCTCCTGCGTTTCCCCGGGGAGCCATTTGTGGGATGCGGCTCGCCTGTGTCCCTGCTACAACATCCCTGATAGCAAAACAAATTAACTTAAATGGTGGCAGACTGAAGAGGGGAGCGGTCTGTGCCTGCACACCTGCAATCCTGAAGGCTTGAAACTTATGGTTAGTCGTAGTCGGTGACCTGTTGGTGAACCTGGGAGTAATACCAAATTATTCTGCATCTTATTTCCCATTACTCTGCTATCAGGAGAAAAGTAAAATGGACATAATATCCGACATTATTCAACTTTGTTTTGCAAAGTCTCCCAGAGATTTGGACAAGTCACTGGTTTCATACAGTAAACTGTAACACCGTATTCATTAACAAGGTACAAGGTAAATTTAACAACCTTGAAAAAAGACACCTTTTAATAAAATGTTAGAAGTACAGAGGTAAAATCTGAGAGGGTTCATTAAAAGCAATGCCAGTTGATGGTCACCTATTATAAGCGATGTGTAGAGTATGGGGGAAGTCACCGGGGGTTTGTCACAAGGACGTTACATTGAAATCTGGGCACAGTGTTGGAGATGGAGCCCCATTCATTCCTCTGAGAGCTGTTCAATGGTGCGTGAAGCCAAAATAGCTGACTTCTCAGCTATAAAATTACTGGGATTCTTCCGTGTTGTGCGGCCCATAGAGCGTGCACACAAGAGACTTCCGCCGACCGAGCCGGCTAACTTCCGGTTTAACCCGGCTAACTTAAACATGAAACGAATCATTTCGCAGGGTTTGTGATGCAGACAAAAACCTCCTCATATACTTGAAACAGATTCTTTGTTAGTTATAGCAATTGCTAAAATAGCTTACAGTTATGTTATTTCATGCTGTCAGCTCATATTCTCATGTTGCTAATTTATAATCATAGTGTGGATATGAAACTGGATTCTGATATGGGTATGGACAAGGACGTAGGTTTGGTTTTGATATTGATGGGGACAGAGGAAATCACAGATATTAAAATGCATTTGCAAAGTGCGGCCTGCCTGGAGGTTTCTATGTGTCTGTTGGCAGCAGAAGGGCAGAAGGAGAGAGAGGACAGCAATCACACAAGTTACATTACCAGGGGTGTAGCACTATTAGTACACTAAGTACTGGAGCGCACCTAAGATGTGCTCATGTGTGTGTATATGCACACGCTCGTGTGCACATGGTTACTTCCTTTTTAAGAATTAACAATTAATTCACAAAGACTACCTGCATCTTTTAAGGTGGAACATTTTCTTGCATGCAGGGTTGTCAAAAAGGATTTCATAAATACTGAGGTCATGCATACTAGAAGGAGCAGCATTAAAAAGTAATTAGTCATTTTTTATTGTTATTAAAAAAATATTTGGCTGCACAATGACCCAGTTAAAGACAGATCATTCATGAAAACTTCAAAATTATAAGTTAGAAACAGAAAATTATTACTTTTGTATCTCAATTTCGTCTTTATAATTATGACTTTAACCCGTACTTATGATTTCATCTCAAGCTGATCTAATTTAAATTTTTTAAATACGACTTTTAATCTCATAATTTCTACCTTTTATCCCATGATTATGACTAACCATGGGAATATTTATTCATCACGCTTATTTTTCATGGTATCCTTCTCTTAAATGGATGATAATGGGCAGTGTGACTGCAGCAGGTAGGCTGATTGTTAATTAAAAGTGCTGCTGTGCACTGTAACTTTTGTCATAATAATTGTCCCACTGTGAATTTTTTTGCCACTGAAAATGTCAGAGCAGAAACTCTAATTGACTCCTGGACATGTCACGTTTTAAATGAATATGGGTTAATAGTTTGGATCAGGTCCTAAACAAAGTTGCACATGCAGAGCCTTTCAGCTTTGCCAATAAGAAGATGCCAACCTTTGCTGAAAGCATGCCATACAACTAAGTAGTTTTAGCTCTTTATAACTTTAATATTTTAACATTCAACCAGATAATGCAAACCGTGAACATTTTATTTCCTCACTTGGAGAAAAAAAAAGTGGTGCGCTGTGTCAGCACTACACCTATGTACATCACCACTGTCACAAGCCTAATTAACCAAGCTCAGAACAAGTTTTCTTCAGAAAATTATTTATTGACTAAATGTGACTATATGTTCATATTCTGACTCATTTTAAATCAAACAAAACCCCCAAATGACCAAAAATAAATCCACGTTTATCTAGAAATGTGCAGTTGCGACATCCGACTGGTTTTGATAGAGCACATCACAGATGCTGGCTACTGTGACAGTTCTTCTGATTGTATTTATCCCAGCGTGTACAGAATGGCTTTGGCGCAAATGAATTCAACCAGGATGTAGCTCGCTACTACAGCCAGCCCATATTCATGAACCAGCCTATCACACATTAGCAAGAAAACGCAAAGCCAATACTATTAGTGATATTGGTTTAGGGAGGCAGGACTGGCAGAGAACAACTGTTTGTGTACCATTATTATTACTCACTGGATATTGGGTGGGGCCATGTCCCTAGCGTCCCCACCCAATCCTACACCCATGGGTATGGAGGCCAGGACAAAAATAATGCCTTTTGGGGCAAAGAAGCACAGTCATTAATTAAACCAATGTGTAATTCCTTTACTGATGCTGCAGAAACATAACTACTCATGATAAGCTAATCACACTAGTGCAACGAACACCTCTATGTATAGTATGCCACAGTGCTACGCCTATGCTTCAATGTGCTGTGGAAAAGCTGTTACCATGTATATACTCATAGACAATGTACTTCTCTTGTCTTGTTAACTGTTACTATTTACTCATATTGTGCATAAAAATAAACTTGCCTTATTATGTGCTTCTGGTCTGTTTTACCAATAAAGGATTTCTGCAGGAAGAAAGAAAAATGTCATGCAACATACCTGCAGGACAAGAAAAATATATTACTTACAAAAGAATTGCATCAGAAGCGCCCCAGAGGCAGCAGTGTTGTTTTGATGCAGGGGCTCCCTTGCTCCAGTTGTTGAGCACTAACATAAGCGAGCAACCATCAGTATCATCCCCAGATAATGACCGGCCACACTCTCCAAATGAACAACTGCAGAGGGATTTGGGAGCCAGGCATTGGAGTCTCTTGATTAAGATGAAGGGGCAAGGCAACCACAAAAAGAAGGGCCCACCACTACTCTTCAGCTGGAGGCCAACATTGCACCAGCAGAGAAGAGGAGAAGGTTGACAGAACGCTTTTTTTCTTTATGGAAAACCTTTTGCCTAAAAAAATCATCTGCCACAGTCATGCAGAAGTCATCCACAAGAAACGACACCCTCGTGCTATCAGATGGTGATTTTTTTTTGTGGGGCTTGCTGGCAGAATTACAGAAATTTCCACTGAATAGAAAACCTTTTAAGAAATTCAAATCCATCAGCTGATATTCAAGGCAAGCCAGGATGCTGACAAGGTGTTGAAACTTTGATGTAATGGCTGTTTGGTGTTTATTTTATCGCCAGTGATATACTTTTCTAGTTTGATATTTGCACCTAGTCGCTTGGCTGAACAGCTGGACTAAAACTGCAGTGCAGTTAATTTCAGGAGATTTTATATTTATCCTCTTACAGATGGTGTTTATTTTTTCAACTGGAGTTATGCATTATGCTCCGTTTCCAAAATAATTTGCACCTTGTTCATGGAAAAAAAAGAATTTCTCAGCAGTTTTATCAAACATTTACTCCAAAAGAAAGTCTTCAACAGAAATCACATTTATTTTTTATTTTCATACAGATTTACACCTTAGTGTCAGACTGGGTTTCTGCTGGGTTCACCAAGTTAACTTTAAGACTTCATAAGGAAAGCCAATGGGGAGAATATGCATGTTACGACTTACCAAGAGCATGTATTTATTTGAATTTATATCACATTCTTGTCATTACTCAACAAAAAATGGCAAGCAAGTCAACAAAAATGTCCCCATCTGTTCGTGGCCTCAGTGTTTGTCCTAGGATGCTTAAATTATGTATGGATGTCAAGTGCTTGTGTGTTACAGGCTGGACACAATGGATGCGTGTGCAGCGCTGCTGCATGCTGTTACCCCTCGCTTTCCATGTTAACAGGTTAGACCGTTCACACTGGATGCATGAGATGCATGTCAAGCATGGCTGCTGCGTTGCGTGATCTACAGATTTGGAGTCTCGCCTATTTCTACCACGACACGCGCAGTTCTCGGCAAAAATAGACCTGAAAACAACCTGTAGACAGTCATATGGACATCATATTTAATGTCAGAGAAAACACACAACCGTTTTCTTTCCTTTCCTCTTTCTTTCACTTTCTCTCCCTCGCTCCCTCTCGTTCCCCCTCCGGCTTTCTCGCTCTTTCAGTGGGGTAAAGGAAAATCCTGATATTTATCAAAGTCAAACTCCATGCAAACAGATAGAGCAGGCAGGAGCAGCTGCCATGCAGCCTATGTGAATACAAACACGAGTGTGAGCTGCAGCAGCTCGGCAACGCAGCAGCCACGCAGTACACAGGCATCCAGCGGGCCCAGCCTGTTATACATGAATGTATTATGGAAGATCAGGATACAGTGTTGGCAGTGTTCATGAAAGGTGATCAGGGGCTCATGATGCCAACAAAGCTCGACTTCTGGGGTATAATTATCCAGATCTTCCATGATCCATGGAGTATGCATACTGGAGACTTCCGCCAGCTGAGACAGCTAACTTCTGAATTAGGACTCCTATCTCCTGGCCAGAGTTAGGTTTGGATAACATTATAACCTTCACAAGCCTGAACTGTGGTTATTTGATCACTGCATTGTACAAGTTCAGCACAACAGTACAAAAGCTTTGATCCTGTCAGGATAAGTTGTCGGACTTGTGATTAGCACATCTAGGTGATGCTGTCTGATATTTGTTCGCATTGTCGACAAGTTTCCACTCAGATACTGCTTAACCTTCAAACAACGGCATCACACTGTCCCTGTACACTAGTCACCATCATGTGCTGGTGGAGCTCAATGGGAACCTGAAACCTTCCCACAAAGCTGATTTGAAATAAGTTGGCAGTTCTTCTCAAGCTCCTGTGTCTCATTTGAACTCACCATAATGCAATGTCAGTCAAGGAGTCCTCTTCCTTGTCTTGTTTTATTGTGTATTCTTCCTTTTCTTCAACTTCTTCTTCAACTTCTACTGCTGTTGTTCTTTAATGGCAGTTGGCAAACAGCTTTCAGCTGCACTGGGTGCATGGCAATTGTATCAGAACAATGATTCTCTGTCATAATGTGACTGACTGAGTCAGACATCGTCTTTATACTTTATATCTGCACGCACTGAACTGTGATGTCAGTACCCTGACAGTTTGAGAGGAATAAATGTACTGTTACAACCCATAATAACACTGGGTAACCTTATGCAGCTTGCAAATCTTATGTGAATATGATTTTGTGTCTGATAAAACCTTTTCTGTGAGCATCACACAAACATATACACTTATATGACATATGAGAAAGTAGTACAGTAGGAGTCCATTTTTGTCCCCCAAGGTACAGTCTACACTAATGTAAGGGCCAAAAAGATACATGTATGTTCTCAAGCAGTAAAAGATACATATATGTGCCGATTTACAAACCACAAGGGTACAAAAAAGTACTCAATGTCAAGGGCACAACAGCTGTACCTTTGAAGGTACTGTCCCAGTGACAAGCCGATGTACCAGAGAAACAAGAACAAATAGTTTAGTATAAATCCTGTTAACACCTGCCAAATATCAGATTTTGCCTGAGTACAAATACAGAGTCATCTTTGTTTGTATTGTGACAGAAATATCGTCAACACCACCGCAGCGATTGCCGTGGCTGATGTGGCGTTGCGCAGTTTGTTCACTTCCACTGATGAACACGACTCCAAAGAAATGTCTCACTTTTCTTTCTCTTAGTCAGCAGTTCAGATGTCTCAATGAGACTAACCTGGATAGATAAAGATTAAAATGTCAGTCTGCCTGTCCTTCCATCCATACCTTTGCCTGTCTGCTCTTTATTCTCGTCTTCCATCCATTCATCATCCATCTGAGCGGATATTTAGCTAACCCGCCTCCCCCCCTCCACCCCTCAGCCATCCATCTCCCTCATTCTTTATGTCTGTTTCTGCACACACTTCTCCCTCCATCCGCCTGTCTGTCTATGTGTTTTCCTCGGTGCGCTGTTGGCAGCATTGCTAAATGGCTGTCAGCTTTGACCTTTACCTACACCCCCACACCACCCCCAAAACCCTTCAGCACCACCAGCACACACACACACACACAGTCTGGAGAGAGAGGGAGAGATGCTCTCACCTCGTCACTGTATACAGTGAAGTACAAAAGAACGAACAAAAAAGGATGAAAAGAGCACATGAGGGAAAACTAAGAGAAATGTGGAGGAAGAAGGGAACAGAAGTGGGGGGAGTCTGCAGAAAGGAGAGCAAAGAAGAAACTGTGAGAGTGAAAGTGGATTATAGAGCCAGCAGACAACAGGTATTGATTTTTGTCTGCTTAAGATCAAAACACCAATAAATGACCTTTTGAGTTATCATTAGATGAAATTCAGTTTTGAGTTTCATTTCAAACTGTGGCGCTCACACGACTCTCAGTCCATGTCTGCTTGGACTGATGTCAATTTAAATATAATTCATAGTGAGTGAAATGAAACCATATTCAAATACATAAACTAGTTCCACTGAGCGTGCTTCATCTGTTGAACAAGAGCAAACTCGTCTTTACTCCGCTTTTCTAAGTGTTGCAAGTTGTTAAAAATAGACAGGTGTGACAAGAGAGTGAAAATTGGAAAAGCAGCGCAGAGGACGTTTATATTGCAAACACAGTGTGGATGCAGAGTGCAGGACTTTTACAGTGAGCACTGCTGTTTATTTTCTGGGAATAATCGGACTCGTAATGTGACTGGACAGGTGTAAGTGTGTGCTGCTTTACACAGCTGTCAGCCTTCCCGCCGCATCACGCCGGTGATTTTTCACAGGGAAGAGGGAAGGGAGGCTGTGACCGCGACGCTGCAGTGACTCACCCTGCTAATGGACTACCTCCCAACCTGTTTGCTTAAAACACAACAGTCCTAATGGCAGTCCAGCTGCAACATGTTGATTAAATCTTGTGACATCAGTGTGTGTCTCTTTGTCTAATAATTGGATGTTATTAGTGTGTAAAGGCATTTAATCTGTCATCTTTTTAAAATGCTCTTCTCTGTGCTTTGTGTGTTTAAACAAATTTCCAGTTTTGATTGTTATTCGGCCTGCAAACTCAATCTATGATTTTATAAATTGTTGGCTAACTTTGACAGTGAAGAGGGCAGCAGCTTCAAAGTGCCATTTTGTAAGTGTAAGGGACATATGCCACCGACATTTTCAGTCAACACAGGAGATGTTGTAGCGGTTGCTAGCAGCAAGTCAACTTTTCATTATTCACACCAGTGACATGTGTACAGGAAGTAAATTTATTTCTGGAGTTATATATATCTGAGGTGGTTCAATTCTGGAAACCCCGACAAGGTTTAACTACCTGCTAATTGTTAACACTGGTCAGGTGATCTACAATATGATCACAGGTGTCGAAGGAGAACTTTTTGGGGATCTACAATTGAGAAGGGAAAATATATTGTTCCTTTTTATGGCTGTATCTCATCCATGTGGATCTTAAAGACATGTAGAGAGGAGAGGACCATGACCATTAAGCAGAGTCATGGCAATCAACCTTAGGACGGGCAATCAATCCCAGTCCTTTGTCCCCTGTGCCCGATTCTTTGTGGGTTTTTCTTTTGTGGTGTTCAAAACTTCCTGGTTTACATTTCTGTTTTGCATGTTGAAGGGATGATATTAATTAATTAATAATTAATTTATTGTTTTTATGGACATTTCAATTGGACTAATTCCATTTTTGGCTTTTGGACATTTCAGTTGGACTTTGCAGCCGTGTAAGTAGATTTCTTCTTCAGTTGGACTAACCTTGTAACCTTTTGCACAAGAGTTTAACACAGAACCATTTGGAAAGGCAGCACTAGAAACTGTTTGGAAAAGGGCTGGCACTTTAAACAAACACTTGGCAGGACACTTGATCCATTTGTCTATGACCTTTGAAAGGAAAAACTTCAACCGATCAAATCAATAGGAGATTGCTACTATCAGTGGCGCACCGAAGTCAGTAAGGGGAAGAGCGAAAACATCTTTTCCATCAAGACAGGCCTTCAGTGCTGTTCTTTGCTCTTCTTTCATTCAAATATACTCGGATATAGCTGATGCTATAGCAGCATCTATGCTAACTACTTGGGGAGCCATATTGTTGTTTCCAGCCAAACTGGTGCTTCTCTCGCTGCTCGTCAAATCCAAACCACCCCTGGGTGCAGGATTTTAAAGGCAACCAACATAAAATTTCCTCACTTAGCCAGATAATAAATAAATTGATCACAATAGTCTTACCAGGCTTAAAACTTAAGTTGATTGGTAGAAACTGCATCAGTCTTGTCCATGCTTGTTGCCATTTATCTGTTGCTATTTTTTATGAATGTAACTAGCTGGCTACATGTAGGAAGATGATGTGCTCATTCTGAATCCAGCCATCAAAGATGTGACAAAGCAGTCAGTTGTTTTTACAGTTGGCAGAGACAGCAATTAGTTAGTCCATGCTAATTTGCCTTCTTGCTGAGAGGTAAAGAGCTTAGAGCTTATTATCTATCTAACATTTATTTTGAAGTGAGCTTCAGAGGTGTTGGCATGCTGATTATGTTGTAATTGTAGACAGACTGTTTTCCCCTTTTTTTTCTTTATTTATGCTATGCTAAGTGAGCTGACTTCTGGCTGTAGCTTCATATTCACTGCACAGGTGTAAAAGTGGTATAAATCTTCTCATTTAATTACTAGCAACTAAACATGTTAGGCAAATTATAGAAACAATTTTATTATGCACTGAAGGTACAAACTAAACAGACAGAATTCAGACTTTTCTGTAAAATTTGAAAGTTCGACCAGTAACCCAACTTTGTTAAAGAAGTTAAAGCCTTTCCTTTATTGTGTTATGTAGCATTTTTGTGCACGTTAAAGGTCTGCAAAGTGGAAAAGCCCAAAGTCCATGCCAAAGGGAGTTACTCTCTCCCACAGAAATCACTGCTCCTGCACTACCTGAAACACCTGGTTTGGAGTCGAGCCTTTACTTCTGTAACTTATGTTTGTCACTATGTAACAGGCATTATATACATATATATTTTTATATATTTATTATAATATCTATACACTCCACTCAGCCAGCAGACACACAGTTGCTACTGCTATAGCGGTGTATTTTAGATCACACTACCTTTGCTCAGCATGACCCGCCCTACTCTGCCTCTGATTGGCTACATCCTGCCTGTTAAGTAATGCGCATGTGCAACTCTCACCAAAGACTGAACAGAGACGCGATGTCTCACTCTGTAGCTAAAATGGAGTGTTCAAGACACAGTGTGAAAAGGGCTGCTGCAGCAGTGCACCGTATGAGAAAAATAATGTGTTTTTTGAAAATGACAGTATGTAAACCTATTCTACTAGGACCCACAAATACAAGTATGAACCTGAAGATTAGCATAATATGACCTCTTTGAATAAGGCTGGGAGATTCACACAAAGTTGGTTTTGAAAAATGAATGATCAGTTACAATTCATGTGAGGAACATGAATATCTTACATGAATATGAATACCAAATTTAATGGCAATTCATCTGAAAGTTATTGAGGCATTGAACTCAAAAGCATAAATGTAAACCTCATGGTGGCACTGGAAGAAAAGTCAGGAGATCAATAAATTCTGTATAATTTATCTTCTTTGGACAATAAATGTACAAAGTTTTGTGGTAGCAAATATAGAAATTGAGATACCTCAGTCTGGGCCGAAATGGCGGACTGACCTTTTGGCTAAAATTGCCATCAGTAGATGACATCAGGGTCACTTTCTCAGGCTTTAGAAAGCTTCTCCAGGGCCACAGAGAAAATTATCCAACTCTTGCCACAGGCTGAGTAGTTCTCCCTCCCTTTATGTGTAAAATTGATGGAGTTCCCCTTTAATCAGGTGATTATTAGCCAAAATTCACTCGCCAAAATTCAGACAGAATAATTTGATTAGTTTGTGTCTAAATGTGTCTGATTATTTTTGGAAGCTATCTTTATATTCTCGCGACCCCTGACCCATTTCCTCCTCCACTCACAGTCATCCCTTCCTCCTATCCATCACTCCATCTTTTCCATTAACAGCCTTGTGACCTGTAGGTAAGTGCTAGTTGGATTGGTCCTCTCCTCTCTTCACTGTGTTTTAAATAGCTCTTTTTGCTGGCCTCTGTCTTCTGAGCTCTTAGCTACCCTCCCCACCGTTTCCCCGTGTTCTATCTGCCAGCCTCCCCATCCCAGCTCCTCCCATCTCTCCTTTCCTTCAGTGTTGTTCAAACTGAGTATTTGTCACAGCAGCTAAGTGGTTGTAACTAGAGGTACTGGTTTTGTCCTCAGCCTCAGGTTTGTCTGTGAGGATTTTGCATGTCTTCAACACATTGTGTGAGCTTACGTTCAATCTTACAGACATGAGTGAGCTGGACTGGAAACCCTAATATACTGCGGATGTCAGTGTGTTTGTCATTTTTTATTGTGTATTATCACTGTGATGGCTCTGTGATCTGTCTGGCTTATTTTCTGTCTTTCCACCCACATTACCCTGGGATAGATCCAGCCTGCTTGCTACCCTGAAAAAACCCTGTCCCTCTCTCTTTCTATGTTCCACTTTTAGGTGCTTTCTTCACATGTCTCTCTTTCACTTGTGGAGGGGGAAACCCCAAACTACCTGCAAGCAAAAATAGCAACAGAACAAAGTACCTCTCATTCCTTGTATTTGCTTTTCCATCTTCCCTGTCATAAAATGTACAAAACAGTGGTTCCTTCTGTTGCTAGATGTTCTCATGGTTGTGTTTTCTGCTATTTTCAAATAAGCTGCACCCTCTGAGAAAGATGCCTGATATGATGAAAAAATTACCCGCAGATCCAGGCTACAAGAGAGAGATCTGTTCCATTTGCAACCTCTAAATTGAAAATTACACGTGTTTGCAAGGTGGACCCAAACGCAGACTCAGAAGCAAAATGGATTAAGATGATTTACTGGAAGGGCGGCGGGGACTGCAGATGGGATGAAGCGAGCTGAGGCAGCGGGCAACATGGATGGTGAAGAATTGCAGGATCTTCTTGGAGCAGGGTGGATGAAAGGTGGAGGATGGCGTGGGCTGGCTAGGGGTAGCAGGTGGTTGGTTGGTTGGAGAGCGGGCAAGCAGCAGGCAGGCAGGCAGGCAAGTAATGATCCTGCAGCACAGGAAGGAGACAGATATTAGTGTGGAGGAAAACAACACATGGCGAACTACTGAAGTCACAAGATCGCTAAACATGAGGAGAGGCATGAAGTGTGTACCATACCACCGCAGCTGAAACAACGATCTGATGATGAGTGGATTAAGAAGAAGAGTAGGGATATGGGAAAAAGCATAAACAGGTCAAAAAGCTCGAGCAGCACTTAGTTGTATATAGATCATCAGGATCATCATTCAGGAATGGATGAAGAGCCAGGTTTGATAAACCAAATAGTGATGAGCTTGATGTAAGGCATGTGTACTCAGCAGGGAATCAGGAGCCCGAAGAGTCGGGGAAGGTTTAGAATCTCCTCGTACTCTAAAAAAGCTAACTGTTTAGCAAACGGGTATGGACCGAAATGCCGACACAGATGCAGGCAGGTTAAAATGAAATAAAAATTGACAAAGCTGGAATCCTAAAGATCAAAATGTAGGCAATACAAGGCAGGTGACAAAACCAGGCCAAAGAGCATGAGAAAAAACTAAGAATACAAAACTAAGAACAAACCAGAAAGCCACGGGGAACAAAAGCGGTAAACATTGAGGGCACATGAGAAGAAAACGCAGGACCAGGGAACAGACACAGGAAACACAGAAGTGACAGACACAGACTTAAATACACAAGGGAAGGAAGAGTAATGAGGGACAGGTGAAACAGACACAGGTATTAAAAAAACGCAGGAAACACACAAGGACAGGAAGTGTGAAACAGAACATGATGAACACATGTTAATGCCATTATTTACAGTGGTGCTTTTTCTGCTTTGAGTCAAAATGTCTGCTGTGAAAAAGGGTCTTTCCCATCATACACCTAATATGTATTTTAGCTGAATGGTAATCAGAGTTGCTTCCAAGGAGAAGTCATAGGTAGTCAGTATCGATGTGTTTCTTCTTCCTGCCCCTCCTTCTACCTCCTCACCCCTCTGTCTCTCCATCTCTTGGTGTCCTTCTCCACACTCACTCTTTAGTTTTTAAAGATCTTTATTGAATTTCACAAGTTCCTTCCTCCCTCATCAACCATCCCTCCCTTAATGTGTGTATGAAGTGAACGGACCGGTCAGGCTCTCCTCTCTGCATATATTTAAATTAATTGGGGGCATGAGAAGCAAACTCAAGTTTTCATCTTCACAATCCAATCAGGTATGTTTAACACACTAACGGACTGAAACGCACACACACACAGACACACTGAGAGTGTTAATTGGTGTGCTGAGCCACTCTGTGTACTGCTTGTAGGTAAAAGTAGATGCAGTGGAGTAGTTTAAGATGAAACATCTTTTTACTAAATTTATGGGTGTAGACTGTTTGAAAATGTTTTCACACTCACTGATGTTATTGTTGAGTGCGCAATGTTTTTTTATGCAAAAAGAGACCAACACATAATTACACATCCTGATTAACAGTGGTACGTATGATTTATTTAAATGGTACATTTTGGAATAATAGATTCCATTTATATTGGTGTAATTACCAAGTGAAGCCCACATACTACTTCAGAATGAAATCTTTGCAGTCCTTGAAGTGGGGCACCACCTTCATAAATAAATAAATAACAAACCACATTACTCATAAATTGATCAGTCTCATCAGAAGGAATTGTTTTTCTTTCTGCGATACATTGACTTGTCTTCTGCCTCACAGAACACATGGACAACTTCTTGCTGATAAGAGGGCATTATGGTAAACTACTACTAACCAAATAAATTAAGGATTTATAAGGAATATAAATGGAAACAAAATCAAACAAATTAATTAAATCAATTTTGGGGCTGCTGTTGTTCAGTTACATCGATGATCTCCCATCTGTGAGGAGATAGAAGCTCAGACATATGCTGATGACATGGTTGTATACACTAATATGCTGAGAGATGCCACTAAGTGGCCACTAAGCTCTCATTAACACTTATTGAATTTGCTAAGTGGCGCTATTAATGAAGGGCCGTAGTGCACGCCAGTTACTAGTAAGCATGCACACAAACAGACACACACATGCACACACCATAAGGGGTATATATACATGTACATTTTTCAAACAATCTTTTGGATTTCACAGCTGAATGAGTTACTTTTGAAAGTTAGAGAGGTCATAGACCAGGCTATACCTTATTATAACTAGTTTGCTATCTTAACGTTAACTGGTCCATGATAGACGACACACCACTGTGGGCAGCGTAGATGCTGATACCAGCCTAAATTCTGGATTACTGCTGGGTGGGGTGTGTACTTACGCTGGAGACAGTTTATAAAAAGGACAAAGATCACAATGTCTCCCCACATGGTCAAATAAGAAACATTTGACATCAAAACACACACACACATACCCACATACATACATATATACATACATACATACATACTGTATATTACACAGTAGTCATCACTGTATATCTGTATATGACAACAATGCCAGTTGTTACTGTTATGTAGAAAAGCCTATGAGTTGAACCAGCTGTGACAGCGTCTGCTGGTAATGTTTTCAGTTTGTGAGTCTGTACTGTATGTATGTTTGTGTGTGTGTGTGTGTGTGTGTGTGTGTGTGTGTGTGTGTGCACAGAAGCAATTATAAATATTTTACCTGGTGTTTATATGTCTGTCTGTCAGTGGACATCTTTTTGTCAGCGCAATAGTGTCACAACTGTGGACGATGCTGTCATGAAACTGTACAGGTGTGTCGTCAAGATCAAAATGAAGGGTTTGAAGTTTGAAGATGGGTATAGTCTGAGCAAGGAGGCCAGAACTGGGTAGGCAGGAAGTAGCTAAGGGGTTATTGGCCCCTCACTTCACAGCCCTGACCCATATTTGTTTTAAGTTGCAGATCAGTCCCACATGGACTGAATGTGAAATGCACATATGGGTCCCAAATGGGTTTGTCCTTGGGTTCCAGGGTGGCCCCACCTGGGTTTGCCCATATATGGGAATATGTCGGCTACATATGTATGTGTATATATATATATATATATATATATATATATATATATATATATATATATATATATATATATATATATATATATATATATATGGCCCCCACCAATGTCGGGCCTCCCAATTGTGTATTTCACATTCAGTCCATGTGGACCTACATGGAAATGTTTCCTGGGCTGTTACTGAGGTCCAGTCACTAGTGCGGCTGATTTCACCTTGTCTGTAAGTATGTCTGTTGTCTGAGTTCAAAGATGGGTGTGGTGTAATCCCTGCGTCCCTTAAACATGTTGAACAGATCTGAATAATTTACTCATGAATTTCAAACCACATCAGTCAAAAGAAAGTGCTCAGATATAACTTTTGGAATGTGATTTCTTTTTGTCCTTGAATTTGCATAATATAGTAAGGACACAGTGTGACAAACAAAAATCAGCACATTCCAAAATAAAATAGAAGAAGGATGTGCCCAGACATCAAAACTGATGGTCGTCTCATCTGTGTATTGTCCCTCTGAGATGAAAGCCTTGGTTATCATGTCTTTGTAGGTGTGGACTATGTTTTATATTACTTTTTTTCTCTTAAACACACACACACATCTATACACACACATACAGGTATAGTGTACAGTAGAAAATTGGCCTTTTCTTCTTCCTGAGAGATCAACCATCGATCTTCAGAGTCAACACAACACCTCACGCCTCTCTGATATTTGCACACAGGTGCAAACAAACATTAAAACAGGCACACACACGCCATCAAAAAAAATGTAAGAAACCCCAGCACCATCCTGTCTCCACACACACACACACACATTGAGATGACACTGTGACCTGACAAGATTTTCATTTAGATAAACAGAGATGCAAAACAGTCTTGTGTCCTACTCACCTTGTTAGAATTGAAGACATCACCTGCTGTCTACGGAGCAGATTCACACTCATCTGAGAAAAATGAGCATCCACTACTTGGTGTTGGCCACAGTGACATGTTGTTCTTCTGGGTGTGCTGCATACCAAATGTTCTCCAACATGTCTGGCTTCCTCTGGCGAACACACCAGTGTTTTCACTGACTGCCCACTTTACACCTCCCATTCAACGCTATTTAAATCGCTCTTTTGAGCAGCTTATGGAGAAGGAGTCAGTCTATTTTTGCTCTAGCTGTTTTCTCAGTGCCTGCCCACTTCAAACGTCTTTGAGGACTAGTAGAAAATTCACATCATGAACAAAACTGATTAGAACAATGAACATGACATTTTTCTGAAGACAAATGACTGCACTGTGTGTTTTAAGTTGACCTTTTGTAGCTCTTCCTGTCAGTCTGAGCCATGTGTGTGTTCATTGGACAGTTGTTCTGTGATGAGTCAAAAGTCTTAATGTCACTTATTTCATATGCAGCTTGATATTCTTCACGGACACAGTTGGCTTTCTTATCACACATGGAATCAGGAAACAACTTCTCCACAATGATCACTCTTTATCAGAGCTGCACCTGGCTTGCAGCTATATATATCTTGGTGTTTCTCACCTCTCCCACGTCTTTTCTTTCAATTTACCACCCTCGCTCCCGCTCTCACACTCGGCTTGCAAGTCCCAGCTTCCAACTGTCATGCCAACAGACGCACAGCCGTCTACGCTTTAACCCTCTCACTTTAATCATTATTAACTTTAATCAAGTTTCTTCAACTTTCATCCTTCATGGCGGTGTTTTCTCTCTGTGTGTGCCAGTCCTATTGTTATACATGCGCATGAATTTGCACAATTTGCAACACACTCTGTTATCCGAAAACTCGCTTTGACAGAGTGTGAAATAAAGTTAGAGAGGAGTAATTTAAGGTGAAGGAAAACAGATTTTGTTAGAAAGAAGAGGAGAGAAAAACCTATGAAGGGTTATTAAGGATTAGTGCAAGCACAAGATATCAGTTTGGAAAGAAGGTTTTGTTTTATGTGAAGATATTTTGTTCATTCAGCTCAGATTCTTTGGCTTGTAATCTTTCAAGAGCATGGTTATCATGACCATGCTCAGGGGGCTGTTGGGCAAGAATAAGCAGCTGGGTTGCTATTACTCTTTGGTCCTCTCTCCGTGTGTGCATTTCCTGTTTTTCTGTGCTGGAGTACCTGATCCCAGAAATTCTGTGTGGTGGTTTCATTATATTTGTGGGTGCTACATGCCTTCATTAGATAGCAGGCAGTAGAAGATAGATAACAGAAAAAGGTGGAAAGAGATAGGGGGACTGACGTGCAACAACCAGCTGGACCAACTGGTCAGTAAAGGAAAATGCAACAGGAGCACAAAATTTCAGATAAGACAGATCCTCAAGATAAGGCCCTTATCGTGTCAGCTGAGTGTGTCCTTTGCTGTATATTCCTGAACAAAATTATATTCAAATTACTTTTAAAAGTAAAAAATATCTTTATGTCTACCTGACAAGGACTTGTAGCTACCATGTGAATTATGACTCACGTCTGTCAAGAACAAAAGCTAAAGTAGGAACTCTGATGTGGGAGATGGCATTGTGCATCATTTTCGACTGACTCTCTCTCTTTAACTACAATGTTGTACACCATGTCTTCACCATACGTTTTTTATTTCATACTAAAATCATGCTAACTTTAACAATGTTGTTTTACCAAAACCCGTCAAGGTTTCACAACAACCTGTATGCTACACGACAGAAAAAAAGAAAAACAAATGATTTTATACCATGAAGTGCGGAGGATGAGTTGAGGAGTGTCACAGGCCGATGAATGAAGCTGCTCTGTAGTCTGGTGGTACGGCAGCGAATACTTCTGTATCTTTTGCCAGATGGCAGCAGGGTGGGACAGTCTGTGGCTCAGGTGGGTGTTGTCTTTTAGTATCCTTTGAGCTCTGTGCAGATGTCTCACTTCACCGTAACCACTGCTGTTCTGGGTGGTTTTAATCACCTGCTGTAGAGCCTTCCTGTCCTGGGCCGTGCACGGACCATGCTAGTTTGAGATGTTTTTAGTCAGGATGTTTTCTTTCTATTTTTTTTCAATTTCTTTACTCTGTAAATGTTGAGGAGGACATGATGGATCTAGCACTTTAAGAATCAAAATCAGACATACTTTACTGATGGAAAAGCAATGAAATTCAATCTTCAATGGGAAAAATATCAATTGGATTTTACTCGTAGTGTCGTAGTGACATCCTGTTGGACTACTCATGTGACATGAAGCTGCTTTCCAGTCCGGCTATTTCATTTGTCTTACCAAGACTTTAACTAAGCAGCCTGAGAAAAAGGAGCACATTTCAGTCTGTCTCCCAAATCTGTCCCAGTGCCCACTCAAATCTAACACGACGCTTCATCTCAGCTTGAATTCTTATTTGTGCTCGCTCCTTATTTTTGTTGCTAATAAGCCTCTATATGCAAGATTTGTAAAGAGGCGAATCACTGTGCAACAAGCGATGAGGGAATAAAAAAAGGATAAAAATAAGCGAGAAAATCTTTGAGCCAGTGAATTTTAGATGGGTGAGAGCGGGGATGCTCCAAAGGTGAGAGGGAGGACAGCCAGGAAGGAGAGGATGAGAGAGAGAGAGTAAGAGGGAGAAGTGATGACAGGTTATTTTTCACCTTTCCTCTCCTGACGGCTGATGTTATTTCCCATTCTCCTCGGACACACAGCAGATCCAATCTTAGGCTTCTCTGGACGGCCCTTCTGAAGCCCCATAACCAAATGAAAACCTTTATTACATACACCTTACACGGACCACAGACACACTCGCACTCACACACAAGGCGAAACATAGAAACGACACAAAATGTACACCATATATCCTCGATACCTTCGCTCAAAATGAAAGAAGAAATATTACAGTCACAGTGTTACACACACACACACACACACACACACACACACACACACACACACACACACACACACTGGGTACACCAAGATGTACTTTACACACACAGTTGTATATAGAAATCTGACAGAGCTCACAGTTTGTATTATGTGTAAATGTATGCATGTTTCTAGTTTTCATCTGCATTATGTTTGTGTGTGTGTGTGTGTGTGTGTGTGTGTGTGTTCATAGTAAAGAACATGGGGGGAAGGTTTAATTCTTCGGCTGTTAGTTTACAGAGGTTTATGATTGTACACAAGGCTGAGTGTGTACACAGGAGACATGCACAGTATATGAACACAAACACACACACACATACGTGCAAGCACAACACTGGTGAGCCGTGTGCGTCAGGCCATAAAAATAAAAGCCCCATAGAAGATCTCTTCTGTGAGTACTGGTAAATTATTATTCCTCCTCTTCCTACCTCCCTCTCCACTCGGTATTTATTCATTTTCTCCTGCCTCCTCCCCTCTCTAACCTCCTTCATATCTCATGTATATGATCTCCAGATTGTAGCAACACTGCATTTACTCCAATTCTAAGACTGAAATTGGGACTTCTTAAGAGACATTCACACACAGTGGGAGGCTTTTCTTAAAGAATCGGAGTCAAGAAGAGAGAAACGGAGCGACTCAAAGACACTGAGAAAGAGATAAAGACAGAGAGAGAGAGGTGATGACAGCTAATCAGATAGGTGTGAGAGGGGAGAGTCAAGGTGAATGTTTCTCTAATATGCCACTGCTACTATCAGGTTAGTTCAGTCTATTAATGGGACAAAGAGAGGGGTCTCACCCTGGGAACTGTGGGAAATTCAGTTTTTGTATGCACTGGGGGTATGAAGTGTGAATGTGAGAAAAAGGGAAAGGTCAAAATCAGACATCTCTCCAACACTGCAAATCAAATCCAGTCATCTCTACTGCGCTACCTAATTCTCCTCACAATTTGCACGTTTGCATTCCCATGATACCTTGCATTATTTATGTGTCAGACCACCGGTGCGTCCAGTCACGTAACCAGTGTTTTCCATGGTAACAGGATGGTAATCCTTGGTCTTCGAGCAATAGATACGGTGAATCTTCATGTTTCTTCGTGAAGACCTAGGTGCCATGATTTGGGTTTTTAGTTCGGTTATTTCTTGTTTAATTTTGTAGGTTCTCTCCTTGTATGTTATGTTTTACTTTTCCTTTGTCTGTTTTCAAGCCCTTTTTCCTGCTTACTTGTTCCTGTGCTCTTCCCCAGCCGAATTTTCCCTCCACACCTGCCCTGCATCAACTTCGATAGCCCTGCCCAGTTTCCAGTGTTGTTTCCCTCCTGTGTTCCTTCACTCCTCCCAAGCCTGGTTTTCACTCCACGCCTGTCTTGCACTAGTCTTGTTAGCCCTGCCCTGTCTCCACTGTTTCCATCCTGTATTCCTGTGCTCCTCAGTCTGCCTTCCCTCCACACCTACCGGACAAAAACTTCATTGGACCTGGTCACCTTAGTAAAGGTCCTATGAATGATCATCTGACCATTTTCCAACCTCCTCCTGTTGCAGACTTCTACTTCATTCGTCCTGTGCTCTGTTCGTTATCGTTTCCTGCTGGTAACGCACCTTCATACACACTTTTAGTGATTAGGCGAGGCAAACTGTCACACTTACAAGCTGACAACTAATGGACTGGCGGATCTATCACATGCTTTGCTGTGAGACTGGGCTGCTTCTCAGCCCAGCTCTTCCAAAAACTGCAAAGCTTCATCACCCACTCATCAAAAAGGACATTCATTTAACACATGTAGAAATCAAAAATAGGAAATAATGCCTTTAATCATGCTGGCAGACCTGCACCGTGCTGCTGCCTGGTCAAAATATAAAACAGGATGGACGGCAGATGCAGCGGTAACTGCCTGTTGTTTGAAAAACATAAGCTGCTGCACATATGATGAAGGTTTATGAGGATTCTTTTAGTTTTACTACATTTTTTCCCTGCATGTATCTCATTGTATACTTTCTATAAATTGTATGAGAAACACTGTGAAAGTGTATGTAACATTGCTTATTTGGTCTCTGTCTGCCACTGATGTAACACAGTGTGAAAACTTTGGACCATGTTTAACTTGGAGTGCACAGAGGAGCACCCCTACAGTGAGCCATGAGTCATGCCCCAACCACAAAATGTGCTGAAACATGTTCCCAAATCCTCTGAGCTAATTACAGCTACACTCATAAAACTTTAAGAATAAAGACTGACGGACTGTCCGAAGGTTTACGTGAAGGTGAGGGAATCCTTGAGGCCCTGCAGCTTATCTAATAAAAGGAGTATAACACAAATTTCTACAACCATGAAGCTCCATGAAGGATTTCAAGACACGACAGATTTCATTTCACAGGGGGGAATTCAATTGTAGCTGTGTTTTTGGTTTTACTAGACAAAGTGAGCATGCTGCGTGCATGTTTGTGTTTATTTGCAGTGCTGTTCTTGTATTTAACAGTACAAGTGTAACGTGAGGGTTCGGTGTGTGGTGGTTTGATTGACTCTTACTAATAGGAAAGAGCAGGATGGAGACGGATAATTTCTTTATGCAGCACTTTACTTTCCGTTCCGCACCCTAGCTTTGCAACTACAACAACAACACTTCCTTGTTCTCCTCCCATGTGACTGAACCCACCAATCAGAAGCTAGAAGGACCTAACTGCGGTACATGTACGGTAACACAAGAGGTACATTAAACACTGCGCTAGTGAAGAGATTCAGACATGAAAATATGCAAACAGCAACTGCGAAAACAAACAAACAAATAGTTACCTGTGTACACATCAACTCAAGGATGAATTAAATATGACTTAACTTCTAAACTTTACACAAGCATCGGTTAGCCGTCAGCTAACAACACAGTTCTAAGTGCTGTATCGTAGGTAAATGGACTTGTTTCAGTTTCTTGAAGACGTCTCACCTCTCATCCAAGAGGCTTCTTCAGTTCTAACTAACTGGAGGGGAGTTGCAGGCTTTTAAACTCTGCGTGAGAGTGTCCTTACAGAGTCGTTAAGGACACGTGTGAGCTCTGAGTTTCAGAGTTGTTAGGGCCACTTATGGGTCGTTGACCCAACAGGCCTTTATGTGGGCTGCTAAGGCTAGGTGAGCCCAGGTGAAACATCTTCAAGAAACTGAAAGTCCAGTTGCCTACGATACAGCACTTAGAATTACAGTGACCTGGGTGACTGAGAAACCTCCTCAACATCTAACAACACAGTTGTGCTGCTAGGGGGAAAAGTATGAGCAGGCTTTTCAGGCGTGCCTTGTTTCTGTTCCTCGTTCTTTATTTTGTCATCGGCGAACTGTATGTCTGTCCACCGTTGTCCAACAGATTGTCTAAGTTTACTTTTTAACAATGGCCTGCAGCAAATGTATTTAATCCAACTTGATGGCACCCAGGTAGCAACTATTTACTTACAGACAATTATGTCAGGTGCTTCAGATGCAGCTGACTTTCACTTTAACTAACTTGTAGCCTATATATCTGTGCAGTTTAAACACTTGATACGTTTTCTGCCTTTGAACAAAGCAAATAGTCACACAAATGCTAAAACAAACGTAAATGTGCTCTGCGCTGTGTATATTTTCCTGCTTTTTTGTCTTTTGCCAACTGCATACCTGAGTACAAGCGTTACACAGCTTCCCCATCAAATCCTGCATCATTTATATGAAGTTAAAGCTGCTGTAATTGTTGTCGTCATGGAACTTCCTGTCTGTCTTGCAGTTGGCAATCCCTTCCTCCCACTCCACGTCACCACATGAATGCACTCTAGTCCCATGTCCCCCTTTTTAATTTTGAGCAGCTGCCCCGCTAAAGGTCTCTGCAAGGCCCTGTTAACAACAGGAAAGGAGCTTGCTCTGTATAATAGATACCCTGTGACCACACTACTAAATCTACAAGTGAGAAACATGTTTCTTTTATCAGATTTTCTTTTCCAGATCAGGACCGAGCCCAGACTTTTCATTTACTATCTAAACATAGAGAGAAAACATATGCACTCAAGGTACAGTTTCAGATATTAAGTATGCCTGCTCTGAGTGGTTTTACTTTGTCGTTAATAGTAGATGGATATCATGTAATATTGATGACAGATTTCCAAGAGAGTTTGTTGCTTATTTCAGCTGAGTGCTCTCTCCACGGTAGACAGGAGCACAGAGCACAGGAGACAAATAAAAAACATTTTCCAAAAACATCATACATTAGGTGCACCCTGGCTGAACAGAAACACAACAGCCAGAAGAAAACACTGACCCACTGTTATATGTTGTGTGAACTTACTGGTGCTCGCATCGATTCTGGCTCAATCACCTCTGCGAGGCTTATATTACTCCTAACAATCAATTGGTAGATGAAACATACATAAATGTGTTTACACAGAGCTGCAGTAATGTGTGAGAGGATGTTTTACCTTTCACACAACTACTGGTATTCACTTAATTAAAGTGCGATTCTTGGTCCTTGGAAATACTTCATCTTGTGCTTTTTGTAGCTTAGCATCCGGAGCTGTACACGTTTATAAATACTGACGACATCATCAAATATGAAATAGACATCGCTGTAGATATTGCAGTTGTCCCCCTGTCTATGTATAGTCATTCATCCTGAGGTAGACCGACCGTACAATATGACCACTGCAAACCTGCACTGATTAATGGCATAAAGACGGGCTGCAGATTGTGATGCTTACAAAAGTGGGCCAATTCAATGGTAACTTTTTTATAATAATCATCATTAGGTTGTATGTTTTTGTCTCCCAGGTCAGGTGTGCAGGATTTAGTGGCATCTAGCGGTGAAGTTGCAGATTGCAACCAACTGAACACCAATCTACACGGTCCTCTCCAGGTCTGTTCTGGGCTCCTGTAGAAACATGCAACATGGCGGACTGCGTGGAAGAAGAACTGCTCCAACTGGAGATATAAAAAGCTCATTCTAAAGCAACAAAAACAACATGTTTTTGTTTCAGATGATGATGAACAAATGAAATTATGAATGTAATATTCCATTTCTGTCAATATATCCCCCTCAATCCTTCACACTGGCCCATTTACAGATTGTTCTGGCCACCTGGAGGTGGTAGAAACAATGACTTACCAGATAACTGAAATTATTACATTTCAAGTTAATATGGCAATGTTGTTAACAGTTCACTATTTACACATCGAGCAGATGCAGGGCAGCATCAGCATTTATTTGAAGTCTCTCACCGTTCTGTCAATTATATTCCCTCTCCTTTTAAATCTTTTTGGTCTCCACTACCTGCTGGGCAGTTTTTGTACAGTTGATTTATCTGAGCCTCTTCACTTGAAACAGCTGCCTGCTGCGGCTGAAAATGAAGCTGATGAGAATGAATCAAACCTGTAAAGTTGTGAGGATCAGAACCAAAACATTTATTTTGAGGTTCTTCACAACCAGCAACACTTTTCACTTTACATGTATTAAATTTGAACCATTGTTCATATAAAAATACTGAGTAGTGTGTTGTACTGTGTTAAAAGAACAAAAAACAGTTCAAAATGATGTGTGGGGCCACTGTGAGGTCCAGTGGTGTTACACACATGAAAGCTCAGACAAACATACATAAAACAGACACATAAAGAATTATCAAATTCGTTTATTTAACATGCTCATTGTGAAAATCAAGCATGTGAGGTGTTGTCATGTCATGGGTTAGTAATGCCGCGGGTTATACAGGATAAGCCCTCGATGAAGTGCAGGCATTGGTGGTGTCAAAGGAGTGAAGGGTGATGCTGAAGATCTGGATGGATGTGATGTGGAGCAGGACTTCTGCAAAGTGTGATGGATGTTCACAACACACAGTTTGGGTAAAAATCTTACCATTTGTCTTCATCCTCTTCCAACTGGGTGGCTTGTTTACAAAATTAAGGACATGATCGTCTGACTGTTTCTCTATTCGACCTATTTTTTGTGATATCACCATGTTCCAAGATGTCTCCAAGATAAATGCTTTGGTAAGTATAATGTAATTAAGAGACACAAGTTTATTATTTTTATATTCAGTGCAGCCATCATATAAATCATCATTCAGTGCTTGCAAAAAATACTGTTTATTTTGAAAATCTAACTTTGTCACGCAAGTAAACAACTGTTTCATGTTGTTCTGTTGGTCCGGTGGTCCTGAAAATGACTCAGCACGTAGCGGACTATTTCATATAGGACGTGACAACCTTGCAGTGCACCAGACTGTCACGCCCAGCAACCATCAGACCGACCAATGTCCTGTCAACAGAATGTAATCAGGTTAGAGAAAATGAGATTATGGGCTGCACTTTACATATCTGATTTGATTATTTCAGCAGAGGTGCTGGATGCAGTGACAGACGATAATTCACTTAATGGCAGCCCCACTTCAAGAATATGCCTATAAATAGTCAGAGCGTATGTTAATTAATCTTACGCCAGATCAACTGTATATAAAATAACCTATTAGATTTGTGCCAGCCTGCTGCATCAGAGCTTTACGATGCTGATGCATCAATAAAACAGGAAATAACAATGACACTGCACGGTGCTTCGCGACCAGGTCAGGCGTGAGGCCACAGCAACATTAGAAACTGCCTAAATTCTTAGTTTAAACAATAAATAATTTTGGGAGTGTGTTTAACTGTGGAGAAAAGATAATTTCTTTTTTTTCATCTTATATTGTGCTCACACCAGCAGCCAAACACACAGACTGCCCCAACACTCACACAGACTGTGTTATTTTTCTACAAACAAAAACTTATACCATGAGAAGGAGGGTTCTGGAGATTAGGAAGGGTAGATGGTGGGTGGAGTGCAGTGGTGGAAGGAACTAAGTACTTTTACTCAGTTCTCTACAGTAAGAACACATTTGAATTGCATACTTATACTTATACATACTTTGGATTTTCGAAGAAAAATAGCGTACGCCTTATTTTTTAAAAATCAAGACCCATGCATTATTGCCTGTGAAGTAAATGAAAATGTCAAAACAAAATGCCCTATCTCGCAATGTTAGAGAAAGTGAGAAAACATTTCTGGATCAATCTCTTTATCCAAATAAACACCCAAAGTTAGGGTGCCCCATATACAGAGGCCTTGTCCTCACTGCAGCGGCCTGGGGTTCGAGTCCAACTTGCGGCCCTTTGCTGCATGTCATCTCCCCTCTCTCTAATCCCATTTCCTGCCATCTCTCCAGCTGTCCTATCAAATAAAGCCATGAAAGACCAAAAAAACGCCCAAAGTGAACGGGGTCTATTCTTGGCCAAGACCCATTCTCCATCCAAGTCATGTGGAAATCTGTTCAGTAGTTTTCATGTAATCCTGCTGACAAACAAACAAATAAAATAGGCACAGGTGAAAAAATAACCCCCTTAGTAGAGGTAATTACCTAATAATGCTAATAATACTTCAACACTTTACTTTTTTTAATGCAGAATTGTTCTGGTAGAGTGGGTTAGGTAAGGGAAACGGTCTGTATTTGTGTTTACAGCATGATGGATTATCAGCATTTCCAGCTTTTTGTCCTTTTATCAGCAAACACATTTATGGATAAAACAGCTGCCTTGACAAAAGTACATTAGATCAAAAGATAATGTGTCTGTATAGCAACACACTGTCTTGTATGAACCAAAGTAAACGTAAATGGACTACATTTACATAGTGCTCTTCTGCCTCGACAGAAAAAAAGGATTTACAATTTCTGTCTCAGTCGCTCTGTCACACACACACACACACACACACACACACACACACACACACACACACACACACACACACACACACACACACACACACACACACAGGGTGGCCACAGAGCTGCCATTGCATTTTTGCCCAAAGACAATTAGACATGTGGAGATGAGGAGCTGGGGATTAAACTGCCAGCCCAGAGGTAAGTGAAACACCTGTCCTACCTCTTTTGGCTCATTTACATTCAACACCTCCTACTGTAAAAACTGACCTAATTCAATTAAACGCTGCAGGTGACATATCAGTCTGTGGTGTCACACATTCTCCATCAACTTATTGACTTTACATGACTAGTTTACGGTTTACAGGATTCTGAAGATGTCCGTGTGATGCATCTGAAAGCTCCAGGACGGGTAAGTAAGACAGAGACATTGAGTTGAGATCATTTGAAATCTGCTGGTCCCAATGTTGAAACGTCATCAGCCCCAGAGACAACTGGATCTGCGGAACATGACCATGTGATACAGTTGAAAGCTCCAGAACATTGAGTAGATGCAACCCAATCGCCAGAATAAAGTTAGCTAAGTACTTTTCTGCAAACCCAAAGATAAGTTTAGTCTAACGTGACTTTATGTCACAACTTTACCTTTGTTTGGGTTGAATTTTCTATTTCTCGTCAGGTTTACGCAGAAAAAACAATTGGTTAGGGTTAGTAAACAAAAATCATTGTTTAGCTTAAAATATCTGTTTTGGTCGCCACAACCACAGATCGAGGTGGTCCTACCCAGAGACCAACTCAGGATGTTTTAGGGACAGGGGCTAAAAAAATAAAAAGGGCACCGACTGTATGCAGTGGGGCAATAGCGCACAGAAATTCATGATATATTTAAAGTCAAGAGAGGATACTTCACCGTGGTTTGTCAGCTGGTAGGGCACTGTTGCAGCATTTTTTCAAACATGGGGGAACCAGGGTGGGCAATCACCCCCCTGCATCACCCCTGAGTCCACCAGTGGCCTCATTACTAGAAGAATAGCTGGTTTGACGCCACAAAAAGGCTGGCCAGGTGTCCCTATGAATAGCCACTCGAACTGCGGTCGGTTGATTGGCAGCCTTGTTGGATATAAAACACCACCACCATTACCTCCACCTCCACCTCCAGATGTGAAAGGTGGGTAATAAGCACATAATTTAACGTGGTATGCCATGTTTCATACAAATAATAACCTTGAATGTATCCGTGGTTTGAAGAAATGTTAACTGCTAACATTATATCCTGGCGACTGGGCTGGTCAAGAATGACCCGTGAAGCTAGCTGGCAAGCATTCTCGATTATGATTTATTTGATTGGAACTGATTTTCTATTTTCTTATGAAGATGAAACTAAAATTACACAAATCACAAATTCATATCATGCAGTAGTTACTTAGATATGCAGCCTATTCAGCGCTTTTCTCGGATGTAAATGTTCCAGGCTGACCGGCTTAAAAATCCTAAACACTTCCTACACTAATAATACTATAGCTTCACTCAGTGGTTTACAGCTTGTTCCCTGCCCAGTCTGATCCGGATAGAAGTGGAGATTACCTGAGTTCATGACATGAATAAACTAGCTACAGCTGGCTCTGTAAAATATTTAAAGATTTAACAATGTAACATTTGTGATTTTGCCCTTGCTGCCTCACACAACTATCCCAGCCTCCACCTTTGATTAGGCAGAGCATGCTGAGATTGAGAGCCAGGTCGGTGCATGCAAACAAAAGAGTGTGCACTGGCTTGTGGAATAATTGGGACCAGGCACCATTTTGCCTGCTTTGTCAATGGTTCCTAAAAAAAGCTTGCCATGTAATCTCCCAGTGGTCAACTATATCCTTTGCCTCTTTGCCTTTCTCTTTGTGTTTAGGTACCCCCATTTCTTATGATGAATGACATGCACGAGCAAGCGGAAAGCGGAGATGAAGCTCCCGAATAAAACAAAAAGAGGGCAGACAGAAAGCACAGGGCATTTGCTTTTTTCATCCTGCTTCCATCTCTTTGAGAGAGTGGAGAAAAAAGTACTGTACCTCAGGCTATGGTATGACGCAATGAAAATGCAGGCTCACATGAAGACACACACACACACAAACACACACACACACACACACACACACACACACACACACACACACACACACAGTACAACAGGGGTCTCAAGAGGGAGGCATCCGATCACCAGACAGCACATCCCACTGATGCCTGGTTAACCCTGATCCCTCGGTGTTTACCTGGATTGCTGTGTGTGTGTGTTACTGTGGATGTGCATGCTTTGTTCTGGAAGACTGCCTCTGTCTGCGTGTGAGCTTAGTGTGTGTGTGTGTGTGTGTCTGTGCGAGAATGTGTGGGCGTGTTGTTTTGCAGAAAACTGGGACCTGAGATTTCTCCTCTGAGATGTTCTTTTTAACTGACGAAAACTCACTGTGTGTGTGTGTTTGTGTGTGTGTGTGTGTCGTTGCACATGAGCCCAACTGTTTAAGTAGACCTGTGTGTATGCATGTACTATTTGTGTATGTTGGATAAAGTTTTATTCACACATTCTGTCCACACCGTGTCTATAATTCCCTTCATACCTTGAAGCAGCACATCGTGGTCTGTTTCTTATGTTAACACACCCAATATGTTTAGTGGAGATTTGTACAATCTTTGGGATAAGAAGTGAAGACTCAAAACTGACAGGTTCAATTTAACAAATTCTGGTTGAAGAAACATTTACATGTCATCATTTTCCAGGGTTGCAGACTTTTGTACAAATGTGCTGTTCAGGGTGTTAAAATAATTTGCGTAAATGATAATTTTTCACATCTGTGACCTTTCTCAGGCACCAACTGAACATTTACAGTTTCTATTATTTTAAAACTCTGGTTACACCAGTGTTTCAAAAAGCAACATTTTGAGGCTACTGTCAGTTTATTAGTGCCTGCTTGTTGTGGTGAAGTCAAGACATGCAGAGGTTTTGTGTAGATTTAAAGTTTGCTGAACTTCGACCTGCAAATTTACACAGCTGGCCAATGTCTGGAGAGTGCTAAAGCAGTGAGATCTCATTAGCTTCTGTGTATCGCACCACTTAATCTTCTGCAATCCATGTGGCATGGATGAGGACCACACCCTAAAAGATTATGCCACCGCTGAGCAGAGCCGTCGTAAACAGTTGCATGTTCTTTCAGCCCCACCACCACCCCAGCATCCACCTGTAGGCTCTGACTGGGGGTTCAGGATGTTTTGCTCATCACTCCCCACAGATATGTTTTCATAGAGATATTGGGGAAGGATGAGCAAAACATCTTGAATTCCCAGTCGGAGCCTAGATGCCAAACTCCAACCATGTTTTGCTGCTTTGATAAACATTTAAAATGTGAGTTGTCTGACTGAAATGTTATTTTCAAGATGCATACTCTCAACTGTCCAGCAGACCGGAAAGCACTGCTACCCTCTGCTCATGTCCCAGGTAAAACCAACACGGAGGTCACGACTAAGCCGCGCCTTATCACTCCCCAGGGTTAACACCAGATGCCCTGTCAGCAGCTTTCTCCATTCTGCTGTCAAAACATGGTACAGTTTTCACTCTGCTGTCGTCAGAATCATCACATCAAGTGTTCATTTCTCCAAGAAGAGGATCTTCAAGAAGACTGAATAAGCACAGAGACTGCGATTCTAAAGCTCAAGGACTTCAGACATACTCAAATCAGTTTCAGTCAGTCAATCAGTTATATATTCCTGAGTAGCTGCAGATCAGTGACCGCCTCTCTTAAGTATATTAATGAAGCCTGTATCTGCAAAAGCAAAATAATTAAAAAAAAATTGTTTGCAGTCAGTCAGGAGACAGGAGTGAGTTACCTGGGTTAATCTGCTGCCCAGTTGTCCAGAAGGCAGATAGACAGGAGGACAAGTAGTTACCAGTCCAGCAAACTTCCAACGCCAACTTCTGAATTTCTGGTGAGACAAGTCATCGACAGCCTCAACAGTCAAAGCCACAAGAAACGTCTCCATGTGCCACACAGGTGTGATACAGTTGAGCTCTTACATTAAAGCACTGAAGCCATCACATAGTCCTGGTCTGTGTGCTAAACTTCTGTTATCACAAAAGTTTGAATCAACATTTTTCTTCAGATTAACTTCTTGTTCTGCTTTAATACCCAGTTTTTCATAAATAACTAAAGAGCATCTCTGAGGCTACATGACTGTCAGTATAACCTTCAGCTCTTTGTTTGTCCAGTCAGCATCACTCAGAACTTTAAACTCCAGGGATTTTGTAATGCAGGTTAAGTTGAAATATATTGAAAGTTTGTTTGTTAGAAAAGTGAGTGACCAAAACGTCCAACAAATCCCTGTACATACAGTAAGTGTGCATGTTAGGAACTAAGACTTCAACTATAATTTGTCTCACCATTTAAAAGTGCAGTGGGAAGGTTGTTCACATCCCTGCAAATCATATCATGTAGAAAAAATGTATTACATTTATCAATGAATATTATTATTAATAGATGCTAGAAGATGTTATCAAATTAGTTGTTTGACTGAACATGACCAAGTTCTGGAGAGCGGTAGCTGAGCCCGACCCCATCCTAGGCACTCGAGCCCGTAAATGTAAGCTGAGTTTGTGTTGCCCTGTCATGCAGACGATAGTTGATGACCACGATATGACATTGTTCTAGACACATAGATGTAAAATCAAAAGAAATCCATACGTGTTACACACAGAACTGAAGTTACATCCAGACAGTAAGTTGAGATTACTGAAATCCACCTGTACCAAACTCATTTCTAAAAAAAAACCCGGCCAAGTCTGTCAGGTTCAAACAATTCCCAGCAGGCTCTAGTTGAGTATCCATGCTCTAAAGTGGATCAAACCATTGTGAGGCCGAGGGCGGGGGTTGCAAACTTTTAAAACGTAATTAGGTGCTATATCAATTATTAATGAAATCACATAATTGTATTCACAGTCACGTTATAGTCATGTTCATTATATTTTTGGGGTACAGAACTTAGCTTCAGTTCTTTCCAGTAGATGAGTAGGTGGGTTGACGTGACTCGCCAGACGTTGGAAGCGCTGCAGCCCAGACTTGTTTAGTAATCTTTAATTGGAAAATCACTGTGGGAGGTGTGACATAATTGTATCCGTGCGTATGATAATTGTATATTTAGAACTTGAAAAATACTTGTTTCTTAAAATTGTTTTAAAATTGATTGTCAGCCCTAGTAAAGCGTAACAAAAAGGTGTTAAACGCTTGTCTTCCCACAGGCTTCTCTTCCTCTGTCAAGTCCTTTCTTTTTTTTCCAGAGGGCGCACAGCTGTTGGGAGTAATGTTTCCCCCTACAGTTCCACATTTGCAATTTTGAGAAGCTTCACACTGTTCATTTTAAAGTGAGGCTGTAATTTAATTGAGGGACCTCCTTTGTTCCTTAAGGCAGTTCTGCACCACTCATGGGGAAACGACAACCACGCACGTGCAGAATACACAGACTTCAACACATAGAACAAGCTCATTTTCACACTAATGGGCTTGTTTTTCTACTGACATAGTACAATACTATCATAAGTAATTTGACAATTTCACTGAGGAAATGATCCTACATCTATTTTTTCTATAGAGATAATAGAAGAAATACCATGTATCATATCCCTTTTATGTAGAGTATGTATTGAGACTAAAATAGGCCTGAGAATAGAAAGTGATACTTGTTCCTTTCAGTATTCACACCTAATTAGCTTCCAAACAGCACATTTTAGCCCAGTGACGACAATAGGACTCTGTCCAGACAATATGCCAACTAACTAGAGCCATATTTTCTTCACATTGCACTTGCTGTTGATTATTTTGTGTTACCCAACTCTATCTTCATAATTATTATTAGAGGAATGTGTCTTTTCATCACATTGGCTTTGATTTGATTATTTTCTGTCTCTCCTTCAAAACATGAACTCCGGTGATCTCACTTCCTAAATGTCATGGCCGCAATGCGCAGCCTCAGAGTCTGAGGCGAGTGAGCATCATCGGCCAGCAGGCAGACGGACAGATAGACGGACATGAGAGACAGACAGGTAATTAGGCTGGCAGGTGGACAGACGGGCAGCTGGGATAGAAGACAGGCCTCGTGGTCCAGGGGCGATGAATATGATATCCCTGATCACTCTTTAATCTCCGCCGAGCGCAAACCAACACACACCCACACACTCTCAGATACACACGCACTGACAGATGTACATACACACACGCCGACACACATGGACAAAGTAGGTGTGCAGTGGCAGCTTGTTCCTGTCTGTCAGTCCAGTTAAACTGCAGTCAGGCCGGTGTCACCCTGAGAAACAATGAGCTCTGTTCCTCCTGTGTGCCAGTGACAACCTGAGACAGCTCACACGCACACACACACACACGATCATAAACACACACAATCTGGTCGTGAGAGAGAGCAAAATGGAGATTTGAGTGTGTGACAACATCTAAATTTGAGTGTATGACAGAGAGAGAGTGAGACAGAGAGAGTGAGAGAGAGAGAGAGAGAGAGAGAGAGAGTGTGTGTAAAGGAAAGAGAGAGCCAGAGAGTAGATGCGGCTCGTCCCCTGCAACCTGCATCTGAGAGAAGTCCTTTTGGCCTGTCATTCACCGTCAGCTTGTATTAGAGGCTGAAGGAAACCCCTGGGAGAGAGAAACAGCAACGTGGAGACAGGGAGGAAAACTGCAGGAGGAAGGGAGGTGGGGGAAAACAGAGAAAGACAATGACAGGGAGAGACGGAAGAAAAGAAACCAGGAGAGAAAGATCCTGTAAAGATACAGAGGGAGGGGACAGAATGATGGAGATATGGAGAGAAGGAAGGAGGGAGGAGCAAAGGGGAGAGAGAAGGAAGGACCAATCAAACAGAAGAGAAGAGGGAGGCAAAAAGAAGTGGTAGAAAAGAGAAAGGAAGGGAAAAGAATGAGACAAAGTGTCAAGGAGAGAAAAGACAAAAGGAGGACGGGGCTGGAAACAAAAAGGAAGATCAGTAGAAGCACAAGTAGAAAAAGCTCAAGAAAACTCAGTCTATTGTCTCTGTCCAAGCTCCACTGATAGGCCCAGACACATCAGTGTGAAATAAACATTTAGAGTAGCCATCATTCATAAATCGTACATTTTTAGTCAATTAAACATTAGTTACATACATATAAAGTGTTATATAAACCATTTATTAAGCAATTGTTTATGCAAATACTTTACGATTGCTTAATAAATTATTTATAAAGCATTTCATTGTTTGTTAACAGTAAAATAACTATTAACTATAGTTTAACTAACTATAAATGTACCCTTTATTAATGATGGTTATTATAAAGTGTTACCATTTCTCTTTGCTTTCATCTTCAGAGTCACTTAACTCTAAGTCATTAAAGCTGATGATGTGCCATCTCTCTGTAACTCTCTCTGGCTCAAGTTAATGGTACAAAGGGAAAAACAACTGACACCAATGCAATGGAAATCAAATCAAATTATATAAACCAGATGTGAAATACTGTCTGTCACTGTGTTCTGTACAAATGTTCTCACCATATTGGGCTACATTGATTTTCTATGGCAGTTTTTTTTATTCTTCACATTTATAACTGATGTTTTGAATGAGTATATAATTTATTATTCATATATTTATTCATTTATTTATCATGATGAATGTCATATTATACATGGATAAACAAGAGAACAGTGCTTGGTAAAAATGATCAAAGTCAAATATTATAAATGTATGTAACGGCTGATGATTTTCTGTCAAACTCAACCTAACCTTGCATATTGGAAAAATAAAAAAACAAAACAAAACTGTTGATCTCCTTATATCTAAAAACAGTGTGTAAAGCAAAGTGACTGCTGATGGTTTAAATTTGGTCATTTACATCTGAATAGAAAAAAGGATTGCACAGGAAGTCTGCTCACTTTACATGTCAAAGTCAAATTACTATTAATGGATAGTTCTACCGTGCCTGTGAAAACAGTTGCATAATGCCCATTGTGGCTCTGCAGGGAGCTTTCTCAAAGGCTAACTCTACTACTGCATATGTGAAAAAAATAGAATAAAGCCTTAAGTGGTTCCAGTGGAAGCTGCATGTAATCTGATCAGTTGCCTCCAGTGATGTCACTCAGGGGCTAAGATGCAATGTGGGTACTCCCAGAGACCTGTAAACACCTGTTACACACATGTGTAAAAATGGTGTAGCATGCTTTTAGAACCAGCAGATCCACAGAGGATGCCACATCCACAGCCCTCCACTCAGTCTTCACACACCTGAGAACAGCTATATCAGAATGCTGTTTGTTGACTTCAGCTCAGCAATCAATACAATGTCAACCATGAAGCTGACTGGAAAAATTAACACCCTGGGCTTTAATACCACACTCATACTGAAAAATCATACTGAATATTGGACTTCCTCACAAGACTACCTCTACATTAGTGCTCAACATCGGAGCACCCCAGGGCTGTGTGCTCAGTCCCCTCCTGTTCACACTGCATGCCCATGACTGCACTACCAGACATCAAGAGGACTCTATTGACACCACCATTATCAGCTGCATTATAAACATGAGAGTGATGAGAGTTCATTTTGGGAGCAAATCAGAGAATAATCTACTGCTCAATGTCAACACCAAAGAGCTGATGTTGATTTTAGAAAAAAGGAGGCAAAGACACACATCCCTGTCTACATCAGTGGAGCTGAGGTGGAGCAGGTGAACAGTTTTAAGTTCCTGGGAATCAACATCACAGAGAACCTATCATGATCATCTCACATCACCACCCTGGTTAAAAAGAAAAGGCTCTACTTTCGAAGAAAACTTAAGAAGGCTTCAGTGAAGTGAGACGTTTGCACAGAGCCCAAAGGTTACTAAAAGACAGCACCCACCCAAGCCACAGTCTGTTCATCCTGCTGCCTTCTGGGAAAACATACATAAGCATCCGCTACCGTACCACCAGAATGCAGAACAGCTTCACTCCCCAGGCCAAGACTCCTCAACTCATCGTTCCACACTCCACAAAATAGTTTGATTTTGTTTTGTATTGTTTTTTCTCCTATGTAGCACAAAGGAGCTTAAACTAAATTTTGTTTTCGCACTTTCGTAAAATGACAAATAAATTCACCTTGTAACCGTGTAAACTTTAAATAACTCAAGTTACGCAATTTGCATGACCTCTGAAAAGCTTAACTGAAAAGCTGCTCAAAAATACAAGTGTGGAATGTTAACGCTAATAAAAGATGCAAACGAGTTGCATTATGGGAAGTGTAGGATACAGTGTTTTTGGAGCTTATCCCAGGGGGCCTATAAGTCACGATATCTTGCCCTCTGCTGCATCAAATCTTAACTCTAACACTGGGTAAACCCTTCTCGCCATGTGTGTGTGTCCCTGTTGGTTTGGATCCCAGTGGTCCTCATTTTCCACACTTTCTGCATTGCTGCACCTTCTCCTGGTATAAGGCTGCCGAGTTACAAGAAAAGACTTATTTTTCCTGGACATTCAGTATTTTTTAAATGATTATACCTAAGCAATGTGTGTTTGTGCTTGTTTGCAGCTTTAATGAAATCCCTCTTCAAACATTTACATTTTTAGATTTTACCTATCTCTCAATGTGTTATTCACACACACATAAGACTCCTAGTTGCAGAGCAGTTTCACAACAGTGTTTTCACACAGTCTTCTGCTTCAATGATGATGGCAGTGGTGATGATGGTGACGATAATGCTTGACTGGCAGAACACATTGATAAGTGAGGACAGTGCTCATCTTTCATGGCTCCTCCTCCATGTGGACCTCTGCTGCTTTCTGTGGTTCACCTGTGAGCCTCTGAGAAGCAAAGTGTGTGTGTTTGGGTCGCTGAGCAAGAGAGGAAAAGGAAAGAGAGATGAAGAGAGAGGGAAAAGAAAAGAAAGAGAGCAAAGAGATGAGTGTAGGATGGATAGATAGATAGATAGATAGATAGACAGACAGACAGACAGACAGGCAGGCAGGCAGGCAGGCAGGCAGGCAGACAGACAGACAGACAGACAGACAGACAGACAGACAGATAGATAGATAGATAGATAGATAGATAGATAGATAGATGTCAGAGACAAGGGGAGGGGAGAGCAAGGAAGGAGCGAGGAGAGAGAGAGAGAGAGAGAGTGAGGGAGATAAAGTGGCGGGGCGGGGAGGAGGGCGGTCGACGGCAGTGATTGGAAAATATCGAAGACGCGCACGCGCTAATCCGATGATGGGTCTCCGTTACCGGGGTTTGTAAAAAAGAAAAAAGAAAAAAAAGAAGGAGAAGAAGAAAAAAAGAGTAGGACCAGGGCGGGAGCATCTTGCGCTCGCGCGCCGCGTCCATTCCTCGCGAGCCTTTTGTGTTTGAAACTCTCATATCTCACATATCAATAATTCAAGCGCGCGCGAGAGAGAGCAGACGGAGCTCCCCCCCGCGCGCTATGAGTTCTGCTGCCTCGTCACTCGTCCAGGGCCCCTACGCACCACCGACTCCCGCTTATTGTGTTTCCAAGTGACAGAGACGCCGCTGAGAAGTGCGAAAAGAGGAAAAGAACAGGTGAAAAACTCGCGACTCGACCGGAGACACGGAGGTGACAAACTGGTTTCCGAACAAAAAGGAGAGGCGCCTAAAAATAACCCGCCTGGTTACCCCTCCAAAAGACTCCGCGAGGGACAAAGTGTCTGCTGCCGGCTAATTAAACCCCAAACACGGAGTGGCATCTAGTTGTAAAAGAAGCCTGCTCACGGTCCGTCGCGGGGACACTGGGAAACTCTTGCTACCTTACTTTCTGAGGGGAATAGACCCGCGGGTTGAGGCGTGAAGACGACCGAAGAAGTTCACCCTTCTGTTCCGGTATGTTGGCGTTTTGCCTGCTGAGTGCCGTGTGGCTCGCGGCGAGCCCGGCTCGCGCTCAGAACGACACGGAACCAATCGTCCTGGAGGGGAAGTGCCTCGTGGTGTGCGACTCCAACCCGACCTCGGACCCCACGGGCACGGCGCTCGGGATCTCGGTGCGCTCGGGCAGCGCCAAGGTGGCGTTCTCCGCAGTCCGGAACACCAACCACGAGCCCTCAGAGATGAGCAACCGGACCATGGTCATCTACTTCGACCGGGTAGGAGAAACAAAATATAATATCTCTTCTCTTGTAAAATAACAATAACAGGACAAAACAAAACAAAAAAATCAAAGACGCAAGTACGTTAAGTTTATAATTGTTTGTAGTGAGTCTCGTCAGTTTAAAAGCGTGTTTTATTTCGACGGAACACCACCTGATGAAGGAATGATGCAGATCAGCGCACATATGAAGTTTCAGACGGTGTGTGTGCTCGTGTGTTCCATGTGTGGCGTGCGTTTTGCCTGATAAAGCACTTGTCAAATAACCGGTGAAGGAGAGAGAACTGGAGAAGAATAAAATATCGCATAATTTACAGAAACAAAAAAGGTCTATTTTCTGCGCCATGGAGCATTAAAATGACTGTTTTATTCGGTGTTATTGTCTGCTTAAAAAACAAACTCCAAGCACTGCGGTAAAGGTTGAACTTGTTGTGAGCATGTTGTGTTAAAACTCGATAAAAGCATGTTAAATGAGGCTGTTGATATCGGCTCCAGCGGCTGGACGTGAGCGCAGCCGCATCTGGCGCACATCTGGCAATGGTCGCGTGGGCAGCAGAGAGCAGCTCCATTAAAGATAACTAAAAGTGGAGCGGAAATGAATCCGACTCGGCGACGATTCTTTTTATAGGTTATGCATTTTCCAAAGTGGTTGGGTAAGTATAACCTGGTAGGCAATCCTTGTGAATATTTCAACTTTTCCGAGCCGACAATACGGGATATGGGAGCTGACATCTCGCCAAATAATTTAGTAACGGCAGGTCGTGAGGGCGAGGTCCTACCCGCCTGCCGCTAAAGGTTAATTCTCCCTCAAACTGCCGTTCAATTACACGCCACAGTTCGCCTCCGTCCATAAAATCAGACATTTGGCTGCAGAAATGCATAATTGAGAAATTCATTTGAAAGATTGATTAAGTTCTCTTTTCGTTGCGCATAAAGTTTGGGAGTTCTGACAAGGGAGGAAAAAAAAAAAAGCCTGGATAAAAACAGAGATAATCCGCTACAGCAGTGAATCTGAATGTGTGGTCCGGGACCAGAGGAGGGGCCCCCTGGAGCTCTTTATCAGAAAAAAAAAGAAAAGTTCGATTTTAATACTAGGAAATGTGAAATAATGACAGGTGGGATAAATATGTTGATTCTGTCCCAGAAATTAGACTGAAATGAATAAATAAAAAGAATAAATGAAGATGCAGGCTCTACTTTTCTTTGTTGATGTTGTTTGTTTGTCAGGATGTCCTCACAATAAATGTTTCATACAAACACTGTGACTGACATAAAAAAGAAAATGCAATTTTATCAATGAATTTCTTCCTCCCTCCCTTCCCTCCTTTCCTTCCTTCCTTCCTTCCTTCCTTCGTAGGTTCTAGTAAACATTGGGAAGAATTTTGATGAGGAGAGAAGTAATTTCATCGCGCCGCGCAAAGGGATTTACAGTTTTAACTTCCACGTGGTGAAAGTCTACAACCGCCAAACTATACAGGTAACGTCTTTTCACATGTTTTTAAAGTGTGTGTGTGTGTGTGTGTGTGTGTGTGTGTGCTTTATCTATATGTATGTGTGTGTGTGTGTATGTGTACCCACCCACACTGTTCCCCCCCACCCTCATAAAAGTTGAATCTCAGCAGCACTGAAAGTCATTTTGTAGATGTTTGAGATGTCATTCCCGGGAGACGACGACGCGGAGGCGGGCGTTAACAGATGAAAGCCAGTCGCCCGCCACCCGCCGGCCCAATCATAATTAATCAATACATGCACAGAGGACAGAGCCAAATCAGGCGCGTGCAAGCCAGCAGGGGGACGGGGGTGCTTGTGGTGAGCGCGAGGAGGGGCCCCTCTCCAGCACCATGGACAGCGACACTCCCTTCTCTCCCTGCCTGCCTTCATGAGAGCAGGCAGCAGGCTGACTCAGGTTTTTGATTATTCAGGAGATTAAAACATGAAGTACATTTTTGAACAGAGCAAACAGAGACAGGCATTTTTATTTTCTCCCTCACACACACACACAAACACTCACGTGGGTTTAATGTAGAAATAACATGTTTTCCACTTATTTGTTTCTCGCACACCGCCTGCAGTATGCCCCATCACAGCTCTCCTTTCATCCTAACAACTGGCTCTCACCACGCCTCAGATGCAGTCTCCACATCCTTTTGATGTGTCAACTGATAGGAGGCACTTGAGCAGTCTTAAGCCCATTTTCTAGCATTTTACACGCACGTGACAGTGCTTTACAAGCCACACAGCGTTAATTACAATGTATCTCTTGCAAATTAAACTGTTGTGTAATTATGCTGTCGACTCCCCGGGGCTTTGGCATTATGTTTTGCTACTTATACTTTATTATTGGAGTCTTGAATTAATTAGTATGGCAGCAGCACTAACAACAATAACAACAACAAGGAGGGCGCGCGGGCGATGTGCGAGGGGGGAAAAGCTACGTCAAGCCAGGGCGCATAATCCCAGTCAGCTTTGTGTGACTGAACGCAAATATGCCGTGGATGGCAAACCTCACCCGTGGCTGTGAGGTAATTAAGTCCGTCAATGGTGATTATGCCTTTCACATCGCGTTTACACTGTTGTTTGTGCTGTTTCCTCTGTATAAAACAGGAGTATGGCTATGGGACGTCATTAGCGGTAAGACGGTAAAAGAGGGACTAAAAGGGAAAGCAGAGAAACTGTCATGTTGATGACTTCAACAACCAGACTCCAGAGTACATCACTTACAGGCAAAGTCTTGTTAGGTTAAACCCTCCAAGGCCCTCCACATTTTTAAATCATAACATTTCCAAATTTTAAAAACTTTAGGTTAGAAAAAGCCGAGTTCTGTCACGTTCCTGACACGAACACACATGCAGGTGTAGGTTGTCCTCTCTCCTCCGAGCGCGCAGCCTGTGCGCCGCTCACCTTCAACCTCTTCAAGTCATCCTCCCATCCATCCGGCACATCTGCTGTGTTGAAAACTCCCACTGTTTGATTGCCTTAGAGGCAGCTACTGTGGTGCATGCGAGAGATGAGAGACAGCGGGGAGAGGAGAGCGGTAGGGATGGAGGGGCTGGGAAGAGAGAGGAAATGTAAAACAGTAAGAGGGACATGGGAACAGGGAATGGAGGGAAGGATGTGAAAAGAAGAAAGTAAAGAGAAAAAATGGTTAACGGGAAAGGCAAATGGAGAGCTGAAAAGGTGGAGAAATACGTAAAAAAGAGGGCCAAGAAAAACACAGGACGGGTAGGAAGGAAGGAGATTGGAGGACATGATGAGTAATTATTGATCAGTGGATGCTGGGTAGATGTACAAAGGGAAGGATAAACAGTTTGTTCCATCGCTCATCAGTCCTCTCCAGTGCAGGGATCCGTCTATCTATCTGTGAGGTGTGAGAGAAGTGATGTGGGTGTCAAAAAGCCGCCACAAGCCTACCTCTTCTCTTCGCTTTCCAGCTAGCAATTAAACACAAGTATTGCAAATTAAATACAGTGTGTTCTGTGATCTGAAGAGGACTCCACCACACTAGCCAAAATACCACCCATCTGCTGTGTCTGTACTTCAACTAATGGTTAGCTTTCTTACAATATTTATGAAAATCACTTAAAATTTACACATCAGACACTTCCTGTTGTTACAGGGTTTCATTTCATTTGCAACCTTTTCCGACACGTCTCTATTTCCTTCATTTGGAAATTGAGACAGACGAATTTCATTTCTGTCCGTGAGCATCTTGTACCTACAGCTCGGAACAGAGAGCTTGCAGATCAGAAAGACCAACAAATGAGGTGTTGGTAGGATATTAGTGCTCAACAATGTGAGGTGCTCTCTGGATTGATGGGCCGGCTTTTAAAGCAGACATGTCTTTTTCCACAGTACTGTACTGTACTGTATGTTGGAACTAATTTGAGGGATAAGACAGGGGTTAATGTGCCGTCTGTTAAAGTGCTGCACAGCAAGTCAAACCAAATAAAAACATAAGCAAGCAGTCCTGTTATTACTAATCAGCCTTTCACTGTTAAGTGGGTGTTGGTATTATTTGAGAGTAGTGCAGTGGATCTGAATTTGAGAAAGATAATTGAAAGAGAAAAAAAAATCAGCCAGGAGATTTAAAGCATGGAGTGGACTATTATAATGCTGTTTATTGTCATTCAGCACGGTGAATAAGTGGTATTTTACAACGGTGTTTTGAGCATTCAGAAATGACATTTGTAAAGCCTCGGGTCACAGCTGCTCTGTCAGGGTGAAAGACACACGAGGAAGACATCTATAATGCCTCATGCTGTGTGCGTATTAAACCTTTCATTTTCCTGTTGAGAGTAGAAGACCTGGAGGCATTGCTTCAAGATGATGATAGCAGGCTACTCTGATAATAAAAGATTTTAGCTTCTATGTACTGCCCTTACGTCTGAACTCTGAGTAGCAGAATCCTTTCAGCCCTTTCATTGCCAGCCTATGTTTTTACATTGGTTTACAATGCACACATTTTTATTGTCTAAACTGGGTTACTCTGGTCGTCCCATGTTTTAATGAGATATTTCACTCCTGAGAAATAGCAATCTGAACAATCTGTTTCCAAATGCAACATAATTGGAGTTAATTGGAGTGCATGAAAATTTTTAGTAATACCAAAATGTTCCAATATATTTTCACTACAATTATACCATGCTGAAATCCAAATGTGTTTTGCATCAGCTTTGTTAAATGTCTTGACTCAGTGCACTACATATGCTCTGATTTAAATGTCCACTTTGTAAGACAGGTGATTATCCAGTCTTAATCCCACCTCATCAAATGCTGACGCTTCGGGTTGGTGGCTGGCCCCACCGACCAACCCAAAGAGTCAGTATTTGGTGCATTCAGAAACCTAAAGTGTCACTATTGTACCTTTATAAATCAATAGGCATTTAATTTCATATACATGAACATTTAGCAGTGGTAAAAACTGGAAATGAATCATTGTGGCCTTTCTAAGCAGATCTTAGAAAAGACAAATCAACATGTGGGTGGTAGGATATTCTGAACACGACGAGCGAGAGACCATAGTCATAGTCACTGGTTTCATTTCCATGAAAGACATCCACAATGACTGCTGGAGTCTTTATTAGCTACCTGAAGTGATTGGCTTGTCAGCAGGTGTCATTCCAAGGGCAGAATTATATGAAGTAAATATTACTAAATGGAGCACTGATGATTGTTTCACCGCATGCGAAACACATGAAGACTCGGCAATTAACGTAATTGACAAGGCAAGTGGATGCTTATTATAAAACATAAATAAAGTAGTATAAATACGTTTTCAGTGTATTTAATATAGTTATATTGTTTATATGATCTATAATGAATGTTGTGACTGTAAAGGCTGTTCCCTGATTTAAATGGATATGGTGCTGTCGCAGACTGCTTACACCGTATAAGCACAGCTTCATTAAAGTGTTGATGAATTCTGTTTTAAAAACACTTTTAAAAGATTGATAGGTGTATAGAACCACTGAGATCTGGCTCTCCCTCCTAGACATCCTCCTCAGATATCATCAAACAGTTTATTTAATATTGTCTGATTCCCTATGCAGCCTTCCACTACAGCCAACAGACTACTAAACACCGGCTAAACACAAAAATGGCCAGACGAAGACATACATTTATACACATATAATAATGTCAAAAAACAAACAAAACATCCGTATTTGTTAACAGAAGATTTGTAGTTTTGAGTTGTCATGTGTGATCATTGTGTCTTTACTATGAAACAGCTGTGTCAGATTGTTGCATGTCCACATATCTTTCGCTGCATCTACGCAGACACATCTGAGGTGTGCTAAGGCCTAGATAACACACCTGGGGGTCAAACTGAATTCATAGTACCATAGTTACAGTAAATACCTATTCTTGCAACACTGTATGTTGAGACTCACATCTCACCTGCACGACCTGCGGTGTATTTTTTACTGGCCAACATGGAAAGAAACAAATGTGACTCCAGTCTCCATGGGTCACTTTCACTGGTGGCCAGGATGGTGCTTCAAATCCTACTGAACTACTGAACTACCCGCTTAGCTTAGTGAGGCTTCATCAGGTGCAGCAGAGCAGGGGAGAATGAATGAAATTTGCCCCAAGACAATTAACATAACCAATACTAAATTGAATTACTACTACAAGTCACCTTATAGACGAATCCAGCAGCCTTTGTGTGTTCCGCCATTACTGCAGTGGCAGATCGGAGTGACTCAGGGTCTGATGCTGCCTGATGACAGTGACAGCAGCATGGGAAAGTTGGACTGACAATATGAGACAGTGGCCCCCAGTTACTGATGAACGTACCTCAGGTGGATTATGATCTTAATATTATATATTATTTACATATCACATAATAGCCAGAACAGGTACTGGAGGTCTAGAGAAAAGTGATGAAGGACTTTGTAATATAATAATGGTACTAGGGATGCATGATATGGTTTTTTTTCTTTTGATACTGATAATCAATAATTACCTGCTTCTAATGGCCTGTACAATAAGATAACCAATAATTTCACATTGCAAAAAGTTACTAACCTATAGTTTTTGCACACCTTAGGGCTAGAAAGGCTAAGATGTGGTGAGCAAAAATTGATAATTTAATATTCCATAGCTCTGATAAGATTGTTGTGTTAGAACTCACAGACTTATCTCTCCTCTCTGAACACTTGTGGAACTTGTATTGCAAATTGCAGAGGCGTTATCTTCCTCTTAAACTATGAACTCTCTGTCTACACGGTGCGGCTCTACTCAGGTGCAGCAGTTTGACTTCATGAGCTCGACAAAGGCGTGCGTCACTTCTGATGTAATCATTACAAATGTTGACGAAGGTTCTCAGTCATCCAGGTCATGGTCATTCAAGTGCTGTATCGTAGGCAACTGGACTTTTTTCAGTTTCTTGAAGAAGTTTCACCTCTCATCCAAGAGGCTTCTCTGGCTCTAACTAACTGGAGGGGAGTTGCAGGCCTTTAAACCCTGTGTGGGAGTGTCCTTACAGAGTCTTTTAGCAGATGCAGCCAGGATTGCACAGTTTTGTACATTGGGGAGACAAAACAACCTCTCCATAAACGAATGCCACAACACAGGAGGGCCAACTCCTCAGGTCAAGACTCTGCTGTCCACTTACATCTGATGGAGAAAAATCATTCCTTTGAGGACAAAAATGTAAACAACTTGAGAAGACAGATGGTTTGAAAGAGGAGTAAAATAATCCATCTACGTCAAACAGAGGAGGTGGTCTACGACATTACTTATCACCCACCTACAATGCTGTACTGAGTTCCCTCCCCAGAAAGCTTAACAACCAACCACACCTGGGCTCAGGTAGCCCTAACAACCCACATGAAGGCCGGTTTGACCAACGACCCACAAGTGGCCCTAACGACTCTAAAACTCAAAGCTCACATGTGTCCTTAACGACTCTGTAAGGACACTCTCACGCAGTTTAAAAGCCTGCAACTCCCCTCCAGTTAGTTAGAACTGAAGAAGCCTCTTGGATGAGAAGTGAGAAGTCCAGTTACCTACGATACAGCACTTAAAATCATTACAGACCAGTTACATTAGTAAAAAACAAAAAAAGGCTTCCAAGGTTACTTCATTAATTACCTGGCGATGACCAACAAAATGCCAACTACAGGTCACTCATAGAGGCTTAAAATCAATTAATGATAATTGTAGTAATAATCTTAATATTCTTGAGGGAACTCTATTTTTATATATTCTTTTTTTCTTTTTTCCAAAGTTGAAGTTTACCACTGTTGGAGCAGCTGAGACGTGCATGGGATTTTCGAGATCTTTTAGATATCATTGTAAAAAGTAGCATTGCATAGAAAATAAATCTAGAAGTAGAAAATTGTAGGGAGCCACATAGCATTACCAGCAACATGTATACTTCTGGTACTTCCCTGGATTTGTATATAAGAATAAGGTTGAGGGCTGAAGATTACCTTGTAGTGCAGGGGTGTGTGGCATACCAAGAAAAAAATGATTTTGTTGGAAGGGGGTGAAATGTAATAAAGTCATAGTCCATATAATTAACTAACTCTAAAAAGTGTTATGTTGCTCTTAAACACTGTTGATCAGGAAATCCTCTAAGTAATTCTCACTCTCCCAAGTAATTTTTTATATATTCTGCAAATCAACTTCTTATCTATCTCTTCTATAGTGTGTGTTTTCTAGTCTTTAAGTATGATCTATGACCACCTCTGTAATACTTATATGGTGTTTAAGACCAGCAGCATCTCACAAATAGTGCAGTGACAATGAAAGAAACATTACAGTTTTTCTCAGTCGCTTTGGTGCTTTTCTCACATCACTATTAACATTTGCACAGCAGTTAGTGCATTTCTCAAAACAATTAGTGCAAACTGCAAAACCTAGTGGATAACCTGCAAAAGCACGTCACTTGCTCAAAATGGATAGTCCATTCTTCAAAAGCAAGTATTCATGTCAATGAAACTGCCAGTGTCATCAAAATGAGAAGTCTTGACACCATCGTTTATGAACAAGATAGTCAAATGGCTTTGTCATGTTTTCATTATGACGGTTTATTCTCTCAGTGTTTTCCAATGCAAAAAAAAGGGCCAGAACTCGGTGACACTACCTGAAAATGCTCAAGACAGCACTATACACTACTTGTACAGCCATTTGAAAACTACAGTAAAGTTACACATTGCTGTAGTTAGGGGAGTAAGTGAGTACAAGACACTGAATACGTACGTTTCACATTTTTACTGTATATGCTCTTTGCAATTCTACAGCATTGTGCAAAAGAAAAATACACTACAGTCACTTATTTAGAACAAACATAAGAAACACCCTTTTGGTAGAGCTGTGCACAAATGTGAACAATATAACAGTACATATTATAACTGAACATAGGTAAATCATTCTGGCACATCCAGATGTTCTGTCTGTCTGGCCACATATTTTCATCTACATCACAACGGATATCATCCCTTGCAATGCAGCGAGGAAAGTATCTCCTGGAGTGGCGAATCCACCCTCTGCATGACTCTGCTGCGATGTCATCACATGCTGCATCCATGGCTGCTAGCAGGGCCATTTGCGCATGTAGTCGCCGGTCATAAACCTTCCACCTCCAGGCAGAGAAAAACTCCTCTATCGGATTAAGGAATGGGGAGTAGGGAGGGAGATATTCGACCAGCATCCTCAACCCTCTTCCACGATGCTGACCTTCCATTTCTGTGTCACAGAATTGTAGAAATGGTACACACTATGTCCTGCTCGATTCATATATGCTTGCCAAGTGAGGGTTCATGGGATTCATCCCTGAGTGACTGTGAACAAGTGGCTTGTCATTGGTTACAACTAATACTTCACACACCTCCTTGTGAGTGAAAGCTGAAGTTCACCTGAGAGAAATTGTTCAATTTAGGAGACATTTCCAGGAAAAAATGATAAAGAAAGGTATAAAATTTGCTTGACAGAATTTGATAACTAGTTCAACAATTTTGTATGTAATGACTCAATCAATGAAATGAAGACTATTAGTTTTATTGGGAACGACTATTCAGCATCCATAAGTAAGTTCATTTTGACTGACATGACATAAGCAAATGATAATGTTATAAAACAGCAGAGAATTGTATGAAAGCAACTGATACATGTCCAAAAGCATTTGCAATTTGTTCAGAGGAAGGAGAAATTGCTACTATGATGTGCACAAATGACTAAATGTTGTGGAGGTTGAACTAATAGTTATGAGAATTTTTATTCTGATCTAAGAAAAGCACCAAAGCAACTGAGAAAAACTGTAATATGTGTCACTACACTCCCAGCGTGCCACAGCTGTGTGTTTGAGGGTAGTAAGGGGCCATCGGTGCAGTGATGTGTTGCACATGAAGAGGTGTGAAAGAAATGAGCAGCATGAAATATGCTATGACAAAGAAAAAATAGAAATACAGTAGTCTCTCGCTGCTGGCTTAAACAGTGTTCATCTTGTACAGTGGAGACGCGGGGAAATGAGAGGCGAGTCAAAGAAACATAAATAAACACCTTATCTGTTCTCTTCGATGGAGAAAACAGGAGGAAAAAATGGGATAATGGAGCTGGTTTGTCTTCAACTGGCCAGAGAGACAGTATATTCTGAGAGCTGTCAGACACACACACACACACACACACACACACACACACACACACACACACACACACACAGACTATGTATTTTAGTTGCTTGTTTGTGAGTTTGTTGCAAAGGCTGGTGTAAAAGTTCTGCTGTGCTGGGGTAGAGTCATATTTAAACATGTTACCACCACTTTGGTCTAGACTGATGTGTCTCAACAACTACTGTAATGACTGAGATTTGTACAGACATTCATGGTTCCAGATGATGAATCTTACTGAATTTAAAAATCCCCTGACTTTTACACCATGAAGTTGATATGCGTTTCAAGTAAAATGTTATCTTTGTCATTTTTGTCTTCTTTTCTTTCAGCATCAAAATTTGATAAAAAAATGAATTTGTCCAATATTGTCTATGACATTCTCATCAGCCTCAAATGTACTTTGTGTTTTACAATAATGAGTTGAAAAAAGGATCAGTTCAATGCAAAATTAAAATGGTCAGCAAGGTAAAAAATTACACCTGAAACATTTGATATTTCAGTTATATGAATGTAAGAAGTGCCATTGTACCTGAATAAGAAACAGCACATAACTGAAACACCCACAGTTCACTGATAACAGAGATGAAGTCTCCCATCTTCTCTTTTGACATTTAAGTCATTGACACACACACACACACACACACACACACAACACACGCGCACACAACCACACACACACACACACACACACACACACACACACACACACACACACACAATAACACAATGAGTCTGAAAGCCAGATGCTTGGTTTTATTATTATCCAATCAACCTGTGCTCCATCTCCTTCAGTTTGGCACAACATTATAGAACTTGCATGTGTGAAAGAGAGGAGGTGTGAGAGAAAGAAATCTTTGACTATTCATTGTTATTTAAAATGAACAAGATTATGGCAAAGACCCAACAAAAGAAAATCATCAGGACTGCAGACATAGTCCAAAAAGAGAAAATCACATTTGTTGCCAACTGCTCTTTAGGCTTTAATTTGATCACTTAGAATTTGCTTTGGATTCTTAGATCAATAATGACTGAAAATGTGAATATTTTATTGTTTCTTAAAGTCTAGGGAAACCTTATTTGAGTCTTGTTTTTTTTGTCATGAAAGCATTAAATGAGGTGCATTCATTGCAGGGCTGACCCAAATGCCTCCAAGTGTCTACTTTTGCCATGGTAACAGATGTCCAAATCTGTGTTTGAATGCTTTGGTTTTTATTTTGAAGAGGAAGGAGATGTCTCATCTGCTGCACTGAAAAAGAGGCTAGATGCCAATAGATAGGAAGAAATGGCACTCCTCTATGGCATTTAATTAGTCTCAAAACCTGCACACATAAAAACGAGGTGCATGCACTTGATAAGTGCACACAGAACAGTATCGCACAAATGCGTTACCACGAGTATAGGGCTGTGACAAGAGTGAGCTTGACCCTCCCTATGTGCGTGCAACACCTGAACGCTCTTCTGTCAACTTGACTTTTGAGACTTTGAAGGCAGTTATGGAAAACAGACAGTGACTGAGGCATCCCCTCCTGTTCTACTGCCTAACTGCGGCAACATCTCTAAACTATTGGCTGGTTGGTAAGAAAGAGCTGGAACATCTGCCCAACATCTGCTCTTTTCTGGAGAGCTCTTGTCTACCAGCGATATCTCAAGGAAAAGTTGTTGTTTTTTTTTATCCCATGTTCAGTAGCACTTCTATCAGATTGTCTCTTCAGTTCTGATTGGCCTTCATTTATTAAGAAGTACTGATCTGAACCTAGTTGCTTGGTTGTCAGTTCAGAGAACTACATGTTGTTTGGACTTCGGCTTCTGGTTCTCCACATCCTGTCTGGTAAAAGTGTGCCCAAGAAAATATTCAGTGGATTTGGGGATCTAGGGAACTTAGGCTTAAGTGATTAAGCCCGCCTACTTATAGAAATGAAGGTCAAATGCTCCTGTGAACGGTGCCTGTCTACATAATTCCCAGCTCTTGTTCATTCAAATAGAATAGGGCAATATACTATTTGCCTAAATGGTTACAGTGGTTGGTAGTTGTTGTTCTCTAGAGGCAATTTTGTGTAGACAGTACACAACATCAGTGGCTGGTCTGACAAAAGTCTACTCAACTAAAAAAGCAAGGTATTAATATTGAAAAAAAAATGCTGTCAACTGCCAAAATAAAAGCATCGAAGGCTAAATTTAGCAAGTGGTGCACAAGTGGTTCATGTATGTAAAAACACATTTGTCAGGTTGAGTGCCTGGTTGATGAAGCCCACCTATGCATTCAGGCAATGGTGCAGAATGCAGAGAGTGGTTTGTGAATTGCAGCTGCAGTTCAGCCACAGGAGGAAGTTTTCTCAGTATTATGGTATTACTTGACTTTTGGTCTCAGATGGCAGTTTTTCATAAGTTATAAAGAAGTGATGAAACAAAGACAATATTTCCCTCAGCACTATTTCACAATTCTTTATTTGTTTTGTGTTATTTTTTGTTGAAAGAGAGTGATATAAAGCATTTGTCTTTATATTTTAGCTCATCATAAGCTTTGTTTCTCTGAGCATCACATAATTAGTCCCTCTTGGTTTTTCGGTGTGATCGATGAAAATGCTATTAAAAATCATAGAACCATCTGCGCTTATCGATGTTCTCAACTGACTTATCTGAATAATTTTTCTCTTTTGGTGTGGTTTGACATCTGGTAACTGAATTAGAGTTGCCTGTTTTGCTTTTCACTAAAGAAGAAATATGGAAGGTGAAGGCTCTGCTCAGGGCTGTCCTCACATTAATGATGTTGTTCCCTGAGGCAATATCGATGCTTAGCAAATTATCTGACGTTTGTAAGATCTGTTTCTGTGTCCTGGTCTATAATGTGACTGGTTCAACTTCTGACCTGCATCATTTTTGCTTGTTTTTTTTTTTTAATTAGTCACAAACTGCTTTCCTTGAAACTCTTCATAATCACTACAGTTTATACAACACATCTCCTGCACAGTAACATCCCGTGCTGTGTTTGCACAGGAACAAAGCAAATATCTAAACTTTGTGCTACAGATGCAGTTTCTGCATAGCCATTTACACAGAGAACAAGTGATTTATATAAGATGCTGTTCCTTATTAAATTAGATTGCTAACAATCCTTCTAGCTGAGAGAACATTTGTATACACACTCAGACAATAAATCACTAATGACCAGTAGAAGTGAGGAATAGGCCATGAGAACTGCAAATTCACACTGGATTCATTTTTTACAAAAAGAAAGAAAATTCCAATTTGATTGCTGATGGAGTTTTTCTTGGTAGACCTTTTCTACCGCAGATACTTTGACTTCACATCGCAGGAAGAAAACAGGTGTTACTAATAAAATGTACAAAGACTTTGTTTTATTCAAATGTCCCAGTAAGCCATGACAGTGTGACAGTGATTCAGCATGTACAATACCAGGACCCTGAAACTGAAGCAGCTAAACAGAATTCAGCCATCAATAATTTTAGTATCCACTTCTGTACTTGTCCTTCTGTGACATGTCAAAATGTCTTCAGTGATAAAGGCCTGTACAGATACCAATGTATAGCTTGAATCATCTGACTAGATCTGACTAAATGGAAAGCACACCAGTACTGACTTTATACAATGACTGACTTTATACTGCACATTTACAGCACAATTAAGTTTTCTTCCACACACATCACCAACTGGCTTCAGTGAACTATATCTATGTTAAACAGCAGATAATCTGGACACAAAGTAAGGCTCAAGGCACAAAGGGGTTGTATTTAGACTCTTAGTCATGGGTGTGTTTTGGCCGTGACATGAAATTCACCAGAGTTAAATCTCCCATTCCTTTTTAGAGCTAGGTACGCCAGGACCTGGCACATTGCTATTTGAACAGCAGCACTTGTCTGTGCGCAGGTGGGCACAAGCACATTTGCTACTTACACAACGTGGGCACTGGCATGAAAATGACAACTGTGCCAGTTAGAAACTGGCAATGACACTTGCACTGCACCGCACACAGCTTTGCACCAGCGGTAAGATGAGGCCCCACGACCATGCATCCAGTGCAAACCACAGATATGTTGAAATTTAACATTTCTATAGGGTTTCATTTTCAGTTCAGTCTTATGTTGTGACCATGCTGTGTTCAGGATCTGGTTAGGTTTAGGCACATAAAACACTTCATCAGGGTTAGGAATGCATCATGTTGTGGCTTAAAATCAAAACATGGATGGAGATGTCCCATGGTCTAGTTAAGACCCCCACCGTTTCACCCTGACTTCTCATTAAAAATATTTTTTTGTCACCACAAAAATGCCAGGAAATTGTCCCAAGCCCTCCTTAAAAGTATCCTGTGGTTTCGCACTTGCAAATGTTGAAATACAGTCTTGAACTATGGTCACTGGCTTGGCAGCCTTTTCGCCTAGCTGTAATGCCACCACCGTGCCCTCCACCTCCCAATATGAGAATCAGGTCATTAACATAGAATGTGAATGTGATATGACACATACAAATGTGAACTTATCAGTCCATTGCAAAAATAACTGCCAACATTTCATTCTGGCGACTTGGCTGAAGGTTCTGGTGTGAAACCTCTCCCACCAATGCGAAAAGTGAGTAATTTCTTTTGTGCCTGTCCAGTTTTTCAAAGTGAATTATAAAAATCCATTTATAATTTTCTGAGATTTCCTGTAATAGACAAAAAATGAGATGTACTGAGGTGATAAATAAAGATTAACACCTGTCACACTCAGCAAAGAGGCTGTAGCGATCACTGCAGCACTGATTGAGGATAAGTAAACTAGAAGACTGACTGTCCTTTGTTTGCAATAGCACTCTAAATGGGATTGTAAAATATAGTTGTTAAAGGGTAACTGAATCAGTTGTATGGCCATTGCTTCATTGCTTTTCACCAGACACTGCACACAAACATCTTTTTCATATATTTAGAATATACAATATGTTCACCTCCTCTCCCATTTATGTACAGATTTTGCCCAAAATGGAGAAACTGCTTAATAGTAATGGTTACAAAACACAGCCATGGTCCACAGAGAGCTGCAGGGTGGTATTTGCATTTCTGGATTGTACTTGTAGATCGCGCCACAATATCTGAGCATATCTGTGTAAAGGGTGCATAAGCAGAGCAAAGAAAACTGAGAATCAAAACCACCAAATAAACAAACAGAGTTGACCTACATAAAGTCTCCTGGCCAGCACAGATGTTCCAGATTCTAATAATGAGCAGCAGCATTATCCCAAAATGCAAAGCACGTTACGAGACACTAATTTCCACATCGAAACCAGTGGCAGCAGGTGAAGTTGTGGTGGTTGTGAGTAATTAGGATTTGTAGCCAGCATCATCAGATTTAGATGTATACATTACATACATTAGAAAAGTAGCACTAATTAATTAATTTAATCCCTTAGGCTTATAGCTTTATTGATCACCATTTGCCAGAAGTCCTACCACTTAATAGCAATGTTTCAACAGCCATTTACATTATTGAACTACGTTGTTTTATGATTTCTGATTACTTTTTTCATGTAAATATTAAATCAAATATTTAATGGCAATGTCAAGCTTAATTACAAAATCGAACATTAAAAACCTTTTATTTATTGATTGTAAATGACCTCTGGCAGCCCACTTGCAGTACCTTCACCGACCACCAGGGGGCCCCTTTAACATTTAAGGTGCTATATGTACAATTTGTAGTTGAAACTATTAAAAAAAGAATCAAAATGATCATCAAAAAGTGATGAATTAACTGTTTTGATTTTAATGTTAAAGACATCTATGTATTGTGGTTAGCATGCTAACCAGCTAGCCCCTAGTCACTTTTTACCTCAAGACATGTAATAGTAAACAACACCAACACTCCCCCGTTGCTCCAAGCTCCCAGTCCGGGTCAGCTAATAGGAGCGCTAGCTACACAGCTAGCTTAGCTAATAAGCTAATGGCAGCTACAGTTAACAGCATTTAATGGTTGCTTTGGTGATATGCTGCCCCCTATTTGTTTGGAATATGAATTTGACAGGTGGCCATTTTTTACTTGTTGCACCTTTAAGGAGGTAGTTTGCCTGTACCTTTATTGTGAAACATCAAAAAGAAGTAGTGGCAGTGCTAGTGAGGTTAGTATGACACGTAAGTACCCTGACTTACATCAGCTGACGCCAGTCTTTTTTCCCAGGAACACTTCTTTCCTAATAGAGGTTTGCTTTTTGCTGTGTACCCATCTTCTGAATGACCCTTCAGTAACTTTGCTACAAACTCGAGAAAACTTTCAATAGAAGAAACTTGTCCATTTTATAGACAGAGGGTGTCACAGGCCCAGACAAACGTGCTATTATGAATGTATCCATCACCACGTCTATCTACATCAGTCTGTAAGAGAGAGATGGTGGAGGAAAAAAAAGAGAAAGGGAAAGAGAGGCTTAAGAGGTTCAAGTAAGGAAAGCAAAGGAAAATATAGGGATGAAAGAAAAGGAAGGAAATGAAAAAAGAAAAAAAGGGGAAAAAGAAAATAAGATGTAGAGAAAGAGAGGCAAAGAAAAGGAAAAGAAAACTAGGATGAAGACAGAGAGGAGTATCATTGTCATGTCAAGACAGTCGACTGGACAGGAATTGATGATGCAATAACAGGATGTCATCATGTCGTTGGCATTAAGTGCTGCACTGAGACGTCAGCCAACTTCTATTTACATATCGAACCTTCTCCACTCCATTTCAGCCCTTTCCCTCTTTTTATGTGTCCTCTCTTTGCCTCCTCTCTCTCTCTGTCCGTTAGTCTGCCCGTCTCTCTGTTACTCAGCCACTTAATTGGTGCTTATGCATTAATGAATGCAGATCGATCGAGGCCTGACACAATGTGCAGCCCTATTATCATGCTTTTATATTTATGGGTGGTAATTGTAAGGGTGTAGTTGACAGTGTGTGTGTGTGTGTGTGTGTGTGTGTGTGTGTGTGTGTGTGTGTGTGTGTGTGTGTGCGTGTGTCTGTGTGTGTCTGTGTGTGTGTGTCTGTGTGTGAGAGAGAGACAGAGATTGGGGGAGGGAGTGGCAGATAGCTGCATACAGGGAGAACCAACACATGTACTTTATTCTTCACAGGTGTGTGTGTGCGTGTGTGTGTGTGTGTGTGTGTGTGTGTGACAAAAGTCTCATCCTTCTAAAGCCACTGTCACAGCTTTATTAGAGCTATACATCACTGGCACACACAACACACACTGACCCAGTGTGGCTGTGTGTGTGTGCATGTGTGTGTGTGTTAGAGAGAGAGGGAGAAATGAAGAGATTTGAGACCCTTTCAGACTTGCACTGTTTATAAACGCTCTGTCAAGTTGACATTTTGACGTCACGTAAAAAATAATGTCATTTTTCCTGAACAGCGGAAGTGACGGAATTCCATAACTAGCAGAAGTGCTGCTGTCAACCACATAAACATACACACATAGGTACTTATACATATACATAAACATACACACACACACACACACACACACACACACACACACACACTCACACACAACCAAACATAATCATATTATGTATGTAGAATTTCAGCTAGTTATGGGAAAGTGGTACAACTGTCCCCGGTCTCTCCTATGTTATGTTCCACAAAGAGGCAGTGCAGTGCAGGGCAGTGGAGCGGAGCGGAGCCCACCTGCATCAGCCTTTCTGGATGATCCTTCGCTGCTGAAAGTGGCCGTTTTCTGATGGTAGACAATGATAGTTGCCAAGCACCATGACCCAAAATCAGTGTGTTCCACATGACGCCTGTGGCTGAAATGGGTAAAAATTATCAATTTTTTTTGCCTTTTGTGTAATTTATTAAATGAAAAAAACATGATTTAAATTAAATAAAAATACTGACAGTTTTAGGAAAAGTCAGATACCAGCAGCAAGTATGGTATCTAATCAGGAGACACAAAGTTATAAATCCTGCGTTTTGATCACAGTAAAGCATCAGATTTGACTCTAAATTAGGGGTGCCCAAAATCCAAACTTAATGGTGGGCCAAGGGCCAAAAGCAAACGCTGATCATATTGTATTGTATTGTTATGATGCAAAAATTGGAACTTGGATCCGAAATGCCCTTAATTGACTGTGTTCCTACACAAAGTGTCACTCTTCCCGCCATGCACAGATTATGAAAAATAATTAATAATTATGGATTCTATATATTTAAAGAGCAATTTTAACTCATAAAAAATGGCATAAACAACAGTGGTTTATATTATGGTTTTAAAAAACATTATTTAACATTTTATTTCACTGGAAACACCTAGCAGGCCAAATCAAACCTTATGGAGGACCAAATTTGGTCCACGGGCCCTACTTTGGCTGCCCTGCCCTAAAGAATGACTTGTACGCTGCTATACTTTTGTGAAAAAATGAGAAAAAGTGCTCTGCCTACTCCATGCACCAAACTTAACAGTGCAGCTTGATGGAATCATAGAGTAAATAATCCTTTGTCTTTCAGATAATACAGTCCTGACTTGCTTCCTACATGCCAAAAGCCAAAAATCACTCCAACAGCCCATCTAACAGTCCCATCTTGTTTTAACAGAGTCAGTGTGGCACTCCTCTGCAACAGAGACTTTTGTGCTGAAGCCAAGAAGCTGCAACTGACAGAGGAGCGCAGCGATGTTACAGATTCCAGGTCTGACAGGTGCTTAAATAAGCAAGACAACAATGGAACCTGTTTAAATAATTGAGTGAAAGAAAGAGAGTTCATGAGTGTGAAGAAAAAAAAAAAACGTGGATTGGGGGAAGGTGTGGTGGGGGCTTTGTAAGTACGAGTTCCACATGAGTGACTTAGCTGAACGGTCGGGTAGGTGAGAGGCTGGATTTTGTCTGCGTTGTTTGTGTGTGCGTGTGTGTGTATCTGAGGGTAACAGAGTGATGTAGTGATGCTGGCTTTTCTTTGTCTGCTGTGTCTGTCTCTGTTTGAAAGCATTACATGCACACTGGACAGGAACCAAACCCCCTCCCCACAGCCCAGTCTCCCTCCTCTGTCTGCGTTTCCCTCCCTTGGTTAACCCCCCCTCCTCTCCTCTTTCGTTGACTCTCTTTTTTATCTACTTACACATTTCCATCTATGCTAGTGTCTCTCAGTGTCACCTGTCTCTTCCCTCTTCATTTTATCTCTATTTTCTCCATATCTGGAGGCTAAGATGAAGCTTTTGCTTTCCCCCCGTCTACATATACTTTTTAGCCAAAGTGTCCATCATGTGTAATTGAGGAATATTGGGCTCAGCTTGACATTTTGGGTGGGGGAGAAAGTACATGATATTTTTAGACTGGCCTTCTTTAAGTCTTTCTGCTTGATTTGTTGCAAGAAAGAGGCGAATGTCACTTATTTTACATTTATGTCTGAGTCTGCTTTTTACGTAATAGTTACTTTAAAGGGGGCTATGCAGTATTAAAACTCAACATTTTAATATATACAATATAAATGAGGTGATAATACAAAGCTATGTTTATTTTTTTCCATAAGTGAATGAACAAGCTGTTCTCAGAGGAAAATAAGATCCCCAGAACACTGTTTGAAGCTAGAAAGGTGGCAGGGTCATTTAAGGTCAGTTTGTTTATTCAGTTTATTCAGTCATGAAAAAGAAGAGATTTTTTATTATTTGGTTTGTTTAGGCATAACAAAATCAGTCAATGAAGATCTTTCTCTTCTGATTAAAATTCTACATAGTGCACCTTTAACAGCTATAATTTAGCAGTTATCAAACATAACTTCATATTTGAAAGAAATTAGATTGAGAATCATTTGAAAGGATTTTTCTCCCAAAACACATCATCTCCCTCACTGAGGGAAGAGTCTCATTAACAGTGTAATGTTTGTAATTAATCAAGGTGGATCCTAACGAAGTAGTGTTTTTACTGTTAGAAGCCTTCATTAATTACTGCAGTTACATTAAAACTGGTGCACTTCGCTGTTGTGGTATTGCTGGTCTGAGTGTTATCATTATTGTTTTGTCCTGGGAAATTATTGTTCTACGCAAAAACCTTAATATTGTGCATTATATATATGTCAGCAGGGGATAAACCACAAATGTACTGAAATTTACACAGCAACTGCTTCATTAATTAGACTTTCCACAAAATATTCCTTCAGTTTCGTTCCTTAAATGTACTTTAAAGCTGCTGCAAGTACAGTGTGAAACTTGTTGCCCTGAGTGACCTCTCCTTGTCCAGGAACAGTGATTTATGTCACTGTTGCGTGGTCTAGACTTCAGAGAGAACAGCACATGGATCAGAAGAGGGAGTAAGAAACTGTCAAATGGAAAAGTTTGAAGTTGAATAAACATGGACGAGGAGGAGAGTTATTTTCCCCACTGTGCAAGATGTGTTCAGCAGGAGTGGAGTTCAGGTCAGACAGCCCAAACAAAGATCTCTCATCTCATACAGAGCGACGCCTCCTCTGCCTCATCTTAGCCTCAAATGGCTACTGTACATACCCCACATGTACATAAATATGTGCGTATGCATATATACTGAGAAAATACAGAAATCCCTCTTTTATTAAATTTGTTTGGATATAACCAACTTCATTTTCAACATTTTGAAATTTAAGTTTGTCCATGACCTGTGCTGTGTTTCCATCCAAATAATAATAAAAAAAACTTTAAGTATAGTCTGAGTGTTTTCATCAAATTCACAGGCTGGTTGTTCAGAGCAACACACACTCACACACATTCACACACATACAGTCTGAGTCACTATGTTCAGTTTGCTATTAGGAGGAGTGCCTGGCCAGGAGAGCTCTTGACTCTGACAGGCTCTCCATCTGCTGCACACACACACACACACACACACACACACACACACACACACACACACGTAACGCACACATCCTCTTTTGCTCTCCTGACCATTAGGTAGAATGAGATGGATAAGTGTATAATTATGGGATGTTGATGACTGTGTTCCATAAGTAAGCATCAGTTTTATAATTATTTACTTCCAGGGTGTACAGAGGTATTTTTACGTGTATATAGAGCTCAGGTGGGATTTCTGTCAGAACATGAGCCGTAAAACTCCTGTCTGCTGTGTAAATAATGAAAAGAAACAAATTGCAATCACACATGGGTACAATGTGTGAAAGCACTGTCGCTATATACTTTTAAATCACAGTTTGTTGTTGTCGTTTATAAAATGGTAAAGACACAGTACAATGCTGAGAAAGAAGCACTAGGTTGTGAAGCATATCCTTTGAGTAACATTTTTATGCTGGAAATGCAAAAATATTTTGTTTTGTTTAATTTGGAAGACTATTTAAATACAATAGATATTTTTACTTCAACATGTATGGTGTCTACAGTGTTTCCAACAGAATGGCTGTGCACCTGTGGTGGATTCCACTAAGCTGTGTTGTTAAATTTAGTAGTAATTAAGAGTAGAGCAGAACAGGTCTTTACTTTTGACATTGTACCAAACTCATAGCTGCTTTACAAAGATCACTATGATCAGAACGCAGTGTTTATAACTCTGTGTCTCGCTCCGGTCTTGCTGGCAACATGACAGCTTTTATACATACCTAAGCAATGTAAAAAATTTCCATAGTGACATTCAAGAAAAAACATGGTGTCAAAATGTTTAGGGGGCAACAGTGCAAGTCTGAAAGTCGTTCTCTTGGATGGAAAAACAATATGAAATGCTAACACAGGTCGCCAAATAAACCTGGGCGGCTGGCTCATGTAAAGTCTATGTGTGGGAAACACTGGTATGTGCACAACCGTCTGATGGGATTTGGGACACAGTTGAATATTCAAGCTGCCTTAGTGTGTTGTTTGCCAGACATTTTTGTCAGATCAGTAATCTCACATAAATAGCTTGTGCTTTTTGCTGCCATTATAGATTTTTATACTCTTTAAGATTTTATTGCATTTGATAATAAAGCTTCCATTTCTAAAGCCAGCTGACATAACTGTCTCTCAGATGGTTTGTATATTTTCCCCTTCCTGATGCGGACCCAAATAGCAAAATTGTTGTGGCCCAGATCTGGCCCACACCTGATACATTCATCTGGCCCACATCCCGCGTGGAATGATGGCACTTGGGCGGTCCGCTATAGCATGGCCAGATGCCAGCTAAGAGTTAACCAAATAAACTATAGCCGGTCCAAATCTGGGCAACAGCTCATTCTATTCTGGTGGGCTGGATCTGGAGTTGGTCCAGTTTTGGTTTATTTGGTCCACTCTTGACTGACATTTGGCCAGGAGCGGACCGCCCAAGTGCCATAGGCCCACGCAGTATGTGTGCCGGATGAGGATGTCTGGTAAATTTTGTTATGTGTGTAACAGTCATCATGTAGTAGTCATGGTCTTGTAATGTACAACTAGCCTTAAAAATGTAGCTGAACACAAACCCTGTGTTGTCTCTCTTTCCTTAAGAGGGTACAGTGAATTTGCTCACAGGAAGGCTGTAATCTCACAGGTCTTATAAGGTGTGATCTGGCATAAACAGACATTTCTCCAAAATTCATTTCAGTTTGTTTTAGCGCTGCATTGGTGCCAGGGGTGGCATAAAAACCTTTCTCAGTGAAGCATACCGGGGAAACAAATCCAGGCAGCGCTTGTATTTTTGCTGTTGCTCAAAAGAGAAGTGATGAAAGCCGTTGTCTGGTGTGTACGTTGGCTGGCCTGGAAAGGGAGAGGATGCATCACTGACAGCTACTTCGCTTTGTAAGAAGAGGATGTTATTCCCCCATTGAAACATTTGTTGAGTCAGACACAGTGTGGGTTCTTTGTGTCTTTGTGTGTTTGGATGTCTGCCCAAGTCATTGTAAAATCTTTGCCATGTGGTAAATGAAAAAAAAGAGGTACACATGATATCTATTGATAATGTGCTGACTGCACAGCACAAAGTTGCTCCATGCATATATAATATTGTGTCGTTATCATAACCACATGCATTTCTGCATGTTTCTTAGTGAAATGACGCAAGGATTTTTTTAAATCTTGCAGCTCAACTTGGAAATCTAAAAATATAACTCCACATGAAAGCATCATCCTGAAATGTCCCTACATTTCCCTGATTGTGTGGGAGAGTGTCTGTCAGCTTTTTTTTCTCCTTTGTCTCTTTTATATCTGTAAACTGTCTGTTCTCTACTGCCTTATCCAGGTGAGCCTGATGCACAACGGCTGGCCGGTGATTTCAGCGTTTGCTGGTGACCAGGATGTGACGCGTGAGGCGGCCAGTAATGGTGTTCTGATCCAGATGGAAAAGGGAGACCGGGCCTACCTCAAACTGGAGAGAGGAAACCTAATGGGGGGATGGAAATACTCCACCTTCTCCGGCTTCCTGGTGTTCCCCATGTAGAGGAAGAAGGAGAGGAAGAGGAGGAGGAGGAGCAGGGGTGGAAACGAAGGAGGAGGAGCTGGTGGCGGACGGAGAGCCTGACGACGATGGGGAAAAAGGATGATGGAGGAAGAAGAGGGGCATGGGAAAGAGATTTGACATGAATAAGATGGAGATGGAAAAGAAGAAAAAGAAAAAGGAAGGAACGTGACAACAGACTCTGTTTGGGACGCTGCAGAGGGAGGAGGGATGAGGAAGGATGAGAGGTGTTAGAGAGATGTAAGAGAATGACACAGAACGATTAAACAAGGGTAAAATGAGAGGAAAATAATGACGCCAGTACATTAAAGTGTATGGCCAGCTTCTTCACTTCCCTTCCTCCTTTCATCCATCCTTTCATCCATCCTCTCCTCCCTTTGTTTTCTCTGTGGCTTGACTGCAGCTTTGGACAGCCAAAACTTTTTTTATTCTCTGCTGAAAGACGCAATTGATCATTTATATGTTCCAGAGTGTTCTAAAGCCCTGAGTGTAACCTCCCCTCCCCTCCTCCACAATCATTCATTCAGTCATTAATTCATTGTCCTCTATCAACATACGCTTTGAAGAATGTTTCTTGAAGAACTGCTCCCCACATCTCCCATTTACTGTGGCCATATTTGTAGTTTTTCTTCTTTTCTTTTTTTTTAAATGCTTGACATAAATTGCACTGATTTTGGATCAGCCTCTACCCCAAAGCCAAACTACAATTTTTATAGGGGAAACGCTAAACTCTGATCACAAAATCAGGAGCCTGAGACACATTTACATTCCCTTAGGCTGTGTTTTATAGTTTTCATTATAATTATGGCTTTTAAACACTTTGTTCTTGAAAGAGACATCTGTTTCACCCCTAGTCTACCCACTTCTCCTACTCTCTGAACTCAATCCTAGCAAACCACAACCCTTTTCCTATTTCTTGTCTTCTTTGACTTCAAATCAGATGACTTGATTTCTCACAACAACTAGCTAATGCCAACAACATGCTCACCAGCTGTGAGCATCAAACACAAACTTATCTTAGATGGTCAACCCTGGTGTGACTGACAGTACAACCCAATTGCCAGAATAAATGCTGGTAATGTACATTTCTGCAAACCATGGATATGTTAAAATGTTTGATACATTGAAACGCGACGCTTCCTGATGTTGCATCTTCACGCTTCTTTATGTTCACTTTCCAATTTTATGTTGTGACAGTGCTGAACTTGGTTGGATCTGGTTACGCTTAGGTACCAATGTTTTCGCTTGCCTGGTTCTGCTGCCACGAACATGGCTGGAAAGAAAACGTCTTGTCAACAGCACCCAGTGGTTTCACACCTTCAGATGTTGAAACATTGTCTCAAATAGTGGTCTCAGAAAGAATATCCAGTGCTTTCATGCCTTCAAATGTTAAAATGCTGTCTTAAGAAGTGGTCCCTTGATAAAAAATATCTAGTGGTTTCACGCCTTCAAATGTTTATACGTCGTCTCCAAGACTGGTTTCATGCTATCATGCTACCACCACTCAATCCTCCTCCTGAATAAAAAAACAGGTCATATACGCGTAATCTCAACATAATAATAAGTAAATGTTTTTTTATATACTTATGAAACATACAATTGCAAAATATCCGTGATTTGCAGAAATGTATAATTCCCCAAAAAATGTGTAGTGACTGGGCTGGACACTAACAATGCTAACACAACAGCTGACACAACAAATGTATTGACTCGTGCAAATAAGCAAAATATGACACAATTAATATATTGTTGTTAAATGCCTCCTAGAAATCCTTGAAAAACTTTATATACTACTAATTTGCAAAAGCAAATACATTTTAAAAGGAATGTATTGCTGCCCAAAACAAGTTTTCGATCAGTATAATCAGGAAACATGGATCAACGCATTGGCCAAGTCACAGAATCCTGATACTTAACGTAGCCATACAATAACTGCACATAATGAATAAAGTCTTTTACTTTAACTAAAGTTCAGGTACTCACAGCACTTGGTTAAAGTAAGGAAGAGATCATGGTCTTAGCTCAACCAGCAAGAACAGCTTTATTTCCACAGCCTAAACAAATTGTGAACACAACATTGATATATTGTCACCTTTAATGTTGACATGGTGAACAAGACCTTGTTGCTTCTTTACGCATCCAAGCAGTTAGAGAGAAACATTAACACTGAGCGTCACATTTCTGTCTGACTGACGAATGTAAGCCCAATGTTTACTCTATTATAGCCCAGAAACATCTGACTCCTCACCGGCTAAATGCTCCACTGTCTTTACCACCTAGCCGCTAACTATGTCTGTTTACCATTTGGTGCTGAGCATGTGGTGTAAAGTGGGCCATTAGAGCTGTTTAGCTGAAAAATGATGCAATGAGAGTGATGAGAGATGTGGGCTGGACTGTTAAACAGTCTGCTGTAGATCAACTACTGGTCACATTGTTTTCACAATATCATTTGATTTTGGCATTAAGACAATATCTATAATAGCTGCTTTACTTTATTGAAAAAGTCAAAAGCAACTTGAAGGATAAGACACAATGTGCTTCTTTTATTGACTTTGAACCAAAACCAGGATGTATTCCTAACCCTTATACAAGGTGTTCTTGTCAGCTAAAATTAACTGCACTGCAAACCCTGCTGTCGGCTGCTTTGTAGAACTCCAGCACACAGCTCATGAGTGCTACATAAATGTAACGCTTCCTACACATAATCTTGGCAGCAATTATGTTTCTGTACAAAATGTAATTGGGAAAACAAATTAGTAGTAAATACTTGTAACTTACTGAATTCTATTGGGAAACTAGGAGATATAAATTGATAAATCTGTGTGAAAGCACTATAGAAAAGTGTATAACACAGGTTACAACACCAGGTATTTCAGATAGATGGATACATGTAGATGTCATAAAACCGTATCTAGTCTCCAGTCATGTCCTCAATACCTAACTGTAACTAATAAACATCTGCATAAGTCACACAGTCACACACAGTATTGCTATACGGTGCTCCTTCTCGAAAGTAGCCACACACACATTCATATCACCCTTCATCCTATCCTACCATCCATCGGCCACACCTTCATCTCCCACCTTCATCCTGTTTCTGTCCCTTCATCATTGCTGCTGTTTTTCAGATTTGTACCTCTCATCTCCAGGATCCTCTCCTCTCTTCAACTATGCTGTTTACCCACAAGTGCAGATTTCTCTTTCTTTTTTTGTATACCACTGTTATCCCCTCACTCACCTCTCACTCTTCCTTTCCTAAACGGTCCATCTCCCTCTCCTTCCTCATGTCTGTTATCTGCTGCTGTACTCGTTTGCCTCCCAGCACAGATCCTACCTTGCTTCTCTTCAATGTTGGACTTTGGACTCTGAAACCAACTTACAAACCACAAACCGAACTCTATTATATATGTATATATATATATATATATATATATATATAAATATATATATATATATATGTATATAGATATATATATATATATATATATATATATATATATATATATATATATATATATGTATATATATATATATATATATATATATATATATATATATATATACATATATGAATTTACACAGTGAATATACAAATGGATATATAAATATATCGAAATCTAAGCCACCATTTCTATTCTACTGGTATTATGATGATAATAATGATAATACTAATGAAAAATGAATCTGGTTGATGACTATAATATCTGTATTTCCGTACTTAAGTGTTATATAAAAGAAAAAATATTCTAAGAGAAACTTACTAGTGATTGTGTGTGGAAATCTGAGGCTGCCGTTCTGCTCTTCTGATTAAAAACATGCTTCTTGTTTTTGTTTTGGGTCAAACCAAGTTGTGGCTAAAAAGCTGAGACTAGTACTTATATGAAAAACCTACAGCTAAAAGGACTTTTATTTATTTATTATTATTATAATTAATATTATTATTATTATCAATCAATCAAATCAATTTATCTACTGTTTTCTTATTTATTTGCTCTGATGAAATCAATAAAATTTAAATGGTACTTTTATTTTTCTTAAACCTACTTTAAGCCTGGCCTGGCACTTTATTTTGTTGAAGCTGGCAGAACTTCTGAAAGCAACCAGCAGCGTACACAGCCCCAGGTGTGTCGATGTGTGTGATGGTGGGTGGTGTCTCCTCCTTTCTCCATATCTCTGTGGACCTTTACTCGATCACTTCTACACCTTATCGCGTTATCTTTTTATTCCTCTTTTTTTTTTTTACACCTCACTTTCTCTCTGAATTGGATCGAAGAGGGTTTCTTGTTGCGTTGCCTCGTCTGTCCCTCTTCGTCCTGGCCCCTCTAAACTCTTTGGATGCTCACCGATTCTCTCTCTCTGTCTCTCTCTCGCTCTATGTGTCTCTCTCCCTCTCTTTCCCCACTCTGTTGGTTTTTAAGATTTTGTGGTTCGTTTCTCTCCAGACTCTAATGAGCTCCAGGGGGAAAATTAGAGCTGGAATAACAAGCAAACATCAACATCGTCTCCCCTCTTCTTTTCAGATCCCTCCTTTCTTCCTGCTCCTTCTTCTCTCCCCCCTTCATCTGACTTCATTTCTTCTCTTTATGTCTTGCTTTCCCACTGCTTGATCTCCCTTCTTCTCACACACATCATTCTTTTTTTCTTTCCAATTTCCCTCTGTTTCCCATCTCTGACTTGCTGTCCTCTCCCCCTCTGCTCAGACCCGTCTCAGTGGCGCTCCCTTTCTTCTACGTTTTCCCTTTTCTCTTAGCTTTCATCTTTCTTTTGTCACACAGTTTTTCTTTTTTTAAATATCTATTTCCCTGCCAAGTACTGTATTGGCACAAATATAAGACAACATTTTTACTCTTAATCACGGTGGAAAAACCGGAGTCCTCTTACTGTCCGTGGGTAGCTTTCAACACTCTCTGTCTCTGTCTTTGTGCTGCTGTCTCTCTGCCTGTCACTGTCTGTCTCTCCAACTGTCCCTGTATTTTTTGCCTAAAAGCAGAAATTCCTTCAATCCAAACTACAAAATAGGTTAGTTTAAGTTAAGGCAACTAAAACTACTTGGATAAGGAAGAGAAAGAGTTCTACCTTCACAAGAGTTGTATGAGAAGGTCACGCTTGTCCTTAGGGTAAATATGAAGGTACAGTTGGAGGCGCTTAGCTTAGCTTAGCATAAAGACTAGCAACAAGAGGGAACAGCTAGGATACCGATACCTCTTAAGTTCACTAATTAGCCTGTTGTTTTAAATTTGTTTAATCCTCGAATGCTTGCTGTTGCATCTTTTTCTCGTCTTTCTGCTAAGCTAAACTTGCTAGCTACGTGCTGTGGTCTTATTTTTACTGAACAGACATGACGTTGGGAATAAGCTGCCCTTTTAACTTTTGGCAAGAAATTGAAAAGTGTATTTCACAAATTATCAAACTATCCTCTGTTCTCTGAAGTCTCTGAATATCTATCATTTTTCTGGTGAGGACAATCTCTCTGGGTCTAGGGGATCCTCAGAGTCACTGAAGGGTCGTCACCAAAGTATTGCTTGATCATATCTTGAAAGTTTTATTTTTTTTTTAAATTAAATGTCTGAAACATGAACAGGAATCTAACATATTATTAGCAAAGATACATTTGTTAATAAAAGTTACATTTTCACAACACTGACGATTGGCTGCACATGATTCCTTGTGCAATCATGTTTGCAAGATAACCTAACGTTACACCAAGTCACTAAATCACCTATCCATAGCAGCAAACTAGTTACCTAACTCAGGTCAGTCTCATTCCCAGGGTGTCAAATACAAAGACACGTCACTCAGTGTGTGGCTCTGGAAGGCTTTTGAATGAGGCGCAAATGCTATGAGAACATGTGGCTAACTACATATTGTTGACATTAGTTACACATTATGGTAGCCCAGTCTAATATTCAACATAATTGTATTCACTATATGTATAGCCTTATATATACAGTTGTTTATTTTTATGACAAATAATGCTTACATTTCAGAGGATGCAACTAACAAATACTTGACATTTTTGCTTAATGAATCACTTAAGTGAATATATTATGTTAATGTATTAACTGATTATTTGCGCAATTGTTTGAAATATAGTAGTACTGAGAGTTGTCAAAAGAAAAAAAAAAACAGATTAATCCACTGGCTAACACTGATTGTTGAGGTCACAAAGTTAACTTATTCTAGATTAAGGTGGCCACAAAAATGATTTAGTATAGATACAAGGTTTCAACAATAGGTCTCGATCAAAATAACTTCATCATATGTGGCTATTGTAAAGCATTTTATTGTGGGCCTGTTTATGTCACTTAAGCAGAGATCAGACTTCACCATATCAGCCCAGTATCGCCCTGACCTGACAAATGAGGTACATCAGTAATGAAAATGAGCACTGGGTGGAAGATTGCTTGTTTTATCCCACTTATTGTGTCATCAGTGGAAGAAAACCCAAAAAGCTTCTGGGAGCCTCACAATGTCCGGACGAAAAGACAATTATGTGGAAATTACTTTGTTCCGTGATGTCAGCCCAGAGCAGCACGGAGACATTTTGCACAGCCATAGACACAGCAAAGCAAAACAGTAACTATGGTCTAATTTATTTCAATAATTACAATTTGACTGTCATTTTTCTACCGACTGGGAAGAAAAAAAAGGCAGACACCAGACAGAAATATTGATATACTGTATCACAATAGTTAAGGTTGCTTTACACGTCTGTGTATGATCAAGCTATTTTCATATCCATGCTAATACATTTTCTCCTTTTCTTTTCTTTTTTTTTTTTTTAGAATTCTGTTAACTCAATCATCTCTAACGCAGTGTGGATGAAAGTGTGTTTGATGAGGTTAGTTTTTGACAGAGAGGGAACGTGTGTGTGTGTGTATGTGTGTGTGTGTGTGTGTGTTCACTTCCCTCACAGCAGCAGGTCTGTCCAGGGGCCTTGTCCTCCAGCAGTAATTTGATTGTGGCAGAGAGAGGGAGACATAATTGTCTGCAGCAGGTCACTGCATAACAAAGTGTGTGTGTGTGTGTATAGTAGTTGTTCTCTCCTACATCCTCCCCACCCGTGTCTGCTCTGCTACACTACCCTTTCCTCCTCTCCTCTCCTCTCCTCTCCTCTCCTCTCCTCTCCTCTCCTCTCCTCTCCTCTCCTCTCCTCTCAATGTCAACAGAAAGCTGACAGATGCGTCTGATGCAGCATTATATTTTCAGCTCTATGGAAATGTGCACACACTTGTTTACAGTTGCCAAGAGCATACACACACACACACAAACACACACACATGCTCACACTTCCTGCTGCCATACACACTTTTGCCCCCGTGCCCTCTCACTCCAGCCAGATGGGCATGAAGGCAGATAGACAGCCAACAAGACGGAGCCATAGAGAGCGAGTCAGACTGACATCTAGACCGGACAAAAAAAAGGACAGACCAGCAATTCTGTCGTCCCAGTGAAGGATAACCTTTGACCCCCGGCACACTCAGCCGTTCCTCAGGTCGCACACTCTCACACAAACGCAGACACGTCCGTGGTAGCTTGATCTGTGGCATTTTCAGATCATCTGACACCGAGTCCCTTAAGGCCTCCCCTTCATTTTGCCCTGTTGTCACTCAAACAACACTTTCAGGCAAAAAGACGGGGACAGATTATGAAAATCCCTGTCCATCTAAAAGCAAATTTGACAGAGTATATTCAGAACACAAAAGAATACAAGAACGCCTCGAAAGTACTTGAGTTTATGCACGTGAGGGAACAGAGGAGCAAAATAAAAACATCATTTTAGTATATACATAGTGATTCTGTGACTCTCATGTTGTGCTGGAAGTCACATCCCCTGGACTGTTGTCCTTCACAAAGAAATCCACAGTCCAGCAAAATTAACCCTGGAACAAGAGTGTTTCTGTGCTATATCTTTTGACATCAAAGTGAAAAAAGGAAGAAAGGATAAACAAAAAACGTCATTTGTGGTAATCAAAAGCAAGCTATTAAATTAATACTTGGAATATTAAATAATGAAATACATTTATTTCAAACATATAGCACAGAAACACTCAGCCACACATGAAATTACATAGAAAATGAATACGGGTCATTTTTGACCCGTGTTGTACATATGTGGGGCAGGGAAACAAAAACAAGTTTAATTTAAAACGTAAATAAGACAAAATGAAAATTAGGATTGTCGGTAAATGTTGGGCTGACATATAGTTTTACTCATAAATGTATATTTTAGCCATGTGTAAAGGTGAAGATACAGCAAACCCGCATGGCAGATATCTAGCACAGCTCCAGTGGAGTGAACCATGACACCGACTGTTCTCTTTGCTTCGCATATCTTTTGATTGATGCAACCTTGGTTTGATAGTTTCATGACCAAATATCTCAGATATAATACAATCCTTACCGAACCTTAACAAGTAGTTTTAGTTGTCTAACTTTATGAAAGCCATGAAATCACACTCAAGTCTAAAATGTGTTTTAAAGGTGCACTATGTAGTTTTAGGGAAGACATTTTAATCAGAAGAGAAAGATCTTCATTGGCTGATATATTTTTTACACCTAACCAAACTAAATAAGCTCTCTTTGTTTTCATGCCTGAATAAACTGGATAAACAAACTGACCTTAAAGGACAACACAGTTTATACTGTTTTACTTTGTTTATATTTGGCGGACCCTGCCACCTTTCTAGCTTCAAACAGAGTTCTGGGACCTTATTTTCCTCTGAGAACAGCTTGTTTATTCAGTTATGGAAAAATAGATATTTCTGAGTTTGCATTATTACCTCATTAATATCGTAAACATTTAAATTCTGAGATTGAATTTATTCTCCAAAACTACATAGTGCCCCTTTAATTATTGTTACTTCACTTGGATGTTTGAGCTTCACTTTGCAGAGTGATGTTTGTGCAGAGTCTGACACTAGAAGGTTGTTTTCACATTCATGTGTTGGAGAGGGGAACGTTTCTCATCCGAGTTGAACACGTGTCAGTTCTGGATAAACATGATTTGTGACATCACAACTAGTATGGAAGCCAATCACGGTCCAGTATGTTACTCGTGGAAACTTGAAGCCTCAAGTGCACGTACACTAAAAATGTACTTTTAACTTTTGGACTGTTAAACATCTGAAATGAACAACATTTGCGTATTCATAGATTTGGATTTGATTTTCAATGTCAGAGAAGGAGAAGATATAATTTTATGAATTTCTAATCAGGTATTTGAACTTTTATGTGGATAAATCATATCAGGCACATATTATTATTCCAAGCAGAATATTGTATGGCTCCAACCATAACTGGAGGGCATACATTTTTGAATAGATTAAATCTTTATTGAATTTTTTAAATATTTATTTAAAAAAAGGTAAGTAGTGGTTTATTAACAAATCCAGGTTGTAGGCGCTACCAACAAGCCACCATTTCTGCAGTGGCACCTTATTTGTAAAACGCACATATAACACTGAAATGTATCCAGAAGTTTGACTTTCTCTGCATTTTTGCCAATAAATATGTCTGTGGAGATGCCGTAAGACCTTTAACATGCTGAAAATTCTGCTTAAAAAGTTTAACTTTGCCCTCAAAATAAGGTTTAAAATGTGTTTCCCACAGGTTATACTTCTGCAGCTCTTGTGAACAGATACATGACACCAACTTCTTTTATGGCCCAGTCCAAATGTCTAATGTTTGGATAACCTCACCTTTCTTGGTAATCCTGTGCATCAGCCTGATATGCATGATATGCCTTTAGGACTCAGATCTGTTGAAACTGTCGTGACATTGTTTCCTTGTTCGGCAGTGATAAAGCACACGATTGGCTTTTGAGGGAAAGGAGTGGGGATATGTGTCACACAACAGCCGTCGCTGGCATTACAGACTTTTCTATTCAAAATGCTTTAAGTGGCTTGTCTCCTCTCGTATATTGTCTCTGGTTCAGTTAGAGTGTGCCAGTGGAGTAACAGCTACTTGGAGCACAACGCATAAATCAGCCGATAGCAAAGCAAATTGTTACTGATCAGAGCTTCTAGGAACTCATTTCTTTCAAAATGCAGACTTGTTTCAGAGTGTTTACTCATTCCTAGGGCACTAATATTTCAAATATATGCTGTTTTACCCTGCGAGAAAAGATGAATTAAGTCATATATCATATATTTGTAGTCAGCAAACCTCAGCTGAGTGTAGCCCACAGAAATAAAGAGATAGAAATCAACATGCTTACTATGTGGCTCTTTATGTGTGTCCCCCTTCTGCTGCAAAATGTTCACTTAATCAGAGTGTTGCATAATGGTACAAAAGGACTGTGTGACAGTGCATCTTCTTTCACTGATGTTGTAATGAGTCATTTATTTCATGGCATTTTACACTTCAAGAGAACATAACTACACTGAGTTCAAATTGAAGACATTGCCCTACACAGTTCAGCAGAGAGGACGGACAAACGTGATATTCTGGACTCTTCATGAAGTACCATGTGTCTGTAGTGTCACAAGCACAGACTGACTGTGTTGATTTTGCAATATGAGCTGAGGTGACGGGGGAGTGCAGGTGAGAGACCAGAACATGGAGTTACAGATAGACACAACACAGAGCAAAGAACAGAATATAATGAAAATTGACAGAGCGAGTCACATGCTGAATTACATTCCCTCCACAGTCTGTCACACACATATCAGATCGGAGCAGATATTGCTGTAAGAATAAACTAAACCTATTGCCATATATTCAGTTTCTGTGTGTGTACTCCCGACACACTAGGCACTAATGAACAGTTGTTTTTTTAATGAACATTTCCTGCAACACAGCAGCCCAAACTGTGCAAATGATTTAGTCTTTACTGGGAAACAACATGGTGAACTGATTTTAAGCACCGTCTGAATGTTTGAAACCAGGACAGCTGTGCAAGTGTGTGTCTGAACAGTTATACTGAAAAATTATTGAAATGAAATACAGCACATCAACCATCATCAAGCCATCAGTGAATTTCACCTACTAATGAGTGTAATTTGTGTAGCTGATGTGATAACTTCACTGTGAAGAGTCTTTTTTACCAACACTCTTAAATTTCCACAGCACGAGGAGATCCTTAGCGTCGGCTGTCTGTGGTTCTGAAGATGATGCTGAGTGCACTTTAAAGTAACTTTGAATATTTAACTGTGGGTAAGCAGCGCTTTTGTCAGTGTCGTAAACCACACAAAGGAATGTTTCATACTTGGAATTGTTCAGTAGGAAAACAAAGATTAAAATGCAGTAAACAGTTTACAGCCTTCAGCTCGCTGCCCTTCATAATTCATGTCATCGGCTGAAAGTGTAAGGAAGTAAACTGATTGATTCAGCTGCTGCTCAAGGCAGACGTTACTCTTAAACTCATATTAAAGCTAAAATGAAGCCGTGGCGGTTAGGTTTTATGAATATGCAGGTTATGATATTGAGAAAGCCATTCTGTCTTCATTTCTGTATTAGACCTGCTGCATATGAGTCCGTGGCAAGAAACATCTGAACCATAGTGCCATCAGCATAGTGGCATTTCATCCAGAAAAGGACAAAGCTTGAAAAGAAAATGCCAGAAAATATGAACCTGAATTAAAGTAGAACACTGATTTGAATCGGCTGTCAGCAGTAACCGTGTCAGGTTTGTGATGTCTGCTAGTCAAGGAATAAGGTACACCACCTTGCTCGAGTGGCCCGGAGTCTCCGAGGTAGCCATGCTGTTGCAAAACAAGTGACGCTGCAGCCCAGGCACTTCAATCTGTGTATAAATAACACATCTTTAGACTATCAAAGTGTGTCAGGTACATACGCCCAAGTCCAGTTTTGCAGATATTGGGGGAAGTAGTATAAAGTGAGACAATGTCCAAGCAGAGTGGTTGATTAGTCAAATAAACAGGAATCTCACTCAGGAGACTGATGTTTGTGTCCTGTGTGAAACCTAAAGTAGACTCTTGTTTGACGTATGTCCGTAAGCAGTGTTTTAAAAAAAAAAAAATAAAATAAAATAAATCAATTTAAAAATGTGCCACACTGGTTCTGATGCATCATGCAATGCGCAAAGTAACTAGTAACTAGAGTCATCAAATAAATGTAGTACCTCAGAGTTGTACTTATGTAGAATATGTAATTGTGTTATGTGGGGAGGAGCTGCTGCTCAGCCACTACTAGCCGGCTAGAGTGTCTTGGGCTAAACCACACCTGAGGAATCAACAGCCACATTGGTTTCTGCTCTGATTCAGAGCCATTTGTCAACGGGAGGAGAGCTCAGAGAGAACTTTTGAACTTTTTGGGATTAAAAAAGTGGATTCATCTTCACTCCTGTTTATCAGCCTGACTACAGCAGCGATCTGCTGAGATGGCCTTCATTGTCAGTGTTTATGTCATGTTACTGTAATGTTGACTGCTGACTGGAGCTGGATGGGAAGTATACCATACTTCATGAACGTAACGAGGGGAAGAGGGAGAACCACAGATTCTGGTGAGTGTCAAATAGTGAGAATCTACCTGAATGTAAACACAGAACGACTCCTTCTGTGCCATTGCTGGCTAACATTAGCTCATGGCTAATGTAGTAAAGTAATCTGGCTCTTTGTGGCAGATTCACACCGCAGCAGTAACGCAAATAAACACAAGTGATCTTGCAGTCAAGCTTGCCTTGCTGCTGGTAAATACACCATTTAATAACCACCACTGCTGATGAAAATCTACCTGATGTGACTCAGTCACAAATGATCACAGGCAAAGTAGTTTTGAAGTTATTTTCATGTTAAGTTTAGTCTTGTTCACTGACTTCCCTATCCTGGAAGTAGCGATGGCGACCTAATGAAACGCACCGTTACTTCGAGTAAACTTGTGGATTTCTGTGGGTCTGAACATTGTTGGAAAAAATTTAGGTGCACAACTCAACTAAATATATAACAAAACCAAGTCATTTTTGGACATTTTGATGCAGAACTCCTGCACATTATTCTTTTTAAATACAGTACTTAAGTGAATTTACTGACATCACTGTCCATAAGTCAACGTAATGTATTTAACTTATATCGTATCATCTTTCCCTAAACCTAACCAAGTAGTTTTGTTGCCAAAACCCTAACCAAACTGCAACCATTACATTTTTATTTTGTTACCATGACCACGAAGGTCACCTGATGATGGATCTGCTCCCCACATTGGTTGTTGGGAGGGATCGGCGTGTCAACGGCACACAAAATTACACTTTGGCACATGCACTGCACGCAATTTTTAATTGTATTTGCACGTAGATTGTTGATAGCAGGTTGAACACTGAGCCAATTTCTCTTAGTTTGGTGTTTTACCATCACTTTTTAAACCAGAGCAGAGATTTGGTTGTTCTAGCCTCAATTCGGTCAATAACAGACAATTTGCGTCATATGTCAAGTGGGGGATTTTTGTTTGTTGCTGTTCATTTTCTTCAAGCTAGTCTACAAATGTGTTTTTAACTGCCTTTCTACCTGAATAATTTTATAGTCTGCAAGCAACATTATCAATAACCGACTGTCAGCTCCTCTAACTGACAAGCTGGCAGGAACTCCGACTGAAGAGCTGACCAGACGTGAAGACTATACAGAAAGAGGAGAGTGAGATAAGTGAATGGCAGGAGCGTGTACGTTCTGTGTAAATACATGCTGTAGTGTGCATGTGTGTTAGGAGAGCCACCTGTGATTGTAAGCTAACTGTCATGTGTTTGTGTCAGTGGCATCAGTGAGTAGGGCAATCAGTGTTCAGAGACGTGTTGAAACTCTGTCTCCTGCTGCTGTAACATCTCCCACAGGAATACAGTCATGGTGACAAAGGTGACTGCAGCGATGATGAAGAGGGAATGGGGTGAAGCAGGGGGAAGGAAACGGAGCTTGAACTCAAAATACTTTTTTAAATGTATGCATAACTCCAGAGTTGGTGTAATTGAAAATTACAACAAGATACAACATAGCTATTTACTGCTGTGTGATTCGGACTAAATTGAGGAGCAAAAAGTTGCTTTATATCAAAAATGATGTGTTCCTTATGACGTCCTGGTTGTTTAAATTTAAGAGTTTTTGCAACGTTTTGCTTTCAAAGTGTTTGCAGTTCATTTAGACTGCAGAGGCCCGTGCATGAAATCCTTATGAATAGTTTATAATTCCCCACAAAAATACACAAAACAAGTCCACAGTGACCCAGCACGTTCTCACTCCCAGCTTGTCAAATTCAGTGGCCTTAAGCTTCAAACTATGGCCCTCTAACACTCTAGTGTCAGTTTTGCACATGAAGGGCTCAGCAGTCAAATTAGCAATGATATGTTATATTTAATGTCAAATTTGACTTTCAAAATAAAGGCTCCGCAGTTAAATTAGCAGCAATATGTTATTTAAATCACCTGATTAGACATTCAAAGTAAAGGGTGTGGACACACAGTTCACATAGTCTGACATATCAGGACTTTTGGAATGTTATTAATGTAGTCAAACGCTGATCAGTCAGGTTTACACAGACACAAGACTCCTTGGTTTGGGTTAGACAACAAAACTATAGTTATGGTTTAGGAAAAGATTAGGACTAAAACAACTACATTCAGTCTCGTAACTTAAGGGACGTATTATAGTTTATTAGTTTATTATAGTTCAGTTATGGAAAAGGCAAATATTTCTGAGTTTGTATTACTACCTCATTAACATTGTAAATATTAAAATTCTGAGTCTGAATTTCTTCTCCAAAACTACAAAGTGACCCTTTAACTTAGTTACATTGCATAAATTAAAAACAAATCCTTCTTGACTCATGGTCAAAACAGGACACAAATCACAGGTTCTGGAGGGAAAGTCCTGTGAATGACCCACCTGACCACCCAAATCACTCCACAACTTATCCTACTCTTTATACCACTGCACTAGAGGGAGGCTTCAAGAAGTGACACTTAAGGGATAACTACACCATCAAAGTGTACGAACTGGCTGGACCAGATCCGTGCTTTCATACATATGCCGTTTGTACTTTGCATTCAGTCAGCTTTGTGTTTCTGATGGCGAGATGAGCTGGAGGGGCGACTCAAAGCAAATGTCTTCCAAAAATTGGCTAAAATTGCTATTTTTCCTTTCTTTTATAGTCACTAGATGGATCCTAAAAATTGTGTAAATAACAGTGTTGGCTCTACTTTTTTATAAAGAAAATATATGGTGAAAGAGTAAGAGGATTTTTTTTTTAGTTACAGATGGACAACAAAATATTGCCCTATTGCCTTGATATGAAAATAATGTGCATTTTGACAACATGAATCACTATCACAGTGCCACTTCCATTGCCCTTCTTTTTTAAAATGTTTAGCAGTGGGGATGGATGGTTATGTCGGCCTGTTGGTCCGTCATTTTGGTCTAGACTGAAAACAACTATGTCATGCTTTGCAGTGTAACATGAAGAGACTTCATGGTCCCCGGAGGAACCCTACAGAGTTTGGTGATCCTCTGACTTTTCTTGGTTCCACCATGAGGTTGACATTTGTGGATTAATATCTTAGTACTTTCTGCTTAGTGCAAGTGAATGTCAGCATGCTACCACATCAAACTAAGATGGTAAACATGTTAACAATATACCTGCTCAACATGTAGCAAGCTGATGTGGGTAAAAGGTAAAAAGTCAAAACTAAGATCAGTTGACCTCCTGTGCTAAACGAGTGAGACATTGTGCCACAATACACCATAAACTCTCCATCTGTGTCATCACATCCAGTTCATCTGTGTATTTTTTGTATTTCTGAGTTTTGCAACGTATTGTTTTCATGAGTTTACAATTCTTGTGCATGTTTGTGTAGCCTCAGGCTGTTTGACAATGATCTGTTCATTGAAACAATGTGGAATAGTAAAGAGAAATCATTACAATGTATTCAATTTCTATGCATGTGAAAGAAAGGCTTTTTAAAAAAATTTTTTTTAAGGATTTTAAGAAACATTTGTGACCAGGCAATTAAATAAGACACTAACTAGATACACCCTGAATCGATTTGTATTTGGTTGCTGTAGTAATTAGGCCTAAAGGTTTGTGTTAATAATTTATAATCCCTTATCTCGAGAAACCAAAGCAACAATGTTTGACACATAATCATTACCTTTTTACATTTTTAATGGCTGAGAAAGACATCAACATTATTGTCCGTCAGCGTCTTTGTTTGAAAAGAAGAAAAATAGAGCATAAATCCACAACTGCATCTCTTGCCTCAAATAAACTTTGAAACTAATTCTGACAGATAGTTTTGAAAAAACTTAACATGATGAGAAGACCAACCATTCCTAACTATCTTTTAGCAACTGACAAGAGGGTTCTTACTTTGCTGTGTATTTACTGTTGCCAGAGTCTGGGCTTATTTACTTTGTTTGTTCTTCTGTGGTGATGGCCTGAAGAGAAAATGTACCCACACATACTGTTTCTGTGGAGAGACTAATGAGACGTACAGTAGAGCTCATACAAACAGTATTTTGGCATCAGTGCTGCTGCTGATGGTAATATATATCACTCAAATTTTCCACCCCCCTCAAGCACAGTTTGCATTATTTCAACAGACATTTTTTTAAGTGCAACCAAACTGTAGTTGACAGTCCGTGATAGGGATCATGTGTGTTTGTGTGGTAAACACAGAAGCCCCCACAAAGAGCACAGCTGTACCGTGGCTCTGATGGGAAACAATATCATATGTTACATTTCGTTTTGTCACCTGCCGCTTAAACTTCTGGGAACATATCTGCCTATTCACCGATATTGGTCTTAGTTTACTAATGAAGACAACAACTCTGACAATCACACACCACTTCGCAATGTCATTGAAACACGTCTTTTTTTATGATTCAGAGACACCTAGCAAGGGAAATTACATACTGTGCCTTTAACTTAAGGCCAATAGAGATCTAGAGACAGTAAGTCATCTATATGTTGGCAAAAGTAAAGGTCAGGTTACTTCAGAGGACAAATGCACATACAGTACAAGAGAATTTGAATTAAATATGGAAATTCATAACTGCTATGAATTTAAAAGTTTTACTGAACCCAACATATGTCAACTTCATGATTAGAAAAAGTGAAATCATGAAGTATGACAGAGAAACGGTTTCTTCCATTTACCTCAGAAGTTGGAAGTTGTAGCTGGAAATACTGTCATAACCAGGTTGTAATACCAGTTCTAGTTCTAGTTCTTGCTCTTGTTTAACAATGCATTACATGGTGATTTGCACAAACACCTAAGCAACATGTCCACAGATAGAAGACAGAACTGAATTTTGAATATAATGAGTATTTGATATTTGAATAAAATAAGACAGAATTTCCAAGTGGGAAATTTGACTTCAGGGGGCGTTCCAGTTGAAAGTGCCGACTGGGAACTTGGTAATTCCGACTTCAGATGGAAAGCATCATAAAGTCACCGGTGAGTTTTTTTAACTTACTAATAAGTTACAGTACGTCAGTATGTTACGTAATGAAGTTATGAACGTTATGTAGGGTCATTTATGACTGAGGTTACATAAGTACTGTACGTTAGGTCTGGTACACCTGTCAGTGGTACGCTGCAAAGGTCATGTTGCTTGGGGAATGGCAACTTTTGTGTTTTTGCGAGTCATTGGCAATAGACCAATTCAGTTGTTGAGGATGTGTTGGGAAATTGAAAAGGTGCTTGTAAAATGGTGGCCGGATGAATTTGCCTTCAGAGGCAATCATGTACGCCACTACAACACTTTTTTGTGGGTCCAAGTTTGAGCAGTTTCAAGACTGAGTACAACAAAGTCCAAATGTGGTGCTAAGGACTCTTCATAGAGAATGAGGAAAATAGAGAAATTCAGTAACTCTGAGACACTCAAAACTAAAAGAAGAAGAAGAAAGAGAGACAAGGCTGATGACAGCTAATCACAGGGGTGAGAGGGGATCGGCAAGATGAATATTTCCCCTTAATAAACCACAGCTACTATCAGGTTACATCTGTCTATTAACGTCACACAAAGAGTGGTCTCGATCTGCAAAAGTTTAAAAACAACAGCTTACATGCATTGGAGACAATAGGGTTATTTTTTAATGGGGATTGGGCATTTTACCATTATTCAAAATCCCAACTTCTATACACTAAAATCTCTCTCTAAACCTTTGACAGAAACTCACAATGTTTCACCTGCAGGTATGCATATAGATTAGTAGGCAAGTGCTTTGTGTACTTACCCTGGGCTACACCTCTCAGACCATTGAAGCCACTCTAATCCTGTGATTGGAGAAGGCTGTTTGAAATGAACGCTGCCAGATGGGAGGTAGTGCAGCTCTGACTTAAAAAACACATTGAACTTGAAATATTTTGATTTACGGTGTGATTTTATTATTCTCATAAAAAAGACATGTCTTGTGTGAATAAACGAAAAAAGGGGAGCAGAATGCTTATGAAGTGGATAATCTATAATCCAAGCAACCGGTGGAGTCCTAACACATCTGGCGAACACAACTTCTGGAGCATTTTGGAAAATGAGGCCATACAAGCTCATCTGAAGGACAAGGCACATGAGGTGGCAGAGCTGATTGCCAGACAGTGAAGGAACGCTGCCAACTGTGTCCATCACCCCTGAGGCCGGCTTCAGCTGATTACACGACTCTCAAAACATACTCCTCAAGTTTTTCTTATTGCTAAAACAAAAGAGCCCCTTTCCTTGATTGGAATACAAAATGTCTTCGAGGTCTTGAAACATAAGCATAGTTCAGCCCAGAGTTAATTATAATTTTAAAAAAATGGATGCAGATAATTGAGTTTAAATCAGGTCAACATGATCAAGACCAAAGACTGCACTGGGCGAGACAGATGAGTCTTAACACTCACAAGACAAGTCAGGGCTAATAGACAAAATGTCTTAAGACTGGACTTCAACAGTCATGATGAAAACAGGAGAGAGCGGAGGGGGAAATGAAAAAAAAAAGAGAGAGAAAGAAACTGCAGCAGGAGAGGTTACATGTGGAGAGGTGTGGAGAGGAAATGAGAGAGGAGAAGAGAAGGAGAGTGGAGTGGAGTGTAGAGGAGAGGAGAGGAGAGGAGGGCTGAAGTGAGAGCCCTACACACCAGACTAATGTGTTTTGTGGCATCCAGCAGGTGTGTTGCTTGGACAGATGCCCAGTCTGAGAGAGAGAGAGCGAGAGGCAGGAGAGACAAAGCAACAATGATGGTCAATGACTTTAAATCCTAAAGATGTTAATTTTATAAGTTGTTCATTCAGTGACACATCGCACTGTATTTCTCTTTGAATACTCTCACATATCTCTTAATAAAAGGAGCTTAATAGTTTAGCAATTATAGACTAAGTTATTTTGGGCATCAAGTGTCCCCACAGTGTTCCCAAAGTCATTTATTGTCTGAATAGACAATGTTCAGCAGGTGAACTGGCAGGTGGAACAAGCTTGGATGGACATCAAATGCAAAACATGAAGGAATAAATAAGCAACTGTGATAAAAATGTCCTGTTCTCGAAAAAAAGAAAAGAAAGTGAATGGTACTCACCTGTTGACACAGAAACTTTAGGAGAGAAGTCAATTACATCTCCTCAGAGAGCATTTTGGTATAATTCCCATTGTAGAGCGTAAAACCCTGTTATGCATGCCAATAATGCAGCATCCGTTGCATATGGGATCGATGGGAGAGATGGGAATGACTTTTGAGCATTACCGTCTGAGGCAGCTGGATTCTGATCTTGTAAAGCCATCTTGCATCTTATGCTTTGTGGCCGAACACACAGTGGTTTCGGAACAATCAATGTACCATGAAGAACTACTGGCAGCTGTGTCGTGGTTTACATACACGGCCAGCAAGAGAAGCTACTGCTCCTTTTAAAACAATAATGGCAGCTCCTAAAGAGGTTAGCATAGATTCTTGTCATCAGAACTGGAGAGTATATTTGATTGAAAGAAGAACAAAAAACGCCACTGAAGGCTTCTCTTGATAAGGAAAAGAAGATTTGATTTACCAACTGACTCCAATCATCTGCCAAGTGTTTTTTTGAAAGTGCCTGCCCTTTCAGTTTCTAGCGACGCTTTTCCACATGGCTCTGTGTTACAAACCATCTGGTGTGTCAGGTTATTGTGAGCATTCATTATTAAAAAAGGATGTGTGATTACAGAGGAGGTGTAGTGAGGATTAAACACTGTGGGCCCAATTTAAATTATCTATGGTACATGGTCTAAAGCGCATGGTGCTTCATGGTGTCCAACTCCCTTTTACTGGTGAAACGGTGAATAATCTGGGAGCAAAGCAAGTAAGGTAATTATTCATGTGTGTGTTTTGGGTGAAACATAAATGAAAACAATCTGGTCTCCAGAGAGTTTCCTCCGTCCTGTCGCAATGACACGTGCGCTGCGCTATATGCTGCTTTGCATAACAAAGAGCCCATGGACTTGATTGCAGTGAGTGACTTTGGCCAATTGGTAATACTTGTTTGGTTTTCATACACTTCAGTATTTTCAAATGCCAAAGAATCTATCAGAGCTTCAATGATAACTGCAACGAATTATAAGTTATATGTAAGCTATATGTAAGATAATACAACATACATCCACCACCCCCACTTCCACACCCTCACTTTCCAAAACCCCCAGGAACAGTGCTGGGCTGTGAGGAGATTTTAATGAGGTGTTTGGTATTGAGTCAGCAATTCACCGTATTGATCAGAACAAACAAAAAAAATTAAAAAAAACACGATCAGTACAAAAGAAATGGCTGTAGAATGATGAACACATGTTTCTGATAATCACAAACTTTCAGAATTTGGGCAAACCTTCTATGAGCTCAAAACCTTCTGGGTATATGTGCCTGGTGAGCAACTTTCATTGAAATGAATGGGGTGCCACACCAATGTTGCTTATGGCTCACTACAAAGAGTGCTCAGAACTTCCTGTGTTCACAGTCAATGTTGGCACTAGACAAATGTTGTGATGTGTAATTACTAGCAATACTGGGCTGGGAGACGCCTTTCTTCCTGTGATTCAGAACACTGAGGATATCGTTTAGAGAATTTGCACTAAGAGGATTCAGCAGCTCCGTTACTCCACCTCAACTTCAACGCCTTAACTCTGCATTCAGATACAACTGCTCGACTGAGAAGGCAGATTGAGTGGAGCTGAGACAGAGAAAGAGAAATAATAATCAGAGGCAGACATGGGCGCAGGAAGAGGAGGGAGGGAGATAGAAGGAGAGATGTCGTGCCCACTGGCAACGCTCTCGCTCATGAAACAGATCTGGCCCTGAAAAGATTGGTGGCAGGAGGGCAAGCTGGGCAGTGTGTGTATGTACATCTGTGTGTTCAAGCAAGTGAAGGGAAAGAGGAACGAGCAGAGTCGAGACAAAGGAATTGAGATGGAGAAACCAGGCGAAGAAAGGAAGCAGAGACGAGAAAGTGAAGAGACGGGAATGGGAGAGACGAGACGAGACGAGGAGGTGAGAAATTTAACAGGACAGTGTAGCAGAGTGAGAGAAGAGAGGTAGAGACGCCATATGGCATCGCTTCAGGAGAGGAGGGCTGAGATGATTGATTGAGGGAGGAGTGACTTAGCGCGCATTCGGTCCAGTGGGTGACCATTAGAACCCACAGTGTCCATTCTGGACTGGGTGGATGGTTTCATATCCAAAATAGATGAAGAGAAAATACTGAGAATAAAAAACATTTTACTTCTGTTTAATCCAGAGAAGCTGACATGTGAAGAGGAGTGATCATTATTCCACTCAACCCACTCCATCATTTCCTTGTTTCGTCCTTCTCGACTCATGTCTTATCGGCTTTGTTTCCCGTTCATCATATTTTCTTCAATTGCATCTTCTGTCTTATTTCCTTTGCCCATATTTTTCTCTTTTCTGCATTTAAAGGGGATAAACCAATCCAATGGCAAGTTGACCATTTATTGAAGAGAAGCGTTGCAACCTCCTCTCACTTTGTGGTGTATTTCTGGACACACACAGGGGAAGTCTGTTATGTGTCCTGTTGTACAGGAATCTTAAACACCAAAAATCTTAGTACTTAGTAAACACAAACCACTTATTTGGCTGATGTCCACTTAAATAAATCATATATTTTCTGTTCAGACCACCATAAGGCTTAAGACTTTAGGAATGAGAATCTTCAACATGATGTTAACTTATTCAACATATGAAATATTAACATGTGGGTAGTATGGGTTAGTCAGACCAGTCGACAGTATGTCCTTCCCTGAGTGAGGGTACAGCAGGTCTAGTCTCCAAGAATCCCTACAAAATCCCAATTAAAGGACAAAGTTATGATTCATGGGGCCTGCATGCATCCCAGACACTGCAAAATAATTCATGTGCTGCCCACAGGTTGCAATTAAACCTACATTATACCATGGTTGAAATTATTGCTTCTATTTTTGTCTTTCATTTGAGTTCACACTCTCCAGTTACAATGGTCTGCACAGCCACATGGACACAGAAGTAGCCTCTCTGTCTCCAAAAATCAAACATGACTCCTACTAGAGAGGAACTCAGAGGAAGTGTTGGGCTTGTCTCTTCAGTTTTGCTCTCCGATGTTCAGAACCAGTGTGCAACACATAAAGAAACCGTTAATATCTGTGGTTTCAAGTTCAAGTTACTTTATTAGTACCCAGAGGTAGATTTTGTTTGCAATAGAGTCCTCATACACACATATGGGTTTGTCTTTGGTTTATTTAGTCATAATGTGCTTTTCGAGTACAAGAACTGCTCTCTGACAGATTTCTCTAACAGTCTGCCTACATCAACAGTATATTACAAATTATACTAATTAAATGATGGTCTTCCAAAAAATAGCCTAGCCTGCTCACTCATCATTGTCTCTGTTGCCATCTTAATGGGAAGAGTGGAGACATCAGTGTAGCAATGTCTGGCTCCAAACTGGAGAATCTTAGTCTCACATAGTCGTCAATGGCTGATCGTTTTTGACATTTCGTAATACCAGTGTAAATATATATAACGCCTGGTTAAACGGCTGAAGCCTGACATCTTAGCAAAACAGCCATTTCAAATAATTTTTGAACAAGTTGATTTTTATACTGAAAACAACACATTTATACTACGCACCACGAGGCTTTGGAGTCGCTCAATGTCACATACAGTTAGGGAAACACTGAATTTATGACGTGATATTTTACCAAATCTACTCGCGGACCACTAGGAGGCTCTTGCGGACCACACTCTGAGAAAAGCTGCCATAAAAGAATCCTAATTCTACATTTTAAACCCTACCTCAAACTAACAGCTTCAAAATCATGTTGATGGTACAGTGTCTTGTAATAGGATGAATGGTGTCTCTGTCTCTGTCTCAGAAATTTTAAATATTAAACTGAAGTAGGAAATATAGTCAGAATGTGCAACGAGATAAAGACAACTTTATGTTATGAAACTGTGAAGCGCCCTCTGGGGCCCGTCCCTAGAGGGTTTCTAGGGCGGCCTTTCAGAGGAGAAAACATGATAAAAAGTCCTCCAGGGTGCCCTTGAAATGAAGTGTCTTTCCCGTTTAGTGAAGAGAAAACTGTGGTGATGACAAGGGGTCCTGTGGATAGATTGGTGTTGTTTTCCTGGACAGCTTATTGGACAAGGCATCTCTGGCTTAAAAAAACAGGTGATTACCTATAAGCCTGGTGTACAACAGCAACTCCAGAGGTCTTTCAGCAACAACGAGGTTCTCCACAGAGGGGGGTGACTCTCTGGCTGTGCAGGCAAGCTGGAGGAAACAGCACAGACCGTGCTTCTGTTGGCCAAAGTATCTCAACACCACATGTTCCTTTTTGGTAATGAAGCACATGTTGCTAACACTGAGAGGTCAGTAAACATGTTGAGGAACTGAAATAGAACCCTCGGTTTAGCAAATCCTGCAGGATTTCAGGGATTTTCTTGTTTGCCATTACATTTAATATCAGTCTCATCTTTTAGAGTGTGTATTTTAGCCTTTTAAAAGAGGTGCTAAGCTAAAATGTTCCAGACGTGTACTCATCATCATTTTTTTCATTTGACAACGTGTGACATGCGTGTCACGTGTGTTTAATTTCCCACATTATTCCTTCAAACCTGAAAAGGGGGTTCAAACATCAACTGGGTGCATTAACAACAAGAAGTCTGTTTGACACCAACTGTCAATCTGTAGAAATGTGCAAATCCGAAAGAACAAGTGAACTTGACACAAGAGGAGGACAACTGTGTCAACACATGATGCATTGACAGACAGCATCCTGCTGTCTGAGCCACTAAGATCAGCTTCATACACTGAGCATTCAAATTACTGGAGCTCTGCGTGTGTGTCCCTGTGTGTGTGTGTGTGTGTGTGTGTGTGTCTCTGTGTGTGTATCCAGTTGGTATTTTGAAATTTCCTCCCATAACTGCTGATCCATGAATAGCCCAGCTAGCTGCTTCACCACATGTCCTGTCATTGAGTGCCTAATTGGCAAAAAACATACACACTGTTGCTGCATTCACACACACAGCAAGATGAATAAGTACGCCTGCTCACATGCACACACACGTGCACACGAGGACACACTCATATTGTAGAAACAGTTTTTGGTTGCACAGCCGTGCGAACAAACTGAAACAAATAAACACACACGTACACACACACGCACGCACACACACACACACACACACACACACACACACACACACACACACACACACACACACACAGCAATCCAGCAAAGGGAGAGGAAAACACAATTAGAGGAGAAAAATGTCAGGGCTACTTCACAGTGTGCAGACTTCTCAAGTGGCCCCCCCAACCCTCACTGTGCTGGGAATGAGAATTAACAGGACTGGTAAATAAGGAATGTGCTCCTGGGAGAGTTGCCCTCCGGTCACCGCGCTTCCAAATGGAGATGCTTTTAATCTGAAATGCTCCTGACACTTATGGAAAACTGTGCCTTCACTGTTAGAAGTGAGAGATGAGGCGTGACTGTTTCTATTTGAAGTCACCCATTTGATCGCTTTGCCATCAAGGTCTTTTCCACCGAACGGAAGTGAAGCGACGGATGAATTATGAGCCTGTGTTTATTATTTTTATTTTTTTTTTCCCCTCCATGTTGCATCTTGATTTGTTATTTCCTGAAACGGATCGTGTCTTATCTCCTCCAATTAGTGTGATAAATTGGAGAAGCGGAAAGAAGGCGCGTGTTAACAAATGTACGAGCAAAATGATTATGCTGCTTGTTTCTCTAACTGGACGTCCTGTAATCCATCTTATGTGATTTGTTAGTTGCTGTATTACACAGTTAAAGCGGTTTTATTTTCATTAAGCCGATTAAGATAATACGCCGATAATGAGGCCCACCTAGGTTGATACTAGAGTGTGAACCTTCCTCCAAATCACCAGCAGAAAGAAAAAAAAAAGAATAACCTGCACTCTGAGGGAGTCATTGTGTCCCAGCAACACCCATTTTTACGCTGAGCTAGTTCTTCCCTCTCTCTCTTTCTGTGACTGACTATCATAGCCAATTTTACAGTAAATTACCTTCTAAACAAGCTCGATAGAGACAAGCCCAGCAGTCTGGCACCCGGCGCTCGCGTGTAAACATGATTATATCGAGGAAGTGGCTTCACATTTCCGAGCACACAGTGACAGCCAATTAGGGCCTGCGTTAGCGCGGCTAATTCTTCAAATGCAGTATAGTGAGGAGCGACAGGCTGGGATGAAGGGAGGGCAGAGGAGGAGGAGGACGAAGAAGAAGGGATTGATAGGGAAAGAGAGCAGCAATTAAGAGGGAAAGCAGGAGAAACGCCACAGATTGGGTTGTAATTACTGTGTGTGAGACACCGTATTAGTGCTGTTTATTTTGACTCAGACGCTAACAGCCGAGAGGACTATTTGAGAGTGTGTGTGTGCGTGTGCAATTCAATTATAACTGCCATTAGACTCCATTGGCTGTCTTTAGAGGGAAAGATAAAGAACAGTGGTTTTATTTTCTGATTTGTGACACCACTCACGCAAAAGTTGCCTGTGAGTGCACCTGCCAGAAACAATTACACACAGTCCCATCCATGTGACAGTTCTGAGTCAAAGATGCACCTATAATTGTTCACAGGGAGGATCGCTCTCCGCCGCACCGCCTCGCCATCAAGCAGGCCACGAGGCTATCAGGATGATAATTGGAGGCGCTCAATTAGTTTGTCCTCTCTCCTCCCCTTTTTCCTCCATCTCCATAAACAAAAAGCGTGTTACGCATCGATCCTTGGGAGTTGCCGCGGTAACAAAGTGGTGGCGGGGCTTTAATGAACTGTCTTGTGCCAGCGGCTGGAAAATGCTCCTCTTCTGATTCTGATAATTAAGTTAGTTAGTATTGAGGGGAGTTTTTACAGCCATTTTCACCAGTCATTTAATTTATCTGCTCCCCGCTGAGGTCCAGAGGGGACGTGGCTCATGTCTTCCAGGGTTATGTTGCCAGGGATTCCCCCTCTTTGCCCCACCAGTCTTTCACTGAGCGATCTCCTCCAGGATGGCTTTCACAATATGGTAACTGGCAGGCAATTTACATCTTTTTCCATGTTTACTGATGATCCAGAACAAAGTGCAAGTCACAGATTGAGGCTGTAAATTGCCAAAGTCCTTGGTGGGCCACGAACAATACAGCTGATTTCTTTTAATACAGTGTGTGACATGCCAGGAGTGTTTAGCAGATGGCGGCAGGTGGCCAGGGGAAAGGGGCGAGCATCTTGTTAGTATAATATATGCTCCCAACAACTGACCTGAGGCAAAATATTCAGAGAATAACTCTGAACATGTTTCCTGCTGGGGTTCCAGGCTCTTTTAAGCTTCTTCAACTAGCTGGAGGTCACTGTCTTGCATTGGTGGCTGCAGTCAGAAACTGCAGGATTGATGATTGCAATCCTAAAAATATAACTCATCCTCCAAAAGTTTAAGGCTGGATATTATTAAATCTGTAAAGCTACATGTCTATCTTCTTACTCTGGGTGTTTCTCTCCCTCCCTCCCTCACGTCCTTGGTGTCTTTCTTGCTCCCAGAGCAGCTGTTTTTAATCTTGTCGAGGCATGCTGCACTACACTTATGTGTGTAATTCTCATAATTCCCATGTTAAACGGAACATAATCACACTAGCACTGAAAGGCAATTCTGTTCGACCTCAGAAAATGAAAGGAAATGGGGGAAAAAAATGACCCTGTGCAGGTTATTGCTTTCCGTTGAGCGTGCATCAACAACTCTTGAATTTAATGCATTCCCGCAGCGGTGCGCAGCTCGCTGGCCCTCAGGGGAAATAACAGCGTGTAGCCAATAGGGGATTATGGATGGATAAAGGGAAGAAAAGGTGTTTAGACATATACACTGTGAGACTGTATGAGCGGAGGATTGAGCTTGTGGGCCCTGAGGCCTTATCGATGTACAGACGGACACCGCTCAAGTCTTAAAAATGACTGGGCCCATTCACACTGCACCCTAAACAGGAATGTTGTGTCACTACTGACGAGCAAATCATGAGTGGACACATTCTTTTATTTTCAAATACTGTACTTTCAGTTCTATATTTTTTTTTTCTTCCATAGGTTCAGTTATACCCAAACTGTATGGTGAAGTGAAGTTCAACTCCTCTCAGTCATGTATTCAATTTACTGTCTGTTCTTCTTTCAAATGCAGCTCTTCTCTGATAATAGATTAAATATGAAGTGTATACGCATAATTTCAGCCTCCATCTTTCATTAGACAATGTCAATTGGGCACTGGTGCAGTTTAATTTTGGCTCCTAATGAAAGGTTTGTAACTGAAAGAGTAACTGCACCATTCTAACTCGTTTTACACATCCAGTGATGTCACTCAATGGCTAAGTTGCATTGTGGGTAATGTAAACGTGGTTTTGTAAAGCAGTCCACTGGATTGCATTGGACTCACTATGGACAGTTATAAAAAAAAAATCAAAATCGATGCAGGCAGAACCAGAGCTATTACCTCTGCCTACATTACCCACAATGCAACTTAGTCACTGAGTGACATCAGTGAAGGCAGCTTCCTCTGGAGTCACAAAAGAGTTTATGATACTTTTTTCACACATGCAGTAGTAGTCCCAGAGACCTGTAAACACACTTTAATGTGTAAAATTGGTGGAAGTTACCCTTTAAAATATACCACGTAAATATCACTTACGAGATAAATGTATTGGGTGAATCAAAATATAATTCAGAGTTAAGATTCTTAATGTCATCCTCAACTGTTGGTCCTTCCCATGTAGATAAATAAACACATGTAGCATTACACAGGAGAAGGAAAGGTATCTGTGCTCCATCTGACAGCTCTTAATTAACAGAGGCGCTGCATATACACAAAGCACTGGGCAAATCCAGAACCTGGGTACCTTAAAGCTCTGGCAATCAATATTTTTAAGTTAACAATGGATCAAGATGAATATGTTCAGTGGTTCAGGGGTTGGTCAAAGTTACTCTCTGTCAGTTCCCCACAACCCTGAAGAGCTCTTTAGCCATTCAGTTACTTGTTTTGGCTTAACAGCCCACAGCTTTACTGTTCTGGTTTAATCTCACCACTCTCATAAACTTTGTTTCCAGCTGCATCAGCAAAAAATCTCCAAAAAAATGTGATTGAACACTACCTGCCCAGAACCAAATGCCAAATAGACACATTTAGCTGGTACACATAGTGAAGCCTTTAGCAGCTGTAAAAAGTGATGTTTCCCTCGGGAGTTAGTGGAGGCTGAAACACAGTTAATATTGGACTAGTGAATATTGGACTTCATTGGACTCATTAGGTGGCCAGAAACATGACTCCAAATGAATGCTAACGTTGCTCTGTATCTGCACTGTATTTGCTCACACACTTGTTCCTACTGTGTTATTCTTCACTGAGAACTGGAGGTGAGATTTTAACCTTCTGTCAACAGAAGTAGCAAGCTAGCTAACGTTTACCCCAAGGGCTACAATGTTTACCATTGCTTGGCAGCACCATCGGCTGCTCCGGGATGCCTCTCTTATTGGTTTTTGTGGTAGTGGGGCTTGAAAAGTATCGATGTAATCATTCAGATTTCAAAACGGCGACCACGGTGAGTCTGGATCTGTAATCCCCTCACATTACTAGATAATCCGTGCCCAACATATTAACCCAAATTATGCAAATACTCAAGCACTGCGAGGAGATGCAACTATGTCATGGCAGGTGTATCGCTCAGTGGCCAAGAAAGCACAGTGTCATTTACTTAAACTGGAAATAGGCAAGTTTTCTGCTTCACTGTATCATTATGAAGTAAATGTTGATTGCAATATAATGGGTATTTGAAACCATCACTGGTTCCCTATAAACCTCGCTATCACTATACAGTTTTGTCTGCCAACCGGGCAGATGTCTCCATGTTGCACCTGGGGTCATACACCTACCAGCGTCTCCAGCTGAGTTGCAACACATTTCATGAAATCGGAGCCCCGAGTTTCTTTTACCTGGACTCGCTTCTTTTCCAATGGACTTCATGAAAAGGCTCAAATTTCCTGATATTTTGTACATATTTTGACCTCCTCTTTCAATTTTCTCTTGCAGGAAAAACTGACTCAGACAGGCACAGTTTACAGATTACCTGTAAATACTTGTGTGCACGTGCTTGCGTGCAGAAAGTGTTTATTTCACACTCTGTATTATAACATATGCATATTAGCATAGACACATCCTCAGTATGTAAAGCACTCTGTGAGTGTGTTTATATGCGTCTGTGGAAAGATTTGTTTTTGATGCTGAAGCGCTCTTATAATTGCCAAAGATAAGCAATACTTAACATCTCCTAAATATTCACTCATGCACACATACGCCATTACAATAACATGCGGCATTAGAATATTAGGTTTACAGCCCAGTCGTTTGTCAAAGGGCTCTTTAGGGGCTGTAAAACTGTCTGAGTGTGGGGATTTGTCATCACCACAAAGGCCCCCTCCTTCCATTAGTCATAAAATATATAGAGAGGCAAATACGGGCTGTGATGAAGACACAGCAGCGAGACAGAGACAGATAAAATGTATGTGTATGGAGATTGGATAAGTCACAGGCAGCTCCACCGATGCTAAGTTGTTCAATGAAGTTTTGTGGTTCCTTTATGATGAAAGCAGGGAGGGAGACAGGAGGAGAAATAAAAGGGCGAGACAGAGAAGATACTGTGCAGTTTGAAGTATATACTGTACATCCTCAGCTCTATATCAAGTCTTTCTGCATGAGTGTGTGTGAGTCCGCCCTTTGTTGGAAGCAGTAATTTCCCATTTTCAATATCCTGTTCTATTTCATTCTTTTCAATTGTATTCCTTCAACTTACACACACACACACACACACACACACACACACAGAGATAGACAGTGTTTCTATGAAGAAAGATGACGCCATTGAAGACGATGACAACTCCCATCTGACATTTACTAACCTTTTGAGCAGAGAGATGGGGATGGAGGAGGGAAAGAGAAAAGGAGGAGAGGGGATGGACAGATGAGAAGGAGGGACGCAGTCAGGGTGGAGGAGGGGGGGGGGGCATATGCATGGCATTCCTGTCTTCTATTCCTTTCCCCATCATATTGTGCTCAGCTCGCCACAAAAGCTTTTGTTGCCGTCTGCACCATTTTTCAGACTTACGCTCACAAAGCCCTACGTTTCTTTCAGCATCTCTTTTTATTTGGCAGATGGGGCATTCTACTGATGTGTGTGTGAGTGTGTGTGTGTGTGTATGTGTGTGTGTGCGTGTGTAAGTTTCGTCATAACAATTCGTCATTATGGAGAATACCTCCGCTGCTCTTGTTTAAAGGGGCACCCACTTTTTTGGCTGACAGTCCCTTTGATAAAGATGCAAATAATCAGCATGGTGTTTACCATATACGAAGAGAAAAGTGCTGACAAAAATTATTAAATTATTTGGAAGAAATAGAAATATTATCTTGCTCATTTAATGTGGAAAAGAAAACTGCAGTGAAGTAAGTGGGTCTAAAACAGTCATGAAAGTGAAATATCGAAAAGATAAGGGAAGAGGAGGGCATAGATTGTTACCATACAGTTAAACACCCAGGTCTGTATTTATGCATTTTATCTTTAATTTAGTTCCCATCGAATCTGTCTATCAGGCCCATCACCAGGATTTAATGTTAGCAATTAACGCTTCTGCAAACCACAGATACATCCAAGGTTGACATTTGTACCAAACATCGCATAATCTTCCACATTATATGCCTACCAGCCCACTTTCACATCAGGAGGTGGGGCATACAGTGGTGGAATTATTACAAGCCAACATGGCTGCCAAACAGCCGACCACAGTTCCAGTCTACAACTGGATATTTTGAAGGACACCTGAGGACATTTACAGCTGGTGACAAAAGCGGCTATCATTTCATCTTCATCTGTGATCGTGGCAACCAAAACAGGTATTTCAAGCGAAGCCATGATGTTTTCCTAAACCTAACCAAGTGGTTTCTGTGTGTAAACCTAACCTGAGATAAGCACAGCATCGTTGCAAAAGATAGATAGAAAATTCCACCTTAACAAAAGTTAACCTAAAGTTGCAACATAAAGAAGGATTCAGTTGTAACTTATCTGAGGCTCTGCAAAAGTATAGTCCAGCCCGTAGACGTAAGAAAAACGACCGTATAGATAAACTGTGAAAGCAGCTTATTATGACCCATATTTATGTTTCTGGTTAGGCAGCAACCTCTAGGGGCCGTAATAATAATTACGGGAGCAAAGGAGGAAGTGATTGGAAGCAGAGTAACAAAGTCTGCATAGGAGGGGGGCAGGATGGATGGATGGGTCAAACAGGTACAGGAGACGATTGCTTGAATAACAGTGAGTTATTTTAACTTATGAACGTAATTAAAGTGGCAACAGACAACTTTTCCCCCTGGAGGTTCCAAGTGGTATTATTGTTGCTGCTGCTGTTCAAGACAACTGCATCATTTCTGTTCTCCTCCAAGTCACAAATAACAATAACACAGGACAAAGTGTGAGATTATTCAGTCATTTGATCTATAATAGAAATGGATTACCAGTAAACCCTCCTTTTCTCGGGTGACCACGTGCCGTGTGGCAGACAAGAGGTTGTAAACGCTGTAAACGGTGATGGTTTCATTATTCTATATCCATTACACTGTGCAATCAACATGTAATTCATTATGATAGGTTGAAGCAGAAAGCTGGTCTATTGCCAGCCTTGGTTACTACACATACATGTTATAAGTGAAGTTATGTATGTACATTATATTTTTGTAAACCTAACTACTGTTTGTAGTTTTAATGCCTGAACTTAACCAAGTAGTTTTCTTGCCAAAAAGTAACCCAACTGCGAGCATACCACAAAGGTCTGGTACTCCGGACGCTGGTAAGCTGTAACAAACGGCCATGTTGTTTTAGAAACAGTGATATCAGGCAATCGACCTATGTGGCTTTTTAGGTATGAGGATGTGTTGCATTAGTCAGTTGCTGATGTGTTTAAGATGGTCGATATTTCACATTTAAGTAACCTTTTGCAGACATGTAAATGCTGACTGTCATCTTTCAAAGGGTAAGTAGTATGACTATGTTCTCTTACACAAAGGTTAGCCCGGTAAAATAACATGTTTTGACTTTTGATTTCTCTCTTCTTCTCCCTTTGTCACAGCTTTAATTATATGCAAAAACTGCAATCATGGCAATCTGATGATCTAACATTTGAGTACTTCTTTAGCCAAAGTAAAGAAAACGATCATTGTATCATTATGTTCCTCAGTGTAAAGTGTCAAACAATATCTCTGGTGTCAGTGTAAAACTCAGCTATCATATCAACACTAGAATTTAGCATTGTTCAAACAGTTACCTGTCCTACTTATTACCCAATTCATCCACTTTCCTGCCTCTATCCAACCTCACTACACAAACCTCTACATCACTAAACCTTTATGTTGTGGTTGTGTCCTTGCTAGTGAAGCCAAAATATCACACATTAATAATGGAAGTAGCAGATCAGCAAATGTTGAGTTGTTGAAATCATGTGAACTTGTTCCCATCATCAGTTACCACTGTCTCAGCACTTTTTCTAAAGCTTAATAGAAAAAAAAAAATTGTAGGAGTCTGCAGTAAAGCTTGCTGCTCTGTGAGGCAGTACTTAGACACAACAGTGCTTGGAGCTAAATATCAGCATGCTAACATGCTAATAATGACAAGGTTAAAGGTGCAATATCTAAGAACGGGCCACTTGTCAAATTCATACTGCCATATGCTAGTTAGCTAAGCTAGCCATGCAGCTAGTGCTCCTATTAGCTGACACTACTTAGACTGTAAGCTTGGAGACAGCGTTTAACTTAATTGATTATTGAAATCTCCGGACTCCTGAGCTCCATCACTGCTGTTTCCTCTGGAGAGTATCATCTGTACTGTCCTGTTTATAACTACAGATTTTAGTTTTGCTGCATAAATGAGCCATGATGTCTGTGACATTACTACATGCATGGAAAGGAAACCTTTAAATGACGGAAAGCAGCCTCTCTAATCATTAAAGTGCAGTGTACATGCGTTGTGAACCTGCCAATGAAGGTGCATCTTACTATACTTACTGAGCCCTCTATATAGCAGGTAAAACACTGTAACATTGACTTCATGATCAAGAGCCCATTGACATTTATTACTGCAAACGCTTGCTGCTGCTCCGAGATGTGCCAGCAAAGCACCTGATCTCACCTCATTTTAAGATCGTCGGTCTTAATTAGAATGATAGTGTGTATGTCCTGTCCGATCAGAGGAGTGAGATCCACGCACCACATTACGCACATAGAGACGCACCGCAGCGCTCCTCCTCCCCCAGTTAGAAAGAGCATCTTTATTGATTATTGATCACTTGCAAAGGCAAACTCTATGTAGAAAGATAGGACTGTCAGTAGCTGTGCTGGGTTGCTTGTAATGGTGCCTCTAGCTGATCAATGAGAAGAGGGCAAAATCTGTGCGCACGGATCGTGAGTCCGAGAGCATGGATTTACAAATTCCCGGATTTCCACATTCATTTCTTTTTCTTCTATGTGGCCCAAGGGGGGCTCCGTAGAGATGTGTAATGTTGACCATGTTCGCCTTTTTAATTTCCCATGCACACTAATATTTCACATAGTACAGTGACATAAAAGTTTTGGACAAATGAAAAAACTTGACCTGATGATGTTGCTAGAAGAAAATTCAAGGGATCACCGATGTTATCAGGACTCATCCTCTGAGAACCATTGAAGTCTCTGCAAAAAAAATCATGACTATTTTTAGTCAGGACCAAAGTGGTGGACCAACATTGCCACATTGTAGTGCAGCTAAATACATAATATTTAATCCTGATATGTTCTTAATATGTTCCCTAATGCATCACTCAATTCAGCTACAACTATTCCTCATTCTTTGATGATTCTCCCAGTGGATGTAAAACTGTACATCAGCCATTCCTCTGTCTAAACCAATAACGTAACAGCAAATATCATAAGCTTCCTATCAATTCCTCGTGCGCTGTAATGGCTTGTCCAAGTTAACAACCATCACTGGGGATTCAAACATGAGCAGAGGGTCAATTGGAATAGAGTGAAGGTAAGAGGAGGGAGTGAGTGAATAGATGATGGAGAGTAAAGGACAGCAGAGGGATGGGCTTATGTACACAAGAGGGAAGATGATTAATATGATTTAGTGATGAATAATGATATGGTGCTGATATCTTGGGTGGTTAATAAATGAGCGAAGCATGCTGGAGTGCAGACAGTACATACTAATCAAAAGCTACTGTAGGTGACCTAGCCATAAAAATACACAGCAAAACATACAAACTGTACAATGTACCTGCACATCTTAGATTTTATAAATATGAGACAATATTTCCATCACATTATGTAAAGATGCATTCAGTTGTTTCAGCCCATATGAGGACAGCAGAGTAAGATGAAAGCATATAAACATATAAACCCTATATAAAGTTGTTAAAGCTAATGTGTTAGCAAACAATTGCTAATTTACATCCAGTAGAAACAGAGCACCATTGGCATTGTTTTTGTGCTTCTGGGCACTCAACAAATGTATGTCCACTAATCACTCTCTTTTAACTCCTGAGAAAAAAATATTTCGGTTTAGCTGCTAAATTGTTCACCAGCCAGTAGGTAGCATTTCCAAACTGCTGTTTGGTGCTGGGTGAGTAGTGTAACTCTCTGGCTCCACTGAACATGTAATTTATGAGATACCTTCATGGACCAATAGTCAAGATGATCTGTTTTTAATTAATGTAACATATATAAGTTAGCTTATGTAGATGACATGAGTGACGTCACATACGTCATGTGACACGAATTACGTCACATACGTTATTGTAAGAGTTAATGTAGTTGTTTTTAACCGAAAGTACAATCTTAATCTAACCCTAATCAAGTAGTTATTTTGCCGTGACCAATTGAAAATGAAAGTCATAATATGTCATACAATGTGAACTGTTAGTCAGCATGCTTTATCTTGAAAGGCTAACCACACGTGGTATATAACGAAGTGTTGCTTACGTGACCGTGGAGCCTTTATTTAGAAAGCCTTACTAGATGTTGCTCACATGACAGTGAAGCCTTAATTTTGAAAGTCTAATAGGACATTGCATGTAATGTATTAGAGCTAACTTGACTTAACTTTGCATGCGAAACTGATGCTAAAGGGGTAGGCAGGGCTTCATACTTTGAAGCTTAAGACCACTGACGAAGCTGCCGACTTTGACGAGGCGGAAGTGAGAACATGTTGGCAAAAACAAGTAGGCAAGTTTTCGTTTTTGGGATTTTGTCCTCTGTCCCGCTGAGCTAACATCTACAGAACAAGCTAGATAAAGTTACTCACCAACGCTCAGCTGTGAATTAAAAGCCGACTGGGTGACCAAGAACCTCAAAGTGGAAGCCAGCTGGAGGCATTTCCTGTTTACAGGTAGTTTAATTTAACACACGATCGACACTTAATAGTGGAGTGGATCTCTACGGCAAATACACACTACTTAAACACTGCTCTCATCTCCGATGTAGACATTGTTTCATTGATCACAGTTGAAGAGTTGAGTTGTTTGGTTGTGTGGTAATTTTCTGATGGTTTGTCACTATAAGCAACACCTTTCACATTACACATATTCGTATAAGTTATTGTTAGTAAGATATTGATTAATGTAACTAAAGACACACAATGGCAAGATTGCTTGAGTGATTATTTTAGAAGACAGCTCGGGTTCATTTTAGTTTTGATTTATCACCTTCCACAGGTGGAGGATCGTACATGCACCACAGGGAGAGTGGATGGGGGTATTTATCACCATTGCAGCACACTTTGTGACTTAGACTGTCCAGAAGTGTATTTCACAGTTAATCCTGAAGCTTTCACTGAGCAAAGTAATGTCAAAAGGATGATGTACACTTTTCATCATTGATTTTTATTTATTAGGTTGAATAACAATATCAAATGGCATCTTTTGTCACTAGTTAAATAAATCCAAAGAATGTGAAGAGAGAATAGTATGTTAAAGTAAAATGATTGCCTTTGAGGATGTGATGGAGTTTTTGATTGGTTGAGAGGACGACATATGTTTCGATTGGAACCTTAATTCCAATAATTTCATTCCATAATACTTTTTTCATAGCCTTGCATGTAAAAGTTAAGTTTTGGCTTACTCCAGTTTTCAGAACAGTACTCTATACTCTGGATGCAGCATCAGAGTAACACATTTGTTCTCAGTCATTTTGATTAATTTCATTGTTTCATCCCACTGAACACTGTTTGTTGGTTCAGCATTAGCAAACTCATTAATTCAGTCATAATCATCATTAATCCAACTGCATTCACTACAGAGTAGATACATAATGGCAGGAGTGATATTCAAAACATGGTTAATGCAATAGGTCTACATTTATTCTGCACTTCCCAGGTGTACAACAGTAACAGCCTAACAGCTTAACACACACCTATAATCCAGTTTTTCAGCTTCAGGCGATGCCTGTGGCAGCAGAGTGTACTACTACGAACTATATGGCTTTCTTTTGAAGGATTTTGCTCGCACACACACACACACACACACACACACACACACACACACACGCACGCACACACGCACACGCACACACACGCTCACATCTCTGTAGGCTATAGAAAACACCTTCAGCAGACATTTAAGTTCGCCTTTCATTCATTCCCCCCAACAATGGCAAATATTCAGCCTTGTATTCACAGAGATATTCCCACTAGACTCCTGCTTGCAGCCAGCAACAGCCCAGGGGGACATGTACTGAAACAGAGCAAACAGGGGATACAACATGTTGTTCAGTAAGGTTTGTGTACCATGTGTATATTGTTTGGGTTCCCCTTGTTAAAGGAATAGTTCACTCTAGAATGAAATTCAGTCTTTATCAACTCAGCCTCATGCCGATGAGAAGTCTGGTGTAGTTTCTTATTCCTCAAAGTGCAGCTTTCACGCAAGTCTCCCTCACAGCGTTTGCACTACGGAAGCAGCGCCGGACAAGATGAACGAGACTCGCGATAGATACACACCGGTATTTACATCCTGCTGTGAGTGTCAAAGTTTCAAATCACTAGTGCAGGCAGATCCCTCTTGTGTTTGTGTGTCGCTCAGTCGCTCAAAGCGAGTAAACTCTGGATGTCGCCACTTCAGGACACTTGGATTGCAGCGGACGAGCAGTATGGAGGAATATTACAAAGTTTTTGTGTAGTTTTATGGACCTTTTCCTCTCGGGCGCCACTTACGCTCGTTATATGGATTATTCCTGCCGGAGGGTACCCCGCGGGTCTCCAGCTGCACTTTGAGGAATAAGAAACTACACCGAACTTATCATCAGCATGAGGGTGAGTCGATAATGACTGAATTTTGTTTTATAGTGAACTATTCCTTTAAGCCAAAACAGCTCTGAGCCTGAATGGATTGGACTTGTTCCTGCACGTCCCACAGATGCTGGATCGGATTTGGAGGCCTGGTCAACGCCTTGAGCTCTTTGTCATGTTCCTCAAGCCCTTACTGAGCAGTTGTGGTGGTGTGTCAGGGCCTAAGGTGCTGCTGGGGGTCACTGCCCTTGCCATGCGGAAGTGTACTTTACTCGTGGGTGCATGTCAAGTGGCAGGATCCAAGGATTCTCAGCAGAACATTGCATTGTAACTACATGATCAATGTTAACATGTGCAGCAGAACAGAGCCTTGTAGCGTTCTGCTCTGGTTTGCATGGTCCTGTGTGTTTTTGCTCTTAACTGCTCAGTGATCGACAGCCATTCGTTGTATGCAGGCATACTATAAAGGCAGGTAGTGGTCCTTTTTGCTCTCCCTCTGTCGCCGTAGCATACCTCATTTCCGGTGCGCCCGCTGCTGTAGCAGATGCCGTGAACCCTCTCCCCTTCCTCAGCCATGACGCTCTCACCGATCGCAGCTGGTATTCGCTCAGTGGCGGAATAGCACCTGAAGGCTCTTGTCTGCTCCCCCTTCCCAGGCTCATAAGCACGGCCGGATTGGGATTGTGGGTCTGTGTTCAGCAGCCACAAGTGTAGCAGCTACTCTGGCTCACCTGTAACTACACTGCTACTTTGCCTACTGTTACTTTGCTCACCGTGGCTTTGCCTACTGTTACTTCGCTCACCGTGGCTTTTGCTTGATGACGTAGATGTCCCTAGATATTTTAGTTTTGGCCATTTTAGTATAGTGTTGCCAGTGGGTCTTAACTCCATTTTTGTTTTGTTTCATTTCTAACTGGCTTGCTGCCTTTAACCCCATTTAATATTGTTTTGTGTAATTGAGTCTGTTTATTTCCTTTATCTTATTTAGTTTGTTTTTGTTTTTCTTATTTACCCATATCTGGCTGCTTACCCCCCACCATTAATCTGGTTTTGTGTTTATTCTGTTAACTGCATTTTATTTCTTTCATTATTTTTGCAGCATTTAGTCGGTGTAATACACAGTTTTGTTTATTTGTATGAATAATGTCCCACTAATTTGTATTTTGTCCCCTTCTGTTTTAGAAGTTGAGAGCCTAAAGTGGTAGGGGTTGGTGTCCTCCGGTGGTGGTGTCCCCTCCTGTGTGCTGTGCTGTGCTGTCTACCCCGGGTGTCATCCTTCACGTGTGTGTGTGTGTGTGTGTGTGTGTGTGTGTGTGTGTGTGTGGATGTGTGTGCACGTGTGATTGGGGTGACCCTCTTCTGGATACTTCACTCCTGGTGGCCCACCTCTCCACTGGTAAGCCTCAGCTTCACCCATTTTCTTTGCCCCTCAATAATTGTTTATATTGTGTTTTCTGGCCTTTTTATTAGTATTGTGTGTTTAAAATAAAGGCTTATTGTTGATGGAACCACGTCTCTCGCCTCGTAGTATTACGAACCTATGTGCTCTTGAGTGATCAGTTTGGTTAGAGGTAAAATATTATTCCTTGGGTGAAACTCTCAGGGTGGCGTTGTTGGCTCCTCCTCAATTATACCAGCTTAAACCGCCCGCCACACATGGGATGTTAAAACCTTTACATCCACTTTTAAAAACAAAAAACAAATGAGAGGAAATATTAGAGCTCACAAGTCCAACACACAGTGTAACATACTAATAGATATATAATGTTGAAATAATCATCTCAGTGGCAGCCTTGGATGTAAACAGACTGAAAATTAATGTGTTTAACAATGTCACCCACACTGTCAAGTTTTCAAAGAAATTGCTGCCTGCTATAAGCTCTTAACGTCATTGATGACTTCATCTATTGTTGGTTTCTGAGTTTAAGGATCGTTAGCTATTTTATGTGATCCTCATGCAGATCCCTCCTCATGCAGATCCCTCCTGTAAAGCCTTCTGAAAATCTGCCCCTGCCTGTGAGACTGTGCTCATTTGTGGGGAAGTAAGAGCAAGCACTGAACTGACCAACCCCCCCTTACCTCCGCTTACTACCAGTTACAACTGATTCCTCAGACCTGGAGTTTAACCGTGTTTCAGACCTGTTACCTTTATGTCCCAGTCTACAGGAAGGTTGTGAAAAAAAAAGAGGACTTGCAATGTTGAACAACAATGATTAACTTATGTGTGTGGGCTAATGTCTAAACTGCTGCCTTCTCTCTTATTAACCGGAGTAAAAAAAAACAGACCTTATTTGATCCAAAGTAATGAATTCTGGGCACTGAATGTGGCTTCATTCCTTGGAGAAACATTTATTATTTTTACAGCTCAATAAGAGCAATATTTTGTTGTCTGAGAGACTTTGAAAAAGAACGCTTCATTTTGGTGACTTTGGTGGATGGTGTAGTTAATGATCTAGGACTGCAGGGATTGAGGAGTGTTGTCTATTGCCATTGGTCTACCTCCTCTTTGAAGCAACAGTTTCATTCTGGCAACACTAGTCCACATCTAGGGAAAAACAAACTGAGTTAAATGTAATGAAGTTGCTTTATATAAACTAAATTATTCTCTTTTTTTTTTAAAGTAAAAGATAAAAAAGTTTGGGTTCTAAATGCTTTGTGAAAAAACACACACAAAAAAAGGAAAAGTAGCATGGGATCATGGGAGTTGTTGTCTTCATTTTTAACCACCATTGCTGATGAAATGTTCCCAAAGAAAGTAATGATTTAAAGTTTTATTCAAGATATGTTTAGTCCTTTCTCAACCTCTGACTTTCTTAAATAATGGATTGGATCTTGGATCACAAATATAACTGTAAAAACACCAGGGGGGAGTTATACGTGTTCTAAGACATCCTCTTCATAAAGACTGATTTTATGTTAATAATCGGTGGTGTAAAATCCTTAAATTCTCCCGTTTAGTCTAATTGCAGAGATGGAGAGAGTGTTCATCCTTGTCTTGTTCCCCTGAAATGTAGACAGCAGCAATATGGTCATGATAATGTGGTTGGCATATTCACATCAAAAGTACGACATCTGGGAAACATCAACTCAGACTGAGTGTGAACACCAAGCATCAATGACGTAAACACACAGTCCAACTTTCCTCATCCTGCTGTATGTGCTGCAGTTGCCACAGCAATAGCCAATGTTATTCTAGTTATGTAAATCTTAACTACATAATTGAGTCAATTGCCTTTACAAAGTGTTTTGTTTGCGTACTGTACAGACCTACTCTGAACTTCTTAAACCTTGCTCCTGACAAATCAAAAAATAAAACCTATACTGATAAAAACTACACTTAAACTTAACAATTGAATGGAAACTAACTGAAACTAAACTGAACTAAAAACAAAAACTCAAAATGAAATGAAAATAAGAACTAATGAAAAAACAAACAAAATGAAAACAACTCTGCACCTGGTAAGGCACTGCCAATTAACCAGTCAGATACACACTAGTGCATATTCCTGGTAGATTACTTTGTGACATATTTCTTTACTGAATGTTGTTGCCGCTGTGATTATTTTAACATCCTGTTTGTACAAGCTGTTTGGCAGTGTTTCAGTGTTTGTTAAGCCTTTAAAGACATTATCACGTTTCTCTATACTTTCTAGATCGTATCTTCAGATCAATTAAACAACACACACCCACACACACATACGCACCAACACTGCCCCCTGCATTGTTTAAACACAGGGTTGTATCATTCTGAATCCCTGTTAATTCAAGTCCTATTGATATTTACATAATGTCTCAACTTTCATTTTGTAATAGATGTAATTACACTTTTTCTTTTTTTTTTACAACATACATCCGTCGCACATTCCCTGCTGGTGCCGCCCAATCCATTTTCCCACATTTAGCAATGAGGCAGATGGGGTGCCTGACTGAAGTGCCTTGCTCGAGTGCACTTTGGCAGCACTTGTTGGACGGCATGACACGCATTGCACACTTATGCATAACAACGCAGATCTGAGAAGAAGTGTGACTGTGCGGTGAAACAATAAGAGAACAGGATAAATGTTTAATTTATGAAAATCAGCTGTATGTTTTAACTGCATGCACTCTGAATACTTCAGTGGCAATCTGTTTATAGTAACAACAGATGCACACACACACACACACACACACACACACACACACACATGCACACACAAACACGTTTGGGATGTTGTGGCTATGCCTGAATGCAGCTCTTCAGTGTTACTGCTTTAATAATCAGTTTTAATGAGCATCACTCGCTGTTATTCCCTTCAGCATGATTCTCTCTCTCTATGCATCTGTCTGTCTCTGCATTTATCTCTCTCTCTCCCTCTTCTTATTCACATCATCTCTCTCTCTCTCTCTCTCTCTCTCTCTCTCTCTCTCTCTCGCTCCATCTACCCCCTGTTCCCCACGCTCCCTCTATTCCCTTTAGTTTGAAGCTCAATTAATGCCCCGTTTCATATCTGTTATACTCAAACACCCCCTGGGTCTCCACCCCATGACACACACACACACACACACACACACACCCACACACACACAAATGCGCGCGCTGAGATACTGTGTCATATTTTGATTGTTCAAATTCATTTCTGGTATCTCTTTATGGGTACTCATGTATATTAGTGTTTGTGTTCACGTTTATGCTTGTATGTAACATGACAGTTAAAGAAAATATCTTAACCTTTTCATGCTTGGATTTTTTTTTTTTCAACTGCAACCCCAGTGTTGAATTTTGATTTGCATGTTACTCCCTCAACATGTTGTTGCGAGCTCTGTTGCTGTCACTGGTTGACATAGAAACTGTTGGATCACCCAGTGGACACACGGCAGCAGCCATATGTTTATGCCTTCTTATGCCTTTGACTTTTACAGACAAGCGACCCATGGGAATGCAAAACCTGTTTGCATCTATTAAATGGCATCTGAGAGCTGAAGCATTTGTATTAATTTATTGAAAAAAATAATTATTGTTTCTCATCTATTTTAGATGAGTAGACATGTGCCTGAACAACCTTAATGAGCTGCTTACTTTTTTCTGAAACATATTACGTTTGTTGCGCCTTACGTAATGAATTATAATCTACAGCTCTTAAAGTAAAGCTTTTTTTTGTTTTGCCATGCAGTTTTCATTTTGTCTGAATGAAATTGTTATGCTACTTTAATTCGAGTCAAAGAACATTTTATTCTTGGAAGCAAGTGCTTTGCATAAAGACAAAATGTCAAATTATCATATTAAAACGCTAACCATCGTAATCTAATTAGCAATGCAGCTGTGCTCAACATTAGAATATGTTTTTTGCAGCGACATACGGTATTCAGAGCACTTTAGATAGAAGTGAAAATATTTTATTTTAAGTTCTTTGTGTGTGTTAAAGGGATAGTTACATCAACAAGCACCTACACTAATACTTTGCAAACAAGCAAAAGGTAAAACAACGTGTTGTAGTTTTATAGGGAGTGTAATTTTTATGTGTATGATAGATTTTGTTTATGTCTGTGACTTTTTTTTCCTACCAACAAAGTGAAGTATGCCATACACATAACGCACTGATGTTACCTGGATAACTTGTGTACGTTTTTAACAGTAGTTACAGAAATAACGTAGTGATTTGAATTCAAACGATGATCTTTTCTAGAACCGAACCAAGTACTTTTTTTTGCCTAAACCTAACCAAAGTGCGATGGTACAATAAAAGTCCAGTATATGTGTCAGTGTTACAGTGTCCACTGTTTGGGAAGAGTGATTGTGATGTAATTTTGGGAGATGCTGACAAATGACCTAGTAAGTGGCATTATTTTTGATGGGCGGATGAGAGAATTGTATTGATCATCTCATTTAACAAAAAAACGAATACATATATTTTTCCCAAAATGTCAGAATTTTCCTTTAAACTCTGATAGAATTGTGTATTTTCATTGTATTATCTGGATGTACTAAATCCTGAGCTGTTCGCTGTACTTGGTTAAATTTAAGGATGATTCTTACCAAAATAAGGTGTCCACAAATTAAAACAGAGTGCAGCAGGACAGCCTCAGTGTGCATTCGCAGGACGGGGAACATTTCCAAAGCTCTGTGTGATTCCACATGCCTAACTCAGTGTGTGTACCTTAATTAGATCTTGTGCCTCTTGCCAGTGCTCCAGCAGAACAGGAACTTCTTTCTAGGATTCTACTAAATTGCCCTGCAACAACTCTGTGTTCAGTTCTTTGTTTCTGAGAACAAATCAACAGTGTGCACTGAGTCGAACTAATTAAGATCTTCAGGAGCTTTTTTAAAGGTTGGTTGTAATTATTTTGTTTGAATTTGGTTGTGACGGTCTATGCTTAAACATGCTACTGTCAGTCCAGGTCAGTTGGCCTGGCCTGGACCAGGTCAGTTGGCCTGGACTGATGTGAGTTTCCCAGCCTGAATTGTTCTCTCAATACTTCCCACCTCATGGGTTGTCTGAAGTTAATGGCAATATAAAATCTATGTCAATCTTTCTTCTGAAATAACAGAGCAGTTTTTGAACGTTACATCATTCTCAAATGACTCCCCCCTTTAAATCCATGACTAAGTTTTAGTGGCTCATCCAAAACTTTGATAACAACTTTGTGTGACATATAAATCACTATTATTCACATCAGTCACTTCAAGGCTACAGATGCATGCATAACAGATGTAAGCTATTAGAATAGTATCTTTTTTGGAAGACGTAAATGAATAATGCTATTTCTGGAGGCTGTTTTTGCTTTTCTTTTTTCGAGCAAGTCCAAGTTTCCTTTGGAGGAACTACTTAATTTGGTGGATAAATATAGATGCAGTGTTGGTGACGCTTCTCTGAAAGCACACCTTTCCAAGCTACCAATTACTTCACACTGGAAAAGTGAAGTACAGAAAAGTTACCTGAGAAGAAATATAGTGTCAAATATCACAATCAAATAAATCACATCAACAAAGATTTATTTGGGTTGCATAGAGCAGTTCATGACACTTTGTAACACACTTCTTAACATGCAAAATTAAGTGTAATTCATTTTTTTATTCATAGAGTTATTTATAAAACCATACAAAGATATATTATATATGTATATAAATAGTATTTGCACAGCTTTACCAGGAGGCATCATTCATTTCTTAGTAATCTATTCGTCAAAAGGATAAATCAGAATAAAGCCCTAAAGCTGATTTCCATTCCTCCGGGTGTAGGTGTATAAGTGACTGTTGATGTTTGAGTATGTGAGTGCACAATACCTGCGTGTGTGTGTGTGTGCATGTTAAACATGTGAATATTTTCCATCTAGTTAGAACTGTCTCATGTTACTCATGTACTTGTGGTTCTTGTTTCTGGATCTAAAGGAAGTATCCACCAAATATTTTGAATCAGAATTTAAAATGCCCAACAATAGTTGAAAAACTACTGATGAAGACTTCTAGATGTGGATTGGAAAGTTACACATGTATTCTGTTATTCAATTAACAATGACACAAGACTGTACAGCCTGGGCAAAGGTATAGAATCTTAAGTGGGAAACATGATGTAAGCCTTACAGCACTTTTCTCTTGATGTGGACTGCTTTTACCATCAGTCGAACGTCTTATTGGTTTAATCTTGACTAAATATTTCATTTCAGATGTTGAAGTTGATTCATAGATTCATTAACCTTCGCCAACATCTCAGGCCTTGTGAATTAGTAAGACTATATGTTTAACATTCCTTCAACTCCTGTATAACGCACATGCACAGACACACACTCCATATTGGCTCAATGTGTGTGTGTGTGTGCGTGTGGTTTATCACAGTAGGACAAAGCTGCTCTCCTCCTTCACCTCCTCTCTTCTTCTTAGTCTCTCAGCAGGCTTGGCACACTTGGGAGGCACCTGTGGGCAGAGATTGACAGGTAGCTATAGTTTTGTGTGTGTGCGAGTGTGTCTGTGTGCATCACAGTGTTTCCTCTCCTCATCCTCCGTTTCACCTGCATTGCAGCAAACGCTCCGTCTCGTAAGCGTGTACAGTACAATATTAAAGCGGGGATGGAGGACGACACTCCGCCTCCCTTTAAGCTCTTATTTGATAGATTTAATGAGTGGATCTGGAATAAGCCAAGACTCTTATTGCTAGTAAGAAAAAATAAAACCATGTGTTTAGTCAATGTGAGTTGATGGCACAGCGACAGCTCACAACCAAGGCCACACAACAGAGAGGAATGTGCTGTTAAGTACATGTATCAGAACAACACAAAATTACACGTTATACATTTCATATTTTTCTTAACATTAACACAAATGTCTTTTTTTTACTTGTATATACTTAACATGTAAGTATATAAAAACATATGTATGTCCATTCTGTTGTTGTAGTGTAAGCCCCAAAGCTTGAGGTTATGGTTACACAACTTTGATTGATAAACATTTTGGGCGTGCACCGTCCACACCATCCCATGTTGATTCTTAAATCATCAGCTCTTATTATTAGATTGTCGGGTTAACGTCTCCGCTCCACTCTGCAGCTGTATTGTCAGTGAGGTAGGATGATAAAAACTACTGTGTTTAGTCTAAATCTGTTCTTTGTTGTCACTTTCAAAAAGCAATTTGGTCGGGATGACAGTCCTAAAAACAAAATTACAGAGTCATAGAGACAACTCAACAAATCCCAAAGTAAAACATTAATCAATCACCTCCACAGTCTTGATCAAAGCTTGAGCTCTGTGTGCTTGATTCTTCATGTGTCCACTCAGCTTGTGGTAACCACGCTGACGTCTGTCTGCATAGGGTCTGGTTTTATTGCTGTGGGCCTCGGGTCTGTGTGTCACTATGTCTAATATCTGTGTAGATTCCCATCAGCTCTGATCACGAGGCGTAGTGTAATCATCAGAGGAGGTGTTGGAGAAGACGCGTGTTCAGCCTCTATTTAGGTCTGTTAGTCTTTTCCATCAGGTCTATTTTGGGCAGTGTTTGTCTGTCCTCAGGTCCCTTTCTGATATTATCTCTTATTTTTAGTCTTGCTGGCGGCCTGGCTATTGGGATGGCACTTCCACTTTGTCCAGACTGAATTACCTCAACAACTGCTAGATGGACTGGCACAGCATTTTGTTTAGATATTTGTGGCGATGAATCCTGGTGACTTCGGTGGTTCCTGACTTTTCATGGAGTCTTGATTAGAGGATTGAATGCAGCTGATGTGGCTCTGTTCTGGTCTCAACTCAATCACTCACAGCAGGGTGTTATAAGGCTCTACATTAACAGTAAAGGGTAGAAAGTTTGATCACATTAGGCCATTAGAAGGACCGGGGCAGGTTGAAGGTACAGGCAGGAATAGAGGGGAAAAAAGGCAGAATGGACAAAATACAAACAACTGAAGAAGCTGTTATTACAGTGTAAATGCAGTATTGATGACTCACAGCCATTACCCTTCAGCATTCTAACAATTTCTGCATGAGTCTTTGCTTCCCAGTCACTACAATTTTGTGGCAATATTTCTGAGACTGATTTCAGTGGACCATTTATGTGAATATTGCAATATTGTCGAGTCAGTACCATAATGATAACATCAAAACGACAAAAAGCCACTTGCATCATGACTCATTAGGGTGCACTTTGGCGTATGAACAGGACAACAGTTCTGTCTCAGTAACAGGGTTTTATTAATGAAGACAGTGGTGGCACACATGAGACGTTCTATGAAGATATAAGGGATTTAATTGGGGTACACACTTAAAAAGATGTAACAATTCAATGCTCATTGCCCAAATGTTTTGACATTTTGTGGAGAGGATGCTGCAGTTTTTAAAAGAAAACCTGAATAACCCTGTTGAGGACATTGCTTTTAACCTTTGCCAAAATACACTGTCCATTAATGCCATCCAGAACAAAATGTACGAAAAGCTTCTGATGTGACACCACTGTCGAGAAGAATGTCACTGCTTCAAAAATAAATGATCTGGCATTGCTATGGAGAAGGTCTGGTTATGTTTAGGCACTCATGGTAGGAAATGGTACATGAACAGTGGTCTTCCCTGCAAGTCAGACGGTTGGCGGCTGCAGTCGGTCGACCTTAAACACAGGTTGATTTTGGGTACTTGCTGAATGGACTGATAGACCCATCACCTTTTACCATTTAACATTAGATGATGCAAATAGCTTTTTAAAAAATGACAAGTGAAGCGAAAGTTATGGGATGGTTTTGTAGGGCTTCTAACCTCAAACAAAGTGGTGACGAAGGCCGACTGCTGCTTCACCTCATGTCTCCTGTATCTTGGCCAAAAAACTGCACTTGAACACAAAACCAATACTACAGCTGACGGCCAGCAAGCTCATATGTTCTGAGAGGAAATAACTCTCCATACATCGAGGTAGCGGTGGTCTGTATTTGTCGTTTCAAAAGACAAAACCGGAAGAGTAAGGACTGCAGATATGCAAACCTTTGTTATGATAAAGCAGCATTTACACACCACTCTCGCTAATATCACCACTTCTAATCGAGAGTATGTCTGATAAAAAGTTGCAAATGGCCCTGATGAAGAGGCGGAGGCACAAAATATGGAGAACTGCACTAAAAGGTTGAAATCATGGATACTACACTACAGGCTCAAAGGGCTTTCCCTTTCTCGTGGACTGATTTGCATTACATTACATTTGTAACATGTTTCAAACAAACTATATCAAGTATATATTATACATATTGGCAAATGCGATCGCCCTTAATTGTCTAAGAAAGTGATTTTGAGGGTCATAAGGAGTTTTCCTGGCATATTATCATTAGGTTTTGCACCCTCACTTACACTGAATGTTTGGTTGGGAGTCAAGTGACCCCCAAAGCGGGGATTATATTGTGTGAAAACAAAGTTGAAGCAACATTCACATGAAGATCTGACGTTGGTATTTCCTCCCATTTGGGCCGTTGGGCTGTAAATAGAAAAAAGTGTCTACCTATGAGGACATCATCTGTTTTATTCTGTATAAGAGGAACTCAAATACAACTTTGTATCAGTTTCTTTGCAAGTACGACATTAGCTGCTGTCGATTCTACATGATCAATCAGCCATAAAGCTGCTGACAACTGGTGTCAATGGTGCAGGACCCAACGCAACAACTAGGGCCGCAGACTCTTACTGATGACTGTCGGCCTGGTATGTCAGGACCCTGAAGTCATAGGGAACAGGTCATTTTGAGACTTCTATGTGTCATAAAGGTCGTGACCAAATGACTTTTTTTCATTGAATATGGCAGACTTTTTATAATTATAAAAGTAGATTATTAAAGCCTTAAGTCTTCAACAGTAAAACAAGTGTAAAATATTTTATAGTAACATAAGTTATCTGGGCCAACACTCCACAGACAAAGTCGGTGGCCCTTTTGTGTCTACTTGTTTAAGTGATCTGTTATGGCAGTATAGGAGCTAAATCTCTCCAAAGCCCAACATCTTGAATGTCCTGTCATGTGGGTGATCATGAAGAAGGTTAAACTGTCACACAGGGTAAAGGTCGCCTCAGAGCAAATCCTTTCTTTCTGTCTAAAGTATTGATAAAAGGAAATTTACCGACATGCAGTGGAAGGGGCTTTTTAAAACATTGTTGCATGAACAACAGAGAAAAGACAAAAGTGAAAACTATGTGTCTGAGCTCACAGAGGGTCCAAAACACACTGTACACAACACTGACTCCAACAGTCAAGCTCAGCATGACATCAACTTGGATTTTACCATTCATATCAGACCTTACAGTGTGAGACGATGCAATGCTCTTGATAGGTAGTATAATGCTTTTTATTGGCTAGCTTTTAAAAGAGCATGAGAGTAAATTGCATTAGTGGGGTGCACAGAGGGTGCCAGGTTTTTTCTATGTGCTGAATTTAACAGGTGCCTGTACATACAGCGCTTCTGTCTTCATGTATTGGCAGGGCTTTGATCATTCAGCTGTAACGATGATCACACAGCCAAGCTCTGTCTGATGTTTTTTCATGTAGCACTGTCTTTCTGTCCTGATGACAGGTTCCGTGACAGCCAGACAGGGTCTACAGTGCTATGGTGGGAACATGTCAGGTCTCCTTGGCTGATAGTCAAATAAGTGAACAAAAATGGAGGAAATGTAAAGCACGCAATGTCTTGTTTCTTGGCAAAATGAAGGAGAGAATTGTTTGCTTTATTTGATGTGTATCTTTTGCATTTTTCCTTTCATTCACCTTAATTTATAAGATGTAGTATAAGTATAAGTCACTAGTGGCAACAGCAAGTGTGTGTAAAATGACATCTTTATTTATTTAACTTGAAAATGTTTCCAAAAAATGCATGTTAATTATGGAAAATAGAATAAAGTACGACTTATTTTCCATTATCTTTGTTTAAATATTTATATTAACTTAACATTAAATAACCTTGATCAGCCTACCTTTTCATTTGTATTTTCTAAATAACATTAATGCGGTCAATCACTTTGTTTTTCTTGTTTTTTAGTGGAAGTTGTAGACAGAAGGAAGACCATAGTGCTTTATCCTCTGCTCCAACTGTGCCGGGGGAGAAACTGTAGAAGTTTCACCTAATAAACCAAAGAAGGAGGAAACTTGGAGCTTTTCACCCTCTAACTGCTGTTCTGTGTCTCGGTAGAGACAAACATCTTAAGTATTTCAGAATGAGCACTAAGCAAATTTCCGTGCTGCCATCGAACTAAAACAGCAGCTTGCCGTTATACTGAAGTTGTCAAAGTCTGCCTCCCTTTAACTCCTCTCCAGCCACATTTATGTTTTTACCAGGTCCTTCAGTGCTATTCTCCCCTCATCCACCAGATGAGGGGAGAATCCCATCCTGGTAGCCTTGTTGGGTTTTGTTAGTTTTTATTATCTGTTTTCTGCCTGGCCGTCTACCTACTGGTCTATATGTAAGATTTTTACAATAAAGTTTCCCTGCTGCCTCCCCTGTCCAAACCTCTTGCAATTATAATTTTTTCAATATTATCAACAGGCATTAACAAAGACAATATGTGATATGTGATGTGGTATTATTAAAAGTAAAAAGAACTCGATGAAAAAAAATTAAATGAAAGTTCAGTTAAATAAAATCAGCTATATTATTTGCTAATTAAAAACAGGCTACAAGTCACAAGAAACCTACAAACATTTTAATTAAATACAGTCTTAAAATAACATCTGAAATAAACAATACATATTTACGACATGAGTTTGATGTGAATGTGTGAATAGAGCTCAGTGTATTTTCTGTAATCGAACGCATGATACTGTACATTGGTATCAGTGGGTCTTGCAGCTCTTCTGTGGTTTGCTCTTCAGGGAGCTCTGCCCTGGTGGTCCTGCCTCCACATCCTCTTCCATGGTGGACAAATTCAGTGCCTCCTTAGGTGCTTCTCATTTCACCTAAATTGTTTCCATGTTTCGCTCACTTGCGTCCTTAGCCTAGCCCACCGAGGATTCGCAGAGAGACGCGAGGAAACCCCGGGAGGAGAGAGGACCAAGGAGATCTGTTTTAGGACAAATGAGAGGTCATTTCCTCTGCAGTGTCACGTGAAGCTACATCTGTTTCTGATAACAGCTGGATCAGCTGTCAGTCGGCTTTAACAGCTGTAGAGACGTCAGGTGAATTTATGTTAAAAATGCCATTATCTGTACATATTTAAATTATAACACAGACCTAAAACTTGTTGAGAGATTTGAATAATCAATAAAGTTGAGCTGATGTGCCACATGCGTAATTGCACGTTACATGTCGTTTCTTAAAGTGCAGGTAATGTGATGTTTTCCTCATTAATGACATGTATTATTTCACCCACCTACAGCCCATCTGATATTAATCACAATGTTTAGTTTCATGACCTGGACCACCCAACCCAGATTTCCCGCGGCGTCCATGGATAAACCTGTGATCCGTGCATCATCACAGTGAAAAAATCAAACGTGTGCAGTGTAATCAGTTCTGGCATTTACATGATTAAAGTTATAGTGAATATAGTTTAGACCTACACTTGGAAATTAGACTGTGATGAACTTGATTCACGGATGGCTTAAAATAGAGATATGATTTCTTTTGCAGTCAGTACTCGGACGGCAAACAGTTTTGCTGGATGATCACTTTATTTTTCCAAAGGCTGATCTCTGGAGAAACTCTAACAGCTGGATCTGTATCCCGCTTTGCTGTCTGGTTTTGTGGTTTGTGTGAGTTCAGTTCTTGTTTCACTCTCACAGTTTTATCTCTTATTGGACATGTTGGGATGTGATGCACCTGCTGATATCCTGATTATTCACTTTCGTGCAAACGATGCTTCTGTTAAACACATTAAACTTCTTTTCGATTCTTTTTTGTGAGCCCACAACCTTAAAGTTCAAACTGCGTCTGTGATTTTCTGTCTGTTACCTTTTAACAACCAGCTGCGCATGAAGAACAAGCTGCAGTCTGTTTTTATATTGTGTACTGTGTATTCATTCTGTGTACTGTGTATTTATACTGTGTACAGTGTCCGCTCGAAAGCACACAGGAACCACTTCAATCGCAGAATGGGTTTATATATTTATTCATTATTTGCCTCTATTCAATGATATTCTGATTGTGAAATCATCATTTAATAACCCGGAATGTGATTATTGTGTCTTCTGGACACGGGAAGCTATTCTTAAGCTTAATGTTTCAGGGAAAGCTGAAATGATGTAATACATGACAGCCGAGGCTCAGGAATGATCAGCTTAATGTGTTTTAAACAGGCCATTAAAAGAGAAATGTTTCTAATAAATGAAGAAAGGAGTTTGTGGTCCTTCGGACTTCGGACGGACGAGTGATGGGGTTGTATACTCAAGCTTGAAGAGGGAAGGAGGCCAAAACTTTAGATGTGCCAGATGACTGTCCTTTACTAGGGTCAGGTGTGCAGTGACACCATGGTGGGGGATGTTTTCCTGGGACCAGTATCCAAAGATGGAGATGGATCTTCAATTACAGACTGTCCTTGGCCAGGATGGTGGTTGAGTGTGTTTTTGGCATTCTCCCATCAAGATGGAGGGTGCTACACACCGGGAGCAAAATTAAGACTCTGTGGTCATGGCCACTCCTCAACTACCTGCTATCCCCACCTCAAAACCACAGGTGGCTGGACGAGGCTGAACAAAGAGGGGCCAATCTACCAAGAGTTACAAATATGGGTGGAAACAGTGGAAACTGAGATGCTGTGCGGGAGAAACTCAGCACGTTTTTCACCTCCCCCGAGGGCCAAGTGTCCTGGGAGGACTCGATGATGTGGTGCACATTACCCAGCACGCAAGCCGAGGGATTTAAGTGAAGCAACCAAGACAGCTTTAATATGTTACCAGCACTGTTTTAAATATTAGGTAGTCAGTGTCATCACTGAACAACAGGCATGGACTCAGATTCAGACACAAAGGCAAGTAAAACACTCAGTCCTTTAAAGATAACGAAGTTGGTACATCAGAGATCAGTCAGCGAGGCAAGGGTACAAAAATCAGCAGGCTAAGGCAAGATCAAAAAGGCAAAACTGACTCACAAAAAAAAGACTCACAAAAACTCTTGGATGCTGTCACAGGGGGAATGGAAAATTGAGACTAAATGCTCCAGGGGATGTGGGACGATGAGACGCAGTTGTAAAACGAGAGGGAGGGGCAGGTAATCACACGGGAGGGAAACACACAAGGGCTGGATGAGCAGGACCTGAAACAAGACAGGAGTTGAGTGTCAACATAAAACAGGAAGTAAAAGACAATAAATAATGCAAGACATTAACCACTGAGTTAATGAGTTTGGGGATGGGGAACAGGCCAACAAACCTGGGGGCGAGTTTCCAGGATTCCACTCTGAGGGGCACGTCTTTGGTGGACAACCAAACCTTCTGACCTCTTCTGTAGATGTGGGCAGGGGTCCACTGCAGACCTGCTGCCTTTTTGTAATGCTCAGAGTTGCAAAGCAGGCTACGTTGGGCCCGGAACCAGGCCTTCGACCCGGTGCCAAGGGCACACTTACCTCCTTTCTCAGGGAGGGAGGAAAGGAGGCTGATAGCCATAGGTGCACTGAGACGGGAAGAGACCAGATGAGGCACACAGAAGTGAATTTTGTGCCTACTCATGTTAGTTGCGTTGTGTTGGAGCTCTGAGAGGTGATACAACGCAACGTTTGGTCTCCAACTCCTGGTTCAGCCACTCCGTCTGCCAGTCGGTTTGGGGATGGTGTCCGGAGGAGAGGCTAACGGACACTCCCAGGAGAGAGCAGAAAGCCTGCCAGAACTGAGACCCAAACTGCAGCCTCTGTCAGTATCCACATCCCTGTGGAGACCATGAAGACAGAAAATGTGATGCAACATGACCTCCGCGGTTTCCTTGGCTAAGGGTAATTTGGGCAGAGGAATGAAGTAAACCATCTTGGGAAAATCTATCCACTACAGCCAGGACTGTGATGTTGAGAAAATATGAACGCCATCTTTGGTTTTTGCTTTGATTTAGAGACCCCTTATGAGTGACTGTATGATAGACAACAGCTAACATTGTTGTGCAGCAGCAGCAAATCCCCCTCTTATTTTGTGAAGCAGCACCCCCTCCAGCCCCCCGCAGAAAACAGTTGTCATATGAAGGTTTGCCAAACCCGAACATCTTCAAAGTGTTGATGTGTGTGATCATTATGAATGTCAGTGTGTGCCGCAGAGTAAAGGTCAATTCAAATCCAATCTGCTGGCTCTGTCTGAAGGGAAATTGAGATCGATAACAGATGAAGACATCATGCAGCAGAGGTCACAGCCCTTACATTTGTGCTGCTTTGTCACTTACATGTCCCAGACTAATATGGTAACTTATTCTATTTGATATGCTGATATGGTTACTGACCTACTGTATACTGTGCTACAATGTGTTAAGGTTTTAGGCTTTAGTCTGGTGATTATACACATATAATACGTAACTCACGTTTTACTCAATATCTTGTATGTCATTGTCTTTTTTTTACTTCTTACTCCACCCTTCTCCATATATTTTGTGTTTCTGGTTTTCACACTTCTTAATATCGTCTCATCCTTCCATCTTCTTTCCTCTCGTCTCCTCTTCTCATTAGGCAGCCATCGCTTTCCACCACTCACCATTTTGCTTTCTGTCGCTCTCCCCGTGTCTCCCCACATTTCCCTTCCGTTCCCTCGTTTCATTTTTCCTGGGCAGCGGGCCGGCTGACAGCGTGTGACGACAGGCGAGTGCACAGGAAGTACGAGCCCATTTCCACACTTGACCTTGTGAAAGTATACAGCATCTATCCATCGCTCTTCTCTCACTCTGTACCTCCTTTCTATTCTTTCTTGTTCTGTCACCTCTTTGTGATTTTACATCTGTCTGTCTGTCCCCCACAGTTGATCTTTCCCTTGTCCTTCTCTTTCCTTTGTCCTGTCCTGTCTGTACCATCTCACTTGGCTCTTCTTACATGCTTTGCCTCCTCCTCTCCTCTATCACCTTCTTCCCTCACACCTCCCTCCTGCCTCCTCCCTTCTTTTCTTCCCCTCTGTAAGCTTCCCTCCTTGTTCCTCTCCCTCTCCTAGTGATGGAGGTGTGTTTTTATACGAAGTGACAGTGTAAAGAGCTGTATAAAGGTTACAGTGGCTTCCTCTATGACACAGCCATATTACTTATCACACTCATGCTGTCTCTTACACACACACACACACACACACACACACATATTTTCTCCCTGGGCACTTTGCTGCATCCTGGGACACCTAAGCAGCGAGGGATCCTTTTTCATTCCTTTCTCTCACACACGCACAAACACAAAATGTGCACACAAATAAACACATACATAGAACAGGTAAACAATCAAACAAAATCTAAATTAAATACGATGCCCAGCTCCTGTTCTCCTTACTGTAAACAGCCCGTCATCTCCTGCTCGCTCCAGGCCTGTCTGGAGCGAGCGACCCTGTGTTCCTCCTCTGAGCCACGTCCCCTCAGATCTGTTGGACACCATCACTGGAGCCATTAGTCCGACCCCTCACACGAGACTGGATTACCTTGGCAGTTGCTGAGAGAGGCACAGGGCTCCTGGTAACATTGTTGCTAAGAAAACAGGAGGTTGTGATTCTGCTGCTCTTTTCAGAGTGTGGTAGCCGAGAGAGAGAGAGAGAGAGAGACGAAGCACAGAGCAAGAACAAAATACCTGCCTGCTGCAACAGTGAACCTGCTGGCAATAGAAGCATGAAGACGGATGAATAACAGATGAAGACAATTAAAACAAGGGTCTTAGAATTCAAGTGCAAATTTATTGGTTTCCTATGTTGTGAGTTTTAACTTCATGCTTGTCGGCAAGCCCTTTAAAACCTTGTTTCTACTTAATTATGATTTAATATTGCAATAAATTAACAATGGGTCAAAGGACAAAAAAGCTTTCTCATAGTGACGACACCACGCCACATTTTAATTGGAGAACCAGCTGTACGCTACCTGCCCAGCACCAAACAGTCAAAGCAACATCATGTAACATTATTACCTTAAAAAAAACGGCTTCAAAATCATTTTGATGGCAGAGTGGCTCGTACTCTAGGTGAGTGAAGTGCTGACACGGGCCTTGAACCGGCTGTCTATTGTGTCAAAAGCACTCCTTTACACTTCCCCTGTTTACTGGAAATTTAAAAAGACCAAGTGAACAAACAAACACAGGTGAGGTCAAAGATACACATGCAGACATGCAGAGATGTTGGAGCCCTCCAGCTTCTCTGTCAGATCATTCAACCTTCATCCTCACACACACACACTGACTGACAGCAGCTCGATCATAAAATCATAATGCTTTCTTAAATACGTCAGGCCTCCAAATCCACCCACTACGCCGCAAGCTGTGTGTGTGCTGTAAATGGTGTTACTGTGTGTATTTCTAGGGCATACATGCATGTTTCTCACCTCACATTTTCTTTACATTTTTTCAACAGGATTCTGTCTTTCTAATCTCTATGTGTGAATTATTTCCCACTGTGATAACAAACCTCTGTAACGAGCTTAATAACTCTCTCTTTGTGTACCTGTATCTTTCGAATCTGCGCCTATGTGTGTGTATGTGTGTGTGTGTGTGTATTCTCTATTCTCCCTCAGTCCTCCTGTCAGTCAGCCTCAGAGGGAGTGAAGCTTGTTTGTCAGCTGTCAGACATGCACACACACACACACACACACACACACACACACACACACACAGAAAAATGCAAAAGGTCTGCTGTGCACCTGCTCTGCAAGAAATGTTCTCGCTGACACACACAAAGGTGTCTCAAAGAGGCACACACCCACATACTGTACATAGCAAACGCACATACATTCATATAACACTAAAAGATGCACATGCGAGCTCACACCGCTGCAGCTTTGCGCCGTACGCCTCCATGTACCACCTTCGTGACGGCTTGTCGAGCGCACTGATGGAAGAAACCCCAGAGAAAGAAAGACAGACAGACAGACAGACAGTGAGATTCTTTTCTGTTCAGTCTGTCAGCTACGTTTAATACGAAGCCGCTGTCTTTGAGGGCGCAGATACTTTTAGCATTTGGGGGTCTGGTGGGAATTGGATGCATTGCTGTGATTTTACAAGTGGGTTCTTCAACAAATTGAGTTTTATAAGATGACTGGGCTGAAGATATTTTGTTTATGATTTTCTCTGTTTCGAAGTCAATCTTTATTCATATCAAATGTGAAAAGTACGCTCGCCCCCCGTGTATTAGGAGAGATTGGATTACTTCTGCAGATTGGCTCACCTAAAGTAAAACAGCTTCTTGCTTTTATTTGTACATTTTTGTTGCCTCGTTCTTTCTTTCTTTCATCAGCCCCCACTTCTCTCTCTCTCTCTCTCCGTCTTCTCACTGCCATCATCTCCTCTTTCTTTGCCAATGTAGTGAGAAATAATAATGGTTATAGAGTTGTGCTGCTGTGGTGCATGTGGTGCGTGTGTGTGTGTGTGTGTGTGTGTGATTGCGTGACTTTGTTTATGTGTGAGCGATCACGTACAGGTATTTCTGTCATTGTGTGTTATGGGAAACAGAGTCTAATGTGTTTATAATTGACTCCAGCTCCAGCAGACTGGCTCAGTGGGCAACAGATGCCACAGTTGCTGCTGCCACAGGCTGTGTGCTGTGGTGTGTGTGTGTGAGTCTCTCTCTGTGTGTGTGAGAGAGTATACATAGTATACTGTGTGTTTGATAACTGTGTTCCTGGTGTGTAACTATATTCACACATGTGTCAGTGTGCGTGTGATTTCTCTACTGAGTATAGAGCTTTATTTGTTCTCTTAGTTAGTCATTAATCTAATGCGTTCCTCCGAGCAGACTGCACCCCTAAATGTGGGGTGTGTTGCAGTATTCCTGGAAACCAGATCTCGGTTTTTGTGCAGGACTAGGGGTGTCACGATTCTCAAAATCCACAATTCAATTTGACTTTCAAATATAATGTCACGATTTGATTTTTTGATTTTTTCAGCACTGAGGGGTTTGTAAGGTTATCCAGTCTTCATTTGTTTAACTGACAGATCTTTGGTTTTATGCCCACATAAGTGTCATTCACATTTTCAAACTCTTTTTTTAAAAGAAAGGCCACATGGTATCATGTTTTTTTGTTTTTTGTTATGTACTGGTGCAGTTGATGCACAATGCAGGTTTGATACTTTTAAATTAGGAAGGTGCGGCACTGAACTGTCTCTAGGGTGTGAGGAAAGTTTGCACACAACCCCAAAACAGTTCAGTCACAGCCACAAAGAGAAAGAGTCCGGTCTGGAAATCTAATCAGGAAATCAGGTTTGACCTAGCAGTGTCTGTATTTGCAGTTCAGTAACAATGATTATTGCCAGTGTATACACAGGGGATACGTGGCAATGTTCATATGCTAGACAGTAGTCAGTCAGGTTAGCAGCGGCGCCCTGCACTTCGCCACTTCGTAATGTAAGTAGGTTGATGTACGTAAATGACGTAACCAATGTCATGTACGTTATGAATGTAGTTATTTTAACACAAAGTATGATCTTTTCCTAAACCTAACCAATTAGCTTTGGTGCCTAAACTGCAGCTGTTTGAAAACGTAAAATAACGTTCCAAAAGTCATTGCTAACTTGACCTCAGAGCCCTTCACATGCAAAACTGAGGAGTACAAGTTGGGAGGGAGAACGTGTTGCCTCTTGACACAGACTCTTTTATTTTTTCTCCCTTCGGATTTGGGTAAGTAGGCATAGATGGAGAGAAACAAATCCTGGGAGAATCATTGATCTTGCTTTTGATCTTGATGATAAAAGAAAAAGCTAAAAAGCTAATTTCGATTTATTCACAATTTAGACTTTAAATCATGACACCCCGATCAGGATGCATGAGCCCATTTTGCCATTTGAAAACATGACTTTTTATATCCATTTGCTTTCTAACATTATATTGTAGTAAAATATAAATATATCACTCGGAACCAAGGCCAGTCCCTGATTTCATCCAGCTTGCGTGTGTGTGTGTGTGTGTGTGTGTGTGTGGTTAACTGGCTCAACATGTGTGATCATACAAGTAGTAAGTGTTCAACTCTCAGTGCATTTGTAGCTCATGCTTAATGAAAGACTTTCAGTGGTCCCACATCATACTAAAAGCTTTCCACAGGCTCATGTTATGAAGCAGCAACAGAATGTGTAATAGCTTTTTGCCAACGAGGTCAGTACCAACTGCTTTTGTTCAATAAAAATTGGGCTTTTTTGCAGCCCAATTTTTATTGAAGAAAAGCGGTTGGTACATGGGCATTTAAATTATGCAAAACAGGAATAGAACAGTCATAGTGAGTTGGTTTAACGGAGAAAGGCATGTCAATGCACAGGTAAAACCAGGATCTCAGTTTTTTTTTCTGTTTTTGGCCAATGTAGAGAAATCAAATTCTGGCAACTGAACACAAGTCATACTGCTATTCATGTGGTTATTTATCTTCTTTGGCATACCAAAGAGCTGACAAAGAATTGACTGATCATGAGAATGTTTTCTTTACATTAGTACTGTATATTATAAAGATTGCTTACAGACTGATTCCCTGACAGCTCCCTTGGTCAGCTGATGGATTTAATATCCGTGATCATTGTAAAATCCTGAGATTAGTCTGCTTGGAAGCGGACAAAGACCCTTATGGTCAGGCGGTCTCGTCCCCGTTGTTTGATAGTTTTCAAACCAGCCTAAAAGAATTGTAACAAACAGTAATTTACTAATCACCAGAGCTTTTTTAAACCAACCCAAACAAGCCAGATGTGAAGGTCCTTTTGGGTGGACAGAGATGATCTTATGCTGTCTAAAGTAGAACATGATGCTGAAGGCCAACTGCTCATTATCTCAACCAAGCTTTATAGTCAAACTACCCCTACAAAAAAAAAAATCTAAACTTAACCAAACCAAATCAAAATCAAAAGTTGCTTCAGGTTGCATGAGCTGCTGATGAATACTTGATGATGCTCACTTGACCAGAATAACAGGTTTTCAGAATGGTTAATGGATTTTGTTGGTATATCAGCTTTACAGTATGTGTTTTAGTCAGGTATTGCAGGGCGAAGTTTTTTGTGTCAAAGTGCAGCGGAGAAAAAAAAGCTTGAATAGATTCAGTGTAAACTTGTGTATTTATTTCCTGTGTTAAAAAAAGTGGGTTTTGACCTCAAGTTATTACAAGTCATATCTTTGTTATAGAGCTTGAATTTATCTTGCCCATGGTTTCAAATCAAGTTTCCACCCAAGCATCAATATAAGGCCCCTCAGTATTTACTTTATAGATAAAAATCTTTTTGCAATGTCCATGTTGCTGCAGAGTATGCCATTGATACTGTGTTGTTGTCACAATAGCAACAAGGTGAGGACCCAAGTGCAGTCACACAGAGGCAGGCAGGCAGAAAACAAAAAGCACATTTTAATAAGCTGATGTCCAAAATCATAAAATCCAAAAGTATGAACAAAAGTTAGAACTAAAGTTGCAGGCAACAAAAACTGGAAGGAAAACACCAAAGTCAAAGAAAAAGTGAGGACAAGCCAGAAAACCACCAGGAACAAATCAGGAACACAGGGGACATGTTAGGACCAGGGACAGACACAGGTGCACAGGAGACACGTGGACCAAAACAGACAAACCGACAACGACTGAACTAATGACTGGACTTATATACAACCTAAACTAACAAGGGAATGAGGTGCAAGTGGGGAGAGGTGGAGAAACATGGGGGGAGAATCAGTAGAGGAAACAAGAGTAGGGAAGGAACTGATAAGCAGGGGAAAACGCTGGGAACAGGGCAGGCTAACGAGGCTAATGTGAGACAGGTGTGGAGGGAAAATAGGCTGAGGCGGAACACAGGTGAGCAGGAAATAGGGTCAGAAACAGAAGAAGACAGTGAATAAAAAGTAAGACAGAAAAGGATTTAATCTACAAAATAGAACAGGAAATAACTAAACCAAAAACCCAAACCAAGACAATTGTATAATCCCATAAAACATAAGTAAAATAATTACAGATTTGGCCAAAATGACAACATAAATGCACATCATTTGTTAAAAATAATTAGCAACAATGTATATTCCTGTGGTTATTACAGAATCTATGAAGTCACGCACAATAATCATGCAAAGACTGTCAGACATCTACCTGGTCTATGATATCTGTTGTCATAGAACAGTTTAACGTTAGCAAATGTAACAATTAACAACTTTTCCTTTTTCTGGACAACGAAAAAACAGGCTCAAATAATAAGCTCAGTGATCATCAATAACAAGGAACTTACCTGTGTTATGGCACATAACTAATGAACGTTACACTGACTTTAGTGGTGGTATTTACAGTTTTTTTCAGTGACTAACAAGCGTTTGTCCAATCAGTTAACACATTTTCGAAGCTCTAAACACAATTAGCACAGCATCGGACTTCTGTGGCCATACCATTCACACATTTCATGTCGTTTTCACACAATATGCAGTCAGTGAACACATTTCCACAATGCTTACATTTTCTTAAGAGACACGCGATACCTCCCAACAAAATTATGGATTGTTTTTGTATTATTTACAAATGTTAACACACAACATGCCACAATAGCAAAAACAATACTCCAAACCTTAGATACAGTATAAAATCCTCTACTTCTGCACTGATATAAGTTCAAAAACAATATATCTCAGCTGATAATGAACTAGCAATTGAATAATTGACACACAGCTGATTTATGTGGGGTAAATTGGGCCAACTACAGCTGATTCCAATGATTTCAGCTGCATTGATAACTATAAAAGGAGGACTTTGAGGAGTGATTTCTCTTGGAAGCAGTAAAAAGAAAAACATTGTAATGTCTGGACGAGGAAGAGTACGAAGGAGAGGTGCAGGTGTAGTGAGAGGTGTAGTGAGGGGGGCAGGTGCAGTGAGAGGTGTAGTGAGGGGGGCAGGTGTAGGAGCAGGCCCAAGGAGAGGGCAAGGTAGGGGTATAAGAATGCGTGGTGGTGGCATTCCAAGGGCTACAAGAACGGTAGTCAGTGATGAAATTCGTGCCACTATCATTGACCATGTCATCAACCATGGTCTTTCACTAAGAGAGGCTGGTGAAAGAGTGCAGCCCAATGTGAGGCGGTCAACAGTTGCCTCCATTGTACGCATTTTTCGACAAACCAACAGGTATGTATTGCATTTTACATGGATTATTTGTATTCTCACTTGACATGTCAATACAGTAAGGCCATACAGAAACGCTAACATAGAATTTTTTGTCCCTCTAAAGGATGCAACGTCTTCCTCCCTCTGGGGGAAGAGGAAAGCTCCTCAATAATGATCAAGAGCTTGCCATTGTGGAAATGGTAGTTGCAAATAATGCAATAAAACTCCATGAACTGCAAACTCGGATTGTAGAAGACAATGACATGTTTGAAAATGTTGACAGTATCAGCCTCACAACAATTGCACGGACATTATCCAAACACAGAGTGCGGATGAAGCAGCTCTACACTGTTCCCTTTGAGAGGAATAGTGAAAGAGTCAAAGAGCTACGGCAACAATACATCCAGGTATAGTGAATATTCAATTCAATCTTCAATTCTAAAAGCTTTGCACTTTGCAAGCAGGTAACCTAGACAGTACAGCACTGTAATTGGTTACAGCATAGTATGGTGTACAGTAATGACATGATTTGCATTTGAAACTTTGTTTCAGAGAGTTATGGAATTGGAGGCCAACCAGGCACCTCATGAGTTCATCTACCTTGATGAGGTGGGATTCAATCTGGCCAAAAGGCGTCGTCGTGGACGAAATGTTATTGGACAAAGGGCCACAGCTGATGTGCCAGGACAGAGAGGGGCAAACATAACAATGTGTGCGGCGATTTCAAACGCAGGATTGCTGCTTCACAGATGTCAGGTTGGACCCTACAATACAGAGCGCCTCCTTGCCTTTCTTGATGATCTCCACCATCACCTCATCCCACAGCAGAATCAAGAAGGTGAAAACATGAGGACCTTTGTGATCATCTGGGACAATGTGGCATTCCATCATTCCCAAGCAATTACAGCATGGTTTGAAGCCCACCCAAGACTAGTGCGTCTGTTCCTTCCACCCTATTCACCTTTCCTCAACCCCATAGAGGAGTTCTTTTCTGCTTGGAGGTGGAAGGTTTATGACCATCAGCCACATGACCAGATGTCCCTCCTTGAAGCCATGGATGCTGGCTGCAGGGAAATCACAGCTGATAACTGCCAAGGGTGGATCCGTCATACTAAACGCTTTTATCCCAGGTGCATTGCCTTGGATAATATCAGATGCGATGTTGATGAAAACATGTGGCCTAACCCTGAAGACCGCAGAGATTAGATAATTACTTTAGAAATGTTGTGCTTTTATTATTTTGAGCTTTTTGCATTTTTTTTCTTTTTCAGAATGTTCTTTTGTGTTTCATGGATATTTTGTTCACTTTACTGTAAGCAGTACTGTAAAAGTGTTCTGTTCTATCCCACTGTAAACAGTACCTATATCTACTGTACCTCTTGTAGTAAACAGTAAATGAATAAAAAAATGATTTGGTTTTTAGTGGAATGCTTTTACATACAGTTCCCAACCAGGAAATTTAGTGTAGAAATGTTGTATTGCATGTTTTACATGCAAATATCTGTAAAACTGAAACAAACACAAGTCTATGCAGTAATATCAACAATAGCCAGTGTTTTGAAGCCTGGTGTACTTTGACTGACTGCATGTACCTTCTGAAGTGAAAACAAGTGTTATTCTTTGACAACATAATGTCATTGTGGGTCAGATTTCCAGTGTTTTGGTAAAGTTAGTTTGTACAGAGAAAGGTGTGTTCTATTTTGAAATGAAGAGTTAGTATATATTTAACAATATGTGTTTTTGAGAAGAAAATTATCCATTTGGCCAATTGTGCTTTGTAGGTGTGAGTCTGTGTTAAGAGTTTAGAAAAAGTATCAGAGGTATGGGTGAGTGCTTGTTAGCGACTGAAAAAAACTGTATATTACCAGCTCAATGTCCATTTTTATGCTGATGATACCATATTGTATATCATTGGCCAAACCAAAGATCAAGCCCTCTCCAGGTAACATCTGTTTTGATGAACTTTTGTCTAAAAATACAAATGTATTTTACAAGAGCTATCCACAGCCTCAATTGAAATCTTCTTTTAAAAAATATTCATTACACATATCAGTCTTTTTGTGTATTGTCATAATATTTGTGCCTTTATGCTTTGTCTTGAAACTTTCATGCCAATAAAGCTTTTGATTTGAAATTGGATTGAAATTAATTGCAGTTTGCAAGAGGCCCGCTCACAAACTAAGAATTGGGTGGCTGGGGGATGGAAATATTCAGTAATTTGAATGAATAGAGTATGTGCTTATCCCCAAACTCTTTGACTAACTCTTTCTGATGGTGTTTAATCTATCTTTGAACATGGTCTTTGGCTGTTATGCACCTGATTTGCTTGTACTTTTAATCCAATAAAGCAGCTGGTTGAATTTCATGCTTGTATCTGTTCCTTTTCAAATAAGCCATAATAGCCTGGAGGCAGGAGAGGGGAGGTTTATTACAGCAGGGCTGATGGGGACAACAGTGATCCACTGTTTTAATTACTAATATCTGGTTAGCCAGTATGGTCCTGCATTTGTTAAGCTGCTTATTTATTATCAAACACTTCACGTTCGCAACTTCCCCCCACTCCTCTATAGCCATCTCTCTCCCTCTGTCACTTGTTTTTTATCAGGTTTTCTTTTCTTCTCTTTTCTTTTCTTCTCTTTTCTTCTCCCATTCGCTTCACTCTCAACCCTTATACTCTCTCTCTTTCTCTCCCTGGCATCGCTCCTTGTGTACAAGCTATATTTCAATAGAAATATATTGTTTATGAACTGGGGACCATAATCAGATTTCATCCCCTCCCTCTGACCTCATTAGTATTGACCTGTCCTTCGGTGATGATGTCATAGGCGGGTGCTGTAAGATGGCCAATTGTCTGTGGTTAAAAATTGGGTTCTTTCAACAGTTTGTGTCTGTTTGTCTTTTCTTTTATGTGCACACACATACACATGGCAATTTGGGAGACTTTCTAACATTCATGTGTTTTTTTCACTCTTTTTTTTTTAAAAGAGTGCTAAAACCCATCGTTGTGTTATTGCTTCACACTGTTTCCAAAAGAAAAAATGTTGATAATGGACCATTCAGGCTTCAGTGTAACTGGTTCACCTTTGAGACCAGATTCAGGGGTTCAAATCCCATGTGGTACTTCAAGTTTGTGTTGGCTGTCGCTTAATATTTAATAAGACAATGATCTTTTTCCAAGCATAGCTGCCTAAACATGAATGCTAAAAGATCTTTAAAGGTGTGTTCAGACAGAAAACAAAATACATTTTCCTATCACGCTTGACTGTTTGTGCAGTCTGTTATTTGCTGCACAAACATCTGATGTACCAATGTGACATTAGCTGTAATCTGGCTAACCATGGGGGCAAAACCGCAAGTGCGTCAGTGTGGCAGCGCAGCCTCTGACTGATGTCAGAACCCAAGAAGAACTCCAGTTATTTCCCTTCTTTCTCCTGTTTTCTCTCGTCTGTTTAAGCATAAAGCATTTTAATTTCAATTGCTTTATTCATACCGAAAGGGCATTTTAAGAAAAACAATAGCTTTCTGAAATGTTGAGTTTTTTTTGAAATGTTGTTGAGTTTTAACCTTCAGGGCCACTGTATGAAAGAGTTTAAAAGTTATGAGTGATTCATTGTATGATTGTTAGAATAATTAATTTGAAAAAGCATGAATGTTCAAAAGCTATATATTAATCTGCACACAGGTGTTGTACTAAGTCCAGAGTGTCAGGAGTATTTACTTTAATAATATAACAATAAAATCTTTCTCTTTCAGGTATGCACTGTTATTGACTGAACCTTCCTCTCAAGGAAAGCAACATAGAAAAGTCTTATTGAGACTATAACTTACTCAACAAAATATATTGAGATCAAAAATAAAAGCAAGCAAATCTGGCTGATGGCACTGCTGCTGCAATTCTGGCTCCAGTGTGTGTGTGGGAGAGTGTTCATGGGCCTAAGAAGGCTTTAAACAGCCCTCCAAAAGGCACCAGAGATAAGGTGATGGTGGCGGGAGGTGTTTCATGTCACCTGCCAGAAACCATAAAATACATAAAGTGACTCTGGACACAGCAGAACGATGGGATTTCTATCCTGACTGCAGAAGTCCACATGGCTAATGACCGTTCCTAAAGTTTCCTTTTAAACCAGACAACATAAATCTCTCTTTGGGTGTCCAGCAGTTTCCAGGATCTGGCAATATTCCTGAAAATGTAGAGCTGCACTAATGAGCTGAATTGTATCTCAAATGTCGAGTGTGTGTTCTTTTTTCTCTCTGTCTTTCTTTCTTCATCGTCTACCCATTTATGCCCATTAATATCTTTACTTTTTCATTCCCCTCTTTCTTTATATGTGTGTATGTGTGCGTGTATGTCCATATGTTACATATGCATGCAATACATTTGTGTGCGTGTGTTTGAGTGTGTCATGGTTCTGTGTGTAAATTATCATGTCCATTCTTACCTGTTGCTTTCTAAGGCGTGACAGATTTAATAACATTAAGCTTTACTGCGTGTTTTCTATTTGTATTTTGTGTTTGCAAATGGACATTGTGTCTGTACATGACTGTGCATATATGTGTTTTCCATTTTTCGTGTGTGTGTGTGTGTCAGCTCATATTGATATTCATATTCATCTATCCCTGTGTGTGCGTGGGTCTCCTCCTGCTACTCTGGTTTCCCCCACATTCAAACATGTAAATTAGGTTAATTCTACTGATGGTGCCCTTGATAGAGGCCAGTGTTGTAAAAGGTACACAAAAGTCATACCTGAGTAAAAGTAAAGCTATTACTGTAAATGTGAAAGTCACTCATACAAATAGTACTTGATTAAAGTCTTAAAATATCTGATATTAAATCAAAAGTACAAGTAAAAGTAAATTATACTATGGGTTGACCATTTACCATTTTATCTGATATGTCAATTTAAAAAGATGCAGCCTGCAATGAGAAAAGTCACTAGTAACATAAAGTGAACAATTTATTATACTGAGTAAAAAGTCAATATTTGCCTCCTTAAGTAAATGTATTTAGTTACACACTTTATTTAGTTACAATCAGTACTTTCACTGATTGAGGAACTGGCCTAGAACTGGAGTTAGTCCCTGGACCTGTACGATGACTGCCCACTGCTCCTAATGGATGAGTCAAATACAAAGATTATGTTCCAACAAATTAATAAAAAAAAATCCAACAAACACACAAGCTAAAAGGTAGAAGGTCCTTTCACTAGAAACTGATGAAATTACTGAAGATTCCTTTCAAACAGCCTTCAGTTGTGCTGCTTGGAGTGACTTCTGGCACAACGACTTCATCACACCCATTCCTGGTGAGATGCTCTCAGACATCATCCTTCAAAACAACCCACCTGCTTGAGAACCAGGACAACCTCTTTGAGTTGCTTCAATAAGACAGATGGAGACACCGTTAATATTTGACGGTGGTGACATATGTTTCTACTGTATCACAGCTAGTCCTACACAGTTTAACAAACGCTGGTCAATACTGACTTCAGTGCTCACACAGGAACAGTAACATTGTACCATCTGTTACTGGGGATATATTACCGTATTCAGTTATTCTGTGTATTATCTAATGTCTTCCATCACGTGTCCCAGTTATCTTCATTTTCACACACGAACATGTGCATGAGCAATCGGATGTATCATCATGTGTGTGTTTGCTTGCAGAATCTAACTTCTATTGTAGCAGTGATGAATGTATGCAATATGTGTGAATGCCAGAGGGCTTCCATCAGTAGTGTATGAAAGCAGGCTTCAACATGATTCATTAGCGAGAGGGAGAGGATAAAAAAGAGGAGGAAAAGAAACTGGAATAAAAGAAGAGGGGATGAAGACAGGTAGAGCAAGATGTAAAAAATCTCATGAAATCAAAAGAACATTGAAACATTGGAACTGATCCAGAATATAGTTTAGTAGAGAAAGGAGGGACATGTAGAGATACAGTAGCAGATAAGTGGACCTTGCTTGAGTAGTTAGAATCAGGCAATTTTTATGTCCGTGTTTGCTGATTTACAAAAAAAAAGGGATCCAGTCATAACAATCATTGCTCTACAGCGCTACTAGTGGTCAAAAACCCCAGAGTGAACCTTTAACACTGGTATGGGACTTCAGCATGAGCAAGAAATGGAAGGTATTCTTAGTATTTAGCTCCAATGTACAGCATAAACTGTGGGTGTAGCATTATTTTCATTGAACGTTGGCCTTTCACTACACCCTACTCTCTAACTTTGCTGCCGAAGATAAGTACCAGATTGGTGAATAAACAAAATACAGTTGCTTTTTCATTTCAGTGCTCATATGTAATACAATTAAATGAATTCAAGTTTAAGGAGGATGTTTTATACTAACTGGGGCTTGCAGGACTTGCAGAGGGCACCGTATGTGCTCCATCACTGCAGCAGAGGGAAGACTGTAAGTAATCATCTTAGGTGAGCCGGTGGTGACATCACAGAAATAGTGGCAAAGTGCGTGTATGCGTGCATGACCCGTGTGTTGATCCCTCACTGTAAGGGATCTGACTTCTCTCCGCTAGACTGTCACTGTGATAAGATATAATATGAAACGTGTGTGTGCTCGTTCCCCAGAGGCAGATAAGGTCTGTTTCCAGGTAGGTGGTGTGGCCCACAGTGAGTCCCATTATCAGCTTGTCATACACACTCACATCTACCACTGGACACACACACACACACACACACACACACACACACACACACACACACACACACACACACACACACACATCGTATTCCTCGAGCAGACAGGCACAGAAAACAGTAATCTGTCCCTTGACACATGAGCACACACACACACATTAGGTATACATAAAATATATCACACATTGAGGAGAAGAAAAGCAGAGGAAGAGGAACCAAATGGAGGAAGAAGTGAAAATATGAGACAAGCTGTAGAAATAAATTAAGACAAACAAGAATAAAAATAACAATCGTCTGGCTTCCTCTCCATTTCTCAATATCTCACTCACACATACATTACTTCTAGATTTCTATTCTCTCTCTGTGTCGACGGCTGGATATTGCTGTGTGACGGTGCACTTAGCTCTGATTTGTTCGTGCGGACTAGACATAGCGGTGCGTTAGCTGGTGCTTAACACAGCACACGCACACACACATTCGCAGAGAGCGCCAATTGGTTCGACTCCCTCAGGTTCAGTTTGAGCAGGCTCACCTCTCCATTAACTAGTCGTTGCACACACACACACATGCTCACACACACTAGCTGCACAGATTAAAACCTGCATGCGCACACGCTCACACATCCACACAGTGGAAGGCACTTGAACCTGCTGAGGGAGGTGTCAGCCGTTAATGCAAAAAATGAATTCTAGACATGACATCCGCCGTCACTTACCTGTGACATTGTGAACCCTGGTGTCTGCGTGAGTGTGTGAGAGGCAGAAAGAAGCTAGGAAGGCAAGGATGTTGAACTTCACATCTGATTTTCACATTTAACACACCATATGATACACAGATTACACTGATTTTGGATAAAACGTTATTGGAGACGACACGTGGTAAGATGGTTTCCTGTATTTTGTTTGGACACATTGTACCTCCAGATGAAAATATATTTGAAGCTCATATGTTTGTCTGGTATGGCACAAATTAGAGGTAAGTAAGTGCGCACAGCATCTAAGACGGGTCATGAGCACAACAGAGAGCTGACATTTTCAAAATCTTCTACATGTTGCTTCGGCCTTTAGCTGCTCAGTCAATTGAAACACAGCCTTGGAAAATGATTTGCAGAAACTCCTGTAATACCTGACCAAAGAAATCCTGTTTGGTTTGTAGGTTGAGTTTACAATTGCAAACAAAGCCCTGCCCCCAATACAAGGCCCAGAAATATCTCTGTTTCCATGGCAAACTCAAACTTGGCGAGAATTATAGGCAGACACACCTCAGCCAAGAACTTGAACAAAGCACGGATGCCCTGGAAAAGCGAATGCCAGGTGGTGCCGTCAAGTGCAGTCGTCAAGGTAAACTGAGCGGCTCTCTCTATTAGTCGGCTGCTGCAGGATGAAATGGAGTCGGAAAAGCAGAAATTTCTTTCCATCGAACACCTCAGAAACAACATTCACTCTGTTTCTTTTGTTGTTGCTTGTGGTAGAAAAAATAGACATGTATTAGTAAAAATGTTGAATCCCTGTTAAAGCTGATGTAGGTAAGACTGGAGGAACAAGCAGGAGCCAGCTAAATTTTGAAAATGCTTGTTCCCTGAATGGAGCTCGGATCGAAGAGCTATGCTGTGCAGTACTGAGGCGTATTTCCAAAACTTACCAGGTAGCCTGACCTTCTCACTCACTTCCCTCCACAGCAGCTCCTTATTTGTCCTGTCTCCATATGAGTAGATGTATTGTTATACAGCTCTGGGTGTCCGCAAAGGGCCAAGATGAATGATTATTATCCTCTCCTCCATTGCTGTTCATGAATGTCCGGACATCAGCAATGTCAACGTCATGACATCAGTGTGAACGCCAACGCCAATAGGCTTCTGTGACACTTCTGTGTTATCTATCTATGTCCTCCAGGTGTTTGTATTTGTTAGTATGTTCATATTGTCTATATGTGTCTGCATGACTTAAAAAAAAAAAAAAATCCCATGGGGAAATTCAATGTTTTCATGATGTTATTTATTTAGATTTTTTTTTTTTTTAACACAGGCCCGTAATACACACACAAATAAAAAAACAGGACTTCTACACATGCATTAATGTATGGAGAGGTGTCAGAGTGAGGGTGCTGCACTGTAATTATGTGCCCTGAGCACCTAGGGGTTCAGTGTATTGCTCAAGGTAGGGTAGTGCTACTGAGTTAGCTGCTGACCAATGGTCTGTCACTGATGCGGCCACTGTTCACTGGCTCAGTGACTGTGTGCTACCTGCACAGCGCATGTGGCATGTTCCATGTTCCATGTTCCATGTGTTACTTAACTGTGATTTACGGTGTTTTTTTTTAACCATATTTAAAGCAACATTATGTAACTTTTTTACCTTGAATTAACAGCTTCAAAATCATCCTGATGGTACAGTGTCTTGTAATAGGGTGAATGGTGTCTCTATCACTTGTGTCTGCACTATGTAACTTTAGTGAGAGGGTAGGATCACAGCGTTACTTCAACATACATGTTTTCAACACATAACATTGTTATGACGTAATGAGTTTAGTTTGTAGTTGTAGTACAGACCTGGGATTTGTAGTAACGTTAATAGTGTTGCACTCGGAAACTGTGGGTGACGCCAAATCACACAAAATGCCAATATCTACATTGTGTTGCTTTAAAAAAATGTTTTTTTAAAAACTCCTCAAAGAAATAAACATCTGATGCTGTAAACCCATATTTTAAAGGATTTGCTGAATGCCTGGTAACTCTGACACGAGTTTGACCCGATTTCTCCTCTAAACAAATCAATACTCCACCTCTGGATCAAGCTCATACCTCTTTAATATTATAGCAAACCAACAACCTTCCTGAAGCTACAGACATCGCCCTGAGCAAAAAACTTCACCTCCATTTGCTACCACACTGTCTGAACACAGATGAACCTCTGAGGCTATCACAAATTGATAACACCAGTAAACCCACTCTTGATGTTTGGACTCCCTACAAGAAGAAACATTTTAACCCACACTTTAATAACACACAAAAATTAGATATGCAGTGAATCCAAGTCAGAGCTGAATAAAGTTGAAATTGGAACTCAAAATGTTGCATCCACAGCAACAGATACAATAACCACACATGACTGCACAAACAAATATTGGGACTGGCAAAAGGTAAACAAAGCAATAAGCCAACCACAATTTGAACAAATTAGTTTTAGAAATGACACAAAAACTGGTACTGCCAGTCCAGTCGCCAGGATAATATGTTGACAGTTGGCACTCTGTGGAACTTCTGTGTTGTGTCTGAAGCCACTTGTTAGTTTTTGTTAACAGACTTCATTTCTAAACTAACGTTAGCTACAGTTGCGCTCCGTTAGCAGACCGGAGAGAGGCACTCGAGAATGTGCATAAGGTCACATCCTTTGGACTGTCAGCCAAAATCCTACCTTCATGAAGAAATCCACAATCCAGCAGCATTAAACAAATTAAAGAAATTGTCCACAGGCTTCTGTAGGCAACCAAGAGAGACGGAGGAGGTCTCATTTTTTACATTGCATTACAATCGGCTCACATACGGCCAATAAAAAAGTGATAAATACATTTAAATTGCTACAAATTGTTACATAGAGCCCCTTCAATGTGTCTGCTAATCACATTTGCATGTGTCATAGGCTACATAACATGTTCACAGTTATACAAAACGTGTCATATCACGTTGACATTACATGTTTATGGTCTGTCATATCCGGAGGTGGAGGGGATGGTTGTGGAGTTGTAGGTGAGAAGGCTACCATGCCAGTGGCTGGTGGCTGATAAGCATATAATGTGAACGTGATACGCCATGTTTGGCACACATGTCAACCTTGGACGTACCTGGGGTTTGCAGAAATGTTAACTGCTAACATTATATCCTCGGCAACATAAAGAAATGTTAAGTTTCAACATACCCGAAAAAAAAACATTGCTAACATTTATTCTAGTGACTGGGTTTGGTATTGCACAGCAGCTCACTGAAGCTTAACGTAACTATGTAGATAATATCCAAATGTCAATCTTTCAGCCTCCAACTCCAGTTGGACCATGGACCATGATTCCAGTGAACCCCAGGTGGGGAGATAAAGCCACGCATATATGTCACTCAGCGCACAGGGAGCAAATATGAAAAAGCACCGTATCTCTGCACTGAGGAAAAAGTTGAGATTATACCGTGATAGAGTCTTGACTGATAAAGTAAAAGAACAAGAGTTGGAGGAAAAGGATGAGAGAAGAAAGTGGAGAAAGGAGACAGAGAGACAAAGGCATTATCTCCCATTTTCCTCTGCAGATGACAAGGGTAAAATAATTATTATCACACAAACAATAATCTGTCTTTCCTGTGCCGTCTCCCCTAAGTCGCATCCATAGCTCCAGGCAGATAATATACTGGACTGCCTGAGATGCATTTGAATATTTCTTTGGCAGGAAATCACATTACTGGCTATTAAAAAGTAATTATTTGTACATAAATTCCCTGCAAGTTTGAGCCTAGTCTTGGCAGATGCCTGCGTGTGTGTTTGTGTGTGTGCTTGTGTGTGTGTGTGAAGTTCGATGCTAAGGCAGTTAGCGTGTGGGGCGTTGCAGTGTTGTGTTTATTAAAAACGCAGACAGCCTCTCCATCATCAACATGGCACACACACACACTCATACACACACACACTCGGTGTCACTGAAACTATATTTCATAGGGTGGTGCATGATAATGTAATTACCAACACTTAGCATAGACAGTGAGAGAGAGACGGGGAGCCTGAAGAAAGGGAGGGATACAAAAAGGAAGAGAGAACAGAGAGAAGAGGGAGAGAAAGGACAAACACGAGACTGTCCAAGAAAAACTCCAATCAGGCAAAAGCCAAAACGGAAAAAGAAGTGAGGAGATGAAGCAAAGGATGTGAAGGAAGAGATGGACAGCGTCAGGAAGATGGATGGAGGGTAGGCGTAGAATCAGAACTCCATTGAACAACAGTTTAATTTACTTGGCTGCTGTTCAAACATGGGCTATATGAAAGAATCAAACTGAACAAAGGGCCTTCAGCGCACCAACACAAGACTCAACACAACATTTTTGTTACGTGGGAGAGCAAGCAACGCATTCTATGTTTACTTCATCATCATTCGTTTGCTTAGCACAGATCTGAACTCAGTTTTGTATCACGACAACCCTATGAAATAAAAATGAGTTCACTGGCACTAATATTTCAAGTGTAGAAAGCCCTACATTTATGTACCACACACAGACGTGTACTGTAGGGAAGACGGGCAGGGCACAAGATGTAATAGAAGCATTAAAGTTACATGTTTGTGTCCACTCACACACAATAGTTCAAGAGGAAACAGACATCTTTTCAAATTACACCTTCCTAGCGTTTCCCTGTGGCACTACCGTTGGCGTTTGCAACATGGTGACTGCTACCAGTTTGGCTACAGTGCAAAGCAGAAAACAATCGCAGGAATCCCAATTTGACCTTGAAAACCCGACCTCAGTGTTATGAAAAGGCAGAGCAAAATGAATCAGATCAGATCAGATTGAATCAGATTATGACAATGTTTTTGTTTCCTGTCCTCTCCTCCCCTCCATGAAATCGGGCTGCCCGGGTCTAATGCTGTCCTGGTGCCACAGCTGGATGGCAGGGGTGGGGTCCAATTCCTCAATTGAGGAGTTTGCAAGCTTGACCATCATGAGGTCAGAAAGAGTAGCTACAGCAAGGCCCGACCTCCAGTCACTTTTCACAAGCTTCTTCACATTAAATCCCCTCTGGTAGTCAGTGGTGGAGGCTGAACAAGGTCCACCAAGCTGAGAACATCCTGAGAACCAGAATGGTCTACTGGTTTGGGATGAGATCAGTTGTCACTCCCGAGGACAGAAGGACTTGTTTGAAATGTCTTGTTAGTTCGTCTTCTTCTGCCTCCCCAAACTCTGATAAAGATAAACAATACATACAGTACATGGATCTGCAAGATGTGTAGATTATTTAAATGTTGACTGAGGTCAAGCTAAACTAACTAACCCTAACCCAAAGATAGACATCACTTGACAACTTTGTAAGTTTCATCTCTATTTCTCACCTGGCTTTGTATTTTGCGGAGTAGAGGTGAGACAGCCATGCACTTCAGCCAGTGTCACTGTTGAGACCTGGAGTGTCAGAGAGAGGTTGCTCAGGTGGGTCAAGCAGTCACGCATAAAGTTTGAGAATATCCATACAGCAGGATCCTGGTAGGTTTTGAGGAAGTGGCTTGTTTTGCTCTTATGCACTGCATTTACAGCCACAGCGTCTGGTGACTGAATCTTCAAAGACAGCAAAGAGTTTATCACAATGACAGGTTAACTGTATTCATTATGATATTACTCACATCACAATGAGTGCGGTTCTAATATCTAAATAACCATAACTGACACTGTTTTATAGCGTACCTGTAGGTGCTGAATAAGACCCTGGTGGCCTCGTGAAAAATGAGGGCCCTCAACATATGAGTGACCCACCTGGTGCCTCCAACCCTTGTGGGTACAAGTGGCATCTGGCCCAGAAGCCCTTTTGTAATAGAACACATGCTAGCCTGATAATAGATCCCGTATCTGGTTTGCCATAGTGCAGCCCTTTACTGAAGCTTTGAAGGCGAGCTCCAGGCGATGGGCCATGCAGTGGATTCCCAGGACATTATTGTGGCTCTCTGCTCTTGGTGCCCACAATAAAGCTATTAGTCTTGCTGCTGGCCGGAGCGTGCTGCTGACAGTGGGAGCAAAACATTGACTGGCTGCTCTCATCGTCACGTAACTTTTCACTGTCAGCTCTTTTCCACTTCTCATAAAAAAAAGCAGTGTTTAACTTTAGGGTTTTCCATTGGCTCCTCTTGAGAAGGCTTGCTGACATCTGCCACCCGCTTTTCACCAGCAATGTAACGTCACATTGCTGCTTAGTTCCATGGACCTATTAGTTTAGTTCACGCTGACCGCCATTGTAGATGAGCTCTCCTGCTTTCTTCTTCTACTTCTTCTACCAATACTGGCATTTGCGACAGACTAGCGGCAGCACGGGCGTATTGCTGCCCCAGACAGGTCAGGTTTTCTCCCATTTTGACCTGAACATCAGCCAAAACAAAGGACTTCTTTGGTGAAAAGTATCTATCCGATGGCAGAAATCCACTGATATCGAGGTTGGCCTGGATATTTTTTATGTCGCACAAATGTTCCGCAGCGGTGTGCATGGGTTAATAAGAACCCATAAAATAAGTTTTTATAAATTTCCATGCAAATTTTTCAGACGAAAATCTGTGCTTGGTGTGAAAAGGCTTTAAGACAGCCAGTAGGCAGGTTTTATTACTTACTGATCTAGTAGAAAGAATGCAGATTTTGAACCATCTCAGGTCGCAGCATACATATCAGCAGGGAAACAGACTTTGACACACCACCGTAGTTCTCCATCTAGTGAATGCCCACCTGTTTCCTCTTGTTTTACCTCAGCTTCTATCACTCTTCCTCTTTGCCTTCTTTGCCTCCTCCATCACAAGTTTCTTTTTTTCTTTTGCAGTGTAGAGTTTAAACAGTTATTCCAGTTGTTCCACCATTACCTGGGGATAGTGACCGAGGAAAACAATGCCTCTTCCTGTTTCGGTTGCGCAGTGGCAGATGCACTTCCTTTGTGCCATAATTCGTCCCTTGTTATTCCCGGAAAATCCAGCCAGGTGGCAGATGGAATGGCAGAGTGGAAGCGAGGTCTACAGGGAAACAGTCTATAGTCAGATGGTGTCTTTTTTCTTGAGCCATTACACTGTGACATCAGTATTTACTTCAGAATTACAAGTTTAAGCGAAAAAGTTGTCTGTTGCCAGTTTAACATTCCTGCTGCAAGACACAATACATGAGGTCTATTTGGAAAGATGACAGCTCAGTTAATGGGTAGAAAATGCAAATGAGCAGCAGAGTGAAATGTAAACATGACTAAACTACAAAGTATTTGTTTTGCATATTTAAAAATGTCAGTATTATTGATTTAAACAATCCACTGTTTTAAATAAGCACAAACTATGAATAGATGCTGGATATTTTTCCTCTCTTTTTGAAAAAACAAATAAGGAGCCCTAGGTCAAACTAAATTCAGGCTTGAGTCTTCTGAACTGAAGGCATACTTAATACATTTCTCCTGAGCTTGCTACCACATCTTAAATTTTCAGCAAGTTTTTATAAAGGAAAGTTAGGGAATGTATAAACTCAACATCATGTAATACTGAAAAAGTGTGTATCTGTCTGTGAGTGTGTATGGCAGTGAGACAATGCAAGCGTCCAGCAACATGTGGCACTACTGTCCAGACCTTGTCCAGTAACTAATTGCCACTCTTTGATTTACTTAATCTGCTTGACGTCTGCCAGGGAGGACATTCATTTGCCCTGATGGAGAGGGGTGATTGGGTCCATATTGCTAAATAACATCTGTAGATGCCAGAAAAGTAGTTAAGCACATTTAATAGTATGTAAAAGACCTTGTGTTTTCAGTCTGGGGACGTAAAGGGCTGATTTTCCAGTTCCGATCCCAGTTGGATTGTCCCAGTTGAAGTGCCCTGGAGGATCGGTGTGTGTACGTCTACAAGGTGAAACACGAATGGCAGGCTGTGTTAACTGTGCAGAGGGCAGAAGTCACACTGTGATGTGTAACTGCAGCTGAGCCAGAGGCCTCATCATGAAGGGTCTTGTCCCAGCAGTGTTGTATGACTGAGTCTGAGAGGTTCCCTTTCACACCATCAAGCCACCAAACATTGACAAAGATAAGAACTGTTTTTTTTTGTCACCTTTTACATTTTAATTATTTTACTCTAATTGACTGACATTTGAAGAAGTAATTATAAAATGAAACAACTTGTGTCTAATTAGCCTCTCTTTTCCTGTTGTGTCTGATAACAAATAACACTGCAGCTAAGCGAGGAGAGGTAAGGACCAGCTTCCCCTGGGCATTAAATACCAGGTGAAATTATGCACATTTTGGTTTGGTAAATCAATGTGACTGATCCATATTAATAATTCCCTCCTGCACTTGTGTCTTTCCTCTGCCTGTAATAATGCCAGCTGTCCACAAAATTATCCACCAGGGGACAGAGAAAGAATAGTTTTCTGTCCGTTGACCTGCCGTATACCATGGACATTTTCACATGTGTAGCACCAAATCAAGTCATGTGTATGTTATACACAGTCTGGTTCTACCCACCAGAAAGTTTAGGACAGTAGTTAATATGGACAGGTTGTGTGCGGCCTGTTTTCCTGCAGTCTTTGTCATTAGGTGTTTTTCCATCCAGATCCTCCTCATTAATAGCCTTCATTAATGTTTAATGACTGGATTACTCTGGCACTCTGACTTTGGCTTGGTTTCAGCCGAGCTTTGGGTCAACTGACGCTGGATTACTGCTTGTTTGCCTGTGTGTGTGTGTGTGTGTGTGTGTGTGTGTGTATGTGTGTGTGTGTGTGTGTGTGTGTGTGTGTGTGTGTGTGTGTGTGTGTGTGTGTGTGTGTGGTGGACTGAGGTGTCCTTGGTTACCCTTAAAACTTGTTATTCCTCTGGAATATTTCAGCACTGTGTAAATATAAGTAATTCAGAAGATGCTAATGAAGGACTTAAATGTTGGACTGTGCTGTTTTCCTCTCCCTCTTTTCTCATATATTTCTGTGTGTGTGTTTGTGGTGAGAATAAAAGTACTAAGAGAATACAGATAAGGTTAGCAATGGGCCATCTGGCAATAGGATGCACACCTCTAATAACAGCATGTAATTATGATTAGAATGTAAGACAGCAAGCATTGAAAGTGGGACAGAGAAAAAGTGAATGAAAACAAGAGAAAGACAGAGACAGACAGAGAGTTGAAGCTGGCACTGCGTATTATCTTGGGTCCTGTTGGATATCATTCAGTTAGGAGACATAAGGCTGAGTTGGCATTGCTGTGGATAAGCTCTAAGACAGCTCCAACGGAGGGCCCAGTGCTGCATGAGAGCTGAACCCTTATGGTAAAAGTCACCAGTGTTGGGCAAGTAACTTGTAAAATTTAATCAATTCCACATTGCCCATTGCTAAATATTACAGTGTCTTTACATTACTCTATGAAAAGAGCAAAAATTGTTCGTTATATTACTTTATTTTAGTAACAACCACAGCCCAGTCAAAGTAGCCTTTCATCAACACCAAATCCTCCACACACACGCGTCACACAACAGGGGTGGGTAAAAAAATAGATTCACTTAAGTAACGTGATTCTTGTTTTCATGATTCCTGAATCAAATCTTTGATTCCTAAATCAATTTCATATAAAAAGTGCTTAATCTGAAACATTTTGGAGGTATTTAGGCTACTGACCATCCACAGCTAGCTTAATGTTAACTACGGTGACACAGGACACCAGAAGTCCTCAAAATGCAGCAGTCGACACACTTTCCAAAGCTGAGCAAGTCTAAGTGATTCCTGAATTACCAATGTTTAATGTTAGCAAGCTAGCTGAAACATATATAAACACAACAGGCTAACATGTACTGCACCAGTCTTTCCACTGAACACAGAAAAAAACATCAACAATCGTTAAGCTCCTGGTAAAACAGCGAACAAGCTGACCCCAAAAATGTCTAAATTAGGGATGGATGGATAAATATAGAATATAGGATGGATGGATGAAACTTGTCGAGAGTTGTCTACTTCTCTGAGGCTCGTGTCCTCGACAATATTAATCGGTCGACAGTCCTTGGCAGTCCATTTGGCAATCGTGTCAGTCAACTTGTCAGAGTTAGACTTACTAAATGACCTGCGTTCGGTGAGGGTGGTCTGCCGCAAGCCAGGCGTTACACCTGAAGTTGAAGCCCCGACAAGTACATGCTTGGCGTTGAGATGATACTTTAAGCTTGAGGTGCTTCGGTGAAACGAAAACTCCTTCCTGCAGTGTGTGCAAATCACAACGTGTTTACTGATTGTTCCATCTTTGCTTTTCTTATACTCGAACTTTCCATCCAAAGGGCCAACAAGTTCTTCGGATTCCTCCATCTCGTTCGGGTCACAATCAGCCATAACGTTAGAGCGACGACAAGTGGACGGAGTGGGATGAATTATGGGATATACGGAGTGGGTCATTCTGGGCATGCGTTAAAAAAGTTACCGCGTTAATTCCACAAATTAATCATCTCACATTAACGCGTTAATATTGACAGCCCTAGTCTAAATATAAGGCATTACTGTAGTTACAATGGATGAGCGGGTGCACTTGTATCTGTACCTGGTCAACCAACTACACTATCTGTTAGTTACTGAATTTCAAATTATAATCCCTTTCACAGCTTGTCACTGGAAAAAGTAATCACATTATTGTAATGTATTACTAAGTTATGTGTTACTGTCACCCAAACAAAGATACAAAGGTGGAGTAGAGAAATGTTCATGTCTAACACTAACAATGTAGTGTACAGTATTTAGACACAACCTGGCTTCCCAATTATACTTGGACATCTGGCACCTGGTGCCTCCACTGTCTGACCGGGTCAGATGAGCTGATTGGACGCAGGGGATGTATAGGGTTACTGAGGCACACACACAGGGACAGACAGACAGATGGACAGATGAATAAATGGACGTGGACAGATGTATTGAGACCTCTGCAAAGCCTCCAGGGAAAAGCAGGGACACATTGAGACTGGCTCTGTTTTGTAGACTGGCCAGCCGGGTCTTCAGTTCACAGAGTGGGTGGCTGATTGGCTGTCTACATACAGTGTAAACTTTATTATTTATAACTTAGCATTTAAACAAACACAAGCTACCTAGAGACTATATCAGAGTGGCTTTCTTTGTTAAGTTGAGATCATGTGCAGGCATCCAAACTATTCTTCAAACATTGTTTTTATCTACAATTAATGCCCAAGCTGTTCTTTCCATGCGTACATTTGCAGGCATATGAAGGGGCACACCAGTGTAAAAGGCCTCAGGCAGTGATGTTTCTTAATCATGTCTTTCAGTAGCTGAAGTGATGCCACTACTAAGGATATCTACCTCATCATCCCAGTTTAAGTGTTCTGCCTGATGTACTCAGAAATGGTTCCCCGACCACATAGCCTCTGTGTCTGGGGAAAGAGCGATTGCCAGCCTGCATTGATGGCTGTGTACTGTTGCTGGGAACACAGGTGCTTACATTAACCATAGCCAGAGCTGTGTTAAGCACGAAGATGGGCCAAAGCCTGTTCTAACTGCTACAGTCACTGATTTTCTATCACTAATTCTCTCAACTCCTGTCCTCTTGATTTGTGTGATTTCGCTTGTTTCTCAGTCGGCATTTGGTAAGTCATAGCTGGCTAATCAGATTGCCGTGAAGCGATGATGCTCTCTCCGCAGCCAAGCTGTCCTGCTGGATACTTGCTCTCTGTCTCTTCTAATCAGGGCCGGCTCTAGCCATTTTGGTGCCTTAGGCAAGATTAGGATTTGGAAACACCATCAACAGTTAATTACTTCTCAAAGAAAAACACTGAATAAAACAGTGCAATATAATAATAAAATGTCAAATTAGATCTCCGGTACAGCTTTTACACAACTATTTAAAAAGTCCTTTTGACAGCTTCCACAACATGCATTAAAAAGGTGCTATGTTCAAACAATACAAAACAGTGTTCTCATGGGTTTTGAGTTTTTCACTGCAATTTTTCCAGTCATTAACTCCATCACTGTATAATTTGTATGTTTTTTGTGAGAAGGGTTTGCAGCAGAAGCAGTATAAGCTATTTTTTTTTCTTGGACTATACCACACTGCTTCTCTTGATCTTCTCTCCAGTCACACATTTTCTGTAAAAGTGGTGGTGATGGCAACTTCTCCCATCTTTTCTTTTTAGAAATGAAAAGTCTGATCACCTGATGTCGCAGCAGCAGGATCTACAGGTGCTGCCTTGATGGACTCACGTACTTCAGGATATGTTCTGGTTGATGGGGTGTCCACAGGCTGTAGAGCAGTAGCAGTGTATGCTGTGCTTGTTCCTTCACCTGCAGGCAAATCTAAACATAGTAACTATAGTAGAAGAATCTAGGTTTAACTTTTCTTTCGAAGGGGATAAGTTATTCTAGCTTTAATGTGTCCTGCTGCAGACAATTTGAATAAATATAGATTGTTGCAATCTAATATTGATTAGTATTTAAGTTAGCTATGTTCCCCCTGTTAAAATATAAATTATATTTATAATTCAATATATTTTATCATGCTAGTGTTACCATGATAATACGAGTATGTAAGAAACCATTTAAACATCAATAATATTGGTATTTGACTGGAAACTTTCTTAAATGGACACATTTGAAAAAGGTCACATTTGTGGTAATATTGAATTCAAATGAAATTTGGGATCTGTGTGCAAGCTACAGTTCCCTTGGTTTTCTGTGACTGTGAAGGTTTAGAAATGTGTAAAGGTTTGGCCAAAGTATTGGCATAATAAAAATAGATTTCCCGAGCATCCATGTGTGGACAAATGGACTAAACATTCCAAATGTACAGGCTGAGATGAGATACACATGTTCATGACTGATGTCAATATTGTGATAGAATATTTGTGAATATTTGATAGAATTTTATTTATTTATTTATTTATTTCATTCATTTATTCGGGGTGGGTAATTTCATTCAGCTTCGATACTTACATCTAAGAATAAATAGAAATTATATAATAACATTGGTTATATATAAATACTGTATACCATAAATGATATATAATTGCAATCCAATTCATCATAAAACAAGAAATGGCTCGATACAAAAGGTGGAAATTTGATACTGCAATACACAAAAACGCCAATACATGGCGATGTCATCTATTGGCAGTAGGTCACATTACTTTTAGACATAAGTCCTTTCATTCAGCCTGGTTACTTAAATGTAAGCATAAATTAAATTTATATAATAATGTGTACTATATTAACACTGTATACCATACATGTCATTACTACTGTCACAGTACACTGGGGTATTTACAGTATAGTACTATGGTAGGTATGTACAGTATAGACAGTAGTAATGATATGAGTACACTAGGGTATTTACAGTATAGTACTATGGTAGGTATGTACAGTATAGACAGTAGTAATGATATGAGTACACTGGGGTATTTACAGTATAGTACTATGGTAGGTATGTACAGTATAGACAGTAGTAATGATATGAGTGCACTAGGGTATTTACAGTATAGTACTATGGTAGGTATGTACAGTATAGACAGTAGTAATGATATGAGTACACAGTACTTCACACCCATAAGTACAAATATTCCAACACCCCCACCTCTGCCATCTTAATGACAGATGTATGAGTGACCCCGGTAGACGACACTTCACCCCCTCTTAATGACAGATGTGCGAGAGAACTTAATTTCAGGTCAGAGGCGAAATAAATCCATCAAACTGCCAGTCCAACTAGCCATGATGAAACAACCTGCCTGCTAGCTAGCATGCACACCATTTGCCCAGGTTGCATTGCTTAATGGCTAGGTTACATGACTGGCAGAGTTAGCACCAATGAAATTAATATCCAATTATAATACATATCTGAGTGATGACAGAGACAGGTGTGTGACAGATGTCCATCTCTGTCTTACACAGATATCTGATTTATGAACCAGTTAGGTTGCAGTTTATCAATTATACTCACAGTGATCATGGCCGTAGTGCTCCCCGGGTCCACCTGTTGACCTTCTCTGCCACTTGAAGCTGCCGCAGATGTTGAATCTCCGCGTCCAGAAGATGCAAACATATCGAATATTTTTCTACATTTTGCAGCATCCACCTGGAGGGCCATTCTCTTTTGGTCCCTAGCTCTTTCAGCGCCACCCTTTCTCTTTTTGCCATCCATGGTCAGATAAGCTACTATAAACTACTTTTTATCACGCTCGGTCTTAGCTGTTTTTACAGGCACCTTGTAGCCCGAGAGGGAGGGGACCTGCCGGGCAGACCCTGCCCTCAGCTCATTGGTCCAGCAGCTACATCAGTCATGAACAATGGGCCGAGCTACCAGTTTATGCACCAATAGGAGGGCTTATATACCGTCATTCGCCTACAACGGTATGTTAAATTGTTATTATATTTCACGTCGTAAAATAAATAAAATAAATAAAAATAACGCAGGCCAGTAGGCCAGAAAGCCTCGCAGGCCACCGGGACAATGCCCGGTTTGCCCGTATTCCCAATCCGGCACTGAGTACATCTATACTGTTACACCACTGCATTAAGTCTGTTGTGTCATTCTACTTAATATAAAGTAGGCACTGTACAAATAAGCTTTATTTAATTTGACTAAGACCTGCATTTAATTGGTAATGGTAACAAGGTTTAACGGTAACATTCAGTCATAATAAAAATAAATAAAAAGAACAATTCATTACAGTTATTATAAATAAATAATAATTTTCTGAACTTACATGCTTCAGAGAGTGGTGTAGATTAGAAGGTCCTTTTCCAGCAGTTGTTGGAGGCAAAATGTCCTGAGTGCATCTGGACAGTTATAGAGTAGATCAGCCTGATTATTACTGTACAAGCAAAAACATGCAGACAGAGAAGGACAAACAACTGCTGCAGCCTGCACACTACTACTGGCACCAGTGGTTCAACACAACAAATTATTACCTATTACCTATTACTTGTGATTATGCATTAGTAAAATAAAAGTGGTTGCACTACAATTAAATAGTTACACATGCCCAACAATATATATGGGTAATTATTTGTCCATATTGGTCAGAACTTCAGCACAATGTCAAACATGGTAGGTAGGAGGAGGGACACTGAACAGCAGCAGCAGTTAACCAGACAGCAGCAACAGTTAGCCCAATAGTTAACAGGCTTGACATTCAGATGATTCATAAACATCCTTAGCTTCGTTATCTAGCATTATTAGCTAGTTTGCTTTATTTCAATTTAGCTCACTAGAACAAATTAAACTTTATACAACACAGTATTTTTTTTTAATGATATAAAAGGCGACATATCTCTATATTGGGGCTTCTTTTCGACAGCGCCCCTCCAGCATGTGGCGCTCTAGGCGACCACCTATATGGCCTTTGCCAAAAGCTGGCCCTGCTTGCAATCTGTCTGCGGCACATGGAAAGTCAGCAGCCGGTAGCCCTTTTAAACTTCGATTCAAATCGGCTTTATTGTTAAAATATGTATTACCCATGACAAAAAGAAATTCATCAGCATTTGAGAAAGAGGAATGGGTTACGGATTAAGTGCAGTGGACTCTGAGATGACAGAGAGGAAGAGAGACAGCATAAGGACCATGCTAATCCATCGTGGATTTAAGGCTGCTCCTGGCTAATTTCCGCCCGCAGGGCAATGAAATTGACAAAATGGCACAGGATGGGGAGAGCTGAACTCCATGTTCACGTCATTGATGCTTGGTGGATGGAAGGTGTTAAGTGTTGTGGACCTCAATACAGAGGCATGAGTCTGTGATCACCTTTCCCTCAGCCCCTGGGAATGTGAATGGGTCGTGAACCATTTTCCCGCTGAACAAAAAGGAAAAGTGGCAACGGTCCCTACCCACATTGGGCCAAAAAACATGGAGATCTGAAATCCATGTTGACTACTTCCCCACCACATAACATACCTGACAACGGCTCACCCTTTTGGCTATATTGTGACACAAATAATAGTTAGTGAACACAGTGCTCATTCTGCTACGCTATCTGAGACTGGGTTTTTTGATGCATCTGGTATTAATGACCTTAAGTCTGGGCTCTAGATCAATTGAAAGAAAGACTCACCTCATTAATGCCAACTGGCACTTTGTGTCCAGCCTGAACTTCATGCTCATGTCTGTGTTTGTACATTTTTCAGCCAAAGTGCTACTGTAGCTAGCATCCTTGGCAGCATCGGCCGGCTTTGGCAAAAAAAATACTGTGACATTTTAATAACCCTTCAGAAATAGTCTCAACTTGACTATGAATGGGAAAGATTGCATTTTCTCAGCCAGTGCTTGAGTGTATTTGGAAGATCTTCGCCTCTGTGGACACATTTAACATTGGAGATTGTTGGTTTTTGAGCAAATGTTCCAAGTCGTTCCTCCACATGGCCACCAGCTTTACATTTTTCAGGTTGTCTCCTTTGTAGGGCATTTTGTAATCTAGTGTGCGTGTGTTTACATGTTATACTGGCAGACAATCAGTCATCCCTTATGTCAGGTAGGATTTGGCAAGGTACCTCGCAGCCTGTTTATCAGATTACCACAGTCCTGTGTCATCTTCAAACTGGGAGTGACTTCACAGATTGTCCTCTTTGAAAGGCCGTTCAGCAAAATGTATCTCAGATATGCTTTGTCACTAAATCTCTGAGGCCACATTCAGCAATACATGAACATTTTGTCTATACTGCAAGGTAGCATGTTCCGATCAGCAGCACCGTATTTGTATCAAATTACTGCAGAGACCTGAATGCCTTTCCAGGTTGTGTATTTATAACCCCACTCAGCAGTGTGCATTAAGTATATCCACTGACACTCAGTCCTTGTGCCAACACGGTGCCTGTATCTGATTAAAACCTCACATCGTCACAAAGAAGTTTCTATACAACTTTATGGTTTGCTTTCCATTGGGGAGTCTTTGCTGTGAGTTTTAAGTGCAGCTGCACTCAGCAGTAAGTGTAACTATTTAAATTCCTTGTCATCCCATTAATACTCTGTACCTAGCTGACAAGTCTAACTGTCAGTACTGCAGGTTATGTGTCAAATTACAGCATAATCCTGGATGACTTTACCCATTTATATTTAAACACAGACTCAGCAATGTCTTTTTCACTATCTGCACTATCATAGGGCCACACATAGCAATCCCTATTGTCAGCTCTGGCATTCAGTGTTTGGTCCAAGGTGGAGTGGGTTGCTGAAATGTTTATATATCCGATTACACCGGGGTCCTGTGTCATTTCTAGAGCAGTGGGAGTGAGTTCATCATGTTCTCCAGTATTGATTGGCCTGTTGTTTACAATGTGAATAGTGTATGAAATGTGCAGGTGGTACTCTTCTTTAAGAGCCATGAGCAGTTTATCCTCTTTGACTTTAATGCCGTACATACAGTATATATAGAGTGTCATTTTCCACTGTAACCTGCTGTAATAGATTTCCTTTAAATGTCACACCCTGAGTGTGACTCTTTGCAAATTAATAAAGATATGGATTTATTGAAAGTCTTTCTTGTGGTGGTAACAAGATTTTGTATTTTTGCAAGGCTAAGGGTAGAAGGACTACTCTTGTTCAACTTGTTGAGTATGATGCTGAGGCCAAGACGTCATTAGCTTAGCACAAAGACTGAGAGCAGGGGGAAGTGCTAGCCGGAAAATCATTCTACCGACATACCCAATTCTTCAAAACTTGAGGCGCTGTGTGTAACGTAAATGAAAACAAAATGCAAGCATCTGCAAACAAGCTGTACTAACTGTCAACAGTTTTACGAAATGATCCTGAGCCCAGACTGTAATATCCTTTATGCAATTATGTTTCACAAAGTAGTGAAATGCGCCCAATTGTTGCTTGTGAACAACTGAGCCTTTCGAGGATGCACCTTTCATACCCAATCATGACACTATCACCTGTCACCGATGGACCTGTTCACCTGTTGAATGGAGTGTTTAAGGAGAATTCCACAACGTTCCCTGTCTTTTGTTGCTCCTGTCTCAACTTGTTTGAAACGTGTTGCTGGCATCAAAAATAAAATTAGCATATATTTACAAAACTCAATGAAGGTTTTAAGATAAAACATTAAACATATTGTTTTTGTACTGTTTTCAATTCAGTTTATGTCAAAAAGGATAAGCAAATGATCACATTCTCTTTTATTTATTCATCCTACCAGCGCCTACATGCCCATATCTGAAAAACCGTGGCACTGTGTAACACCTTAATAATAGAATGCAAGCAAAAACGGTTTAATTGAATGTTCCCAAGTCCATTTAGTAACCTTACGAATAAACATACAGTTTATTTTATAGAAATTGTGAAAACAACAGTTAGAGGATTCAGGGTGTGCAACTGCTTCTTAATGAGCAAGTTAAATTGTCCTACCACGCAACATAAAAGTACTGAAGTATAAATAATTATTCATTTGTTAGGATGCAATCAAAATGACACACAGCAGAAAGCCCAACTCATCCAATAGTTAGTTTTTTTCCATATCAACCAACACATCCTTCAAATGTTATTTTACCAAATTTAAGCCATATCTGAATTTGTGAGGCCACTTGACTTGACTTGCCTCTTCTGTCATGTCAGTGACCTTAAACTAGCCAAGCTAGCTGTTCCCTCCTGCTTCCAGTCTTTAGGCTAAGCTTGACAAAACATCTCCTGGCTGCAGCTCCATATTAAACTATTAACCCATTCAAAGTAGTTCAACCATTGGACAAACTGAATGAGCTATTATTGAGAATAATAAATTGGTTGCAACTGTGCTTCAGAAAACCGCCGGGGTAGACACCCAGAATTTCTTTACAAGCGATAAAAAAAAAACATTTATCTTAAAAATGCATGTGTGTTTACAAATCCTTTTTTATTATCTATAGTTTTCATTGTTTATCCTTTCACTCAAAATAAGTTCACTTCTTTTCTGTGGGTAGTGTTTAGTTGGGCATTTTCTTTGTTTTATTTATACTGAGATTTTTAAGTTGTTGTTATTTTTTAATGAGGATGCCAGCAACCACTTTGTGCAAGCTAATGTGTATCCAAAGAGAAAATATAATTGGCTTTACCACAGGATACACTAGAGTTCTTTGTCATCTTTAAAGGCAGAAAGATATTACGTTTAAATTTCTATAGAGCGATCAACAATATCTCTTTCATCGTCCTGCGTCTGTTAAATTATGTCTTTGTATGTTTTGTGTGAATGTGTCTGTGTGGCAGCAGGAAGTGCTGACATTTGGAGAAGCCAATGAGAGCTGCAATTAGCACGCTTAGCAAAACAATTAGTACACACTCATCACACAGCTCGCAGTGTGTGTGTGTGTGTTTGTGTTTTCCCTCAGTTCGTGGTCCCTCCTTGTGTTTCTCTGCATGTGCACACTTATAAGTGATAATTGTATGTCCTGTCTTCTCTTACATTCACTTGTGTTATATTTCCCCACTATTGTGTATCACATTTTATTCCTTTATCCATCCATCACTACCTCTTGCACTCCCATCCATCTGTTCCTCAAGCAATCCTGCAGAGCTTGTATTAACACGTTTCAACTATTTATTTGGACATGTCTTCTTCTCCACTTTTGTAGGTGTGTGTGTGTGTGTGTGTGTGTGTGTGCGTGCGTGTGTGTGTGTTCCATCCCCTGCCAGATTCAGCCAAATTATCATTATTTGCCCATTGCAGTTTTTGATAAAACTCAGTTTGAATGTACAACACAGTTCAAGTTTATAACACCACAATAATGCTTGCTTGAAACTTTTGAAGGAGACCTGTTAGCCTTTTTTTCCCCCCTTTCCTTTAGTGTATTTTCGTTCTTGTGCATGTTCTTGAAAGTTAAAAGGTCAAAGTTTGCACCAACAGAAGCTCCTCTCTCCCACAGAAAACACTGCTCCTGAAACGCCTCGTCAGTAGTCCCGCCTTTAATTACGTGACAGCACACTACATCATGGAGACACACATTTGCATAATTATTGGATTTGTCAGTAACTAAAAAGCTAAAATCTTTATTACTCAATACCACCAGAAAGAAAGTAAGAGGGTCTATGTTTGTATAATTTGAGTGCACTGGCCCTTTAAGTCAAGATTCTATTACTATTCCAAATCACATTTTATGCCTCGGCACCTTTTGTGACATCACCCAGAGTTTTGAAAATGTTGACATTAGACTCAGTGAACTTCAGAAGAAGAACTATTTACAGTTGTACTTGTGGGACGAAAGACCTGTTTTGCTCATGTAAGATACAGCTGATTCAGCCACCATCTATCTCTGTCCACACAAACCCACACATGCAGTCACACACAGAGATGCTCATCCATTGTAAAGAAATGCAAAGAGAAAGAGAAAATGAAGACAGCTGCACTCTCATTTCTCATTCCCATATTCAAATTACTAAACTGTTTCAATTGTCATTGAACCAAATCTCCTCACTAGTTTTGTCAGTTTACAGCTTCGTTGGTGCGTTCAGATTTACATACTGCAGCACATGGCTGTTTTTCTGCATCAACATGGTTAGAAAGTTGACTGTAACACTAACAGACATCCAGTAAGAAGTAGTGAGTTAGCCTGCTGGAAGTACCTAATTAGCTTTGTGTTACACAAACATGCAAACACACTGAAACACACACTCTTGCTGCCTTCTAGGGTTTTCCGTTGATAATATATGGCTGCTCCGAGGACAAGCTGGGCTTTGCTTTGTTTATGGGAGAAATAAAGTGCTGTGTAAACTGTTAGCACTGTGTGTGTGTGTGTGTGTGTGTGCGTGTGTGTGTGTGTGTGTGTGTGTGTGTGTGTGTGTGTGTGTGTGTGCAAACTGCTAACATAGCATTCAGAGAACAACAGCTAATGGCCTGCACTCAAATGTATCCCCTTCTTATCTCCTCTCTTACTTCTCACTGTTTTCCATCTCTCTTCCTGTATGTCTTCATATTATCTCTGTCACTTTTTCCTTGGGAGCCTCCTGCAGTGTGTGTCCCTCAATGAGTCTGACTCACTTCCCTCCTTCTCGTATGGTGTCTTGTCTTCATTTTCTCTGTGGCTCTTTCTGTTGACGTATGGGTTTCTGTCAGTGGTACTTTTTTCTGTCCGTCCAGTCATGACGGTTGAACTTGTGCCAATTGGCCTGCTCTGTGTTTATTAACTCCAAACTGAGTGAAAAGGACCTAACCAGGTGCTTTGGATGAATATAAAAAAATTAATTAAATGGCTGACTGACTCTCAACTTTAGTCAGCCTAAGTGGCAATATGCACAGTAAGGATATGTGTAAGGCAGCTGAAATCAGTCTGAAGGTTAGTCTTCTTCTGCAGTCTTAAAAATACCATCCATTGATTTTGAAGAATTAAAAGGAAATGTAAGAAGCACATCACAAAACACACAAATCTGTCAGTCGAATCACTTAATCCGAAATTCAATGAATGTTTTAATGAATGTTTTAATATAATGAACTCAAGCTAATGATTGCTAAGAAGGAATTAGTGCAACAAGGCAAGAACAGCACCAGATCAGTGGGAATAAAGGCAAATGAAAATGCAAATAAATGAAAAATACTGTTGAAGATATTTAGTGTTTGTGTAAAAGTCATTACATTTACAAAGATATTTTTTTTATGTTAATAAATGCGGGACATGTGTCTGTTGTGATGATGCGAGATAATGGTGCATGACGGTGCAACATATCTACAGTTTTCAATGTAATTAACTCATATAAATACATTTAGAATTGTAACATTTAACTCAACATACTTGACTTGCTTTAAAGCTGCACTAACCGGTTGGAGAGTGAGCTCCTGCCCCAAGTGAAGGAGTTTAAGTATCTCTTTTTCACAAATGATGGGAAAGTGGAACGTGAGATGGACAGGCAGTTTGGGGCAGCGTCTGCAGTGTTGCAGGCGTTTCACCAGACCATCTTGTCTTGCTTTTCGGATCAGCTTCCTCTTCACCGGTCCATCTATTAGGGGTGTAAAAATTAACTGATATAAATCAGACATCGTTTTTTGAGGTGGACCTCTGGATCGATTTTACAGTTATGAATCGGTTGAGTGAAGCTGCTATGCTGCTACTTCCTCACAGCGTCTTCAAACTCTCATAAAAGTTCAGAGGTCAGTGCGAGATGCGGCGCAGAAACATTAGCATAGCATTGCCAAAGAAACAAAAGCACCATGTCAAAGCCAACAAGATTTGCAATGCACCGTCAAATCTAAAATCCAAACCCTGGAAGAGATATGGATTTTACGGATTTGACAGACAGTCAGACAAAAAGCAGGCCGTTTGCAAGCTCTGTAGAACAGCGTTTAAGTGCAGTGGTAGCTTACCTTAGTATTCACCTGGTGGCACATCAATAAACAACCACCATTGCTGAGAAAAATCAATCTAACTCAGGCACAATTGTTCACAGTTGATGTATTGTTTTAAAGTTTTATTCATTTGCCAACTTCCCTACCTAGATTTCTCTGGATTTGAACATAGTTGGAAACACTTGGCATAATGTCAGTACAATTTTTGTTTAGACATTTTAATGCAGGATGGCATATTATACCTATTAATACATATTAATACTGCTTTAAATAATTCATGAAACAATTATACAATGTGAAACTGGCCATTTTAAGCTAACTATTCAGGTAGCTTTAGCAAATTAGGCAAAAATATCGCTTCTTTTACATACTTTTTCTTTGTGTGTTGACCCAGCAGGGGTCTGTGCATGCATCTGTATGTGTGTGTCACCTCTCCCTTCATAAAGCGTTTTGTTAGTGAGGCTCCTCTTGGCAGGCCTCGGGGGAGGTTTAGTCTTGATTACAAGCGGCTCTCACCGCTCCACCAGTGGCTGCACAGCCCAGCCTGCAGGAAGCCTCAGAGCTGATGGTGAGTGAGGAAGACTAAGAGAGAGGAAGAGAAAAGCTTGGGGGGAGAGAGGAAGAAAGCATCAGGGCTTACCTGTACCCCCAGTCCAATATGAAAACACACAGTCCATCAGGATCTCATCATGGGCCCAGTAAATCCAACTTAATTGACTGTAAATCTGGCTACGGCACTCCACAGCCTTACGCACCAGTTTAGCCACCAACCAACTCTACCACTGCTCTTACCTCACTAAATACTTAATCTATGTTCCCCTTAAGATCTTGATACTATTCTTTTTTTTTTTAAATCCTCTTTATCATTAAATTTCTTTCAAGACTTACTGAAGAGTTTTGTCTTGCTCCTGCCCTTTTTGGCTATCTATCTATCTATCTATCTATCTATCTATCTATCTATCTATCTATCTATCTATCTATCTATCTATCTATCTATCTATCTACCTACCTACCTACCTACCTACCTACCTACCTATCTACCCATCTGGTTCTGGTATTACAAGTCTAATAACATAACAATCTAGCTTTCTACGTCCTCCTGAGTGACTTTGTCCAATCTTCTCATTGTTGAATACCCTTGATAACAAATATTAAGTGAAACACACATCATCACACATCACCAATTCATCACTTTAGTGAAAGAAAGTCAATGCGGATGAAATGTTTAAGGGATTTATCGCATATTTTTAGCCTTAATTTGAGTGTGCAGGAATATGTCTTGCACACACACATGCATTTCAGTGTGTGTGTGTGTGTCTCTGTGTGTGTGTGTATGTGATTGTGCATGGTCTCTGTGTAAATGAGAACCGGTTGTGTTTTGATGGAGAGAGCGATTCATTAATATTCATGAAGAGAGAAAAACATCAACGGAACACTTGACTCTGCCCTCACAGGAAAGACCGGCATCAATTGTGTGTGTGTGTGTGTGTGTGTGTGTGCGTGCGCGCGCGCTACAGAGAGCAAGACAGAGATGGGGTGAGTGTCTGTCTGCTTGTCTGCTATAAGTTCTTTCTTTCCTCTCTGTTCAGATACTGCTGGTTATCTACCAAATGTCCCCCAACATGGTGTCAGCTGCAGCGATGACACACATGGATGACTTGGCCTGTGCCCCTGGTTTCTTCTAAATTAAGTATAGATGTACCTTACAATAGATTTGATTGCCATGGAAAGCAATGCTGATGTCACTTGGTCTGCCTTTATGTTCTATTTGTCCAACACAGCAAACAGTCTTTAAACAAGAATAAGGTTCAGTCCTGTTTGCAATTCTAACCCCTACTTGTTTTTCAAGTGTCCACTTGCCCCCTCAGAACAGAATCACAAGGGGTAGTGGTTTTAATCTCCCCCTATGAAATGGGACAACCCATCAAGACCCTCATACATCATCAGTAGTCATCAATGGCATTTATGTAAACTGACCACACATTTCCAATATACCGTCTAAATAATTTTTTTTTATACAGCCCAAAAAAATCACAATCAATCACATTGCCTCAGTGCAATGTGCTTCAGTCTTCAGCTGTGGTGATTACTTTCGCATTTCTATGCAAATACTGGTGTTATCACAATAGCATTTTGCATTTGTCTGACAGATAGAAAAACATAGATGCTCGCAATTCATACACAACTTTGTGCCATCAGTCGAGTCATCAAATACAAAAGAGCACTGCTTCATTATATAGCTGCTAGCGGTGATTTTTAGGCTAACATTAGCAACCTGTGCTCCTACCCTGCCAGTCTCCACTGATATTAGAAGAGCGGTACCAAGCGCAGCAACTTCACTGCTGGACTTCAAATTTCAGGTGTCCCACGCCATCAAAACAGGAGAATGCAACACTGAAATACATCAAAATGCAGGACTGTCGTGCACAAATCAGCCATAATGAAAAGTTTGCTAGCTAGCTAAGTAGATACTGAGACATCAGCAAAAGAATAGCGATTGTTAAAGAAAAGGACAATAATACAATGAAACAACAGAGTTCCCATAACCCTCAGTTTGAAGTGTGCATCTGAAAAACCTCTGTTTGGAGGGCCATGTTGCTCTGCCCTTCTATCCCATTAAGAGTCAGGACACCCTACTCCTTGGCGTAAATGCACAAAACGGAGGGGTAGGGCTGTATTGGGATTGGGCCAAAGAGTCTACAACTATGCTAGCTGCTCTGTTAGGCTGTACTTACATGTGCACAGTGATTTTCAGAGTTAAAAACTTCTCACAATAACACCATCTTCGACATTCCTGACCTTTTCTCTAACATCACAATCAGGTATATTTTTTGCACTTCTTAAAAATCTGGTGAGTAGATCTCCAAAAGATGTACAGAGCACATTCAGGAAGATGATCCCTTTTAACTTGATGGCCCCATGGCTTTCTCTGTTGGGCTCTTACAAGATGAATCATTAGTTTGTTGGAAATTCTCTTTTACTTTCGTATTGTTTGGACATTGCAGGGTAAGGGCAACTGGCAGGGCTTTGGGATGCTTTTACTAATGACCTTTTGGGTTCAGCTCAAACTCTGGTACGTTTGCCCATTTGGTTTGGTTTGTTTGGGCTGGTATGAGACTAATCAAGGAGAGCAGGACTGCCTGAAAATAGAGGTTTCAGTCCGCTTCCAAGTGATCTCTGGTAGGGGTTCTTTATTGGGATGAAAACAAGATGAAGAAGAGGAATCTTTATTTCTGTCACATATCATACAATCTACACCAGGACTAAACTGGTACTCTGCATTTAACCCATCCTGAGGGAGCAGTGGGCAGTGAGCATGCTGGGGAACCAACTCCAGATCTTAGCCAGTTCCTTGTTCAAGGACTGGAGAATCAACCTAATGTGCATGTTTTGATAGTGAGGGGAACGGGAGTATCTGGAGGAACCCCATGCAAGCACAAGGAGATGGGGAGAACATGTAAACTCTGCACGGAAAGGCCCTGCTCCAGAAGGATTTGAACCCAGGACCTTCTTACTGTGAGGCTAGCAAATTTTTAGCAGACACGTTCATTCACATATGGATGAATGATGGCACTTGGGAAGTCCGCTCGTGTTTGCCAGATCTAAGCCACAAGCAGACCATATGGCAACATGTCGGCCAGCTTGTGGCTCATATCAGGCAAACAGAAGCGGACTGCCCAAGTGCCATCATTCCACGCGGTATTTGGGCTGGATGACCATGTCTGGTGTGGGGAAGATCTGTTTCGCAATTTTGCTATCTGGGATGAGATTTTAGTAGGAATTCAAAAGTTACACTACCCAGAAATCAATCTTCTCATCAAATTTCAAGGAACTATCTCATCAGTGATCTGCGTTAGTGATGTATATAAATATACATATATATATATATATATATATATATATATATATATATATATATGCAAATCTTTTGGTAACCATGGTAACACCTATCCTATCCTATCCTAACCTACCCTAGCCCTGTGAGTGAAGGGATTTTTGAGTGATCACTCAGAATGTGAAAGAGGGTTTAAAGAGAGGTGTTTTGTTTTTGTCCTGTTACATGTGTTTTGGCAGCTTCTCATTAGTCATTATTCGTAATGAGTTTTAAAAAACAGCCATTTTTACACATATTTTCCTTGGGCACAGTATTTTTGCATACACTAAATGTAGCTGATGTACTGTCAGTCCATCTGCTCAGACAGTGATGACAGTATCAAGGTAAAAGGACAAGTTGTATTTTGGGTTCCCACTTCTCTTTTCTCCTTTTCACATGCTTTTCAACTTGATTTCTCTTCTTCTCAGCTGTCACCTTCTCTTCCATCAGCTGTGTGTGTGTGTGTGTGTGTGTGTGTGTGTGTGTGTGTGTAGGACATATAGAGGAGAACTGGTGCACACCTGCACAGTGTGAACTGTCCACAGGGAACGGAAGATCGGTAGTGCACAGCTGTCCACACACACACTGATGCTGCTCACACAGGAAGAAGACAGATAACGTGTAAAGACTTAGAAAGAGAAACTAGGAGAGAAAAGTACAATTATGTATAATTGAGAAATTTCAGGAGGTGTGTGTGTGTGTTTGCGTGTTGAAGTGTGTTGAAGTGTGTTTGTGTGCATGTGCTTTCATTAGTCATGCAGGCAGTGTGGGTCAGCTGTCAGTGAGTTCTGACACCCCACTGTCAAGGGCCAGTGATGGAAAAGCTGACACACACACACATCTACACAAACATCACTGAGTGCTGCAGGACAAGCATGTTGAGCGATCAGATGGCTGGTTTATTTCACTCTCTGGTTGAGAAGGAAACTCCTGGGACATAAAAGGACACTTCTTTGCACAACATGTCTCATGTGAGTTATCAATGAATCCCGTTTTTGGGTATTCAAGTGTAAGCAGCAGATTTACTGCCTGATAAAGGGGCTGGCCACATGCACACAGAAGGGCTTTTAAAAACTGAATCGAAAGAGCTGTTATTGTCCATTAGACTTGAAAAGCTTAGATCTTCCCTCAATGGCTCCTTGAACTCATTTGAAGGGACTTGGAGACCTATCGTAAATCATATTGAATCTTTGACATCTCTGCCTGAATGTGATGACTGACACTAATTGTTTGTTTTTTTTTGTTTTTTTTGTTTATTTATTTTATTTATTTACTTATTTATTTACTTATTTTTCTTACTTATGTATTTGTTGTGTGTACTCTGTATTGTTAATGTGACATTAAGGGATATACAATGTGGGAGGGACTAAAAGATAAGGGAAAAATGGTCAGAATGGAAGTCTTCTCTGTCACATTGCGCTGTTATGTTGCCTGTGAAATTGCTTCCAATAAATAAAGTTAATGAAAAAAAATTAAAAAAACTGAATCTCTGTTGATGCCAGGATATTTGGAATCATCACTGAAAGTTAATTAGCCGCAGTTTGAGTTTAGAAACACCAACAAAGATTTTTGTTTTGCTAAAATTTTGAACGTCTAATTTTTTAACATTGCATGTCAATAAATTATTATTGCATAAGTTGCAACAGACAGACCCACTAGTTTCCAAGTGTTATTATTGTCGGTGCAGCTGTTGTAAAGACAACTGGATCCTTTCAGTTTTCCTTGGAGTCACAAAAAACAAGAAAAGGACAAAACGTGAGTTTATCCAATCATTTAGTTTTCAATAGAAATGAATCGCCAGTTAACCTTCCTTTTCCTGGGTGACCGCGTGCCCAATGGTAGACAAAATTGTATACTGATAGCGAGGTTTATAAGAAACAAATGTAAACGCTGATGGTTTCATTCTTCTACATCCATTATATTGTGCAATTAACATTTATTTCATGATGATATGTTGAAGCAGAAATCTTCTTTACTGCCAGTTTAAGCTAAAAAGGATTAAAATTCTCATAGTAAGTGCTGTAGTAGATACTTATTTATCACAGATTCCATCCTTCCATTAGCTACACCTGCTAAAATTGGTGCAACTACTTGCATCTGTTGTTCAGTTTTAACAGTGTGTCAACAAAAAAAGGGGAGTACTAAGCTTCCTTAAAGGAAAGATCTATTGTTTGGTTATTGTACAAGATTTCATCACACCAAACTGAATGTTCCTAATATGATAGCAACAAATATAAGATTGTTTGTGTAAGTTACAATGTTCTCACAATCAATTTATATTAAGAGGTGAGAAGTTGACAAAAGACAAAGGGAGTGAGGAGGAGAGAGGACGCAGTGGGTGTCGCTGGCTTCGATGTTCTTCCTGCTGACAAATCACACAATTCTCTCCTCCACCACCATCGTCGTGTTTCTTTTTAATCGTAATCGCCCCCCCCCCCCCTTTCAGTATCGCCCTCCTGCTCTTCCGTCCTTTCTCCAAATTAACATCCTCCACCTTCACATTGAATCTATCTCTGTTTTATGTCTCACATCAACACTTCTGTAATCCTTTCATTCATTCCTCCTCCCCTTCATCTCCCGTCCTCCTTCCATGTTGACCTGTAGCCGTCACACACTCCTGTTTTGTAGCTCTTTTTCTATTTACCTTTCTCTCACATTCTTTTTCCCTCACTCACTAATAGTTATGTTATTATTTAAACTAATTTCATGCAATTTCACTTTCCACACCCCTTTCCTTCAATTTTTGAATGTCTATATTTCCTGCAAGACCATTTCGACCCACACCCTCCATTGCAATCCTGTATAAACAGTTTCGCAAGGGGAAAAAAAAATCTGTACTTGTACAATTTTTATATATATATTACACACACACACACATTCACACACAGGGTCAAAGTCCAAGGTTTAGACATGAATATGTATTCAGTCCTCAGGTGAAGAAGCGACAAGTGTATGTGGCTATTTGTACCTTGGTGTGTATACAATAGGTGTGTTTGTGTGTGTGGGAGCCAGGCAGGATAGAGTACCAAGGAGGGAGGGTGAAATGTTCATTGTGTGACCCGCGATAATTAGCTTCATAGGTCTGTCTACCCTCCTATCCTCCTGGGAGAGGGGGTGGGGGGTGGGGAGAGAGAGACAGAGACTGCAGGACGAAGAAAGGACTTGGAGATGGCATCAACATTAATTGGTGAAATATACGAAAGCTTGCACCTGTTATTTATTACGATTGTTTGAAATGCTGAAACAGCAGACAAATATACATGTCTTTGAGAAAAGACAAAAAGTATGTTCAGGTGTTATGATAGAGTAGAAAAAATGCATTGGGGTGAAATTGTTAAAGTTAAATTTTTTCGTTTTTTGTTTTGTTGTGGAGTTTTTTCTTAGTTTCTCTCTTCCCTCAACACACTTGGATAGAATGCAAAGATACATGGAAACAAAAAAACACAGAATGTAAATGTAAATTGTCTTTCTACAAGAAACTCAAAAGGCCATCTTTAAAATATTAATTGCTTTAGCATTACACTCTTATAAAACTGCAAGACCTAGGTACAGCCATCCCAATCACCAGATTAAAATGTTGAAGGTTAACATTTCTGAAAGCCAATGACACATTTGTATTTGCCATAGACTACATACCATATTGACATTTCTACAATATCTGTGATATCACGATATCAGGAAGTGGAGGGGGTGATGATGGAGGCTGCCAAGCCAGTGACCACAGTTTGAGACTTCATTTCAACATTTGTAAGCATGAAACATGAGCTTTTCCTAACCCTCAAGTGCTGTTTTTTGTGCAAAATTGAACCGAGAGAAACATAAAATTGCAACAAAGAAAAATAAAAAGAAAGAGAAGAAAGAAATAGTTTCAACATATCCATGTTTGCTGCTCAAAAGAGAGGGTAGGATCACACAACACGTCCAACTTTGGGAAATCACACAGTTGTCGAGAGCTACTGTGTCTTGATGAAACTTCTATATATGTTGAGCAGGGCCACTGACCAGCATCTCAAATGTATCTGAATTTTGCAAGAGGAAACTATGTGACATCCAGTATTTCACAACAGGCTATAGCAAAAATCTAATTTAAAACATTTGGTATGATCATCTAACTTTACAGGCAAAAACAGCAGAGTCATCTGCATAGAAGTGGAAATGAATTCCATAACTTTGTCTAATTTTGCGAAGATGTAAAATATAATAACATGAGCAGCTTTAAAACTGTAATTAGTTTGTTGTCATCTACAGCAAAGTGAAGTTTAACTGTGCATGTGGAACATCTGTTATATTACATACAGAAGCAGCAGCTCTAGCATTAGCTACCAATGTTGATACACTTCAAATCTGATAAGAAAATGGAGCTATTAGTGACATGATATTTCTTTTGTGAAACAATGGAGAGTTGCAATAAACAGATTTACATGAACATCAAAACCATTATATAAAAATCCATTATTAATCCACACGGTATTAAAGTCTTGATTTAATAGACTCTTTTCATTCACAAGCAATGAAGCCTTGGAACAACTGGACCATTATCCTGATTTATAGCAACTCAACTGTCATTCATGGATCTAATATAATCAAACCACATGTGCTTGGTTTGCACATGCTGTAAACTTGGAAGTGCTGAAACTCCTCTCCCCCTAAATAGCTGGTTGTGCTACGCCAATGCCACCTATCAGGAAATGTGTTATGTTAGCATGGTTCAGGTCAGCACACACACAGTAACTCTGCTCAGATCAGTTCAAGGTTGAGGGGTTATGAAGTCAATCTCAGCCCGTTATACGGAAACCACGTCCACCCTGCATTATTTTGCACACATTTTATCCTCTGAAGGGATCCTGACATGCCAAAATGTACACACACACAAACATGCGAACACACTTATACATGCATACCAGTAGACTGACATGCATAGACACGAATATCCACAGCCAAGAAAGGACACCAAAAAGCAGGTGCGCACACATTCACATACCCTTCAACCCTGCGCACCACGCCTCCCTGTCAGGTCAACCTTTAATGATGCTGGAAGGAAAGAGAGCGAGACAGATAGACAGAAAGAATGGTGTGAAATGTTGCCTCTCCAAATTAAGTTGAGGTCATCCATTTTTAGGCAGTGAAGGAGGGATGGGGAGGTGTAGAGGGGAGGGAGGAGGGACGTAAATTCTGAATGCCGCATGTTTTTAAAAAGAAAAATCTGCATAAATTCTGGCAGATGATTGGCAGGAGAGGGTGTGGAGGGAAAGGAGAACAGGGAGCGAGAAGGAGGAAAACATGAAGGAAGTGAGAATAAGAGATGCTGAGATTTTGTAAACACCTCAATATTTCATTGGTACTATTGGTTTCTGTAGGATACTCAAGTGGAGAACTGAGCTTTAAACGAGAAGTTTCAAAGACACAAACTAGGAATCTCAACTTTTCATATCTGTGACCAAACATTCATTCAGAAAAGACAAACTGAACTGGCAGACTTCTCAACACTTTCCATGTGAGAAAAGTCACATAGCACACGCGGCCGGTGAGGCTGGAGATACTTGTTGTAACGGCCACACTATTATTATGTTTATAACTATTCTGTTATTCTGCACCCACAATAACCACTCAAAATCCTCAGGGGAAGCACCAGTTTACAGTCCTGTAGCTGTTGAGATATTTCAGTCTGGACCAAAGTGCTGAACCAACCAGCATTGCCATCCTTAGAGGCCTGCAAGGCTAGTAATCATCAAATACAGAACTACAGGATTTATGACTGAAGTGATTTAAGTATTTTTTCCTCATTCTCTTTTGTGTTTTGACAATTTTTCTTCTATCATGTGCGTTATCCAATAATAAATATTGTAGTTATAGCAAATGTGTGCACAGCAGGTAGATGTTCATATATTTTGTCCCTTCATCAGCAATTAGCTGGCTGAGTGAACACCTTGCATCATGCTGTGGGAAGTGGGATACATCTACTGTAACAACCTTGAACTACTGTAATATATTGAGCTGTGATATGTCAAGTTTTTTAGGCAATTAAAAGCCAGCTGAATTTACTGATACAACTGTATCTTTAGGAGCAGTTTCCTAAAATCCATAATACATTGTCATCATAGGTGGTTTTACCAGGAATATAGACTCTGCAAGTTGAGAGCAACTGAATCAAACATTTTCACAGGAAATATAGAGATTATGTTTCCAGTACATACTGGGAATATCTATGGATATTTCCCCCAAATGCGGTCACCTTGGAAAGCAACCTTTCAAACATGTCCTTGTAAACAGAATATTTATTTTATAACACGTTTGTTTCCTCAGGTTCATGCCTGGAGCTTTGATTTGGTTTTGTCTCTGTATATTTATATCTTACACTGAATGATTACAGGTAGGAAATGCACACCTGTCAGCAAGTTACCGCCGATTCTATGAAGAAACTTGAAGAAACTACATATGTGTAAGATCAGAAGAGGGACAACTGAATGCTTCTATTCCTCCGTGTTGGAGAACAATTGGTGTTAGGTGCAATCTTTTGTGTAATGCTCCCGAAAAAGGCAGCAGCTATAGGGGAAAATGGTCACCTATTAGAAATATGGCTGATTATATCTTACATTCTGCCCACAACACAAAGGCAGCGATACATTTCCTAATCCTCCCAGATTGAACAGGAGTATGATGGTGATAAAGGCCTAAGGTGACAGGCTGGTCAGGTGACACCCAAGGAAAGGAGTCTTGCTGGTTCTTAACTAACCTTCTACTTTTCTCTGAGGGCATGCCCACCCTGTCTGTATTACAATTGCTGGACATTACTGAAAGGCTAATGTCCTTCATCACTCTATTAGCCTTCTCACTAACTTCTCTTTCCACGAGATAATTATCTGATTCCTCACAGAGAATAGAGCCACCAGGCAGTTGACAAGAATATATAATTATTATTATTATATAAACCTTTTAAAGTATATTTTGAATTGTGTGGTTCTCTCAGTGACACTCTTTTATCGATAGCTGATAGGATTTTCCAATTGGATTTTGGATTATTGCAGGAAATAAGCTCTGTGGCAAACACAAGTTTATGATACTTAAATGTTTTGTTCAGAAGATGAACACTTGTGTGATTTTTGAAGCCTAAATGTAATCTCTAGAAGTAAAAAGCTAACGTTAGGCTATCACCAAGTACACCACCACAGTCACATGACTTCAACACTAACCACCACTAAGCTTCCTACTACACTAACACACTTTACTATAAATTGATCAATCTACAAGTTGTAAAGTTAGACTAAGAATAGTTTGCAACTACAGTCAGCCTCTGAAGAAGGACTAGTGAGTAGAGGAGTCTCGATGAGTTACATGTTCGGCGTAACACAACTTGATGTCCTTGAGAACTAGTTTTATTTAGCCACTTGTTAGCAACCGCCTTCAGACACCCAAACGCTTAAATATTCACAAGTGGGGTATTTACTTACATATTTTATGTCGTACAATAATTCCCAAGCTTGTGTTAACCGCAGGCCTTATTTCAGGCATTTCACTGAAAACCCTTTCAAAAAAATAATTGACTTCGAGATGAGGGAACCTGAAGCACAATAATGTCAACTTATTTCACAGTTTTAGGACTCATTCCTGTGGCACTCTATAGCTTGTGGGTAATATTTTAAAGCCGGCGACAGTGCGCTGTATTTTAAAGTTGTCTTCTATTGTTGGCCGACCCATTGTTTCAAACACCTTTAGTTATTGCCCCATAAAGTTTCTCCTTTTCTGCTTTCATGGGGATCGTTTTAGGCTAGAGGATGCCCATGTCCTGTCTGCAAAGTCTCTGATCCATTGTCACCTTCAAGTGTTTCAACCATTGTTCAGAAGCTCTCCTCACAATTGACCAAACCCTTCTGTTACTCCTTCACCCTGTTTAAACCTTTATGCGAAAAAAAATGCTGGATAACCAGACCTCATTATCCTGTGTGTCACCTCCTCCTTTCCAACCTTCTTTTGAGCCTTCCTGTCCTGGGCCGTGCACGAAACATGCCAGTTTGTGTTTCCAGTCAGGATGCTTTCTATTGCTCTTCTGAAAAAGTTGACAAGAACTTAGCTTTCTTAAGTTTCTTTAAAATGTAGAATCTTTTCGGTGCTTTTTTAACCAGGGTGGTGATGTTAATTCCCAGGAACCTAAAACTGTTCACCTGCTCCACCTCAGCTCCAATGATGTAGACAGGGGTGTGTGTCTTTGCCTCCTTTTTTTCTAAAATCAACAATCATCTCCTTGGTGTCCCTTAAATTGAGCAGTAGATTATTCTCTGTGCACCGCTCTGCAAGATTGTTGATTTCCTCCCCATATGAACGCTCATCGTTGTTTATAATACGGCCAATGACGGTGGTGGTGTTGTCTACATACTTCAGTATAGAGTTCTCTCAGTATCTGGGAGTGCAGTCACGGGTGAACAGTGTTAACAAGAGGGGGCTGAGCACACAGCTCTGTGGGGCTCCGGGGTTGAGCACTATAGTAGAGGAGGTGTGGCTGCCAGTCACAAATTGTACAACACATTTTAGTTTAATAATACATTTTAAAAAGATTCCACGATACTTAGGCCCAGCAGCCAGCTGGTCATCAACTGGTGGACACCCTAATGTGTGAGTGTCAACTTGCTGGTACAGGTGTATCGATACTGCAGAAAATGACTATTGAAACTGTCTCATATATTCAGAATTGCACTATTTGTCTCCCAACTTTGGTTGTTGTCTTCCAGCTTTTCAAAAGGTTTGTTTGTTTACCCGTCTCTGCTTGATTGTGAGGGATCACAGGAACATGCGGTGGGAATTTCTGTTCAGAAGTGATAGTTCTTTTAAAGATAGAGCTCATTCTTAGTCGAGATCAAAGGCACCGGCTTGACGACCCTCTACGTGTGTGGGCCGTCAGAGGTGGCGCCCTCATGTCTGTGTCTGTGTAATTGCTTTGTTTTGATGGAGACAGAGGGTAGAGCTGCTTTGGACTCCTCTTGTCCACTCGACATCGCTCCAGGCAAAAAAAGAAAATGCAACAATCCAAAAACAGATGCACACACACACACAAACACACACACACACATACAGACTCGAATAACAAAAATACACACTTGTTTTCACCCACACACACCCCATCTTTATCTTTCTTATCTGACCCGTCTCCACTCCGATCTCCTCCTGTGCTTTAAATGTAGCTTTGATAAGTGAGGACTAAGCAGGAGGCAAAACGGAGATGGTGGAGGCTTAATGAGGAGAAATGGGAGCAGATAGGGCGGAGGAGGAGGAGGAGGAGGAGGTGAGAAGGAGGACCGAGGAGGAAGGAAGGAAGTTGCAAGAAAGAGAAAGAGAGAGAAGGCCGAGGAAAAGAGACTGGAGAGGTGTCTGTGTGTGTTTTCATGTGTGTGTGCTGTGTCCATGGTAGCGGTGGACACACACTGAGGAGGGAGATTGGAGGAGGACAGCGGAGAGCACACCCACTCCTCAGAGCGAGGGATTGAAGCAGAGACAACAAGGGGGGGTGATGAAGAAGAAGAGAGATAACACTGGAGATGAGACCAAAGTGAGACAGGTATATTTGTGCGTCTATCTATCGAGATCAGTCAAACTATCACCCATGTTTTCCCCTCACACACATACACACTCACACAGCGATCAATCGCCACTTAGTGGAACACAACCCTCTCGCTGTGTTTTTGAAGTCTGATTACCAGCTGGGCGGAGATATAAAACTGCTCTATTTGTCCGTCTGTTTCTATTTATCTAGCTTTCCCTCTCTGTCGTATGCACAAACACACACACGCAGCCTTCTTCTCATGGATTTCTTTTTCTTCTGGACTTTCAGACCTATTAGAACTCAGCATGACGTCTACTGGAAAAAAATGAGTGAGCTGCCGTACGAGCTGTTGAAGTGATTAGGAGCTTGTTTTTGCGGCTCTACAATTCTTGCTCCATCATAATTATCTAAGTGCCAGTTAGGTGAAGTCTTTATCCCGGGTGGGTTACAATACACTGCGAACTGAGTGCCTTTCACCAGAAGTGTCACAAAAGGTGGTTTTTACCAGGAATAGAACTATCTCATGAAACAGTGGTTTATATCAAATACCTGTCCCTGTAAAGGCCAGATATCGTAAAAAAAACCCGTTTTTTTTTACCTTTCATAAGCATTCCGTGGAGAATGAAAAAGTTCTGTAGTTTTAGTTAGTTAAATTTAGTAAGTTTTAAGGGTAATGTTATTAGGAAGAAATATTACAGTATACAGTCCTGTTTTTTTAATAAACTAGAATTACTGGTGGCCAGAACACTTTTAGCAGAATTTTATGATGTGTGTAACAGGTGACCTTTTGATTATCAAATGACATAACGTCATTATTTTATCCTATTAGACATTTGTCTAAAACTTTATCGTAATTATCCTATTAATTCTTGAGTTATGGCCAAATGTGTTTTGTGAGGTCACATTGACCATGACCTTTGACCTTTGGCCACCAAATTCTAATCGGTTCATCGTTTAGTTGAAGTGAACATTTGTACCAGATTTGAAGAAATTCCCTCAAAGTGTTGAGATATTACGTTAACAAGAACAGGATGGACGGATGGGCAGACAACCCAGAAACAAAATGCCTCCGGCTACAGCAGAGGCATAAAAACATCATGAAATTGTTTTTAGAAAACTATCTCAGTCCCATTACCAATAACAATCCCACACAGTTCCTTTCCTCTGAAAAGCAAAGACCAACATTACACTTGTCTCCAAGCCTATTAGTGTGTCTTTTATCGCAGTGTGCTCTCTTTTTCTTCACTGGAAAACGTGTGATTAGGTCTGTGTGTACATCCACTGGGGAGTGCACAGATGACCTCTTGGCTGGGACCCTGTTTGGTGGAGGGCCTCTTCTAAACATTCAAAAGGCTCCTTGATGAGTTGTCTTTATTTTCGATGACAGCAGTCACATCCTGGATGTGGTCGTGGTGCTGCCTATCAGAGGGTTGGCTTGCTTTCCTTTTGATTTCCTTTGTGAGCACTGTTTCTCAATATGAATGCTGATTTTAGCACTATGCAGAAATGCCTTGGCTTTTTTTCAAAACTGCCTTTTGTAACAAATGGTTGTCCTGTAGCAGAATCATCTGATATTTGCACCAATATGGTAACTTTAACTAAGCATCAGCATCAGAAGGATCAGTCAGAACTGACCCATAGAGGATATCACATTTAACCCTCCAAAATGTCTGATACAGTATGATTTTACAACACGCTGTGTTCTATCGGATAATAGATGACAGTTTTATTTGTTTCTAGATGTCGGAATTGATATCAGAATTAAGAATTGTACATATTTGGGACCTTTAAATTATACTGCTGCTACTGTCCTTTGTGCACCAGGTGAAAGGATTTTATGAAATGAATCAAATCTATAAAACAAATCTGAAGTGCTGGGATACTGAAAGGTGCCTCCAAACAATTTTTATTCAGCTTTGTGAATCACTGACAGCATCACCTTGATCTTGCAGTGATTCACTTCGGAAAAAACACATTTTTTAGATAATAAAGCAGTTACATGTGAACTACTTGTTAACTGTACACCAGCCCTGACATTCAACAGATGGAGCAAAATTGATTCATCAATAGTCACTGCAAGCTTGAATAGATACTAGATTTTGCAGGGCTGGCATAGATGGGCACAGAGGAGTGAGGTTACAGATAATGCAGTATGAAAACCCAGAGGTTCTAACAATGAGCAATGTACACTTTGAGCCAGGTTTGATCTACAGTCCAAACCATCCACAGATTATTTGAAATACAGGCAAGAGAACAGATGTTGTCATTTGAAAGAACGTTACAGACTGAAAAAAAATGTGATGATGGGACAGACCCACCATCCACGACTGAAATGTAGAAGTAGATATGATAAAACTAGGGCTCAGACTAATGATTATTTTCATTACCAACTTATCTATCCCAGTGCCCAAGGTGACAGCAGTCCAAAACACAATGATATTCAAAATACTTTGACATACAAAGCAGCAAAATCTCACATGGGAGAAGCTGAAAGCAAACGATGTTCGATGTTTTTACTGAAAAAAAAGTTAAATGAAAAAAAAAGCAATTTTCAAATTACTTTCATAATACTATTGGACTTAATGTTCCAGTACTAATAATAAAAAAACGCCATTATAATAACTTAATTGAGGATAAAATGAAGATAAAACTGCAGTAAAAGCATTAATGGATCAAAGAAAGACTGAATGAGAAAAATACAGCAAACATGGCATCCAGCTGTGATGACGACTCTTTGTCACACAACCTTGTGTCCTTTTATCTAATAGTCAGTAAACTGTCAAGACAGTGGGTGATTTGATCATTCTTAACAGGGGGGATGGCCCAGTGAGAGCACCCCTCTGTTTGCACACCACAGACCAACACATCCCTCCCATAGGATATTGTTGCAGGATGCCTCAACCATAACTGTGACTTTTTTAATTCTACAATTCAATTTTAGTTATCCTCCTCCTCTCCCTACTACAAGAGGGAATAGAGAATATCATAGGTCCAAGATGAAACCGACAGAAAGGTGTGACTGAGAGAAAAAGTTGCTTTTACAAATCTGTCTGCTATTTCAGCATCACGGACAGCACCATGGAGTCCTCAGTCCACAGCGCAGTGATGTTGCCATGGCCGTGGTCATAGATTGTAACTTGCAAACCTCAGTCAGATAAAGGATCAATGAGTTAGGCAGGCTAGACTAAGATATTCTACTGAGCAGCCCCTCTGTCCCTGCACTCTCCCTAGATGGGAGAGTTGGCATGGCAGGTTAACAAGGGATGGTATCCTCCTTCCAATCCCTGACTTATTGTAGGGGTTCAAAAATTACATATCTGATTCAAACTAATGCAAGATACAGAGATACAGTTACGTTGAACCAGACAGACAAACGACATAGCAGCTAAAATTAATCAAAAATTGATGGGGCTTTGATAAAAACATGTTTACGTTACATTTGACACAGGGAAGTTACCGTATTTCTAAGGACATGCACCTACAGTATATAGTGTTGCTGAAGTTACCACAATAAGTGTTGCTTCTCCTTTGCAACTAGCTAAAAAGTCGCCCAGTCAGAATCCTGAGTGAATGAAAGGATTTTTTTAAAAATTCACCATTTTTCTAATGGTGTTCTAATAAATAATAACAATTTTCTGCTGCACCACCAGTCTTTAAGGTAAGTCCCGCCCATTATCACTCTCTAGCAGTTGTCTGCAGTCTCTGGTAGTTGAGCAAGCTTGGAGCTTGGATGAACCTTGGTCAACTTTCCTGTTTCCTGTTAAGCCTACATGTGCTATGTGCTAGCTTTGTCCATATTGAAAAGAAAAACAAGTTAACATGATGGTTAAAGATGTTGTTGGGGGACCTGTAAAAGCGACACCCTGACTGTGTGGAAGGTGTTTTGTTTATTCCGTTTTTAAAACCGAAGATACATTCTTTCTGCTGTAAAGAGCGGACTAGGACTGTGGTCAAGCCAGACGCCTCTCATTTTTAGGCGCATTTTTACGTCTCATTATATCGACGCCACAATCTTCACGGACACATCCCATTCTATGTAGTCACATCTTAGGTTAGTTACTGTTAGCAAAGCGCTAGCTAACATATAACAGTCAGCACCATGGTCTGTAGTCAGGAATAACTACATAGAGTACCAGGCAGCGCAGGCGTGATGTTGACTGATAATCTTGTCATCCTCGGCCTCCACTTAAAGACTGAGTGGCTTTTCTCATTTCATTCATGCTGGAATAACTGAAAACATCCTTCCAATAACTGAAAACATCCTGAAAACATCCTTCCATCACTTACATACTTCAGGACTGCTCACTCCACTGAAACGGCCCTCCTCACAGTGACTGAGTAGCTCTGGGCCGCCAGAGCCTTGTCCCACTCGTCAGTCACTCGTCACTCGTCCCCTCCCTGGCTGTCTGAATCGCTGCGAACCAACAGATCGGTGCTACGAGCGGCAGAGAGAAAATAGAGAAAATCTCATTATCCTGATGACCTTGCTCACTACCACCACCTCCTGTCTGACTTCTCATCAACTGTTTCAGCAGCCAAATCTGCCTTCTACCTGTCTAAGATCAACTCCTCTGCCTCCAACCCCAGGAAACTATTCTCCATATTCTCTTCGCTCCTCACCCCTCCTACCGCTCCCCCTCCATCCTCCCTCACTGTTGATGACTTTGCAACTTACTTTACTAAGAAAGTAAAAGACATCAGCTCCTCATTTACTCCTACGCCCTACCAAAATGCACCTCCCCCAACCCTCACCTATAACAGCCTTACCTGCTTCAGCCCCCTCTCCTCTGAAGATGTTCACACACTAGTTACGTCTAACCGTGCCACCACCTGTTCCCTCGACCCGATTCCCTCCTCCCTTCTCCAAAACATCTCACACGACATCTTGCCTTTCCTCACCACCCTGATCAACTCCTCCCTCACTTCTAGCCATATTCCAGCTACTTTCAAGACAGCTACAGTAAAGCCACTCCTAAAGAAACCCACTCTAGACTCGGCTGACATCCAAAACTACAGACCTGTATCTCTTCTCTCATTTCTCTCTAAGACCCTGGAACGTGCCGTCTACAACCAACTGTCTTCCTACCTTTCGCAAAACGACCTCCTTGACCCCAATCAGTCAGGCTTCAGGACTGCTCACTCCACTGAGACAGCCCTCCTCACAGTGACTGAGTCGCTCCGGGCCACCTGAGCCTCGTCCCACTTGTCAGTCCTCATCCTCCTCGACTTATCCTCTGCGTTTGACACAGTCAACCACCAAATCCTCCTCTCCACTCTGGCCGAACTTGGCATCGCTGACTCTGCTTTAACCTGGCTCGCATCATACCTGACAGAACGCACCTTTCAGGTCATGTGGAATGGCTCCTTGTCCAAACCCTGCTCCCTGGAAACTGGTGTCCCTCGAGGCTCAGTACTAGGACCGCTTCTGTTTTCACTATACACTAGATCACTAGGCTCTGCAATCACGTCACATGGATTCTCTTACCACTGTTATGCTGACGATACCCAGCTGTTCCTCTCCTTTCCCCCATCCTCCAATACCCACGTTGCCACGGGCATCTCAAAATGTCTGGCAGACATCTCCGCTTGGACAACTGCCCATCATCTCAAGCTCAACCTTAGTAAAACTGAACTCCTCTTCATCCTGGGGAAAGACTGCCCTCACATGGACCTGTCAGTCACTGTCGAGGATGTCACGGTATCGCCTTCATCGACTGCGAGGAACCTGGGTGTAATCCTCGACGACAGACTATTCTCAATAGTCTCTACAACTCTACAACATCCGCAGGATCCGGTCTTTTCTCACAAAGGAAGCAACGTTACTCCTGGTTCAATCGCTGGTCATCTGCACTTGTATGTTCCTACCTTTAGCACTTACATCATAGCACTTATGAAAGGTATCCTTGATAAATGGCAGCTATTTTTCTCGGAAGAGGGCTTGAATATTGTTTCTATCTTTTCTACTTTATCAACGGTGGACAAAAGCGTCTGCTAAATGGCCTAAATGTAAATGTAATGTAAATGTACTGTAGTCCTTGCTGTCGACTTCTGGAAGCTATATTACCTGACGCACATGAACTATCTAAAAAACACACAAACATTGTCAAGCTTGTCCGACCTAGCAACAATAGCTAATGGGGGCAGGACTGAGGATGGCTCAGTTGTTCAACATTTTGGCAAATATGCTTGTTGGAATTTCTTGACGAGAGCTAAATGAGAAGACTGATACCTCACTCACGTCCGTTCACCAAATATGTAGCAAGAGCCAGTGAACCCTCATTTAAGCTTAGTATAAAGTCTGCATGCAACGCAAATTAGCTAGCCTCTGCCCAATGTAGGGGGAAAAAAACAAAACTCTAAGGTTCACTTGTTGACATGTAATCTTTATCCTATCTCCTTTGTTTAATCCAGACACAGAAATGTTAAAATGAAAAGTTATGGTTTTACTGAAGTCTTTGTTGCCTGGTAACCACACAGTGACATAAAACTGTCCCAAAATGTTGAACTTTTCCTTTAATGACAAAAATAGTCAGATTTTTAAATGTCAGCCTGTTACTGTGTATATGATAGATAGACAGACAGACAGACAGACAGACAGACAGAGAGAGAGAGAGAGAGAGAGAGAGAGAGAGAGAGAGAGAGAGAGAGAGAGAGAGAGAGATAGATAGATAGATAGATAGATAGATAGATAGATAGATAGATAGATAGATAGAAAGATAGATAGATAGATTCTGCTGTTGACTGCAGAAGAATGAAAAAAGTACGTAGGAGGACAGATAGAGGGAGGAATGGTGAGGACGCGTGGGAAGACGTGGTCATTTGTGTGCGTGTGCTTCAGAGTGGGTGTGAGTGTGTGTGTGTGTCTCCTATTCATCCGTGCTGGCCTTGTGCTTCTCTTATGTTAGCTGAAGGTTGAGCCTTGGGCTCCAATGAAAAGAACCCATCGGCAAGCAGTGAGCGCCCTGTTCCTGTTTGAGTGTGTGTGTGTGTGTCTTTTGTGTGTGCAGCGGGTATACACACAAACACACGCACACACACACAGGCAGGTTCCTGTTAGCCTTGGGCATTCAGGACCCACACACATTGAAGACACACTCTCCCTTTGTTCCTTCCAAACAGCTCTATAGAAAAGTAATAACGACAGGAGAGCTCTGACTGCAAATTCAGCCATCTCCTCTGCTTATTTTATTTTCCCTCCCTCTTCTCTTCTCCATCGCTCTGGTCCTCGTTGCCTTGTTCGTCTGTCTCACTCCTTATGTCTCTTTGTCGATGTCTTTCATGATGATTTGTCTGTCTCTGCTTGTCTAAACACTTCTTTTCAGTTTCATTCAAATAAATCCAGTTCAATTCAAATAGATTAATGAAACAAAGCAAAGTATTTTCGCTCTTTTTCACATTTGTTCTCACACACTCTGTTTTCCTGTCCCTGTGTCTATCTTAGTTTTAATTTTATCTTACCAAGCTGCCGTCCTCTCTCTCTGCTTCTCCCCACTTATTTCCTCCCAGTCTGTCACCGTCTCCTCTCTCTCGGCTCACGCTGAGTTTGCCTCCAGCCCTCCGTGCCTCTCTCTCCCTCTCAGCCTGTTTTTCTCTCCTCTCTCCTTCGATCTGTTTATTCTCTGCTTGTTTTTCTGGCCTCCACAGCTCTCTCCCTCCCTAGCCCTGCCCTAATACCATCACCTCACCTCTTCATTTCTACCCCCTCCACTGTCTCCACTTGCTCCCCACTCTCTCCTCAGCCCTGCCCCCTCTCTCTGTCCTCTGTTTTAACTTTAATCTTAATCATTCACTGGTTTATTTGTTTTTTTCCTTTTAGGTGCCCCCCTCCTAGGCAGCAGTCAACCTTTCTCTCCCACTGTTTTTTTTGTCAAAACTTCGCAATATGTTTGTATTGTTCGAACTCCTGCCGACATTTTTTCACTGTTATTTCTCAGGTTCCTTTTTTTTTGTTTTCATGTGTTTTTCCTGGAGTTACTTGGAGCATTATGATCCGCCCCAGAAAATTAATAGAAATGTTCAAAATCCCAAGAGGGAAGCCTTCCTCTTAGCTCAGAGTGCACCCTGGACCTTTATAAGGTGGTGCATAGTTTTTCCGCAGGCATTGGTGAGGAAAGTAACACCTGTTTGAAAGAAGCACTATGTAGTTTTGGGGAAGACATTTTAATCAGAAGAGAAAGATCTTTATTGAAACTACATAAACAAACTCTCTTCATTTTCATGAGTGAATAAACTGAATAAACAAACTTATATGTGTTATATGTGGCGGACCCTGCCACCTTTCTAGCTTCAAGCAGTGTTCTGGGACCTTATTTTCCTCTGAGAACAGCTTGTTTATTCAGTGTTGGAAATAATTACTATTTCTAAATTTGTGTTATTACCTAGTTAACATTGTAAATATTAAAATTCTGAGGTTTAATTTCTTCTCCAAAACTACATTGTGCCCCTTTAAGGTGACACATTTCACAGCGTGACTGGGTATTTGCACAACTGCAGCCATTTGACAACACTAATAGCATTCCAGAAGTCATAATATGTCATACTATGTGAACTGTTTGTCAGCACACTTTATTTTGAAGGTCTAACCAGGCGTTGTACATTACATATTGTTGCCAACATCGACCTTGGACTCTTCATTTTGGAAGCGTAGCCAGACATTGCTTATGTTAGTGCTAACTTGACCTTGGAGCCCTTCACATGCAAAACTGACATTAGAGGGGTAGGTAGAGCGTCATAGTAAGAAGCTTAAGGGCACTGACCAAGCTGCCAAATCTGATGCTTCGAATGTATGAGCGTGTTGGGTTATTGTGACCAAACATTTAGCTAACTTAGGAATAACATATATTGGAAACTTCACTTGTTTCATAATTACTGAAAAAATACAGTGTTAATAAAAAATATTGTAATTGAATAATTCATGCATAAATGAATTGAACATTGTAAATGTGAAACCCGTCTTTTGTTTCCGAGGAATAAATCTCGCCATGAACTCTGCAGCCATCTATTCTCTGTACATGATTAGTCTGTTCGGGGGCTTGTAGCCAATCCCAGCATGCTTTGGGCGAGAGGTATGTTACACCTTGGACAGGTCGCCAGATTATCACAGAGCGAACACACACACAGTAGAGACAAACAAACACGTGCACTCACATGACCCAAATCATGTTTATTTTGAGGTCAATGACAGAAACGAGTTAGAGAACGCTTACTCTGTGGTATCGAAGATCGAAAGCAAGAAATGACGTGCGATACGCATGACCCCTGGTTAACAACTCATTTTGCTACCTTTCTCTCTCTGTATAGAATCTCAAAATCTGCTTCCCTTTTGTATTCTTGTGGGAACATGAGGTTTAATGCATTTCAATAAACGTGCATCACATCATACAGGGTTCTTGTGACGCTGACATGTCCCCTGCCTGCAGTGTCATCTGTTTTCTTTACAGCACCGCCTCACTGTACTGGGACACAGAATACATGTATGTGCTAATGTAAGCTGCAGGAGGGCAACACTGTGAAAGCACAGGTGTACCTTTAACACACAAAGGATGTAACACCCATGGCAAGTCTAGTTACGCTGACATGTTTTTCACACGGTATGTATAAAATGGCATGTAAAAATAAAGGTAGCTATAATGAGAAGTAATAAAAGCAGTATGCATTTGAAAGGGGCAATTTTAAAGATATGGCCAGAATTTTAGTTTAAAACATTTAAAATGTGAAGTGTGAAGAAACAACAGTGTTGATGTTAAGTGCATGACGTCCATGTACTGTTTCTGCACTATGTAACTTCAGTGAGAGAGTAGATCACAGTGTTACATACATGTTTCCTTCAAGATACAAGTTTTCAACACATAACATTGTTAAGACGTAATGAGTTTTGTTTGTAGTTAGCACCTCATATCTGACAAATTGTTACAGACTTTCACAGTGTTGTTTATCATCATCAGCCACTCCGCTCCAACCTCAAACAAAAGCATTTCAGACCCGTCCTAAACTGAACTACCATTGAAGTTGGTTCAGTTTCGTTAATCATGATATGGATAGTAACACGAAGAAAATTTCAATTTTGGGCATTGAAACTTTTCTTGTTGAAAATATCAGAGGTATCTCAATGGAAGCCATTGAGCCAAGCCAAACCACTGAGCTGCAAAGGTGCAAGGCTGCAAGGTTTCTGAGAGCTGACAGCATCAGTTGTGACACACGCTGACATCTGTGAAAAGTTGAAAAGCTTTGAAATACAAAACCATTAACTGCTTCTGAAAAATGAAACAAGACAATGTGCATTTTGTTGTTAGTCAGCTCCTATTAAACAAGCTCAATGCCAAAATAATCCAACACTCAAAGTTGTGTTTGAAGGCAGTGAGAGTCTGTGATAGTGAGAGCAGCTCCGGGTGTTCATTAATTACCACAGAAGATCAAACACCTGTAGGTGACTGCCCTTGAGGACTGGAGCTGAACACCTTCCTCCCAGCAGGCGGAGGTATCAGTAAAGCAGTATTAATGATGGAATAAACTTTGGCCTCGACAAATACATTAAACCCACCCCCTCCCCCTACAAACACACACCCGCCAACCCTCCTCTTGTTCCTTCTCTCCGTCTCTGTCACTGTTAAGTGCTCCCTGTGACCCCAGCTAATGGTGTTCCAGTTCTTCCTCATGTCTCCATTGGGGAAACACACAAACACGCCTGCAGTAAACACACTGTATTGTACATTTCTACTGTGCTGTCAGCCAGGACCGAAGCAGACTTGCAGGCTGGGGGGTTACAGTGATAAGTGTGTTTCATTTAAAGTCTTATTGATCAGAACAGCTAATTATACCCATTTGTTAACCTGTTTTTGTCTTTTAGTCTGTATGTGATGTCTGTGGTGGAGGGCTATTTTGGTGATGTAACACTGAAATTAGTAATTGTGGGCTTACTTTGCTTTCTAGTCCTCACTGTTCATCTCTTCTGTTTGTTCTCAGTCTCTACAAAATCTCCACAATCCTATACAGTACAACTCAGTGCAACATGTTTAATCAATATGAACTCTGTATTTGAGAATTTTAAATCTGATTTCAATACAAAAGATATTTAAATAAATAAATAAACACATAACTTAGACACACACAAATACACAATCTCCGGTGGACAAAATAATAGCAACATTGTTTCTGAATCAGCTCAAACAAATATTTGCCATTGCTGTTACTTAAAAAAAAACGCAGATTTGTCAAAAATAAAAACCGAACAACACTAACATCCATCTTTCATGTGAAGTCATGTGGTTCAGCTGAGTCTGAGCTTGTATTGGTTGATGCTCCATCATTTCATCTCCTGACAAACTTAAGCAGAGTCGTATGCAGTGATTACAGTGGGGACCTTCCTGGAAAAAAACAGAGTTGCCCCCCTCAACAGCCTAGGACACTGTCCATTTTTAAATGATACTGTGTGCCTCACAGTGGTTTGGTCCGCTGCCTACCAACCTCCACACCTCCTCACCAGTCCCAGAGGGTGCCGCTCAGTCTTGTTTCCAATCTGGCCCGATGGCCACTATTTTAGTGCTGTAGATGTTTAAGGTTGAGCTCATTTTAACTCATTTATATACTGTTCTCTAGTTTAATCTACAGCAATGCTTCATAAGATCATTATATTCTATAAAATCATCATATAGGCTGTCCTCTGAGAACCACATTTTTGCAAAAAATCAGAAAACAGTATCTTTTCAGCTTTGATGATGCATTTTATCTTTAAATAACCCAAGATGGTTTTTAAAGAGGTCACCTTAGCCACCATCACAACAGTTGCCCTCTGAGAGCTCTGGCAGGAGCTGCCTCTGCTGTTGATGCATCCACCATTGGTTTGGATATAAGGTGGTTTAACACAGTGTGTTTGTTAGTACCTGAAATAGGAACCTGGTTTCAGACCTTTGAATCACTGCCCACATCTCACATATTTTTTTGTATTGAGATGGTTCCGGAGCTCATTTCCTGTTGGGAAACCAACGGAGCCACTCAGAGCACAGGAGGGAAGTTGCAACATACAGGAAAAAAATGTCCTCGATGGACATGACAATTATTTACTGCTCTTAGCAGCTGCTACAGGTGTGGACTGAAAATGATAGCATGACACAAACAGAATCAAACTGGGTACCAAAGAATCATCGCTTCCACACGGTTCCAAATGATTGTCTACTTTTGTATGTTAGCACAGGCCAGGTCTTTAACTAACTTGTTACTTTTATACCTGTCACACTTGAGCTCGCTTGCTGTGAGGGATGTTTACAGTGCGTCTTTGAAACTTTGTCTCGTTCAAGGTAACACCGATGGGTTGCCATGGTTTTCATAGTGAGCACAGCCAATCCTCATCACAGCTCCCTCTTTTTTTACACCTGTGTTCTCTTTTGTCTCTTCTGTTTCTGCTCGCTCTCTTTAAGATAGTGGGAGAAAGCCAAGGTCTGAGGAGAGAAAAGGAGAGACTATTTACAAAAACTTATTCAGTGCAAAAGATAAAAGAGGGTCATTTTTCATATGTTCACACACAGATGCACATCATAATAATACAAAAAACACTTCATGTCTGTCAAATGTATGATGAAAAAGAGATGGGGCTCTATCTTACACTCGGTGCAAAGCAGCGCACAGGGCACAAGAGCGTCATTGCTAGTTTCAGACCGACGCAGTTGTCATTTTCACGGCCAGCGCCCACATTGTGTAAATAGCAAATGTACTTGCGCCCACCTGTGCCTCCCTGGGCGTGTTGGTCTTAAAATGAGATGTGGTCAGAAGCACTGATAGCGGATTGCTATCTTGAGGCAGCAGAAAGCGACAGCGCCATAGACCAACAAAAAGCTGGTCTAAAATCAAAAGCGCAGTCTGTTTCCTGCAATTTAAAGGACGCATTAGATGCGCCCACACAAGCATGCTGGTCCTACTAGTGATTATTTGTCCTCATCGACAGATTAAAAATAACAGTAAACAACCAGGATGAGGCAGATCATTACTGAGTTTTAAACTGGGGGACAAGACCAAACCAAAGTGAAAGTGAAATTTTATGCTACACAGAGAAATGTCTGTTGTGTTCCCTCTGTAGCATTAATCCATGCTAAATAACATGCCCTCCTGAGCGCCAGCTTATGTGATTGGACACCGCAACATGACGTCGGGCTGAAAAAAAAAATTGTTAGGTGCAGCCCTGAATAACATATCACATTTACTAACAAATTAATTTTTTTAAACATTTAACATTTTTTGCTTCTTTACAACTTGAATTTTGAAGCCAAATTTGCGGTAATAATATAAAAACTAAAAACTGTAAAACTAAAAACACTTTTGTATATATCGTGGTGTCTTCTTTAAATATCCATCACCTTTTCTGTTATATACAAAATTCCCTGTCCTGCCCCTAATGTAAATATTGCTACCTCCAGAAGATGTTTAAATAAGTCTGAGGATCAGTAAATATTTATAGTATTCTTAAGTGAAACTGCCAGTGCAGAATTTTATTGCTGTTCATATGTAGGATGAAGATTGCTTTGAATCAACAAAAGCTTGATTTGAAGTTTTCAATAGTCTTTCACAGAGTGCAGCTTTTGCACACCTCAAGATCAACAGGTGTGTAGCAGAGACCGAGGGCAGACAAAATCAGGAAAGTTGAAAAAGTAATTTCTTGTACTTGGAGGCCAAAAAGCTGGACACATCAGACTGACAACTGAAAGATCAGAAAGAGACTGAAAGCCTGAAAATGAACCTGACTAATAACTAATTTTTTCTCTTTTCTTTTTGACTAAAACTTATACACATTGTTGTTAGAAGAATAAATCAAAATCCAAAATGAATACTGCTCCACCTGTCTAATTTTGGCATTATTGTTTTGTTTTCAGTTTCAGAAGCTGGCAAACAGTCAGATACCCAATTCTAACGTTGGAAAGTTTGTGTGGAGGAGCAGGGCTTCTGACAGTGTTTGATAATCTAACAAGCACTTACTAAGCATACTGAGCTCATATATGCAACACATTTCCAAGTGTTACATACTTGTGATTTCATTATTCATTTTTTCTCATGTTTTCATGATGCTGTCATTACATTACTGTATGTCATTACGTTTGCAGAGAAGAAATGCAGCTTCCACCGATGTGTCTGATAACTGAACTGGTTTGATAAGAAAATAATAAACGGGACAAGGAGATGTAATATTAGAGCACTGAGCAGCAACAAACTTATTTTAATTTCCTCTCCCACATGTGACAAACTCCAACAAATCTCGAAGGGGACACTGCTTTTTCTTTTTTTGCCATTTGAATCACGGTGTTACGATGGTACAGGGCTCAGAAGTCGACGACTATCAGCCATCGGCGATGAACAATGGCATCATCCATCGGCCCAGTCCTAATTGGCACGGGATATTCTTGCATGTTCCCTTCCTGTGCTGTCATACGCTACCAACCGTGCTTTAGCGCATAGTGGACAAAGAAGTCTGTAACCTCCCTATGTTCATACTAAGGACTTGATAAGCATAGAAAGACATCACAAAAAGATATGAAGGGGATGAAAAATGCTTACGCACCTCCTGTGTCTTGATGTCTCCTTCATCTCTGCCTCTTCCCCTCTCTCACACCTTTCTCTGTTTTCTGTTCCACAGCCGCTCTTTTCTCTGTGATGTCCTTGTGTTGTTTTGCCTAGGTCAAGGTTTGTGAAAGGTGGAACATCTGTTGTCTCATCAAAACTGCGTTCTCTCTCGCCAACTGCATATTTTTCTTTTGTCTTATTTTCTTCACCCTTTCATACCGAAACATTCTTTCTTGACGGAGGAGCGCGTAATGAAAACACAGGTGACCTTGAGGATGAAAGATTGCAGCATAGCACAGAGTTCTTTTGTGAGGATAAAATTCAATTCAGCTCAGTTCAATATTCAGCCAGACGCAGTTTAATTTAAGGCGCTTTCTTGACGTGGATGCCACAAACTGCTGCACATAGGAGACATAAAGACCAATGAAATAAGTATGAATGATAATGTGAAGATTACCAGTCTTATTTCCAGAGATGTTCTGCATTAAGGGACCTAAGAAAGACAGGGGGAGTGAGGACTCGCTATGGAATTTGAAATTTAACAAAATTCTGTAAATGATACTTTACATCATCTGTGGACTGGGCTAGCTGACCAATAGGAGGAGCCCATTCCTTTATCAAAGCCATTTACAAATAATGTACTGGAGTAAATCTTGTAATGTGTAAATAGTAGTTACTTTACAGATTTCACGCTGCTGCATCCGAGCCAAAGAAGCGCAAAAAAAAGTCCAATCATTAGAAAAATGCTGAATATCAGATGTGATGATAAGCCAAGGTAGATAATTGGTCGACCCAAAGCATACAGCATAGACATACACGTATATCTATAATTTAAATATATCTGTTATTTACTTGTACTTGATACTTAAAGGGATCGTTGGGGTCTTTTGATGTGGGGTTGTATGAGGTACTTTCCCCTAGTCAGTGTATTACCTGCAGTAGATGACCGTCAGCTCTCCCCGTGTGGAGAAGCAGCGTGTAACACAGACAGGGAAGAAGGCACACCTAAAAAAATACATATCTGTTTAAGCGTATACTATATTTTTTGAACATTTTTGATTCTTTAAATTGCCGTCAGACACAATACAGTGCGGGCAGGCACAGCTGTGCTTGTGCGTAGGGGTACGGACTTGGTACGGTTGAGGGAACGTAGTGCCAAAGGAAAGGGCTGTCTGACAGCAATGTAAAGCACCAAAAATGTTCAAAATATAGTATATACTTAAACAGATATTTTTTTTTTAGGTGTGCCTTATTTTAGGGGGTTAAAATACATCTTGCTGTCGGTCCTGTTTAGCAGTACAATGCTCTGCTTCACCACACAGGGGGGAGCTGACCTGGTCATCTACTGCAGGTAATACACTGACTAGGGATAAGTACCTCATACAACCCCTCGTCAAAAGACTCAAACTATTACTTTAAGTACATTTATTGCCAGAAAGTTACTTTTGGTACTTAAGTACATTTATTATTAAATACTTGACAACTTTTTAAATATTATTTGTATTTGTGACTCTCACCAAAGTCACATTTTAACACGATATCATTACTTTTACCTAACAGTGACTTTGGGGTGTTTTTTACATCACTGCTTATTAGCATTTTTCAATAGTTATATTTGATTACTGAAGAATGTCAAGTACACAACACATGTAATAACATAATAAATATCATATACTGATATTGACAGGTCACTCAAAATGTGACTTTTCTCTGAACTCTAAGAACTCAACAACAAGCAACTGCTTTAATTTGAGAAAAGGAATCATTTTGTGCTGCACAGAAACTCACACACACATACACACTCTCTCTCTCTCTCTCTCTCTCTCTCTCTCTCTCTCTCTCACACACACACACACACACACACAGCTGTCTCTGTTACCGCAGGTGTTTGGGCTCTGACAGAATTATGTTATCAATTCCAGGAGCGCTCATCGATTCTGAATTGCATGTATGTGTACAGTATGTGTGTGTGTGTGTGTGTGTGTGTGTGTCTGTGTCAGCGAGTGATAGAGAGAGAGATTAACCCATCGTCTCCTTCTTTCAATGCCTCCCTGTCTTTTCATCCATCTCTATCTCTCCTGGGCTGCTGCAGTTGATTCTTTTAATGGAAAATTCAAACAGACCATCCCTTCTTTCTGCCTTTCTCTCCGTCTCATTTCCCACCCCGCCTCCTTTTCTTCTGTCCGCTCTCTCTCTCTCTCTCTGTATCTCTCCTTCTAACCTGCCAAAATATCACAAAGCGTCTCACCCCTCTCTGTCTCGCTGTCGGTCCTGCTGATCAATGCGATGGAAAGGCCAGAGAGAGAGAGAGAGGGAGGGAGGAGAGGCGGAGAGGAGGGGATGAAGGGAGATGGAAAGCAGTAATAGAGCGGAGGGGAAAGAATGAAAGAGGAAGTAGATCTTTTTCTCAGCCTTTGTATCTTCTTTCCTCCATCCATTCTTTCATCCCCTGCCCTGTCCTCTCTCTCCCACTGTCCCTCTCAGCTCTGCAGGCCAAATGCCACTCACATGATGCCAAGGATGAAGAGGACGCAACGGCAAAGAGAGAATAACAGAGAGGGAAAACAAGGATCCAGAAGCAAGGAAGAATAGAAATGGAAGAAGAAAGCAACACAAACTAGATGCAAGTAGCCAGATTAGCCTTGTTAGTTTAGCTTAGCATACAAACTAGACTAAACCATTACGGGGAAGCAGTTAGCTCCTTTTTCGTTTTTTTGGTGAGCCAAAACTTTTGCAAGAGAAAACAAGGGTTTCTCTGTACTGACTGTCATTATAAAGCTTCATCATAGTTTATAAACTTCCTGGTTCAACTTTGACCTACTGTGTGCAAACTGTTTGTCTGTGCATAGATGGTTTATTGCCAACATTTTGCGTGTGCTCACTTTTGACTCTACTTGGCAAAAATGTCGGCTTGATTACAACGTATTTGGTGGTTAGCTTACACACTGAAAGCGTCTGACGCTCGTGTTTTGAAGCCCACCTATTTGTTAAAAAGCATCAAAAGCATTATGAGGTGCGTCAAACCGCCTTAACGCCCGTACTCTGACCTCATTTCAATGTTGAAGCGTCAAATGAGGAGGAGGCTTTTCTGCAGCCGCGGTACCCGTTTGGAGAGAGCTACAACCAAATTCAGCTATTGTTTAAACTTATCCCAGTTCCATAAGACTGAGGTCAACGTAGGAGGAGGCAGGAGGAGAGGAGAATGTCAGGGCGAGGGGTGGAGGAGTGGGGAGACGGGGGTACAGAAGCCAAAACAATAATAACAGCTTTAATAATTGAAATATGAATGTTAATAATACTAAATACACAATAATAATGTGTTTATGTATGGACATGTGCGAATGTATGTGTTAGGGTACAACTGATGTCACTATAGCATCTACATATAAATAGTGACTTTTCACAAAATCCTGCTGATTCTGTGGCATTTCAGATCTGATGCCTCCAGTGCACCATGGGAGCATGAGCGTCAATTTTCATGTGTTGGCCTGTAGTTTTACAGATGTTGCTTCATTCCAAGACAACTTGCTGAGAACTACATCAGCACGGATCTGTCAGTCAACGAAAGGAACACCCAAATTGTGTTAAACTGGAGTTCTCATTGAACTTGTCTGTAAGTATTCTTATTTTTATTCTGAATGCAATGCTGAATATGAAATACATGCAGTGACCTTTATAGTACGAGCTGCATCATAGGAAAATACACAGTACTTTGTGTTGCACATTTTAAAACATATGCCATAAAATGCTGCTGCGATACAACAAATCAGATAATTGGGAAACTTGATACACAAAACCTGTTCATTAAAACAGCTAATATCCATATATTACAAATCAGGGATAAGAGCTTACTTATCTTGGTTGTCGTAAAAGGGATGATGGGGTGCCAGTGTTGCACTGTATATAAGTTGCACTTGGCGGTCTTGTAGGTTGGCAGCCAAATGGAGGAGAGGTATCTGTTTTATCCACGTAGCAAAACAAACCACACACTCATCACATCTGTTTACATATTCTGGAGGAATAAAAGAAAAATAATTGTATGTGTAGTCACATCTAAGTTTTGGCTTGTGTCTTATAGTGTATTGAAAACATTCCCTGCCCCTTCCATAGCCACCACCAAATGAATAATTATAGTCATTTTAGAAAACAGCCCAATTAGGTGGGGTGTGAGTGGAAATGAAACTCTGTTCTCAGCAGCTTTCAGGCAAGCAATTTACATAACATTAGATAGATAGATAGATAGATAGATAGATAGATAGATAGATAGATAGATAGATAGATAGATGATTCAGTTATATGAGTTAGTCATCTACCCCTGTGGTTTCCCCAACAAACATCAAAATGACCTAACTGACCAATCAGCTTAGTGACATTAGCACAGTGATTACCCACCAGCAGCGCTACCAGGCTACACCAGCAGCACTGGACAAGGATGCGTGTGTGTATTTATTCTCTAGAGACACACAAGAGCATGAGTGTGTGAACAGAGACGGGTAGATGTGCGTTTGTAGCGTCACATCACATGTCATAGTGTGTGTCTGTGTGCGTAGGAGGTTAAGTAGGCGTGCTGATACGACCCTGACTGGATGACAGAATGCTCCATCTTCGTCCCCTGGGTTCCTTAAACCGAAAGGAACGCATGTCTATGGAAAGCCAAGGAGGCCAAAAATGTGTTATTGGCATCATTGTGAACATTTTGGGGAAAATATGACACCTCAACAACATTAATAACAGATTCTATTCAATTACTTTTAGACGGGCTAGATCAGGAAAAAAAAATAATGTAAAAGCGTGCCAAGGTGTAAGACTTTTACCCTTTACCAGCTGTATGCAGGGGGGCACCCGGCACAGAAAGTCGTGATATATTTATAGTGAAGTGTCGACACTTCACTGCGTTTTGTCCATTGGAAGGGCATTTTTTCCCAACATGGGGCACCAAGGAGTGCGATCGCCACCACCCTTGAGTTCACCAGTGGTAAGATTGATCCCCTTAAATTCCCTCTGCTTAAACAGCTTGGGTTCAGACTTTCTACTCAAAGAGCATCTTTTAGACATAACAAGTAAATGGGCTAATATGCCCACTAACAAAATGATCAAAGGGCTGGAATGAGGTTGTTAAAGGGTCGAAATCAGGCCACGGGCCCCCAGTTGAAAAGGTCTACTTTCTGGGATGTTAAATGAGCATCTAATGTGTTCTTGCTACATCGCATATTGACTCTGTGTATGCAAAGACATACTGAGCTGGCCCGTAATGCTTTCCTGTTGTGTACATTTCTCAGTAACCTCTTTTCAACCATGGACTCCACTTTTTAAATGGCAATTAAGAATGAATACTGGTCAAAACGAGGAATTAAAGATTCTGTCATCTCCTCCCTCCTCCGCCACACGTGTGGCCGGAATGGTCCAGAAATGTCATGTTCGGCTGCTAATGAGGTGGGAGTGCGTGTGTGTGTGTGCGTGTGTGTGTGTGTGTGTGATGGTGTGTGTAGGGGCTAAGAGGAGTTTAGGGCTTGCATGCCCACAGAGGTAGGAGTGAACACACACACACTCACTGACATTTAGCAGAACCATAGACGATTTTGTTTCAGTGTCTGGCCTTCAGACTGCCCTGTCCTGATTCTCTCTCTCTCCGTGTGTGTGTCTCTCTCACTCTCTCTCTCTCTCTCTCTCTCTCTCTCTCCCTCTCTTTCTCAACCACACACACACACTTTAACACGATTTTTCCTTTTTGTCTTACCTTCACATTCACACACACCTCCATATATTTTCTGAGCCGTTTAACAAACTGTGTGACGTTCACTGCTCCCATTGTCTTAATGTCTCTTAATTTGAGAAATAATGCCCATGTTAAGAAAATAATGAATCAAATTGTAGTTGGACCCAAAAGCATTTTATTTACATATACAGTCAGATGAAGTTGTGTTTTAAAAGAGCTAAGAAGACCAACAGTAGTGTTAAGATACTGTGGACCACGATTTATTATTTACATCAGCCCCACTCGCACATAAGTCGATAAACAAGACAAGTCTGCATGCTCTCTTCTGTGCTGAGGCAGTACAAACTCTTTTTGAGTCAATGCATCAGAGAATAAAAGCTTTGACTTGACTTCAGGAAAGAAAGTCATTTTGTCCGAGTGCTTGTCCTTGTTGAACACACTCCAGGAAATGTAGATATGCTGTCAGTGCTTTTTGTCTCAAAACACATTTGCATTTAAACTCATGACATTAAGAAAATAAGAGGGACAGAGCTAGAGTGTATGAAGTGGGGAATGTACACAATACTTGTACAAAGTTGCTTTCCAGTTGACAACGAGTCATTTCTGCCACCTGGGTTAGTTTTTTTTAATTGATTTTGAAGGTACTTTGTTAATTGCAGTTTGTTGTAGAGATCCAGAAATACCTCTTCACGACCTACGCTGCTTCTTCCTCCTCAGTGGAAGGAGCAAAAAAAATCCAAAAAATGAATGAATAGATTTAATAAGTGAGCAGAGTAAAGTTTGATGCAGCAAGGCGGTTTGCATCTGCCGCACAGACATCAGACCAGTCATCACTGAGCAGCGACCGGTGCTGCAGAGCGTGTCACCCCGGCCTCAGCCGCTGAAGCTGCCGCCTCCTCCTCCGTGCGCTGTTGTGTCTGATTCAATCGCTCTACATTCAGTCTCATTAGAGTCGGGCCAAATATCTGATTCCAGCATTATGAAATGGGACTGGTTTTCTTCCAGACACACTGCTATTTTAGTGTCGGCTTTTCCCTGTTGCTAGTGAGAACACAATATGGCAGGCGGACTGTTCTGCTGCCTGAGTTTGGGGAGTCTCCTTTGACCATCCCTGGAGATAAGGCCCACAAAGGATGACGGCAGGATGTTGTAGCTGGAAGTATGGGGATGCTATACGGAATCTAGCAAACTTACGTCAAAGCTGCACTATGTAGTTTTGGGGAAGAAATTTTAATCAGAAGAGAAAGATCTTCACTGACCGGTCTTTTTAAAGCCTAAACAAACTAAATAAACAATTTAGTCATTTTCATGACTGAATAAACTGAATAAACAAACATGTCCTTAAAGGACAACACTGTTTCCGACTCTTTCACTTTATTTATATTTGGCGGACCCTGCCACCTTTCTGGCTTCAAACTGCCTTCTGGTATGGGAGAATTATTCTATCTTTATTCAATAGCGTAGATTTTCAGTTTGAGAGCATGATTTCATTCCTTTTCAGTGACACAGCTCCTTCTCGTGCTCAGATTTATTCTCCTCATGCTCACATTTTGTGCTCGCACTGAGATGTTTGCTGCTTTCATTCAAAATGTGTGCTTGAACTCAAAAATCACATGCTTGTGCTCACACATCTTCTTCTTGCACACAAAAATTTCGCTCGCATTCAAATATGTCCTGTGCTCGTTCAGATCTAAAGTCTGCACGCTCAGATCTAAAGTCTGCACGCTCAGATCTAAAGTCTGCTCGCTCAGATCTAAAGTCTGCGCGCTCAGATCTATGTGCACGCACTCAGAACAAGCACCTCCTCTCCGGTTGAGGAGTCTGCTCAGACTCGAGGCTGTCCCTCCTGCGCTCAAAATATTGTGTTTCACCAGCCAATAGGGGACAGCTAGAGTGTGGACCAATCAAATGACGGATGCCGCCTTGGGTGCGCTCCTTCGCACTTTTTTTGAGTGCTCCGTAGGGGCGGGCATATGGTCTGTTTGTAAAACTGCTTCTCTCAAAATACACCAGTTTACCATATTAGCCAGCTATTTGAATCGTCACCTATTTAAGACGCCAGCATATTTATGTATAATTAATCTTAAGTAATCCTAAAAAGAGTTATCGTAGTTTAGACTTTTTTCAATTTAATATCTCCTCCTGTATCTAACGTAGAACACAAATGAGCCTTAAAGCTCAACAGAGCCTCAGTTATATTTGCTATGAGTACTCCAAGGATGCACTGATGCTCTCAAACAAAGCATTTAACCCAGGTGCTCCTGCAGAATTGTTAAGTGGCTTATGTGGGAAGTTCTATTAAAAACATTGTGTGTGTGTGTGTGTGTGTGTGTGTGTGTGTGTGTGTGTGTGTAGTTGTGTGTGTGCATGTGTAACCTCTCACCCTCTAACTACTCCCCCGAGGCTACAACTGTAAATAATAATGCGTTCTTAGCCGGCACGTCTGGTTAAATAAGATCTAGAAAAAGTTCAAACTTCACAGCAACAAGATGCTTGACATTACCCATCTGTCTTTTTGACACCAGGCGTTCACTGTGCAACGATCTGCTTCACACACACACTCCCTCGTCTCTCTCCACTGTTGCTTCAGTTGTTCTCCGCAGCTCGCGCACACAAACACAAATGGATTTCAGACTGTCCACACACACGCAGAACGCAGCAGGAAATACAGCGTGCGCGCACACGCTTGCACTCAAAGGGAAAATAAAAGGCAGTGGAAAAACGGCTCGCCTCCCTGCCTCTCTCCATATGCTTTGTCTGCCCTCATTAAAAGTGATGGGTGCACGTCACACGTACACACACATGCAGACACGCACATCAAATCACATCATACCCAACTGTCATATTAGTAAAATATTAATGGCGAGCACGCCTGCTTGATATCCTCCTCTTGTGTGTGTTTGTGCATGAGATCGCTGTCAGACAGAGGCTTTGCGTCGTTGTGTGTGTGTGTGTGTGTGTGTGTGAATTAGAGAAAGAGAGAGAAACAGAGGCAAATATCTGAAATCTGTGCGACCATCTGACATGAAGGAAGGCTGAAGTAATTGGGTCGAGAGAGTGAGGTAAAGAGAGAGAGGAAGATGGAGAGAGCCTGAGAAAAGAGTAAGAGGAGGATGACTGTAAGGTGCCTGGAAGACTGTTACAGGAGGTAGAGGGAGAAAAAAGTAACAGAAATAGAAAAGAAAGTAAATCAGGTGTCAAAAAGAAAAAGGGATAATGCTACGAGTTTTCCACCTGTGGGAAAGAGATACGAGCAAATGCACAGGTCAAAGTGTGACGCCTTTCCTGTAAAATACGACGCCTGTTTCTCTTTTCTCCCTTTTACAGGATAGCACTGTTTTGAACAAATGTACATGACTGTTTGAAATCGCCTGTCACAAAAGCTTAATCCAGTGCACTCAGGCAGCTGAGAAGACCTCTTCACAAATAGATGTTATTTTATTTGAAGAGTTTGCAAAAGATTGAATGTTTTGACCATGAGAAACTAAATCGGTTCAGCCAGACCGATAATTGAAAGAGCAGAAATAGATACCTCAGAACAATAAAAAGGAATATCAGAGATCACCAGTGATTGGTAAGAGAAACTGGAAGCTTAGTATCAGTTTAAAGAGTTTAAAGATTTAAATGGAAACAGGTCCTGTTCCGGTGTCAAGTGCACTATAATATCTGTAACCAGCTGGAATAACCAGAAAAGACTAGAAAGAGAAGGTTGATCATGGGTTAACGCTATCACAAAATATCAGCTAAAGAGACTGACGCAGTTTAAACCTCTTCAGTTTCAGCACTGAGGAGACTGCAGAGGCCCAAAGAACTGCAGACATGTGGTGGTTCAATGAGGATCTGAATGAGGACAATAAAACATTGAAAGAAAAATGTGTTAAATTCCTGCACACAGTTTATTAGAATGCCAAATTTAACATGGGCCTTCAATAACACATTCTCATACCTGAAGGACTGAATGGGTTGATTCACTGGTGGCCTCCATGTTTGAAAACACACAGCGAAAGTGCCCTTCGGATGCCCCTGTGGTAGATAAAACATGATAAAGTGTCCTCTGGGATGTCCTTCTAGTGGAGAAAACATGGTGAAGTACCCTCTTTCTGCGCACTTTCTTTCGGACTGACCTTCATCTGGCGTTCGATGTAAAACCCACAACATCTTTATAAGAGAGCCACAGACTTTCTTTCTCCTTTTTTCATTTGCAGTTTTTGCCACGGTATTCAATATGAACCTTCAAATAAATTAAATTCTACTTTTAAGAATGTTTTTTCAATAAATATTGACATTATTATCGTCTCAAGTGCTGTTTACTGTTGTTTTCCTATCATTATATCGTTTCAGGAGGCAGAGCGGAGTTACCACTGTTCACAGGGATGGCAGTTGGATTACATGTCAGATCATGTCACATGGCCACCTCCTTGCGTGGCAGCTCTCTGCCATTTGTTTGTGAATGGGAGAATAAGAGGCTTTGGATAAAGCACTGGAACTCCCTACCACCATTTGTCCATCGTCCCAGTATCTTCTACTGTAGCATCTGTAAACATAGAAAGGTCAGGCTACCTTGCAAACAAGCCTGATAGAGGTCGTTTTTTTACATGGGAATATGTGATGGGTCACTGTATTGTAGTCAAATAGTCCCCAGACAACTATAATATTCAGCCTCTCAGTTATTTTTAAAGGTGTAATTTGTATTTAAAAAAAAAAAAAAAAAAAGAATCAGCAGAACTTACAACTGCTGCTCTTTGCTAGCTATCGTTGGCTAGCCACCATTAGCTAATTAGTAAATGCTTCAGTTAGCTGGAAGCCAGCAACCAGTCGCACTAGGGTTTGCCTGAACCAAGAAAAACTACAAGGGGCTATCTGACTATCACCTCTTGTGGTACAAATTTGTATTAGGAGAAGGGACGGGATGTTGCTAGCTGGTTAGCATGCTAATTTCAGTCAGTATATCTGCAACACAGAAGCCTACATAGACGTCTTTGACATAACACTGTCGTTTCTTCACACTGTTGATAATGTTGGATAATTTTTTTAATGTTTACACAAATCTGGCCATATCTTACAAATTACTCTCTCAAATTTACAGCATTTTAATCATTTTAAATGACTGTTCTTCTGCCGTGACCTCTGATGTCAGTTGATATAACTATGACTGAAGTCAAGAAAATCCTTTGCTGCTGCTGAAAATCTGTGTTTTCTGAACATTCTTTTGATCATAGGAAGCACTATAGAAGACAGGGTAGAAAAACACCCACCAGAAATAGATAACAAGCAACAATGTCTGCTAACCAGCCCACAGGGGAGGCACTAACGCCCAGGGCCGGTGGGCACAGCAGGCTATCACATGTAGGAAACATGGAAAGATCAGGTTTCTGAGAAAAGAAGACGAGATTGAAGAAATGAGAAAGAAACACGTTGACACAACAGTAGACAGGTCAAGGAGAGAAAAGTAAAGGAGATTGTTAAGAGCACTGGAGTAAGAGAAAGAGCTGGAGGTGCAGATGGTGGGAGAAGGATATGGGATACCTTGAAGGAGCAGCACAGTTAAAGAAGACAAAGCGTTATTGCTGCTTGGTTACACAGGGATGAGCAGGGGGTCTCTCTCTTTTTCCTCTCGCTCACACACACAAATACACACTGGGGGCAGAGGGGATGCCTCTGTGGGCTCCAAGGTCCTTCCTCTCTGTAAATTAAAACCATTAATAACCAACTGGGAGACCAGAGAGAAGGAGGAGGCAGGAGGGAGATGGATAGAGGACAGGAAGGCAGAGAGAGATGTGAGAGAGATAGAGACAGAGAGAGAGAGAGAGAGAGAGAGAGGGAGAGAGAGAGAGAGAGAGGGATTTAGGGATGGTGATTTAGAAAGAAAGATTGGTGAACGGGAGGTAAACTGATGGGAAGTCGGTACAACAGAGAGAAAGTGTAGGAAAGGGAATGAGAGAGACACAGAGGGAATTTAAAGAGAGCATGATGTGGCTGCTATAAATCACTGTGATTGGCTGAAAGGAGTTCTGGAGTTACTTGTGTGTGCATGTGTGTGTGTGTGTGTGTGTGTGTGTGTGTGTGTTGCAGCAACCTTATGGCTGTGTCCAACGGCTGTGGGTTAAAACAAATGGAGGGTGTGAGGATACTAAGAACAAGGTATGGCTTGTGTCTCTTCCAGGAGCGTGTGTGTGTGTGTTTTTTTCAAAAATGCACTTTCAGTTTCAGATGTGTACAGTGAGAGCTGTGGGAGTGGGTTTAATGCCTGTAGTGTTGTCCTGTGTGTGTCTCATCTGTCTTCTGGAGTAAAACTGACTTTGGACAAAGCAACAGCACTCACAGAGAGAGAGAGAGAGGGAGGTGAGGCCAGTTCAGACAGGAAGAGTTTGAGTGAGACAACATGTGATAGAACAATATTAGGACTGATAGGAGTTATTACAAAGTAATTGTTGAGATGTGGGAACATGTCAACCGACCCCTTGACTCCACTGGACGTGTCTCTGATACATTGTTTTGTTCCGTCATCCACACGACTTCATATCCCAGTTGGAGTTTTCCAGAAGTGGAGCGTCACGTCTGCCTGATGTTGTTGACTTGTTGTTGCTCAGATTGTGTTTATTTCATCATTTCACCTTGATTTGTGTGCTTCTTTTGTGGTTGAGTGGGCTATGTAGCCAAATGGTTTGGTTATTTGTCTGTCGTAAATGTGTTTAAAGATATTTCCAACTTTTGTTGTGCTGTAGATCTCGAGTCGGCGCAGGGTGTTTTATTTTGAAAACTGACTTGATGCACTATGCTGTTCTGCCGTCTGACTTCCTGCCTGGCTCGATCTGCTCTGTGCAGATTCCTCTGGTCTGCTTCTGTCTAAAAAAGACTCGGCGCTTCTGGGACGCTGCTGAAACGTGCCGTGGTGCAGCCGGTGGAAACACAAGCATTGTATAGAACAGCCGTGATCAGCTCCGGTTACGCAGTGCCGGTGGAATCCGGGGGTAACTCCAACTAAATCCGGCAGTCCTTAGAAGAAGCAACGGGTTTGTCCATGATCAGATAGGTGGCAAAAAAGCCAACAGTCTGAAAAACAACATGACTGTTGTAGCAGACCAGCAACAGGCTAACCACACCTTCTTCGTATGCTTGCTGTTTGGTTAGGTTTAGAAAAAGATCATGTGGCCCAGAATAAATAACCTCATCTATGTCACTTGTATATTCTTTCATATTCTTAATGTGAAGTTGAGATACTTAATGTCAAACATTGGATGTAATTCGTTTAGTTCCGATTGTTATTATCATTATTGTCAGAAATTCATAGTTCCAGTTTCAGTGCACTCAAAGTACCTTCTGTACGGAAGATATTTTTAGGTCATAATTAAATTAAAAGTCTAAATAATGAAAAAAAATTAAAAGAGAAGCAATTTCAAGATTATTATTTTATTAGGCTATGAGGAATAATCAGGTGTAATTGAACTTTAAAAGAAAAGGGAAGAGCAAAAGTAAAATGTAACGTGATGATTTAAAAATGTAAAGTGAGTAAATGAAGAACAGTACATTTAAACTGCAAAAAAAATTGGAAAAGATCAAACTGAAGGCTTAAATTGTTAAAAAAAAAAAAAAAATCAGAGAGGAAATAAGACAAGGTAAATATCAAATGTGAAAGTCAAATTGAGGATAGACAAGTTTCGATCTTTGACATTTCTTTGTAGGCCGTAGCTGTCATAGTAATAGAATCACTAAGACAAAAACATGAGGCAAAAGATTGACAACCACATGGTCTACAAGTTCAGGAACATGGTGCTCAGCCGATGGAATGCTTTTAAAGCATTCTGCTGGAAACCACAAAAACAGAGAATGACTTAAACAACAGTGAATGTGTTTTTGTTACAAACATGACCTACACTCGGGCTGAATTACTCACTCATGTTTACAGTAACAGTGAAAAATATAATGGCCAAGGTTCAACCTTGTATTTTTATGAGGAACCAGTTGAAATGTGTGGAAATCTGCTAAAGAAACTAAGTCTTCTATTTGCTATCATCACAAAGAGCTTCAGTAAAAATAATACGACTCTATAGGCACGTTGCTCTGCTTTCTTGTAGTAAAGCTACATCCACAGATCAAGATGACTGAAATTGCCTAGCAACAGCCAGACCACCACATCACCTCTGTGTTGTTTTGTTTCCTCTGTTGTTCATGTGTTCATTTATGTTCATCAAAATCTGCCAGATAGTTCACCGGTTTCGTAAGCAGCTGCAGCCTTGAGTCAGCTCACTGAGTTTTTCATCAACACACGCACACATGCACTGACACATGCCTATTCATGCACAAACTCACACAAACGTTTTCTAACGCACACACACACACACACACACACACATACACACAAGTGAATGAGTTTGGTGCTAACAAAAAGCTGTTACAGAGTGTCAAACCAATATCCGTCTCTCTTCACTGCTGCCTACCTCTCCATTCTCAGCTCAAGGACAGAGAAAGGGAGGCAGGGGGAGGGAAAAAAGAGTGAGAAAGTGATGGAGAGAGCGGCTGACAGCGAGAGAGAGGCAAAATTTAATACATGCTGGCTTTTCAATAAATGTTAAGAGAACATCTCCTTTCACATGTTAATGAAATACATAAAAGGGGTGCTGGCGATGTCAAGACCCTGAATATTTCCCATAGAACTTCGTATGTGAAGTCAACGCACTTTAATTAAGCAGTGAAATGCGTTAAATAAAGACGGGTTTGTCCTGCGAGCAATGTCATCAAAAGTTCACGTTATTACAATAAAAAAAAAACATGTCATATAATACATACCTCTTTATTGAAAGACAAAAAAGAAAAGCAATCTGCAAAAAGCAGATCAGAGGTGACAAGTCTGGCACCTGCGGCTCAGTGATCAGTTCAAACCTGCACGGGGGAAGCTTTAGAGCTTGTTCACCAAGGGGAGGAAACTTGTTTTGAAGTCAAGAAGCCACAGAGGACACAGACAAACTGTGGTCATTTTGTTTAATGGCAGCAAACTATTAGTGAACCCTCCTCTGAAGGCATCGACGTGGATATATAAAGGTAAAATACACACTTTTTTCATGAAGGCATCAGGGGAGAACACATTGATTACATGCAGAAAGTATTCAAATGTTTTTCTCCTTATTCCACAAAAGACAATCTTCCTACTAAGCTGTTTACATGGCTTATGAAAATCAATATTTATTAATATTCCCATTTACCTGCAGCGGTGGATAGTCTGATTAGTGCGCCCTAACATCAAACAGGGATGGACACAGCCTCTTTCTTTTATTCTTTCAACGGCCTTCTTAAAAAGGTCAGCATTGTCATGTTTGCCGATATTCACAAACCTGTTGATACGAAGTCTCTCATAATGTTTAAAAGTCGCTGCGATGCCAAATCAGACCAGAAATGTGGGCTTTTCTTTTGGACATGAACAGTATATAGCTGCCTTGCAAAGTCTTGGCTAGGCAAGAGGCTGTGTGTCGCAAACTGCTTTAAACCCCGTTCAGTTGCATATTCCGAATGCACTGTACACATGTCCAGAGAATGCTCCTGAAACAAGAATAATACCAGCGTATCCCCCATGTCTTTATAGGAAAATGCAACATTTGGAATAAGGCCTAATAAGGAGGCAGTAGGACCTTTAAAGTGTTGTGTTTGTTACTTAACCTGGATGTTTGAGCTTCACTGTGCAGAATTCTGTGCAGCGTTTGACACAATTAGACTGTTTCTACATGAATATGCTAAAGGGGGAGGTTTCTCTGAGCTCAACTTAAAGGGGCACTGTGTAGTTTTGAAGAAGAAATCTAAGTCAGAATTTAAATGTTCACAATATTTTTTAGGTAATTATACAAAGTCAGAATTATGTATTCTTCCATAAGTGAATAAACAAGCTGTTCTCAGAGGAAAATAAGGTCCCAGAACACTGTTTGAAGCTAGAAAGGTGGCAGGGTCCACCACATATAAACAAAGTAAAACAGTATGAAATTGTGTTGTACTTTAAGGTCAGTTTGTTTATTCAGTTTATTCAGTCATGAAAACAAAGACAGTTTGTTTATTCAGTTTGTTTAGGCATAAAAAATTCAGTCAGTGAAAATCTTTCTCTTCTGATTAAAATTTCTTGCCCAAAACTACACAGTGCTCCTTCAAAGTTGAGTTTAAGATGAGCCCATAATGACATCTAAAATGATTTACTCTAGGTGCCGATCATGGTTCAGTATGTTCAGTGTAGAAACTTGAAACCTCCAGCACACGTACACTGAGGATGGACTTTGCAATGAAGGAGACATCCTGTGTCGAGTACTCTTAAAATGATCAGCGTTTGCATTTTTTTATTTTTTTTTTTGGCTGAAGGAGGAGGTGTGATTTTAAGAGTTTTAAAGGAGGTGATTGAACATTTTTGTGTGAAATCACATCAGACACACTAATTATTCTAAGCAGAGTATTTTAGATCTCTTTAAAAAATGCCAAATGCTGCAAATATTGGCTTCAGAGGGTAATGATATTAATAATCAATACCGCTAATGATAAGTAATGATTATTATGCCGCTGTATTGAATATTCTAATCAAGCTATAAATTATTTTTCTGTTATCAATTGATTTCATTTTCCTTCTCTTATTTGTCAAAGTAATTGCTCATTTGTAACATCATTCATAAGAATGCAAATTACAGCTGCCATGTTTCTACGACATTGTGATTAGAAAAATAATCGCAGAAATGCAGTCGTGTCGGTAAACGATAGATCCTTTATCTGTTAGCTATTCATCACTGTCAGCTGTGTTACTGAAGACACGGAGAGAGAGAGATGAGGACATGAGTGAGCAGAAAGAAATGGAGTGATAGAGGAAGAAAAGGGAAAAAGAGCTGCATGGGACGACCATTAGCATTCTGCCAGCATTGTTTAGCGATGACAAGACGAGCTGTTGTGTGTGTAATTATGTTATTAGCTTTTTAATACACATCCCCGTGCAGTCATTTAATTCTGGTAGCGTTTCCCGTCCCAGTGATGTGTCGCTGATTGCTGCACTCAGCCGCTTTATTAGGCCTAATTAAATTAACTTTATTTTGGTCCTGCCGTCAGCGACACACTCAGTCACAAGGGGGAACGTGTGTGTGCGTGCATTTGTTTGTGTGGATTTGAATGCAGGGTCTATATGGGAAACGTCTTTGTGTTCATGTGTGTGTTATTCCAGGGGAGGGTGTGCATTGTGAGGTAAATTCCACTGCATGGAAATGAATCTCAGAATTGTTTTGCATGCACTGCATCATCTCAGCTATGATGCAGGTTTGTCATAATACACGATAGGTGTGTTTGCAAGTTCAGACGTCCACATGTGTCTGTGTTCGGTCACAGTTATCTGTGTGTGTGTGTGTGTGTGTGTTTGTGTGTGTGTGAGCGCTGCAGGGGCGCCCCCGTCATTACTCACCATCTCTCTCTCACTTTCCCTCCTTCTTTTGGGACATTTCTATCTTATGGTGAACAGTTCATGAACTTGCATTTATTCAGCGCCCTTTCTGGACATCCAACCATTCAAAGAGGTTTACAACACATTCATACACTGATGGCAGAGGGTCTGACCTGCTCATCAGGAGTGATGCGTGTAAGTGCTCCGTGATATTTCTATGTTCAGCCATTCATACAACCACTTACACACTGATGTAACAGCCAGCAGGAACAACAGAGTGCTGCAGGGATGACACATTTTTGTAGGCTAACCCGGACGTTAGCATTGTCTTGGTTCCCTCAGCAAAAAACCAAGCCTATGGGATTTTCCAATTGGATTTTGGATTATTGGCGAAAATAAGCTCTGTGGCAAACACACACGTTTGTTCAGCAAGATAATCTTCAGAGATGAACCCACTTTTGTGATACTTGAGGTGGAAATGAAATTGCCAGAAGTAAAAAGCTAACGTTAGGCCACTAAGCATCTCACTACGCTGTACTACACACACTTTACTATGAACAGATCAATCTACAGGTTGTAAAGTAGAGACTGCTCTATGGAAGGAGTAGTGTAATCCAAGAAGAGCAGCAGCCGGCCGGTCGGGAGGGACTGCAACAGCCAAAGAGTGCAGTGTGTTTATTGGGAAAACTACAGGTCACAATCCCAAAAAAGGGATGCCTCCAGGTGGACTAATCACCCCTGCAACGTGCAGGTACATTTCTGGGGAGGTGCACGTCATGCTACACAGTAGATACAGCGTCAACTTGACACAGAAGCATAAATCAAGCTTTAGAGTTAGAATAGTTTGCAGCTAAAGTCCACCTGTAAAGACTGGATAGTTTCCGTGTTTAATGTCTCCGACAACCTCTGTAGTCTTTTTAAGCCACGTATTAGCGTCACTGTTATTGAGACACATAAACCCTTTCATAATTCAAAGTGGGTTATTCACTGGCGTATTTTATGTTGAAAAAATAATTCAAATAGCACCTTTAAGCTTGTTTTAACCCCAGACCTTATTTCAGGAATTTAACGGAGTAACCCATCAAAAAAACAAAACATTGACATTGAGAAACTGAAAATGTAAAAATGCTACCTTATTTCACCATACTCTCTTTGTTCAGTATCTTGTCCAAGGACACTTCAACATTCACCAGAAGCCAGGAATTGAACCACCAACCTTCCAATTTATGAACGATCAGCTTTAACTGTTTTATCTGTCACCATCCTCCCCACTCCACCCACAACCCCACACATGTCACTGGACACAAAGACACACACGCAGTAAAGCCTCATATGTCAAACCAGCTTGTAGGTATATGACACAAATATTCATGGAGAAATGTCAGACAAGCACTCACTCAAGCAGACAAAGAGAGTGCGCCAATGTATCATGTGTGTGTGTGTGTGTGTGTGTGTGTCCCTGCTCCAAATCTTACATTCAGCACACGCACACAGACACACACCTATGACCCAGTGTGTGCCAATGAAATGTAGACGGAAGGTAATTAAACAGGGATCAGGCTGCTCTTTATCAAGGGCTCTTCACTGCTGGGCTAAATTAACCTCTGCCCACTGACACACACACACACACACACACACACACACATTGTGCCTTAAGGATCCATATGCACACATTAAGACAAATGCACATTTGCATACATAGATAGACTTGTAGAGATAAAGAGAGACAGGTATGCACAGTGATGCGCCTCATCACTGGAATGCATTTGGCAGCTTGGTGTTCATGATGAAATCTAATCAAATCACATGATCAGTAAATTACTATTAATTTGCTCATCGTCACTGAACTGAGAAAAGGTGATAAAAAGACATCACGACACTTCACCAAGCAGCAGCTTCAACGAGTCACAATCTGTCATTTTCATATGATTCTCATCCAGTAATGATTGTACAGAAAATAAAGCAGTATTAGTTAAACGTATTGTTCACTTTCACATTATTACATCAAATTTGTCAAAAGCGTGAACATGACCTGACCTTAGAGTCACTTGTTGATGCATGTTTCTTTGGTAATAATAGTTATGAGCAACACATGCTTAAGAAAATAATTATGTAAAAAGCATTGGACTAATTTCTTTGTGAAAAGTAGGGATGCACATGTGGAATGGATATAACCCAGATGTGCCCAACTCTGTTCATGTGTTACATTTGCCGCAGTCGGCTAATATAAAGGTACAGTAAAGCACAACATTCACAGTTAGCTAACAGGTGCCAAAGATATTTACATGATAAATTTAATAAGATTTAGACATCTGACCTTTTGTTTCTTAATGTTGGCCACACTGTCCATATTACATGTTTAAGCTTTACAGTGTACTGACATTAAATCTAACTGACAGAAAACTTGAGCTATGTTGTTTAGCCAGCCAAGTCACCAGAATAAATGTTGGCAATATTAGTTTCTGCAAACCTGGGATTGGTTAGGTTTAGGCACAAATACCACTTGGTTAGGAATAGGAAAAAATTGTGTTTTTGGCTTGAAATACCTGTTTTGGTCAACACAAAGACTGCTGGAGATGTCTCGACTGATCAGTTTTTTGTCACCACAAATAATCCTGGAAATTGTCACAAAGTCGCCCCAAAAATATCTCAGTGGTTTCACACTTCTCGCTTAACCATACCACCATCCCCTCCACCTAGTGATATTAAAGTCAGGTCATAAACATGTCATGTGAACGTGATATGACACGTACTGTAGAAATGTCACTATGGTACAGACCCTATAACACGTACAAATGTGAATGTATCTTTGGTTTGCAGAACATTATCTGCCAACATTTTACCCTGGTGACTGGGCTGTGTTTAGCTGTCATGCCTGTTCACTTACCTGCAGTGTGGAGGACAGCCTTTGCAGATTAGGGCCAAAGCTGGCTGTCATAAAGAGAAGGGAGACATGATATCATTTAAATACACAAATATTTAACTCAATCAATCAATGTGATGGGACGTATGACTTTGTGAGGTTGCATTGAATCAACAATCTAATTAAAACTGGCAGGAGCCGAAAAAACATGTTGCCTTTGCTTACACCACAATCGTACAGTACTGAAGAGTTGTTGTATACTTACAGCCTCTTGGGGAGAAAAATCAGTGCATCCCTATCTCAAAGTTCAGTCGATTCAGCACCAGGTTAGTGAGTCAATTAATAACAATATCCAGTGTCAGTGATGAAGCGTACCTGAAACGAGTTCAGCCAATAACATCCAACTGCAGAGCGGCACTGCAAGGAGCTCCAAACCTGCAGATCTGGACCTGCAGTTTCAATTCACCCTGAAAGAATGAATAGAGCTGCTGCAAACAAATGTGATACTTAGGGTTCATGGTGCTCACAGTCCTCTGTCTCTGGATGGTTTGGAGAGATAAGAAGGAGTATCCTCAGGAGATTTTGTAAGTCCAAAAAATAAATAAATAAATATATTCATCAGGTCGGATGCAAGCTAGCCACTGGCTTTGACTGCAAAGAGTAGAAAACCTGGGTAACCAAAGTCATGGAGTGGAAGGTGAGCATATGGAAGGAGGTCAATCTACAGCTTGACAGCTGTGGAACAGCTGTTGGGCCACAGCCTTGATTAATGGTAACAGAACAATAATAAACATTATCAGCATATTGTTATTGACATTGTTATTGTTGTTTAATATGAGAAAATGCTCTTAAAATAGCTTTTTTTACTGCACAGCTATACAACAGTTGTCAACTTTGTTCTTCTTTGTTCTTGCTGTTGCTGTTGGTTTGTCTCGACTTGTCCAGGTGCTACTCCTCTTCTCTGCCCAGCTGTTCGGGCCAACTGTGGCGGTGAGACAAAAGAGAAAAACGGGGGCAAAACAAAACCAAAGAGGGTTGAGAGAGAAGACAGAGAGGCACAAGGATACAGAGATGGGGAGGCAAGTACATTCAGAAATAAAATTGGCAACAGAATGCTTTCATCTGAGAAGTGAAGGGACATTTTACCTTTTAATCTGCAGCAAGGAGAACAGGTGCAGCCTTGGGCCTGTGCACTGTGTATTTCCAGGCCTAAAGCTTTTGTGTTTCAGCAGCAGGTGTTCACTCTCATCATGTTGCTTATGGAGAGAAATCTCAAAACAGCAGCCCTACAGAGATTTATGCAAAAAAAATAAAAAGTATATATCCCAACCCTATTCCATATGCTGGAATGCCACTTTTAAATCACAAGTGCTTAGACAAAACAGGCCACGCATGAGAAACCAGAATTAAAAAACAGAAACATGTTTGGAGAATAAAACATCTGGAAAAATGCAACCACATGTGATGCATTAAGATGATCCCTGAACTCAACAGGTAGTAAGAGCAATGGCTTCCAGATGGAGAAATATGACTTGTGCAGGATGAGTGAATTGAAATGTTATGCTCAACATTGACGTGGGTGTGTGTAGTACAGTGGGTAGGAGAAAGGTTGAGACTCTATGGCATCATACATAACTCTCGCATTTGCACAATTGTTTGATATGAGACCACTTAAGAAAACATCTTGAACTGCTATTTGCACAGGAGATCTCGCAAAATGTCACAACAGCCAGGTAATGTGTTTGCCCTCCATTTAGACCCCCACTGCACTTTCTATTTAAGGCCCGAGTGTCTCCTGGTGGGAAAGTTTTATTTGACTTCTGAACCTTATGGGAATCAGCGGAGTCAAGCACAAGAGTCAACACTCAAGTAGGTACTTTAACAAGGAAGACTAGATGTTCTGAATGCAGCAGGTTATGACAGATCCAACACATCCTCGCATCTAAACGACCCAGTAGGTCAATTGCCAGTGACTCTCAAAATGACATATTTAAATTCCCAAACCATCACGACCAAAGTGCCAGCGACAGGCGAATTGGACTTTCACCATACCATCACAGTTTGGTTAGGTTTAGGAAAACAGTGGTTTGGGTTAAAATAACTGTTACTTGTGTAAGTTAAGTTACGCACGTACCTACGTTATGTACATGACTTCAGTTACGTAATGTCTGTGATCTCACTTCACCAAGTTGGAAAGTGGCTGACTTCTGGTTACACACTGGACATGAACAGCGGGTCTCCCGGGTGAAAGTCCTGCACTTGTTTAACCCAACCATCCATCCCCGACCTCCCGCCACACAGACTTTGTCCCTCTTTATACTTCCCCGGTCTTCCTCTTTTGCTTGTGTAACAATTACTACGGCCACTAGAGGTCGCCACCTAAAAGAAACAGAAATATTAGTAGTAATACGCTGCTTCCAAGGTCATTCTATATGGTTGTTTTACTGATAAGGATGTCAAAGCAAAGCAGATGCCATAAAAAAATACTTTCCAAACTTTTAAATAAGTGCAAGTTTGATTTGATTTGGAAAAAAACTGCTCTGTAGTCTGGTGGTACGGCAGTGGATACTTCTGTGTCTTTTGCCTGATGGCAGCAGGGTGAACAGATGGGGCTGAGATGGGTGTTGTCATTTTGATATTCAGAGCTTAGTCTACATAGAAGCACTAAGGTCTATTTAGAAACCAAAGCTCTGCAGTCTGCTCAGTTGAGCCTGTAGGACTCTAAGTCTTCTGTTTGATGGTTAAAGCTTATGTGCTTCAAATAAAAGATGAGAGGTGTCTGATGTATTATTACCAGTCAGACACAACATTCTTTTAGTACTGTATAAGCAGTTAGAAAACTTGACTCAAGCACTTGACCCACAGTCTTAAAGCGGATATGTAGCAGTCAGTAGAGCTTTGAGCTCAACAGAGAGACAACTTACACTCTGTATTACAGATGAGAAAAATAATAGGGTCTGTGTGTTTGCTCCCGATGACCTCAGTCTCCTAAGAAAGTAAATACCTTGTTGTGCCTTGCTACAGATATAATCTATATGTGCACTACAAGATAAAGCAGCTTCCTCTTGTGTCTTTTTTGGATTATCAAGTGAATTCTTTTCACACCACTCCACTTTTCTAACCATACACTATTGATGAATACTAAGATCATCTTTAATGCCTTACAAAGACAATATAAATGTTCTTGAAATATCAGTTTCACAATCGTCTGTACAAAATCTGAAGGGGTGATCCACACAACCCTAGGCTGCTACCGATCAATGGAAGCTGAATAGGTCCTATTAACCTCAACTATCTTTACTCTGTTTTTAAGAAATAAATGACACCATTGAATCAGATCAGGGATCAACCTCTTGACTCGTCTTTACTGAACTGAAGAACTGAATTGTATTGAGTGGGCCCCAGCTCTACTTTTAGGCTCTAAATGCTATATCAGGTGTATCAATGTTGTAACTGCATCTTCAGTGTTGTTGTGACATTTTGGGAAATACACTTAGGCCAAATCCCAATACAGCTCTTGCCCGTACCTGAGCCCTACCACGACGTTCTGCAGATTTACACCTTGGGGTAAGGTGTCCGGATACTTGGCCCTCCAAACAGAGGTTTTTCAGAGGCACACTGAGAATTAAGGGTTATGAGAATGCTCCTTTTCTTTATAACAACCATAACACAATTGCTACCATTTTGCTGATGTCTTGTTAACTAACTGTTAGGTATGAAGCTAGAGCCAGGAGACAGTCGACTTAGCTTCAGTACACACCAATCAGCCACAGCATTAGAACCATTGACAGGTGATGTGGACGCTACTTGACATGCACCACCCATCCAGACACCGTTGTTGACTAAGTACACCCCCTCATGGCACAGGCACTCTCCGATGGTAGTGGCCACCCCAGCAGGACATTGCGCCCTAAAACGCCACAAAAACTGCCCAGGAACGGCATGAGGGACTTGACAAAGAGCTCAAGGCGTCGACCTGGCCTCCAAATTCCACAGACCCCAATCCAATCAAGTATCTGTGGGACATGCTGGAGCAAGTCAGATCCATGGAGGCCCCAACGCCCCCCCCCCCCCCCCCCCAACATACAGGGCCCAAAGGATCCACTGCCGACATCCTGACACCAGACACCACAGGACACGTCCAGAAGTCTTATGACCATTCGTTGATGGGTCAGAGCAGTTTGGGTTGCACAAGGGGAGCCTGCACAATATTAAGCAGGTGGTTTAAATGTTGTGGCTGATCTATGTATGTACAGAGGAAGTAAACAAAAGAGCTTTAAGGTGCTGGTAGACATATTTGTATGTATTCAGATAGAGCCAGGCTAAGCTAATTGTCTAGTCTACAGGAGTGAGAGTGGTGTTGATCTACGCATCCAACGCTCTACATGGAAGCAAGTAAGTGCATTTCCAAAGATGTCAAATTAATCCTTTAAGAATATGCTAATTAAAAAGGGTACTGACATGTTCACCAATACATGTTGCTGAATTGAGTAATTGCTGTGAATAAACTCTTCCTTAGAGACTAATACAAAATGTCACACAAGTTCATGGCTTATTGTTCCTCTGTAACTGTGATTTAGAGCACATATGTTCAGGATGCACTGGGGATTTTGTAAACCTTGTAGATTATAATGCAGAACTCTTTGATGTGTGTAACTGAGACACATTGCAGCATTTCATGTTATAGCCATCTAAACTAGGATGACTGTGATAATTTACAGATTCATGGACAGACATCAGATTTCACTCTAGTCAGTGTACACATGTATCTCATTACATCTGACACCAGCAGGTTAACCAGCTACACACACACACACGTACACACCTACTTGCCAACTGTTGACTCTCATTCTACACAAACCAATTGTGGACCTTTAATTTTGACAAAACAAAAATAGAACAGTAAATGTACTTTTTACACACACCCCCACACACACACCCATACACAACACAGAAGGGGGGTTGCATTGGGGTCAAGACATAATCAGAATTTAATTTAATTTAAATTTTTAATAAAGGTTGACTCTAGAGTCAAGAAGTTTATGTGGTCCCTACATTGTTACTGCACGGTATTTCAATTCTCAAGTGGATTTCCTGCCATAGAGCTTCCATTCACAACAATTATATAGGTCTCAACCTGCCTTGATATAAACTAATGCACTGCGCATAATGCTTTATATTTAATACGATAAAAATTGAATGAACTGAACTGAATGAAGAAGTGTGAGTTGTATATCTGTAAAGATTAGTGTCTACAGAAAGTCTAAAGCCAGAGTGATTATTGAGGGCTCATTGCTTTTATTATAAGTTTTTAAAATCTGGGAATTCGTCAGTGTTCATCATCATATTGTACCAAAAACAGGACAGACACAAGACAGGCCTTCATTTTAAGGCCATTAGTGGTCTGACTCTAGGGATTGCAACATCAGAAAGTTGGTCAGTCATTCGGTTCACCGCTTCGTTCTGAGGCTGTCAACACGATTGCAGGTATTTGTTCAAAAATGGCTTTTTCTGTGCGTTTGTACTCACAAAAATGGCGTTTTAGGTCACTGAAAACTGACCTTTGCTTCCACGGTGAAGATTTGTGGAACAATGATGCAGACACCCACGTTTACTTTCTGGCTGGGTCTTATCAGCACATTATTAGCAAATGTGAACTTGGGTTATGTGTTATAATATTGGAGCAATCGAGTTTGTACACTGACAGAATGGATGTTATATTGTCTATATGGATTACATGGAGCTACATAGAGTCTCTTTTCAGTGCACATCTGTATCAGTACAATTTTAATGGTAAGTGAACTCAGGGTTGAAATCTGTCTTGTTTTTTTCAGTCTTTATTTATGGTGATTGTTAGTAATTGATAACTTATTTTCTAAACAAGCTACACAAAAGACACTGTGTCTGAATACAGCGCACATCCACATTTAGATAGTCTAAACGGACTCTATACAGTATGTATGAATACACATTCAAACACCCACGTTCACCTTGGAAAACACAAAACACTGAAAATGCCTTCACACACTGTGATCGCAGCGGGAGAATCATGTCAGCCTCAGGCCAGTCTGGAGGAAAAGGCTTTATAGACTGAGAGAGAGCAAAGATTTCAGGATTGAAGGAAGCAATGTGAGGGTAAAAATACAAAAAATATGAAAGACTTGAGGAGAAATAAAATAAGATGTGTGGTTTTTGGTGGTCTTCTCTGTCTGTTTCTGAGAAAGTGTGACGGGGCCTGTGTGTGTGAGGAGTGGGTGGCAGAACTGTGTGTGTTTCTGTATGACCGCTGAGAGAGTTCATCCCACGCTGGGCATTTCTGCTGAATCAGAGACTAGTCACCTCTCCTAGGAGGGTAAACAACACATTAACACACACAGACACACCTACAGAGTTACGCACCTTTGTTTTACAAACATGCATGTGCGTAAAGATCCATACCAAAACTGTGTTCGGATGTATACATACATGTCAAGTGTATCTTTGATTTATCTGCCCATGAATCATTATGCTACCTGGGTGATTCAGTCATTACCTTTACATGAGTGCAGCCTTTCATTATTGTGATTAGACGACATCTAATTTTATTTTCTGTTCGAACCAGGCGAGGAGGTCAGTCAGTGTGGCATCCGCCAGCCACAACACAAACAAGCTTCTTTTTCCTTTGGGCTCATTTCTTTTTAACAGAGAAAAAAGCTACATTCACGTGTTTTTGTATATCTATTTAAAGGAACAGTTCACCCCAAAATCAATAATACATATTCTTCCTCTTACCTGTCATGCCATTCATTCATCTGGATTGTTTTTACAGCAATGTCTCTTTCCAGAAACCATGACCCAGTTACTCAAGATAATCCACAGACCCTGTTGTGAGCAGTTTCATGAAGGAAACGTTTTCTTTCTGCATCATCGCACAGAAGGAAGCGTGCATCTTCTAATGTACGAGTGACTCTTGCTCGTGACATTGTAGGATTTGAATTTAAAGGCATCCTCCTCGGCTGAGCTGTAACATTAGCTAGCTTGGTTATAGCAATCTAGCTGTATAAATAGTGCAACAAGTAAGGGGAAAATGATGTATTTTTGTTTTGGAGTGAACTGTATGGAGCCAGATTGGGGCTCAGAGGTTTGCTAATTTGAAAAAGAAAATTGAAAATGAAAGTTCAGGTTTTGACCAACATATTCAAAATTAAAATAAATAGAGGAAAAGATTTTTTTTTGATTATTATTGAAAATAATTTCAATTAAATTCTGGAATTCTTTTGAATAAATCAAATCAAATCAAGCGCCCAGTCCTTCATTTTACACTCCTTAAAAATTCAGATTTCACTGCATGCTACAGCTACAGGGCTATCTAAAATACAAGGATCCATCCCAGTATGCCTTATTAATCCTGAAATACAGCGATATTCAACAATCCCACACTTTATAATTTACTGATTCACCAACTCCCAGCACCACATATTTCACAAGGCTGTGCAGATTCAGGTACTAATTCAGAGCTCTGAGATATGAGAGGCCCTCGTACAGATGGACGAGATAACAACGTATTTATGTATTTTTACTTGTCATCAAATGCAAAATCCAAAATAAAAGAAATGCTCGATTTTCAGTTCATAAATAAAGATTGTTTTTGATGAGGGTTTACCAAGAAGTTACACAAATGTCCACTTTAAATCGTTCCTCTCAGCCATCTTAACGTTGGTAATTCCTCTCAAATGAATTGAGTGCAGCAGTGTAGTTTTACAGAGACATGGTTCAGAGGAGACAGCGTCAGATTCCCAGATGTGATGACTGTCCCTCTGGTGGAGGACAGCAGTGGATGGATTCTGGGCTCTGGTATATATTCAGTATTTATACAGCTGCGCAGTTACAGTCACATAGGCCTATTCATTCACCCTTCTCCCTCCCTGTCTCTCTCCTGTTCATGTTTACTGAAGAATATGGAAGGTAAATGTCAAGTATGTCATTTCTCACTGTCTCATCCTCTCTCTTCTTTCTCTCCTGCCTCAGGCTCAGTTTTACCTCTACCTGTCCATCTTTCTTCTACAGTCCTCTCATATTTACTTTCTCGTTTAGTTTACAGATTTGCTCATATTTGTTCTTTGTATTGCTTTTCTATTTTGGTCTAATTATCTGTCATCTGTGTTTATATCATTATATCTTCCAGTTTTGATCTTTTTCTTAGCACAGGTCCAGTTTGTCCTTCTGTTAATAATCGCCAGTCTCTTTTTTTCTCTCCTCATTTATCTGTCAGTTTCACTTTGTCTTGATTTCGTTTCCTCCTCTTCCACTTTTAATGCATCTCTTTCTTAAACCTGGCAACTCTCAACCTCTCTTCATTTTTTTGTCTGTCTGGCTATCCTCATTTTCTTCCTGCACATAAAATTATCTCTCGCTCTCTCTTGTCCTCTGTTGGCAGGCCCATATGCTCTGAGCCACAGAGAACCACTCTGCACATGTCTTTTTTTATTGGAAAAACAGACATCTAGAGAGAGACATTGGCTCCCTGCTTATATCACATCACATCAGTGCAATGTGATACTGACAGACGGATTATTGGAGGGAGAAATCACAGTGGACTGATACAGTATGAGCAATGTTTCATTGCTTATCTCAGCTAGAGCATTGTATTGATAATCTATTTGTTTTACGAGCTATGTATTTGCTTCAATATGCAGTGATCTGTGTTACAGTCACAGAGAACGTGGAAAAGGTGAAAAAACAATTCAGTTAGTAATAAAATTATAAGAATTACATGTCTGGCTTGTCCTTCATAGATCCTGTCCTCATATAATCAGATATTATCTCCTGTTATCTAATTTATATTGGGGGCACAGCTATTTTTAATGTAGGTTCGTGCTCTTAAAAGAGAAAACAAATGAAACTAGAATGCCGCTCAGTAGAGCGCATACCTCCGCCAAGTCCCAACAGTCCCTTTAATAGAATTAAGCAAATATTTAAATCTGCAAGATCCAAATCAAATCTTACTCACTCATATACCACCCGCTTAAAAACCTTTTTTTTTCATCAAGATCCATGCATTATTCCTGAGAAATGATGAAAATGTCCCAATCTTGCAATGTTGCAGACAGTAACAAGACATTTCTGGATCTGTCCCTTTGCAAATCAGTTGAGCAGTTTTTGAGTAAGCGTGCTGACAAACCAACAAATGGACACAGGCGAAGACATGACCTTCTGTAATAACTGACTCTCAACTTTTAAGTACTTTATGAATTCAGCTGAATGCAGTGGAACCCCCATTTTTAAATAAATACATTTTTATTTAAATAGTTTTAATTGCATTTCAATTAATTAATAACAGAAAAAATAATGTGTTAAAAAATAAGGCAGATTGATCGCGCTATATGACGCCCCTTGTCCTTTTGCTCTGAACACGCTCCACAGCAGCTTTGTAAACATGATGGAGGCACTACTGAGTATACTGAATGGAAAAGTCCTACTCCAGCCTGTTAACAGGAAGCAGGAATAGTTATAGCTGTCACTCAAACATGAGGTCTTCCTGTGTATTAAGGAGATGCAGAATTTATTCAGGGTCAAACTATGACCTGTACTGTACATTTACTGCCACTAGACAACCTCTCTAATAACCATTCTGTATGCTCTGGTGGCTAACAGCGGTCTGCTCTGAGCTCAGCCACCAGCGCTCTCACTCCACTCACTACAAACTGCCCTGTTCTTAAAGGAGCCACGCCACTCTTATAACACCAGAAGCCAAGCCCAGATTCTACTGTAGTCTAATTGTTTTTTATAAGTTTAAGCACAAAATTAAGTTATTTGTCAAAAATGATAAAACATTGTCAGGAAAGATCATAAAAACACCAAAACACACTGGAGTGGAGCTTCAAACTGTTGACAGCAGCACCGTTTCTGCAATTTAGGAATTTTCTAACCATCGGAGAACTACAAGCTTGAAATATCAGCTCCTTTCAAAGTTTACAATGCCCATTTATTCATTGATTCAATTATCTACCAAATATTGGCATATGCAATTAATTTCCATTAATTAATCACAAAGCTTATAATTATTATTATTATTTTTTTAATCGCTTGACAGCCCTAGTATTTATATATTTTATTTCTTCAATTAACATCATCCAAAATACACCAATACCATTGTGAATGTTAATATTGCACAATAAATTGTACATTAAATGCCAATAAACTTTAGTTAGAAGAAAAAGATACAAGAAAATAGGAGACATTAGAACATTTTAGCAATATAGTTCTACCAATTGTGTAAAAATAAGAATAAAAAAAGATTAGAATACATACCAAATTATTTGAGGGCATTTCCCTTATAAATCTGGGCTGTTTCCAACCATTTATTTAGATCTGACAATATGACCCACCAATACCAAATTCTAACACGTAACCAAGAGGCTCATAGTCACACATGCAGACAGAGACTCTGCTACTTACCGTATATACAAATTGTCCTTTAAAACAAATGTAGAAACAATCCTGACTGTAGCTCGGGAGTGCCATGGCTTGAAACAAATTTCATTTCCATTTCACTTCCTAGTGGAGGCTACCAAAATAAAATGCAAATATTTAGAATGGGCGAGGAATGGTGATATCACTGTCATGTGTGTACCCAGTGCTATAAAATGAAGTCATACATATTTCAGCCTGTAATGTGGGATTACTTCATTTGTGGTTACAGTGTTTCATTACGTCCTTGCAAGAAAGTCAAACTGGAGAGTTACACAGCATTTAATATTCATTCTCACTCTTTTTGCAGGGACACACCAGCAAAGATCACCACAAGATATAAAACCCTACTTGGTCTTTTAATTGATTTGCTTCATTAAGCTCCACTTTTCATTAGATGAGTCACAACCTGCATGCAGTTTCCAACTAATTGGGAACCAGTGACCTAGTGTGGCAGAGCTGATAAATGCCGTATTAGAGAAGTTAATGTGAGTTGACAGAAACCAGCGTTCATCATTCAGCCCATGATCACTGTGTCACACTGACCCACAGGCATATAGCCTCGACACAAACACACATCTGCCCTATGACACACACACATGGGCAATCACATGGATCACTGACATGCATGCACCAAGTCCATCTTTGCGTTGTACTTGCGAGGACATTGTTTCCCTGTTTATTAGCATTTTTTTTTGTTGCCATTTTAACCTCCTAAATATGTTGTTAGTTATTTTTTGATAACTTGTTCGGAATGGTTCCATTTCACTGATGACACAAGTCACAAAGCACTCTTAATATTTGCAATGGCACTGTTATTTTTCCACTCAAGAGTCATTTAATACTCAATGCTTGAATGCTGAGGTTACACCCCGCCTTTCCGAAACCCTGCTGTTCCGAAAATAGACTTCCATTCTTCGTAATGGCGGGGTTTCCCATTTTTTTTCTAAACACCCCGCTATTCCGAAAAGGCTATTGGGGAAACCCTAACCCTAACCCTGTTGGGAAGTAATTTGAACTTGAAAGTCGGAACAGCTGTGTTTTTGGGGGAGGGTCGGAACAGCGGTGTTTCGGAATGGAGGGGTTTTTGCAATGGAGGTGTTTCGGAATGGAAGGCTGTCCCCGAATGCTGACTATCAGTTAATAGTGTTAAGTGTAAGCTAGCAGGTTTGTAAGGTCGTTGACAGGAAAATAGGATTACTCAAGAGACGTATTTACACCATCGAATCCTTGTCTTATAACCCCCAGATTCATCTGGGCACATCTACGGCACGATGCGGCTGCAACGTGGCCGCAGCAGCTGATCGTAGCCATTGGTTCTGCCAGGAACAGTGAGTTTCAGAAGAGTCCCTGAAGCAGCTGTGAATTATTTATTCATTTATTTATTTTTTTATGCAAAAATAAGCCTGCAGATTACCTGTAACTGCCCATATTGGCTGGAAAACACAATGGGTCCATATCATAAGTCTTACATGGTCCAAGTTAAAATTTTAAAACAATATAATTGAAAATGAACACTTGACACATGTTTTTCTAAGGAAAAATTTGGGCAAAAAGCCATGTTATGACCTCATAATACCCCTGCCTGAGAGTAACAGGGTCAAAAACTGATCATATGTCTTCATTTTCTTATTTACACTAACTTTATGCATATAGAATAGTCAAAAATAAATGCTTAGGTGGAAAAACAGCCTATTCAAAGAGCAAAATGTATAAAACCACATAAACGTGCATAATTACCACGTTTAGGGCTTTAAAAATGGATATAAACTATATATTACTGGCTTTGAAATCCATCAGTCATCCAGTCAGTCATACAGAGGCTGGTGTGTAAGTGGCAAAGGAGAGAGGAGAAAGAAGAAAGAGTGGGTCACGTGTCTACACAATCGCTACATGATTGTTGTAGGCTCTAGGGCAGGCATAGAAGGTAAAGGTTATCTTTGACGGAAGCGAACAGAAGTTGCAAGTATAGGCAGAAAAAAGCATTCATTTAACTATGTAGCCTGCTCACCAATGGTAGAAGCACAACAATCAAGGAAAAATGATGGAATAAACAGTCTGAAGCAGCATGATGGATAACAAAACCTTGTTGCACACACAAGGTCATAGAGACATGCCTGTTAGAATCAAGGCATACGTGTTTGTACAAAACTCCTCTTTCTGTATTTCAACAGAGGAGAGTTAAATAAAAGGTCATGGTGCATTCCATCTTGGTTTCTGTAAAGACAGCTTGCTATTGGTCGATGCACAACTTGTAATGTCACCAAAGTAAATCCACAGATCGCGCCGTTTTCATACTGTTGTGACCATGTATTCATTCCAACAGCGTCAAGGTGGTGGGTGCTGTAATCATCTTCGAGGAACGGACACCCTTTGACAAATCCAAATCAATGATTCTCCATGGTGATGTTTTAACTGGACTTAATGGAATATTTAATGGATGAGACACACGCAGAGACACTCTCAAATTCACTGTGAATGTTACCTAGGATACACGAGGCTGTTTGCTCAGTGGTCAAGGTAATGTTCAGCGCATGTGAACAGCGGCTTTGTGGCTTTTGAAAGCATGTTGTATGTGTACGTGAGCATGTGAGTCACAGCTCAGGTGGGATCGGTTGTGTGCTTTTCTTCTCAGCGCTACTCGAGCTCGTGTTTTCACAGAGACAGAGTGCCAGACGGACGGAAAAGAGGTGTAAGATCAAAGATACAGAGAGACAGTGTTTGTGTGTGTGTGTGTGTGTGTGTGTGTGTGTGTGTGTGTGTGTGTCTGTGCGTGTGTGTGTGTGTGTGATTGAGAGACAGCGAGTTTAGGACTCAGAGAGGGAGAGTGAGATGCTTTCATTGGCAAATGAAGGTGATGGGGAGAGAAACTTCAGCAGATGGTCACTCAGCATCAGCCTGTCTGCACTCCTCCCGGTCACTCCATCTTTTGTCTTGTCAGTGTCTGCCGGTGCTCTTCAGCACCCCCTTCTGATGTCACTGGCTGCCTTGACACCATCCCTCTCTTTGTAAGCAAACATACAGTGTAAAGTATTGGCAGTATTTACTTTGAATCAGTTCTGCTATATTTAATGATATTGCAGAGTCCTGCAGACATTCTGGGTAAATATTTTTGATTTTCTTTTTTATTCAGATGAACAATTCAGGCCCTCAGATTGCTTATTTATATAACATACACTCTAATTACTGAATTTTCTCAAATCAATATTTTGTACCCCTCATCTATCTGCAGTTAGTATACTCACTCTTGAGTTACTTAATTTGTTTTCTACAGCTTTTATAGGTATGTTTTTTTTTTCTTCAGTTTTGACCTCGGAGCTTAACGAGTCTTTGTATATGTCCTCTCAGCCTCAACAATCGTTTATCTTTCACTGGATTGGGTTGAAAATTGTCCTGGACATCCAAGAAATCCTACAGATGATATGCAACATGTACTCATTTAAATAGGTGTTATGGAACATTTACAGTCATCAAATTTTTTGACAATAAATCCCTTTTGTTCTTACCTGAACAAAAAATCTGCAGAAAATAATATCTCCACCAGCTTTCACTTTGTTGCAACCAAAATTTGAGTAATATTAATATAGTTCTATCACATCCAGAAGTTAATTGGTCCGGCATAAAAAATTTAGCGCAAATCCAGTGAAAATTAGCAATCAGTAAGACAAATACAATGATCACAAAACTTAAAACTTAATAATAATAAAGTATGTCGAGGACAGCAATAGGATTTCTTGACATGAACTGGGAAAAGTTCTGAATTCTGGGTGAGTTGGCGCAGAGTCACCCTGAGGCAAAACGGATCCTTGAGCTGCACATATTGTGCACACAGCATGCTAACGTGTTCATGATGACAATGTTAACATGATGTCTTAATTGGCCGTCTTCACAGTAAACATTTTGATTTGTCATAGGAACAGCATAGGTGTTACTATATTACTGTAACAAAGGCTCTGTTCTATTCAGGTGTCCCCGTAAGACATGAAAGTGTGAATGTGAGCTGGCGTGAACAATACAGAGACCCTGAAACTGAAGCAGCTCAATTATATATCATCATCATTAGTTTTTATTATACCATGAAGGGCCAAAATGTATCCAATGAAAAAGGCCCATGCTAATGTGCTAATGTAGGGCGTGCACCAAATTTAATGGCAACCCATCTAATCGCTTTCAGAATATTTCAGTCTGGATAAAAGGGCCGACACTGCCATCCACAGACCACTGCTGGGTATGGGCTCATGTATGCTCAATGTCAGATACAGATACAGAACAGAGAAGTACCACTGGAAACCACTGGGGGCAGCGTAGCCAATAGTTAAAGCAAGAACAACATAAGACACAGAAAAGAAGTTTAAACATGTTGCCGGTCGTCAATTTCTCTCATTGGTAAAATTAGTGAACACTCTCCGTCCACATGCCAAAATGTATTTAACGGCCTCACAGACCATCGCCTTTTACAGAGCTGCTTCAGCTTTTGCTCAAAGGTGGTGTTTTTATCTTAAAGGTCCCTGTGGAGGGGGCCTGGTGCATCAGCTGCAGGAGAGAGGGGTGGGGAGGGCTCAGGAGAGCAGCGCCAGGCGAGAGTGATTGGCACACCGGTTTCCTGTTGAGCTAATCACTCTCTCCTTTAAAACACAGTAGCGTGCTGGACCTGGGAGGAGGAAGAGACACAGACACGCAGATACGGATGGTCCCGGCGGTCGGCAGCAAGAGGGACGCCTGTGAACGACCCCGAGGGAGCGATTGTGTGGCCTGAGCGAAAGAAATAAAACATTGTAAAAGTCATCACTCGTTGTGTCGTCCCTGCCGAGAACCCACAGTGGCATCAGACAACGCCACATTGGCGCCCAACGTGCTTCGGCAGGCGAACACTGAGACAAGGTATGACAGAACCGCAGCAACCGATAATGGCGCTGGCGCAGATGCTGGCAGAAATAGCGGCCATGAACCGAGACCAGGCCATGCTCAGCAGGCAGCAGCTGGCAGCGCTTCAGGGCCAGGCCGAGAAACAGACCCAGCTGTTGGAGGTGATGGTGAACCGGGCGGGGGCAGCGGCCCAGGCCCCCTCGCTCGTTGGTTTGACGCTCCATAAAATGTCGGAGCAGGACGACCCACAGACATTTCTGGGAATGTTTGAGGAGACGGCGAAGGCATGCGGCTGGCCGGAGGCGGAGTGGGCCGTGCGACTGCTCCCCCTTCTGTCGGGGGACGCGCAAACTGCGGCGCTCGGCCTGCCTGCCCCCTCCCGACAGTACGAGAGCGTAAAGAGGGCCATCCTGGACCGACTGGGATTCTCCGCGGAGGACCATCGCCGCAGGTTTCGGGGAGCCAAGCTCGGACCTGCAGATCGGCCGTTCGTCTTTGCCCAGCAGCTGAAGGATGCGGCAACGCGATGGCTGCAGCCCGGGGATTCCGCCGGCGAGGTCCGGTTGGTGGACCAGATCGTATTGGAGCAGTTTACGGAGGGGCTTCCAGCTGCCACCTCAGACTGGGTGCACTGTCACCGCCCGGTGGACCTGACCGCGGCCATCACACTGGCGGAGGACCATCTGGCCGTGCTCTCCAGAGCCCGGGCACATGAGGGTCGGCCAGCCTCTCCCGCCCGTCCCACGCCGGCACCCCGGAGAAGACCTGCGCCCGACACACACACACACACACACACACCCGCTCGACCCTCTCCTCCTCCCCGATCTAATTCCCCTTCTCCTCTCTTTCCTTCCCAGGTGCCAGCCGCTACAGGGGCTGCTCTCAGCCCACAGAGGGTTCCTCAGGCGGCAGGGCAGGAGTGCTGGAGGTGTGGACAACCCGGACACTTCCGCCGTGAATGCCCACTCATGGAGGTCGGTCAAGTGGTTCGGGTTGTCGGCCCTCCAGCACCCTCCCCCGGTCCAGGAGGGACGTACAGCGTTCCGGTAAGGATTCAAGGGGGTACATATCAGGCGATGGTGGACTCGGGCTGCATGCAGTCTATAGTTCACCAGAGTCTGATTCGACCCGGGGCTTTGATGGAGGCTGGATGGGTGGATATTAGGTGTGTGCATGGGGATATTCACAGATACCCTGTAGTACCAGTGGAAATTCGGTTTAAGGGTAAAAAGCATAGTGTGAAGGCTGCGGTTAGCTCCCGCCTAACGCACCCCCTGATTCTGGGTACGGATTGGCCGGGGTTTGATAAGCTAGTGGGGCAGTGTGTGGGGGTGCGCTCACGGCCGACAGGGACATGGGATATGTGCGCTGTGCTCAGCGGTGACGCGAGGTTGTCCGACGCTGCAGACGGGGAGGGGGAGCCAGCGGGGCCTTCTCAGGAGGCTCTGCAGGTTCCTGTGTTTGACTCCTGTTGAGCACGGTCCAAACACCGCCTCACCGAGTCCGTTGATGCAGCAAAGAATCAGTCAGAGAGTTGAAGTAAAGCACAAGAAATTTATTACACAGTCTGCAGAGTGTGGAGATCTGTTCAGTACAATACATGCAACTGCACCCGTCACCAGAACAGAACTGACTCGTGTCTAGGGGTTTCCGTGTCTTAAGCCTGTCCTTAGCTACGCCTACCAATGTGGGTGTGTTGCTTTTGCCTATCCCTAATTGGCCAATGATGTGTATGCGGGCCTCATGTGCCTCAAGTGATCAGTTATCTGATTGGCCCCTTTGTATGTGTGTCTGTTGTTGAGCAGTTATCTGTTGTCATGCATGTCTATGTTTTGTACAAATAAGGTTGTTTATCACCTTCTGTATTTAGGGTGTTTCCTGTTATCTTGTCTATGCATGCCTGGGGTGTGTATGTATATTGTGTGACCTCGTGAATATCTGTTTGAGTCAGCCTGTGGGTGATCACATGTTAGATCAAGCACATCAGTCTTAATAGCATACCATATATGGTCTCATTTTATAGTCACACTCCATGGAAGATTTTCCACTCGAGCAGTCTCGTGATGATACTCTAAGCTTTGCCTTTGACCAAGTGATAAAAATTGATGGTCACATGGTGCGCCCTGACACAACGTTAACATATCCACACTTTTCATTACGTAGGGACAGACTTTACAGAGTGAGCCGTGACACTCAGACAGGAGAAATAATGACCCAGTTGTTGGTACCGAAAAGCCGCCGGGAAATGGTCTTCCAGGCGGCTCATTATAACCCGATGGCTGGACATATGGGGTGTGAAAAGACACTTAACCGTGTAATGGCCCGATTCTATTGGCCTGGTATTTGGGCGGACGTGCGCCGCTGGTGTGCGTCTTGTCCCGAATGCCAGTTGGTTAACCAACCGGCCACCCCGAGAGCGCCTTTGCGCCCATTACCACTGATTGAGGTCCCTTTTGACCGTATTGGGATGGACCTCATCGGGCCATTTCACCGGAGCGCACGTGGATATCGCTTTGTGTTAGTTCTTGTGGATTACGCAACACGATATCCAGAGGCAGTGCCGCTGCGCACCATCTCTGCAAAGAGTGTGGCGCTGGTTCAAGTTATCTCCCGAGTCGGGATCCCGAAAGAGATCCTGACTGACCAAGGCACCCAATTTATGTCACGAACACTGAGAGAACTGTACGGATTATTGGGCATCAAGTCAATTCGGACCAGTGTTTACCACCCTCAAACTGACGGCCTCGTTGAGCGCCTGAATAAGACGTTGAAGTCCATGATCCGTAAATTTGTTCACGATGATAGTCGCAATTGGGATAAGTGGCTAGATCCTCTGTTGTTTGCAGTACGCGAGGTACCCCAGGCCTCCACGGGATTTTCTCCCTTTGAACTGCTGTTTGGCAGGAGACCACGCGGGGTTTTGGACCTGGTTAAAGAAAGCTGGGAGGAAGGTCCAAGCCCCAGTAAAAACAAAGTTCAATACGTCCTGGACCTGAGAGCAAAACTCCACACACTAGGACAGTTATCACGTGAGAATTTGCTCCGGGCCCAGGAACGTCAGCAGCGGCTGTACAACAGAGGATCTAGGTTAAGACAATTCTCACCGGGAGATAAAGTGCTTGTATTGCTCCCATCGTCCAATTCCAAATTACTCGCCAAGTGGCAAGGGCCCTTTGTGGTCACACGGCGAGTGGGTGAGGTTGACTATGAGCTTGTGCGATCTGACCGGGGAGGGGCTACACAGATTTATCACCTCAACCTCCTTAAAGCTTGGAGAGAGGCTGAGTCTGTTTCCCCGGTGACGGCAGTTGCAGAGAGAGATGAGTTGGGGCCTGAGGTACCAAAATCGACCAATCCTGCCTCGCTCCTATGTGAAAACCATCTCTCGCCGTCCCAGAGAGCAGACATTGCCAGGTTACAGCAGCGTTACGCTGATGTGTTCTCCCCCCTGCCAGGACGCACAAGCCTTATTCAACACCACGTGCAGACTCACCCGGGCGTGACAGTGCGTTCACGGCCCTATCGTTTGCCTGAACACAAGAGAAAAGTGGTCCAGGCAGAATTGAAAGCCATGTTGGAGATGGGGGTAATAGAAGAGTCCAACAGTGCCTGGTGTAGCCCCATCGTTCTTGTAGTCAAGAAAGATGGGTCTATCCGGTTCTGTGTGGACTATCGTAAGGTGAATGATGTTTCACGGTTCGACGCCTATCCTATGCCCCGGGTCGACGAACTCCTGGACCGCCTGGGCACTGCTCGTTTTTTCATGACGCTGGATTTGACCAAAGGCTACTGGCAGATTCCCTTATCTCCAGAGTCTAGGGAGAAAACGGCCTTCTCCACTCCGTACGGTTTGTACCAATTCGTTACACTTCCATTCGGGTTGTTCGGGGCCCCAGCCACGTTTCAACGCCTCATGGACCGGGTGCTGCGTCCACATGCTGTATATGCTGCCGCCTACCTGGATGACGTCATCATCCATAGTAACACCTGGGCGGAGCATGTACAGCAGGTGGCCGCGGTGCTCGAGTCACTGAGGCAGGCGGGGCTCACGGCCAACCCGAAGAAGTGTGCAGTTGGACGGAGGGAGGTACGGTATCTGGGGTACCACTTGGGCGGCGGGCAGGTGCGTCCTCAGGTAGATAAGACAGCAGCGATTGCAGCCTGCCCAAGGCCCAAGACCAAAAAAGAGGTGCGGCGGTTTTTGGGGCTGGCCGGCTATTACCGGCGATTTATTCCCAACTTCGCGGAGCTGACCAGCCCCTTGACTGACCTCACCCGAAAGGGTGCCTCAGATCCGGTCCAGTGGACGGAGCAGTGCCAGGTGTCGTTTGAGAGGGTTAAGCAGGCCCTCTGTGGGGAGCCTCTTCTCCACACACCTGACTTCTCTCTCCCTTTTGTCCTGCAGACTGATGCGTCGGGCAGAGGGCTGGGGGCCGTTGTGTCCCAGCAGGTGCGGGGCTTCGACCGCCCAGTGCTGTACATCAGCCGCAAGCTGTCCGAGAGGGAGGCCAGGTACAGCACGGTGGAGAGGGAGTGCCTGGCCATCTGGTGGGCGGTCGATGCTCTGCGGTACTACCTGCTGGGGCGCCCATTCACCCTCTGCTCGGACCACGCTCCCCTCCAGTGGCTCCACCGCATGAAGGATGCCAACGCCCGGATCACCCGGTGGTATCTGGCTCTTCAGCCGTTTAAGTTCACGGTGATCCATAGGCCGGGGGTGCAGATGGCTGTGGCCGACTTCCTTTCCCGCTCTCATGAGGAGGGGGGGGGGAGTGGGTTAGGCCGGACGGCTCCCCGGCCTAAGTCGGGCGGTGGAGGTATGTGGAGGGGGCGTGGTGCATCAGCTGCAGGAGAGAGGGGTGGGGAGGGCTCAGGAGAGCAGCGCCAGGCGAGAGTGATTGGCACACCGGTTTCCTGTTGAGCTAATCACTCTCTCCTTTAAAACACAGTAGCGTGCTGGACCTGGGAGGAGGAAGAGACACAGACACGCAGATACGGATGCTCCCGGCGGTCGGCAGCAAGAGGGACGCCTGTGAACGACCCCGAGGGAGCGATTGTGTGGCCTGAGCGAAAGAAATAAAACATTGTAAAAGTCATCACTCCTTGTGTCATCCCTGCCGAGAACCCACAGTGGCATCAGACAACGCCACAGTCCCATATTGTAGAAAGTGAAGTTTCTGTTTTTTTTTACTTTAAAGCAAGTCTTTGTGCTATATAAATACTGGTTAAGTTTTAAAACACTCAATCTACAGACAAACGCACACAGCCCGTATTCAGAAACAGAGCTTTTAAACGAGCCGTCACGACACTAGTAACTTTTTGATGTCAGCCACGCCCTCTGTGCTGGGAGGGTGGTGCCTGCTCAGACCTGTGAGAGCTGACCAATCAGAGCCTGTTCTTTTCAGGAGGTGGGCCTTAAAGAGACAGGCACAAAAACAGAGCGCTCAGACAGAGGGTGAATAGAGGTGCTGCAGCACTGGACAGTACGAGTAATATTGTGTTTTTTGATCATTAAAGCATGTAAACTTTTTTTCTAGTAGACCCAACATAAAAGTATAAACCTGAAAATGAGACAGTACGGGACTTTTAAGTGACACTATTACTATTATTTGCTCCCCTGACCTTGCCAAGACACACACACACACACACACACACATATTGCACTCAGAAAGCTTACTCACCCTCCCTGTGTGTGACCTTTGATTCTCTGCATGCTTTCACACAGGTACAGCATGTTCACCCACCCACCCACACTCACACACACACACACACACACATACCGCATGAGAGAGTAAAGAAAGTAACAAAGTTTTCCAACAATTAATCCAGATAAAAGAGATTTGAACTCGCCCTTCCAATTACAATGTCAGTTTGCTACTCATTATTTACATACTGAACTGTGCTCCAGAGGACCTAAAGTACTGCTATGTGAAAAAAAGCTCCATTGTATGCACAGAAATACATCCACTCTCCATACAGTCCCTCCACACAAACACAACAACAGCCTTGCTGCTGCTTCATATACAGTAGGTTGTCTCCATTAAAATCAAGGTGACTTCTGAATGGGTCCATCAACTTCCTGCTGAAAAGAGATGCTGGCTTCCACATGTAGTGTAGGAGTGTGTGGGTGTGCGTGTGTGTGCTCAGATTTTTTTTCCTTTCATACAGTCTTACCTTTTCTCTCACGATGAATCACCGTGTAGATACATATCCTTCAACCTCTTTTATAATAAATGTGTTATCTGTGTCACAGCAACAGCACCTTTTAAAATCAATATGTTTGTGTGGACCACTGAAATGTACTACTGTATCTGAAAATAAACGATTGACACAGCAACAACTGATAACTGAATACATCTCATGTTCTCCAGCGACTAAATGTACACGTAATCATCCTTTTCTCACATAAGACAGCCACATAATAAATTGCCTAACATGGTATAACAGTATGTTTAGCAGTGTGTGTTTCTGTACTGTGGGTACTGAAGATGAGACTCGCCTGGTCGCAGAATCTGCACCTCTGATTTCAGAGAAAGTGTAAATCCTTCTGTTTTTGATTTGAGCGACATCTCCGGTGTTAAGCTGTCATTTCTCAAAGCGCTGATAAATGGATGGTATTATGGGTGTCGCTGAGACCTGACAGACACCAGTGTGAGTCACACAGACGCTGATCACTCTGACACACTGACCCACAGGCATATGGCCTAAACACACACACACACACACACACACACACACACACACACACACACAAACACACAGATACGCATACACCTCTAAATGACTGTGACAACACAGGAATTCAGTTGTTTCTATATTTTCTTGAATTTTGTGTGATTAAATTTTATTTTTTAAAACATTTCAGCCTCTTATTATTAATTGTGCAGGTTTGTCCAGTTAACAACAATGTTTTGTTATGTCAGTGGATTTAAATAGGTCACATTTATTGTACATGTACTTGTATTTCATTGTTTGCATTTCATGCTACTCTACACTTGCTAATGTACTCCACTACAATTACTTTAGTTAATAGTTACTTTTCTGTAAATACACAAAGTATGACCAACTTGTAAAATATGATCCATAAATCCATCAGTATACAAAGTAGTTAAAATGAACTTATGCACAATGAACTTTAGCAAGAGGTGCAATCAGACTAGTCTCAATACGTGTCATATCATGTTTACATCACATGCTTATTACCTGACTGTTATATCTGGAGGTGGAGGTGATGGTGGTGGAGTCACTGCTCGGCGAGGAGGCTTCCAAGCCAGTGACCGCATTTCAAGACTGTGTTTCAACATTCTAAGTGTGAAACTGGATATTGTTAAGGAGACCTCTGGATAATTTCCAGCCATGTTTGTGGCGACCAAAGTTAAGCCGAAACATCATCTTTTTCTAACCCTAACCAAGTGTTTTTTGCACCTAAACTTAACCAGAGAATAAGCAGAGCATTTTCACAACATAAATTGAAAAGTTTCAACATATCTAGTCTGCAGAAACGTACATTGCCAACATTTATTTTGTCATAAAGATGCAAAAGGTACCCTTCCAGTCATAAGGTCTTTCTAACGTGGTTAATGTGAAACGGCAGTTTGGGTGGGTTTAGGAAGAGGTCATTGACTTGTGCTTTCACACAGTACACATGTGACGCAAGCCCGACCTCAACCCCTCGTCTCATATTGCCCAGATGGGGCAATATATGTTAGTTTTAAGCGAGACCGGGCTGAAGAACACTATGAGAAGTGCCAGTATGATGAGTACTTTTTACTACAGCTGCATCTGTTAGTGTAATACTTGATTTAAATATATTTTTTGTCAAAGGATGTTTTATTATCTGTTATAATATAAGACCCATCAGTAACAGGATGTTTAAAAGCAAGGGGAACAAATTGTACATGGTGACAGGGATGTACATTGTATTGCACAGTATTTAGATTGCATGATGCATTCAAAATTGAGCCATTTTTTCCTTGAAATCACTTCATTTCAATGGATTCAGTAGATTTAGTAAAGTCAATTCTCATGGTCAGCTTTGGTGCACTTAACACACGCATATACAAACATACCATTCTCCTTTAAGGTAACAGAGAGCCATCAGTCTGAAAAGGAAGAAGCTGGAAGAAGCTGAGCCTTATTATCTGTCCCACCATCCACTTTGCCCAATTATAAACTGCTCTGCAAAAGAATAATGGTTCGTAGACAGTTATGAGACAAGAGTTGATGGTGCGAAAAAATGTCTCGCATAAACAGTACGCACTTATTGTCCCCTTAGCTGCTGAGCTAACACGCTTGCAAAGTGACAGTTATGTCACCAAAGAGGATACTTAGAAGAACTTCAGTGTGTTTCTCAGCCTTTCAACTGTAACAAAATGAAAGTGTAATCATTTTAAAGTATGAAAATCGTAACATAACATAAACCCCATTCATCTCCCAGATTAAAATAATACCAATCTTCCTGTCTTTGTTGTGCATGATAGGCTCAAGTATGACTTTCCTCTTTCCAATTTTCAGTCATCTCTTATCCTTCTGCTCTCTGTCCATCCAAACTTGTTCTCCTCCCTCTGTTCTATCTTTCTCCACCTCTCATCGCCTTTCATCTCTGTCCTTCTCTTTCCGTCTCCCTCTTTCTCCTCTCACTCTGTTCTCCAGCTGCTCACTGAGCTGTGTGTTTATTTGACATATTGAACTGTTTTGAAGCCAATAACCTTTCAGCATGTCTGGAACAGTAAGTAATACTGAAGCTTATAGAGGCACACACACTCTCACATGTCAACTGGCATATACATTTTTTAAAATATGGACACACATGCACACGCTGTATCTGAATGCAGACGCGTACATAAGCCTGCGCATTTTGTAGTTTATTCTGGTGAAGATCAAAATTTCAAATATGGAACACAGCCGTCATAAACTGCACATCTGACTCGTTAAAAAAAACTTACATCACACACGGAAAAAAAACATCACAGTCTATAAAACTCTCACAGACACTGCAACAGTGTAAACACATCTGCAGCTTATGCTAAGATTTAATGTGTCACTTGTGTTGCTCTTTACCTTATCGTATAATTGCACATACATTTATACCTTATCACTTCCTGGCATGTGGTACACAATATGCTGACTAACAGACTTTATGTATAGCACCATAAAATCTAAACACACACACTAAACATTTTTTATAGCATCGCTATAAGCAACTGTGAGTCCCTGCATAATGCTCTGTCCCACTGAGCATAAACATGACGAAAAGACAGCAATTCAACGTCCAGTAAAGAGCCAGAAGTAAAGTTTTTGTCACATCTTTTTTTTTAGATGTTTTTTTTAGATGTTTTTATGATGGACAAATTTTATGCCATGCAGCAGCTCCAAGGTGGATTCAAACCCCAAAGCTCAACCTCAGTAGCCTGAACTTTACCAGGTGAGCTATTTGCCAGTTTTATTAAATACCATGTTTTGGCCATCCAACCTTGGACCATTATCCTACCTGATGAAGGTTGGATGACTCACATGCCATTTAACAGCACTGACAAATAGCTCATCTGGTAAAGTGCACGTCATGCAGGCAACTGAGGTTGAGGACCAGCTTTTACAAAGGTTTGTCAGCCAATGGTATAACGCCGTTGGTATCACATGGTAGGCCTATCTGTGTTTCGTCAGCATCAAGAGTCTTGGTAGTTGCGTTAGAAGTTTGTGGAAAAAAACATTAGCTAGTGTTAGCAACATTAACATTCACTAGCGTTAGCAATGTTAATGCTAGCTTGTGTTAGCACCATTAGGTAGTGTAACAAATGGCAATCACTTGAGGGGGCAGATGATTCAAACAATAACATAGTTTTGACATGAATGTAATGATAGGGGGGAGATGAAATGCCATAATTGGTGGCTGATTGTTATCATAACACATTTAATCAACCCTTAAAGCAACACTGTGTACACATTTGTATTTTGTGTGATTTGGTGCCCCTCAACGTTTCTGTGCACAACACAACTGTCATAAATACAAATCCCAGGTTTCTGTAACAATTTGTCAGAGGTGATGTGACGTTACATGCTAACTACAAACAAAACTGCACATTATAATGTTATGTCTTGAAGTCAACATGTGTGAGGCATTTTTTGCCATGCAGGAGTCAAAGTTTGTACAAGTGCTGCACACAATTCAAGACAGTAACAGCATGCTAGCAAGCTAGCGTTACCTGAGCCAGAAACAGTAATACCTGGATATAAAATGCTATCTGACGTCAAAAGCAACACCAAAAAATATGAATCATCTGCAAGCATAAAATCATTAATTACTCAATTTACACAAAACCAGTTGTACACAGTGTCAGGCAGTAGCACATTACTGAGTATGTGTTTTGATGTGTGTCAAACGAAGGAAACTAAATCCAGACTCAAGTTTTGGGGGGTAAGTCTTTAAAAATGCTCTCAGTCCAGTAGGTTTGGCGAAGTACTTATTCAACATTGGCACCAACTGCTGACACTGTGAGAGAGCCATACAGGAATAATTCCTCAGACTATGTGAGACTCAGTCATTGCCGAGTCCAAAATTGGGAATAACATGAATATATGATTCCTGCTTTAAGTTGCCATACAAATGAGGCTCACAGGTTAGTCTTGTATTTTAAACACAGTATTTGAACAGTGGGACCGTGTTTCTGGGTGCTCCCGCCACCGATGCATTAATGTCTTCACTGACACAGAAGGGCGATGTGCCTGCTGTATATCATTACTGTTAACATCTGCATAAATCTAAATAAAGCTCTAATTTGATCTCTCAGCAACCAACAGGTCCAACAGGGTTCAGTTCTGACCTCTCTGTCTCTCCCTGGAGCCTATATCCTGCTCCAGATTTGCATAAATGAATGATGATTGTGAATATGTGGCAAATATGCAAATAAACCAATTATGATTGATCAGCCGATTGATTGGTGTTGTCTCCAGCGGTAGCGCCCGCCCCCGCGTGCCACTTTCCGTCCCTTTGCAAGTACACCTCCCATTCCCACGGCAACGGCTTGTCGTGGCAGATGTTGTTGATTGACGTGCGCGCAGGCGGGGCCGGAGGTTAGCGACATTTTTAAGGTGCGCGTGTCTCTGTGCCCTTGCACTCCTGATCACCGGATGATGTTTAAAGCAATTAAACAGTCAGAATACGCTGAAGAAAAACGCCTGTGCCGCCAACATGTCACCTTCAGAGGAAGCACACACACACACACACACACACACGAGTACACGTGAACGCTGACGACACGTGAACACCTCCGTCTTTCATACTGATGCGTTCATTCCGCAGAGGCTTTTGATTCTTTCAAGGGCACACCTGAACATGTGCCCACACACACAACCACACACTCACACACACAGTGCATCTCCTGCAGTTGCTCTCTTACGTACCCCACACACTGATGCACTTTCCACAGACATTTCATCCTCCGTTTCTCTCTCTGTGTCTCTCTCAGGCCAGAGGAGAGGAGAGGCCGGTGTCTACTCCTGGCCTGACAGTGTAGGGGGGGGCCACAGAGGTGAGTGGGAGTTGATTGAGTTTGCTCAGCCACAGCCCATGGGACTGCAGACAATATTACAGGACTCACACTCTCGCCCGCGCGCACACACACATACACACGCGCAGCTGAAGAGCAGCCAGCTACTACACACTCAATTTAATCAGGGCTTATGTCTATGGAAGTGAGCATATGTGACCTCCTCTGTTTCCGCGCTCTCCTCTCTGCCTGCCTCTCCGTCTCTCTACCTGTCTGTCAATGTTTCACTCCGTCCGTCTCATGGCTTCCTGCCTCCCTCTCCGTCTGACTGCCTGTCTTCTTTGATACATTTCACCTTTCTTGCCATATCCATCGCTGCACGTCCACCTTTATAAATTGACAAACAGTGCAGTTTTGTTTAGGTGGAGTGCAAAGCTGCAGCGCCGCAGGCAAGTCGTACTGTAAACCGCCCTCATACATTTTAATTGTGGCGAATAGCTGCGACATTAGAGAAGTCAGACTGGATAAACAGGCAGTCACACAAATATAAAGGTTAAAAAAACGGTTCCTGGTTCAACTTTGACTTACTCTGTTACAGCTGAATGAGGCTTTTCACAAGGAAGAGAAAGATAACTGGGTAATATTTCCAGTGAAATTTTATGAAGATGTAGATAAATTAAATTCATTTTGCCTCGTTTTGGTTATAGTTTTACCAACAATTACAATCCAGGCAAGAGAGCATGAACTTTTTTCGAGCTCATGCCCCCTTCAACAAGTTCAACAAAATAATCTGGCTATTTCAATAAACTATTATTAAATGTTTGAAATGTGCTAGTTAATTAGTTTGTATTTTTAAGGCATTCTGACGTCATTCAAAAGAAGCTTTCCTGTTTGAAATCAGAAGCAACATTTTGTAACTTTTTTTTTTACCTTAAAGGTCCTAGCTGTGAGTAAAGGTGGCTTGGTGGCTGATCTGTGCTACAATCCCAAAGCGTCAGTATTTGACGAGTCGGGAATGAGATGGTCTATAGCACATGGTCTAAAGCGCAGTGCGCTAGTGCGTTTAGGGCGTCTCCAAGTCCATTTTGCTAGTTAAACGGTGGATAATCTGGGCGCAAAGTGCGGCGCACAGTGCAAAGGGGTGCTATTTAGACTCTGCCGACTGAATTAGTCATGGGTGTGTTCTGGGCGGAACATAAATCAAACCAATCCGAGTGTCATTTCCCAGGTGCACCAGGGCCTGCACATATTACACAGTGGCACTCGTTTTCGCTGAGGGAAAGGGATGTGATCCTCGGCTGCTGGACCCTCTGACCCGCCATCATCTGTCCCATCGACAACTCTGTTTGACTGCATATGAAAAAATAAACTGATATTTAACTGAGGAGGAGGAGGAGGAGGAGGAGGAGGAGTGCTGCTGCATCCCTCTGTGTGTGCGAATCTCAGGTCATAAAAAGTATCATCCTTTAACGTAAGATGTGTCATATCACGTTTACATTACATGTTTATGACCTGACTTTAATATCGGGAGGTGGAGGGGACGGTGGTGAACGAGAAGCCAAGCCGGCAACTGCAATTTCAGACATTTGTGCGAAACCACTGGATATTTTTGACAAGGAGCCGAGGCATTTCAACATTTATAAGTGTGACACCACAGGACTTTTTAAGGTGACTTTTTAAGGTGATTACTAGCTGTGCTTCTAGCGACAAAAAGTTTCCAGTTTCCTAATTCTAACCAAGTGGATTTAGTGCCTAAACCTATCCAGACCATAAGCTCAGAGCGGCCAGAGGCTAAATTTTTATATTGAATCTAAAGAACATTTAGTGTCAACACATGCGTGGTTTGCAGGATTGCCATCACTCATTCTGGGTTGCCTGTTTACATCTAGCCATAGTACGGTAGCCTCGTAGGACAAACTTAGGCAGTACCAAAATAATAACCATATCCAGCTCCACTGCTCCAGTCCAGCAGAGGGCAACAACGCAACTTAAAATGAGCGGTCGATAACTGCGATAGATGAACTGTAGGCTGTTTTTTATATGCAATAATGTATATTTGAGTTTATGTTAATATAATAACACAGACACAGCACACCTTTCATTATAAAGCTGAAAAGCAAAACATGACAACCAAGCTGAGACAATATTTTATTAGGTTTACGAATAAAATAATTAATTATCTAAAACTTGAATTGTCCTTTAAAATGAATGAATCCAAATGTTCTTGCCTGCCTTAGAAGCAGATCTGTGTTATCTCCAGTATAATCAAGACGCTGCACAGTTACATAACTCTTAGTTACACAAAATTACATTTCTTCTCTGCAGTCAGATTTGCCCTTGATGTAATTTCCACCTCTTGTCTGCCAGAAAGAAAATGGATGCAGCTTGTATAACTAATTGACCCCCGGGTCAGAGGTGAATTCAGTTGAACCTCAGTTGTAAAACCTGGATGAAGCTCAAGGTTCACACTGCTTTCATGTGCAAAGTTCTTTAGAAAAGTGCTTCCATGCTGTTGATAGGAAAGAATGAGCTCCTCTGCAGCTCTGAACGACAGCTGATGACTGTGATGTACCGCAGGCAGATGAATGCATATTGTGACCGGTGTGTATGTGGGCTGAAAGATAAAGGGAAATTATAGCTTTTTTCAGAAATGTGTGTATTGTTGTGTGAATGTCATTGTAGCTCTCTTCACAACAGGACAGACACAGGTCGTTCTTTGAAACGGGCGTTTATTGCTGCAGACATATCTTGCTTCTCATCCCTGCACGTCTTGCTCACGCCGTGAGAACTGTATATACATGAACAAACATATTGCAAACACACGTAGGAGCTACGTTAGCATGTAGAATGAAATGCAAATGCGGTGCGTATAAAACAAAGAAATACAAACTTCAACAAATACCTCGTTGGCCGCTTGCCGTGAAAAGAGGTTAAAGTCCTTTTAGAGTCCTTTTAGAGTCCTTCGTTGTCTTCTTTTAGCTTCATAATTTAGCATAACGAACGAATGACGATAACAAAGTCTGATGACATGCGTAACATGTGTCCTATACAGTGTCTCCACAAATCTCACCGTAGTGATAACACACCTGGGAAACATTAGTTCCGGCCATGAAATAATTACTGATTACAATGACTAATAACATTTTCATCTGTCCCATGACGTTTTAACACCTCAATTTTACATTTGCATCATATTATTTATTTAACTTAAAATTATCGTTTAATTTATGAATTATTTATGCCTAATGAACTTAAATTTTATACGGCACTTACACTCCCACCAAATCACTCATTAACCTCGAATGTGGGATTTTCTCTTTAAACAACACTAAGGAACCAACAAAATGTTTCAGGTTTGAATGTATGTGACCTTATGTGTGCTGCTTAACTAGCTTCAAGTAAGGTGACAACCTTGTGAATGGGCCTGTCAAGATGAACTAGTCTGGTAAGTGTTTTTCCTTTGTCAAGTGTTTTTTCAGTGATGAGAAGCTTCAGCTTTCGTACCATGCCATCTGCACTGGGGTGAGCTTCCACGACTCTGGCAAGTCTCCATTCATTCCTTGGTGAGCTGTCGTCTTGTAGAATCACAATATCATTTACTTGTGAGTTTCGTGTTGGTCTTTGCCATTTCTGTCGTTGCTGGAGGTTTAGCAGGTATTCCCGCTTCCACCTTTGCCAAAATTCGTTGGCTAAGAATTGCACTCCTCTCCACCTTTTACAAAGATAGAGGTCTTCCTTGCAGAACTGTCCAGGAGGTGGTAGGATAATCGATGATTTCATGGTTAGTATGTGATTCGGTGTGAGAGGTTCTGGGCTTGTAGGATCATGAAGGTGTTCAATGCTTAGTGGCCTGCTGTTGACTATAGCCATTGTTTCATAAAGAAACGTCCTCAGAGTTGTGGTATCGAGTCTGCTTGCGCACTTATCGAGCATGACAGTCAAGATACTGCGGATCGTTCGAATCTGGCGCTCCCAGACTCCGCCCATATGGCTAGCTGATGGGACGTTGATCACAAATTCACAACCGAATGCTCGTTGACGCTCCTGATCCATTCCCTTGAGCAACTCAGAAAGCACTCTCCTGGCACCCATGAAATTTGTTCCCTGATCGCACCTTAACTGCCGAACAGGTCCTCTGATGGCTATGAATGTCCGAAGAGCATTCATGAATGCATCTGTTGTCAAGTCATCTAGTGTCTCTATGTGCACAGCTCTAGAGCACAAGCATGTAAACAGCAATCCATACCGTTTTAATTCCTTTCTTCCTTCCTTTACGATAAAGGGGCCGAAGCAGTCGAGGCCACAGTACGTGAAGGGAGGGGATGCTTCAGTTCTCTCTTCAGGCAGATTAGCCATCTGCTGAACTTCAGTAGTTCTGCGGTATCTTCTACATTTTACACATTTGTAAATGTGTGAGGAGACCACATTTCCACATCCTAAAATCCATAGTCCATTTGCACGTATCTCATTCATGGTCATGCCTCTCCCTTGATGGTGTACACGCTCATGGTGGTACTTGACGAGCAGGGCTGAAACATGGGATTTCTTAGGAAGTATTGCCGGATGTCTTACATCATGGTGCAAGGCTGATTGGGACAGTCGTCCTCCCACCCTGAGAACATTGTTCTTATCCATGAATGCATTCAACCGGTGAAACTTGTTGTGCTTGTTCATGGTGTGTTCCTTCTGGAGTCTGAGTTTTTGTATCTCTTCGGCGAAGGCGTCTTCTTGCACCAACTTAATGATGCAGATTTCGGCATCCTTTCTTTCTTCTAGGTTAGTTGTTTCGTTTGTTCTTGATTGAAGTCCCTTAAATTCTCTGACAAATCTTTTAAGCCTGGCCACTGCTTTCACGACCCTGGACCAGTCCGAAAATTTGGTGAAACGATGTGCTATCGGATTCACTTCCTTTGTCTTGACCACATGAGAATAGGCTTTGCGAAGCTCAGGGTCGGTTGCCTCGACTTCTCCCACCATCTCCTCTTCACCTGGCAGATTTTGCTGCCAAAGGAAGCTGGGTCCTTTCAACCAGCTAGACTCTTTCAACTGTATGGCAGTCATTCCCCTTGAAGCGCAGTCAGCAGGGTTGTTTTCAGAGCTTACATGTCGCCATTGTTCAGGGTTTGTACTCAATCTTATGCGTTGGATTCGATTAGCTACGAATGTGTGAAATCTCTTGGCGTCGTTCTTCACATAGCCAAGGACCACTTTAGAGTCGGTCCAGTAGTACTCTTGCAAGTCATCAATCTCAAGCTCTCTTCTGATGACGTCGGCGTTGCGAACTGAGGTCACAGCTGATGACAATTCGAGTCTTGGGATGGTTGTTAGTTTGGTCGGGGCTACTCTTGCCTTCCCCATGATGAGAGTGCAACTGATCTGTCCTAAATCACCTGTTGCTCGTAGATATGAACATGCACCGTATCCATTGAGGCTCGCATCTGAGAAACTGTGCAGCTCGTATTTCGTGACCTCACCAAAGCTTGGTGGAAGGTAACTTCTTGGTATCTTCAGGGCTGCCAAGTGAGGCAGATCTCTAAGCCACGATTCCCATTGGAACAGAACATGGTCAGGAAGATCTTCATCCCATCCTAACTTATCTCTGCACAAGGTCTGAAGAATCTGTTTGCCGACAAGTATGAAGGGAGCCACAAACCCTAGCGGGTCATAGACGGAGGCGACAGTAGAGAGAACTCCTCTCCTTGTCAGTGGATTTTCCTTAACTATGACTCTGAATTGGAACTCATCTACTTCGATGCACCACTGAACTCCAAGTGCTCGCTCAATGTGAAGTTCTCCCAGAGCCATGTCTAGATCCTTGGTTTGAGCACGTTCTTCAGGTGGTACTGCTGCGATCACGTTTTTGTCGTTGGAAACAAACTTATGCAGTCTAAGATTTCCTGTTCTACACAAGGCTCTTGATTCTTCTACCAGACATATGGCTTCAGCAGGTGACTTCACGCTTGTTAAGCCATCATCAACATAAAAGCTTCTCTGGATGAACTTGATAGCCTGTTCACTAAATTTTCCATGCCCTTGTGATGCAAGATGTTTGAACCCAAAGTTGGAGCAACCAGGGGAGGAGGCTGCCCCAAATAAGTGTACCCTCATCCTGTACACCGAAGGTTTAGAGTCCAAATCACCTTTGTCCCACCAGAGGAACCTTAGGTAGTCTTGATGTTCCTTTACGACGTGAAACTGGTGGAACATTCTCTCGACGTCACACATTATAGCTATTGGACCCATTCTGAATCGACATAGCACCCCAACTAATGTGTTAGTCAGATCTGGTCCAGTCAAGAGGTGGTCATTAAGAGAGGTTTCTTGGAAGCGCGCTGAACAATCAAAAACCACGCGGATCTTCCCAGGCTTGTGGGGATGATAGACTCCGTGGTGCGGAATATACCATGCTGGTTGGTTATTGAGTTCAGGCTGTGGAACCTTCTCAGCATCTCCTCGGTTTATGATGTCATTCATGAAGTGGACATAGTCTTTGCGATACTGCTCATTTCTCCTCAGTCGACGCTCTAATGAGATGAGCCTGTGAACTGCACATGCCTTGTTGTCTGGGAGATTGGGCTCGTCCATCTTGAAGGGGAGTGGGAGTTCATAATGGCCATCTTCCTTTTGCCTTATGCCTTCCTTTACCTTTGACAAGAAGAGAAGGTCTTCCTGAGAGACTGGGTTATTGTCCGCAGTGTGATCTGTGAAATCAGACTCCAAAGCCTTGATTATATCTGTTGGGCCAATCTCTTTGACTTGAATTCTGCACATGAAGTGTACTTCTCTCTTTAGGTCAGCAGATGCCAGCACAACAGGTGTCACTTCTCGTACTAGGATTCTGTGACTGATTCCTATTGCATCACCGTAGTTGCTTACTGGATTTGAGCAGCCGATAATGCTCCAGCCAAGATCTGTCTGCTGTGCGTATGGTTGATTCTCTTCTCCAGACAGGATCTCTTTTGGGAGAAGGGCTTGTTGGCAATCATAGCCGATCAGAAGACCCACCTCGCAGTCCAAAGGTGGAGGGATCTTGTCTGCCAGTTGTACTAAATGAGGCCATTTCAGAGCAGTTTCAGAAGTTGGAATGTGGGACCTATCTGCTGGAATGAACTCACGTGTGAACAGTGGTGGCAATGGAATTCTTTTCTCCATGTTGTATCCTCTCACTTGTAGATTTGTTAGTTTCTGGCAGGGTATTATTGTTGACCTTGCGGACATTGTAGATAACTGCAGGCTGGTCTTCTCTTTGTTTGTATCAAGGTCTTGAGCGACTTGGTCCAGAACAAAGGTTGTGTCACTCTGGGTGTCTAAGAGTGCGTAGACAAGGACTTCCTGATCTGGCCGTTCAATGGGTGAGATTAAAACTGGTACAATTGAGGAGGTGCGTGTGCCTAGGCCTCTTTGCATGACTCTGTTGGTGGTTGCTATTGCAGCTATTTCTTTGGTTTCCACTTTGTCCCTATAGTCTCTTTTAGGGGGTGCTGACCTTTGATGTCCTTTGAAATTGTCATCGTGTAGACATGTTGGATGTCTCCTTTGACACTGTTCACATGTACTCCTATTGTCACATCTTCTTGAGTGGTGACCAGGTTTTAGACATCCGAAGCAAAGCTTCTCTACTTGCACAAACTTAACACGCTCTGGAACTGTCTTTTCGCCAAACTTTCGACACTTGGCAAGAGTGTGTCCTGTCCTTTTGCAGAATGTGCATGATGGAATGCTACTCTGTGTTGTGTTTGTGAGCAGTGTCTTTGCTTGAATGGTTTGACTTCGCGGGTGCTTTGGCTTCTCACCTTCAACACTCCTGAGTGCTTGTATTGAAGATATAGGATCACAAGCTAGATCTGCTTCCTTTGATAGGAAGTCAACAAGTACCTTGAATGGTGGGTACCCCATGTCAGTTTGTCTGGCTTCCATTGCTTTGCGGTTCCATTTGGATACCAACCAATCCGGCAATTTCAGCAGAATCCTTTGACTCTCGCTACAGTCATTGAGAACTTCTAATGTCTTAATATGGGGCATTGCAGCCTCACAGCCCTTGAGGAAGTCTGCAAATTCTCTTAGCTCGCAACCATCCTTAGAGCTTATTCTTGGCCATCCATGCAGTTTGTCTCTGAAGGACTTCCCAATTATGAATGGGTCTCCAAAGCGTTTCTCCAACACCTGCCAAGCTGAGTCGTATGCTGCTTCTGTGCCTAGTAGGAAAAATCCTTCAACAGCTGTCTTTGCAGCGCCTCCTAAGTACTTTCTAAGGTAGTACAGTTTTTCATTCTTTGGAATGTTTTTCCTGTCGATTAATGTGTCGAAAGATAGTCGCCAGTCTTGGAATTTCAAAGGATCTCCAGTGAATAATGCAGGCTCAGGTGTTGGAAGACGATTAGCACTTATGGCTTCTGCTAGCACGTTGACCAAATCAGAGCTGTTCTGTACTTGAGGCATGGGTACTGGCTGCCGTCCATGGAGAGTAGGAGCTTGGCTTGTAAATGGCAGGGGTTGAGAAATGAATGGAGAACTTGAAACACCGTGGACTTGTGTTGTGACTGGCAGAGACTGTGGAATGAGTGGAGGGCTTGGAGCATAGAGGGCTTGGGTTGCGACTGGTAATGACTGTGGAATGAAAGGTGGGCTTGAAGGGTTAAGAACTTGGAGGTCTCCTGGTGGTTCAGCATTATGCGAGAAATCAATTGCTACAGAATTTTCTTCAGTTTGGTCGTAGACCTTTACTCGAGCTCGTGCAGCATTCAACTTCTTAATTTCTTCCAGGCGGTTAAGCTTTCTACGTTTGTCTTGTATTGCTTGTTGTCTAGCTAGGTTCTCAGACTCAAGCCTTTGAAGTTCTATTTCTTCTCTTTCTTGTTCATCCAACACTGCCAGAACTTCTTGGGATGCAGCAACTTCAGCCGCAGCCTCACTTCTTTTGACTGAGTGGATGCTAGAGCGGGTAGAACCACATTTTGATCGCTGAAGCACAGGTGGCCTTGATAACGAACCTGTTGAGTCTAGGATCGATCCAACATCGGGCCAAGATTCCTCTTCTTCACCAGTTGCATGCTCCTTAAGTTGCCTTTCTGCCTTTCGAATAATGAAATCTGAAAGTGATATGCATGTATCAACTTTGCGCCTCAGTTCTGTTTCAGGAGTTTTCAATCGACGCAGCTCTTCATAGATGACCTTTACATCAGTACAGGTGCCTTTCATGTTCTCAATCAGCTCATTCAATTCCTCTTTGGAAGCCTCATCATTCAATATTTCTCTCCCTATTTTTGCATAATACCTCCATTTCTCATAGATAATTCTGTACCGACGTTGTACACTCTTCAGCCTTTCTTCTTGAAATCCTGCTCCCTTTTCTGTGAGTGTTCGAGCTCTTTCACCTCTTCGTAATCTTTCCACTTCTGCAGATTCAGTGTCTGTAGCTTCTGGTTGAGTATTGTTACGGCAGGTCTCAGCACTTGTGTCAGACATCTTGAAATAACTTGAATGGCTATGAAAGCATATAGCTATTGAGACTTGAGTTGGATTTCTGTTAGGCTGTCTGTAAATGTGAGCTACTTAGGCCTAAATGTGAATAGCCATAAAGGTCGTTAATACCTTAATCCCCTCAATATTACATGAAGATAGCTGTTGGCATTAAAACCAATGTAGACTTCAGGTTCACTTCAAATTCAAAACAAAGATGATAAAATCAAAAATTAAAAACTTGGCACAAATGCAAACGAACCTCTACTGCAGATTAGATATGCACAAATCACTTATACTTTGCACATGAAATATTTTGAACCAAAAGAGTGACCCTTTAAATTGATCTAAATGACCCTTTAACTTGATCTAAATGTAGTTTTACAAACTTAATTTCAATTCAAACAACGTTCCTTTGTGTAGTCTCTACTGAAAATTGTTTACTTTCTTATGAATTAAATTAGCTTATGATAGTGTATTTACCCTTTAAACCTTGTAGCGTGTAACAAACACGATCACCAGCACATTAGATTTACCCCTTAGACATGTAGGCTATAACACAGTATGCAAGGTTAGTAGAGCTGAGTCCTTGTTTACAATTTCCAAGCAAATCCACTTCTCACACCGCTTTAACTTCAAGGATATGGTAGAGCACTTTCTGGCGTTGGCTTGAAACTTGCGTCTTCAACACAGTCTAATCCCCGTTGCTTGCTGTTGCTATGCCGACAGTTCGTGGTGGGCTTTGCTTATCCGATGCCGGTTCCTCGTCGCGCCGTTACGCAGCTGGTCTCATCATCTCTCCTACCCGTGTTGAGCAGTCGAGTTCTCACTGTAGCTCTCTTCACAACAGGACAGACACAGGTCGTTCTTTGAAACGGGCGTTTATTGCTGCAGACATATCTTGCTTCTCATCCCTGCACGTCTTGCTCACGCCGTGAGAACTGTATATACATGAACAAACATATTGCAAACACACGTAGGAGCTACGTTAGCATGTAGAATGAAATGCAAATGCGGTGCGTATAAAACAAAGAAATACAAACTTCAACAAATACCTCGTTGGCCGCTTGCCGTGAAAAGAGGTTAAAGTCCTTTTAGAGTCCTTTTAGAGTCCTTCGTTGTCTTCTTTTAGCTTCATAATTTAGCATAACGAACGAATGCCGATAACAAAGTCTGATGACATGCGTAACATGTGTCCTATACAGTGTCTCCACAAATCTCACCGTAGTGATAACACACCTGGGAAACATTAGTTCCGGCCATGAAATAATTACTGATTACAATGACTAATAACATTTTCATCTGTCCCATGACGTTTTAACACCTCAATTTTACATTTGCATCATATTATTTATTTAACTTAAAATTATCGTTTAATTTATGAATTATTTATGCCTAATGAACTTAAATTTTATACGGCACTTACAGTCATGCTGCTAAATAAGCCTCTGTGTGTGTGTGTGTGTGTGTGTGTGTGTGTGTGTGTGTGTTAATGAAGTCTCTCTCGGGGAATATAATTGCAGCATTCAGGTCATTTTTCTAGAAAGCCTCCAATTAACAGAATCAGAGAACTGCCCTCCCCTCTCCTCCTCTTTTCTTCTCCTCTATTCTCCGTCCCATCCTTTCTTCTCTCCTTTCGTCTCTTCCTCCCCTCATCCCAGATCAGATGCCTTCACATCTCCCCTTCTGTACCTTCCTCCTCCTTGTTTCTGCGCAGCTTCTGTCAAGGATCACTTTTAATGACGGAGTTTGAACACGGCGGGACGAAGGCTTTGAAGAGAAGGAAGCCATACGGGAGTTCTGTGTGTGTGTGTGTGTGTGTGTGTTTGTGGAATAGATTTGCTACTGCGACCACCTTTTATCATGGAGAAAGATATTGGATTATTACACAAGATGTAACACACACAGAGGCTTGGGTGTGGCTGGTGTGTGTGTGTGTGTGTGTGTGTGTGTGTGTTTGTATTTTGACCTTGAAAAATCTTACTACCTCTGTTTCTTTCTGTTTCCTTTGAAAGACTCATCAACACTTTATAATAACCATCATTAATAACTGATTAATTGATAGTCAATTAAACTGCAGTTAGTAGTTATTACACTTCTTAAAATACAATAAATAATTATAAACTAATTATTCTATATTACACAAACTAATGAACAAATAACATAAATTATATCATTACTAATAATTAGGAAACAAAATTAATTGTAATTTTATTGTTTAAGAGTAAAACAGCTACAAACTTAAGTTTGATTAAGTAACAATTTAACATTTCTTATCGATGCTTATTTTAAAGTGTGACTAGTATTTTTAAAATGAATCAACATGCACAACATATAAAAGTAATAAAGCAACAAATCATTTAGCTTGAAATTACAAAATAAAACACCTAATTTATGGCAGAAAATGACTCTTTAAACACATATTCTGTTGAGTATTTATAAGAGCTGCATTTAAAAAATCACTCTGAATATTATGACTTGTATTTTGTAAGATTCATAAAGACCATTCAGCGCTTACACTCTGCATTCACATTCAAGCTTTAGCTTTGAGATCACGTCTTTGCCCAACAATCACAAGCAAAACACAACATCAGCATCTTTTATTAGAGGTTCCTCTGAGCTATCAGCACAAAGTAATGGTGCTACAAATGGAAATCACATTGCTGGCACAATCAATACAGTGTGCATTTTCATGCTGCATAAATAATAAAATAAATGATATTCTCCGTCTGAGCTGCAGCCTATTTACTGCTGCGTTATTTTATCTTAAATATTATGCAGTTGCTAAATTATAATATATTTTGTATGTGTAACTAAGAGGCCAGTCACACGTACCAATGAACCGAACAAGATCACATCTTATTGAAAGTGTTTTATAACTGTGGTATAAGCCTGTAACTATTTTCTTATTTTTCCATAGTTAGCCTTATGGGTCAATGATAACCAGGCTGTTAGCCAGGGCACAGTTTGTGTCCCATATCAGCACAAATCTCATTTCTGCAGGTCTAACACCAGACACCTGACATTTATTGAGAATGCCTTGTGCTGTTAAAATTTTATTCACAGCAAATTCTCAAATAGTGATGTTTTATATAATAATGGCAGAGGGAACCACGCCTTTAGTTGTTAGCCTTATGTTAGAGTCAGAGCTTTAAAAAGGCTTCCTCAGTGTTTACCTGTTGGCCTGCTGAATTCACATATAATTAACATTGTCCATCAGTGTTGCAAATGGTACTTAAATAAATAAATACACTGCAGAGTGTTGAGTTTTATTGAGAGAGAATAAGAGAAAAAAAGAAGACACTGGAATGAAATATTGAATGAAAGAAGCCTTTCTCTTAGAGAGAGACATACTGTAAAGCAGCCACAGCTATTAGTTGAATAATATGAGAATTGTATCCTCATTGTAGCTGTGTGAGAGATATCTCACATGTCACTGTGTGCACATCCAGGGAAGAATTACCCACCGAAAAAAGACAGAAATGTGATGTAAATCAGCACTATTTGCTCCTAAATGTTCACTTAATTTTTCCCTTGAAGCCACACAGAAGACATGAGCCACACTTTAGTTTCTCTCTCTCTCTTGTCACACGCTCTTTCTCCGGAGTAAAGCTGAGTGTTGGCAGACTCTCCTCCCATCCGCTTCCCATCAGGAATACTATTGGCATTCACCTTCGTCACGCACCCCCTCCAACTCCAAAAGTACGCAGTAACAGTCACCTTTTCTCTCACCCCCTCTTTGCCTCTCCCAACCTGCCATCCCCATTGCTTCCTCTCTCTCTCTCTCTCTCTCTCTCTCTCTCTCTCTCTCTCTCTCGCCCTCTCTCTCTCCATCTAAAGGTGAATGTTAGCGGTCACTGTCGGCAGATCTGCCCAGAAAATTGAATCAGCCAGCAGGGTTGGGGGCCAGGGAGGCACAAGTGCCAAGCTCTACACTGATTTAATTCTGTGTGTGTGTGTGTGTGTGTGTGTGTGTGTGTGTGTGTGTGTGTGTGTGTCCACATCTATCTATACATTTGTGTGTACGTGTCTATACTACATATCCAAGAATGTTTACATATGTCTCTCCTGCAGCGATGTATTGGATACACACACACACACACACACACACACAAAAGATGAAATAACACAGAACAGAAGACAACGTGACAAGGAGACAAACTCTTACATGCAGATAAAACACCCAAACAACTTCCTGATTTTATGATTATGGTTTGTTGTTTTTTTGAGTATACTTTACATCTAGGAAAGGGGTTGGAAAAGAGATCTTTTCCTTTATTTCTGGAAGGATTTGTGACGCGTTCTCTGCATACCATTCCTTGGTCCATAACCGGTCTCTCAAGATTTGGATTTTTCAACAAAGGCACAACAGTGTGCATGGGGTAGCAAGGAAACTCCGCATTTCAAGAGTTTGAATTGTGGTTTTGTTTTTTTAATTTGCTTTCGATCACAAACATGAGAGCACAGTTTTAAGCAGTGGATTGAACTTCATTTGTTTTTCTGCTCTAATTGAAGCTTGGAGTCCACTGCCAATTGTCTGGCAAGAATTTGGCCTTGGGGGGGTTAAATCATTGCCAGACCGGTATAGCCAGCAGATATCCGAATAATGGGTATTCAGGCCAAAGATTCCTCTTCTGTGCACCAGTTATTTATATTTTTTAATTTGTCGTTTCTTACATTTTTTTGAGTAGTGCACTGACATGATCCTATTTGTAATTTGGGATCCTTCATTCTATTCAAGCTAACGGTGTTTCATTTGGTTGCTATAGTTTCCGGGAATACAGGAAACACCAGATGATATGTCAAGACGTGACTAAGCATGACGTGAATAAAACTTTAACACACCGCTGCATTAGTTAACATTTCTGCCTGAGTCAGATAGATTTTCATCAGCAATAGTGATCATTTAACAACGAAAACAACAACTCCCATGAATCCAGGCTGCTTTACAACATCATCAACCTGCATCTTTTGCTTTCATCATTTTGGTTGAGAGAAAGGGGGAGCGAGCATGCTGATGATGGACAGAAGTTGAGAGGTGATACAAAAACTGTCCAGGACCAGCGTCACGCTACAGTTCTCTGCTGTTTGAACCACACTGCAGACTGGATTCTCTGCTAACCGACAGAGTGACAGCTGACTCACATGAACAGTGCCAGTGTGAACAGTGTGGTCTATTTTCTTCATAAACTCTGATAATCTGGTCGTGGGTCACCTCTGCCCGTATCCAGGCACCTTCTCACTCCCTCGTCACCTCCTCCCTTGTCCTGCATAGTTAGCTAGCCTCCAGTTAGCTAGCTAGCACCGTTTCATCTAATATCTGATAAATGATGACCTCCAAAAGTGGATGATTTCCTGTCCCTTCCTCTGTCTTTCCTGACAGTTGGCAATGTGGACACATAGTCTTGTTCAATCTGTCAAAATCACAAAACCAGTTTTGACATTGTTGGGGGTTGGCAAAGAAGTGAGTTTGGGCCGTGCTTAAGGCAAAAATAATGTTGCCATCTTAGGATAAGAGAATTCGCACCCTGGACAAACGTTGGAGGATCAGTGATCAGTCACACTCATTCACGTTTCTGTCAGGCTGGTGATCAGTCGACTTAACACGCTGCCTCTCTCCACCACTCAGGGAACACAGCCAATCCAGAGAGCCAGAGTCACATGAGAGTACATTAAATGAGAAATATTGGCAACTCAAGAGAGAGGAGTCAAAGTCTGGCCAAAAAGTTGCCAGATTTATTGCTCGCTCAAAAATGTCACAAAAGACTTAAAAGTTGATAGATCTAGTTAGAAAGTCACTGAAGCTTGATTTATGCTACTGCATCGAATCCTACGCAGTAGCCTGAAGTGCCCATAAATGCACCTGCACGTCGCAGTGACGCAGACCCCAACTACTATGAATGTTCAGCTTAGTAGATTCATCTCCTCTGGTGCTTAGCGGTGCTAATACAGGGGATTGAGACCTGTAGTTTCACAAACTCACCAACCTCTTCAGCTGTTGCAGTCCCTCCCCGGAACCTTTTCGCTGCCGGAGTGTCTCTGGGCTCGAAAGGCTGACCAGGCTTGGTGTCTGAAGGGCAAGCTGCCCCTCCACGAGCAGCCTGGTGACCAACGCCGGCTTGCTGAAGCCAAGTCATTCGAGCTCGGTGTGTCCTGAGAGGCAGCCCTCCCTGTGGACACTCTGCCTGTCCGCTCTCTCCAGCCCAGAGACACAGCTGTGAGCAGAAGGGGTCGGTGTGTTTAGTGGGGAAGGTACAGCTGGCAATGCACTCACCACTGCCTTGTGACAGTAACTAATGTTGTTTTACTCGAGGTTATTTTGATTATTACGAGACTAGCAGGCTTCAGGTAATTCAGGACCTGAAGTCTGATCCTTCTCTTTTGTTTGGAGGGAAACAGAAAAGAAGGATCAAGAGAGATTGCAATGAAAGACAACAAAGTGTGAGGCAGAGACAGAAACAACAGACAGAAGCAGGTGACAGAGAGAGACAAGGTATATCTAGACAAAGATGTGGCCAGAGCCAGAGACAGTGAGAGATAAAGAGAGGTGCCTCTGGCTGTCAGGTCGACCAAAACAAACACTGGGTGCCATGTCGCCAAAGGGCCCGTTTCCAGCCAGACTGACACTAAATTAGACCCTCCACTGTTCAGTTCAGAGCAGCACAACACTGTGACAACATCAAGTGTGAACCTCCGCCTGTGTTTGTTTGAAGAGAATGCTTTCTTCCTCTCTCTTTCTTTCCTTAATCTCTGATTTCAAACTTCCCCTCTTTTCTTTGATTTATTCCCACCCTTCATCCTTTATTTGCTCCATTCTTTCAACCCCTTCCTTCCTCCTGCCTTGTGTTTATCCCTTTTATCCCATCTTTGCGCCGTCCCGCCGTCCATCCCTGCAACCCTCCCTCCCATTGATTGTGCTGCCCTCTTCACCCCATCTCTCTCATTCATAATTGAACAGCATTAACTGCCGCTGAGGCCAAGCAGTCGTTTAATTAGCTGGCCAGCCTGCAGAGACTCTGCCTTTTTTTGCACTGCAAAATATACATTACACCCATGCTCAGAATATTTACAACACAGAGAATGGGCCTGTAGTGTGTTTGGATATGAGGATGATGTTCAGTATATTTTGCCCACTAACGTCATGTACCTTCCTCTCTAATGGGAGAAGGGTTTAGTTTGGCTAATTGGTGCAGGATTTATCAGGCAATTCACATTGTGTGTGTGTGTGTGTGTGTGTGTGTGTGTGTGTGTTCTACAGATGCTGTGTTTTCTGGCTAATGATAGCAGGCAAAATCAGCTGGTCACAATGCACACACATACTGCATGTGGCTCTTTATCTTTGGACTTTCCTGTACTGTCCATTTAAATTCTCACCGTCCACTTGTCTTTCTTCCTTTCTTCAATCTTCTTATCTCCCCCCTCTCTTTCATCTCCTCCCCGCTGATTCCTGCTCTAGACATAGACACTTGCTGCGTCTACTGTGATATTTATAAGTAAGAAAATGTTTAAATGCAGCAGGCAATTATCATTTTCTCAGCTTAAAATCTAACAGGACTGCAATGCCAATGTTGTCATAGGACTGCTGTAGAAGTAGGACTGCAGTGCTTATTCACAAAGTTACAAGGTAAATGTATTGTGTTTGAGTCCTTGAGTCCTGCTACGTCTATTTTGGAAAAATGGAGTGTTGATGATGAACCGAGGAGTCTCACGGCCTGGGGAATGAAGCCGCTCTGTAGTCTGGTGGTACAGCAGCAGATACTTTAGCTGGGGTGGGTGGACATCTCACTTCACCGATGTCGCTGATGCTCTGTAGATGGGTACCAGTGGTGTTCTGGGTGTTTAATTGTAGAGCACGGACTTGAACAAACAATGCCACATACAAAAAATACATCAACGATCTTTAAGTACAGAAAATGATCATGGATTTGTTGAAAGAGATCAAGGAACTGAAAAGAGAAGACAAGAAAGAGAGGACTGCACTCTTGGAATGCCCTAAAGCAAGATCCTGAAGTATACTCCTCATATGCCAGGGCTTTAGCGGGTGGAGAGGCCACCGATCCTGAAATGGACTGTCTTGTGCAACAGGTGATCACTTTCTTTGACAGCAAAGGCATATCCGACAGCAACGATAGTGAAGGGTGTCATCCACTCCCTCCAATAAAACAAAAGCAAGAGGCCTGCCACACATTCAGTTTGTGAACAGAAAACAATAAAAGGCACTGCTCAGACAAGGGAGGAAGCTGAAGGGTTCCGATGTGTCTATGAAAAACAACTGACAAAGACAAATGCTAACACTGCCATACAGGCTTGCTTCCTGAGAAAAACTGAACAAGATCCAATCGATGTGGACAGCAAACTGCAAGTTGTTCAAAAAGCTAAATGGGTCACCAGAGGAGGCAAAAGTGCCGGTCACCAGGGATAATGCAGAATTGGACAAGTACGAGTGATGACAACTCCTGGGGGAGCAGCACACAAAGGAAATGAAAAAACTGAACATTACTCATTCACAATGTGTGGTTTCTTAAACACAGGGCAGCTCGCTGAGAGCAAGGAGCCTGATGATGACTGTTACCAACCTGAAAGGGTTGCTACTCGAACTTAGGACGGCTCGTGCTGAGCATTGATCAAGAGTGACTGTGGCCTGGAACAGTGACGTGCGGTCAGGAGAGGCAGGGGAGGCAGAGCCTCACCTGTCATCATGGACAAAATAAAATATATAATAAACATATAAATTAAATGGTTATATTTATCAAATGGTTTGAACTATAAACTAATTTTCCATTTAACTTTTTTGGACAATTTAACAATTTAACATTTAACAATTTGGATTGTTTTTTATTAAAAATTGCTGAATTTTCGCATTTCCGTTCAAATACGGGGAAGAGACGCAGAATCCAAGGTGAGGCAGCAGCAAGCTGAGCCTCACCTTGGATTGTGCAATCCCTCACAAACTGTGCTCTGCCATGCAATGAGAGCGTGTCACTGTCTCTCTGTATGTCGCCAATCAAATGTTTCAAACACTTTTAATATATGCCCCCCCTGACTTCCCATAGTTTAGCTGATGTATATAATATTTGTGTATAACCTGTTTCGTGTGCTCAGCGATCTTACAACGGCAGTGAAGAGGCACTGGGTGAGGCAGGCAGTTCTCTTGCCTCAAGGTAGGGGGCACTCGTGAGCCCAGAACTTCTAAATGCTACTCCGCAGCTGCAGAGTAAGTGACAGCAAGCTAGCAACAATCTTAGAGTCCATGGTTATGAGCGAGTCAAGTGCAGGGATATTTTTCCCCCTCTTGCCCCGCCTGGATTAACAATGGAGGATTTTATATCCAAGCTCAAACAATTTTCTAAACTGGACTTTCAATCAAAACAGGAGGTAATAAATAAAGGAAGACCAACACTGGAGCTGAAAGGTTTGCTTCAGACTAACGTCACGGGCCCAGTGCATGTGTATGTGTGTGTGTGCATGTGTGTGTGTGTGTGTCGGAATTAAGAAAACCAAATTAATGCAGAAATCCGTAATGGAAATGCTACTGCCAGCGAGTCTAATGCAACACTGACGACTGTTATATAAAATAAAAATAAAAACAAATGTCCATAACAGCAGCAGTTGCCGTGGCAGGGCAGTGACTGCCTCAGACACCGGCAGCTGGAGTGAAAGGCAGGAAGTGCCACTACTAGCTGCCGCTGCCACGAATTGATCCAGCCCTTGCTGTCAAATGGTGAATAATCTACTCTGTTGGGTTCATATATTTGTAAATCTGATTCTGATGGAGTCAGTGCCTCACCAGGCATGAACCTCACCGCACATCACTGGTCTGGAATGACGATGAAGGCTTGTAGAGAAATGGATTGTTTAAATTGCGAAACAGCCAAAAATGTGCTTTTTCCATTAAAAACCTTTGATAATGAAGAAATTAAGTTTATAAAGCAGCAAATCAGCATCAGAGGGCTGGAGGGCTGCTGTATGTGAGAAGTAGAATAATAAGACTTTCAAACGCGCCACACATAATATGCATGAATTTGAACAAATCATTGACCCTGAGAATAATTCCTTCAACTATCTCAACAACTTTCTCTACGCAAATGATCTGTTTAACATGCCCACACATAAGACTGATGCACAATTTTGCTAATATACATAGTGCCAACACTATAATCTTGTCTTCTGATTTTTGTTGTTGCCATCGTCTGTTTTCAGTGTTTGCTTGTCTTCCCTCAACGTGTTAATCCTGTCACGACTCTGCGTGAACCTAGTTGTGTCTTGTCTTGTATCACCTGTCATGTCTTGCTTCGCTAAATAAAGGCAGAAAAAAATACATTCAACATCGAATGCAAACCAGTAAATTGTATCTTTCCTTGTAAAAGTCAAAGTCAGTAGGTCGAGGCATTGCTGAACCAGCCTGTCTGTTTTCATGACTTACCTCCTACAGGCTACTTCTTTGTCCCCCGTGGAGAAAGCCCCCAGACACCATTATAAAACTGCTTAATTTTAAGAGTTGTTGCGTTAAAAGAAACTTTATAAACTTTGTGAAACAATATGTACAACAAATGTTCAACTATTTGGGCCTTCTTGTTAATTCGGCAAGCGTTATACATGCAGATATATCTTTCTTTGTGTAAAAAACATTGTATCTGTTACAGGCCTCACAATGAGTCACCTGGTCTCAGAAGATAATTTGCCCTGTTTTCACAGGAAAAGAAGAGACAGAAGTCATTCCGTGCGTTCTCCATGGCAGGCTGGTAGCTGTCTTTTATTCAACAGCATATTACTATTTTTTTTCTTTACATTCTCAGTTCTTCACTGACTTATTTCATTAACTAAACATATTCCACAAATCAATAAACTCAATCACATTCCCAACAAGGGATGAAACAAAAGATATTTGTGTACTCAGTTACTTTTCCACTGTTTTTAACCAAAAGAATCATGTTTTACTTGTGTTTTTAACACTTGGAATGTCCCTTTTTATAGACTCTACTACACTACTGCCCGTATGAACACATCTACACACGTAAACACAATAATAGCAACGTGTAGGTATACTCTTTTAACCTGACTCAGTAATTAGCATGAACATTCACTCAAAAAAGAAAATGAAAATAAATGCCCAGGAGCCATAGCAAAGCTAGCGAAAACATCGTCGGACCGCCATTTTGTGTTGTTGTTTTCTATGAGGAAAGCGAAACTACTTTTCTTTTACGCTTCTCACTGCTTACATCACGATTTCTACGTCTAAAACTTCACTTATACATTCAACAGGTGTTTAACAGTCCTTATACCTGAGTTGTGGTCGTGTAACACACTTTACTGACCTGTTTTCACAGGAAAAGAAGAGACAGAAGTCATTCCGTGCGTTCTCCATGGCAGGCTGGTAGCTGTCTGAGGAAGTCAGTCTGACGCAACGTACCACAAGCGCTCACACACGGGATACTCCCTCTTGTGGTGGAATTAGCGACCTACACTCTGACACTCTTCTCAGAAAACTCATAAAGTTGGCTCATCTCTTTCATACAAACAACACATAAAATATAATAATTTCAAAATTTGTGACCATACACATTTGTAGGCGTCACATATCCACTTGTTCGAGTGATGCATATGTAAAGTGATCACAAGTGGTCACTCACAGGTGTTAACTGACGGGCTTAAAGCTGTCCACTTATGATCTGATCGCTCAGAACGTGAGATAACGTTACTTTTGATTTGGCGCTATGGAAATAAGACTGACTTGACAATTAGTTTTCAGAGCCTTTATAAGCAGGGGCAGTGACACACAGACTTTGTAGCATCTATCTAACTACAACTTTTAAATAGCAAGTAGTCTTAAACTTGATCAGATATGTTGCTGAATATTTCTCAGCCAGATATTGTCAGAAATAGATTCCAGGGGCGTGCTAAGGTGAAATGTTTCTGCTAATGGTGGCGGGCTGCTCCCTGGCTTTCGCAACTGGCCGCTAATCAAAATCTGAATGTGCTTTAAGTTTCCTCATTATCGCTCTGGCTGAGGAGGTGAGATTCACCGTCTCGCTTGATTTATCACCTATGCAATCTCACATATACTGCAGGAGCTTTGGTTTCACAGTGTTCAAGGTTTTATCGAACTGGACTTTTGGAATGCTTGAAATGCTTAATTTAATAACTGACACGGTGGCAACGTCTCTAGATGGGTGTTGTCTTGTACCGCAGGTCCCTCCGGGCCCATGGGTTCAGTGTGCAGGACATACAAAAAGGCAGTTTTTAGAATTTTGAATTGAAGTCTGGATACAGTTTACAGGTTTTTGAGTCTGTTTGCTTGTTTCATTTATGTTCTGTTCAAAAATTGCATCAATGCACTGGAATAGTTTGTTTATATATATTCGGCTCTTTTGCCTTGGGCTTTTAAAGCCTCTCTCTGAATTATCAAGATGTGTGAATACAGAAGCTTCCTCACTTGATGCCCCTAACAGGATTAAAATAATTATTGCCGCCTCATTTGTTATTTATTTTGAGATCCCACTGTATTCTAATAGAGGTTGTGATAAACAACAAAGTGCTATTATTTGTACTAATGTTTTCATCTATCTTCTTCATTAACTTGTTTTGTTGTTTACATCTAACTGTGCCGTGTTTCCTCTGTGACTGTGTTTCCACGTCGGGTTGGAATGTTTGCTCTCATTTCCCTCCTCATTAGACAGGGGAGAAAAAAGGGGAGTACAGTTGAATCGTCACGCAGGATCCTCACCTCTCAGGAGCTGACACCTCTGAAGGAACCCAGGTGAGGTAGTGTTTTGACAGAAAAGGCGGCAAATGAGTCACATGGAGTCAAACAGTTACAAAGAGGGAGGAGGAAGTAGAGAGGTAAGTACGAGATGTTGCGCCTGCAGAAAAATCTCACTTTTCAGTCTGATGATCGAGCGAGAGTGGGGGGGATAACATGCAACAAAGGCTCACTTCAATATAGCCAGTGTGTTAGCCAACAGTGTAAAGTTTCCCAATCAACACAAGTCTTAACGTTTCTTGCATATTTGATGAGGAGTCACAGTTTTTGTAAAACGTAACGTAACCACCACTATACTCCTGAGTCACAGAGCAAGTAGTGCCAGTCAGCAGCCCGCAGCTAAGCAAGCTAAGCTAACTCACTTTTTAAACGTATTTCAGCAAAACAAAAAATACTGCAAATGCTGCAGATCTGGTCTCTGCTGAGTTATTTACAATCAGTCACTGAAGGTATCTTACCACCTTTGCGTAAAAGGCGCTGGACTTTGAAAAGATCTGATCACTCATTCTAAACATCAGTAACGCCGAACACACAGATTTGCAGCATACTATCACACTATTAGCAGTTTGTTTTTAGCATCGGTTTAAAGTTGAACTTACAAGGTAGGGTGAGGCCTTTGGAAGCTCCTGCTCCCTCTGAGGATCAACTGATGGGCCACTACTGGATATATTGTCACAGAATGGTGGTTTGGAAACCACTGCATCTACGTGCATATAAACATACAAAAGGCTGTAATGTGTCAAAACAATGTTTTCAGGTCATGTTTGTAAAGATCTAAACTTCTGTACGGCTAGCAGGAAACATCTAAAACATGCCCCCAGGAACAGCACTGAAAAACACTGAGCTAAGTCAGTGAGATGAAATTTCAAAGATCATCATTGATCTAAATTTAAAATGTCCCAAAAGGTCACAGAATTGAAACTTGTCCAAATTAGGTTGTTTGAAAGAAATAATGGAGTTCCAAACCTTTAGAAGATCCATAGTTTTCTTTTTATTTTGCAGATGTAGACATCCTGCACTGTCGACCACATCTGGGTTCATCTTGAATATTTATAGAAATGCCAGCACACTGAGAAGTCCTTTTTGTGTTTAATATTCACTTTCTGCTTTCTCGCTGTTGGTCTGTAGCTTCCTGTGTTGGGAGAATACAATGTTCCAGCCACAGTTATTTTAGTCTTAATGTAAAGCATTCATCATTTCTTTTTTCTTTCTGCACCAGCTCGCTGTGAAGAGCACAAATAATTACTGCACACATGGTAATTCATAACCACAAGTCTCTGGTCTCTCTCTGCAACAAACTGCACACTCACACACTGTGCCCCTTATCTTGTTGCTCTAATGTGTGCTCCACTGTAATCTGACCACACCATCAGATCAACAAATTGTAGTTGTTTACCCACAATCCTCAGGGAAGAAGACGCGTGAATATTGGGATCTTGCATTTTGGGTGTGCAAAAACATCAGTTCAAATCAAAACATGCAATATGTTCGAATTCGCCACTTGTCGAATTCATACTTTAAACAGCTCCACACATAGCTGCTAACTTCTGCTAACACACAGCTAGCTGCTGTCACCTAGTAAGCTCAGTTAACCATGAAGCTAGCGGTTGTATTAAGTGCCTCTGCCCGGACTGAGAGCCCGGACCACGGGGGGGAGTGTTGGTGTTGTTTACTATCACCTATCCCTATCAGACTACCACCTGCTGAGGTACAAAATGGCTAACGGCTAGCTGGTTAGCATGCTAACTTTGATCCATATCTCTGAAACACAATACAAATATGTCTTTGACATAACGTCAAAACTGTAATGTCAAAGAAATCTTCATATTCTGTTTTCAAATAAATTCTAACATATTGCACCCTGGTGTATGGTTCTGCCTTCCCTTTCTCTCCACGTCTCCTTGTGGTCTTTTCAGTGTTTTTCTACTGTTCATGAAAGCTATATTCCCAAAATATATTTATATTCCAAATGAAATCGAATTTGATTTGTTGGCTGCTGTGGAATACAGCACTGCAAGCAGATACTAGTTCACTCACTGCAGCTGAATCCAAATGTCCACCCGCTGGACAGCAGACTGACTGACTGGCGGTTATACACAGGACGACGTGTCTGAAGCGCTCATCATTACCATATCTGCAAGGGCACTGGGCTGCTGCTGCTGTACGGGACAAGACTTAAACCTCACTTGTTTCCATGGTGTGAATGCAAGTTCCTGACCCTGTGATTATCTCTGAAGTGTTTTTCTCAACAGTTCTCAACTTAATTGACATTGTATGCAAGAGATGCACCATGTCAGCTGCTTTACAACAGATACAGTAGATAATGGCTGAGGTTTACGTGAGCATTAATCAACTGCTTTTATTCACATTAAACCCTCAACTGAGGAACCTTACATCAAGGAGAGTTCATTTTTTTCCCTTAAGGGTTGTGTCATGCAGGTCTGGATCATCAGTTTGTTTCTGACTTTACACAAATTGCCAGTAGGTCGGTACCTTCTTCACCTCTCTTCATGAAAATGTAACTTTTAAATGTCTGTTTTATGTTGTAACAAAAGTTCTAACTTAAATTTCGCTCTATCTGAGAGAAAAAGTGATGCAGCAACTACAAAGTGTAGTTACTGCGCTCTGCCTTGTTTGTTAAAGCTGAGCTGAGTTACTGTCATCTGTGACAGCTTCAGGGACCAGGGACTGGATTTTATTGTATGAGATAGGTTTAGATACACTTTACAATGACACTAAATATATCATGTCATCTTAATAAGTTAAACCTCACAAAATATTACATGAGGATAGCTTGATTTTTCTTTAGTCGCTCATCTACTTCAACTTTTTAAAACTATTAAATACAGGTATGATGTAATTAGAAATAAAAAATATCTGGATTTTCAAGACGAAGGCAAGAAGAAGAAGATTGTAGTTACTGCACTTCAGGTAGTACATTTACATTACACCAGGTATTTTTAGGGTCATATGATGGTATGGCATAACTGGTCATGATTTTTTAAACATGAAAAATACCTGAAGAGTAAGAACATTCTTCTGTTCTTAGCTGGACAGTCAAAATTTTTCTCAATTTCATAGTTAGTCTTTGTAGGGCGGTCAAACTGGACACCATTTACCAAAAGATACAACCCATTTCCCAAGCCTATGAACACTTCTCCTGTTTTCACACATGATTCAGATTTTGGTGGGGAAAAAAAGCACTGGCATTTAATATCAGCGACTCTCATCATCAAAGATGGAACCCAGTTAACTCACAGTTCCCCAGACAGGCAGGAAACGTGAATCCACAAAGACCTGTGGCCTGTACTATAGAGCAGGATTTGTGCTTAGTGAGGTACGTCATCATGCTAATTTATGCTGCACACCTACTCTGCTCTTACTCTACTCTTACTAGCCATTCACAGTGGTGAATGGCTAGTAAATCAACATAATTAAACAAGCCACCAAGTCTCATGCAGGTAGAATTAGATAAATCAGAATTAGAGTTGGGTAGAAAAATGCAAATTGTGATGAAGAGGAAGGATTTCTGCTGAAAACATTTGGGCCTTAAGCCCGTTAAGCTCACCCCTGGCACCGCCTCTGATTAAAACTGAGGAAGTCTTCACATGTGCTCCCTGTTGGATATCATCTCCTCAAATGACCCGCATGCAAAGACTGCTGCAGGCCAGAACATATGGAAAAAACTGTTTTTTGACAGGTTGGTGCCGACGCAGTTATGACTGTGGGAGATGATGAGGCCACAAGCATGTGCAGGCGTATTGTATGGCTTATGAGAAGTAAAAAGTGTGACTGAAAAAAAGAGTGTATGTGGGCAACATGCATGCCTCACACATTCCTCTAGTAACTCTGTTCATGATTGCTCCAATGAAACGACTTGAAAAGAGACTTTTATTTGGCTGAAGTTCTTCTATATTTGAACCACAATAGTTTTGACGTTGGTGATGAAACCACCTTGAGTTCCACTTGACCCGCTGCGGAGGATCAGCTCCTTTGGCGTCTCAAAACCCATTCTGTGTTCTGTGTATCTGTCCTACATTGAGAGCCTCCTTACTTTTTCCTTCATCTGCTGGTTTAACAGCCTGGCAGTGAAGGACAGGAACTGTCTAAATAAAATTGTAAATGTCTGCTTTAAAATTATAGGTACACAAATGACAGATCTAAACTCTCTCTGGGAGAGATGTGTCCGTAAAAAGGCAAAAGGCATTATTAATCAGGAACACGCTCTTCAAAAAGAATTTGCTCTGATGCCATCAGGACGGCGATATAAGCAGCCTCTTGGGAAGACCTGTCGGTATTCCAAGTCATTTGTTCCTTCATCTATTCGGCTGCTAAATGCAGAGAACTGAGCCGGGAATTTGGGCAATGAAACAGTGTTCTGTTTTATTTATTATAATATGTCTATGTATGTATGAGTTATGTCGTATGAATGTTTTTTATGACGGTGTCAACCACTGTAGAAACTGAATTGCCCCTTGGGGATAAATAAAGTTTTCTTCCTTCCTTCTTCCTGATTCAGAAATATTTGTCTACTCACACCCACATCTACCCACACCATCCTGCCCGACTCCAAGACAAGCGAGACGCACTGTATGACAGAGTTAAATGATGACGACGAGTATTACTGACACCTCCAGAACACAAAGATGGATGACAAAAGCCTACACAGAGACCCGGTGACAGGGTGTCACTCAGAGCCCTTGAAGACACCGAAATGAAATTATGTGATTCAGATTATCTAATGGAGGAAAGGTCAGGAAAAATGCTCCTGTTGCCCCGAGGACATCAGTGTGGTCAGTGTGTGAAAGACAATACTGTTTAATGATAATACTTAAAGGTGCAGTATGTAGTTTTTGGGGAAAGAAAGAATTTAAATCAGAGAGACAGATCTTCATTGACTGATTTTTAATACCTAAACAAACACTCATGACTGAATATACCAACTGACCTTAAAGGACAACATGTGGCAGACCCTGCCACCTTTCTAGCTTCAAACAGTGTTCTGGGGACCTTATTTTCCTCTGAGGACAGCTTGTTAATTCAGTTAAAGAAAACATATTTTTGAGTTTGTAATATTACCACATTTATATTGTAAATATTACAATATAGTTTGAACATCTTCCTCAAAACTACACAGTGCCCCTTTAAAGTGCAGCTTTTTGTTGATCTTACAACAATTATGAATGTACAAGAAAAAGCGCCCTGAGCTGAAATGTTGTGATCTTTAGCAATATAAGCATCAAAGTAGTGCTCACTTACGCTTACTGCACCGCTCACAGTCAGTCAAAGTTGGCGTATGGTTGGATTACCCTCTTGATTTTCTGCCACTCTCAACACCCTGTCTCTTTCATTCCCAACCCATCTATACTAACTTCACAACATCACACAGCTGGCAGTAAGTGACAGGCACTTATGTCAGGAGCGACGAGTTTAGATAAAAAGTGACAAACAAGTGAGTTGATGTTTCGGTCGGCTTGCTGCACGAGCTCAGGAGCTGCTCTCACTTTCTCCACACAAATAAAACATTCCACACACAAGCAGTCAAATAAATGTACATACATACTCGTTTGATGTGATGTCTTTCAGGTAGTCATTCACCTTCCACAACAACAATCCTCTGATCTGTCATCCAGGTGTGTTTGTTCTGCGTCTGATATAAGCCCCAAACTTGTGCACAGCTCAGTCAAAGCTACCAGAGACCTCCAATTATTAAATATTGCACATTCCTAAAATTGTGCAGCACCTGGTCATCAGAGCATTAAAGGCTACTGGTGACACCCTGACTGTTGTCAACGTGAGGCTGACATTAGTGTTCAGTGGACAACGATTTGTGGATTGCCATGAAATTTGGTACATACTGTATATCCATAGTGCCTAAAGGATGACTTCCCGTCTCGCACCTTATCTTAAGTGAAATGTCTTGACAACTATCAGATGGATTGCCATGAAATTTGGTCAAAACATTCATGTTCTCTGTGGGATGAACTGTAATGATCGCAGTTTTCTTCACTTTTCACCAAGAAACATTACAGAGTGAACATTTCAATATTGTGGTTAAAAAATGCTGTAGAAATAATGACCCACACCTGTACTTTGTGTTAACTCTAATTAGCCCAATGGTAGCATGCTAACACACTTAATTAACATGGTAAATAATTATTATAGCTACCTGCCAAAGACATGTTAGCATTCTGATGTTAGCTTTTAGCTCGAAGTATTGCTGCTTAAAGGCGCAATAGTCCACGTAAGAATATTAGTTGAAAACAGAAGACATAAACAGTTTATGTATTGTGTTGCAGAGGTATCTCCTGAAGTTAAGATGCTAATCAGCTAGCCCCAGCCTGTCCCGGTCAGAAGCTCCTGTGCTAGCATCAACACTCCTCCGGTGCTCCAAGTTCTCAGTCCGGACTGCTAGCTGCTCTGCTAACGGAGCTTACTAGCTAATGGCATTACAGTTAGCAGCAGTTAACGGTTACTCCAGTGATATGCTGCCCCTTTTGTTTTGTCTAGCATAGCTGTAGAATGTTAGTCTTTTAAAATGGATGTTGTAAACCAGAGACATCAATGTCATTAGTCATTAGTCATGGGGATGACCCATTGGGAGTGGCCCCCCTGCCCTTGCACACCCGTGCGCACCTCCCAAGACTGGTCGGGGGTGTATTTTCAGCAGCACAGCCACAACTGAATGATCATAGACATATAATAGGACTACTTCAGGCACAGTGTATCTGTATGTTTCTCTCCCTCTTCTCTCTTTCTTTTTACTCCTGTACTTTTGTATATACAGTGTAAGGTTTCTTTTTCAATTGTGAAACCATTTTACCTTTTTCAAACGTGGCCCTTCTAAAAAAAAAAGTAGTTGAAAGGCCTGCTATGAGTATATGAAATGGTAAATGGACTATTTATATTGCACTTTTCTGGTCTACTGGCCGCTGAAAGAGCTGCACAACACTTGTCACCTTCACCCATTTACACACAAATTCATACACTGATGGCAGCGCACTTCCTAACCACAGCACCCCACAATATTTCTATACTCAGCCATTCAAACACACTGACACACCGATGAAGCAGCAATTGGGAGCAATTTTGGGTTCAGCAACTTGGCAAGGATACTTCAGAGTGCAGCCTGAGGATCTGGACATTAAAGTCACCAGTCTTTGTATTCTTTCTTTCACAGTTTAATGGACACCTGTTATGCTTTTTTTCCTTTCTTGTGCATGTGAAAGATCTTGAAAGTTAAAAAGGGCAAAGGCCGCACCACCAGAAACTCATCTCTCCCACAGAAAACACTGCTCCTGAAACACCTCATCAGTAGCTCCGCCTTTAATTCTGTGACTTTGTGACATCACACCAGGTCATGTATTTGCATAATTGATGCCTAGTGGCTAGTTTGGCACTTAAGAATTGATTTAGCACAGCTGCTCTGTTGTTGCTAACTGTGCTTGGTCAGTCATGTGTGAGCTGACCAATTAGAGGAGACTGAGTATTCAGGAGGGGGGGTCTGAAAGAGACAGGAGCTAAAACAAAGTGTTTCAGACAGAGGGAGAATAAAGTGCTGCAGCACTGGACAGTGTGAGAAAACTGATGTGTTTTTTGAGCATTAAAGCATGTAAACTTATTCTAGTAGTAACCCAAAACAAAATCATGAACCTGAAATGAGCATAATATGTCTCCTTTAAGACACTGCTTATGTAACAAAGGGATTTTTTTTTTTAATGTTTTGCCTGCAAGAAGCGTGCAGCATTACAAGAAACTGTTGCACGTTCATATCCAGGGAATTCAGTTGTACAAATTACATTCCTATACATCTGTCAGTAAAATACAGTTTGCAGCCTACGTAATTAGTTTAGCCGCAGCATGCAGATTCACCACAGAGGGAGAAGGCCCTGCTTCACATTCATCATTATAATTGAAGGTGGTACAGTACATACAGGCCACCTACTGCGCCCATACTGTATCTGTGTATGTGTGTGACCAGATAGAGAGAGCTGGACTATGGGTGGAAGAGTTTTTTCATGTTTATGTGCTTGAATGGCCGTTGGTAGGTGGAGTGTGTGTGTGTGTGTGTGTGTGTGTGTGTGTGTGTGTGTGTGTGTGTGTGTGTGTGTGTGTGTCCTCTAAACACCAATGAAAAGAGTTTGTCCTTCATGCGAGGCAGATGGGGACAAAATTGAATCTTTCCCTTTCGTTCTCGGTGAATGTTTGAATAGAGTAATATGCTTCACTTTTTCTTTCTCTCTCCTCAACGGTGCGCCAAACAAAGGACGGCATTCAGCCTTTAAATGAAAAGCTGGGTTGCGTAAAAGGAGACACACACTAACATTATGTGTGCCAACATACGAAAAGCATGCACCGGACCTTCAGTGAATACACATTCAACCCCATAATCCATACAAAATAAGGACACACATGTGGCACGATCCCTGTACGTGAGGCATTGTGCTGCACCTCCACTGACTTTGTCTATTTCTAGGAGCTGTTCTCATATTTTCCTTCAATACACTTTCTCACATTTTATATAAATCTGCCCCCTGATCCAGCCCATTCTCTCTTCTTCCTCCCTTTACTCTCAGTCCTCTCCTCCCCTTCCTCTCTTCATCTTCACCCCTCTCTTACTTCCCTTCCTCTCTCCTCATTATCCCCTCATGCCACAGCGGACATCTAGCAGCAACAGAACAAAAACGGAGTGAGGACATACTCGCTGACCCTCCACTCCTCTTCATCTGTCTCTTCCTCCTCCTCCCGGTCCCTCTTCCTCCTCCTGCTTTTTAAAGGATTTTAAAGGGATCGCTTACTGTGCCCTCCTTAGGTTTCAATGTGGCATTCTACTGATGCTAACAAGCCATTTTTAGGGAAAAGTGAAACTTTTTCCGTAGCACAATATGACAAGTGTCTGGTGAAGAAAAATAACCAGGCGAAATTCAAAATGCCAAGGTGTAGCTTTAAGACGACAAGGCTAAATTGGCTATTATTTTTCCTTCCTGTCTGTACTATCCTGTCCTGTCTGTCTCTCTTTACTTCTCTGCCTTCTCCCGGTCATTCCCTTTATTAATGAATGCAGACAGGACCACACATACATCTATATGTGTGTGTGTGTGTGTGTGTGTGTGTGTGTGTGTGTGTGTGTGTGTACTCAAACTTTACATCTTAATCAGTGAGATTTTAGAGGCAGTCTCAAGTATGTTAGTGCAGGTAAAAACTCATTCATCTGTTCATTGTACGGTATCCTAAAGAAAAAGTGACTAATGTGTGCATACGTTGCACCACTAAACTGTGTTATCAATGTATTCATGTTTGTGTAAGGATGACATTTACAGCTGTTTTCTCTTTTTTTGTCTGAATCTCTCTTTTTGTATCCTTCTCTGTCGTTGTATCTATTTCAGCCTTTGTCTCTTTCTAGATTCTATTAAATGAAGTTGACGCTCCCTCCATACCAACACATAGAGAAATGTAAACAATAAAACATAAGTTAGGATGAGAAAATCGTCAAATATCACAGTATTGTGTCATTATGTGTGATATGGTGGCTGATAAATAGACATAAGGGAGTATTTACCAAACATGCTACTATTTACTGTCAGGGGAAATCATTATCAGAGCCTGACTGATACTCAATTTTTGGGGCCGATGTAGATATTAGTGAGTAAAAAATTCTGATATCAATATATAATGATACAGTAGATCGGTGATTCCATGTGGTTATCTAATACTTGTGACAAAGATATGTACCAGAGGCCGGACATTTTAAAGTTTAACAACAAACTTTATTGTCTAACATGACATCAGTGCTCTAAAAGAGCTTCTCCTCTCCTCTGTTCATGAAGTAAAGTACATTTCCCTTCCAGCTCCAGTCAGCAGTCAACACAACAGAAGATAAACACCCCAAAGTGTTCAGCTACGTGGATTGCTGCCACAGTCAGGTTGATAAACAGGAGTGAAGATAAATCCACTTTTCCCAAAAGTTAGAAAGTCATCTCTGAGCTCTCCTCCTGTTGGGAAGCGGTTCGAGGTCAGAGCAGAATCCAAAGTGACTCCAGGTTGTTCTCATTAAAACCGAGATACTGTTCAACGGCTTTGAGGGGCAGATTAGAATATATTTTAGTATACTATGGAGCCTGTTACATTACTTCTGTGTATATATATGATGTACCCTCAGTCTCCTCATGTGTGATGTCATCAAGCATTACCTATATTTCTCCTCCCCCTACTATTTAACTTAAATCAGCAGCACTGGGAAACTCTCTCCTCCTGTGTGTGTCTAATAAAACAGTGCCATAGATTATTTTACACTAAATCAAGTGCAGCAGTCATTTGCATACATTCCACTTCCTACCTCCTGAATTTGGTACCTCCAAAAGCGACTGCCTCAAAATACAAATTGCAGAAGCCCAACATGCTTTTTAGATGTTTCCCTTTCCATTTTGCCAACACAAAACATCGGTGCCGTCTTTTTCGTAAATTAAGACAAATTCAATTTAGCTGTTCAGTGCCTTAAAAGAGCCAGAAAAGCTTTGGTGTTGCTTGTAATAGACTCTCCAAGTGTTTCTCTGAACTCTACTGGCAGGATGAACACTTGGCTTCCAAAAAAAATTAGTCTCTCACTTAGTGTTGGAGGCTGTCTGACAGATTGCTTCCAAAATCTCCCACAGGTGTTCAATAACGGTGAGATCTTGTGACTGTGCCAGGATAAAGCATATGATTCACATTATTTTTTGTACTCATTGAAGCAGCCAGTGACCCCTTGTGTCCTTATGTTCTTGAATCTGCCACCCATCTGTATATCCACTGTATGCGTGCTTGTGTCAAGAAAACACATCCTTACTCTAGCCCCTGCACCTTTAACCCTTGACAATGTGATGTTTGGCCTCAGCAGTGCTGCGTCAGTTTCACAAGTCACAAAGAGCCAACAGAAGGATGACAGCTAACTCACAGAGGAGAGGAGAGGAGACACACATTATTTTTACTCAGAGCAGATGGGAAAGATGGCTCTATGCTTTATTATACCAGTCTAAACCACTTAAAATACATATTAAAATGTTACTATTCAAATATGCTGATTGGAAGAGACATATTCGGCTGATTTTCAGGCTCATAATTTTATTTTTGGCTACTACTAGAATAAGTTTAAATGCTTTAATGCTCAAAAATCACATCAGTTTTCTCATATCGTCCATTAATGCAGCACTGTATCCTCCCTCTGTCTGAAAGTCTCTGTTTTAGCTCCTGTCTCTTTTTAAGACCGACCCTCCCGAATGCCCTCTCCTCTGATTGGTCAGCTCACACACGCCCGACTCAGCACCACTAACAAAAACAGAGCAGCTATGCTAGATCAATTGCATAACTAGCCGCTAGGCATCAACTATGCAAATGTGTGACATGGTGACGTAGTGTGATGTCACAAAGTCACGGTATTAAAGGCGGGGCTACTGACGAGGTGTTTCAGGAACAGTGTTTTCTGTGGGAGAGTGGAGCTTCTGCTGGTGCAGGTGTGACCTTTATAACTTTCAAGATCTTTCACATGCATATGAACCTATGTAAAACGAAAACAAAAAAACACAATATACTTCCCTTTATCTTCTACCTTATATCCTCCGTCACAGATTGATTATATTCTCGACTTCAGATACCAATTTACTGTGTGAGCAAACAGACTAAACAGCAAAAAAATAAAATCCCGCTGTAACTGACAAAGCCCATTGTGCTGCACCAGTCTGCCTGTCTCTCCTCTGACTCGGTCAAATGACTTTATAATCAGATTGCTGGTTATGACTCTATTTCCATGCCTGTCTACACGTATAGTAACTAAAGTATTAGGTGAATTCCCTTGGAGGAGAAGAGGCTCAGCTTCGTTCCAGCATCACAAATCATTCTTAATTATTATCCCGCGGATCCACAACAAAGAGAAAATATTGTAATGAGGCTCTCTCTACTTTCCTCTACACATTGCAACGGAGGTGAACACTCATTTTTCAGCCTCGCATTTGCATAAATTCTCTTCTTTTTTAAGTTGGCGCTGCCAAAAGTGATAAAGTGCATGCAGCACCAGGGAGGAGATTCACAGAGAGGGAGGAGGGTGGTGAAGAAAGAGGGGGAGAATGGGGTTATAGGTAGCAGAAGGGGAAAGTAAAATAAGTGTAAAATAACAGAGAATACAGAAGATCTGCATAGTCTGTCTGCAAAGGGACAAAAATAGGTAGGCAAGAAAAGTACCTGGACCAGGAGAGGAAGCGGTGAGACGAATAGAAACAAGAAGAAGAAGTGAAAGAAAAAAGTGTTGGAGAAAGAACATCAGGTCTGATTTTAACCAATATAATGAAGAGAGAGAGGAGAGTTGAAGAGAGAGGCAGAGATAATGTGAGTGGGACAGATAACAAACAGAGAAAGCTGCAGGCAGGAGGCTATAATGGACTTTTGAGTGGAAAGAACGAGAGATAGATTTACGAGAAGAGAGGGATGAGTGCGGGGAAATACAGAGATAGCGTGATAGAGTGCTAAGTGGAAGGGGTAAATTGTGGCTCTGCCTGTGTTCTGTTTTTACAAAGCCCGTCATAAAAATGGTGTTTAAATTTAATAGGCGGCTGCAGGACAAACACACACACACACGCGCACGCACACACAACCTGAAACACACAGACATATTTCCTCTCACCATGGCGCAGGATAGTTGCTATAATCCCAGAGACCTAAGAGTGTGTATGCTGCGTTATTACGTGAGAGGATGCGACAATATCGACAGGTGAGCTGTCTGTTCAAGCAGTAGAAAAGAAGCTGCGATACCTGTGACAATATACAGTGACGTTAAAGGTGCAATATTAAAGAAATTTGGTTTCAAACATTGAAAAATAAAACTGAAATTATCAACACATTGGGAAGAAATAACAGGTTTAACTTTACACCAAAGATGGATTCAGATTACGGAAATAGATTGTGTTGCAGATATCTACTGAAGTTTTCATGCAATACCGGCTAGCCCTGACTCATCCTCCATTCCAAACTCTCAGTCTGGACCGTTAACTGCACAGCTAACTGAGCTAACTAGCTAATGGCAGCTAGATTTAGCAGCCATTTGTGGTTATTTTTTCATACATTTATTTTGCGTTACTACAAGAAAGAGTTAACCTGCTTTAATGTGCAAAAAAACGCAATGATGTTCTCATTCTACCAAGTCTCTTCTGATTGGTCAACTCACACATGAGCCAGCACCGCTAACAACAACAGCCGCTGTGCTAAATCAATACTCACATTCCAAACTAGCCGTTAGGCATAAATACTGCAAATGTGTGACATGATGACATAGTGTGATGTCATGAAGAATTAAAGGCAGGACTACTGACGAGGTGTGTTTTCTGTTGGAGAGAGGAGCTTCTAGTTACCGGAGTTAGCACGCTAACCAGCTAGCCATGACCCATCCTGGTCTGAAGCTTTTGTGCTTGTGGTGTTAACAACAACACCCTCCCAACTCCAAGTTCAGAATGCTAGCTGCACGGCTAACTGAGCTAACGAGCTAACCGCAGCTACAGTTAACAGTAGAGAGTGGTCAATTAGCAATATGCTGCCCCTATTTGTTTTGAGTATGAATTTTATTCCCAGTGGTCAATTCTTACATATTGCACCTTTAACATACACAAGAACCTATAAAACACTGAAGGAAAGGGAAAAAATAAAACATTTAATTGGTCTCCTTTAAACAAATCACTCCAGCCAATAACCCATCAGTCCTCTACTGTAAGTGTTTCATGTAATGAACGCTTTGTAGCGTAAATACAGAAACAAGCAGGCTTGCTAAATCTGACTTAAAATGAGAGAAGACATGTAGAGCTGTAATAAAAGAAAAAAAACCTAAAAGTAAATAAGAAACATATTTCATGTTTAGTCACACTTCAGCCTGCTGTCACCATCCACACTGACCAGAAACGAGAATCGGCAACAACAGCAGCACAAAAGAATCTTTGATATGAAAAAAAAATAACACTATAAATAATCTGCGTGAAACCTGTTCTCAGTGTGGACGGCTGGCATTTCAAGTACAGCCTCTGCAGGTTAAATAACACTTCATACACACCGACAAACACACACACACCTTGAGCACACACAATGCAGCCGCAAATCTCATGAGCTATCTGTTACCCACAAATGCTCAAAGGCAGAACACACACCCGTCCCATCCATTCTCATAAACATTCACATGTAGCGCCAGCACACACACACACACACACACACACACACAAACACGCACACACACTTAGAGGCACACGGGCTGAGAGCTTGGCCTTGTCTGGTGCAGTCATGGCTGGCTGTGGACTAACAGAGATATATGAGAGAAGCGAGCTGTGTGGAGAACAACATTTATCTACAACCCTCTCCCTTTAGTATGCAAGGACACCAACCAACAGAAACATATGGGCGAGCTATCTTCATATCTCTGTCTTTTCCACTGTCGGCTCAATCCACTGTGGATTATTGTCAGGAAAGCAGCCAATTAGAGCAAATTGGCATTTCTAGATTTCCTGTTGTTGCGTTTGTGAGTTAATACTTGAGTGCAACACATACCACTAGTATTTACTGCACCTCCACCACCACTTACTGACAGTCAGTGGTCAGTGTGAGTAAGTTGTGTGTGTGAGTGGTCAGTGTGAGTAAGTTGTGTGTGTGTGTGTGTGTGTGTGTGTGTGTGTGTGTGTGTGTGTGTGTGTGTGTGTGTGTGTGTGTGTGTGGAAATAGTTTCAGGTCCTCCACAGACAACAGCTGCTTGGCAGTCACTCACTTAGCTGTGAAGACAATGAGGTGGACTGTCCTTGGAGTAGGAGGTGGAGGATGAAAGACCGCCAAACTGCAAGAATAAAAAAATGCTTGGTTATGGTTTCAACGGTGGCTGAGAGTACTGTGAGGCTGTGAGTACAATTAGATGCTGATCCTGATAAACACAGATTATTTTTCCACAACACAATCCATCCGCATTGTTTTTGTTGTCCTAGTGGTTTGTTGTTACACATCTGGTGAGCGTAAATTATGGTTAAGCAGTTATGGGTAGTTCATAAATTTAGAGCGATGCAGGCCCATCAAGTTTGATATTGGTTTAGGCTTGACTGAATTAAAGGGGACTGTCGGGCCTTGGCAGAGGTATGCACTCTACTGAGTGCCATTCTGATTTATGTTTGAATATTGTTTTTTTATCAGGGTTGGCCAAATAAGAGCCAACAGACTCTCATGGCCAGTTGGAAGTTTCCCTGAAATGTATTAACCCTCTGAAACCGACATAGTTGTATACAACTATATTTCGGATAATTTAGAAATAATCAAATATTTTTACAACCATTAATTGAAGCCATTTACTTTCTTGTCCCTGTCAAAGCTAGCAGTTATGCAGTTCCAACAAGGGCTGTGGTGCGATCGTAGCCCCTACAGAAGCTGAATATCCAGCCTGGAACTCAGGAGTCTTTTGGGGGTCTCTGTACAATAAATCCTCCATAATAAATCAAATATTAAATGTCTTCTGTGAATATTTTATCCACTTTTTATACGCCGAAAAACCATTACCACGTAGCTGGCTATATTTGATTTCCCATGATGCTTTGGGAGAGTCTTTCAACCAATCAGTTTGTTATTGACTTGTTGACCAATGAGAGGCGGATCCACCTATTCATGCATGTTTGCGTATGCCAGCACGTACTCAGAGGGGAGATGGCTGTGAAAATAACCGCTACAGGAGATCAGTATGTCCAGCCCGCATTACCACAGCCTGATGTCTGAGGTGATGTTTCATTTCTGAAGGAGTGAAGCCGACAGTCGTGTTTCTGAGTTTCTAAGAGAGAAACCATGTATGTGTGCTTCAACTCTGGCATTTTTTTGTTTCCCGATTGCCGAGACTTGGGAGAACAATTTTCAAAAGCCAAAAACCTTGTTCATTGTAGTCCTCTGGGTGATTTGAATACATTCCAGTGAGATTTATTTTGTGCTTCGTTTTTTTCTTTATGGTGATTATTTATCATTCACCACAACATGCATATTGTGATAGCCCTGGTTGTCATGAAGAAAATGATGTATATGAGCTGATTGTGCATTACAGGGTTGATGTTACACAGGCATTATTACACAAAAACACCAGACAAACCAAAAATTATTTAAAGAATTAACCAGTTATTTATTAGCTGCTAGTTGGAAAATAGCAGAGTATTATTATTTAATCATGTTGGAGTGATTATCAGTCAATTCTGAGGTAATTATTGTGGTCATTAATGAACACTGACAGCCCATTTTGCTGACAATGCTTCTAAACGTTTACCTCTACTTCTAAGTCCAGGCCTTTTACTTGTATTGGAGTAGTTCTGCGTCGAGGTACTATTGCATTTCCTCATTCAAACAGTCTGAATGATTTTGGAGCTTGTTGGTACGAGGTCAAGGAAAGCAAGATCAAGCAAATAATATTTCATCTGAATTGCAGCTGCGGCTTTTATGCAAAGTGACAACACTTTGATTAAAATCATTCTGTGATAGTGACACAATTGCAAAACCTAATCCCCATTATCGAGCATTCACTTGGCTCAGCAGGGTATTTTATTTTATTGATGATGTCACAGAGTGTTTGGTAGCTCTTCAGTATTTATGACTGAAGTGCTTCTGTAAGATGAAGTGAAATACAGACTTGTGAAGGATCGTCTCTCAGGAACCTACGATTTACCCAGCAGGAAGTCTGCCCTGCTTTCATACTGTTATACAGCACTGTGTGTGTGTGTGTGTGTGTGTGTGTGTGTGTGTGTGTGTGTGTGTGTCTGTGTGTGTAAGCATGCATTTGAGGGTTTAACAAAAACTCTTCAACTCCCTCATTCAAGTTCCCTACTGTTCCACTGTCACTCTCTTTCTCACACACACACACACACACACACACACACACACACACACACACACACACACACACACACACACACAGCGGTGGGCTCGCAGTGTGTGAGTGACCCAGACATTTGGCATCTTTCGCATCAGGGTGCAATCTCTTTCCTTCCCTCTCTTTCTCCTCATCAAACAGAGAGGAGAGAGGGATGGAGGGTGGAGAGAAGGGGGAGGCAGAAGGTCAGCGGAAGAGAGGGAGAGATGGATAGGGTGTAATGAGGATCCAAAAAACACAAAATAACAAAGACAGGACGGGCGGAGAGAGTGGTGGAAGGAGGTGGAAGAGCGATGGAGAAGGATGTGAAGGGAAAGGATGAGGGTCTGACAGGGAGAAATATGGTGAAGCATTCAAGCAGGTGAGGAGAGAGTTGAGGAAAGACGGATGGAGGAGGGATGGAGACTCCTCCATCTCCATCAGCAGAGGAAAAATCTAAAGTGTGCTAGTCAAGCAGAGCTTCCTCGTGGCCCATTTTAGCTGACATTTCTAGAAACCACCGATACGTTCACATTTGTACATGTCATAGGCCTATGTATCAGAATGGCATTTGTCATATCACGTTCATATGACCTACCTGTAATATGTGGTGGTAGAGGGCATGATGGTGGGGTTACAGGCGGGAAGGCTGCCAAGCCAGTGGTCGCAGTTGGAGGCTCGGGACAATGTTTGTGGAGACAAAACCAGGTGTTCTGGACAGGACCTCAGGACATCTCCTGCCGTGTTTGTGGTAACCAAAACAGGTATTAGGAGCATTGTCGCAACATAAAATAGAAAATGTAACCTAAATAAACATAAAGTTGCAACATAAAGAAATGTAAAGTTACAACATATCTAGTTCAAATCCAAACAGGGACATGACTGATCATGTCATCCTTACTTTCTGCTATATTATTTGTGAAGTCTGTAGTCAAATACATTTTTATTTATTTTACATCAACAGATCCAAAATCTCAGCACTGTGCACACTGCAGCATTCAGCAAGTACAGCAAAAAGACCATTATCTTATCTGTTTTGAAATGATGATAAAAAGGTCCTTTTCTTACAAATACAGGACCTTTAAACGATAAGTATTCAGTGCAGCTGATGGTGATTTGGCTTAGGATATGGACAGAAAAACCTGTTGAAGTTTTTCAAAGAGACAAACGCAACCTTTAAAGAGAAAACCAATCCTGTTACAGAAGCTCAGGAGTAGAAGCTGGAAGCGTCTTCTGTTCGTTTATAATGGATGATTTTAGGCAATTAGTTAACTGTGTTTTTCCCACTTGTTTGTGCAGAGTTGACCCAGATTCTACGCTAATGTGATAGAGAGCCTCGAAAGTCTGTATTAAAGGGAAATCACTGCCTCTTAAGTGGTGAGTGAAATTACCTCCTAATAGGAAAAATCCTGTTGATAAACTATAACAGAAGAACGCTGTGCTCAGTTACAGCAATTGGAGTAAATCTAGGATATAAATTGCATCTCTGGTCTCTGAAATGCAATGCACTTTCTTTTTGCCTGTGGAGGTGTACATTTCACACACACACACACACACACATACAGGCACGCACACACACGTTAGGAATCAGGGTTTAAAAGGACAACAATCTCCGGCTTTGAAGAGAGTTTCTCACAGCTTTCTGACGAGGCAGCAAGTTTATTTGTGCTTCTTTGGTGTGGGAGACGAAATTTGGACATTCATTAGAGCTGCTTCAAAGACGCCGCAGTCGCACGCTCAGTTTTGGAAACCCGCTTACTTCTCCCTCTACATCAGAATGTGGTTACGGCGCCCGGTGGCTGTAAACAGCCCAGTGAACGGGAATCAATGCTGAGATGATGAAGAGGCTGAACTGCTGCTTATGAAAACTGCAGCTGAAGAGACATGACAGGATCACATTGACTATAGTCTAGACTGAATAATGTTTCTTTGAACAGCGTTAAGAGCTCAGATAGATAGATAGATAGATAGATAGATAGATAGACAGACAGACAGACAGACAGACAGACAGATAGATAGATAGACAGATAGATAGATAGATAGACAGATAGATCACAAACAACCAATAAGAGGGAGAAGTTAAATCTGAGGTAGCGTGCTGACTAAAGCGCTCCCTGCTGTTGACCAGCTACAGATTGTCCAGGTCAGGACACACACACACACACACTGCTACTTCCTGGCTCCCATTCACGCACATTTGCACACACACAGTCACACACACAGTCACACACCGCTTCGGGTGACAGAGATTAATAGCCTTACTGACTGACAGAGTAACTTCCACTTCCTTTGTGTCACTGTCAGCCCCGGGCTGCATGCGTGTCTCCGTGTGTGTATGTGTGTGAAGCCATTATTAGAAGTATAATTGCGGAGACATTTAAAGTGTTTCCCCTCAAGGGCTCTGCCAGCATCCAATAAAGTTTTCATACCGCAGGAGAGAGTAGAGAGGAGTGTGGAGAGAGTGACAGAGGAGGTGTAGGTGTGTGAGGCACTGAGCAACAAGCATGCACAGTACTGTCATGTCATTTATTTAAAACAGTAGTGTTGCAAATGTATGGTATTTGTGTTTTATTGTTCATCCATACAGGACTGCTGTGCATAGAAGTACATATTGCAGGTGTGCATTAGCAAGTATCACTGAATGAACACTGAGCAGATAACCACAGAAAAATATTTTATAAACTGTAGGCCTACTACTTGTTTGCTTTGTCCAATTTGTTTTGACATTGCTAATGTTACTTAACATTTGTTGCTAACGAAGCTGAATTCTGACAGCTGGGTCCAAATTCTTACAGGGTTTGTCAGTCAGTAGTATGATGCTGCTCACGTGCTGTCTGTATTTCATCATCATCATGAGTCTTGGTAGTTGTTGTTGAAAAAAAACATAATGGCTGAGTTCTGCAGTATGCAGGGCGCATAGGCCATCCATCCATCCATTATCTGAAAAACTGAGAACCTTCATCAACATTATCTGAAACAGTGTGCCCCTTTCAGGGTCACAGGGGGCTGGAGCCAATCCCAGCTGACATTGGGTGACGGCGGGGTACACCCTAAATAAGTCGCAGTATGCAGCGCGCATAGTGTTAATATTAATGCCCCAATGTTAGCTAACTAGCATTAGCAACGTTAACGTTAGCTAGCAAACGTCAGCTAACATTGCTAGAGCTAGTTAACATTAGAGCAGTATGCTGGGTGCTGCATACTGTAGATCTCTGCCATTCTTACACTTCCACAAACTGGAAACTACCTCCTCATGAACAGGTGGCGTTCATCGAGTTAAAACAAGCTACTTACAACAGGTTTGTCCAGTTCAGAGACTTTTTTGTGAATACAAACAAACCTCAGATGAAAGGCACAATATGTAATTTAAGCCACTAGGGGGTCTGTCAATCAAATTAAAAGATGTAAGTAGTGTGGGATGACAGGAGTTTGTATACTTTATTTAAGACCATTTATGCCCATTAGAAGCAAATGGATGTGTCTCAAGTCTTCATTGGAAACTGAACATAATAATACAATACAGACATGCAGTGAGAAAGTACAAAATATTCAAAATGTGAAAACAATAAGACAACAAGATAATAAACTTGGCAGAACAGTTATACATAGAAACAGAGCAAAGAAGAAAAACACACTTATGCAGTGCACAGTAAACTATAAATGGATGAAACTACAGCAAACAAACCAGAGCTTATGAGTCCATTTTGGCCTTATTGTCAGCTGGTTTAAGTTATTTAGAGAGTTTGAAAAAAAAACCATGAAAAATAATCAGTATATCAGTGACAGCTGTATTTGTGTATCTTTAAATGTACAGCAAAGATTTTTTCATCAGTCTCATCATGAACAGATTCACAGAGTTTGACTCGGTGCAAATTTGCTGTGCTGATATGAGCAACTGCTGTTCTGCGTTTTCACTGTTTAGACAGGAAGTCACACAGTGTGAAAGTTGAGAGATGGAGAGAAAAAGAGAAGGCAGAGGAAAAGAGGAAAGGTGATTACTGGTGCAGTGAATCTCTGAGGATAAAGAGTTTTTATTAAAAACAGATGAGAAGAATGCATGACAACTTCTCTCCCTCTCATTGTCTCTCTGTGCTTTTCTCTCTCTCTCTCCCACCAACCACCCCCACCCCCACTTGAATCTCAGTCTGCCTCCCACCTCTGGGATTTACATGTCATATTGAGACTGGATAGACTGTACCTGAGAAGTTTACCTAACTAAACAGCTCAAAGTACAGCTTGTCCATTTAGATGAGAGAAAATGAGAGTGGGAGAGATGCACTGCATCCTTCTGTCTGTCCGACTCTGCCTCTCCATTTTACAGGGAGCTTGTGTTTTCCTTTCTAACAAAGACTCGACACAAATGTGAAAAGCGCCTGTTTTCAATCCCAGAAACACAAAATTCTGGCACATTCAGGCATAAATTGGGACTTGTTTAGTTTTGGCATTTTAATCTACCTCTGTTTTTTTGGTTAAAGGCAGGTGTGTGTTTAAGCAAGAATGGATGTACATGTGAGGAACGGCCATGCTATTATTTTTTTTCAGGCTTTATACATCGTCACATAGATTTTCTTTGGCTTACAATGTTAATTTAAAAAAAAAATGAAGCCAGGGGTCTGGGGAGGACCGCAAGATAGGGTGACCATATTTTCATATGACCAAATCCGGACCCTTAAACACACAATACATCATTTATGCCACTAGGAGGCTCTCTATCAAAATGGGGAGGGTCAGGCAGAGCGAGGGGGAACAGTTGCTGCAGCTGCCCAGAACCGGGCCAGTTCTAAAGGACAGAGTTGTGTGCAGAGCCAGAGCCTCTGGAGGAATAAACACCCAGAGTCACATCGGATCCTGAGGTGTTCACAGGAGGAAGGAGAGCTCAGATACATTTTTTTTAACTTTTGGAATAAAAAGAGGAGGTAGAGCAGTGGTTCACCAATCAGAGGGTCAGTGGTTCGATTCCCGGCGCCCTGTATTCTACATGTTGAAGTGTCCTTGGGCAAGATACCCCAAGTTGCTCCTGATGGCTCTTCCATCGATGTATGAGTGCTATAAATGGTTATCGCTCCCGATTAGCCGGCGACGCCTTGCTCAGTAGCCTCTGCCACCGGCGTATGAATGTGTGTGTGAATGGATGAATACTGACTCGTGTTGTAAAGTGTTTTGAGTGGCTGCTTAGACTAGAAAATACAGTCCAGTAATGTTCCATCTACTATTTTTTTCAAATTCAATTCAAAGGGGGCTTTATTGGCATGAAAGTTTAACAACAATGTTGCCAAAGCATCTGTCCAAACACTCGGGCAGAACGCAACAACTACTATCTATCTATCAACCCACCCGAAACATATACAACTCTCCAGTGTAAGACCTCTTATCAAAACTGTGCGGGCCGAAAACCAAAATGAAAAGGAAGATGAGATGATTTGCCAGTCTCTCTCCTTTCTCTGTTGGCATGCAGAGGACAATGAGAACAGCTTGCAGACTTCACATCATAATGGCTATTCTTAAGTCCTTAATGACATTATTTTCAGATGTCACATGTGCAATTTGTTTTTGTCACTTTAAACTTTAATTTATTTTCTTGCATATGCAACATTAAGATTCTCGCTAGGTATGACAACATCTGATAATGTTTCTTAAGTATACTCAAGCTGTCCAGGTACCTCAAAACCATTAAAATCCGTGGACCCTGAAGGGCCACAAGACAATTCAGTAGCTGTGACTCACAAGGACACGCCTGCGGGTTCCTGCAAGTTGGCTGATTTATTATTATTTTCAAATTGTGCCTGAATGTCAAAAATAAACACCTTGTTTAAATATGATCTTTACCTCTTTCTAGTGTTTTTATTAGCTTCAAATAAAAACTTTATTAAATTTCACTCATTAAAGCAGATGGAGGACTCACTCAAGTTGTGGTTGCAGTGCTCAGGAATATAAAACAAACTAATTTCATTTGTTTTTAAATGGGAGAGGGGGACAGCTGCAGGAACACTCCACTCAAACTTTGGGTATTAATCTTTGTGAGTAGCTTTGTGTTAATGTTTTAATTGTCTGGAGTAAGCGTAATGATCAACACTCAACAACAGGTAGGTTTCAGGTTTTGCCAGTCTGATCCAATGTATTTGCTTAGATTAGTTTGATTTTGTGCCATCTGAGTCAACTTGCTGAAATCCTTGTACATATCTGCGCAATTAAACAAGATAAAATCAGACTTAATTGATTCCCGGGGGTGAATTAATGAAGTAATTCATTACAGCACAAAAATGTGTTTATTATTTTAAAGCATAAAAAATGTACTCACTAAAATACATCAAGTAACAGTCTCTGGACCTTCTCGTATGGTTTAATACCTAATTAAATAGTTTCACAAGTGCACATAAAAGTTAAAGTTAATGTTTTGTTAATGTTTTTTTTACAGGTTCACTTGTCCTTTGTTCCGACCAGCACCACAACAGATTTCAAGGTACTGCTATCACCCCTAAGATTACAGTTCATGAACAAGTGGTTGCAGCTGGCAGCAGATAGAAAGGTGGCAGAATACAGTAAACCAGAGACAGATGTGTCTCGACCGTAAGCTTCCCTCAGCATTTCTGAGATCTTCGTGGTTGTTAGTCAATTTCTTCAGATGCCCAAAAGTGCCCAATTGTAGCCCTTTTACGACTCAGCCCAATCCGTTCCACACATGTTGGATGTAATGTCATTTGGAGAGAGCTGGTTGATATCGGTTAGTATTGGTGGTCAGATCAGCTAGTAAGTGATGTGAGATTGAGCTGTCTGATATTGAGTTCTGCACAGCTCTCCGTCAATATGTAGAGATCTGGGAAAAAAACACCACTGTTGGACAAAGTCAGGCAAAAGAAAGTCACAGGGGTGGCTGATAGATACATCCTTAAAGGTAACGTTAGACAGTTATCGCTGCCTGAGTTTACGTTGGCTAATATTGTATAATACAAAACATGATTTGAAGTTAACGTTATGGCTCACCAGCTGTTACTGTGGCTGAGTAACCAGTCAGTTTAAATGTCTTTGTGAATTACCATTTGTATAATACTATATAATAGTAATAACAATGAATTCATTATTATTTAATATAATATAATTAAAATATAATTAATACCAATTAATTGATTGATTGATTTTTGTGTCTCATTCCCAGCTGGTCAAATACTGACGCTTTGGGGCGGCAACCGACCCACAACCTACAGTCCCAAGGCATCAGTATTTGACCAGTTGGGAATGAGACACAAAAATAAAAACACAAAGTAGCAACACAAAAGCTAAAACAAAGTACAAACTAGTTAAAACACGAGGAACAGAAAAACAGAAACATACCAGGGGAGACACGGGAAGACACGCGAACAGGCTCAGGTGAACAAAACAGACGAACTGAGACATCAGGGAGCACTTGTGTATATAGATTATGTATATATAATCTATATACACAAGGTCTGATCCACTAACAAGACACAGGTGGACACAGAAAACGGGTGGGAAATCACACAAAAGGAGGAAATGAAAAGCAACACACGACACACAAGGGCAAAACAGGAAATTACAGAATCACAAACTAAAACATGACAAAAGGTGTATTACAGAATATACATTTAATTCAAAGTGTTTATTACTGTTTATTAAACAATTAGCTAAATATAAAATAAATCCAAAGCAAGACTAACTTTGCCACTGTCAAAAATTAACCTTCTTTCTTCAGCGCGTGTTTATGGAAAATCAATTAAGTGAAATGTGGTTTTTCTCTCTCAACAGACACTAGCTCCCATCTTATCAGCCTCTTTTCAACATGCGTGACATGGCCTCACTTTTACATTTTCACTTCATTGATTTCCTCATAAAACCAGTGCGTGAAGCCCTTTAAAAAATCCATCTCATCTGTTGTGTAAATGTGCCAGAGTGGAGCAAGGAGTGTCATTTAGTGTGTCATATGGATCTTTGCTTGCCTTTGTTTCTTAGAGCTTCTAATATCAGTCTAGTGTTTTATAGTCACCATGCTCAGATGATGTTTATCTGTGAAATATCTATGTACTGACCTCAGACGATCTGTGAGGTGTCTTGATTGCTTTCTCAAAATGTGCATCGTGTACTGAAGACACACAATGAAAGCGTTACTGGGCAGAAACCACGTAATCCATAATAACATTAACAAGCCTTAGATAATCTTTACAGCGTCTGGCTGTGAACTGCTAGTTTTTTGTTTTAACATAACTTCAGTCCGGTCTGAAAACCTGAAAAGTCACCAAATCCAGAGCCAACATTGCCAAAGTTGGCAAAATTGTGTAGAAGGTGTTATCATTGAGGAAAAATGTATTAAATGTACATCTAATCTTTTTGGTGATTACAATTTTGATCAAATAACTACATACTTGAAAACATTAAGTCTTTATATTCTGATTTCTTTGCAAAAGATCAATCAACTTAAGTCGACTCTGTGAATTATGTGAGTCTCTTTGAATACATGAGTAAAGTGTACTCCATGTTCTTTCCAGTAGATCGAGTTTTAATCTGAGTTATTGTCCCTCTGCTGTGTCATCTCATCACATCTTATCTGCGTCCTCTCACTGCAGTCACTCCATCTCTCACACCTGCAGGAGGGCAGTGTCACAGGAGTCATGTCAGTTTAAACAGCACAGAGGAATCACTGTGATAAGATTTATTAATCAATCAATCAATCAATCAATATTGTTTTCATTGTGTGATACACTTTGTGTTACTTTGATGTATGAAAAGTGCTATACAGATAAAGTTTTATTGATTGATTGAAAAGCCAAAAGGCAAAACCAGGAACGTGTATTGAAAAACAGGAACACAAGGCCAACACAAAACAGACGAACTGTCAAAGAGAGAGGGGAAGACGAGGACTTAAATACACAAGGGGTGATCAACTAATAGAACACAGGTGAGGAGTGAAAATGGCGGGAAAACAGACAAAGGGAGGAAATGAGAAGCAAGACATGACACATGAAGACAGAACTTCAAATTAAAACAGGAAATAACAGAACCAAAAACTCAAACTGTGGCAATATTCAAACCCAGCATAGTTAATGTGTTGCCTTTCAATGGTTTAATGAAAAATACTGTCTTAAATATGTACCAGCATCACAGTTACACGGTTACAGCAAGGAAATAAGATTCTTCCAGCTGGAAATTAAGGTTTTTTCTCTGACTGTCTTAAGTATAGGACCCATTGCTTTTAAAACAAAATTGTAAGTGGTTTACCAACAATACTGATCAATTGATATTGGTTGTAGCAACGATAACTGTGGCCTTTTTCTCCCCTCTTTGGTCTCACCCCATCATTCTTTGTAGCCTGTCTACGGTCTACAGTCTGTCTCTCTCCTGTTAGCGGGTAATAAATTGGTTGACACCAGACATTTAGGCCGGCGATGGAAATATCACACCCAAATACCACGCTGACCCTCAGCAGCCCTCTCATTGCCCGCCGGACAGCATCCTTCTTTGTTCTTCACACACAGAGGACAAGACACGGGTACAGCAAAGAAGAAGGACGGAGAGGGAGAAGTAGAGAGGATGAAGAAGAACGATCTAAGAGCCACTTTTTAAAGAGAGGAGCAGGATACAGGTGGAGACAGGGAGAGACGGATGAAGGCAATCAGACATCAGAACGATCAGGTGTTTGATTATTGTAATTTCCTCTCTCTCCCTGTCTCTAACTCTCTGAGGGTCCAGAGCATCATTAAAAGCTCATTTGTTCTTCACCCAAACCCCTCCCCCTCCACATTCATTTGATGTCTCATTGATGCTCCGGTGATTAAGACCATGATTGTCATTCTTTGGCACATTGACCTACCAATCAACACACTCGTCATAATGAGAACTTCACATTTAAGCTCTCCTGTCGTGCCACTCATGATCTAATTGAATGTGTATTAACATGTACATATTGAAAGCATCATGTATAGTTTTTTTTCTTCTCCTGCGGGCTTGGTCGGGCCCGCTGAGGTAGAAAAAAGGCAATTAGGCTTGTTAGACTAGAAGTTTAAGATGCTTCTTGTATCTCTGTTCTTTTGTACATGAAAAGAAAAACAGAAGGTGGCATTAGATAATGATTATGTTTCATTAATTAGTTTTAAATGACACTTCTCATTTATGAGGAAAGTTTTCTTAAGTATCACACATGAGGAAACAATGTAATTAAACAGATATCCGACTGTATTTACAGACTAGCTTAACACTTAATCCTCTTTAAGGAGGTATACTACATCTGTGAAAATCTTTCATATCACACTGCACTCCGCAAAGTAAAATGTGATCCGCCTCTGCCACATATGCTAAAGCCTCGAATAACAGAACCCACAATGTCCCCTGGATGCAGCCGCATCTTGTTCAGGCTCCATCATTGTTGCTTCAGTTGATCTCATGTGCTGCCATTCTGGCCAGTGTGCAGCTGTCTCCTGGATATGGAAGCAGAGCATTTCACACATGCTGCTGTCCTTACATGCCGTGTCAATTTTTAGCCAGGGCAGCTTGAGTCTCTGAAGCTAATCCTAACCCTGAGCAATCCCCAACCAATCACACATGCAGATCAGGCTCCTGGTATGGATCAGGCCCCGACAGACGGGTTAGCCAGCGTTTAAACAAGAACGTATCCTGAGGAGACAGCTTTCTATGGACAAAAAAGACCCTTTAGGTAGACCTGTGTGGCATGTGTAGACAGCTGTCTACGAAAACTAAAACTGTGCGCAGTTAACATCTCTGCAAACCACTGATAATGTTCACATCTGTACGTGTCACATGTAGTCACGTACAGATAGTGGTGGTGCAGTGAGGTGACGAGGCAGTGACAACAGTTTCGAGTCTTGACATTTGTAAATGTGTGACACCACTGGATATTGTTATGGAGACCTTGGGACAATTTCTAGCCATGTTTGTGGCGACACAACCAGCAACTTTAAGCCATAACATGATGTTTTCCTAACCCTAACCAAGTGATTTTGTGCCTAAACACAACCAGACCATAAGCAAATTGAACTCAAAGAAACATAAAGTTGCAACATATCATTGCAGAAATGCTAACATTTATTCATGGGTTGGGATGGATAATTTAAAAAGACATCCACTTGTAGTGCAGACTAGGAGTCTACTGATATGGCTTTTTCAGGGCCTAAACCGATTATTAGAACTCGAGGAGAACGATAACCAATATTTGGAGCAGATATTCATTTGCAGTAAAAATTTAAATCTTAGCGTCAAAAATTAGAACCAGTGATGAAATGAACCTCACTACAATTTACTCAAGCACTGTTCTGATGTACAATTTTGAGTTACTTGAGTATTTCCATTTTCTGCTACTTTATACTTCCACTAAATTTATTTGATACATTTAGTTACTAGTTACTTTGCAGCACATTAAGGTTCATCAATGCAAATTTTTTTGCCTTCTTATGTAAAAGCAATTTAATTTAAACTGTCTTTTCAGATGGTTCAAAAGTTAAATCATTATAATGTGGTAATCAGACAGGTGTGTTCTTCTGTGAAAGATGCCTTTCTACAGTAAAGACACTCAATGTCATTTATTTAATCACTAATTGACAGATCAATTAGCCCGAGGGGAAAATGTTGACTGTGATGTAACAGATTGCAATAGCGATTTCATCGAAGGCTTCTGAGGAACAAATTGTTTCGTGTTGCCAAGTGAACAGGTTTTTTGCAATGCTTTGTGCTTCTGCATTTGATCTGTTTTGATTCCTTGACAGTTGGATTGAATCTGATGACAGCTCGGGGCCTGCGATGCTCTGTGTGAGTCTTCTGTAATTGGTGATGCTTGATTTTCCTGTTTCACAGGCAAAAAATAAAACCAGAGCAGCAATCTGTCTGTGAGCAGGCAAACAGTCAAACCATCAAGGCAAGGTTTTGTTTTAAGATGTAAGAAGTAGAAAGAGGGAATATTGCCACTGATAGATCAAACCTGAAATCAATGAAGTTGGCATGAGACAGGAATCCTCTCTATCTATTACTCTGTCACACATACACACAAATACACGGTCTAATTAAAGGAAAGCCAGAGTGAAGGAGAATCAGACAGGCAGGCACGCCGATGGGATGAAGGAGACTTTAGACTTCATAAAGGGAAGCAAGCAAATTGACCTCCTGGATGAGGGAACTGTTTCATTACATGTCCCGCGGGTGTGCAGGGTAATAAGGTTAAAGCTAGGGGCACACACTACAGGATTAAAAGACACAAAGACACACAGGCAGGATGGAGTGAAGCCGTCGCAGCGCTGTAATGACTGTGTTGTCAAACACCTCCAACACATCCTGCACAGAATTCAGCTCACAGGAATGACTGAATTTGAAATAGCATGTTGCAGATAAGAATGAGATTCCTTCAAAATAAACTAGATTGATTAATTATTTGTCATTCATACGCAGGCTCGCCTATAAATTCAGGCAGTGGAAGTTTTAATCTGAGTAAATGCAGTAACATTTTAAGCGTGGACGTGGCTTTGCATTGTAAAGGCGAGTGCATACCGCCAGCTGCCTCTTGAAGGGTTGCATTGTCGCAGTGATGACAAGACTCCAGCCCAATATCTCCTGGTTGTAGATTCATATTTAGTGTACTAGATTGACTAGATTATAAGTATCCATGATTTGTTTCATTTACAGAAACATTACACATTTTTAAGACCAGCCTGAAGTGCACTCTCATCAATAGTGCAACCAAGCTTTTTGCAATGCACTGATGGTTGATGATGGTCTGCCTCAGGGTGCGGCGGTGAAAGGGAATTTTTGATGCGTTTTTTTTTTTTTTTTTGTCAAAGCAAAGGTTAAATAACAAAAACAACCTCTCCCAAAGAAGGCTGTCTGAAAAAGTGAGAGCTTTTTTTTGTTGGCCGAGGTCATCAGTCAGTCCTGAATCTTTTATAGCGCAGCTGAATGACCTGATGCACCACTGTCTCACACATACACACACACACACACACACACACATACACTTGCCCACACACTGGCTGAAGATGGGCAGTCAGTAAAGATGGGCATACACACAAAATGGCCTGCTGTTACCCCCACACACATGCAATCCCTGGCTGGATGGGCAATGAGAGTTCACCACACACACACACACACACACACACACACACACACAGTATGCACCCAGAGTGAACAGTGCTGGTTTGAAGGGCAGAGGGGCGGGGTTGAGAGGTGACCAGTGTCCAGGTGTGCCTCTCCAATTATCTGCCGCTGCTGCCTCTCAAAAGTACACACACATACACGCAAGCACACACAAAAACACACCATCCTGACTTGAATTCCCTTCTCATCTCTCCCCACCGCACAATTAAAGTACCTCCCTGCTCCAGCACCTGGTCTCTCACTGTAGGGAGGAGAGGGAGGCAGGTACAGGAGGAGAAAGATCAATTTGATATCCTGTCTGTATCCTCTCTCTCTCTTCCTCCTCTCTCTATTGTCCGCCTGCGTCTTTTATTTCTTCTTTTTTTATTTGAAGTGAGATGGCAACCTGTGAGAGCCGAACCGCACGTGTCTCTGGTCCTATTTGGCATGCCAGCGGCTGCTATTTGACTTTGAAAATATGAAATCCGTGAGGAACCAGGGGATACGGCAATGGGAGGAGAAGGATGGAGAGGAGTGGAAAGAAAAGATGACATTGAGAAGGAGGGGTCTGAACACACTGATGGGTTCGTGTGAAGAGGAGGAAAGAAGACAGGTGCCGGGGAAAAAAAATATGTGGAGGAGGCGGAGGAGAGAGGTGGAGGTGAGCAGGCTGGGGGGAAAAAACTGTTAAACAAACAGAGGAAGTAATAGCAGGAGCTGAGCGTGAGAACATTGTGGGGGATGAAAAGAAATATGGGAATGGGAGCGGATCACAGCGCAGGAGGGCGAGGAGTGACATGGCGAGATGAAACAGGAAGCTGATAAAAAAAAGAGTGAGAGTGATGATAACAAAACGGGCGAGGAAGGGGAGGCTGTGTGGACAGAGGCCGCCCTCCATCCACAAGGTTAGAGGTCAAGATAGCACGCACACTTCCTGTTGGATTGTAAAATGTCCTCCTCACTGGAGGAGCCCGACACAGTGTCCCTCTTCTGTCTTGGATGGCAGTCATCTGTAAGTATATGGAAGGCAATTTCAGTCAAGTGAGTTTGTTTGTTTGCACCAGCTGAGTGTTTTCTTTCCCTCACTGCGATGGTTTGGTGTTTTGGTGATTTGCCACATGCCACGGTGACAGAAAACACATGTAGTGAGAGTGTGTCTGGAAATCAGGAGGTAAACTTCAGCTTTGTTGTCAAGGTTTCTTTCTTCCTTTTCGCGCCAGACGCTGCCAGCCTGCTGCCAGCCTGCTTGGATGAAGTCAGTGAAGTGCTACGAAAAGCTCATCTGTATTCAATGATATAAATATTACACAAATCTGTGTGACGGTAATTGGTGGAGGTGCACCAATACAAACCTCTCTCAAGTCACATACCACTTTCATTCATGATAAACTGCAGCAGACCCACGTACATACACAAATATGTATACATATATATATCATGTCTATGAGAGGGGTGGGTAGAGTGTTGACCTAGCTGCCAATTTTGAGAAGTTGGGAGTGAGAACGAGTTGTCATAACATCATCTGGGGAAAAAAAGATTAATATCTGACTTGCAACAGATTTCTCATCCACCACAGCTGACATGCTGTATCACAATGTTCTCCCTTTACACATACATTAGCTTTACTCCTCCCAAATGTAAGTACAACAGTTAGTTTATTCCTGCGCCCCATTCAGTGTTCCTACCCACCTGAAGGATCAGACCAGTGACTGATTTCCCCACCTTCTGTTACAGTGGCCATCAAGGACCTCCAGCCAACCACTGAACACTGGATTACAGTGGAGGGATCCGTTACCTCTGCAAGTTTCTGGAGATTACTATCAAACTCAAATTCAACCTTAGAGTTTAAAGATTTGCATTGTGACTGATACAGAATGCACCCCACCCATCCCTTCGTATAAGTGTAAAACACTGATAAAACTAGAAGACATCAAAATCTTTCACCCTTTTCATAGACTCTTTTCTACACACCGATAGAGTCTTTCATTTTAAATGTCCAGCCCCTGTCAGCTGGACCCAATCCAAAGATATCATGGGGGAGCAGGAGTCCCACTGCCCATGAGGACAGTCTGTATCGAGCAGGTCAGGTACTTACTAAAATGATGTGTTTGTTACAGCTATGGAGCACAGTCACTTTGCTCAGCCAGAGATTTTTTGGTATATATCATACATACTTCAGTGAACTGAAATATAAATTTACCAGGCAGTGTGTGCCTCAATCAAATTTTTAGTAGTAAGCGGTGCTCATGCAGTCTGTGTTATTATTGCAGGGTGAAGCAGAGGTTAAGATGGTGCTGTGGAGGGAGGCAAACCTTACAGCTTTAAACACTGGAATTCCAATTAGAGTCACACACCTGAAGCCGAGACGTTGCTCATCCTATGGTTACAAGCTTCAGTGAGTAGTGAGTAATTAGTGAGTAATTTACTTCATGTATTGTATACTGATGCTCCCTTTAGTATCGGTCTTTAGCTGAACATCAGACAGGCTGTTTTCATGCAACAATGACTAAATAATGTTTTGGTTTTTTTCAATACTGGAGGAAAGAAGGTGGAGGTTAAGGGGAGTCATGCGCTGCCAGATGGGGACATCAAAATTCTCGATGAAGACACCAACCGGGTCATGAAATCTGAGGTTTGGGAGAAAACCTTCCCAGAACCGCTGATAGCCCTCCTGGACAAACTTGTTCTCGGTTATGAAGGAAGTCAAGGAAGTTTTTGTTATTGAAAGTTAACCCACCAGCCCCCATAACCCAGCACACACACACAAAGTTTGATTTGTTCATTTAATTAGTTTTAAAACACTGCATGTTGAATGCTTAATGAATTGGTTCCTAATTAATATGTTCTATAATCCATTTAATGTTGACCTAATTAGTTCAAATGAGCAGTCAGTTGCTTACCTCCTGATTAAATGTTGTCTAATCAGTTCTTTATCAACAAGTTTTATAATATAATACATTTAAAAACTTTTGGAATTTATTTATCATTTGATTTAATTAATATATGTGTGTTTCGATCTATTGGCTACACTGCCCAACCATGACTACACGAGGAAGTGCTCCGTTGTGCCGCATCCGAAAGCTTTCAGAAAATTTGCCATACGTGCATCTAACGTTGAGCGTAAATGAGCCTTTACTTGAATTGTATTCTACCACAATAATCTCATGATACTAAAGGGCTACTACTTGTGTGATCTGGATGAGGTTCTCTGTGATGTTGATACCTAGGAACCTAAAACTGTTCAACTGCTCCACCTCAGCTCCACTGGTCTAGACAGTGGTGCGTGTATTTTATTTTCTCTAAAATCAACAATCAGCTTCTTGGTTTTGCTGACGTTGAGCAGTAGATTACTCTCTGTACACCACTCTGCAATAATGTTGACTGCCTCCCTGCGGTAACCTGAGAGCAATAATGCACACACACTTTGTAAATGGTTAATGTTCTTTAACTGAACTTCTGCTCAGCGCTTACACATGCAGCAGCAGCAGCAGCAGCAGCAGCAGCAGCAGCAGCAGCAGCAGCAGGGGGCATGCAGGGCTTAGCAACCATTCATCGGTGATATGGTATAAATATGGTCAATTACCATTAAAGTAATATGAAAAGCTGGCCAGGTGGAATGAGTGAATGACTTCTGTGTGCAACCAGAGTTAGAGTTTTGTTTTATGGCTTTTTACTATTAAAATTAGTGAATCTATTGTTCTTATTTAGAACAACATTTCCGCTTTTCAGTTGCAGTTTGGTTAGGTGTAGCCAATAAAACCACTTACATTGGTTACATTTAGATAATAAAATGACCGGGTCAGGTTTCGGAAACGTTCATGGTCTGGATTAAACTAATAAATGAGCATTCACTTTTGGTTTTACAGGGGACAGGAGCAGCAATGATCATGTAAAATAAAAAAACTAAAGTGTATGGCACTAAGATCGGCTGAACCTACCATATTTTAACACAATGGCCTTCTGCATTTGACAACATTATAAACTCTCTTCTTTTCAACAGGTCAATCTATCTGGAGGCTTGTGCTGCATTTTTAATCTCCTCTTAGCTAACTTAAGTCCTAATGTTAATAAAGCATACAGTCCTGCTCACCATTATTAGCACCCATGAAGTTTAAGTACATAATGTGGAATATCTTCTGAAAAAAATGAATCAAGTGAAACATTTCTTTTCTATAGAGAACTTGTGTTTGATACAAAAGAGCAAATGATAAACAACAATTTAAAACAATAAACAATGGGAGGAAAAAATAGAAAACCTTAAAGCTTGCTGTGTCACTGGTATTGGCACCCTTTGCTGTAAATCAGTATGGAAACACATTGTGTTCACAAATGAGAAATCACCTATGATAAATTGTCTGTGCCCATGTGACATGAATTAGCCAATGAATGATGACTTCCCTGTTTTAAAAAGCCATCTGTTATCCCCTGTTCCTTTGTCACAATGGTGAAGACAAAGGAGCTGTCTGAGGACATCAGAAGTGCGATAATTGGCAAACACAAGACCTCCAAAGGGTATAAGGCCATCTCCAAAGACCTTGGTGTCCCTGTTTCAACAGTGCGTAATGTTATTAAGAAGTTTGCCAAGCATGGAACTGTCAAGAACCTCCCTGGGCGTGGGGGGAAGAGAAAAATTGATGAGAGAAGTCTTCGAAAGTTGGTGCGAATGGTGGAAAAAACACCACGTCAAACATCCAAAGACCTGAAGGCCAACCTGGAACAGTCTGGAGTCATGGTTTCAACAAGTACCATACGCCGCACACTAAACCAAACAGGGCTTCATGGGCGAAGGCCAAGGAAGACATCACTGCTGAGGAAAAGACATAAAAAGGAACAACTAATCTTTGCCAAAGAGTACCTGGACAAACCACAATCCTTCTGGGAAAATGTTCTGTGGACAGATGAAACAGAAATAGAGCTTTTTGGCAATGCACACCCACAGTTTTTTTATAGACTACACAATGAAGCCTACAAGGAAAAGAACACCCTACCAACAGTTAAGCATGGTGGAGGATCCATAATGCTGTGGGGCTGCTTTGCTGCATCTGGTACTGGAGGCCTTGACCGTATCACAGGAATCATGAAATCAGAGAATTATCAAGAGATTTTAGAGCGAAATGTCCTACCCAGTGTAAGAAAACTTGGTTTGAGTCGAAGATCATGGGTCCTCCAGTAAGACAAAGACCCAAAGCACACATCCAAAAGCATGCAGGAATGGTTGAAAAGGAAAAAATGGACTGTCTTAAAATGGCCAGCCATGAGTCCTGATCTCAATCCGATTGAAAATCTTTGGTATGAGCTGAAATCTGCCATTGGGGAAAAGAAACCTGCAAACGTTCAAGAGCTTGAACAATTTGCAAAGACAGAGTGGGAGAAAATACCAGCTGAGAAGTGCAAGAAGCTTATAGAAGCGTATAAGAAACGTTTGGAGGCTGTCATCACTGCCAAAGGGTGTGCAACCAGATATTAAAGAGGGGTGCCATTATTGCTGCACATGCTGTTTTTTCTGTTTCTTCTTTGAAATTACAATATGTAAGTTGAAAAAACAATTTTCTTTGTTAAATTACTTTGGACCTCCGATTAAAAGATCCTGATGATATAAATTTGGTACATTTCCATTTATTTCTGACGATACTGTAGAGGTTATGCAAAAAATGAAGGGGTGCCAATAATGGTGAGCAGGACTGTATATATTTGCTAACGTTAATGTTATTCGAGTGAAACATATGAGGATATGCTAATGCTTTCTTTTCACTTACCACAAAAAAGCTTAATGGCAGCTCTCCACATGGCACTGCAGTTATGTTATGTGGAGGATTATTAGTCTAACTGAATTAGTTTAAAAATAAAATTACTAAAGTGTGACTAAAACTTGCTGCCAGAATCAACACTGCTTGCAGGGTCTGAGGCAGGTGGAGCAGTTTGCATCTACAATAGATCAGCAGCACGGCCCCCCTGCATCGTGACGGATACACACTTGATCCTGGTGCCACAGGGCCCTGGAAACGGGAAAGTATAGCTCCATCTTTCACAGACTGTCTTTCAGTCGTTGGAGGCGGGATGGTAAGTTCAAGTGCCGATTGACACCTCACTAGTGAAAGTGGGCTCATTGTCAGTCACAGCAGTATCTGGCAGTCCATATGTTGCTTCTGAGCGTCTCCGTGGTGACCGAGGCCGTGATGCTTGACATGATATTTGCTTCTAGCCGCATTGAATGGGAGTATGCCAGCACTAGAAACATGTCCAAAATCCAGGTGGAGCAGCTTCTTTCTTCGGGCTGTGAGGCTCCTGAACTCATCATCAACACTCCACCATGAGGAGTTTATTTTTCTGACTTGATTATTCTTTATTACTAGTCTGTATACCTTGTTTGTTTTGTTTGTATAGCTTTGGGAATTGCAAACAGAAATGTCATTATACAGTCTTCTATTGGATAATGACAATTCAGTAAATCTTGAGAGAAACTGTCAGAATTTCCAGCTGTCCACTGTAGAAGATCTCATCTGTTTTTTATAAAAGTACATTTAAACTGTGGGTTTTCTGTCCTCTGTATCCTCATCCTGTCTCTGTATCCTCATCCTCTGTCTCTGTAGCTCCTCTTCTTTCTCTCACAAGCACTGAGGTTCTTTGGGCAGAGAGGGTGATAATCTTAAGCTTCAATAAAACAATAAGGTCAAATACTAACTAGCTACAACTGTATTAAAAGTGTTACTGACAACATTCAGCCACTGAAAGTGAGAGTGCACAGGAAATGCTACCCTTCACCTGTGTGTATTCTCTTCATGACTGTGACATATTCTACAGACAGAGGCATTTGAACTTTAACGAAACGCTGATGGGATGTCGATACGACTGTCCACAGATCGTTTTCAGGTCTATTTTCGCCAAGAACTGTGCACGTGGAAGAAATAGGCAAAACACCGGCTGTGTCTGCTCTGACCTGTTTACATGGACGTTCCACCACGCACATCTGCTGCTCACGCAAGGACGCGTGTCCCACCTGTAATAGGAAGAGGCAGCAGCTTGTAGCCTGCTGTCCAGACTGGGTGTGTGGAAAGTTCAGTTAAGTATAGGAATGGGCGCTACAGAAGCCCTAAAGGGCCATGCATTCATACATTTTATTTCCTCCGTTGTCCCGTGATAACGAGTTAATTTCATTTGTTTTCTCAAGATCTCGAGTTATTATCTCGAAATAACAACTGCCGTTTTCCCGAGATAACAGGATAATTTTCTCAAGATCTCGAGATAACGAAACTTTGTTTTCCCGAAATAACGATATAATTAATTCGAGATCTCGGGATAATGACTGTGATATGATAGGCCTGAGATTATGGAGACGCCAGGGACCTTGTAGCTGGTCAGCTATGTAGTTAACGACGACATCAGGCTCACTTAGATTGCGCCGCTGATATAGCTGAAGCCTTGCTAACCGTCTTTTTAGATTACGCACACTAATGTGTATATTATCTGTAATAGCAAGGCATAATGCTATTTCAGCCTGTGTCAGGCCTTGATTGAAAAGATGTGTGACGTGGTGATCGATATGCTCCTGCCCCTCTGACATTGCTACACTGAGTGATGTTTCCTGCAATGATTTAATATACTACACTATCGTTTTGTTTTGTCAAGATCTCGAATTAATTATATCGTTATCTCGAGATCTCGAGAAAATTATCCCGTTATCCCGGGAAAACGGCAGTTGTTATTTCGAGATAATAACTCGAGATCTCAAGAAAACAAATGAAATTAACTCGTTATCACGGGAAAACGGAGGAAATAAAATATACGAATGCATGGCCCTTTAGGGCTCCCATAGGGCGCCGCAACGCGGTAATAAACGGCCCCAAGGGCTAAATTATTTGAGACTGTGACGTTAGCGGCTCTTTTATTTGTGCTGTTTAACATTTTGTTCATATTTCTGTTCAGCGATCATAAACATGTAGAGAAGTGATATTTCAATGTCCCCGACAACTTCTGCAGTCGTATTTGGCCACCTGTTAGCCGCCGCATTTTTTTTAAATACATAAGCGCTCTATAACTCAATTGTGAGACATTTAATGATGTATTTTATGTCGTAGAACAAAATGTGTAAACCTGTGGTAACCACAGACCTTATTTCAGGCATTTAACTGAAAACTCATTCAAAAGCTCCATAGACCTTGAGACGAGGGAACCGGAAGAGATCAGCAGCCAACATGCACTACTTGTCGGTATATAAAGGCCGAGGAGCTGCACTTGTAGGTCTTTTATCCATTTTTTGCTGCCTGGTTACACCCAGATTACTTGTATTTTAGAGCTATTAGTGTCACGACATTTGTGAAAAATAAATCCATAGCACTGTCTCAGCTAGTGGTTTTGCTGTAGATTTATATTATCTAGTAATTATTTTGAGTTATTGTTTTGGAACTCCTTCCTTGACTCTTTGCCAGGAGGCTTTGCAGGAGTGAGCTGTCAGAGTGTTCCTTTGTCTTCTCTCCTGTGTTTGTGTGGTTAGTACTGTGACTTTAATTTATTTCAGTGGAGTTGTAGCACTTGTAGCCAGTGCTGGCTGGTTTATTTTTCCTGGACTGTCCTAAATTCAGTTTAAACCTTAATATTTGGAGATATAGAAATCATGATACTTCCCTATGCCTACACCTACTTTGGCAGTGATTAGTACCACTCCAGGTGCACCACACACCTCCAACCAAGAGGGCAGAACTTAGTTTTTATATAATATATAAAAACGAATAGAATCCACTGAATTCATCTGAGTCTCAGTGGATGTTTTCCAGTTCCTCCTGCTAACACATTAGCATACAAAGTGTTATGCCACACTCTACCCCTATTCCTTCCTGCCTTCCTCGCTCTCTTCCTCATATATGCACATCTGGTAGCTGCAGGTATGGTAATGCATGTACGTGTCTTAGTAATGTAGGTGTGATTACAGTGTAAATCAGCCCTCTGAAGTGGAGCGGCCCTTGTCGCTTTAAGTTATTAATAACAGACCTTCATCTCGGTGCCATGTGTGTGCACATATTTGTCTTTATTTGTCTGCCATCTGCAGTGTTGGTGAGCATATACTGTGTGTGTGTGTGTGTGTGTGTGTGTGTGTGTGTGTGTGTGTGTGTGTGTGTGTGTGTCTGTGTGTGTGCGTGTGTGTCTGTGTGTGTGTGACTGGCCCCCCGGATGTGCATAACATCATTAACGATGGAACCGTCGTCTCAGGTAAGTGAAGTGGTCCATCTCTGTCAGCTTAGCTTCTCACCTGCCTCCTCCCCACCCCCAACTCCCACTGCTACACACACACACACACACACACACACACACACACACACACACACAATATTGGGCACACATGCACATGCAGTACAGCACAGACACATTCATACATAAACACACAGTGAAGCAGAGGGAGAGGGATTGATGAAATGAGATGAAACTATGTGAATGGACAGATGCTGTACTGTCCCAATCTCCGGTTAGTGTTGGGTTCGTTTTAGCTGCAGACATCTAACTGCACTTCAGCTGCAGATCGCACATTACACACAGTCATTTTTGTGTTTAAAGTGCTTCAGCATGGTGGGATTTTTTCCTAAATTTTCGCAGGCATCTGTCGCAAATGAAATTGTTAGCTCTTAATCTCTGTCCACGCAGCGTAAACTACACAAGTGGTAAACTTGCTATTAACACTCACACATTTCAATGGTACTGTAGCAGTATTCATTCCTTGGACGTCAGTGTTGTTTTTTTCCCGCATGTCTAAGGTGTGTAATCTATAGAAAGAAGGTAGCAGAGACAGACTTCACTGACACCTCACATCAACACCAACGCCATTATTGATCGTTTGCTTCACAGTCTTTGTGTGGAAAGAGTACTCTGTGCTTCCACAGGGACACGTCACAGAACAGTTGTTAACAAGGTGTCAACTAAGTGTGATGATTATGGACTGTGTGTAGTGTTTCTTCTGTGTGTGGTTGAGGTGTCTTTTCAGAGTCTGGGCATGGAGCTGGAGCTCCTGTTCCTCACACACCTGCAGCTCATCTACTCATCAGCTCCAGCTTAAGTACACCAGTCTTCTCTCCACTCGCTGCCAGATCGTTTCCGCTCGTCCCCGTGATATCTGGTGAAACCTCTTGTGCTTTTCTCCACTGTTTCTAGCTCCAGTGTTACTTTGTTTAAACCGTTTGTCTCACACCTGAACTCTCCTCATCATTTCCAGAGTCGGTGCCACCTTCGAGCTCCAGCTCCACAGCCTCAGGACATACACCTCTGCGTCTCCACTCCCCTGTCCCTCTACTTCAGCCTCCACGTCCCAGTGCTGTGAGCCACAGCTGCACCGCCAGCCTTGCCACTCACCTGAGCCTGAGCCTGAGTCACCCCAGCTACCTATTCAATTCAATAAATTCCTTTTTATCCATTCCCTCCGTCTTTGTGTCCGCTTTTGGGTCCTAAATCAACCTCCTAACACTAAGTGAGTGAAGGCAAAGAGGATGTGAAATGCCACGCTTCGTCCCAGCCCAGAGTCTGAGAAACTATGTTTATACTGGATGCAGCGGTGCAAAAATCAAATAGATAAAAACAAAGCCAAAATATTATCTGTGATAAACAATGCAAAATAATTCATAAACAATAGAAACAGCATTGTGGTCCATCACAATATTTCAACATGTGAATAATGAAACAGTTGAAGTGTTCACAGTGGTGCTAGAACTCAGATAGGAGGCTACATTGTACAATGAAGTAGAAAACTGTTTTCCAATTTTCTCCCTCTGTCTTAAAAAAGACAAAATAAGGAGTTCAGATGACAAAAATAATATGTTTCATCTTACTTAGTGAGCTTCAACAAGCATTGAAAGTATGCAAAAACACCACAGCTTGTGTGTTTCATGGGGTAAGCTGTAGGTGGGTGGGAATGACGGTAACTCATGTCTCCTCTGAGCAGAATGAATAAAAATGAGGTCATATCAAAGTTGTGCTGAGTGATTGCATGTTTTCACATACCTAATGAATAGAATTTATGAATATATTTTAAATATAGTTTATTTTTTAATGTTTTTGAAAACCAGCTGAACTCTGGTTCATGATTTCAGACTTCGATTTACGTCTGACGCCAAAGTTTAATGCCGAGGCAGGAAGTAGTGCACCTGTGATCGTAAGGGTTTGGAGGTCAGGGTGCAGGATAGTGAGTGAGACTTTCATTGAGGATACAAGAGTGCATGTCCTGTCACAGATCTGCAGTCACCATTCCAAACCATATTTTCTTCAATCAGTTTCTTACTATGAATGACAGGGTCCTACAAGAGGACACTGTTTTCTGCCCTGGTTGGATCACCTTTGGTTATGCACTTGAGAGATTTCTGTAAACCTCTGAACTTGGAAAAAGATGATATCACATTCTTCACCAATCAGAGTTAAGCAACGATTGAATCACTGTTGACAGTTGTAGGGTTGTTTCCAGGCCATTGTCATCATCATCGTCGTCGTCTCACAACCAAGCATGCAGATTTGCTTAGTTTTTGAGTGTTAAACTCTTAAATAAATATATTCTCTGACACTAGTGGGCTCTAAATCAAACCAATGTCAACACAAGTCGTAGGTGTATTTTCATGACGTCATGACGAAGCGGTCATGGGAGTTGGCTGCCATTTTGACAACAGAGAACACAGCTCCTGGCACCCCAGGGCTGAGTCAACAAATAGGACTGCTAACTAGCTAATGGCAGCTACATTTAGCAGTAATTTGCTATCACTTTAACAGCAAAGCTAGTGTAGAGTAGAGTTATTCACTGGGAGGCTGCTGATTAACAACAGTCAGCAGCCAGAGGACAGAGGAAAATACTTTGTCCATAAAATATGATCCAGTTTCACCCACATCACTGAATAAAGTTCTTATGTTGTGTTGTAGTACAGTGATCAGCGAGACCCAGTCCGCAGAAACAGCTGCTCTGTGGGCGTCCTTCGTTTTATACATCCTGGCAGCACTAAAAAATGTAAGAGCATTGATTGCAAAATTAGTACATGCCCCTGAGTTCAGGATGAGTCATCAGCATTTTTCATCATTTTCCAGGAAGTTAGAATTACCTACAAAACCATTACTATTGGGCTTGATAGAGCAAAACATATGTGAAAAAAAACTTTTAAGCATCGAGTTTCAATTCAAGGGAACTTTAAACAACCAACAATGAAAATCGGCGCAACCTTTGACGTCGCTCACAGTTTGGTTAGGTTTAGGCACTAAACCTTCTTGGTAAGGATTAGGAAAACATGGATTGGGTTAAAATAAGTATCTTACTGAGTAAGCTACATTATGAAGGTGACATTACTAAGTTAAAATCACTGTTCGCTTTTGGTTTCACGCAGGACACCTGACCCATCCGATCACTCTTTGATATCTTCCTCTTTTGATGCTGTATTAATTACTACAGCTGCCTAACAACATAAATATAGGTCTTAATAAGCTGCTTGCACATTTGACGTATATGGTTGTGTGTCTGATGAGGACCTCTGATTTGAACTGAGCTTTCAGGAGCTTTCACCAAGTGTTCACTCACCCTAACCATACCTTAATCATAGCTGATTTGCAATAAACACCATCTTTCCGTTTCCTTAACCAAACCATAGTCACCATGTTAGACCTACTGTAGAAAGCAATCATTTTAACAACATGCTGGACATAAAAAAGAGCTGTCACTGGATGTTATCCAGGGTTTTGCAGAACTGTCCAGTAAAGACATAATGTCTGCAAAAAGCATTGTTGGAGTCATCCCACATGCTGCATCAGTTTTCTTCAGCTATAACACACCGTACAGGAGAAAAAGAGCAACTGGTTTGCTAAATGCTCATGTTTGTTTGTCACCGTCAGATCTGGGTGATATCATGTTGGTTTGATCCCTGCATTAAAGATGTATTTGTTCACAGACTGAACACCTCAGGTAAACAGCAGAACTACAACATAATCTTGCTGGAATGTTCACTTGCACACATCAGCCAAAGGAGTGCATGGCCAGAAAATGTTGCAGAAGCTGAAGCAGGCTCAGATGCATTTATTAACACACATTTATTAGTGTGAACGCAGCCTGAGCCTCAGTGGTTTTATGTTATATGTTTCCACAGCTCACTGATTTATGACTAAGTGGTCACTAAATGAAATCTTCACCGGAGTCCAGACTTAAACACATATTTGTCCAATAATAATGTTCATTATTAATCAGCAGTGGACTTTTTTGAAATGTCAGCGTCATTAATAAATTCTTCAGAGTAGATTTCACTTGGGATGTGTTTGCATGTCCTGCAGCAGACACACACACATAGAGGAGTTATGTCATAAATTCTTAATGCGTAAGGAGAAACCAGACAGTCACAACGCACACACACACACACACACACACACACACACACCACACAGCTCTGTAGGTCTTTACTTAATGAGCTTCAAATGCAGCGCTCCCCTACTGCGCTGAAGAGGGAGAGAAAGATGGACGCATTAGAGAGGAGATGAGGGAGGAGGAGAGCGAGAGACGGAGGGAGGGAGGCAGGAGTGGAGTCAGAGAAGAGGTGTGGATGAGGGAAATGAAAGGAGAATGGGGAGGAGAGGGGAACGTGATGCCTCAAGTGTCAGGATGAGTTATCGCCATATTTATGTTTGTTGGTCTTTATGTTCTGTTATTGTGAGTGCTTAAAAGGATTTTTGCTCTCAGTGGAATTTGAGCTTCTCGCGTGAGTCTGGTTTTGAAAGGGAAGTACGACCTGTACTAGAGTTCCTGTAAGTGTTGGAAAAAAATACAATTTCACATCTAGCTTCACAGACCAGGGTAGACTGGGTATGATCAGGTGTAAAAGCTTCACAGCGCCATAGAATCCTTCTTCAGTTCTGATTTCAGACCAATTAAAAAGTCCCTGTAATGTAGACCTATATGTGTAAATGCAGTCAAATGACGGTTTCGTATCAAGCGTTCTGTCATATTAATAATACATCAGAAAATGTTTCCCAGATTCTTTTTAGTGTATCTTCTGAGCCAGTTGATAAAAATCTGCATTCCTCTTTAAAACAGAGCAGAGATTGGAAGTGACAGGAAAGATTGGAAGAAAGAGGAGAAAGACAAAATGACGGCAGAGTTGTTTTAATCTAGCCTCAGCCTGGTGACACTTCAGTATTTCACCTCTAAAACATTTTAACTCCAGTTTATGTGAGTGATTCCCAAAGAGTCTTTCGCTCTCGTAGTCTGTAAGTCAACCAATGTTTGGCTCTGACACTTTGTCAGGTAACAAAAGCTGAGAGTCTCTCCGTCAATTACCAAACGTGCCACTGAGACGCAGCCACTGTGTCTTCTGCAGCAGCACTTTATTGTTCAGCACAACATCTTCAGAGTAGCATGTGTCGTGCTAAAATGTCTTTCTATCAAAATATACTCGTTCACAACTATGTGTAGCTCAAGGCAGTTGTCATAGACTTTTTATAACAGATCACATTCCTGAAACAAACAGCTGACAATATGGTGGCTGGTATGTGTCAGATAAATCCAACTTAAAGAATACCACATAGAGACGTGAGCACTTCAAACCAAAGACAGCTACAAGACATGTTGAACTACATGAAGTATGCCTAAACTGGCAGTATGGGTGGTGATGAATTATGGAAGCTGAGAATGGCCACAGTTGCACTCATTTTATTTTAATCTTTTTCTTTACAAATCACAAGTAAACAAATTATATTGGGTAATAAAGTTGGTTAATAATGTTCTTATAATGGTATTAATCTTCTGTTTCCTCAGAAAACAAAAGGTTTTTAGAATAAGTGATAAGATAATTCCGTCATTATTGTGACAAAATAACGAAGTGGGAAATGTAGTTGTTTTTTTTTTTTTAATTATTGCAACCACAGTTGTTTTTGGCTTCCATAATAAAATAAGTAAATCCACGTACATGTATTTAGATGACTTTTTCTTATGATTTTTTCCCATTCATTTACAATGCTATTTAATTAAATAAAAAACATTAAAAAAAATACATTATTTTGGATAACTTATAAACAGAATTTGGGTAGTAAAAAAACATCAGTTACATTAATAAATACATACAGAATGTGTAACATATAACATACGATTGTGAAATTATCCAATTGATTCTTAAATCTCAGCTCAATATATTGAAATGTGATTGGCTGTCCATTCATTCAGACCAAACAGCAGCAAATCACACAAGTGAATCTGTCCTGTTCGTCTTGATTGACAGATAAAGACTTCGGGGTGAAAGATGGTGTTGTGAAATTCAGCAGCCACTGCCAACCTGCAATCAATCCTGCAACAAAGAAGCAGGATGAAACAACAAATATTGAGCTAGATTTAAAGAATGTGTTAAAATATAAAATGTGTCTTTATTTATTTATAGCATTATTTCTTTAATATTGTCTTCATTATTTAAGATTGAACACTTCTGGTTCCCCCAAGTTAACAGAAGGAAATAGCGTTTTTTAAAACATAATAATTATGATAAAAATTTCTGTAGTAAATTATTTGTTCTCTAATAAGGGGATTGTATCTCCCATTTGAATCATATTTGTACTTGAGTTGAACATTAATTGCAAAGAACACACAATCTGCTCGCTTATTAACTGAAAAAATGTCCCACCCACCCCAGAGTGTGTGTGTGTGTGTGTGTGTGTGTGTGTGTGTTGTTGCTGTGATTTCTCATGTGTGTAGCATGTCTGACTATTGTGTGACGCTCTCTGCCTCTTTCCATTTAAATTCCTCCTCCTGAGCGCTGCACTTGGTGTGAAAAGCCCGTTGGTGCACCGTGGCAGCCTTGACATGCTCGAGCACACACGCGGTTAATGTGTGTCACTACCTTTGCCTATCTCTTTCTGTTTTTTTTCTCTCTGGCTCTGCATGCACCAACAGACAAACACACATATTTACGACCCCTCTGTCCCATGTACTCTGTGCTGGTCCTGACTCCGTCTCCAATTACCTGGTGGCTGCTGCAGCAGGGCCCTAAATGGGTTGTAGCACCGAACAGGCATGTCTGCAATGGATCGCCCAGTGGGAGGGAAGGAAGAGGAGAAGGAGAGAGGGAGAGGAGGAAGAGAATGCTGGCCTACAGAGAGGACGAAGAGTGAAAAAGCAAGGGAGTGAATAACAAGAGGGGTTAGAGCGAGAAAGATGGGAGAAGAGGCAGGAAATGTGCCTCCTGAAAAGAAGTAAACAGAAGGAAGGAGGCGAATCTGTGTACTCAATATACATACAATTAAAGCCATAGCATGCAGATGAGGTGGTTTGAATGACATGTATGTTAACATTAAGACGGTGGTCTTTCTCTCAGGTGTCCAAATATCTTTTCCCTCTCATCCCACGGTTTCACATCATTAATCTCTTTACCCTTCTGCGTGTGTCTTCTCCCGTCTCCTGCTCTAATGCCTCTTTTCTCGTCCCTTCCCTCTTGTCTCTTTTCAGCTTGTGAGGAGGAGAAGGATAAGAAGAAGAGGAGGAGGAGGAGGAGACAGAGGAGAAGGAAAGCCAGCAGAATAAAGGCCGGGAGTGGGTGAGAATGAAAAGGAGCTGTCATTTCCTACACAGCTTAAGAAATGATCTTACTGAGCCTAATGCAAGATACAATTTGTGTGATTTTTTTTTTTTTTACTACATAGAAATAAAAGCAAATTTGCATTATTGGTCTATTTTTGTATCCAGAGACATGAAAGAAGCAGCATCCTGAAAATCTGCTGGATACATCCAACAGTCTTAATAAAACTGAAGCAATAGATTAAATCAAAATGGCTTCTGTCTTTAATAATATCTGTTTTTAAAATGTATTTGAAGTAGAGTTGCTGTCCTGCCTTAACAGAGTCTCTGTTTGTCTCAATGTGAATTTGATTTTAGCATCACAATTCAGCAGCATTTGTTCTATGAGTCATTTAAAAGGTAAATGAATAATATATTATATACATTGTACCATTAAACAAAATTACATTAATATATCCTAACATCAATGTGCCGATGTAGTGACACAATTTAATTTAACATTTACAGGCAGTATATTAACACTTAGTAAACAGTAAGCAGGTTTAAGGATATATTTAAGAGTTTATTAATGTATCTGTCAACAGTGTCAAGGTGTTTCTGGTGTGTCAACAATTTATTCATGTTTAAAAGAACTGAATTAAAATAAACACTGTAATTACATGATTGAAATATTATTATACACATAATAATACAGTTTTTAATTAAGTGTTAATTCAAATAAAATTCATACACACATACAACTATTCACAAGATTCACAACGATTATTCATAAATATATAAATACTTCATATAAAAATATTTTTAAGCACAATAAATACAATAAAATTAGTGTCTCATAAATTGCTGTGATGAATATAATAAAGTTGATTAATAAATGTAATTAAATGCATATTTTATTCGTTATATCAATGTAAAATATAAAGACATATATCATACACTATATATGTATATATATATGTGTGTATACATAATGACAATATAAGATAACACAATATGATTATGACTGTCATTCATTATTTGATGCTTCATTAAACGAGTTTTAGTTCCTGACAAATAGTACAAACATCTTTATATCTTCTTACAGTGTCCTATAAACACTAAATTAATAAATAATTAATGAATTAAACACTAATTAATTGGTATATACTGCTTATAAATGCTAAACATCCATTTGCTGCTTAGTCTCTCTGAGTTGATCAAGTTGTACCAGTTGTTTTTCTTTGTGTGGAGCGTGTTATGATAAATATGTGAAAAACTACATTTTAGTAATTATTAATTACAGACACAAGACATTTCAACTAGTCCAAGATTTTCTTTTTCCAAAGAGCATCATCCCTTCATCAAAATAAGACCATCAGTGTGTAAGATATCATCTGCTAAAGAAAATCAATAAATAAGATATATTCTCAGCTGTCAGACTCACAGCTTTCTAGTATTCACAAACAGGAGGTTGAAAGAAATCATCATTCAGCTGATGCAGCATCCAGTGTGAGTGCCTTGTATTTAACCCTCAGACTCAACACTTTGTGTTTTACTGGCATGTCTCATAAGCTGTGTGGGTTAAATGTTGTGGTGATTTGTCACGTCTTTTATTGTGTTTTTATTCTAAATCCTGTCTCCAAACCAAAATGTCATACGGGCAATAACGTGGTGAATTTACTCATTGGCCTTAATAAAAAACTAGAGTAGATAGATATTTTCAACCCACTGCTACACACAGAACAACAGTGAGAGAAATATTAGACCTACCGTGTTATTGAAGACTAGCAAGCAGCATGGGTCAGGGTGTAATAAATATAATAGATAAATAATAAATATGTGTTTACTGATAGGTCTTTGTACAAGTAAACACATTAGGCAGTATAACACAACATAGATTGTACATTAAGTGACATTAACGAGGACATTACATATCATTATAACCACATAATGACGGGCTTAATGGTGGAGAAGAATCAGGAACACCTGAGACTCAATCCTCCCCACTGACGAGCCTGTGAAAGCTACACTGTCTAAGCTGCATACGTTACAGACATGTCTGACATGGAAACAAACATGGATGCCTCATATGAACTAAAATTCTGCCATTCAAGGTAATAGAGGCCAAGTTTAATGTTATTTATATCACATGTGTTTACCATATCCACAGTGGAGAAAATAGTACTTAAATCTTAATTAATTTAAATTAATTAGAAATAATAATAGCACAAAGTTCAACCTTACCAAAAAATTATGCATATAAGAGTGCAGAAATATCGCCAGCAGAAAATGTTAAGGTTATCTGCAAAGTAACCAGTCAACATAGTTTTCGGTATTGAACAATGTATAGTATAACGTTATAATAAGGTAGTATAAGTATATGTTTAATGTTTCATCAAATGTAAATGGTCTCGAGTAAAGTAGGTAAACATCTTCAGTAAATGTACAATGTTACACTCCACCACTGCAGATCTCCATATGTGTGTGTGTGCTTGGAGCACACGTGTATCTGAATCAGGTACATACAATATATTTTGCTAGCATGTGTTTTTATTACTGAAACAAATAAATAATGTAGAAATATGCGTGGACACTCAAGGACATATTTGGCAAAAAAAATTTTTTTTGTCTTTTTATGATTTTCCAATTTTTTCAATATTTAGTTGAACATCTGGTTTCATCTGTTATCTGCACTTTGAAATGGAATTGAAATATTTTTTCTGTAGAGTTCATTAATAAGTTCATGATCAAATTATAAATAAAAGAATGAGCAGGCACAGAGAATAATTATATTATTGAATTACCCTGACAAAATTGAATCAGAGTTAATTTGCCAAGGTTTGATGTCTTTACATGTGTTTGTACACGAATGCACAAAGATGTAAACTGTATGTGGGTTTGAGGACACCGAGGTGCTGTGAACGTAGAGGGTGTTTAAACTCTGGATTGGTGGCTATGTTATAGGGTGATTCCATTAACCTACAGAGAATTATCACCTGCCTCTACAGTTCGCTTTACCTCTACAGGGCATTTTAGCATCTTTTAGCACATTGTTTTGGTTTTCTGGTACGCGGCTGTCACTGCTGTTCCAGTTCATGCACCTCATTTTGAACAGTTCTGAGCACTTCAACCAAAAATAAATTGGAACTTGAAAAGTTGGTTCCCAGCTGGAAAGCCCCCCAAAAAGAAGAAAGAAATATCAGGTTTTACTTTAGCTGAAGTGCACGGTGTGTGTGTCATATTCTACAGGTTGTTGTACATTGTGTAAAGCCATGATAACAATGGTTTCAAAAATCTCAAACAGAAACAGGTCAAGCACTAGAGCTAATTTGGTGGAAAGGGGCTGTAGCAAGCTGCTTTTTTCTAACAATAAAGCTCTGAAAACCCACTGTGTGATACCTGCACAGTCAGCAACTAGCTGGTGAACATAGTGAGCGCTGAGCAGCTAAAGAACCTAATCTTTCCCCCTTGGGGAATTGGATTAGCACCGCTCCATCAGGTGGCCAGACACATGGCTCAAAACAGCGTCCCAGTGTAACTTATTGTGTCTCACAATTTACAACACACCTTCCTGTCATTTGGTTCAGATGCAGACAGGAAATTCAGTGTGGGATTGAAGCGTTGACATGGATTTTCCTCATTAAAGGCGTTAGGGTGAGATCACGCTTTTCTTTGCTTTGTCTCAGTCGAAAGATCCATTGTTGCACTTGAGTCTACAGGTCATGATGCCATTACAAATCAGCTGTAAACATGCAGTCACATGAGTTGGTTTTGGTGACCTCTCATCCTGCACCATTAAACCTGCACTGGTAAGCAATTGTTTATCTTCTGTTGTGGTCGATCAGACATACTGTTTTTGGCTGTAAACAGAAAAATGCCTGTAAATGCTCCTTTTTCTTCTCTCTGTCTTGTAAGCCGTCGCTGAAACAGTGTGTGTGTGTGTGTGTGTGTGTGTGTGTGTGTGTGTTTCCACGTCTCCATATTTTCAGCCTGAATCTCTTGTGTTCTTCTTCATCACGTGTGGGAGGGTGTCTGTCTCTGTGTATGTGTGCGGGTAAGTGACTGTTTGGGTGTGAGTCCAACACCAGTCGCACATTCTGCATCACCATTCATCTCAATTTAACAGTGCTCAATGTGTGACTCGCCGCTCTGCGTGTGTGTCTGTGTGTGTGTGTGTGTGTGCGTGAGTGTGTGTGTGTGTGTGTGTGTGTGTGTCCGGCCATCAGAGCCTGTAGATGTATAAATCATTGGTCGAGATTAGGGCTGTTTTATTATTCATGACGCAGGCCTTTTATTGCCAGCGATATTTATCTCTTTCCTATCTCCCATGACCTGCAAGAGAAGGAGGGAGGAGGGAGGGAGGGAGGAGAAAGAGAAAGAGGGAGGAGGGAGAAGTCAGTGTGTTCCTGCGTTTGGAGGGGTGGGAGGCTTTAGCTGAGCTGTACATAAATACATTTGTTAAGTGGGCGGGTGTGGTTGAGTATTTGTGTGTGAGCATGTGTGGTTTGGTTTTTTTGCGAGTGTTACCGTCGATTCTCCCACCATGAGGCCGAGAAACCACACGCAGCAGTCCGGCATGACACGTTCTGCTTTTCCCTTTCTCTCGTGTTTCTTTCTCTTCCCGTATGTGTCTTCTGCTCATTCCTTTTTCTCCCTCCGTCTCTCAAGTTTTATTGTTTTTATGGCATTTCTGATCCTATCTGTCCATGCTATCATTGTTAAAAGTTCCGTTTTTTTAGTTATTATGACAAGCACATTGTATTTTCCATGATGTAAGTGAAAGTGCACCTTATAATCTGTTGTAATATGATCACTCATTCCTTCATAATGCTTTTATAATATCACAATGTTGATCAGTTTCCATCCTGTCCGTGAAACACGGAAAGAGTCCAATAAAACTGGACTTTATCTGGATGTTGTGCTGGTCCAAATCACTTTGGCACAGTATCGGCCTCTAGGGGCTGACAGAGGGATGGTTTTTGGGGGATTTTTTTGTGAGCAGACTGGATCTGAGCTCCAATGTCCACAGGACATGGCTGAACGTGTTACATTTTGTGTGACAACAATCTCCAAGTATATCCAGTTGCGGCCGCAGAACAAACGTGAAGGAAGCTGAACTTCCAAAAATGGTTCGTGCAGGCTTTGTAGGCAGATTTGCTCACAGAAGAGACTTAAAACTACATTTATATGTTTATGAATGTTGTAGCTAGAGGCTGGGCAGGATCAGGGCCTCATTGCCACAAGGGGGCCTAGACAGAGGAGAAAAAAGCTGCCTACGTTAAATTATGTTTAACATACTTAACTATTTAACATTAACAAATATTTTTCAGATATAAAAATCTAAAAGAATTCATGATCAAAACTTTATTTTAATGTCCATATTTTGAGGGCATGTGGATGGACTCTGCAGCTGCTTTAAGGTCACACATACGCAAATGCAGTTGAATGTCCATTGCCTGCTGGCGCTGTATGTGGGCAGTGCAGGATGTGAGGCACATTGAGCTCAGTATGCTGGTTTGTAGTCTGTTTGAAGCCACAAACGTCTTTCCTATTGGTTGTTGTCAAAGTTCACCTATGTTAAACTCCACACGAAGCCAAGATGCCACTTTGCTTTGCCACCGGATGCAAATGCTTTATTTGCAAATTGACTTGCATACTGTACATTGGAAGTGAACGGGAGGCAAATATTTGCCACTGTTGATTCTGCATATGTTTGACCGTGGCCTTACTCTCTTCGGGGGCTAAGAAACGGCCGTGATTTGCAAAGTCTGCAAGGTTGCAGCTGGACTCTTCTCAGAATCTCACCATTCTGCAGAATCCTGATTAATGTTCAAAGACATCAGAGAAATAATTCTAGTTTTCTGCAATATCTTAGCGGGGCAGCTATGGTATAGTTAGAAAAAAAACTCCCGCAGATAAGATAACCTTCATCAGGTTGTCTTACAAGACAATGGGGGAGGCTGTATTAAGTAAGGTTGTGGACTTGCGTGGACCAATCGGGCCACACTGCAGACAGACATCCCTCAAAATCCCATCAAACACACCTGGACCAACAAATCTACACCACTGAATGAAAACCATTTGTTTTTTAAAAACATCATAACAGGAGACGTTCATATATCAATCAATATATATATATATATATATATATATATATATATGTCAATACATATGCAAATGTTATCTGCAGGTCTGTGACGGGACAAGAGCTCCCATCTTCTGCATGAAAGTTAATTTAATGTGCACACATCACACCGATCCCAGCACTCCACATACCTTTTCGCCTTGCTAAATATAGAGCGCACGACTTCCTGAATCGCATTCCAGCTCTGTTGCGGCTGCCGAGGCCGATCTGCTGCCATTCAGCGGCTGTGTGAGCCAAGTGTCTCACACACAGCTCCCCTCCCTGATCTGCTGCTGTCTAGTTTTGCCAGACCAGCTTGCGAATTAGAAGAAGGAAATTCACCTGAGAATGTGTTCTGATCCCACATTTTATCACTGATTGGCATGAAAATAATACTTAACAACAACAACATTCTTCTTTGAAAATCAACCCCCCCCCCCTTAACTCACACACATACATACACAAAAATGAACAATACCAAAACACAGCACATAAGCAAAAGAAGAATTGAAGAAACACACATGCACACACAGGAGTGATAGACAGAGTAACAGTGAGTCAGGGTACAATAGACGTTTTCCCTGCACATGCTTTGATTTGCCATAGTAGGAAAAGCACTTGTGTTACTAATCACATTAACAATGGCTCCGTTCTATTCAGGAGTTCCTGTAAGTCATATCAGCGTGACAGCATGAACGGTACCAGGACCCTGAAGCTGAGGCAGCTAATTGGAATTCAGACATCAATAACACCGGTGTTTTTACTGATTGGTGTCACAGTGCATCAGTGTTTCTATTGGCTGAGCGAGCACATCATCCAGGTCAAAATTAACAAAAAAGATTTATGGTCACATTCCAGAAATGGAATGTGACCATGCCTTAACGCTATACTTGGATACTTAACTCTGTACTTTAAAGTGCACCGACAGAATTACACCCGCACTACCAAGTACTGATTCACGCTAAATAGATCAGTGGCAGATTTTTTTCGGTGCACGCCTTCAGAGTAGCGTTACAGAGAGAAAGCGAGATGTCACCAGTGCAACGAGTTACAGTGAGTCAGGGCAACACTCGCTGCAATGATTGTCATGCATAACATATATCTAAAAGCCAAAAAGTACACTGTGTTTAATAGCCTGCAGCTGATGTTACTGTGCCTGCAGCGATGACTGAAGAGGCATTGTCATCGGCATCTTTACCTAATTAATTAGCCAGCTGAAGAAGTCGTTGTTGGAGATAACGGGGCTTTTTCACTGTCTTGGTTGATGTCATCTTTGCATTTTTGCTAGCGTTAGCCAAAACTCAGACCCCCGCTATATCCAAAATGACTTACAAACATGCTCTTTGATACACTAAATCAGTATGTGAGGTTTTATTTTATGTGAATTGCATATTATTCACAGGGAAATATTATATTATACAAGTGCTGCTGTAGTGATAACAACAAAACAGACAATGCCGTGTTTCTTCTTTGTATCAGGCAGAGTAGACGCTGCAGTGGTGCATTGCTGCCCTCTACGGAGAGTTATTAATGATCCTTATGACAGTTTTTTTATATATTTTTTATAGGCCAGTAGGCTTCTGTGTTGATATTCCATTAGTTTCTATTTTTCAGTCCAGGTATCTGGGTTGAGTAAAGAGCACAAGAGTAAAAACAGTCTCTGCAGCTGCTTCCTCCTTTGCCGGTCATATGTAGTGACTTATTTTTCACAAATGAAATGATATTTTTGTTATTACAGAGTGAGCAAAGTACCGAAAAAAGGTATCTTGGGTACCGGTACTGGCGCCAAATGTGAACAGTACCCAACCCAAGTGTTCATGCAGCTTTTCCACCAATGTCTGTCATGTAGGAGAAGGATTTCCATGTTATTCCCCCTGCTAATATATACTATACAGTGTGAACAGATACAAAATACAGATAAGACAGCAATTAGTCCAAGCATGACCCAAAGGTGTCTGTCACATCCATCATCCATTTTCAATATGCTTGTAAGACCCCTAACATGCCAGCGAAGCAATGGTGAAAATGTGCTTCGCGGACATTCACACTGTAGCAGAGACATGACAGAGCCGTCGAGCCACCAGGACGCTGCGGAGCCACTTCCTGGGAAGTTGCCATGTTTCCCTTATAGGTCGATTCACATACAAATAAATAATGTCCACTTCCTCCGGGCTCACTTTAATGTTCTCCCCCTGGGTCATAATTGCTTTTTGATTCATTTTCAAGTGCAACCAGCATTTAAGTAATTATTCATAAAGATCTAATTCTGCCTTACAGCCGTTTGCCTGAGTCTGCCTCTGGATATTCAAACCATCACTACAAAATTCAACCAGCGTGGATTCTGCTGGGTTTTTATTTCATGTAGCGGAGCCATTTTAACTAAGTGGTCCCCGAGATACTGTAGTCTGTCTGTCTCTGCCTTTATCACACACACACACACACACACACATGCACACACACACAATCATGTGGAACTAAAGAGGAGCATGTGTCGCAGGTCAGCCTTCCTTTCACCTCACAGGTGGCAGTCACAGCTGTTCACACACTCACACTCACACACACACACACACACACACACACACACATCTGTACCTGCAGTATGGAGCCCCCTGGTGAAGCATTGACGCAGCCTTCACTATGGTTCACTGGCAGTCCGGTTTGTTTTTTTATATTTGCACTGACAGAACAACTTCATCTGAATCTGTCATCATATCTTCAAATGTTTCGAGTGTATTTTTAAACGATGATGGACTAACACTCTGTCCTGTCAGTCTTTTGTCTATCTGTCCAGTAAAAGTGGCTCATCAGTGTAAAGTGTTGGGCACAGAGCCACTGGCAGGATTTCAACCACTCTGCAGCCTGACAGTGAAACACATCACATCAATATTGGCAAATTTACAGTCAAACTAAGCAGTACAGTACAACAGTATAGCTGTGGATATTACTGTCACCTCCGCCTCTGCCTTTCTTTCTTTCTCCCCCCTCTCTCCACATAATAGAACACAATGAACTTTAATAAACAATATTCCTTTGCTGTGTGCGGCTGGACCTCAAATAATGAAAAATATTGATTTGAAACATCTTTAAGTCGATATTACTCTCTGTCATCAGGGAGCATGCACAGGAAAGAGCTCGGAGTCGAGCTGCTATTCTGAAGCTTACAGCACCATCTAGTGGCTGCTGCTGATGATGGAAGGTTGGTGCAACGATGGGTCACTGACTTGTTTCTTGTAGGCTACAATGCTTAATATACTGTGTGTATAAGTGTTACGCTCCCCCCTTGTGTGTTATTCTCTTAGGCAATTAGGCTCTGGACCACATTTAATGGAGGTTGGAGGAGGAGGAGCTCTTTTACACAGACCAAACCTTCTTAGAGTTTTCTCTGTCACTTTCCTTTGTTGGTGTTTTTTTTTTCCTTTTGAAGATGGAGGTCTGGTAGTCCTGTTTCTGATAGTTTAGCTTATGTAGTTTTTTTTTAGTTCAGGGAGAGAAGTTCCTGGTCCTACAGCCGCTGAGCGGCAGGCCCAGACTTCCCAATCCTTATGTTCATGTTGGCCAGGCCTCCAGGCTCCCATAGTTTTGGTTGATTTTTGTATTACTTGTGAAATAATAATAATAATAATAATAATAATAATAATTTCCTTTTGCAAACTTACTCTTGGGCGTAGTGTCCTTTTTGTATGTTGCTGGTCACAAGCTAGAGCCAACTGTTTTGTTGTGGCCGTAACAGGAAGTATCTAACTTTTTCTCTAATGTGGGCAATAATTAAACTAAAATAATTAAATAATAATTATTTAGTGGGAGGTTGTTGCTGTCACCTGGAACAAACAACATCAGCTGTCCTTTACTATAAATGTACACAGATTTCCTGTGTCTTGGGCAGTGTTGTTTAAAGTGGCCAAAAGTCATAATATATCATGGTAAGTACAGTACTTCATTAAATCTACTTAGTTACTTACATCACTGATCTTGGGATAGTGAAATCTAAAAGCATCACTCATCTGAAAAACCTTTAATTAATGTGTTTCTTCATCTTTTATTGATTCAAAGGAAATGTATGTTTTATTGGCCTGACTCCTATGAAGACTTTTTTCTAACAAAACAAACTAGAAAAGCTTAACTTTCCATGAAGAAATGATCCTGCCCATTGAATCTGATAGAGGGTTCAGTAAAACGTATCGTAGCAGTGGTTGGAGACAACACATTCAACTCACCCACACGGCGACAGCTGGCTTCTTTATCTGATTTTATTATAACCAGTTAGACGTGTAGGCAAGATCACAAGCTTCAGCCACAACTCACTGTCACCTGGCTACTGTTACTTTTAGGTGCTGAGCAGCAGTGGTGCATGTCACAGCTTCCTGTAAAAAGTGACAGGCCTGCACACACAGATGGAAAATGTTCTTCAATCTGTCAGTACAGCAATAATATACTGTAATATACCAGTGGTGAACATCACTGACAGTAATCACTCTGTCATCAGATCAATGGAAACATCAGCAGCTTATTGTTCACATGTGAAAAGGGAGTAATGTGACTGTAGGAAAACATTAATATATGTATTATTATTTTCTCCATATGATGTCAAAAATAATGAAACAGTCTTAAGTTAGTACGACCTGTTTGACCAATTTTTATCTTTTCAGTGAATAATTCCCAGTGAGAAACTGCTGACTATATTTAGGTCAACTTTTCACAAATGCCTAATAGTAATAGTTTAATATCCAAAAGGTCATAGGTCAACTTTAGTGTGAAGTTGGAGTCATTCAAACTAGATAACATATACAGCTTCACTTCACTGTTAAGTTGACCCTTGAACTTTTGGGTATACTGTAGGTCAGCACTTCATTTTATCCACTTTGACAAAGTTTCTGTGCAAAGTTTTGTCACAATAAGCCTATGAAGTCTTGATTGAAGGTCAGAATGTGTTTCTTTGACCTTTGTTTATCAGAATCTAATCAGTTCATCCTAAAGTCCAAGTGGACATTTGTGCCAAATGTGAAGAAATTCCTCGGCTGTGTTCCTGAGATAAATTGTTTACAAGAATGGGACGGATGACAATCTAATTATGAAACATAAATGTACAGACATAACTTTGGTATGTTCTTATGGAATTGCTTGCAACTTGTTTTCACATATTTAGTGTTTAGAGTAGAGATGATATTCAGGTACTGGGTCATTTCAGCCAGTTGGCGCTCTCCAGGCAGCTGGTAAAGTTGAGAAAAGATGGAAGAAGGAGACAGCGAGGAGTTTTCACCGAGACCGACGAGTGTGGATGAGTTGACTGTGCCGTGTTGGAGTTTTCAACAATATTGGAACAAGTAAAGGAACCGTCACCACAAATTGCTCTATTTGGTGTACCTGAAGCTGGCAAAAACATATCCTTGATGCAAACAAATGTAATCTCAATCACCTCTTTAATGGCCCGCTGGAGAATACTTTTATTATGGAAGAAGTCGTTGCCCCCCTCACCGACTTCATGGCTGTGCCATACAATGTTTGTTTTGGAATTAGAAAAGATCTAATTCTCCATACGGGGCTCTACCGAAAATTTTACAATCACTGGCAACCCCTGATCACTTATTAAAAGTCTGACCTCCCTTCACCCGGAATGACTTCCAAGTTGAGAGGACTAATACAATGTAGCAGTTGAACTCCATATTTTGCCACAACATAAGCCGTCTCTCATGACCCACAGGCCGACTTGTATGGACCATACTGTACTGTACTCTTCTTCTTTTTTATTTATTCTAATCTCAATTTTTGTTTTTTGTTTATTTTTTTCCCTCCTCCTTTCTTTTATTTGTTTATTCACTCTTTATTTTGCTTGACACATTATTCAGCACTGACTGTTATGTGCTCTGGTTATTTGTCACTCTTCTCAGAGGATAGAGAGGCCGAGGGAGGGAGCGGGTGGATAGGTGGTTGGGGTGTTTGGAACACAATGTGTTTGTTTTGCTGTTTTTCTTGTTTTTGTTTTTATTCATGCATTCATGTAATGATGTAACAATTCCTAAAATTCCAATAAAATATGTTTATTTAAAAAAAAGTTATGAGGAAAACCCTGAACTAATGGATTGATTTAGTCCTTTGCAGACACCCACAACGCTCACAACATCGCCTCCGGCTAACCCAATAGCCAGAATCGGTTGCCAGTGTATGTTTCTGTGAACCACAGATATGTTGCAACTTCAACTTTAAGTTGCAACAACGCTGTTCTTATGGTCTGGTAAGGTTTCGGCAGAAAAACCACTTGATTAGGGTGAAAGGTTTTGTTAGGAAACATCATAGATAGGACACACGTCTATTTTTAGTGAAAAACAATCAGAAATAAGTAATCAGAAATCATAAGGTATTCCTACACAAATAAAGGATTAATAAATGGTGGTGACCTCGTCTCCCTGATGTTTTCCAGTTTGGAATCTGTCGTATATTTACACACACCCGATTTAACTGTTTTTTGGGGATACATTGTGCGAGCCAAGCCTTCAGCCATGGTGACAGACTTAGGCAAAATAATCAGGAAACCAATATAGGACTGTACATCAGCGAGCTAGACCGCTTCTTTAAGTCATTCATGGGAGGACGATTATCTCCATTCACAATTATCCCGATTATGAATATTCACTGTGCTTAATGCTATCAACCTGCCAGGGACTGCAGTTGAAAATTAGCCCGTGTGGCTAAATCTGGCACATTTACATGATAGACTCTGGTGCTTTATTAATGTGCATTGTCCCTTCTTTAAATGAAATAAACATAAACATTGCTTTGAGTGTTTTTATTGTGATCTGTGATTAAATCTTTTGTGGTCCCGTCATTATAGATGACCGCTGTCAAGGACTGAATGAACAGGGCACAAAAGGCTAGCTTGTCCATCTAACTACCTTGATATAAATCTGTTATTTTCCCGATAAATATTGCATGGATGGATAAAATAAAATATCAGTTGCGATGGGTGAGAAGAAAAAATATTCCTGCGCTTACTCTCACAACAGTAAAACCAGAATAACGTAGCTCTCAGTCACCAGTCAGGTACAAAGCTCCTTTATTTATGAGTTGAATATTTGGGTTTGGTGGTGTGACGGGTTTACTTTGAATTCACTGTAGCTGATTAATAAATGCTTAACTTGGTAATTTTCCATTGCGTATTTGTCTCATTGTTTTCATGTTTGCTTTGGATTCTCTCCATGGTCCACTTCCCGGATGAGGATTGTGCTCTCATTAATGGTCCTTGCTCCAATGGAGGAAGCAGTGTGTTTTCTTTTTGAATTCTTACCAGCCTTAGTAAAAACTGACTAACCCCTGAACATTATGTTGTGGAGTAATGGAATATTTTAATGCCTGAATAGAAAGACTGATGTTACCGGCACTCTTTTATTGTCTTTTTAGTTTAACCTTGTTACTGGTAATGTAGTTTGAATGTTAAGTATTCAAAGATAATGTTTGATTCATTCTGCCTTCTGTCTGCGAACTGAATGGTCCATCTTTATGTCAGTGAACTTCCTCTTCTTGTATTGATGGCATTTGTTTTATGTATACTGATGTCAAGAAACAGTAAAAAGCAGAGCTCTGAACCAAGTTCCTGGACTACTGTGCTCTTTCATTTCTCCAAACCTCCAAGAACTGCAAAAAAACCATTACAAGCCAACAGGCTCACACGTTGTCATTGCCCAACTGTGATGGTAAGGGTGGAAAAGGTGGGTGAGGCTTAGTAAATGTCAGCCTACAGTAAGTGTAGGTGCAGAGCCAGTCTAGTGATGATGACCTCTGACGGTATGTGGTGGAGGATGTGGTTACACACAAAAAGAAAAGAAAAACTGAATTTTCAACACATTCTCTTGTGATATTATGTACCTGACTGAATGAAAGATGTGGGATGGCATTAACCATCCCGATACCTGCATAGTTTCATTCACACTCCTACACTTACCTTAAAGTTCGGATATGTAACTTGTGAAAACGAGACCTTTTTCTTCTCACAAATCAAAAGTACCCAAAAACTCACCCTTCCTCGTTTCAACACACTCAGGGGGTTTTCCCCCCACAGCTTTACTTGGTCTGGTATGACCAGTAGCTTATGATGGCTAATGTCTGCTGAAGTTAGCTAATGTTCACAAACTTGAAATAGATACTGCTGTGTAACCGAGTCAGTTTGTTGGCTCCGTGGCTCGTCTCTATTAATTCTTCATCTACACACGACAGTTTAGCATTTAATATCATACCATAATCTTCACCTGTGGTAATCAATAGAGTCTAGCATTTTAGGCAAGTTTCTTTAGCACCTTAAAGTCAATGATCACCCAAAAATGAAAATTCACTCATTATCTACTCACCCTCAAAAAAACAAAAAAAAACAGAAAATAGCTTAATCCAAATTTTCAAAAGTCCTGAGATCCCAAATAGATTTGAAAATACGTTATTTACACCGTTGTAAAGCCAAAATCTTCACTGTAGCTGCTAAGCTAAAAGCGTTAGTGCGCACCCCAACTGAAGTGGGTCCAAGACCTTGACCACATGTCAAGGGTGTATAAACCATCTTTTCTAATCAATTTGGGAGCCATTTTATGGTTTGTTTTTGGCCTTTTTTTCCCTGCTTTAAAACAAGTCCCCATCTACTTCAGTTGTTTCGGAGAACGCTGCAACGCTGTTTTGCTGTGAAGCTCCAGAAATGTTTTGAGGACTTCACCCCGACTTTCCATCAGCATTTTCATTTTGGATGAACTTGTCCTTTAACCTCAAAGAACAGATTTAGGTCTAAGTATTGTGTTTAAAAAGTCAACATCATGGTCAAATAGACATTTTAGGGTTAGGGTCAGGGTTAGAGTAAATCTAGGTATCAGTTTCATAAAATGTCAGTATATCTTTGAGGACGTAGTTCCCCTTCCTCTCTCATCTCATCTCATCTCATTTTCTTAACCGCTTTATCCGTGAGGGTCGCGGGGATGTTGCCGCTTTATCCCCCCCTTTCAGGGGGTTGCGGGGGTTACTGGAGCCAATCCCAGTTTTCATATGGGCGGAGGCCAGGGTATATCCCTGGATGAGTCGCCAGCTTATCGCAGGGCCCTTTCTGACGGCAGAGACTGCCACACAAGGTGCCAACTGCGCGTCAGGAGCAATTTCGGGGTTCAGTATCTTGCTCAAGGATACTTCGGCATGTAGCTCAGTTCCGCCCAGGGGAGCCGGGGTTCGAACCAAGGTCATCTGCTCTACCCACTGAGCTACAGCCGCCCCATAGTTCCCCTTCCTTCTCTCCTTAAAGTAAAATTATGCCAAGTTATTGAATTTGAAAAACTTCTTTGGATTAAAAGTGATTAAAAGTATGCTATGCAGTCTACAGCATGATTGCTCTGCTGTGCCGTATGAATTCAAAACTCGAGACTGGCATGAACAATACATCACTGAAACACACCCGGACTGGCCATGGGGAGTGCCAGTGTTAAAAATGTTAAATGAAACTCAAAGAGAAAACATCACAGGGCAGCTACAGTCCCTCAGAACCGTAAACCATTTTCTTGTAAACCTTACTTTATTAATCAAGAGTAGATGTGTTCTGTAAAAATCCTTTTAAAAAGATGACTGTAAAATGATCAGGTACATTTTGCTGCCGATGATTTATAAGTCACATGACTAACTTGTTGGACATCTATAAGGAGGCCAGGAACAGTGTCAGATGACACCATGATGAAGGAAAAATAGCAGAAAACCTTTGAGCAACAACACATGATGTGTGGATGAGCAGCTCAGTAAGGTGTTTCATTTTGATGGACTAGTACATCGAGCTTTGGCAGGTGGTTTCCATGAATGAGGGGAAATACTGCGCCAAACATTAACAGGCTGATTGTTTTACAACACAAAGCTTTTACGTTGATGCAACCATGAAATCTTATTGCAGTTCCATCATTCATTATTACTTCTTCAGAGGGAGTATTGTCTGAAAACAAGAGCCCTTGTCCACATTTATCATTCTTGTTTTTTAAGACAAATACTAAATGACTGGTTTCTGGAAAGTGGTGCAGCGGCATCTTTATATCTGTACAGAATTAATGACAACTGGTGGCTGCTTGTTTGCTTTGTATACTGTGAAGGAAATCAAGAAGTCATCACCAGTGACTCAGTCGTGTCTTTTTTCCAAACACATCTCACTTTTACACATTCACAGGGGTGAAGAATCACATCTATTAATACTTTCAATTGGCATATTACTGACACATGTATTTGTGAGTATGTATAAATGAATTTTTAAAAAAAGTAAAAATAAATACATATGACTTATAATAATGCAAAAGAAACAAATACACAGAGACACCTGTCCTGTCTATCATCTGAGGCATCACCATGTGTGTGGCCTTGTGTGTGCATGAACTAAATTAATGACTAATTAAATGACATGGAGTGCCAGAGGTGTATGGAAGTGTGCATCTGCTTGGTTTTATTCTCTATCTCGAGGCCGTGCAGTGCTGGCTGACAACAGATGTCTCTCTGTGCTCTTTTTTTATACCTTCTGTCTGCCCTCTGTCTTCTCTCTCATTGATTGTAGCTCTCAGAATGTTTTTTTTTTCTGCTCCTTATTGGGTCTCTGTGTTCTCTCAAAATAGTTCAGCCTCTTACCTACCATCACACTACACACAGTACAATGAGGCAATGTCAGAAGGTCAGAGAACATGTGTTACCACAGGGCTGCTTCTTGGGAATGTCCTTTCCAAAAACAAAAAAGAGGGGGAAAAAAGGCAAAAGCAATTGTTCAAATGACTGACTCTGTTGTTGTTCACAAGTAATCTTTATTTGAATTCCTCTTTATGGGACATATTACAGGGACACTGTCGTTGACTTTACCAGATAGATAAGTCATGAATAAATCTGTACTTAAAGTGAACCACACAACTCAAACACAGCCAGCCTTTCAGTGACGTCGCTGTACGAGAAATTCATGATCATACAGGAATGTTTTATTATGCATCTCATAAGATTGTTTAATCTGTGCACTGACATGGTAACTCACTGTTCTGCACACTTGGCATGCTTATGTTAACAGACACTGGGTATCTGGAGCTACAGATAAGATGAGTCTTGAAGAGATTCCAGACTCCCAAAACAATAAGGAATTTAGGGACGACACTGACCAAGTATCACACGCACATTATCTGATGACATGATGATACAAGAATCTCTATGACGTATGATACACTGAATAAAGCGAGTGAATGTAATGTTACTTTTAAGGTGCACTATGTAGTTTTGGGGAAATTTTTTAAAATCAGAATAGAAAGATCACTGACTGATTTTCTTCAGGCTTAAACAAACTAAATAGACAAACTCTTTGTTTTCATGAGTGCATAAACTGAATAAACAAACTGACCTTAAAGGACAACACAGTTTCATACTGTTTTACTTTGTTTATATGTGGCGGACCCTGCCACATTTCTAGCTTCAAACAGTGTTCTGGGGACCTTATTTTCCTCTGAGAACAGCTTGTTTATTCACTTATGGAGAAAATAAATATTTCCTAGTTTGTATTATTACCTCATTAATACTTTAAATATTAAAATTCTCCATCATACTTTAATGAGACTATAGGTCTGACTGTAGTTTAAGAGCCATAATGAAGAAAAAAATTAAAGAACCTTATCAGGATATCAAATAAAAACTTAAACTGACTGAAATTGATGGACAATGTTTCCATCATGTCCAGAACTGTGCTACAAAAAGCACATATTTTGTTTATAGTAACTTCATTATACACCATTTAATTAGGCATATGTATCATGTGAGCGCAATATAACCCAAAGTAGTAAAGCTCTGCAAATTACATACTCAAAGAGTCCCTCAACAAGACATGGCCACAAAATAAGCTTTCAGTGCAGGGCCAGCACAGCTAACCCTAACCCTCTTCAACCAAGCTGCCATCAGCTGCTCATTTTCTGACATTTTAGACGCAGCAGAAATACGTATCGGTGGTTTTACAAAATTAACATTGTAATCTAACAGCATCTTCATCTACGAATTTGATGTCGTAGGAATATAGGTCACTCCGCGTGTTGTTTTGATAGTGTGTTTTCACAACACTTCGACAGATAAACATCTTGCACTCACCGTGAGGAGCACGCACAGATGCCGTCCAGCTTTGATGACGCAATCACTGGGACTTTCCGGATACGTCACTCGGGGCTTCCGAGTTGTTAAGCTAGCTCTACCTCTGTGTTCATGTCGTTAGACACTGTAAACGTCGCTTCGTTCGTGTGTAGTACAAACCAAAACAGACCATGAAAACGCCAAAGGCTCCTAACAGCGCCGACGGGTCTGAATATTGAGACGTCGTCGTCAGGAGCGACCGTCAGACTGAGAGGCGGAATGTCAACAACGCGGCCCCTCCTCGGGATGAGACGAGTCACCGAGCTAGCGTGCCCGGAGCAGCCGACCAGCAGGCTCCCTGCGTCAGGCGGCAGGCAGCAGCTGGAGGCCCCTACTGTGGACGAGTTTACAGTGCTGGAGGATAAAGAAGAGGAGCTGAAATGTGCCAAGCCTCGAGTGGAGCAGGTTTTTAAAGTAACGTTCACCATTATCGGTCTGTTGGACCACACGGGACAGCCGCACGGTAGCAAAACATCACGGCAGATATGGCTGCAGCTCAGAGGAAACAGAGAAGACGTGTCGAAGGCAAAGGTGAGGTCTTGTTTTACTGTTTCACTTGCGTTTTGTATAGATAAGGCAGCAGTTCACTGTGACACTGTTGTTTTTGAGTTTTTATTTAAGTATAAGATATCCAGTAACGACCACGCGGGCAGTACCGCACCGTGTGACTGATGAACAGGTGGATAAGTGTTCTGTGATTAGCACCAGTCTGTTTAATCAGCCATCTCATTATCATATCTAACTAACATAACATCAGAGCTGGGACAGAACATCATGTGTCTGTTGTGTCTGTGTTTTCGTTGACTTTAAAGGCTACACCACAAATTGATAACTTTGTTCAAGTCAGAAAAGAAATGTATCTAAACCCCCACAACGCAGTTCAAACAGGGTTATCAAAATATCACCCACTCCTAACTTCAGATCAGGTCAGATCAGATCAGATATTCTATGAAAGTAAAAGTAGTCATAGCGTTACCAAATTATCACCACACCACTGACATTGTGGTCCAAAATGTCATGACATTTGATTTTGTCAATTTATTGTCTCATGAGAGTTGTCACTGGCCACCAAAAGATATTATCGACACCTGTCATAGACATTTCATTCTCCAAATTAGTTTTGTCGGTTCATGATGTTTATATGCTGTGGCTGTTTTAAGTTAGGTGAGCTCAGACAGCTACATTACTAGGCAATCTAAAGAACAGCACAAGGCGGAAGAGTAAAGTTGAAAAAAAAAATCATTTTTAATAGACAACTGAAACCAGATAAAACATTTTGGATCATTAACGTGTGTATTATTTTATGATAATGACAAAGCTGGAAGTGACAGGAACTAAATAGTTAAAAGTTCAGTTGTGTGCAGTATTAGAGTTTACAGCTATAGTTTGTGTTTGTCCCTATCGTACATGATTAATCCGCATTTTGAAAATTTGGGCTACACAATTGAGCTGAATGTTATCGAAATCATAATATGGCCGAATGCAATATCCAACCTGCAAGAAGCTGCAGTTTTTCGATGTAGGTAAAATGTGTTTAACAGCAGAATAACAAAGTACTGTGGTGCTGCCAGAGATGCCCTGACCTACTAATCTTGTTCTCCAGATGTAAGAAAACATGTTTGTTTGGACCCCAATAAATGTCTCATTATTATGAATTAAATAGTTTTTTCAGCATAAATGAAAATTGTGATGCTAAAATGATCATTCCCACTAAGCGTGCATGCCTGTTTAAATGGTATTTTGCCATTTTAGAGGTACATACACAGATGTTACATCATACTGTAAGATTCTGTTGCTTTCTCAATCATTGTAGAATTTCTTACATTGCGAAGATGTATACATACAGACAGTATGTCACACTAGTATCAGTTGTGCAACTCTTACTTTCGAATGAATATTTACTGGCAACTTCCATTTTGTTGGATTTTGGGTGCTGGGGATGTCCCCATGGGAAGTTTTGTTGTTGTTGATTTAGCATAGAATTGTACATTATGAGCTTGTGATTCCAATAATCTTGTAGTCCTGTATAAGCCACATTCCTTTATGTCTTTATCTGTTTATCATACACTTCATTTTTAATCAAATCATCATGAAATTAAAACTTTTTATTTTAATTTGTCTGTATACCTTCTCAAATGGCTTCAAAGCTCTTAGGATTACTTTAGGTGAAAAATCCAATTTAGCTAAATCTGTGGGACAGTGTGACAGCAAAATAAGTAAACAGTGCTCTGTGTGACTCAGTCACATCATTTTACACACAAGTCAACTTGTAACATAGCCATCGGTTTGAAAGGAGACGCATATAGAGATCTTACCCTACATTTTTAAACCATTTGCAAAATGGCTGTCAACATCTGCAGCATTTATTTATTCCTGTGTGATTTCCCATCATCATTCACACTTCTGCATCCTGTGTCATGAGTCTCTCTTTTGTGCGTAAGCTGCTCCTCCTGTAACCAGCTGTTCCAAGCTCTGTCGATCAACCGAGAATGTGTTGTGGAAGTGGTAATTTCACTGTTAGCTCGTTCAAGTCACGAAAAGGAGAACACAGGAGTCATAAATGCCTTCCTTCAAGACCATTCCACGTTATATTGGTGCTTCTCCTAGTTTGGGAAATCACTGCCATAATTCCCATAACAGCATTTACTGTAAGGTTGTTTCATGAGAGAAAAATGCTGCACGTGATGTGAAAAAAAGTCCTGACTGTTTCTCTTTCAGCTGCTTCTCACAACATCAGCAAGTCTGACATGTAAAGTTGTCTGCCTGATTTAAAGAAATGCAATACAGCTTGTGACTGACTGTAAATAGTTTTACTGAAGACTAATGAAAGGCTAACAGGCAAGCATTTCTATCTTACACCTGAATATGTCATCTTTTGCTTTATAATGTATTTTGGCTTTGGCTACACAGAGGGAGAGTTGGTCACAGTGAGTGATGCAAGTAGCTTTTAGGTCCTTGAGTCCCCTATGTTTGATGTAGCATCACTCAAATGGAAAGTATGTTGTCAAATTGGTTTCTCCCCAATCAGTCACATCACTATACCCAGGTTATAACAGTGTTAGATTTCTCGGTATGATAACCATCTCAGAAAATAAAACTGTTTCACTTTATAATGCGTATTACACATTTTACCATGACTATCAATTACAATGACGCGTGAAGTAATAATCTCAAAGTAATAAAGATTTTCATGTAAATAAATATCTGTTAAGTCACTATCTATCGCTAAATGAGGAAACACAATGATGTTTGAGCCTATGGCCCACTGATGAAAGCCCTTCCATTTGCTGTAATACCAAAAATGCAAAGCGGCCAGCTGCCAACTGACTGATGTCACACAGGCGACACTGGATCGCTGGGAAGCAGTGAGGTCCAAAAATACACAGAAGGGGTTTTTATTATAATTTCACAAAATACCATGTCCTGACAGACGTTAAACTTAATATAGACGTAAAATATATTATATTTTTAATACTACTAATAAGGTAGAATTCAGTATTGTTGATAAGCAAATATGCACAATATGGTTTAAATAATCATATTGTGATTATTTTGACAGATATTTATGTGATTATATGATTCGTGATTGGTCTGACTGATCATTTTTGCATCACAATTTTAATTTCCACTGAAAAAACTATTAAAATGATGATGATGATGATGATGATGATGTGACATTAATCAGGTCTGTACCAAACAGACATGTCTTGCATATGGAGAACAAGATTAGTCAGCCAGGACATCTCTACAGCACTACAGCTTCTACAGTTTGGATACTGCATTCAATTTCTGATTTTGTTCTCAGAGTCTGGAAGTCTGCCATTTGTTTCACTCTGTGACACTGTGTCATTGTCGAGTCATTTTACACTCAGTATTTTTGTTTACACATTAAAGAAATGTGACACAGTATCTGTAAGGAAGTTACCGCAACCACCTGCAGCTGATTCATCCGAACATTTCCCATAGCCAGGACATTCCCTGAATCAATGACAAGTGTTTGGTTTCAGCACGTTTCAGCTCTACTGCTCTACATCAGGGGGCGTGCGTGCGTGCATGTGTGTGTTTCTGAACTAATAGGGCCCTCAAAAATAAATGTATTTATTCTTTTTGGTGAATGTGCTTCAATCTGAATACAACAAAATCACATTTTAGGAGCATGTGTCACTAAAATTGTTGCACTGTAGGACTCTGGAGAGTTCTGTTTGGCCTTTACCAGATCAATTTTATTAGCTACTGTGTGCATTTGTGCTTTTTTTAAAAGGCCACATCCATTTCTTACTATTCTCAAAATAAGTTTTTCAAGCTGCAAAAAGCATTTCTCATCGTATATGATAAAATGCAATAACAGATTATTTATCTCCTCGTCTTGCAGGAATATGTTCGAGGACTCTGCGACCCTGAACTGCAGAAAGAAGAGCGGTACCCTGTGGACATGCACTGTATTTTTGCTGGTGCTCGGGGCCTCTTCCTGGACAGGCTGATACGGGACACAAGTGCCGAAGTCGTGGTGCCCGAGCCAGGCCGCCTGCGGCTGTTGGGCCGGGCCGAGCCTGTAGTGATGGCCCAGAGCAGAGTTCAGCAATTTGTAGCACTCTTCCAGGTAGGATAAACTTAAAATCTGTAGTAGTAGTTCACTCTATTAGAGGTTTAGAGACAAGGGTCTTTTCAGTCACCTAGGCTCCTCAACGTTCTGTACATCTGTAAGATGCATCTTGAATGTAATTCTACAAGTTAGAGAGGAATATTTTCTTAAGCCCATTGAATACTTTTTTGATTGTGGATAGTTCATTTTACAGCAAATTTTTACAGCAAATTCATCATTTAAGATTTATATTTTACAGACATACCAAAACTAGCTGGTTCCAGCTTCTCAGATATTAAGATAAAACAAGCCTTTTGAAGATTATTTTCATTAATAGATCAAATTATTAATTATTTAATAAACAAGTTTAATAGCAGATTAATCAAAAATAACTCAGTCATTAGTTCCACCCTATTTAGAACAAAAAAAATACAGTAAAGCATGACGTGTGTGTTCCAGGAGAAGCGAAGTCTACCGAGTGACAGAGAGCCTGCAGTGAAACGATCATTCAAGTCCTTTGTGGAGGAAAGGGATGATAAGTACACTATGGAGCTTCTTCTGCTGCCCAGTGCCCTGAAGGAAGAGCTACTGGGACTGGCTCATAGCCCCACTACCACAAACACATCGTCCCTGGTCAGTGTATAACTTTTTCCATGTGATTTATTACAGCACAGCGTAATCAATGTGTCCAGCTGGAACTTGATCTCCTTATAGTACCTTTGAATAAAAAAAAATTGGAGCAAATTTGGAAAAGTGTAAAATGTATCTGCTGGGTTATTTGGATTATGACCTCTAAGTGGATTTTTTACAATGGCCTCTGAGATTTTAAGTTTTAATAGGGTAGGTGTCCTGCCCTAACCCTTAAAATCAACATGTGACTGCTCCATCAAAATTAGAAGCTTAGGCCATGTGCCAGTCATGACACTGTATTTAACCAGATTCATGGTGATGCTAGGAATAAAGTTTTTTAAGAGGAAAACTGTCATCATGTTAAAGTGGCATTGGATATTGGTATGCTGAGTGGCAAACAAGACATTCAACTCAAAGGACACAGAGAAACAGAGAAGGCTCTAAAAGGCAGGGAACTTTTTTGATTTGTTTTAGTTCATCACAAAATGTGACCCTGCAGTCGAGAACCAGCCTTCACAGCTCCCTCAAAATGCCACTTTCACAAGCCACTTAATCATAACAGAAGATAAAGGCAGACACAAACATGAGTCTAAAGCTTGAACTGGTTGACGTGTGTGTTTGCTACATAAATGATGAAGTAATAAAAGAGAGGGCTGATGGGTTTGTGAAAACCGCTGACATGTCAGCAGAGGAAATTTCACAGAGGATTCTCAAAGTGCTTAAGCTACTGGGTTTGGACCCATGGGTTTCTGCTTTGACAGTGCTTTTGTTCTGTCAGGAAATAGAGGAGGGGTGCACACCATTTTCAGACAGACTTTTTGAGATACAGTTTTATGTACACTGCAACTATCAGCACCTTAACTTAGTCTTCTGCACAGCAGGTCAAGTCCCAGGCCATGTAAGCACTTTTTGACACTGTTAATCAGTTGCACACATTAATGACTGGTGCCAACAGAGATGTTTGAGTCTCTGAGCTACAGTGTCTGAAGTTGGAATGAATGAATTGATGCATACTGGAGTTCAAAATCTGGACCACTCAGTAAGGGCACTTTCAGAACAAGGTGGTCAGCCTAAGCTGATGCTCTCTTACATCAGGTTCAGACCAGCAAAGGTCTTATTTCCAGATTTTACAGCAAGAGGACTTCAGTCTTCAATCTTATCTTTAACTGACTGCATTAGTCAGATTGAAAACCTCAAGATTGACTTCATGAAGTTCAGAGATAACTCAGCCAGTCAAGCTCAGAGAGGGGCTGATGGCCTAACATGGCATAAGGAACTTGGATGTCACTGCCTCACAGTAGTGAAGAGCACCAGTGAAGCTGACTGACTGTGTTGTTGCAACCAAATTAGTGAAGTCATGAAGAATCAGGAGCTACAGTGATGTGGAATAGTAATGTGGACACCAGATTCAAAGTAGACACAACAAAGAAATCATCTACGTGTTTAACTCTATGTCTGTGCCTTGTGATGTAAGCTGGCAGCTCTGCCCCACAAACCACCCACGGTCAAATAAAACAGTGCCTTGTGCCAGCCGTGGCCATGGAGTTTTAGGATTGTTGTATTGTTTGTCTCCATTTGTTTGTGAGAATAATTTGTTTACACAAATTGTTGGCTTTGCATTTAAAACGGTAAAGTTCATACATTTCTGTTTGTTTGGGGACATGTGAAGTAAGCTGCTTGATGGTGTGACATCCCAGCTGTCATTTTTTACTCTTATCACAGTTTCGCCTGCCAAGTGTATATTGAAGCCTATTATGGGAAGCCTGTGTTCATGATCTGGCACTAATATCGGGGGGAAAAAAATAGATATTATGCTTAAGGTGGCTTTTGTTTTTCTTCCAGATCACCTTAGTAGGTTTGGGATAGCGGGATGATCATGGAAACAAAACAAAATACCTAAGCCTATACAGTTTTTTTTACAGGCCTGTCCAAATGTTGTGTCTGCCTACGCCACTGCTGTGAAGGCCTGTTTGTCCTTGGCTGCAGGATACTTTTATATTAGTCACAACAATGCAGGTTTGTATTGTTCCTCCTCGACAGAAAGCTCTCATCTCCAGAACTAAACATTTCCGAGAGCAAACAAAGCTTGTGATGTGTATTTTTGACAGCTGACATTGTTTTATCTTTGTTTTAGCCTGATCTCAGGGTTAGTGAACATGTACAAATTATACATCACAGCGTGTATAAATATAAGGCTGTCTGAGCTTTTGAGAAACGTGAGCATTCCTCCTTGTCATCAAACTATTGTTCTTACACAGTGACATTTTTCAGGCTTCTCACATAAACGTACGATCTTATAATGGTGTGCAGTTTTTGTTGTGTCTCTTTTAGTTCTGAAAATGCTGCGACAATTGATTTAATTTGACTTGCATTTTAGAAGTTTCAAACCCTTCAGTGTAAATCGACTATGTAAAATGTTTATAAAAGCTTCTTTGTGTTGCTGTCCAAGTGTTAATATTGTGCATTTGGCAGCTGTTCTAATTCAGAGCAAGTCAGGGCATTTTGGCAGCTGCGCAGTGAATAAGAATTTCATGGATCTTTTTGAACTGGAGCTCTGGTTTTTGTAAGGAGAACCATGTAGTGCACAGAGGGAAGTACAATAGAAACCATGACCATTGCAAGTGTTTTTATATGAGGGGACTTTTTTTACTGTACTTTCTTAACCGTGATTAATTTGATTGTCATATGTTTCCTCTCCCAGGCTCAGCTCAACCAGACGCTGCATCCCAGCATGGTGGAGGTCGACCAGGACCGCTCGCAGAGTAGCACCCCTGTGACGGAGCTCTCCAACCGAATCCTGGACACCAGCTTTGAGGAGAAAGGGCCCGGAGCAGCATCTGTTGGCGGAGGAGTTAAAGCGGGAGGAGGGATAGCCCTCAGCCCCGAAGCCATCCTGCTCAACGGCACTCGGCCATCACACAAGCGGCGCTCATCTGAGAGCGAGACTCGGGACACAAAGAGACAGTACTCTCTGGAACGGAGGGACGAGTCGCCCGAGAGAGCGAGAGAGAGGGAGCGACAGAGGGACAGAGAGGGCCGGGGGAGCAGTAGCAGCTGTAGATCCAAAACGCCCTCTGCTTCATCGTCCCTGTCCTCTTCAGCTAAAGCAAACACAGTAGTAGGTCCAATCATGTTGGACTCCAGTGAAGGCATTTCAGATGATGGGGAGGCAGTCAGCCCAGAAACCAACCTCCGCTGCCTGGTCAATTTCTTCAGGTAAAGCTCATAAAAGTTTGAATATGCAACGCAATTCATTATCACATTAGGGCTATTCTTAAGGCAGGTTGACCATGTTTTTTCTTTTCTATTCATGGTTTTGTATCAGGTCATAAACTCTTTTAGATTTAAGGTGCAGTGTGTAAGATTTAAGGTAAAAATTTTCAAAAATAAACTAAACTTATCAACATAATATGAAGAAGTAGCAGTTTTGATGTTATGATGACTACATATTGTGTTGCGGAGCTATCTACTGAAGTTGCTAAGCAGCTTAAATGATAAGTTCACATTTTTCAAGTCAGGCTGAGTGCACATATCTCCATATTTACATAGAAAGAGTTAGCTTAATGTGTTTTAATGTAAGAGTTGGGGGGCATAATTTACAGTCTTCATTTTGTGCAAAAATACATTCTGATGTTCAGCTGAAGCTAACACAAGGCTTCAACAGACTGAGTTAGTCAATCCTATGATGATGTCTTTGAAGAATGACATTTTCTTTCCCCGTAGAAAAGCATAACTTTAGAAAATAGTCGCTTGTTTTTTTTTATTTCAGGCTGCCTGAACCTCATATTAGCTTGGTTAAATTTAGAGCACAATTACATATGTACAACATTTTTACTTTGGAACTGCCCCCATCTCTTACATTGGAAACGCATTGATAGTATGGACAATAGTAGCAATAACAGCCACCTCCAACTCCTTCAGTGCACATATGGGCATGTGAGTATTGTTTTTAGACCGCAATGAGAAATTGTAAACCTATCCTTTAACACCTCTCTTATCACCTCACTGCACTTCCGCCTTGTCTTACTAAAGCATTTGTTGAAACTCAATTTCTATAGAACCATGGGTTACCAGCAGGAAGTGGTGGAGCGTGTTGTCAAGGAGACAGGACAGACAGAGGATACCTTCCTCGTTCTGGAGAAAATCGTGGAGGAAACCAAGCGTTGTGAAGAGGGGTCAAAAGGAAGTGAAAGAGAAAGACGATTGAACTCTGTGCGCTCTTCAGACACTCCCTCGTCGTCGTCGTCCGCCTCCTCTACGGTTTCTCGATTCATGGAGAAGGAGCGTGAGCGAAGCAGAGCGTTGGTAGACCCGGGCAGGTCTAAAGAGAACATTAAGCCCAACCAGCACAGAGGCAGTAGTAATGGTCTGGGCCACCGCAGGCAGTGCAGCGGCAGCGAGACCAGCACTCAGCAGGTACACCACCATCACAGAGAGACTGTTGCGTCCTTTTTTCTTTGATAAAACACCCAATTTTAATCTAGCCCCATGGATCAAATGTCCATGTCTAAGTTCCTGGCTCTTTTAGCATGTGTGAGTTTGAATGTTTGAAATCATTGGAATACACTGTAGATGTAGAATAAGTTGCTCTTTGCATGATACACATCAGATAATATCATATGAAATACTTCGCCACGATTTTCCTTCATCTCGCGTTATGACACATTTTAAATGTTTTCTTTAAAGTCTTCCTCTACCCATTTTATCTTATATCTCCACTCTGCTCTCTTCATCTCAAATCATTTCCAATAAATTGCTTCATATCTCATGACTCATCTCGATGGATCTTAGAAATTGTTTTTGTTATGACAGCACATACTGTTGTCTCGTTTTATTGCTCATTTTGGCTCCTCCAGCTGCCCTCAAATTTACCATTAAATCATCTCACTTATGGTTTGACAATATGGATGCATTTAATATGGTCATAATTATAAGGCATTGATTTCTTACTGATTAAGACATATCTTTATGGTGTATGAACAATGTATGATGTTGAAAATGTAATTTTCGAGTTAATATTATCAATCCAGACTGCAGAATTTACTGTAATTCATGCAGTTTATCTCCCCAAATAACAAAAATCATATCAAATCTCATTTCAGGCCATCACTATCAAGAGGAGTTCGAGTGCTCAAGGAGGAGCAGGAAACTACGAGGTTATTAACATTGATGATGACGATGATGTCATCCCCATGAATACCAAAACAGCAGATAGCAGGACGCCCCGGATGATGACAGTGGCACACCTGGACACCCAGTCAGGATCCAGAACAGACTACTTGGCGCGGGGCGGGGGCGGCGTCTCACAGAGGGACTACCTGTCGAGAGGAGGGACACAGACATTGGGAGGATCAGTCAAAGTTGAGAGTGTGACAGCGCTGCGCAGCACGCCTCAGTGGTTGACAGCCACCACCACCTCCTTAGCTTCTACCCCCAGTGTAGGTTTTACCTCAAAGTCCCCCTCCACACATGTCAGTGAAGTAGGACATCTTGTGCCCTGCAGTTAAACTTTTGTAGTTAAAAATGACTTTTTTGATTTTTTAAAAAAGATGATTTAACTTAATTTAACTACATACACAGTAATTAGTCAAAACGAGAGCAGAGTATGTGAAACGTCTGAAATTATGTCTGGAGGGGATATACTAAGCATGTTGGGTTAACAGGATTAGTTTCCTAGCTTGCTGCTGGATTTGGGAATTTCCTGAATATCCTGGGAAACGCAGCCAACAAAGAGCTGCTCATTATATTATTTCACAATGAGTCAGTTTTAGCTTGTAATGCTAATGATGAGTCATTAGGTAAATTAATCAGTTTTACGTCAGGATGAGACTGATTAATAACGACACAAAATGAGGTAATATTTCTATTAATTTGAAGAGATGAGCTAGTGTTAACCAACTGATTTATCTGACGTAAGTTATTTTCAGTTGAACAAGGAGCGTTATTTCTGTAGGCAGAAAGGTTTTCAATTTGTTTGACCAACTTTTATACTTAAACTTAATCAATTGTAGGAAAAGTAAAAAGTTGTACTGCAATGTTTATTTTATTATGTCAAAAAACTTGTTTTGTTTTGCCACTCAGCTCCAAACTCGCACGAATTTTGATATGATCGTAAATGTGCCCGCTCATTGTGAGGACTTGGATGGGTGCTGAATTATTTCATAAATCACCTTCTTGTCTTTGTTATTTTACAAATGTATATTTTGTCGTCCTCCTCAGTCGGCTCAGCCAATCCCCCGGCCCTCAGCCTCTGCTTATCAGACCATCGGCCACACAGGGTTTCACGGGATCGGAGCAAGGACTCCTCCTGCAAACGACCCCCCGCCGCCCCCAGTGACTGGTTTGGCGCGTTTCCATCAGTCACTCAGGACTCCCTACACTCTGAAGCTGCCAAATGAGCCGGGACGTCAGGAGCTCAGACATATCATCATAGATGGCAGCAACGTTGCTATGGCGTGAGTCTGCATCACACACACACATAAGCAAATAACTAAAATGGTCTTGGCTTCTTTGCCCAAAAGCACTGTGCTGTCATAAAGCGGGATCTGTCCTTACGTTGACGTATGAGAAGGACATTTAAGTAAAAAAATCTGGCCTTTTCATACCAGGAAGGACTATCCACACAAATTATTCTTCCAAAAAATGTTTTTAAATGATTTAAAGAAATGTATTTAATGTCATTGAAGTGTCGCATAACTGAGAAACCTTCCAGTGGTAGAAAATGTGTATCCAAGGGTTTAGCCAAAGAAAAATCCTTCAGATGCACATCAAATCTACCGACTTAGAGCCAAGCAAATGGTCAATTTATGTCTCTATGATTTTTGAGACTCGGCAGCTCAAAGAGAGCGAAGTGCTGTCCCCAAGTTTTAAATCGGTTTCAAAATCTCTCATCTGCGTACTTGGCTCTTATCACATTTCTTGATCGGGTGTCAGTCTGACAGCATTGTGGCTTTTGGTCGGGGGATTTTTTGTTTTATTTTTGCGCGCCTGCAGTGCACATAACATTAGCTCAGCTCAGAGGATATTTGTGTCACTTCTAGTACTTTTAGACTCAATTTCCTAAATTGGAGACACAATTTATATATGTAAAATGGAAAAAGTTAAACCAGATTATATGTGAAATATTTACATGCCAGAATTATTTACAGTAATAATGTTTATTTATTTGTATTTTTACACTTTAACTAAAATTGATTTAAAACTGGGCCAGCTCTTGACCTGTTTAAAAAGCAAGAAGAGAACCAGGATATCTATGAAACTGAACATCTATCAACTGTAAAAATCGTTAGAAAACAGTCTACTGCTGACACTCTGGCTTGAGGGCAACATACAAAGCACATAATAACCTCCAGAGTGGCTACAGACTGCTAAAGACTCAGGTGTACCTGCACTTGTTAAGAAGTCTTTACCCATTACTAGAGTCTTTGCTTTGATCAGGAAGATGATATTTTTACCTCCGCCAAGGAGGTTATGTTCTCACCTGTGTTGGTTGGTGGGTTTGTCAGCAGGATTACACAAAAATAACTGAATGGATATCCACAAAACTCGGATGGAGGATGGGTCTCGGCCCAGAATAGACCCAATTTACTTTTTGGTGCGGGTAGAGGGACACATCCAGGAATGTTTTCTCACTTTCTTTAACATGGAAAGATAACATTGGGTGTTTTGGGATGTTTTTCTTGAATTTCCCAGTGAATAATGTATAGGTCTTGATGAAAACATAGGTGTATTTAAGGTGGCTGGTATCTATGAGTGAGTACAAAAGGGGGCTCTATGGCTACCTAGTAAAAGGTGATAAAAGTATATAAGCAAACATCAAAGGACATTGCTATATCTTCCGGCTCACATGCAGCATTTCTTACTGGATTGAGTGTAAAAACAGAGTGGCAGCTCCTGTAATGACAATTGTAATTTCACACCTAAAGTACCTGCACCACATTTTTCCTTTTTGCACACAAAGCCATCACCCTTCCCATCAACATGCTATCATCATCAGTTACACACACTCTCACACACACTCATTCCCTCAAACTAAACAAACCATCTGGTAAGGTGCGTAGGTCGCAGCTACAACTCCTTTTGTGTAGGCGCACCAAAACTTCACCCACACTTTCACGTAATGTTGTTACTCATCACTTCTGTGTGTGAGTGTAAGTGTGCCCAGCAGTGTATAAGCAGTTTTGACCATATGATATCGATGAGTGGGTGTGTAGTATGGGGGTGTTTTTCAGAAGAAAGGCATTTTCTAGTAAAAATCTGTATGTTGCACAATTACTGGATAAAGCAGAAACGACAAGGAGCGACGTTTCATACAAGGAAGGATGAAGTGCAGTTTTTCTTTCTCTGTATGCTGATGTGTCGTCACACTGTTCATCCTGGATGACCTTGTCTTGACTTCTCACTTTTGCAATCACTTCCGTTCACGTTCTGTCTCACTTCCATTCTTCCACCATTTTTCCCCTGAATCCCTCCTTACCAGAAGTTTGCCCAAACAGAGTAGTACAGTCACCTCTGACTTGACATCTTTCATACAGGATGAATGACTGTTCATCAGTATTGGTTTCATTAGGTAATGTGAATTGAGACACACACACATAAAAATGTGTTGACAGCACTGCACTCTTCCTCAAGTTTTGTAAAAATGCAGACAAGACAATGAAGTATTTTAAACATTTTACCTCAATCTGTAAATATAATTGTTCTTAGTGTTTTCTTTTCTTTTTGTAATTTAATATTTATTGAGAATAAAACGCCATTATTGATCAGTTAATGAGAATAAGTGTTGTTTTTATCTGATGGCTGATTAAAATAAATTAATTTTAAAATGCGCTCCCTTGGCTCTGATGCAGCTTGCAATCTGCAAAGTAACTATAGCTAAAGTTTTCAAATAACTGCAGTGGAGTAAAAACTAACATTTGTGCCTCCAAAATGTAGTGAAGTTGCAGTATAAAGTAGCAGATAATGGAAGTACTCAAGTAGTACATGAACCTCAAACTCTACTCAGTACAGTACTTGAGTAAATGTACTTTGGTACATTCCATCACTGCTTGTTGATGATACCGTCCCCAGTGCAGGTTTGTGGATCAGAATATGTCATGTTCCTGAAGGAGGTTATTAGGTCATGTACACTGTTTCTACTGAGGTGTGGAGGTTTTCCCTGGTCAGGTTACGTTCAGGTATCCACGGTGATTTTACTGGTTGTGTAATCTCTTCCTGCTGTGATGTCATTCATCACTTTCTCTTTCAACAATCGGTGGAACTTCCCTTGGGTTTGCATTGCAGGTCTGAACAAAGGTCCGTCTGTCTGTCTGTCTGTCTGTCTGTCTGTGTGTTCTCTACCTTGTATTTGAATGTCTCTGCTGTAATACCATGGCACCAAAAGCAAGTTTGTAATATGTACGCACACTACGCAAATACAAGGACAGCGAGTCCTGTCAGACCCTGTAGCCTGAGCAATATCAAATTACATCATGGAAAATTTCCATTCACTTCCACAATCTTCTTCTTGTTTTCAGGAAGAGTGACTCTGTCTTCTCACTCATTCTCATTCATCATCAACATGAAATATTGTTGCTAGTTGTTGTAATATAGATTCAAGTTGAGGCCGATACTGTTTGTGGATCATTTATTTTTCTACCTCATTCACATCAGGTGTAACTACCCTTAGCTTATTGCGTCACTATGTGTGCCAGGGGTCCAATGAAACCTTTTATTTTTTGTTGTTGTTGTTGTTTGGCCGGACCTACATCACTTTGCCAGTGACCTGCTAAATATTAAGTGCTATGCCACTGAGTGTAAAAAGCAGCCACACAAACTGTTTACCACAGCTCATGTGAGGCCAGATTGCTGATCAAGATAAGAAGCCCAGTGCACAAGGAAGTTACCAGTAGAGACATAAGTGACAGAAATTCACATGACAAGGAAAAAGAATGAACAGAGGCTCCATTCATAAGTTTAACAATTTGACCATTTAGAACAGTTTTATCTCTCTGAGAACATCAGTTTGCAGCTGCAGTCTTTTTTCATTCACAAATCAAGTCGGCAATTTAGTCTAGAGCTGTAGTCCATCACAGTGATAATGTGACACTCCTGTGAAGGAAACTGAGTATTGTGGCAGCCAAATGGTTACATTACTCTTCTTCATGTATTGCAGCTCTACTTTGAGATTTGAGACACAGAGTGAAATATTTCTCCAAATAATCCTGTTCACTAGATGATTACTCCAACATAAAAATAAGTTGAACCATAAGTTGGTGATCACTGTTCGTAAAACAGATGTCTTCTGTGTTTACCCTGAGGCGATGATCAGTGGAAAGGTTCTGAGGCATTTACTTTAACCCATTACATAAATTACCAAAATGCACTGATAAAAATAAATAATCCACAAAACACTTAAAAATAAATCATTTCCGAGGATGTCACTTGTGCGTCGGGCCTGCGGCATGCAGCAGCAGCCAGCTTCCTGTTCGGTGAGGCTGGCTGCTCAGGGAGTTTCTCATCTCTGTTGGTGTTTGTTGTTGGGTTTGTTTTGTGGTTTTCTGCCCTAGCTACCCATTTGTTGTTTTACAGCTGACTGACGTGTGCAAACAGACCATGCACGTCAACACCAAACTGAGTCAGCTGATGGTGTGACATGTCGTGTATTTGAGTGCCGATTCATATAGAGACCAATCACAATGTTTATTTATAATAACTGCCTGGTAGAAAACATCTGAGTCACACACTATATATTATTACATATTATTATTACATACATATATACATATTATTTAATTTTTATTTTCATGATGTTATTTCAGTTTACAGTAAAGTTACAGTTTTGCATATTAATCATCTAAAATGCTTGTCTGATGCTTTCATATCTCATTAATGACACTAACGGTAGATCAGAGAAGTCATTTTCTTGTTGGGCCACAGAGTAAAGAAGAGAGTGGTGCTTTTAGACAAAATGTTTGAACAATATTGAGTTGTGATATTTCTTGTTGTGATCTAGTATGTAGGGATTCTGACACCTCAACTCATAGCATCTGCCAACATAAGTACGAACAACACAAGTGCTTTCTTTTACCAAAATTTAAACTCTGCATACCTCACTTTATGGAACCCATTGGAGTAAAGTAATAAGATTGCTGTAGCACTACAAACTTACGGCGCCTTTATATGCTAGTCTTCTGGGCCTAAGTTCCTCTTAATTGTTGTTTTTTGTGGTTTTCCTTCCTTATTTAGCTTCTTACATGAGTACTTAAACCACATCTCTACCATTTTTATCAGTTATAGACCTCTGTGGTTCGGACAATGTAAACTGTAGCGTTGTCAATCTCACCCCATGATTTTCACTGTCTGTCTTCTTTTTGTCCCCATCCCTCCAGTCACGGTCTTCATCGGTTCTTCTCCTGTCGAGGAATAGCGCTGGCCGTGGAGACGTTTTGGAGGCGGGGTCACAGGGAGATCACAGTCTTTGTCCCTCAGTGGCGTCAGAAGAGAGACCGGCTCACAACAGGTACAAATGTGCAGGTGTTTACAGGGCAGTCTTCAAGAAAAAGAACGCTGATGTTTTACATTGTCTTGTCTTTCTACTGTAGCACATTGGATTCGTAAAGAAACTGCGACTAGCAGGTTAAAGAGCAGACTTTCAGCTTTAAGCATGTTTGAGTGTGTATACAGAGGGTGTAGAGCTTTTTACACACACTGTCCATGCTTTCATTTAAAATGTAATGTTCAGGTACCAGTCTGTTCTAATACATACTTTTACATGATCTAAATGAACCACTGCACACTGACTGTGAATTTATAAGGTGTGAACAATGAGTTTCACCTGTAGCTTCTTCAGGTTTGCTTGCACAGGCTAAAAGCATTGTCACGCCTGATGAATTAACAGTAAAGTCATTTTATTGTCATTGGTTAAGTTTGATCTTCACGTTATTTGTTGCATGTGTGCACAGGGAGTTCTGCTCACTATTAAATTATTTTACATGTTGCTGTAGCTGGTTTAAAGTGGCAATATAATTTAATGTTCCCACTTCAGGAGTCCTGGGAATGAAAACTAGTAATATAACTAGTATTATACATGTAATTGCTCTTTTCTTTCATCACAGAACAACATTTCCTAAACCAGCTAGAAGACCTGAGACTGCTCTCCTTCACTCCCTCCAGAGAGGTCTGTGGCCAGAGGATATCCTCACATGATGACAGGTACACACACACACACACACACACACACACATACACACACACACACACACACACACACACACACACAGCTTTAATTAAACCAGACACGGTGAGTATACGCCAACCCTAAATTTTTTATTTTGAGACAGCAGTTAGAATGCAGCCAGAGTGGAGCAGTGGGGAAACACATGCTTCCTCAGAGTCGGGGATTGAACCATTCGGTCATCTCTGGGCATTTTGGTTCCATTATGAATTATCTCCACCTATACAAATATAGAACAGTGTGTCCTTCTACTCTCAACCTACCCATCATCAACTATAGTCATACTGTATTTTCATAACGGAGACGAGTAAGCTGACTCAGCAGTGAACAGATCTAACAGACGTCTGGTTTATTATGAATTTTAGAATATGACAGTAACTGCTGACTCAGCACACAAAGTGTTCCTCCACTGGTGGATTCCCCTCTGTGGACCCTGCGTCTGACTCTTTTAACTCGGGGAAAGTCTTGTGTCTAATCTTGCTCTTTCTCTTTCTCCATCAGGTTCCTGCTCCACCTCGCAGAAAAAACAGACGGGATCATCGTAACCAATGACAACCTGAGGGACTTTGTCGACACCTCGGACACCTGGCGCAAGATCATTCAAGAGAGGTGATTGTGTGTTATGTGTACACAGCTCAGTGAGTCATTTAGTTGGACGTTCCATTACCTAACGTGATACTGGGAAAGTCCACTAAGGCAGCTGGATGACGCATGTTAAGGATGTAATTTTTATTTACTGCCACTTTATTTCCATTTATCAATTATCTTGTGCTTAAAAGGAAGAACAAACCAACAGAACCTGAAGGACAAATTCACATTCACAAGGAAAAAAGTGGGGGCAGAATCAGGAACATTGTTCAACTTCTAATGTGTAAAACTGATGCTCATGAAAAAGAAGATTGATTTGTATTTGATTTTAAATGAAATTATCATCCAGAGAAAGAATCCAGAGAATAAACTATATAATACTATCAATTTAAATAATGATTAAAACCACGACAACTTCATTAAACTATATAACTATGTAACGATGTCCCACTGAAGTTGCAGTTCTATTTAATTACCGACAATGTTCAAAATACATTTTATAGGAGTTCGCAAGCAGAAGAAGTGTTTTTGTATCGCTTGAGGGGCTTGAAAATATTGTTATCTACAAAAGGGGGCCCAGCCGAAAAAGTTTGTGAACCACTGTCTTAAGATATACAAATAAATAAAGTTTGGAAGGTTTTCTTTCAAAGGTTTATAATACAGAGCGTAAAGGGAGGCTTTGGTAGTTTTGTGTGTGAGGATGTTCCACAGTCTTTAGCCCCGTTTATGGTTCGACCTATGTGTGACCTTATAATGCTATACTCTGTGTGATAGAATTCAAACTTGGTATTTGTTGTTCAGAAATATTATAAATCAAAGAGAAGTCACATTTCACTTCATGAAATAGACATATTTGCTTCCTTTTCATTTATAGGTTGCTTCAGTTTACTTTTGTGGAGGACCACTTCATGATTCCTGATGACCCTCTGGGGAGAGACGGACCTCATCTAGACATGTTCCTGCGTAAAGACAACAGGTATGTTTTGCCTGAAGATGTACTGTATGTAAGGTTCAGGCCCAGAGGAAACCATTGCCATGACTTAATACATGTTGAACTACTGTTTGGACTTTGCAGCAAATGTTGCCTGTTTGCACATGCTATGGCAACGGCAGCGCATGCAGATGCAGCAGCCAGTAGCTCCTTCACATTTCGCTGCATTTTTGTTTCCTCAACTGTTATTTTTTTGGCTTTATTGCTGAAACGAGGGGAGGACAGGTGGAACTTTTAATATGAAGTTATATGAAGTTATATGCACTACGTTGTGATATAAAAATGTACATAAATAGCTGTATATATGTTCTGTGTTTGTGTAGAAGAAGTTTACAGACTTTCATTTTGTTGTGCAGACCTGTGTTGTATATTGATAAGTAAATCACCTTGAATGTTCTCCATCACATCCCTTCACACTCTTTCTCTCTTTATGGTTCTCCATGTCAGGAGGGCTCCAGTCACCCCTCCCCCTTTGAGACTCCCAGACTTACGGCAGTCATCCCAGCAGCAGCAGCCGGCTTACGTCCAGGCCGTCCACTCGGCTCCTCGGACCCCCGCCACCATGCCCTGGCCACCGCCCTCCATGATGGCCCACCCTACTTCACACTGGCCCCACTCTGGTCCTCCTGAATGGCACCCGCCCCGCCGTTCCCCTTCCCCCTCGCCCTCTCCCCCTCCACAGCGGTCGCCGGGAGAGACGTCAGAGCTGAAACGAAAGCTGTACGACATCTTCCCCGACCAGAAGCAGCGGATCGACCGCATCCTCGACGACAACCCCTACATGAGAGACCTGAACGCCTTGTCTGGGCTGCTGCTGGGATAAATAACTGGCACAGCAATGAGAGTCAACAGACACACACAGTCCATGTACACACATGCAAGAATAAACGTATACACGTCAGCATAAAAAATAATTTATTTCAGCATTTCTTCCAGCCTGGAGGACATGGACAGTCTAAATATTATTTTACATGAAGACTGGTCATCAAACTAGCTGCTGTTGGCTTCAAGTATTGTTTCTCTTTCTCTATCCCTTTTTCTTTGCTCTCAAGTTGTTGAAGGTGAACAACACATGCAAAATGTTAACAAATGCTATATTTGTCAAGCAGCAAAGTCTATACCGGATAGTAATACATCTTTGCAGATCCTCGACAACAGTCCACAGGATCCTTCAATTTTGCAAACAGCCCCTGGAGAAAGTGTTTTAGACCAAGAACAGTGAACTGGAGCTCCAGCTCGGCACATGATTGTCTACCATCAGACTCGGACGCCTTTCTGAATATACAAGCTCTCTACAATTTGGGACATTTACAGGTTTTGCATGTTTGTTTGTTTTTTCCAACACATGAGTTATACACTTGTTATGTTCTTAAACAGAAGTGTAGTGCCAGTCAGGGAGCAGTTTCAGGAGTTTGGAGTCATTCAGCATCAACAAGGAGTGCTGACCAATTTTGTTTTCTCCTTTTTCCTTGACAGTGTACTGTCAGAAAACATAAGATCACCAGATAAAGCATCATAAATCACTGTTAGTAACTGGAATCCTAAAAAGCCAAGGTTGGATAGTACTTTAATTTCAGTTTACCACATTAAATCTGGGCCTGATATTTTCATGTTTTGGTGTGTAAGTGATTCATACTTGGCAAAAGTTTTTGAATGGGTCCAGTAGATGGCCTCAGCAGGCAAATAGCTACAATATAATCCTTTGGGGAACCTCCGACTGTCAAAGTTGTGTCCGTTCTTGCTGCCGACAACACAGAAACGATTCCTACAGAGAGGGACTTTGTTGTTCAAGAAAAAGATCATTTTTATAACTAGAAAGACTAGAAACTCTCAAAAGTTAAGTAGTAGCAGGACTTTAAGTGGACATAACTTTGACGTTCGTTGAATTACATTACAGCTACGGCCAGCTGAGCCGATCTACGGGACTGATTCTAACACTTTAGGTTAGTAAGAATCACTTACACACCAAAACATGTAAATTTAGGGCCCAGGTTTAAAGATACCAGAATTCCCCTCTGTAGGCATGTGTAATATGTTATAATATATGTGTAGTATATGTTATAATGCATTACTTTACAGTGTCATTGTTTTGGCAGAAATCTCAATGCTCAGAAGGGAATTTTCACCTTCAGTATCCTCACTATGACCCACCCCCACCCCCATATCCTCTGTGATTAGACACATTCTCTTGTAGCTCTGTGTTGCTTCTCAAACCTGCTGTTGATAATTGGTTTCTGGAAAGAACTCAGGTGCTCAAACCGAATTTGCTGCTCTGACAGTCTGTGACAAACATTTGAAATGTGGTTGAATCTGTTCCCAGCACCAGTTGTTCCTATTAGATACACTGTTCGTCACAGGAGGATGCGGTCACTACTTCTACAGCAGCATTTTGTTCTGAGATGGGTTGAGAGTTTTTTTGCCAAGTTTTTAGGCAATACGTACACCAGTCCGTCAGGCTTTGGATGGAAACACTACAAAAGTTTGGATTTTGTTGATTAAGGTCAATGGCCCACTTCCTTTGTAAATCACACACCATACGTTTGCTCACCAGAAGAAAAAAAAACCCTACAAAGACGACAGACTTACTTAAGTTCCATTTGTAATTAGTGTTTGATAGATACATTTAATGCACTGAAGGTAAGAAAAGGTGTAGTGAGTAAAACAAGGTTTCATTGATGATTCTTCAGAAAGCTTGTGTTTTTTTTACCCTCATACACCCAGAGAATGTGTGCCGCAGCTTGCATATTTGATGTGCATCTGAGTTTTGTAATATATAAACACTTTATTTCCTTGTAATAAAAGAATATCTGCACAAAAACTTTACAAGGTGTCAAAAAATAAGTTTTGTTCGTACTTGTTCTGTTGTTGTAAGGATTACCGAAGGATTTATTTCTCTTTTGTTGTATTATAATTCTTTTGTGTATATTGATTTTCTTTTTTGTAAATACAAGCATTTTTGGCTACGGCGCACATATGGTTTTATGTATGTTGAGAAAATAAAATAAATGCGGCAGTCCCCATTACTTTTTTCTCATTCTACTGTTTATTCACCTGCTCGCTCATCTGCATTTTGCTTTTTGATTATATTTTTTATGAAGATGCATTACTGTGATGGCCAAAGGTTTAACATTACCCATTTAAAACAAAAGTTTGACATTTTGCAAAATGAGCTTACTCACTTTCTTTCCAAGAGTTACCTGAGCAGCTGGTTAGCTTAGCTTCAGAAAGTTACTGGTCCTGGTCAAAAATAGAAAAATGTAATTTCGCCCAACAACGAGTTAATAAGTGAGCTTTAGAGGTGCAGGTGGTTGGATTTTATTACCTTTGGACCGACCCAGGCTGATTGTTTACTGTCTTTGTGCTAAATTGTGCTAACAGCTTCATATTTATCATTCAGACATGAGAATGGTGTCAATTCACTCATTTACTCTTGAAAGGAAAGTGAACGGTGTATTTCCCAAAATGTTGAACCATAAATTTACAGTGGTTACAAATTAAATACATTCTATAAGTCTTTTTTTTTTTTAAACAAACTAATATATTTTCTATACGTCTACATTTTTGTTTTCAGTTGTTGCACTTCTGAGTCGTTCCGTGAGCTCTTCGATTTCTTTCCTAGATCAAGATGATTTTCCTCAACATACGGCAGTTTCCACTGACATTTTTTGTCGTGCCATGAGTGATGAAAAAACACTGACGACCACACTAAGATACACACGTGTCTGGTGGTACTCCAGCAGATACTTCTGTATCTTTTGCCAGACAGCAGCAGGATGAACAGACTGTGGCTGGGTTGGGTGTCATCTTTTAGTATCCTTTGGGCTCTGTGCAGACGTCTCACTTCACTGATGCTCTGTAGATGGGTACCAGTGATGTTCTGGGTGGTTTTCATCACCTGCTGTATAGCCTTCCTGTCCTGGGCCGAGCATGAACCACGCCAGACTGTGATGTTTCCAGTCAGGATGCTTTCTATCGCTCCTCTGTAAAAGTTGACGAGAGTCTTACTCCAGAATTTGGCCTTTTTAAGTTTCCATAGGAAATAAAGCCTTTTCTGTGCTTTTTTAACCAGGGTGGTGATGTGTGATGACCGAGATAGGTTCTCAGTGATGGTAATTCCAAGGGACCTATAAGTGTTAGCTTTGCAATGTGAATCTTCTGGTGGTGCCAGAGGAGAAGACAGCTATCTAGCTAGCCGCTTCCAGGTGAGGTTTGCCGACAATGAGCACAGCTAGCACACCTCACACGTCGCCTGCAGCACTGCACTCTGCACAGTTCAACTCTCAGTACTTGTTATTGTCTGATACTGAGTGCTGTAGCTGTGTGTGATGGCTTCAGCTTTTACACTGACCATGTGATGTTTGTGCTTGTGCTTGTTTGTCTGGCTCCTATGAAGAATCTCCTCTTGAAGACCGTGAGATACAAAACCACAGCTGATAGTTTGCAGATCTGTCACGCACATCATGAATGTAGCATATTAAGTTTTCCTTGAAAATGATTTTGGCACTAAAACTCGAAATTTTGAATTATTATCCCGAAAGAAGAGTCACGACAATGACCATCAATTTTTTTCTTTCATCCAAAACCACAAGTCCACTTCCAGATGAATATTTATATTTTCAACAGGTTGATGCCCCATTGTCAGAGGGTGATATGTGTGACTAAACGCTTTCAGTCTTCTCATGCCAAATATTTACTCACGACTGCAGGCAGATGGATTTGTTTGCAACTACTAACATTAGAGAAACATATTCTGAACCTATGTTTGCACGCTGTGCTGTGGAATTGCCTGAAATTTCCTGTTAGCTTTTACTTCTGACGGTTTGTATGGATGTGTTTACAGTTAGGACATTTAATTTAATTTTGCTTTTATCACTATCTGTTAGTGTTAAAAACAGCAAGAACATTGAGAGCAGATGGACAACTACAGATGGAATTCTTTATTTTGGTTCTGGCTAATTATATTCACAGTTATCAGGTCAATTTTATTTCCTAAAGCCAAAAAGTCCCGATGACATTGCCTCAGTGGGTTTCACAATCCGTGCAGTGAACGGCCTCCTCTGTCCTCAGACCCTCCACTCAGTATTCAGTCATTTTTCTCACGGGCCTACTTGGGAAACTTCTCGCCAGGGGCGTAGGACTGGTTGGGAGAAGTGTACTGAGTATACAGGGCCTCACGTGAGAAGAGCACACAAAGATTATAGAATTAAAAGCATTGGGTACAGAAAGCTAAACACAGCAGCCTGTGACCCTGTGTGTGATGGAGACAGATGGCGGGCTGCACCTCAGTCAGGCAAACAGAGAGGTTGAGAGAAACACGCATTGTCATACACGTTACTGGTGTGAGTTTGATCCCAGGATCATTTGTTTATCATTAGTTTATTCGCAACAAAAACAGACGGAAAAACAGCCAGAACACTGTACTGTACATCAGCTGTAAGCTAGCGAGCAACGGCAGGCATTGAGGGTGTGTGTGTGTGTCAGCACTCACCACATTTCCCCTCCAGGTCTCGTCAGTTGCAGTCGACACAGAAAGCACCTGACAATGGAAGCCACCTCACCGGTTGTTGCTGCAGTCAGGATGATTAACAGGAATGAAAATAAATCCAATGTAACAAGCAGCGCAGAACTTAATGAACTCATAACTTCAATACTCTGTAGTCAGGTTATTACATGTTTTTATTATATCAAAAATACACAACTCAAAATTAGTTAGGGACATTGTAGTGTTTCACTTGATTGTTTATGAATTGAATATTTTTAATCGCCAAAAATAACACGACACATTTCATTTGATTTTCATTGCATATCCATGCACACGCATAAATGCACCCATATCCCAATATCCCTAACTAATTTTGAGTAGTAGTAGTTATTACATTGTGAGCTGCGGCCTCATTAATCCTTTAACTTCCTGCCATGAGTAGGGTGTCACCAGTGAACATCCAGCCTCTATGGTTGGTGTTAAGCTGCAGTGTAGATGTGTGAAATTGACTAAGATAAGACTAAATACACACTTCTGGACTTTCTGGTATTACATAAGGTTTGAAAACACACATCCAAGCTGATATTGAAAGAAGTCCCAGGATGTTGCCAAAGCATCCATGAAGCATTAGAACTGTTTACATAAGAAACAGCCTGTATTTGACTCTCTCTCTCTATCATTTCCTCACACACCGCTCCTGATCAGATTTGAATCTTCATGACGTCACAGCAGCTCTGTGTCACTTCTGCAGCTTATTCACTAGGGGTCAGTGTGCATTAGGCTATGGCCACTGGAATAATGGAGGGTTTATTTTTTTAATCACTTCACTTTACAACTTTTGTCCTCACCAGATGTCACGTATATACCATCTGTGTCTTGACATTTGACCAGACAGGATTGTGCATTAAAGTGGGCAGATTGCACAGATACACAGATAATGGATCAGCATGGAACATCACAGCGCTGCCATCAGATCCCAGCAGGCATTAAAAAACAACACAACTACTTTTTTCACAACTCTCCACTGCAATAAATAAAAAAGAATAAAAGCATATTTCAAAATCTAAATTGATATATTGGATTATTGTGTAAGGAGCCCCAAAAGTGGCAATTTTTTGTCTAATTATATATTTTTTCCGATTCCTCAATCACTCATCTGTTTTCTTTCCTGGTCATTTCCTTTACTTCTCCAGATCTGCGTGTTTGTGACTGTAGACGGCAGGAACTGATGATGTCACACACTTGGGTGATAATGTTGAGAAGATTAGCCTCAGAGCTAGCCAAGTTTGTCTGCATTGGTTTTAAATAAGAAAGCTTTGTGCTCATTTCATCAGCTGATTGAAGGCTTTATATTGCTTTTTTCACTCAATTTGAATGACTTAACATTTTTCTGTGTATATATTTATTGGAATACTCAGATATATCATCAAGTTGTCTGATCATTTTTGCCCTTTTGATACTGCTTACTAATGAAAGGACTGAAACTGTCTGACAGGCTGTACATTTAAATCCTTTGGTTGGTTTATTGAAGTGAGATAGTGATCTTCTTAGCAATTAAGAAGATTGCCTTTAATTTTATCTCCAGATTTACAGGTATTTTTACTTTTTTAAGTTATTTTACAAGCATTGCCTTTCAATTAAATGCGTTGTTTGCCAAGAATAGAGGACAGAGTTTCTCTATAAGGCCAAAGCCCATCTAACAAGTCATCATGGTGGTTTTAAAGTTTGCCTTCTCTTCTGTGATCAGTTTTCATGGGAGTATATTTTTGTAGGATATAGAAATAATCCCCTCAGCATGGCAGAGTGCAGGTTAGACTGAAGACATGGCTTACTAAATTATAAATTTTTGCCCAAACACTATTACATAGTATAAGGAAGGTCCAGTCTTGTCATAGATCTCCCGTTACTCAGTCTGCTTCATTAATTGGAAGAAAACTTACTTTTTAACACTACACATGCAGCACATGTTGTCTTGTTTGTGGTTATAGTGACCCTAGACCCTCTTCACCTGTTGAAAATCATACTCAATATCATTTTATCACCTTGATACTTTTCCTAATTCTATGAGAAGTGCATATTAACCCGATGCAGAGAACTCAGTTTTGTAAAACATGGTTAAACAGAAATGTTTTTGATATACTCAGATAGTCTGTGATTGATGGTGACAGTACATTTTAAACACCACTACCTTTTCCAGATCAGTCTGGTCTGTATTGTTTTTGCTCATGTAGCAGTAGGGTCTCAAGTGTGGGAGCTGGAACAATGCGGACCTAAAGACAAAACACAAGTCCTGATCAAGTAGTGCAGTCAAAAAAAAAACACCTGCGTGCCAAATGTCTCCATGATGCTTATTTTCATGTTGATCCTCAGAGGCTGAATCATTCAGATCAGACAGCAGAGGGAGGCCGCTGAGCTGATTTTCAGTCATCTGCCCCTTATTCACTGCTGCTGCTTTCATTCACCATCTTCATTGTCCTCCTTCCATATTTAACACAGGGTGTCCCCTTTTAAACAACTGCTTTAAAGCACCTACACATCTGTGAGTCAACCACACATTCAGTATGTCAGCTGTTCCCCCCTGTTAAACCATGTGTGGGTGTGTAGTGTACAAACTGTGATTGGCTGACAACCCTGACTCTCCTGTTAGGTCTGTTGCACCTGTTAGGGTGGGACAACTTCCTTTCTTTCTTTCTTTCTTTCTTTCTTTCTTTCTTTCTTTCTTTCTTTCTTTCTTTCTTTTTTTCAGATGTTTCCTTCCTTCATTTCTTCCTTCCTTCCTTCCTTCCTTCCTTTCTTCCTTCCTCCTTTCTTTCTTCCTTCCTTCCTTCCTTTCTTTCTTTCTTTCTTTCTTTCTTTCTTTCTTTCTTTCTTTCTTTCTTCCAGATGTTTCCTTCCTTCATTTCTTCCTCCCTTCCTTCCTTTCTTTCTTTCTTTCTTTCTTTCTTTCTTTCTTTCTTTCTTTCTTTCTTTCTTTCTTCCAGATGTTTCCTTCCTTCATTTCTTCCTTTCTTTCTTTCTTTCTTGGGGAACTCTCAGCTCCACTCAGCATGAACCTGAGCAGAGGTCCAGTTGGTTGAGCATTACACCTTGTATCCAACAGTCATATTAAAATCCTGGGGTTAAAGCTTGTGTCCAGATGCCAAAAGGAAATCATTCCAGCCGGACAGACACTTGATATGTAAGGGGGGAGAACACACACATATGAGCTCAATGCTTATATAAGGAGCGCACACCTTTTAGTCGCTTTGCCTTCACGCAAATGTGTGTGTTCTGTGTCTCAGGATGGCGGCAGGTCAGATTCAAAGCAGAATCTGAGCTGCCGCCATAATTCCCTGTTTCCATGAACACACACACGCACACACACACACACACACACACACACAGAGAGAGAGAGAGAGAGAGAGAGACATGTGTTTTTATGTTTCTTGGCTCCAGATGTGAAGGTAAATTTAAACATTCCTGGGGTAAAGATAAGATGGATGCTGAAAGAAGATCTCCAGCCTGACTCACACATTATCTGTGTCTCAAATGAGGCCCCGGAGACACAACAAACGCTCATGTGTTAACACATATCAGGTACAACATTACATAAGCGACATGCCTCTCACAACCTGGCTCTCATTATGCAAATGCATGTGACTCGTGTTTCAGGCAAAGTGATTTGCCAACAGAGACAATGTGTGTGTCCAGAGATTATTCTTCGACTGCAGTGGAAAACACTGATGCTAATCATAACCAGGTCTGCTTCGGCCAAAAAATAGCTTCAGGAACATTTCCTCCAGGCCCCGGCGGTGTAATGTGGGACAGATGACTGGGGCGCCTCTTGTTGCAATAAAAGGCCTTTGCATACACAGCATACAGTATGGCTACTGTACAAGTAGTTTGGCAGCACATGATGTCCTGAGACACTCTGGATTGCAGGAAGAGAGAACAAAAAATATGTGAGAGACAATAAAAGATTTCTTTGTCTGACTGAGAAGTTTTTTGCATTGTACACTTAAAGACTGCACTCTTACAACAACCTTACATGTATGGCTCCCCAAAAACAGGTCAGTGAACATGAGGAACTAAATAAATATGACCCAAAGTAAAGTGTTGCACACAGATTAACATGTCGATGCCATGTGCATCGAAACGTTAGTCCTTTAATAAAGTTTCCACTTTACTTTTGGGTCATATATCTGAATTTTCTCCTTATCCTACAGTGCCCTCCTCTGAGAGAACCAGACAGGCTGTCAGCTCCATGTGAAGTGTGTTAAACTTCTTCCTTCATCTACTAAACCAAAGTAGAAACCATTTTACAGGATTTATTATAAATAATGCCTTTGGCTTATTCCAAAGAACTCTTGGGTTTATTTAAAATGTCATTATATTGAACTCTAATCATGATAATAACAATATTTAGTTTTGTTAAGTATTTATTTATTTATTTTACAAAAAATGTACTTAAATAAAGCATATCACTTGAGTATTAGTCGAAAAAATATGTATAATTTTCCATTCTCTGTACAAATCTGATATTGAGCCTTTGTGTGGATAAGGCTCTTTAAAGGAACAGTTCACCCAAAAATGAAAATTCAGTCTTTATCTATTCACCCCCATGCCAATGGAGGGTTGGGTAAAGTTTCCTAGTCCACAAAACAGCGTCGCAGCATTCTCCTAATCAACCGAAATAGATGGGGACTTGTTTCAAATAAAAAAAACAACTGAAAAAATAAAATAAAATGACGCCATAATCCAAGTCTCCAGAAGCCCCGAGATCACAAATTGATTTAAAAGATGTTAATTACACCTTTTTTTAAGCCGAAATCTTCACAGTAGCTGCTAAGCTAAAAGCATTAGCATGCACCTGATTGTGTAAATGACCTCTTTTCAAATCAATTTGAGATCTCACAGCTTCCGAAAGCTTGGATATAAAGCTTGGACGACTTGTATGGAGCCATTTTATGTTTTTTCAGTTGTTTTAATTACATTTTAAAACAAGTCCCCATCTACTTCAGTTGTTTTGCTGTAAATTTACAGAAATGTTTTGTGAACAACGAAACCTCACCTGACTTCCCTTCAACATGCGGCTGAGTGGATAATGAGTGAATTTACATTTTTGGGTGAACTTATCCTTTAAATTGGGGGCTATACCCAAGGGTTCTTTATTGATACTTTTTCATGCTGACTTGGCACATATTTACATTTTCAATAAAGAACTGTTTCCTGATGTCATGATCTGTGATTTCATCTGTCATTTTTTTCTTGTCTGGATTTTAAAACCAACCTGTCAGAAGCTCTACGTAACAAAAATAACCTCTGTCAGGCCTGTGGGCGAAGGATTTGATTGTACCTCCTACCACCACTTTAGAGCAGAGAGTGGGGAAATACAGATGCCCATTATAGACTTGTGGTTTTTTCCACACTTAATGAGTCCACTCAAATCCAAAATCCTGTCTGTGCCACTGTTCCCCTGTTTTTCTGAGTCAGCCTCCATCCTTAATTGCCTTTTTTGTTGCTCTGTGGTCCTGTGTGTGTCATACACAACCCTCTAGTTATGGTTATAAGGACATAAACAATGCTGTTTGTGTTGCACTTCTGCTTTGATCACTGACCATAGACCATCATTTAATAGCCGGATTTCATAATCACATAATTACATTAATCCACCGTAAAGTTCTTTGGTGACCAGACGAGTTTCAGCTACACAGCGAGCTGGTGAGAGGAAATACATGACGTGATGTGATGTGACATTCTTCTTTAATTCTGTTGTCATCATGCACCAGTCATGTCATGTGACCCTTTTTAGTCTTCAGGGCGTGCTGTTGTTTAATTGAACATGCAGTCTCAAGACTGTCACAAGCAAACAGTCACACAGAAAGCAACAATATATATTATGAATACAGCTGATTGTTGAGTCTCATCCCCAGGTTGTCAAATACTGACGCTTTTGGGTTGTTGACAATATTTGATGAATTGGGGATGAGACTCAACAATCAACGATCTTTCTCCAGAACTGCTGTCAAACTTATAAAGTTTTGGTTTAAATGCACAGTGTGTAATGTCTGCCACCAAGTGTCTTTCAGGTACATGAAGCGAATAAAGTTTGACTTCCTGGCTGTAAAATTACCCAGATCTCCTGCACAGCTTCCATAGTGTGCAGCCAACAGAGCGTGCGCACGTAGGACTTCCGCCAACGGAGCTGCTAACTTCCGGTTTAGCGCTCTGCTAACTTTAATGTGAACAAAACATTAAATCGTGTAGCTGTTCTTGGTTTTCCAAATGTTATGGGACTGAATGGCTCACAAACTCATAGTGAAACGAGTCATTTCACAGGGCTGGTGACGTCCAACAAAAAGTCTTTTTGGGCCAGGGTGCGTGCAAATTTGCTTCAAAACCTGGCCCTGTTTCTGGGGCCTTGATTGGATGAGGTTTCGCTTTCATTGCTGACGAAAATGTATCTGACGTGACTCAGTCAGACACGTTCACCGACAAGGAAATGTATTAAAATTGTATTCAAGTTATGTTGAGTCACGTTGCTGACTTCCGTCTTTACTCTCTGACTTTCACCCCAAAAATATAGCGACTGTCGAGAGAGCGTTGGTGTTAATAAAGCTAGCAAAGGAGCTTGGGAATGGGATGGGGTTAGCTGGTTAGCACGCTAACTTCAGTAAAAAACTCTGCACTGACTTCATTCCATCAAAACTGTTACTTCTTCACATTCTGTTGATAATATGAGTTGATTTCTAAAAGTTTCCAACTAAAATTCTTTATTTTTCAAACATATCAGCATCAAACCAACGATGCTTCAAATACCATTCCCAATCGTACTAGCCGCTGGCCTCATTATCACCTATTTCTGGCGTTTGACCTCCCCTGTCACAGTCAGCCAACATGAAGTTTAGAGGACAGGGGTTCAAAACTAGTCTGGCCAGGGTTTTCCACAAGAATCTCAACAGTAAACAAGTCTTCAGAGAGCAGCCTGAGATATCCACAGCTAAGAATTTGTGTTTGGTTTCAACATAAGAATCTCCTGCCAAACTGTGTTACTTCTGGAATTTGCTGATGAACAGTTCTTTCTCTCTCTCACCCTCTTCTTTCTTTTAGCTCCTCTGTCCGCCCCACCCTCTGTCTCCACTCGTCTCCCCTCTTCCTTACATCCATCACCCCCGTCTCCTCACTTCCTTCCTCCCTTTCTCCCCTCTCAGACCCCCCACCTCCAAACTTTCGTCCCTGGCCTCTTCCTTCCACATTTTCTCTTTCCTTAAAACCTCCTTTTCACAGTCCTCACCCGTTTCTCCTTCTTGCTCGGTTAGGAGCAGAATAAAACAATATGTATGTTGTTATGTCCGACCAGAACTTCACATTCCAGCAGCATACCAGCCCAGCTTAACATTCTCTTAGGTTTGGATCTCTCCCGCTTCCTCTCCCTTCCTTCCCCAAACCCCTCTCCCACAGGCTCCACGCTGCTCTCTCTGGAGTTTCATTCCTTCTTTGTTTGCCCCGCTGTAAAAACATTCTGCCACCGAACGATGAAAACACTGACATCCTTTGGTTCATATTGTCATAATTCTTTCAGTGAGGATGGTAAAAGTCCACACCCACCCCAGCCACAGTCTGCTCACCCTGCTGCTGTCTGCCAACAGATACAGAAGTCACTGCCATCCCACCAGACTACAGAGCAGCTTCTCACCTCAGGCAGTGATACTCCTGATTCCCAACACTCCACCATGAATAGATTGAGTGAGCCAAGTGCATTTTAGATTTTCTAACTCCATATGTGTCAGGTGGTTGTTCCCTCAGATGCTGCCGGTCCCACAAAGGTCACCAAACCTTTGCTGTTACCTTTTGATCTCAGAATAACTGGCAGGTTAGACTCCATGCTCTCCTATAAAGATCAGCTTTATAAACATTAATGGAGTTGTTTTATGACCAATATTTGTTTTATAGCCTTCTTTTTATTCTATCCTCCAGAGTTTACAGTTTGTATCAATGTCATTTTAATGTGTTGATGCTTGTTTTATAGTTCTACTTTATTATAATACTAGCCTACTACATTAGATTTATTTTTAACTGTAAAGCTCATTGTGAATTTTGGGGAAAGTGTTTATTATTATTCTCATTATTAGTTATAATAAGTAGCTGTAGTGTTATTCATAATATGTTGAGGGGGTACGTATGCTGTTATTGGACCCTTTTTATGGCAGACATGTTGAGCATACACACTACACTAGAGCCCAGGAACCAGCTCACCTAAATGGAATGCAGCCGTCACTAGTATTATACATTTCACCTGTGCTTTCCTGCTCAGATTGTCTGCTGTGAAAAGGGTCTGTGATGTGTTTCGGGGTTAAAATGTGTATAGATAACGAGACACAGAGTCTGCAGCCATGCTAGCAACTCTGCAAGCCTTCACTTAGGTACAACAGTGCTGTCAGTTAAAGAGTAACATAAGCATGCAGAGGTGTTCATAATGACAATGCTAACATGCTGATGTTTAGCAAGATTTTTTGTATTATTTTTGCCATTTTTACCACCTTAGTAATGTTAGCTTGCTATAATTTTCTAATTTGCACTAAACAAAATGCAGCTAAGACTGACAGGGACGTCATTAGCGAGTAGCATTTATATATCTTTAAGTATTAAGGTATAGACAAACGTATCGGACAAATTTAAATTTTGGTCTGATGATGGCACCCGACTAAAAGTTAAAGGGTAACTCCACATATTTTACACGTTTAAGTGTATTTGCAGGTTTTGGCGAGTACTACTGCATTTGTGAAAAAAGTGGTATAAAACCTTTTATGGCTACAGAGGAAGCTGCATGTAATCTGATCAATTGCCTTCAGTGATGTCACTCAGTGGCTAAATTGCATTGTGGGTAATGTAGGCTCCAGGTTTTGAAAAGGAAGACGAATGTGTGAAATAAATAATGGTGATATCTCTGGTTCTGCTGCATCGATTTGGATGATTTGCTTTTAAAGTTTCCATGAGTTGAACAGTGCTATAGGAGTGTAATGCTAGAAGAATGGACTGCTTTTAAAACATGGTGCCTACATTACCCACAGTGCAATTTAGCCACTAAGTGACATCACTGGAGGCAATTTATCAGATTTCACCCAGCTTCCTCTGGAGCCACAAAAGGCTTTATACTACTTTTTCCACACATGCAGTAGCACTCCCCAAGACCTGAAAACACACACTAAAATTGGTGGAGTCACCCTTAAAGGGATTACCAAAGTTATTACAATTCATTCTAAGGGGTACATGAACGTCTGTACCATCTAATAGTTGTCAAGACAATTCACTGAAATCCACAAATGTCAGCCTAAATGGTGATGTGAGAGGTTAAATCAGTGGATTACTAAAGGCATTACGATTCATCCTCTGGGGACGTTAAAGTCAAAACTGTTGGCAATCCATCTAATGGTTGTTGAGATCTTTCAGTAATGACCACAGTGATTGGCAGACAGACATTAGCCCAGCATTAGCATGGCTTAAAAGGTGGCATGGTCATTATGTTTAGTTTATGTTTGAGAGTACACAGTACTGGCAGAGTAGTAAATGCCATTAGCCCAGAAAAAAGAGGTGTTATTCAACCTGTACCTCTCGCAGAAGAGGTTGTACATCAATCCATGTGGATAAAGAGCTGACAAACTCTATATTAGAGGATACTTAACGAAGAAGAGGTGGTTATACATGCTCCGTGTGGTAGAGGTGGTTTACTTTGTTCTGTCTGATGAGAGAGACTCAATACATTTGGAGAGGACGGTTGTTACTGTCTGTATGATTACAGTAAGAAGCAGCATTACAGCGCCTAAGCCATTGTTGAGGACAGTACAATAGGATTATATTCACAAAAGTCTGTTCATTCTCTCACTTTTCTTGTCGTCTGAGTCCCTCTCGCCCTCCAATGCACTCAGGCTGCTGCTAGCCTACTGGGACAATGCACTTACATAACCAATCCCTCTCTGTAATCCCCGCCTGTGTCGCCCCTCCCACCTCCACCCCACACCGCTCTCTGTCTCTGCCAAGCTCTCCCCCTCCTGATGCTGTTGGCGGCAGAGGGGGGGGACTTCCTTATGTCCAGATTACTATGGAAGAGGCGTCATGACCTCTTAATCTTAATCTCACCCAGTTACATGTACACTCAGTATCAAGACTGAATCACATGGCTTCATTCTCAGCTAGTTTTGTGTTAAGGGAGCACAGTTTCCAGACCGCTGTGCACTTGACTGGGAGAGACATTTGCTTCTAATTATAATGACAGATGCCCAAATTCTCTTGTTTTATGGGATTTTCTTCCACACACATGTTTTGTTTTGATGTTATTGGAATTTGATGCAATGTGTCATTAAGGGACACGATGATTTACAGCATTTTGGTAAGTTTATATTAGTGAAATGTCAGTGAAGCTTCTCATGTAAAGCAACAGGAAATGTAAATATAACTGGACTTTTTGTCACCCAGGAGAGGAGCAGTTATTACAATACAACACAGATTCATGAACTTATGATAAATATAACTGATGATAAACACACTGATGATGAATTGGAGAAGTGAAAGCCCAGTGAGACATGAACAGCACTGCTGGGGGTAGTGCAGGTGGTGTTGGACAGCAGCATTACTACTATGAATTAATGTATAATGTTTCAAATCAAATAGCTAAAAACATTACAAAATTGTGAAGGAGGTGTAAGACTGTATTTAAGCGTATATTAATGTAGAGATCGTGTTGTGAATGTAGATTTGGCGCAGTTTGTAGGCTACAGTCTGCGATTCGTGCAGAGCGCGCCCCCGCGACAAACTTCAACAACTGTGCGCGCTCCGGAGCGGCTGGTACTTAACGCCTGGCGTCTCGTCTCTGCTACAGGAGCTGTGCGAATGTGTACACCGAGCTAACGAATGAAAGACGATAAAGAGGGATCCTGTGTCTACCACCTCGCCATACATTCACCCATTAATCTGCAGTGAGCTGAAGGATTATTCGTCCGAGGTAAGCGGGTGTGCCGTCGCGAGTGAAACATCGGATTTTCGAGTGTAGTGTGTGCTGGGAAAAACAACAGCCCTGCTGTAGCAGACGTTAGCTTCCTTCATTAGCGCGCTGCTAATGTTGGCTGTTAGCTAGCTAGCTAGCTCTGCTTTGGCAAAAAGCTGGCTAGCCGTGTCGGCAGCTTGTTTGTCGCTTTCTAAAATGCACGGCTGTCTGCGGTGTGCAGTCGATGGGAACGTCTGGTGAGCAAACGCTGTTGTTAACGTCCACTCAAGTGTGCAGGAAGAACGTTAGGGCATCTTTTTCCTAGCTTGTTCACACACTTGCTAAGCTAACAAGTCACCGATTCAGCTAGCTAGTGTGCTAAGGGGCACTGCTTTACGGCAAGACGAGGCCTTGTATGTCTGTAACAGTTAGTGCTAGCTCGGCTACGCCGTCGTCTGCTTGGCCAGACAAGGCCATTTTGCTCTCAAAGCAGGTTAGTTCAGGTCATCAGAAACACATCATGGCATTGTTTTGTGTAGCAGCGTTACTGGCATAACCTGGTTTAATGACGGTTGCGGAGGAAGTGATGACTAATGTTTACTCAAAGTAACGATGGTGGCTGCTGACAGATCCACCGTGACTGTGGGTGTTTGACCTGTCTCTAAGGGGAGGACGAGTGAATGTCAGCTTTCAGTTGTTATCCTTCCTCAGATGGCTCTCATCTTCTTCTTTATCACTCGCTCACCTGTGTGTGCATCGCGAGTGCAGCAGCTGAACAGAGCGCACACCTGTCGATCTGTTATGAGCCATGCTGTCAGGAACTCTAATGCTATCACTGTGTGACCTTATGGTGAAGCGACTTGAGTCTGTTAGGGGAGTCTTATGTCTGTTGTTAAGGGCTCAGTTAAGGTCGAGGTGGGATGGATCTATGCTGGGAGTTACCACAAACTCAATGTGCTCATAAGAATGACAAGGTGTACAGTAAGTTGCCCAGGGATGTAATGTGCAGTATCAGCTCAGCATCTTCTTCATGTAGAAGTGACTCCAGTGTCATCATCAGTGCAAAGACCTCAGGTGTATAAATGTTGTTGCATGAAAGGCAAAACTGGAGCAATGTGTTATGTTTGTGAGCTTGCCAGTGGCCTGCCCCCTGTAGTGATGGGAGATGAATTATTAACAGTTGGGAATATGGAATAGAGAATGATTTTAATGTGTGATTGTATTAAAGTAGTCACTGAACTGGCTGGTGAGCCTGTTTACTAATGTTCGGATGACCATAATTGACTTTGCGTGGGGTAAAATAGAGACATGTGGTCTGACCAAGCAAGAGTACTCAGCAAGTGCAGCCACACTACAGTCAGACGTCACATTTGTGGCAGTGACATGCAGATGTGTGTCAGGTACTTGTTGAATGTGATTTCAGCTCTCTGACTAACTGCATCTTATCAATATAAAAATACACTGATGCGTGTGAACCGAGCTTATAGCACATTACAACAGAGTAGTTTTCAGAAGACGCGACATCCCATATGGCATTAAAGTGGAGGTTCACCACTGTGGAGGCTTCCTTGGAGAGGGAAGTGATGAAAAACCTCTCTGACATGGCTTTTTTGCAGAAACGTTGTATATAATAACTTTAATACATTAATTTGAAAATTACTTATTCAGTATTAGTCAGCTTGATGAAATGGGGCAAAATATTAAGGCATTTATTGTGCATGGGCATAAAAGTCCTGTGTCTCCTCAGCAAGGTTATGTTTTCATCCGAGTCCGTTTGCTGGTTGGTTTGTTGGTTTGTCAGCAGGATTACACAAAAACCACTGAACTGATTTTCAGCAAACTTGGATGGAGGATTGGTCTCGGCCTAGAATAGACCCTGTTAACTTCTGGTGCGTATCCAGATAAAGGGACGGATCCAAGATTTTTTCTCACTTTTCTTTAGAAATGCAAGATACAGTGTTTTTCAACATTTTTGTCAATTTCTCAAGGAAAAGAAAGTGCTAAAGGGGACTGTTGGGCCTTGGCGGAGGTATGCGCTCTTCTGAGTGCCATTCTAGTCCAGTCTGTCACTGATAGCAGCATCTTTCATATCATTTTACTGTTGTTGTGATTACAAAGGATACTCTCAACATTAAAAACAAAACATTCTAGTCACTCAGATATCAAAAAGGATTTATTATTGTTGAGAAAAATTGAGCGAATGGAGCAACAAGTTAGAGTCTGCATACATCTGTTAGAATTATGTGACATTGGATGTTTTTTGCAAGATATTATGACGAATATATTGCAGTGTTTTTAGGCATAGTCGCTCCATTACTGTTCCAAAGTTAATTTCACGCTCTGGTATCTGCTGATATAGATAGCTATGACATAAAGCAGCTATGCCTGAAGCTTGTATTTTGACTGTTTGACTTTCTACAGTGAGATGACACAGCAGTCATTAGTCTGCTCAACAGCAGGGGTCCTGTCCTGTGGATGATTTCACCTCCTAATTAAAACAATATATATTGTGTGGTGAGCATGAGTGCTACATGATATTGATTATTAGAGAGGTGGTCACATTTGTTGCTGATGTTGAAGTTGCAATTGATTATTTATAACCAAGTATAAGATATAATAGTGGGAATGAATCCAGACAAAAGCCTGGTCGCCAGACCCAAATGGAAACCTGCCATAACGTCCAACCGCAAAAAAATCCTAGTAGAACTTTTTTCTTTGAAAACTCTCGGACACTCATGTGTATTGCCTGTTATTCTGACCAATTAGACCTCTGCTTTGGTTGAAATAGCATGGTAAACATTGAAGTTGATCAGGCCTATGAGTACAACAAAACTAACAGATGAGTGAGGTCAGGGGTGTCAATCAGTCAGTGTGCTCAACAAGCTCTCACACTCTTAAGTCTAATCACACACACACACACACACACACACATATATATACAATCCTGAGCAAAAAATTGGCTTTTTGTTTTGTGCTGACTGTGGTCAGTACAGTGGTGGTTGTCTATAATACAGCAGCAGCAGAGATGAACTTGTTTTGACCTGAGGGTTTTCCATGGCTTTTAGAGAGGCTTAGTCGTTTGGTAATGTAGCCACCGGGATGGTTTTCATATGTGGATTGATGTCGACAGATGCCAAGATGACAGGGATTTATGTCATGGATAGGAATGATATACTCGGTCAAATGTGGGAAAAAAATGGAGGATGGCTTTTTCATATTTTGTTTGCTGAAAAGTTATTAAGCTTTGTTGTAGTGGCACAAACTCAACAACTGTTTGCAGTAGAGTTGTCAGTGTTTGCAAACCTTCAGATTGCTTGTTCTGACAGTCCCAAACCCCCCAAAACATTCAGATTTCCTCATTTATGACAAAGATGAGCCGAGCATACTCACATTTGAGATGCTAAAACAAGGAGTGTAAATTACCTCAAACATTTGCAAAATAAACAATACTGAGCCATTTGTCAATGATATTACAGAACTGTGCACACATGGAGCAACATGCCAATAAATAAGTGTTTATAAGCTCTCCTCTGTATTGTATTTCGAGCTTTTCAGCACAGTGCTAGTGGTATACCCAAGATACCATGCCACAACTGCTCATGATATTTTTTTTCATATAGTCACTGCAGTATTTCCCTTCTACAGAAGAAATGGGCTACTTGCAGCATGTAGGTGCACCAGTGGGATGTTCTCCAGCTGAACGTTGTGACTTCTGTTCACATGTGGCCTCCCTGCTGTTTGTTTTTTTCCCTAAGTGTTTATTCTACCTCTTATCTGTGGGTATAGTGTTTGGAGGCTGATTTCATTTATATTGTGCCTTCTGCAGTGAAGATTATGTAACCATATGTGACTGACAGTTGAGGTTGCAGTGGCACAGACACCCGTTAAACCTGATATAGGACGTTTTACAGGTAGTTGACTTGTCACTCTGTTAATGACTGTATTGTGGATACATATGCTTAAAGGTCCGATTTGTAAGAAAGTTGATTTTATAATTATCCCCAACTCGTCAAATACTGTCGATTGTAAGTCAGGTCTTCCGCCATCCCAAAGCATCAATATTTGACGAGTTGGGAATTATTACAAATTGGACCTGTTTTAAAATTCTTTGTTATCATAGTAAATGCTTCAAACCAGTGTTTTTTGGAATCAGGAGTCACTTGGTTTTATCCAATGAACATCAGTGGTAGGCCACATATTTCTGTTGATGGATGTAAAGCTGTGCAGCTTTGTCTAAAATATCGATACATATCGACTGTGAATGTTTTAAAACTATTTCCACAGTACCGATGCACCTGTACCAGCTTCGCTTTCTTGCTCCGTCTACTCTATGACAACGACTGGACCAGCGTTTCCGCTAGAAAAAATTCGTACCCCTCAACGTGACCGGCAGGGTTTCAATTTACCGGACAAATGTTTGAAATTCCGGTCAATCAGAATTTATTTTTAAATTTTTTTTTAACTTCATACCTCAGCCAGGGATATTTCTCTCTCCATTCAGGCCGGAACAATCGAGATTTTTTTTTCTTCTCAGCGGGAGGCTCATCACCTGCCGCCGCCTCCGTGATTTCAGCCTCATCCGTCTCCTTTGAACGAACGTTTTGTTTCAGAAAATAGTTTTTTAAGTTAGCCTGCTTCGACATTTCTCCTGTCCCTCTCGTTTTCCCGCTCACGTTGTTGTTTTTATTGTAGGTACTGCGCGCTTTGCAAGACTGAATAAACAAGTGCTACAAATTTTGTTCCGCATGAAAATAGAAAAATGTTCGTTCCACACATCGCGGGCACTTCGTGTGTGTGTGTGTGTGTGTGTGTGTGTGTGTGTGTGTGTGTGTGTGTGTGTGTGTGTGTGTGTGTGTGTGTGTCTGTCTGTTTTTATTATTGTTATTATTATTATTTTTATGTGTATATATATATATTTTTTTTTATGAGGGAATATTTTCACCGGTCATTTTGACCGGCGGGGTTTGAAAATACCGGACTTCGGCAAATTTTAACGGTCAAAGTCCGGTAATTACCGGACAACGGAAACCCAGGACTGGACAGACACACACAAACACACACAGACACACACACGACTGCAGTGTCCTCATCGGCCCACGATAAATACAGACTCACGCACGACCGCAGTTATACATATGTGTTATTAAAGACAAGGACAAACAGACAAAAGGTTAGTGTTCCCAACTGAAGGATTAGAAGAAGCACTTTGATTTGTCTCTTTTTTTGAGATCTTTGTGCTGGCACCAACACGGACTTTTTTATTATGAAAATCAGCCGGATGTTGAAATCCGGCAGAAATAGAAGCCTTGCGTATCTGCACCGGAAGAGTCCGGACTGCCGGAGCTGTAACGGAGTAGATACGCAACGCAGCGGAGCCAGTGGAAGTGCACACATAGACTAGAGTGAAACCTTTCAGCTCCTCTGCCGTGGAGGAGCGGAGACGTACCGAGCACGTATCTGGTGGAATTTAGGGGTAATGCTTGGCTGTGTGTATGGGGATGCTTCTGGGGAAGGTCCATTTGTTCAGATATCTGAGGCATGCAAAGCTAGCCTGTCGAACCAGAGGTGTAGTGCTACTTGTTTAAGTACCGGAACCTGCACCTTTTTCTAAGGTTAAGGTGGCTTAAGTAAGTTTACATACATGAGTCAACTTAACTGGCCACACAGTCTAATGTTAGACTGTATTTATGAATAGTTTCATCATGTGGAAAATATTACGTTAAGCCAAACACCTAGTAGTATTACGTGATACCATTGATGTCGCAGGGTGTGACTAGCCTGGCATTCAGAAATATAGGCAAAGGAACACAAGAAGTTTACTTATGTTTTGAATGATTTCATTGAGTTTGCTGTGCAAAGCAGCTGAAGTTGCATTGAAAACACCCATTCTGTGGAAGAGTTTCAGGCAGAGGTCAAGTTCATAATAAACTATGTTATGAAAACATAGCCAAATAAAGCCTTAATTTCCTGCTGGTTTAACAGTTTGACAGGCTGGCTTTGAAATATTTGATTCATCACAAGTTAAGAAACCTTCAAAAGAGTGAATGATGAATGAGAGGATGTTTTGCTGCCTTTTCATCTTTAATAGTAAATGTTAGCTTGCTATAGACTAGAGGAAAAAATTAATTCACTGTGCTGCTCAAAGGCTACCGGCAACTGCCTGGAACTTTTAAAGTGGAATGTTTTGGTGCTTGTTACTCAATGCTTTAACTGATGCTGTGAAACAATCACTGCACAAGCTGAACTTGCATTCAAAAGATCCTTTTCTTTATCCATTTCCTCTCAGGGAGGTTTGTTTCTGCTTGCCATCCACAACGTTACTGCTGCATCGCTTCCTGATTTCCCTAACTACGGGGTGGGCGAGGGTTATAACGTGTGTGCATTAATCCTGCATCAAAAAAAATGAACGCCGTTAAGAGGAATTTGTTTTATTGTCGCGCTAACTTTGACAGCCCTAATATTTACACATACAAAATGTGTATCTATGTCCTCCAAACTTTTTCTTTTTGCCATAACACATTTGTCAGAGTGTATTCTGTTGTGATGCTGCAGGTGCTTCAGTAGATTGGGGAAGCGCTGCTTGACTAAAGTTTGTTCTTAATTTGTGTTTGAATCAAAAAGCTTGGTTGACTCATCTAGTATTTGAATTTACCTGTAGCCGATCTGAGCTGTGTCTGTGCTATAGCTGATCTTGCTGTCTCAGGTGTGTGTGTGCGTGCATGTGTATGTGTGCATGCTCGCTTTTGTAAGGCATTGGCTGGTGTCACATGGCATAACACAGGAGATTATCATGTTTTATGTGACATTTCTGAACAAGTTCTAAGCCCTCTTACAGCAAGCTAGATGTAATTACATGGCACACATCATTTTGTAGTGTTTGGCATCGGTGACAAAATCGTAAATGACAATATTTGACCTAATACCTTGATGGATAATGATCCTACTATGGAGAGGGACACGGGTACCAGAAGTGTTTTGCCTTATTCTGTATTTCCTTTATTGGGGGCTGGTCAGATTTGCAAATCGGAGCGGTAGCAAATTCAACACACTTTTCTCAACACAGTTGGGAACAAAACATGGCATCATAGTGGTTAATCAAAGCTTTCAGTTTTCTCACCACTTTTATCTTTAGCTTTCACCCGGCGTTCCTCAGGCTCACGGATTGGATGTTTTTAGACACACCTCTTAGGTTTTTATGTACCCAGGCTTGTGCTTTCAAGTCTTTATCAAAGACCCAGATGTTTTCTACTGTCCTCAATATTTTGTTTTTATGATTTAACCATTAGACTTTCATGCCAATCAAAGCCCTTAGAAGTACTCCAACTGTGAGTCATGAAACATTGTGAATGGGAAAAATGAATAAGACTTTTACGTCAAGAAACCAGGGATTCCCAAAATAACTCCTCCCACGTCGCAAACTGTGTTGGTGCTTTCAGGTGATAGTTAATCTGTGTGTATGTATGTGTGTCTGTGACTTACTGTAGCTTGTCAGCATACCTGATCTTTTTCTTACTGTCCTGGCACATCAGCAGCAGCGCATGTCCAGCGAATAAAACTCATCTCGTCCTCACAAGAATGACAGCTGTTCCTGCTGGCCTGATGCAGGAGTGTGTGTGAGCGTGAGTGAGAGAGGCAGAGAGTGACTCACTGGCTCTGTAGCAGTGAGGTAATTCTAGATCTGTTACTAATGCCAAAGGGAGTCCCTGCTTGCTTTACGGCTCTTTGTGTCTGCCTGTGTGTGTGTGTGTACGCATGATGCACATCTATGTCTGCATGTTAAACACAAGGTCTGAGGCTTTGTGTGTGTAGTTTGATTTTGTCTCTGCCCCGATATCCAGCTCTGTGTGGATTCTCCATGGTAACAAGCTGCAGAGCTGCACTGTTACTCAGTGGTTTTTCCTGCTGTGGAAAATAGGTGACTGCCAAAGTAAAAGAAATTACAACATTAACCCCCAAAAGAAACGTTCATATGTTGTTTTTTGTTTTATTCAGGGAGGAAATTTTGGGCCAAGGCTGGCTGTTACACAGAATCCCAGTGATATTTCAGCAATTGTATCGAACAAAATGTCCTTTGTTATTATACGTAGTGTGGCGTCTCTATAACCATCTAACAATTTTACTTTAAATCCAGAAATGTTATAAAATGCAGCTCATTAAGTCCGGAGTATGTGCAGCATAGGTTCAAGGGACAGCAAAGTACAGTCAGTGGGGGAATTGTGTCAGCAAGCAGACGTGTTCCTCTGAAGAGTTATATTAACAACCAAGGACTAGGGCTGAACGATTTTAGGAAAAGATCTAATTGCGATTTTTCTGGCAGATATTTCGATTTGATTCACGATTTCCTTCAAATCAAGCTTCAGTGCAATATTCACAATGTACAGTAACATTAAAACATTAAATGCTATTACTCTAATGCAAGGATGAAAACTAAAGTTAAAAATAGCTTCCAAATGTATTTATTAATGGATATTATATATTAGATATTTATATATGGAGATACACTGGCAAAAGATGCTGTAATTGTAGTCTGTTTGCTACAGTGGGCCTGAGTATCATTTTCACCGGACTTTTCAACGGACGTTTTCGTCATGCACTTGTCATGCAAATGCCTGTGGTGATTTTTCAAATGCCAGTATAAATTGGTTGCGTTTCCGCTGGATGTTGCAACTTTAGCGCGACAGGTTTTGCACAGTACCTGTTTCTGGTGCACGTCTGCAGCCTCAAACCCCAAATACTCCCAAATGACCGACGTGCTGTTTTTCTTGGGGATTAAATCCCCTAACTCCGCTTCTGGTCCAGCTGAAGCCATTTCAGAACACGTTAAGGAGCAGGTTAATACTGATTGGTTAGCGTGACCTGTCCAAGAGTAGCATGCCGCTTCTGATTGGTGAGCTTGGCAGGATTGTAGGGAGACGGCATGTATGTGTAAAATAGTTGACGCAACAGATCCTGGGTCAGCCAGGAGCGCTGCAAAAACTGCAGCTTTGGCGATCACATGATCGCGTTGTCTGAAATCGCAATTTCGATCAGAAAACGATAAATCATTCAGCCCTACCAAGGACAGATCAATAGTTGATCCTTCGCTCTGACTAGAGCTTTTCTTGAATCTAAAAATTTGTCCCTGAATCAGAAGACTTGTTTGTCTTAGCTTAACATGAGAGCACTTTGTAAACAAACCACAAGAACTAAACCAAAATGAGTCAGATGGCATCTGCACCTGAAGCCAAACCAACCCAAACCTGAGAATGTGGGAACACGTGGTTTCCTCTGTTACCTTATCTAGCTCTGAGCCAGATGGGAGTCCCTCTCATTAAAAGTTTATTGGCTCCTAATGAGTACATTCTAAACTTCCATTGGCTTGTTCACTCAGGTATTACACAGTTCGTATAACCTTTCTCTTTTGGAACAGTGACATTGATTTACTTTGTGTTGTCAGTGATGCAGATATGCATAAACAGCCTACAGTTGCCTTAAAATGAATTTGGTATTCACAGTAGGCAAAGTATGACTGGAGCAGGGTTGCAACGATATTAATATTTTCATGGTACAATAACCATCTCCGAAAATATCCCGCTATATGGTATTACACAATTTGTATTATTGTTGACCTTTTTAATGGAATGAAAATAATAATAATAATAATAATAATAATAATAATAATGTTAATATCACAGACATGAAAGTTGTTATAAACTTGAAATATTTTTTAATAACAAACATGTGGTAGGTATCAATACAGTTGATCAGGAAATGTACACGATATGATAATTTGCATTTATTAAACAGTGTACTGCTGAACCCCCGAATGCCGACAGGAAACAAATGTTAGATTCACCTCAGTATTGACGTGTGGATGTACTCGGCTATTGAGAGCAGTTACATTTCACCAAGTGTGATTAGCTCTTCCAAAATGTTGTTAAATGGCAAATCTTTGGCGGGTCAAGTGATGTTTCTTTTCATTGCTAATGACGACTTTATGTAATCAAAGCACGTAAGGAAAGAAAATATTTTGTGCCTTTTATTTTGACCCTGCTTCTGCGACTTGTATCGGATTAGTACAAGCTGGACTGTGAAAGGGTTTGAGAGCTGGAGTCATTTCATATGGAAATGTGGACTTGTGCTTGGCTCTATTGTAGTGTGTTTTACAACCTCACTGCCATGGTGTGCTTTTTATGTTTCCTACTCACTAGTCTTGTTGTTTCTCTTACTCCCTTGATTTCAGCTCAGTGATGCATCTTGAGCATGAATCATTTTAGACATTTGCATCGCTAAAGTGTGTGGAGGATCTAAATAATCTGACCCCCCACCCGCTTTCTTCCCCCTTTTTAAACCACTGGCTGTAGGTGATGAAGTGTTTGGGTCTCGGTGGTGAACTGCTGCTTGGTCCAGATGGCTCATTGTTGTATCTGCTGCCCTGCCCCTTTAATAACACAGTCTTGGCATTGGCTAGTGTCACTAGTGCTGTTTTTATAGCTCACAATGTGTATATGTGCCACAGCAGGTCGTCTTTGTGCCCACATATTTTGTGCTGCTGATGTTCTGACTGCATTAAGTTTATATTGTCTGGTGATAATGTGAACAGATGTAGTGTGACGGTGGTGAAGAGAACACAGCAGCAGTGTGTCTCCTGTGCTTCCACAGTGGTAGCTAAGCCAGAATTGAGGACAAAACCAGCATATGCATTGTGAATATGGATGCACGATATGGTTATCTTTCAACCAATACCGATGATTACTAGGGCTGAAAGATTTGGGAAAAAAATCATAGTTGCAATTTTTCGGACCAATATTGCAATTCGATTTGCGCTTTTTTTGCGCTTTCTTTTTTCTTCTTTTTTTTTTTTTTCTTTTTCGAGCTTCAGTTCAATATTCACTTTGTAATAGATTTAAAACGTGATGGAGCATTGCCATATTGATATCACCATCAAAACATTAACTGGTATATATTCTCATGAAAAGACAAGAACTTAATGATATGTTTATTATTATTTTTAATTAGCGTAGAACATATAACAATCAAACACACAATAATCACAAAAGTTGTATATTAATTAATATAACAAATAAATTCCAATAAGAGAATTGTAAGTAGGGCTGCCCGATAAATCGAATTTTCATCGTCATCGCGATATGAACATGTGCGATAAACACATCGCAAAAGACTGCCTGACACGCGATGAATAAGAAAAATCATTTTGTTTACATGCGCCATGCATGCACCGTGAGCATGCCAACATTAAGCCTATCAGACGGAGCCCTGTTTACAAAGGCCAATCAGATGAAGCCCCAGCTAGCCGTTAGCTACCCTGACAAAATTAATCGGCATCAGCTGGTGGTGATTGCCAGGTTATGATGGCTGAGGGAGGAGAAAAAAGCGATGACAATGGTCGACGAAGGCCTTGTGGTGAAAAGAAACAGCACTTCTGCTATATGAACTTATTTTGGATTCAGGAGAGACGACGTTGTAACGTGGGCTGGTGAAGGGGAAGGTGATGGTCCACTTTAGTGCGGTTGCTCCGGTTACTCAAGAGACGGCAGGCAACATGTGGGGGTTTCCGCACGGCACTTTATTCATAACACTGACCGCACCATGCCAGGTCTCTACGGCACTAATGTTACAGGCATACATGCAAATGAACACAGGCCGAGGTTCTTCTACCAACACTTCACAAAATAAAAAGGGAAGTCTTCGCTCTGTTAGCGGTATCCTTTCTCATGAGGAGCGGAAGTACACCTGCTCTTCTTCATCGTACAGGTTACATTACCCACTAAACAAAAGAGGCGCCAACTAGTGCCACTACATTAAATAACTGACTGTTACAACGTGTTACAATGACAGGTACTGTGTGAGCACATCAGCACATCTGGGAATGTGGTAACAACCTAACAAAGTTAACATGCTGGTTTTCTTGGCCAAGAACTTGTGTTAAGGGAATAACTAAGGTTGTAACTTGCCCTAACGGGTATTTTTTCCTGATTTTATTTTCTCTTGATTTAGTGGGCTGGCCCTACTCTATTTCAGTTTTGTCCCTCATACTATAGATCTCTGCACCTTGTTAGGCAGAGTCAAGGGCCTTGATGATTGTGATGAGAGATATTACAGTTCATTTAAAGTGCCATGTTTAATTTATATTTATTTAATTATTCAAGTTGTTTCCCCCTGGATGTTTTATTTATTTCAACTCTGCATGGTAAGAGATGTTTTGGTTGAGTTTGCAAGAAAATAGTTTAAAGGGAGCAGGGGAAATTAAACTTTAATTTCATATAGGTATAATGTCTTATTTAAATTAATGTTCTGCTTAATTGGTTGGGTATTCATGTGCAGTTTGTTCAATAAAAGCATGTTCGAAATAATTTATTTCATTCTTTATTCAGTAGACATTGGCTATTCAATGTTTGGGGTCTATGTTAGCAGTGTACCTATTAATGCGGAAACATTATTATTAACTGTATAGTTAATAATATGCAAACTTCAATATTTGTTTACTTATCGCAAGTTATATCGTCATCGCAATATTGAACAGTGTTATCGCACATCGCAGATTTTCCTCATATCGTGCAGGCCTAATTGTAAGACATTTCTATAAATAATTAATAAGACACTAAAATGCGTCAGGCTCAGGAGCTGCATCTAAATACTGCACATTCTGCAATCAAGTTAAATAAAGTATTAATAACCAATTTTAAAGGTGCATACTACCACCTGCTTGTTATATTTATCGGCTATTATTTCACAGACATGCCATTAATATAAATTTCCCAATATTGGGCCAATAATCTGTTGACTCAATATAATGTGCATCTCTATTACAAATGCCTGTTCCAGATGAGGACATTGTCATTAGCAGAGTAAACAATTAGTTTATCAACAGAAAATTAACTGCAAACTATTTTGATAACCAATTAAGTCATCTGTCATGCAAAACTGCCAACAGTTTTCTGGTTTTAGTTTCTTAAGATAATTGTAAGTTGCAGCCCTAAAATGAGATCTGAGATCAACTTCCTAGCCCAACTTGATGCCATGCAGAAGAATGGCTAGGAAGGACGTTTTTTTATTTCTTTGTAGCTTCTCAGGTAATGCTACTGTCAGTAGTGCGTTTCAAAACAGACAACTATGGTGACAAAAGGTTTGTGCAAGTGGTCCATGCAATAGTACAATGATATGCGGCTATTTAAATGTTAGAATTGCGGTGTTTTACTTTCCGTTTGTGATCGAATCACCCAGCATGCTGTTTTAGTGCTACGTGTGAACTGGGCCAACATCTTTGTCTCTGTGTGCACTTAGCTAGCTATCACTTTCTCTCCTGCTGACAGACAGATTCTGGCTCACAGTCATATTTTGGTTTCACTTGGTCTTCTTTTCCTGGCTGGCTCAGTTTTCGTGTGTGTGTTTTTGGAGAGGAAGAGGGAGCCAGGGTGTGTGCCGGATTGAGTCTGTGAAAGAAAGGAGCAAAGGGTTACATAGCTAGACTGATTCTACAAAGTAACACGTTAACATTTGACCCATCATGAGGGGTGTAGTCCTCTGAAGAACGACATCATATTGTTTTGATCTGCAAAGTGTGGTTTTTGGGCAAATCTATAATTTTGCAAAAGCCCGAACTCAGTGGTAAGATCCACCACACTTCCCAGGGGTTTACAAATTTCTCAAATTCAGCCATTTGAGGTTACTTAGTGTGATAAATATACATATTACATTGTGGCAAACAGCAACAGGGTAAGTAAAAAAAAAAAAAAAAAGATAGAATGAAAAGAAGAGAGGCAGTGAGAAAGTGAGGTATGGTGTCAACGAGGGCAGCTGCTGGTACAGCCTGCAGCCAGACAAGGCTGAAATCTGAGACTTGCACAACCACAGAGCCGGGCAGAGGGAGGGGGCCGAGAGAAAGAAAGACAAGTTGGAGAAGAAGAGAGAGAATGTCCATGGAGGAGAAAGAAGGCAAAATATGCAGGCTCAGGGCAAAGCAAGCATGGAAGATAGTGTGGCGGAGGAGGGGAAAATGGACACAGATACTGACATGAAAGATGAAGTGTAGCAAGGCAAATAAAATTAGTAACAGTCAAGTCAAGGTCTGTGTGAAAGAGAAATGATGTGTTGCGGAGAAGAAGGGGTTATGTGTTTGGGCTGGGAGCCACTGAGAGAGAAAGGGGAAGGGTGAGAGAGTGAGCATGCTCAGTTTGGACTGACATTGGATGCCGGCTTAGCTTTTCTCCGTCATGCACACAAACACACCCAGCAGCAGTGACCACCTACCACACTCCAGGGGACAGAAAGAACATGGCTTAAGAGGAAAAGCCAGAGGGAGAGAGACTTTGTTTGGGACTTTCCCTTGTGTTCCTCTCTCGCTAGCTACAGCCGTCTCCACTTCCACCAGGAAACCCAGAGAGAGCAGGGCTTTGTTTTCCAGTCGCCAAAGGATTATTCTTCCAGCAACTGCTGTACACCACACACTATTTGTTTTTCATAGAAACCTGCCCTCCTTTAGCCGGAAGTGTGCTTTTGTGCCGCAAGCCTGCAATTTTGGAAAATAGGTTTTGGAAGTAGATATACCTGTTGTTGTTGTTTTTTTTTCTCTTCTCTTGAAAAGCAGTGCAGTGATACAGCGCCAAACCGACCCTGAAGATCTGGCAGCAGGAAAAACAAAGGTGGAACTTGTAAAAGGATAATTATCCATTGTTGGAGAGAATCTACAGTGACTTTGCTAAACTGTCTCATGTTGCCTTTAGTTCCTAGTAGCTGACTGGGAGCAGCAGGGGAGTGGCAGGCTGACCACACACTGACGGACTGCTGACAGACTGTTGACTTAATTTTAGTTTGACTGGTTCTCTGTGTTGCAGCATAAGCACCTAGCAACCTGCCTGGTGTTCCTCTTTAGTTCTCTGATGGATGCCTTTTTTGCATGCTGTTCCTGTGACAGAGGGACTTTGGAGTTTAAAATGTGATATTTTTGTTTTTTGGATTCCATGGACACAGACATAATCACTCTTCCTCCTCCTCCTTTTGTCCCATCCCCTCGTGGGCTGTTATTTTTCCGGCTATTAAGCATCTCCATTGGCTGTTTGTCTGGACTCAGCCCCGCATTCTTTCATTACAGCTTTCCCCACACCCTCATGAGCTTTGCTCCCTAAATTGGGGACCAGGAGGGAAAAATGTGATCCTCTGTTTCGTGGTGTGTTTCGGGCAGCTGCAACAGTGTGTGGTTTCCATGGAAAACAGCAGAGAAATATGGAGCTGAGGGGCTGCATGAATGCTCTATCCCTATGTCTCTGGTCCAAGTGAAATCAAAGCCGGCTTGCGTAGCACTGCAAGTTCCGCCCTGGTACTCCTTGTTCAGACTCTTCTCGTGTGTAGCCACAAGGAACACACACAGGACTAAAGGTGAATGAGCGTTTACAAGATAATGCACACGAACGCGCACTTACGTGTGGAAACATTTACACCCTTTCTGCTTATAGGTGTAATGTGTTGCCTGCACTGGTCCTTTTTAGCTGCAGCCAAGGTGTTGTAAAATGTCGTAAATTCCTGAGCTGAGTCCAGCTGCAGCTGTGTGTGTGTCAGGTTGATAAATTGATACTTTGTGTGCAGGGAGCTTGGCTAGCAAAAGTGTTCGTACTGTATGTCGAATAGCTTGTGTGTGGGTGAGTACAGAAGACTCATTAAGCAAGCGTGGCTGTGTGCATTGTGAATTATGTGTGCGAACACTGCACAACGTGTGTGTGACTGAGAAAAGAGTGGGCCATGAGTTGAGAACAAAGAATGGCATGTTTGTGTTGAAGCCCAGCTTGTTTTCCGCCTCCCCCTCCACTCGTGCTTCTCCTCAGCCTTTTTGTATCATGTGAATGTATGTGTTTATGTTTTGTCTAAGGCAAGTTGGCGCTTGCCACAGAATAATTTGTGTGACTTAAACGTCTTTCAGGATAAAATGCCTACATACCCCCCTTTTTAAAGCATTTGAGAAGCCAGAAACTGCTCCCTGGAGATGCGTCTCTGCTGTGAAAGACAAATACTTTGTACTTTGAAATAGATCAGATGACCTCTTCAGAAATAGTGGAGACTTGTTGAAAATGGGATCCTTCTAAGTGTTTGATAAGCAGAAGTCTTGATGCATCCAAATCAATCTCTCTCGTTCCTGGACGGATGCTTCGATGTGTGTTGCTCCATTAGCCCAACAGTGGCTACATCTACATGCACTCCGTAATTCTTCAATGACAGTGTTCACACAAACATGATTGCTTGATGTCATCATTCTTCCTGTTCATAGTGGCTATAAAGACATGCCTTCCTAATGCACTTTCAATTGAAGCAATGGAGGAACAAAATCCACATTGTTAATAAGGTATTCAAAAGTTTATGAAGCTCATTTGAGGCTTTGGATATCCGAACGAACAAATAAAGTGCATGTATTCACCAGTTTTAGTATGACATTGCCTCTTTGTGTTTCTCTGAACAGTGGACAGTCTCTCTGTTGAGCTGTAGTGGTGTGATGGTAACAAAAAGAGAGGATTTTGTACTAGAAAGAAAAAAGACTGTGGCAGATACCCACTTGTCTTGTCTAACTCAGACTGCAGAAGCCTCTTTTAACTTTTATAAATGTTTGAATACATTAGGAAGGGGGTTCTTAAATGTCTGTATAAACAGGAGGGATGGTTACAGCAAGCAAAGTCTGTTTCAGTGTTCATATGGATACCGTACTATAATTTTAATAGAATTGTGAAGCTGTCCTTTTTAAGACTGTGTTCTAGAAAGGTCGATCAGAGTTTGAGGCAGATCTCGCCTGAAGCAGAAGCGCCGTGTTTAATATGCTGCAGCTAGGGAAAGCCACCTATAGTACAATGCACAAGATTTCACCAACGTCAGCACATTTAGCAAACACATAAATGATGTAACAGACGGGGCGACAATACTGACACATGTAACTGGTGTCATGTGTTTCATGACTGGAGTCACAGAAAGTTTTTTATTATGGGAATGTCAGGGAGAATGTAGGACTACAAGAGTAGTTTGGAAACCTTTCAAAGCATCGGGAAGCATATAAAAAAACTTTACTACTGTATTTTAGTCACAGCCCGTATTTTCAGTTCTTATCTAATCAGGAACATAGTCTAAAATGATTCAAAATTTCCCATGTATAAGTCACTCTTCAATATTTGAATACTATATATGGCCAAAATTTTATGTGCAAGTGCGGAAAATATTTTAATTCATTGCTGTTGAGACCACCATTATTTTCTAACATCTTAGTTTTTCTTTAATAATCAGTCTCGAACTGGATTTATTTGACTTCACATTTCATCCATACATAGTTGCTGTGTGTAATACATTGGCTTAAAGCAGTTTTACTACAATCTGTTTATATTGGCTTAAACATATGACCCCAATTCCAAAATGGGACCCCGTGTAAAACAAATTAAACAGAATTTGGAGATTTGCTAATAATTTTGACATGTACTCAATTGACAACAGTATAAGACAGTATATGTAATGTTTCACCTTTTAATGATTTTTGTAAATATGTACTTATTCTAAATTTGATCCCAGAAACACGTTTCAAACAAGTTTGGATAAGAGCAACAAAACTCAAGGAAAGTTGTGGATGGCATTGTGTCTTTAGTCACGTTTTACCAACTTTCTTGGTATCAGGGTTGAGGATCAAGCTAAAGATGTTTCCCCTTAAAACACACTGACGACAAATTAAACAATCAAAGAGCTAGAGTTTAGTCTCTCACAGTGCAGCAAATTGGTGTGTTGGCAATACTAACATGGGCATTGTCTCACTATTTTTCTGAGGAGATTGTGAAGGCGATGTGTGTAATGTTTACATGAGATCCAACTTTCTTACATGACGGCCTCAAGTCACATGAGTTGACTATTTGTGTGCATGTAAACTTGCAGTGGTGGTAAAAGGGCTTTTCTTCAATGAATGCTGTGTTATCTTTTCAGTTTGTACAACCACATATTGACTTCAGAAGACATGCAGGTAAACCCTGTTTAGAAAATAGACTTTGAGGTTTGTCCACTGTGTTTTTATAACAGTGTTGCGAGTGGAAACTGGTGATCTCCTTCAGTTGGTAGTGTACACAAATTGACATGTTGTAATTGACTTGTTGCTTTTCACATCCAAAACTTGTAACAGTGATCTTATATTTTGGACTATATGTGCATCTACTGAGGCTGGATTCTGATATTGAATGCATCATGAGACCGTTTCCCACTGTGTCTTGAAGCAGTGTGTGTGTATTTCTTCATTATTCCTGTTACTATTAGCAGAGAACAGCTTTTCTGCAGCAGGTTGGCTTATAGGTTGCAGTGGATGCGAAAAGAGTGAGAGCGTCATTAGACCTAAGTGTGCTAAAACATAGCATTAGGACTTTTCAAGGGGCGATGCTACAAACCTGGAGCTAATCCTGCTTCAGAGCTGGGCTAGCAAGCACTTGGCTTAAATTGGGGTTAGCCCACGTTGGCCAGAATTGTACCAGTGTGAACGCTTTTGTACAGACTGGCTATACAACGTATGTGGACCGTTCATCAGGTAGCTGCTGCAACACTAAGCTTCCATTGTAATCAATGAAACTGGCTACACCAGGTATAAGAGCAATTTCTAAGTGATGCATACGTGCCATAGAGATCCACTCTCCACGTGTAAAATAGGCCGGCCTTCCTTTTTAATATTTTAATGGTGTGGTGTGTGCGGCCCTTTCATTCAGAAATAGGTCATACATAGCACTAGTTTGTTAAATTAAACAAACAGTATACAAGAAATTACTCTAGCCGACAGTGAGCTTCTGACAGTTTATATTATTTATTGTTTCCTGTCAACTGCGTCCTTTGATAGTAGCTGACGAGAGAGATTGATAGCAGCTTCTACGCTTGGGGCCTTGATCATCTTGTTGGCATTTAACTAACAGCTGATGTTTGCTTAGTAATTTAATCTAGCTTACTGCATCCACTCATGTTACGCAAAATTGGTGAACAGTTTTAGCTTTACAGCACTTTTACTGTGTCCAAAAACTGAAGACGCAACCCTAAAACTGAAAGCTGTGACTCACACAGCCCTACACCGTACGTGCGCTGCAGGTGTAGCCAGTAAAAACACATATGCCACATCACATCAGCTTCATGAACTGTCCACATGTGTTCGATGTAGCCAGAGCGTTAGCCTGGGGCTAAGAACGTTCTCAGAATGCTTTTAGCTGTGGTGTCGTGGGACTGCTACTTAAAATTGAGCATGAATGCTAGAACTGAACTAGCATATAAGAACTGTGGTAAAGCATATCTGCACATCTAAGCGAAATCTAAGGATAAATTAGCATTATCTTTGGTGATGACTTCCTATAGAGTAAGCACTTAGCTTATCAAACTGTGTTGGTGAAAAGAGTTCAACCAGCTGGCAGCCACTTCTGGAGAATGATGGTCTTGCATCAGCATATTATGATCCTGACACAGACACAAACCTGACTAAACTGATGGATGGAGCTTTATCTGCTTTATGAAATATAAATTAACAGTAATGGGAAAACAGTTTGGAGACAGCACAGTAGGAATCGATGATTTTAGAAGCCTACTCTTATTTACGTTGCATTAGCAGCTCAGTAAGTGGCTTAAATTGCTTGAATGAGCATTTTGCTTCGTCAGTGGAAGTGCACCAGGCGGGCAGTGCCCTTCCTCACCTCTTATAGCCTGTTGGCCCAGCAGACACGGCTCCCATAAACATTAGATTGTGTCATCATGTAAATCAGATCTGCTTCATATATGAACCGACCGGAGCAAGTGTCACACCCACTGTCAGAGGTGACAGAACCAGGCCAGTGAATGAAGATGTACGTTTACCACAAAGGACGCCATATTTAACTCGCTGTCTCTGACTTCATGGTTATTGGGGGTTTATTGTTGGGATGTTATTAGTTGGTTTGATTCTCGGCCAGTATTTTCTAGCTTTGCTCCTCAGTCATGTTTGTTTACCTTCTTTTTTCTCTCTTTTCAGAGGTCCCCACATTTCAAGAGAAGACGAAAGCCTTATTTGGAAATCTTATGGACGAAGGTGGGTATCTATGTTTCTGTTGGTGTTTTTTCCACCCTTTGCATCAGTCTTCCTGTCAGTCTACAGTTGTGCTTGAAGACAATGGTTCCCAAATTGTTTTCAGTGGATAATTTCACTGGGTGTGTCCTGATCTGTGTGTCGTGGCTGTTGCTTGACTTCTTTCCTGTTTGTGGATTTGAAGCTCCCAGTTTGCTCTAGTTGGGGAGCGTGTTGCACCATTTATTCTCTCTCCAACACAGAAAGGGGTGTGGAACGTGACATGTCTGTCTGCTGCTACCTTTTTATTCAGCCTTTTTGTTAGCTACAACTAGGACTTGATGCTCCATCCGTTCCCCTTCACTGTTGCGTTGCTCCTTCTGAACTCTTAAGGACCGTCTGCACAGTCATTGTTTGTTCTCCTCTTTCTGTCCTCATCCTTCCCTCCACCTCCTTGACACAGCGCAGTATGTGCTCATTGCCCTCTCTCTATCTGGTTAGCTGACTCACTCTCTCTCCTCAGCCCCTCTGAGCTCATGGTTTCTCTACCTTCTCTCGCACCTTTCTTGTTCCTTTTTGTTGAATGTATAATTTGGTTATAAAGACTCTCTGGGGAAGTATCATTCATAATGAGTTGCTAGTTCTTTTTAGTGTCCACATTGTAAAAACTAAAACCCAGAAGCCTTGTAAACTGTAAACTCAGACTGTAAAATCCTTCTAAGGTACCTGCTAACAACAACTGGGCCATGTTTGTCTTTACTTTACCACTGTCAGTTCTACCGTTGGTGGCATTTTACCCAAGAGTGTGTATAGCTCAGGCAGTCAAAAGCAAAGTGTTCATCACATCAATGGCAACTACACTGCCTTTTTTAAGGTCTGTGTGCACCAGTGAAAAGCAGTGGTTGATGATCTCTAATCATAAATTGACATTTTAACATAACCTGAATCACATAAAACCCTCATGGTTGAATTAAAACAATGCTTTATATTCACTCATGCTGGGATTGGGTGTGGCATCTCAAACATTTCCTCACTGTGAGGCTGCAGTGTTGATCTATTTCAGTCAAATATGTTTAGCCATACAGTAATGCTGCTGACTGAGCTGCAGTCAGTATTGTTGTTATATACTGTATCCAATTCATCTTTTCTAGGCTACTTTTACCTTTTTACATTTGAGTGTCATGGTTCCAGTGTGTCTAAATTGGCAGACTGGCACATTGAAATTTCTCTCCGACATCCTTTGACACTAGTTGTTTTCAAGTGGTCACACACATCATAAGATGGCACTGCAGTGTTTGAAAAGCAGGCCCAATCAGCCACACCCAAAACCACCCAAATTTCCTCACACAGCTGGCAGAAAGCATCCACTCGTAGAAAATGACTAGTCAATGAATCCTTATTGGATATGAAAGAATTTTAGAAACTTTAAGACATCTGTGTATTGAGTTGCAAAGATATAGACTGAAGTTAGCATGTTAATCAGCTAGCACCAACAGGTCTAAAGTTCCTTTCCTAGTGGTGTAAACACCAGCACTCCCCTGGTTCTCCAAACTTCCAGTTTGAGCTACCAGCTGCATGGCTAGCTGAGCTAACTATCTAATGCTAGCCATGGTAAGCAACAAGTAGCGGTTACTCTAGCAATTGCTGAGCCCTATTTGTTTTTAATTCAGCAGGTGGTCAATTCTAACATATTGCAGCTTTAAGCAAAGGGATATTCCTTTCTTCCAAATACAGCAGGTATCCTTTTATAACGGGTTTTCTAACACGTTGCTACATCTCACATGGACATAAAGTAATGATTTAAGGGTATGGTATGGGTCAGTTGTAACTATAAGGTTGTGCTGGTAGTAGTGCTGTGGGATATGGACAAAATTTTATATCTTGATATAGCTAATTTTATATCCCGATAATGAAATATATCCCGATATAGTATTTTTTCTTAGAATTATATATATATATATATATATTCAAATCAATCACATCTCAGCACTATTTTTGATAACCATGTGAATGAAAGGCAAATGAATGGCACTTTCACCTTTTATTTGTGACTTTTTGCAGGACTGTCACAACAAATAAAAATTTGTAAACAAAAATTATTCCAAGCTTTTATGTAAATATAAAAAAATAACGATCTTTTACCGGGTAGGACAGCCAGTAGGTCTCGCGGCCGGGTTCTGCTTCTGTATCCGCGTCTGATGTAACGTAACTAGTAACGTTATTTTCGTCTTCCATTGCGCTCTCCTCTGTCTCCGCCATGCTGCTTTGCCTCTGTTGACTCCCGGGGGACCAGTGCCGTAAACGAGTCCTTGCGGGTGACGTAAAAATGCTACCACAAAGCAGTAGCGTTGCTGCAGTTACATTCGCCTTCATACAATGAACTTGTTTTGAACTCAAAATTTGGATATCCAACGGTCATTCCGACGTTGAGTTGTGCTTTACACGGCGTATTAAATCACAACCGTAGTGTACGTTAACGTTAGTGTAGCAACAGTGCTAAACAAGTAGCCTACACATTAAAATTACGATATAAACAACAGAGGGTTATATCCTACGGTAGACATTTTTATATCGCACTACGATATATATCGTAATATCGCACAGCTCTAGCTGGTAGTGTGAGCAGAACAGAGTCCGTGTTAAAAATTACACATAATCTATTGATATTACACATAAGCACATAGCAAAAGCTATATTTTGTATTTCTTGAAAATGAATAATGCACTAACATTAGTACAGTGAGAGAAGAATGATTAAAAAAAATTTAATTATTAAGCTTGCTAAAAACACGGACAAAAACACACTGCAAGTTTCAAACTTCTATTTTTTTTTTTCCATGGGTACCCAGTACTTGGCATTAAGTACCTGGTTCTTATTTGGAACCGAGTTTCGGTTCCTAACCCTAGCCACCAGTTCTGATGATTTCATTGTCTTGGAGCTGTATTTGCCAGGCCTATGACTGTCTGTGTGAAGCTACCCTGTGTTAGCTATTTCAGTCCTGCATGCTAGCTGACTGTGACCCTGGCCTTCACCAGGCTAAATGTCCTCAGCTAATTTAGTCCCACTGCTCTTTGCTGCTGCTAGCATGCATGCTAGCCAGCTAAGAAGTTCTATTAATAGCTGGCATTATCTCCATCACAGCAGATGTGTTTAGAAGCCAGCAGGCTGCGTTACAGCCAGCTAATGCTATCTCTCATTAGGTCCAGTCTTCTGCAGTTGGCATGTGTGTGCATGTGCGCATGCAGAAAAGCTTTGGCCCAGCAGATGCACCGGCAGTGCTGCCAGCTACCAGGCTAGATGTAAAAGGGATGCTTATGCAAGGAGTGATGATGTAGATAAAAGCATCGCATTTGGTAATCATGACTATTGGGGTTTAAATGTTAACAGGAAAAAACAAATAACTGAATTTTTAAAAGGCTTCTTCAGTAGAAGCACTGGGACTAATTACTTGCTTCATAGTACTGTGTGTAGAAAACTAACATGGATCAAACTGTTCTTTTTAAAGCTTTTAAAAAAAGGTTAACTGCTAGTCATCAAAAATGGGTATAAAGACAGACGGGTCCTGGTACACATGCAACAGGTTTCGAAAATGACACGTCAATGTGAAAATGTCGTAAGACCACCTACGATGTTCCCTGACTCAGTATTCTCTATCGTTTTAAACTGTTAAATTAGCTGCAGTGTCAGGCAGATTGAGCAGCCTCGACCAAAGCTTTGGCAGCATTTTGTAGGTGGGTGTTAATTTCCCAGCTGTTGTATTGTCTGTCTACATATTGCACTCCCTCTCCACCTGATTCTCTTCACCTCCCACACATACTATCCTCTCTTTTCTCCATATTTGCTCCTCCGTTGTAGGTCTCCCGGTGCTGCGTCTGTCTGTGGGTGGGGCTATATACAGGATGAACTATGCCAGGTAGCAGAGTAGGTGGGGATGCAGGCATGCACAGTCATCCTACACAGCACAGAAAAGACCTGACATGAAAGGCTCATCTTCCTGTCTTCTCCTCCTGTTTTTGAAAGCTCTACACCCACACTGTGCTGTCCACTCTTTGCTTATAACACACTTTTCACTCCTCTCCTCTCCTCCTCCGTTGTCCTCATCCTCATCTTTTCATGTTCCATTTGTTTCTAGCTCTTTGTCCATCTCTGACGTACTTGCCCTGCCTGGTTCTCAACTTTGCTGTCTCATTCCTCCTCCTTTCCTGCTCCTCCCTCCTTTTTTCATCATATCCTCCTCCCTCCTCCTTTCATCTTCAATAGCTCTGCCTCTGTCCCCGTTCCTGAACACATACCTATTCTCCTGCCAATCATTTTTACTCCCCTCTTTTCTCCCCTCTCCTTTTCTCTGCTCCACAGGCCATCCCATACTTAACCACAAACCTGTTACCAAGGCAACTGCACAGCACGATAGGAAACAGCAGCTCCACACACACACACGCACACCACATCTGAGTTCACTTTGCTGTCTGGCGGTTCTTTTTTTATGTATGTGACTAAGAGAGTCTGTGCTGCTCTGGCTTGGTGCTGGGACAATAATAGACATGTAGTACACAGTAGGCTCAGACCATAGAGAGGCTGTCAGGCAGGCAGAGGACACTGACGTGTACATGGCTCATTCCTCATGTGGTGCCATTGAAAGGTGGTTTAACCCTCCCATAAGAGTTAATGGTTTGAAGCTCTGTGGTTACACATGTGACATAGCCTGGCTGGTCTACAGTGATTGAAACAAGTGGGTTACCGCACTGATTGTTGGCAGTAAGGCAGTGATGCTGTTTGCGACTGCATGATCATTGATTTTACATATAAAAATGTGATGAATCAATGAATAATGTAAGCGTAGATCAGATACTTTATTCTGAAAAGTGAGATTTTTCTACAGCCAACACACAGCAGATTCTGGCTCTGCTTGACATTTGATAGCTGCAAGGTGAGCATCACTGATGAGATAAGAATAGATTAGCTTAGCATGTACCTGCATGTCGTCATGTAAACAATGGTCGAACTGCTAAAAGCGAACAATGAGCATGACAAGACTTGATCACTGGGGGCTACATTTGAAACGGTGATGTCTTGCATGATTATGATGATGATAGCTTTGTGTTGAATTTAAAAGTTATGGATTGCTCATGATGATGATGATGTGAAAAATGCTTTTTTTATTTTTTATTTTTTTGTTGAGGAACATGAGATGACAAATAAGATTTTTATAGTTATTATATCTACATGAATGATGATTATTGATCATATATCTCATTATTCTAAAGGCTTTACCACCATGACTCATAGATGAGCTGTAAGTAAGAACTACAGGAAGAACTGTAGAAAAATCTCAGCTACAAAGACTTTGATATAGTGTCTTCATCATGTCCTTCTCCTTCTTTGTCAGAAATGAGTCGCCAGACTGCCACCGCGCTGCCCACAGGAACCTCCAAGTGTCCCCCCTCCCAGCGCGTGCCCACCCTGTCAGGCACCACCGCCTCCAACAGTGACCTGGCAAGCCTGTTCGAGTGCCCTGTCTGCTTCGACTATGTCCTACCCCCCATCCTGCAGTGCCAGTCCGGACACCTGGTATGTATTAAGCCAGGAAAGAAAGCATAGCCAGCAAATATAATGATTGTCTCACATGCATTATATTTTAAGTAGCTAAATGTGTGTGTGTGTTACTGCAAAAGTTAAATGCAAAAAGTAATCAACATTGTGCCCAAGGTTTCCAGCAGGGAAGAAAAAATCTTTATTACTGAACTAGTTTCACTGTTGAACAGGTCAAGCTTTATTACAGTGTTGATTTAATGATTAAAACGCATTTTATAGCTGTGAATAGTCAAATCTTGAGTGCTTGGCCACCTGATGACATTTCATCCTCTCCCAGACCTCAAAGAGAAGAACAACTCCAGGGAGGAAAAAAACAATAACTCATGTTTTATCCGTCCCTTCCCAGGTATGCTCCAACTGTCGGCCCAAGCTCACCTGCTGCCCCACCTGCCGAGGCCCCCTGGGCTCCATCAGGAACCTAGCCATGGAGAAGGTGGCTAACTCTGTCCTCTTCCCCTGCAAGTACGCCTCGTCGGGCTGCGAAGTCACCCTGCCGCACACTGACAAGACGGAGCACGAAGAACTGTGCGAGTTCCGGCCGTACTCCTGCCCGTGCCCCGGCGCCTCCTGCAAGTGGCAGGGCTCCTTGGACGCTGTCATGCCTCACCTGATGCACCAGCACAAGTCCATCACCACACTGCAGGTGAGACACTGACCTGTCTCCTCAGCTTCTTTATTAACTAGGCATATACCGTTTGTGGGATACTCAATTCTGATTAGTTGGTTGAAACTGTCTTTTCAGCTTTCTTAATTAAATCCTATTTACTGGAGTAGTGAACAGCATTTCCATTGCATAAGAACCTTATAGGATTGTAATGTTTGTTCCAGATATTAGTCAAAGGTGTTGCCGAGGAAAATAAAACATTTATACTTTTTTTAAACGCATGGAAATATAAATTAATGGTTTTATTTTCCTTTCTTTGGCAAGTGACCATGTTATAAACAACTTCGAGGTGTCCATAACCAGGAATTAAAGGGGCTATATGTAAGAATTGTTGCTGAAACATTCAATAATTAAATAAAATCATCAACAGAGAATGTGAGTCGATAACAATTTTGATACAGAGCTAACTTCTGAAGTTACCATGCTAACCAACTAGCCCCATCCCACCTTACATCTCCCAAGCTTCTGTGCTAGCAGTGCAAACACAAACGCTCCCAGTCCGAACACCTAGCTGCTATTTGTTTTGAGTATGAATTCAATAGGTGGCCAATTCTTACATATTGCACCTTTTTAATGGGCACCCTGTCTGTCATTACCTTTTTTCTTAATCAACCCATTCTAGGGACTTACAGTGTGTGTTTTCTCAGCCCCTGCTGCTTTGATTTTGACCCTTCATTTTTCTCTATGGAAGTTCACTGCTAAATCAATGCAGTGCCCTTTTAAATGACCACCCTCCATGTAATAAGGGACAACTGTTGCCTGCTGCATGTTTAGCATCCTAAACATGTCCATATCTACAGACAACAGTTGGCATTTCCCATCAGTTTCACACTCACCCACACAACATTACCATATTTGCCAGTGCTTAATAAAGCACGTGTGGCTACTACATGATAAATATCGTTAAGTGAGAGTATTTTGATTTGTACTTATTTCTTTCATTGTGATTCAACTCATCTGAAATGTTTTTTTTTTTTAAAAATAATAGAAAATCAGATTAGGTTTCCCTGTGAACAATTCTGAAGTGTAGAGTTTTTGAAGCAGTGATGACTGAACGTGTGAAACCTGTGAATGTGTGTCCAGGGGGAGGACATTGTGTTCCTGGCCACGGACATCAACCTGCCGGGCGCGGTGGACTGGGTAATGATGCAGTCGTGCTTCGGCTTCCACTTCATGCTGGTGCTGGAGAAGCAGGAGAAGTACGACGGCCACCAGCAGTTCTTCGCCATCGTGCAGCTCATCGGGACTCGCAAGCAGGCCGAGAACTTCGCCTACAGGCTGGAGCTCAACGGGCACCGGCGCCGCCTGACCTGGGAGGCCACGCCGCGCTCCATCCACGAGGGCATCGCCACAGCCATCATGAACAGCGACTGCCTGGTGTTTGACACGTCCATCGCACAGCTGTTCGCCGAGAACGGCAACCTGGGCATCAACGTCACCATCTCCATGTGCTAAGAACTTTCAAGTGAAGAGGGTTAAAAAGTTACAGATTGTCAGGGGGCATTTTTTAGGGGTCAGATAAATTAGTTGTGACCTCACAGCGCACCCCCCTCTTTGCCTCACCCCTTGAGATGTGGAACTGGACTGTCTGATCGGGCAGCCACGGAGGCCCAGGGGGTGGGAGGGATGGATGGATGAATGAATGGATGAGTGGAGGAATGAATAACAAGGACATAACTGTGTAGTGATGGCTATAGACTTCTAAACACACACATGAACATATATATGTGAGACTCGTGCACGCACATGTAGTCTGGCGCTCTCTTGGTCATAAACAAAGACACAAACTGAAAAAGCTGTTGAGTCAAACTCTTCAAGTAATTTCCCACCGCTCTTGTTTTAGTGTCTCTTTCTTCTCTTCCTCTCAGTCCTCCTCAGACATTTCACACACTACAACTCCCCGGCCGTCACTCCCAGACGCTGGAGGATGGCTGCGCCCCGACAGCTACACACTGAGGAAAGGCTCAAGCTAGATTTCAACATGGACTCTTGGTCAGTGCTGGGTAGCTAGCCAGCTATCCGCCCCCCCCGCCCCCCCCCCCCCCCCCCCCCCCACCCGTTCCCTGCTGTTGGTAATCCACCTCAGTACCCGTCAGACTGAACGGTTCACACGCTGCCGACACTTGTAGGGCTACAACCGTGGCTGTGGCTGGGCTTCACCACAGTGGGCGTCTTCATGTATTGGCTAGCTCAAAGTGGAACCCAGAGCTCATGAAGTTCCTTATTGCAGATTTGGGTTTATATCTTCACTTGTGGATGACCCTGCTATCGATGGCTGGGACTGGAACCGCCACCCATAGACTTGGACGGCTGTAGCACCCATAACCACAGACACCCAGTTCTGTCCAGGACTGCAGTAAAGGAACTCCGTACAGGCTCATCTGGTCCATCCAAGGCTCAAGATTGTGCATCGGACGCTCTTTAAATAGTTGACTGTCGTTGTTGATAGTTATTTAGAACAGACTCTGCTCTCATACTGTATGGATTTAAGAAGGCCCTCAGCGACATCAGCCCTGGACTTTTTTTTTTTTTTTTATTTTCATGGATTGGACACAACAGTGGACTTCTCACACACACAAAACACACGCCCGTTCTTTGCATCACTGGCTGTGTGTACAGATGTAATAGTGGATGAATTGAGTGTGTGTCGGGGTATTTTTTGTTTGTTTGTTTGTTTTCAGAACAAGGAAAAAAAAACACTGCATTTCAGTTGTCAGTTTTATTTTGGGGTCTGAAGTCTGTTTCTTTTTAATTATTTTAGTTGTCTTTTTTTTTGTATGAGAGGAGAGAAGAACTCCTGATATTTGTGTATGTGTGTGCGTTTGTATGTGAGTATGTGCGCGCGCGCGCGTGTGTGTGTGTGTGTGTGTGTGTGTGTGTGTGGTGTGTGTGTGTGTGTGTGTGTGTGTGTGTGTGTGAGAAAGACGGACATGTGGCAAAAAGCCTGCTCACTTTCTCTCCTCTCCTCTCCTCGCTCTTCTTCTTTGGTTTCTACTCTGCCTCCATCTCGCTCTGTCTGCCAGTGTCGGCCTCAACCACTGATTGACTGATCACCCAACCAGGAATGAGGGACAGTTTCTACCGTTACAATGTTGCTATTGTTATTATTAAATGGAGATTATCATAATTATCATTTTTTGTAATGACTTTTAAAAACAAAAATTAAAAGGCAGTTGTAAAACTTGTGGCTAAACTTCAGTGTTTGTAGTTAAAAAGCAAGTTGTGTCGTTCTTCTGAAGGTTTGTTTTCTCCGAGTTGGATTGTTTTTCTCTTATCTATTTGTCTCTCCGTCCTCTTGTTTGTGTGCTAAGTCTTTCCTTTTTTTCTGTGAGGAGGGAGGGAGGTCAAGCCAATCATCTCTCCCTTTCTCTTCATGTGGAGTCTCAGTAATGTTGCTGCTCTCCTTCAACTTCTTTTTTCTGTTTTAATTTGTCATTAAATAAATCTATCTTTTTCATACCTGGTGCCTTTTTCTTCTTTTCTTTTTATGTTTCATATTGGGTTTTGTAATCCAATGCTGATGAGTGCCAGTTTATTTGTAGACTTGGATGTTCCCTGCTGGAGTTTTGACAGTACTGCTATACAACAACATCTGCACAGGACATGATTCACTTTCTGCTTTTGGTTTCGTAGTATTCCTGAGTAACAACATATACCAATGCACTTCCAATGGCAGTGAAGAAGACTGCTAAAAAGTTTTATTATTGATGGAATTTAAGAAAAAAAAATATCTCAAAACTCAGTTTTGCAAATGTCTGAGGAAGAAAATGCATTCAACATGTTTGTTAGACCTCAAGGCTATACATTAAAGGCCAACTCCATTAATTTTACGCAGTAAAGTGTGTTTACAGGTGTTGGGGTGAAGGATTTCTACTACATTTTTTCAAATATACAGTACTATCAAGCCTTCTTCTCTCCCAGAGTAAGCTGCATATTATCTGACATTGCCTCCTGTAAAATTGCTGGAGTTACCCTTTAAGTTTGCATGAGAAACGCTGAATCAAACTTGTTACAACTTGTTGCTATAACTTTTTTTCTGCGTTTACAAGAAAACTCCACAGAGCATCTCAGCAGACAAAGTCTGTTGTCCTGCAATCGTTGAGGTCTTATGAGCACTTTAAAGGTGCAATATGCAAGATTTTTAGTCGAAATATTAAAACATTTTTTAAAATAAATTACAAGCTAAAATTATCAACAGAATGTGAACATGGCAATATTGACATCATAACATCTATGTATTGGACTGTAGAGTTAGCATGTTAACCAGCTAGCCCCAACCAGTCCGGTCCAAAGCTCCTGTGCTAGCTGTGTAAACATCAACATACCCATGGCACTCTGAGCTCATAGTCCAGAAGGCTAAACTCATGGCAAACAGAGTTAACTACCTAACAGCAGCTACAGTTAGCAGCATATAGCGGTTTCTCTGGTGGTGTACTGCCCCCTTTTTGTTTGGAATATAAATTAAACAGCTGGCCAAATCTTACATATTGCAACTTTAAGGACTTCCCATCTACAATTTCACGACCACTGAGCACGCTCCAACTGCTGCTGATACTATGAACCTCGAAGTTTTGATAAGTGCTGTCTTTTTGAGGACAAGAAGGAACTTTGGAGTGCAGTTTTTTCACATTAGTGAAACTGGATATTGTTTTGCGCTAGTACCTAAAGAATTGCTAGAGTCTGTGTTAAAGATGCAGTCCGTTGGATTTCAGAGGATCAATTGGCAGAAATGAAATACTTGGCACTAGAGAGGGCCTGTTGCATTTTACACATTTTTAGCGGCCACATAGGTTGGTGTCAGGTGAGGGGTATTCAGTTGGTTGCAATGTGCAACCTCAGTGCTGGATGTCACTAAATCCTGCACACTGAACCTTAGAAGGGGCACTCAGAATTTTAATATTTACAATATTACTGAGGTAAAAATACAATATGAAAATTATTTTTTCCATAAGTGAATAAACAAGCTGTTCTCAGAGGAAAATAAGGTCCCAGAACACTGTTTGAAGCTAGAAAGGTGGCAGGGTCCGCCACATATAAACAAACTAAAACAGTATGAAATTGTGTTGACCTTTAAGGTCAGTTTGTTTATTCAGTTTGTTTAGGCATAAAACAATTAATCAGTGGAGATCCTTCTCTTCTTATTAAAATGTCTTCCCCAAAACTACGTAATGCACCTTAAATAGGCGTGAATGGAAATATACAAAATTGTACCAGAGAAGGACAAAAAAATTCCTGACAAAGACCTTAAAGGCCGAAGTGTTGCATCAATAAAAACTTTTGGGAGCTTGAAATTTTCATCCTGGCTCCACAAGAGCTCAAGAGAGTCTAAGGAACAAGCAGGGAGCACAGTGTCACGGGAACACGATGTTGCATGATAGCAATATGTACGATTGTGCAAATTAATCATTTGAAGTTTTCTTTAGGAAATGATTTTGTGACCAGGAACTCACTGGTTCATGTCTCAGTCAGAAGGAGCCTTAATGATGCTGTTAAGTCGAGGAGGAAGGTGATTAATTTCCCACGATGCCTGCGTTCAGTACAGTCGGGCTGTGTGCGATGATGCTGGGCAGCTCCCAGGTGTAAATCTGTGCATCTTTATTACCGCATCAGGGGAAAATGTACCGTCTCAGCAAATCTTTAGCTAAATATGTTGACACTGCTAATTTATATTTCAAGACCATTCATCAAGAAGCCACATGCACTATTTCAGCTGCTTACCAAGGTCAGTAAACGCCTCCATACAAGTTCAAACTAAATCAATGCGGTGAGATGTCAAAGTGATACTCGTTTTCTTCAGCTATATAAACAAGCACCGTAGTCTTAATCAATGCACATGGAGCTTATTACAATCACAGTTACTGTAGGATGAGAGTGCTGGTCAAAACTGAGGCCTGATCTGTAAAGTGCACCCCTGTCCTCGATGCATCTGTCGGCCTCCCGAGTTTGTCATTGTTAAGTAGGTCTGTGGATGTAGGGCAGCCTGTGAGGTCACACAGGTAGATCAGACAGCCAGGGTGGAACACAGGAATAGTTGTGTGCAGCTGCAGGAACACAAGCTTTCAGCTCAGAATCACCAAGGAAAACTGAATGCAGAGATGCTAATGTCAGTGCCTGTGAGCAGGTTTCAGAGGGACCTCTGTCCCACAGTCTGAAGGTAAGGGACTGAACCAAAGTGATCTGTGGCTGATAGCTGGCTCAGAAAAGAAGAAGGTGTAGTACTTTACTGAAGATCTGCAATGCAAGAAAGAAAAACTTCATAATTTTGGGAAATAGCGTTATGATTATTTGTTTTCCTGCTGCGAGTTGAGATGAGAAAATGATCCTGCCAACTTCAGAGTAGAGTAGCGTGATAAAACATGTTGACACTGACTGTTTATAGTCAGGAAAGCTGCCAACATGGTCACTTCATCCCTTCCATTTCCCAACCCAGTGTCAATTCTGCAAACCACAGATATGTTGAAACTTTACATTTCTTTTTCTCCATTAGCCCTAAAATACCTGTACCTGAAGACGATACCTGGAAATTGTCCCGAGATCTCCTTAAAAATATCCAGTGGTGTCACACTTACAAATGTTGAAACGCAGTCTGAAACTGCAGTCACTGGTTTGGCAGTCTCCTCGCCTAGATGTAACTCCAGCAGCATCCTCTCTGCATTGACAGGGGACGTGAACCTGATATGACAAGTTTTGTACAGATGTATGTGTGTCTGACATGATTTTGCATCAATAATAACATTTTAAAATCCTTGAAATGGCACCTACTCCTTCTCTCTCATTAAAAATTCCAGAATATATAAAGAATATTCATCATTTTACAAGTTTAAGTGCTGAACGCAAGACGTCTCTTACTTCACTGTAAATACTAATATGGTATTCTGACATATAAGGGGGAGCGTGCCCATTTTTCCTAAAGGGGTAGATCCAAAGAAGGTTTTGAAACATAAGACTCTGCCCCCCCTCCCCTCACAAATAACTTTCCGACAGTCCCTAATGATCCATCTTCTCCCTCAGAGGAGCACACGTCGCCAATCTAACCTCCACTAACACATATTAGTTTATTGATTTCATCAGTTAAAGAATGTGGTGAACACTTACAGGATATTTGAATGTAAAGAACTGTGTTATGTCAATCGGAGGTAAAGACAAATCCAGACATGTAGTTTAACCCTTTCCTGCCATCATGTGGTCACAGGGGTCCAGCCTGTCTGAAGGGACCACACCTAAAATGAGCTGACGTAAGAGCGTACAATATGAGCTCTGTGTGTGGGGGTGCTCTGCCATGTGAAGCGGGCATGCTGCCAGCACGCTAAGCACACCCCAGGGGCCTCTGGGTAATTATGTTATAGGTTAAGGGCAAATGTGCGCTTGCGGTGAGAGGGGATGTTGAATACAGAGCGCTTCGAGGAGTCCTAATACTGGGGTTTAACTCAGACTGGGTGTGTCTGCAGTGAACTCACTGTGACATACAGTGTACATACATGTTCATAAGCATCATTAAAGAGTCACATATAAACACTGTGATACTCCAGCTTAAGTGTTTTTTCATGTTATGGCCAAGAAATGATGAATGATGAATTACAGGCCAGAAATGCAGGTAATGTATGTGGTGGTGAAGTATAGAGAGAATTCAACATCTGCAGAGCTTCTTTCCTTTAAGACTAAACAGCAGCCCCTTGAGGCTGAAAGCATCATTGCACCGAGAAAATCCAAATTTAAATCACAAGGTGCTCAGCACATGTTAAGGCCTGATATATTATAGTTTTCCCAATTGTTTAAAGGTGCACTATGTAGTTTTGAAGAAATTGTCATCAGAAGAGAAACTGGGTGAACTGAATAGACAAACAAACATCGAAAATCACAACACAATTCCTTTTTAGGGTTAGGGTAGTTTATTAGAGTATTATTTCAAATCTGTAATATTACTCGTACTTAAGTGTGCATTACACCATGTAATGTACTTAGTTACTTTTGAAATCATAATTGATTACAATTTGAATTAATATCTAAACCTTCCATCTGCATTTTTGTAGCCAATGAGGTTATCCGATCAGTTAAAAAGTAACTCGTACTCTGAGTAGTTTGAGGGCAATACTTTTACATAAGTATTATTTTAATACCAGTAGTTTTACTTGTGTATGAGTAGAGTTTTTCAGTTCTCTCTCTACCACTGCAGCTACCATATGAGCACCTCTTGCAGAGCATCAATTTAAACACCAGTGTGAAATATTTAAAACACTTCTATCAAAACACTGCTCCTGTACTGAAGGGTCTGGCTTTAACAGGCCATGCTGAATGCAATATTCAAATCCCGCTCAGATTTCATTAGAAATTCTAGATCCCCTTCCTCCTCCTCCTCCTCCTCTCTGCTCTCTATGCTGCTCCATCCCCCTCCCCCCCCCCCCCCCCCTGGCACTGTAGAGTTCACCACAGGTGTCTTTTATACGCTAAGAGGTGATTGAAGTGTTTTGCCAATTAAGTTTGATCAGGTAGAAAGTGAGTAAAAATGTTTAAGGCCAGTGTTTCCAGGTGAACAAACTGTGCTCAATGATGTGATTTGTGCTAGAATGATCAGGAACTTATTAAATACATGACATCAGTGGCTCCCAAATGGTTTGCTGACACACACGGGTGTATTGTGAGGCAAGTCAGGGTGTGCTGTGGGACAACTTCAGATTATTATTGCAATATACAACCGTACGACAAGTAATGATTGTAATGTTTTTAATTGAATACATCCGTCCTTTATACACATTTTCCTGTAGGGACAAAAATATCATCAGGAAATAATAGTACAGAAAGCAGTATTCCCAACTGCTGTAATAAAACATGATAGTTTATTTGATACTCCAAAATTAATTTAAAATTATGACATTTTAGTTTTAGTTTTCTCAGATGCTGCTGGAACCATCTCACCCAACTTAAGTTTGAATGTTTTCCATCTGTAAGCAGCTCTCCAGCTGCATTGTGGGACAAGCTGGTGTCTGTCAATAGCACGCTCTGACAGGCCAGCAGTTGCAGAGATAATTCTACTCACCATGTGTTGGACTCACGGAAAGATGGACAGATGGACAGACAGTCTGACATCTATAAACCCTTATTTACTGCAGACTGGACTGCATCACATTGTTGAGTGCTCCTGCTATTCTCTCCACCTGCACACGGATCAATAAGCCCCCCTCACTGAGCAGAGTGCAGGCTGTGAGCTCCCAGGTACTCCTTTCATAGCACTCGCCAAAATAAAAGTATTGGATAAATGCAGGAGAACAGTGCGTGTGAGAACAGACAGTCAGTCAGATGAATGGACTCTCTCGAGGACTCTCTCCCCTCCATCCAACAGCTGTATGGGTTTTCAAATAATCATCTAGCACGAGTCCAACAGATCCATCACTCAAAGTCTCACGTTATTCCTCTCACTCTGTTCCAGGCTGCAATGTGTTAGCAAACAGCTGAAAGGTTTCTTAACTGCCTCCCATCGAACGGCTGCCTGTCATCATTGATGTCACGTGAATTGGCTGACACATCAGTAACGGGCCTGTCGGATAATCAGCATCCTGGAAGGTGATACAACAGCAGTGACTGTCCTCAGCCATCCCTCTCACACGGCAGACCTTCAACAAGTCAGTCAAATGAATCTAACAATTAGGTTCCGCCAAAGATATTTTATTAACATATCACAGAAATCCAATTCTTTCACGGACCTTAACCAAAGTTAATCCTATAGATCAACTTCTCAAACTGTGGTACAAGTACCACTAGTGGTACGTGGAGGAATCCTAGAAATGTTTTTTTATTTATTTTTTAAATAAAATAAGTAAATTAAAAAACAAACAGGATAATACTGTCAAGATGCAGTAATTCAAATTGGAATACCGAAACTGAAATGTAATTTAAAATAGTTTGATAGTGAACCGAGTGCGAGTGCTATCAGTTACTGAAGGGTCCAGTGTGTAGGATTTAGAGGCATCTAGTGGTGAGGTTGCAGGTTGCTACGAACAAAATACCCCTCACCTCAAAACTGTGAAAAACACAAAAGGCCGTCTCTAGAGCCAGCATTAGGTGCGTCTGTTCTGGGCTACTGCAGAAACATGGCGGCGCTACATGGAAGAGGACCCACTCCCTCTGTAGATATAAAAGGCTCATTCTAGGGTAACAAAAACACAATGATTCTCAGTTTCAGGAGATTATACACTAATGAAAACATGATCATAATAATTATGTTCCAATATTTAACAACAGGTCCCCCTAAATCCTACACAATAGACCTTACCTGGAGAGCCTGATATTACCTAATTAAAGTGGGTGTAAAAAGTTACAGATTAGGTTCACTCACGTTTTTTTTTTTTTTTTTAGCCTGCTGTGCACTATCTGGCCTGCACCAAACGGCAGACTAGACACAGTTAGCAACGAGCCAGTGAACATAGATGAGCAATTAGTAGCTGAGGTAGTTGATGGAGACGAAACACAGAGCTAAAACACTGGACCACAAGGAACTTTCATTTCCTGTTGATTCTGGCGGTATGAGCACCAACGCCTCCCGTTGTGAAGATCTTTATCTGGCCAGCATGTGCATTTGTTTTTAAGGTGAGTGAAAGAAACTGTCAACATATTTTCAACACTATTTTTCTTTATAAACACAGCTGTGGCTACGTAAGCATAATAACTGTAATATGACAATGTTGAAACAGGGCAAACTTTGTTTCAGTGCCGTACCACCAGACTACAGAGCAGCTTCTTCCCTCAGGCTGAGACCCCTCGATTCACCCTCAGCACTCCAGCATGAAATATTTAGTTTTACGACTTATCTGACCCAAGGTAAGTCAGAAATCCACGTTGTGTGTTCACAGCTTCTTACTGCAGGTTTGATGTATGTTTTGAAACTTATCAATGTCACTTTCAGTAAGGAAAGTATTAGGAGCACAGTACTAACTTTCTTTTATCATTTGACTTCCATTAGTCATTCACATTCAAGGTCTATTGCTGCTGATGTTTGCAAGAAAATATCATGCATACAGCACAACTGCCTTATGTTCTTACTCACGCCACTCTTTTGATGTGTACGGCTTTTATGAACCTATCTGTACAACATTTTCTGCTTCGGTCCATTCACTATTTCATGGCTGTCTGAATGTGTAAAGCACTCAGTGCACGCTGGTGTTTCACATTACATCGCTACAGGGGAGAGAGTAAAAATCACATCTGCGGCACAGAATTCAAAATCCTTTTTTTTCTACTTCAGGGTGATTTCTGTGAAGATACATGTACACAAACAAGCACACTGAGTCAATTTTACCTCTGTGTGTGTTTGACGGTCACTCACTGCAGCACAAGAACATCTGGAGGAGTAAAGGCACTTTCCCAACATTTCTTGAGACATCTTTAATTCAAACATTTCTTACAGTTATTCCGTCAGACATAAGTGCATCTTGGTTTTAGTATGCAATTAGAGTTGTATTGAAAAGTCATTAGCGCTACAGATATCCACACACCCATCTGTCATACTGCTTTAAGATGGATATCATAAACCTGGTGTAGAGTCAAAACTATAACTTAATGCATCAATCAATAAGACTGTTAGTCCAATAATTGAAATGGACAGTCAAAAGAGATATAAATATATCTTGCTTTCATTTATTTTCTATTAAAGGAATGTTTGGCTAGCTAGTACTACTGAAAACACTAGTGGCTACACTCAATGGGCAACAGCCTTTTCAGCTAGAAGGGGACGTAGATGTAGGCTAACGTGCATCATAATGTTGATGTAGAATGTAACAGCAAAACAGCATTCTCCTGAACAACTGAAGTAGCTGGGGACTTGTTTTAAAACGTAAAAAAAACCCAACAAAACCTGTCGACATCAACTCAGGGTGTCATCATGCAATATAATGTGAAACAAAATACAGTTAGTCTTCCCCCAGGTGTTTTCTCTTTGTTTCTTCATCTCTCCTCTTTGTTTTCCTCCCCCTACACTTCCAAGTGGATCCAAGGAAGCCCTGAGATCCCAAATTGATTTCAAAAGACGTTATTTACACCCTCAACGCGTGGTTGAGCTTGTACTCCCACTTCAGATGCACTAGCAGTTTTAGCATAGCAGCTACAGAGAAGATTTCAGTGCTAAAAAGGGTGTAAATAACATATTTTCAAATCAGTTTGGACTCTCAGGGCTTCCAGGAGACTTGGAATACGCCGGAAGTGCTGTAGAGCCATTTAATGTTTTCTTGGGGTGTTTTTTGACATTTTAAAACAAGTCCCATCTACTTCAGCTGTTAAGGAGAATGCTGCAACACCTTTTTTGCTGTGAAGGTCCAGAAATGTTACGAAGCTTACTTTCCATCAGCATCGGGGCAACAGATAATGAATGAATTTTTATTTTTGGGTAAACTCATCCTTTACGCATTTCAGCCGGCAAGCTAAGTTATCTTGCTAATGCTACACAGAAGTCACAGACATTGTGCTTCTATTTTCATAACATCTTAAAGTGCTCGTCTCTTGGAAAGAAGTCTGAGGAAGATGCTGCTCGGCTCAACTAGGGAGGGAATAAAAGATAAAATATGTGGCAAGACCAAAAAAGGGAGAATTAAAGAGTTTAAGAATTAATTTAAAACTAATTTTAACAGAATTGTAATTTATTTATGTTTAGGCTACAGTTAAATTTATGACTAGTCTGACAACGACAAGCCAGAAGCACAAGACTCCAGACATTAAATGGTGATAACTCTTTCTGCCAGAAAAAAGACATTTTGGATCAAAATTCTGTCATAATAATATCTGCAGATATAATTTTTCCACACCTCATGCAGGCAGGTGCTCAGTATGGTATCTGATACATACTGTGTCATCAAATTAACTGCAGTCCTTTTTGTTAGCTGTTTAAAATTTGCACCACTCATACATTTCAAAATCTGCATTTACAAGTAAAACACGTGTGATTAAACACAATTATTCAAACAGGCTGCAGGTATCCAGACCATGTGGACACGTCTCATCCGCTCCCGTCATCACCTACACAAACCATCTCAGCATCAATCAATAAGTGCTCATTAATTTGTTAGTGTGGCATTAATAAACTCACGTCCACTTGACTTGGCTAAAACTATTTACTTGATGTAAATATCCAAGAAAACAGCAGCCAGTCTAGAAAAACTGAAGCTGAACCTCAAAAAATACTTCCATGACAAATCAATGTTGGCTGTGCTGAACCAATATGTGGAGCCATACCAGAATGACTTCACATAACGGAGTTGTTGTGCGCTGTCCATGAAAACTGAATTCTCCTACAGGGCCAGACTCTGAATTATAGTTTCATTTACTTCAAATGATCTCTTCAATAGGAAAACAATGCTTTGAAAATGACAATCTGAACCGCAAAGAAGCTTCAAACATGGTTAAAGATCAATTCAATGACTTTTCAGAGCTGAGCACACTGGCTGGTATTTCCTGGAATATCAGGGAAAACTCCATCGACCGTGTCCAGGCTGACCCTCTCCCTTTGTTCGCTTTCTTCAATTCACATTGTCTGTGTGTGTGCATGTGTGCGTGTATTCTCATCAGCGTGTTACAGTTTGCTGGTCAGCTGTGGGTGTGTGTGTGTGCTGGCTGTCCCTGGAAACCCTCCATCGAAGGCGGCGTTCAGCACCTCGTCCAGGTTTCCGGCGAGTACAAAGTCGAGGTCGACGTGGACGTTGGCTGGAAGCTCCTCGAGGTCCTTCTCGTTGCGTTTGGGGAGGATGACGCGCTTCACTCCGGCCCTGTGAGCCGCGAGGATCTTGTCCTTGATCCCGCCCACCTGGGAAGGACAGACCAATCCAGTTTGTTAAAACTGTGGACGGATTCGACATCTTATTATGCGTCTGATGTGATGAAATCTCACCGGCAGCACCAGCCCCCTTAGCGTGATCTCTCCTGTCATGGCAACGTCTGATCTGACCAATCGGCCGCTAAACAGCGAGGCTAGGCAGGTTACTATGGTAACACCTGCAGAAGGGCCATCCTTGGTGACAGCTCCAGCAGGGAAGTGGAGGTGGATGTCTGTCCCTTCTAGTGGATCGGGACCCCCCACCACTGTTCAAACACATGCAAATGCAGAGTGTAAATGCAGGTTTGCAAGCCTATTCCACAATGTGCTTCATCCTGTAAAGGCATGTACAGTATGTACATTAGACCTGTGAGAACTCACTGTTGGCGAGCTGGTAGGTTTTAGCGTTCGTTCTGAGCCAGCTGATAGCCAGGTGTGCCGATTCTTTCATAACGTCTCCCAGCTGTCCGGTCAGAGTGAGCTGACCATCTCCCTCCATACGACTCGCCTCCACAAACATGATCTCCCCACCGAGGGGAGTCCAGGCCAGGCCCAGAGCCACGCCGGGCAGGGTGAGCCGCTCAGACACCTTCCAACACACAGACACACAGACACACACACACACACACACACACACACACACACACACACACACACACACACACAAACATCCGTGAAGCTGCATTTGATGGAATCATCATCAGAACTTCAAGGAGCGTTTGCAAAATTCAGGAATGAATGTGAAACACAAGGTTGTTGTGACCTCTGAGTGAAGGAGGGAGGGAGAGGAGTGGGAAAAAAGTGTAGGGGGAGGAGAACAAAGAAGAGACATGAAGAAACAAAGAGAAAACACCTGGGGAACACTAACTGTATAGTGTTTCACATTATATTGCGTGATGACACCCCGAGTTGATGCCGTATTATGTTTTCAATGATTCCGACTTCTTGAGCAGCAGCTGTGGTGGAGCTGCGAGACATCTCCACAGGATGCCTTTATATTCATGAGCTGTGGGAGCGGACTGCAAAGTTCAGACAGTCGTGAAAAAAAAGAAAAGTGCTTGGAGGACAAATTCTGCACATGTTTCTGTAAGTGTGGATTATGAACACTGCCGATTCTCCACAGATGCTTCTGCTTACCTCCATTTCAAACAGCGGAGGTCCCAGGATGTCTTTCAGGGCGATGTGGTCAATCACTATTGGCATCTCTGGAGGCGCCGCCTTGTCTGAGCACACATGAAACAAATTGAATCCTATTGAGTTAGCGTACTGCTGGATGTCCGACCATGCATAAAAACATGACATCTGCTCAAAACTTATTTCTTTCACATTTAAGGTGAGGGGTTCAGGTACTAAAATACAAGACTAAAGGAAACACACTTCTCTTGTACATCAGTGTTTTAAAGTTTTTAAAGTGTATGTAAGCACACTGCGGGGAACAGCCACACGTCTTACTCTTCTGTTTAAAGAGACAAAACTGTGGAAGACCGGCCTCAGAGAGAGAAAGAAGAGAAGGTGACAACAGCTGCAAGTGAGACTGGAAATTCACACGTGCACCCCCCCCCCCCCAAGACCCCGCCCCCCCCCACACACACACACACACACACACACACACACACACACACACACACACACATCAAACAGTGAAACTACAAATAGTGGACAGTCATCAAACACCATCCCCTTGGAAAAATGCAAAATACATGCACAAGAACACACATCATTTGCAAGCTCACACACACACACACACACACACACACACACACACACACACATCAGTGTTTCTGCTGCGTGCGGTGACATCAGTTACCTGGCAACACAGAGAGCTCTCTACAAAGCAGCACAAAACAGCGTCCGACTTCCTGTTTCTCATGTCCCTGTCACTACTCTTTCTCTTTCCTAAAGTCCCACCGACTGAATTCATCCTGATTTCAGTCAACATGTCTGATCATTTCAAGCGAGTCTGGAGGGATTTTGAAGTCTAGCCAGCGGGGACACATTTTAATCCACTGGGAATCCTGCAGACAAATTAATACTGCGAGTATGACTTCCTAATGTCATTACCAAATGATTAATGTAGAACGGGCTCGTCTCCACCAAACATGCTGACACAGAACTTGACAGGGTTTATTTTGTAATAAAGAGCAGCTGCTGCGCATTATCCAGCCCATTACACAGCTACTGGCAGACATCATGTTGGAGTTGGAAGGATACTTCAGACACCCAGCAAAATAAAATAACATTACTGTTTATCACTCATATTAAACAGAGACTTTATGTCACAGTTGGGACGCATTTGTCTGTCTGGACAAATGACTCGCTCAGGAATAATCAAGATGATGAATACAATACATGATTTTGGTGGTTTGTACAGACAACCTATTCAGACTTTTATCATGGGGGATGTACATGCTGTTAGTACAGTTCCATCTTATTCCTAAAAAGGCCCACCTACGCAACACTTAAACTCCACAGACCATGTTGTTCTTTTCAAACATCTACTGAAAATACTTAAAACACACTCCACAAGTATGATAAGCACAGGAGGAATGGCATGCTGTGCACATAAAGCCAGTCAAAGACCAGTGTGATCTCGAGGCTTCATAGCTGCAATTAACTTATCTAACAAGCACAAGACAGCATGTTATAATCTTTCAACCAATCAGAAGCCGGGGCTGAGTCCGATGCCATATATATATATACAGTCATGGAAAAAATTATTAGACCACCCTTGTTTTCTTCAATTTCTTGTTCATTTTAATGCCTGGTTCAACTAAAGGTACATTTGTTTGGACAAATATAATGATAACAACAAAAATAGCTCCTAAGAGTTTAATTTAAGAGCTGATATCTAGCCATTTTCCATGGTTTTCTTGATAGTAACCAAAATCACTTAAGTTCTTACATCAATAGCTATGGCACTGTACTACCAAAAACACTGCTTTTAAGCATTCCATGTTTTCTTTTCTGTTTGCTTTAAACACATGATACACACAGGAGTTAGTACTTGATTGCGTAACCATTGTTTTTGATGACTGAAGCCATGCGTCTTGGCATGCTCTCCACCAGCTTCTGACATTGTTCTGCTGTCACAGCAGCCCATTCCTGTTGCACAAATTCAAACAAATTTGCTTTGTTTTTGGGCTTGTGGTTCTCCATTTTGAGTTTGATGATTTTCCATAGGTTTTCAACTGGATTCAGATCTGGTGATTGAGCAGGCCAAGGCATGGTGCGAATGTTGTGGTTCTCCATCCAGGCTTTAACTGACCTTGCTGTGTGGCAAGGGGCATTGTCTTGTTGGAAAATCCAGTCATTCGAGGCAGGAAAGAGTTTTCCAGCTGATGGAAGAAGACTGTTTTCAAGAGTAGCCCTGTACATGACCTGGTTCATTCGCCCTTCACACAATTGCATTTGCCCTGTTCCACTCATACTGAAACAACCCCAGATCATCACTGATCCACCCCCATGTTTTACTGTAGGGGCAAGACAGTCTGGTTTGTAGGCTTCTCCAGGCCTCCTCCTAACCAGTAAGTTAGCTGGAGTGGGCATCAACTCAAAATTGGATTCATCACTGAAGAGAACCATAGCCCAATCATCAACAGTCCAATCCTTGTGATCCCTAGCAAAGAGTAACCGGGCCTTCCTGTGCCTTTCGTTGATGAAGGGCTTCTTCCGTGCTCTGTGTGACTTCAGACCAGCTTCAACAAGTCGGTTTCGAACTGTCCTTGCCGAACAAGTCACATTTCTCGACAGTGCCCACTCATTTTTAAGGTCCCTGGAGGTCTGACGACGATTCCTGACACAGGAACGGACGAGTGCACGGTCATCTCGTGGGGTAGAGAGACGTTTCCTGCCGCGGCCAGGTAGCAATTTGGTAGTGCCGTGTTCGGCTTGTTTTTTCTTGTTGTAATGAACAGCTGTCTTGGAGATCTTTAGTTTTTTTGCTACCTGTCTCTCACTCATGCCAATTTCCAGCAGTGCCAAGATGGCTGCCTTTGTGGCTTCACATAATTCTTTTGTTTTAGGCATTATGTGAGAGCTGACAACTTCTGAGTTGTGCTATGGCTTGAATGTAAGCAGGAAACCACTCTAAGCCTTTGCATGTGCAGTGCTGCTTATGACATGAAATGGCCTCTTATATACCCTGGGAATACAATTAAGCTTAAGAATGTCAAATAGGACATAAAGTATTATGTGATCAGCTGCATTTTTTGTCGTGTTCATTGTATTATACCTTTAGTGGTACCAGGTATTAAAATGAACAAGAAATTGAAGAAAACAAGGGTGGTCTAATAATTTTTTCCATGACTGTATATATATATATATATATATATATATATATATATATATATATATATATATATATATATATATATATATATATATATATATATACAGTCGTCCTCAAAATTATTCATACCCTTGCTAATTTTTGTGATTTTCTATTTTTGTGATGAAATGACTGCATTTTTTCAAGTTTGTTTATGAGGTATACGTGACCAACAAGTGAAAGAATGACAACAATACACATTTCAAGAAATTCTTCATTTCAGGGGTATTTTATTGAAGGATTCCCAAAAAATGCCATGTTCAAAATTATTCATACCCCTGACAATATCTCAACAAAAATCTTTGTCCTGTGGTTATTTCAAAATGTTACAATGGAATAAATACCATTAACATTGTTGAACAAATGTTAAACACTGATTTAAAAAAATAGCATCTTTCCAGAAGAGTATAAATAGAGGAAAAGTGTTCTGGTCATTCTCAATTTCTGGTCATCATGGTCAAGAAGAAGGAGCTAAGTGAAGACCTACGTCGACGTCTTGTGCGTGCCCACAGTGAAGGAAAGGGTTACAAGGCCATTTCAAAGCAGTATGATGTCCCTGTGGCAACCATCCAGAGCATAATTAACAAGTACAAGAAATTCAATACTGTTAAAAACCTCAGCGGGCGTGGCAGGAAGCGTAAGGTGTCCCCCAAACTTGCCAGGAAAATATGCTGAGAGGTCAACAACAACCCCCAGACCACAACCAAGGCCCTAATTGAAACGCTTGACCAGGCAGGGACAAGGGTCTCACGGTCCACCATTGAGCGAGTCTTGCACAGAGGAGGTCTCCATGGACATAGGCCTCGGAAGACGCCGCTGCTCAGGAGGAAACATGTGCAGGCTCGCCTGGCCTTTGCTAGAGGTCAGCCCAGCTTTTGGTCAACCATCCTGTGGTCTGATGAGACCAAGTTGGAGTTATTTGGCCATATGGATGCTCAATATGTCTGGAGGAAGAAAGGCGAAGCATATAAACCAAAGAACACTGTGCCCACAGTCAAGTACGGTGGTGGACGCATAATGCTATGGGGATGCTTCTCTTCCAGTGGCACAGGGAACCTAGTCAAGGTCCAAGGAATAATGAAAAAGGAAGATTACATCAGGATCCTTGATGAAAACGTGAAGGAATCTGCTGAGAAACTACAGCTTGGCCACAACTGGACGTACCAGCAAGACAATGATCCCAAACACACTGCCAAGGTAGTGAAGAAATGGTTCACGGACAATGATGTCAACGTCCTAGAATGGCCAAGTCAGAGTCCTGACCTGAATCCCATCGAGAACTTGTGGCATCACTTGAAGACCAGAGTGACGGCTAGGAAACGGACCAACCTGACCCAGCTTGAGGCTTTCGCAAAGGAGGAATGGGCAAACATCCCACAGGAGACATGCAGGAAGCTTGTGGACACATAAAAGAATCGTCTCAAAGCAGTCATAAAAAACAAAGGCTATGCTATTGACTATTAAAGGAAGACATTGGACTAGGGTATGAATAATTGTGAACATGGTATTTTTTGGGAATCCTTGAATAAAATACCCCTGAAATGAAGAATTTCTTGAATTGTGTATTGTTGTCATTCTTTTAGTTGTTGGTCACGTATAACTCATAAACAAACTTGAAAAAATGCAGTCATTTCATCACAAAAATAGAAAATCACAAAAATTAGCAAGGGTATGAATAATTTTGAGGACGACTGTGTATATATATATATATATATATATATATATATATATAAAAATCTAGGCTTCAAACAAAGTAAGACAGAATCTAACATGAGACAACCATATAGTGAAGGAATATATATGAGGAAAAAATATATATATATACAATATAAACAATGGCTATGTCTGTAAAAATACTCACTGAGAATATCTCAAAGGTAACAGAACAGCCCAACTCATAACATCACATTAAGCAGTAGTTCACCGTTTAGAGCCCGGGGAAACAAGGTCTGTAAGGTGAAGATCCAATAAGCCTCAAGGTTCTTTAAAAACAAGATCACCCCCTCTAGGTGGCAGACTAACCTTTTCAATGCCACAAAACCGTGAGGTGGAAATGTCGTGTTTTTCATCATTTAAGTGTACAGCAACGGGATAATTGCAGTCATTTCTATGTATGGCGCTTTCGGGTTCACTTATGCGTTGCTTCAACTTCCTAGTGGTTTTACCCACGTACATTAATCCACATGGAGTGCGTACACAACGTGTGTGGAGGCGCACGTGATGACACTGTTAATGGAAAATGATTTGTTTGTGTGAGGATGAGAAAAGCTATAGGTTTTATAGGTGCTGTTGCACTGTGCGCATCTCCCACACCGGTAGTTACCGTTGGGTAAAGGGCTTAATAGCCTCTGTTGTATCGGCTGTGTGGGTTTTTGGCGTGCAAAATTGAACCAACAGGTCTGTTTTGGCTAGTTCGGGATCAGATTTTAAAATATGCCAGTGTTTTTTAAAAAACGATTTAATGACATATGACTGAGGAGAATACGAGGTGATACAGGTCTCAGAGAAACTTTTCCCTTTTGTTTCTTTTTTCTTCAACAAATCAGAGCGGGTTTGTTTAGTGCAGTCTCATAAGCCCCTTCAATCCAGTCAATAGGATACCCACGCTGGACAAATCTCGCTTTCATGTCTTCAGCTTTCTCCATTACATCTTCTGTTGTATTGCAAACCCTTTTTAGTCTAAAAAACTACTTGAATTCTTCATCATATGGTTGTCTCTAAGTTATAGTTTCGCGTAATCAGCTTCTTCATAGCCTAGATCTAACCTACTTTTGTATTACATTCATACATTCATACAAACAAATGGTTTTCATTCAGTGGTGTAGATTTGTTGGTCCAGATGTGTTTGATGGGATTTTGAGGGATGTCTGTCTGCGGTGTGGCCTGATTGGGCCACATGAGTCCACAAGCCTACTTAAGACAGCCTCCTCCATTGTCTTGTGAGATAACCTGATGAAGGTCTATGTACCGAAACGTTGTTGTCATTAAACTGAATGAACTGCAAGTGAAGTGGACAGTGTGCAGGAGTCTTTTTCCTGACCTAGTAAGAAGTGGGATATTTTTCCGACTTGTCTGGAACGCAGCATTAATTGGTTCTGACAGACCCGTTTCACTGCAGACATTTTGACTTGTCAAAGCAGGAAAAGTGACCAATGACATTAACGATGGCACTATTCAATTAAGTGTCACAGTAAACAATGCCAGTGAGTGAGCATACACAAAACCAGAGCCCTGGAACTGGTTTGCCAAAATGGAATACAGCCGTCATTAAAGGGTTTAAATTCCACCTGTGCTTTTCCTGCATGTCTGCAATGAAAAGGCTCTATATTAAGCATGCTGCAGTTGGACCTGCTAATCCTTGGCAAATCAAACAGCAAAATACAAATTATTTCCAACTTTTTCTCGATTGTATAAACGGCTCTAACACTTGACTCATCACAGCAGGAGAAGCACAGACTGTTTACAGTGGCTGCTGGTCTGCTCGTCACCATGTAAGATGTGTTTCCTCGGCGCTCTGTGAGGTTATGATTGACCAAAATCAAATTACAAGCACTATTTATTTGTAGATACTTGTTTCTTTGTTTTACCCTGTTAATTTTCCTGATCACGAGTTTAGCCCACTTGTTGCACTTGTGAGCACGCCGTGTCTTCTGCTCAACTGAAGGCAGATCCTTTGTGAGGAGGCTGCACCGAAGCCCTCCACTGACCCAGATTCCTTGCCATAAATAGATGCCAACTATCCTAACCTTCCCAATTGTGGACGAATCAAATCAATGCTCCGCACAATAAAACAGGATATATGCGGGAGAATTCACTTGACTTGCTCGTGGTTTCATTTTTTTTTTTTTTTTATAGGTATATGCAGGTTCATAGCAGCGTTAGCAGCTGCTAGCGTCGACCCCTCCATGACCTCACTACCCAATAGGAACGACATAATCTCTGTTTTATAGTCTCATCCACCTCGTGAAATCCTATATCGCTGCATGCCATCAAAATGCTGTAAGAGGATGATATACATTTTGAAATTGAAGATGATGTATGGGATGGGTGGTTGTGACAGGTTCACTCCTCTTCCACCTCTGCTAGGCACAGGTGTCTACACTGTGAGGTTCAACACCACTATCACATAATTCAGGTTGAACCATCAAGAATGTACGAGGATGTCGACGTTATCAGCAACAATCTTTACCTATATCCATGTGTTTAGGACATGCCCCTCTCTGCATAACATTTGGTTGGAAATATCCAATACAATCTTACAAATTATCTCCCTCAAACCACCTGAAATCACTGCCTTATTCAGAGTCACCCTCACACCTGCAATATTAAATCGTATGAGGAAGTTTATAGCTTCTGTAACTCTCTTGCTGCCCCCCTTTTTCTTGTCAAGTGGAAATCTTCCGCTCCGCCTACCCATTACTCTTAGATTAGAGTTATGTTACATTACATGGTTACTTTGCTCGTACGATCAGATAAGATAGAACTTTATTAATCCCAAAGGAAATTCTTCATATGGAAAAAAAAATGATGATACATTGAGAAGATAGTAAGCTAGTTTTTTTGCATATGCTGATAAACTAACCTTTGCTACCATCCCAGACTGACAGACCATTTTCAATATCCCTCCCTCATTTATTGAAATTATACGTTGAAATTATACATATGCACAAGTGCATGTGTGTTCTTCTTTTCGTTCTCTGATCTTCGGTCTTGTAATGACTTAAAGCTTTGAAACTCGTTATACTACTGTTATCTGTTTGGAAACCCAATCAGTACATTTTGGAAACATTAACAATGGCTCTGTTCTATTCAAATGTCCCAGTGACCTCTTGATTCCACTGGGCACTTCTCCGTTACCTGACGTGTGTGCTGCTGTTTTGTTCTGTCTTCCACTGGAAATGTTTCAGAAGCAGAGCGTCATGCCTGCTGGATGTAGTTGCCCAGATTGTGTTTATTTTATTTCTCCTTGTTTTTTTGTGTTTCTACTGTGGTTGAGAAGGCTACGTAGTTACATTTCAATACTTGTCTGTTTTAAGTGTTTTTATTGTAAGTATTTCAGACTGTTGTGCTGTAGAGCCCCAGTTGGCACCTGGTGTTTTATTTTAAAACAAACTGACCAGATGCACAATGCTGTTCCTTTGTCTGACTTTGTGTCTGGCTCGATCTGCTGTGTGCTTCTGCAAAGATCAGACTCAGCGCATATTCTCTGTGGGGCAGAGCGGAGAGCCCAGTGGAAACTGGAGGTAAGGCATGACAGTGAGCCGGGATGAATAATAAGTAATTACACCTGTGCTTTGCCTGATGTGCCATGACAGAACATTAAACATAGGGAAGGCCTATTGGTACATGAAGCTTAGTGACCTAATTTAAAGGTCTACTGAGACAGAAAAAACAATAGCATCAGTAGAGCATCTAACTTATTGTGAAAAGGCCATCTTTCATTTCTGTCTGCTGCTTCATTTAATCTATTCATTTATCAGTGGGGTTACATGAATTAGGGATTTTGTGTGTGTTTGTAATGTTAGGGCAGATGATCTGCTTAATTAGTCATGGTGAAATAGGTGCAATGATGCTGCAATCCATTGCAAGTCGGAAGTTGATACTTACGAGTACATATTCCTGATTTCTAATCTAAATGTATCCCAGTACATCTGCTTGGGAAAATATGGATATGCACAGCAAACAGATGTTTGTATGTCAAGTCTCTGACCATCACAAGCAACTACAGCAGCTGATTTATCAGATTATGCCAGTAGCGCAGAGATGGGAGGAGTAGGCTCCTATTGCTTTCTATCAAGCATAAATGAACAGAATGGAAATGAAAAAGGCAACTGAGGAGTGTTAAGAGTTGTTACAGAACGTTTCATAATACAAATACTACATTCAGTAAAAAGCAATGAGAAGGTAAAAGGTAACTGTTCACTGTGAGCTGCCATACTACTGTGATGTCATGCGTGTTTATCTCTGTGAAGTCGAGCTTGGTGGATATCCTGCCTGAAAAGTTACCTTTTATTATCTGCATTTTAAATTTGTACATAAAAAACACCTGAGTGGTCACATTCAAAATTAAACCAAAAAAAAAAAACACTCCAGATATCGCAAGAGCGCTTTATGTGATAAAGTGCAATAGAAACAGGCTTAGTGAATAAATGATGTACACAGAGCATGTGACTTAAACGTCCACTGAACCCTCTGCTCCACTGAGGAGGTGTAAAACGGTGGCAGATGAAAACAGGAGCGATAAGGAGACTGTAACATTCTTTAAATTAATACATGAAACAAATGTAGTGTTTCAGGTCGGACTAATACTCATTTCATTGCTCCATCTTGTTGCGCCTTCTTCCTCTGCAATGTTTTAAATGGCACCTGACTGGAAAATTAGCGCTGCCAGTTGTTTACTTGGAACTAAATCCTAATAATCACATAAGAGTCAGGGATGGAAGCAAGAATTCATTTGCATTTTCTTTTGCAGATTTTCTCAAAATTCAGGTCAAATATGCACTACATTTGAATTAAACCTAGTTTGAGTCAAGTTGAGGAAGAGACGGGGTAAAACTCTTTCATCCCATCATATATTAATGTGGTTTCTGTTTTTTTAAATCTGTATGATTTGGAAGTTTTGTATCAGGTTATCTCGCCCTTTGGTAACCTGAGCAGAAGGTATGTTCCAGTTAGGTGAGGCAATATTTTCTGTTTACAGCAATTATCCACTGATGGTGCCACAATAAGAGCATAATTTGATTGTTGTTATGATTATTTCCATAAACTTTAATTTATGTCAGTATGTACACATGTATGTAGAGGCATTTATGTGTTACTGCAGTGCAGGCGAGTTTATCCCCTCCCACTCCAATCAGTCCAATCAACACACAGGGGCAGAAAACAGAGAGCTCAGGGTATTACCTCCTTGCTCTGTTGGGCTCTCAGGGATCAAACTTTCTGTTTTGGTGACTCTGTGACCTTCAGCGACCTTCACAGCCACAGCTCGGCAGATCGCCCCGATTTTCCTCTCTAGGGAGCGCACACCTGCTTCTCGGGTGTACCTAAAACAGCAAACACACAACAGATGAATACAATTAGGCGGAGATGAGGTTTCACTAGCAATGTAGCTTTTGTTGCAATGACCCTTTATCTTGGTTTGGCCTGCGAGAGGAGAAAACCCTGAGAATCTGAATCATAAATAAACAAATTAACTTAGAGAAAGGAAAGTAGAAATTCCCCATTGGCAATGAACTCAGGAGGCTGCCCTCATCCATCTGGCTGAAGGATGTTCTCTGTAATTTGTAACCCTGCAAAAGGAGTACTGGTCAATTTTCAAGACAAATAGCCACTAAACCACCTGACAACTAAATGATACACTCTGACAACCAGAAGTGGAATCCCACGTTAGCCTCAGACGTGAGCTGCCAGCTGGCTGAGCCCTCCGCTCCTCATATCACACACTGGATCTGCTCTTCACAGGACTAAATGTTGAAGCTTTTCAGTGAACATCCAACAATGTCCAAATCAATCTGGGGAAGTTAGTTGAATACAATGAACGACTTCCTTCTGTCGTTGCATCAGAACAATATATGAGCTCAGCAGCATACCATGTTTACTGTAGCAGAAGAAGCCCTTTGCAAAGTGACATGACAAGTGTTTATTTTACTACAAATTCCCTTTAAAAAGTCTACGTTCAATCATATATATTTCCAGTATTTTTAATGCAAAAGTGACGTGGTGTTTATATGCGTCCATCATCTACATTATTGGGTGTATTGTTCTCACATGTATATTGTCAATTAGCCAATACACAGATGATGTGATGATGTCATCACTGTTCATCTATAAATATGGTGTGTTTACACCCTCACCTTTACGATGAAGACCACTTGAGGTGCAGGTATTTATTCATCTTCCTGAACACTATCTCAGCTCAGCTGATGGACAGGGAGTGGCATCCTTGCCAATGAGATCCACATTTCATTTATTCATCCAGAAAATAAAATCAGATAAGAGCTGCACATAAAATGTGGTCCTGCTGCTCTATAATTAAGTCGAGGTCATGTCAAGCTAGTTTTTTTTCCATTATGTTTGTTATGCATGTGTCTGTGTGGACCTGCTGATTATATCCTGCGTGGTCTCCTGTGGTATATGTAGCTGCTGAGGTGTTAATCCATGCTGCTCCAGCTGGTTTGGGATCAGGTGACGGTGAGCTATCTCCACCCTCTCCTCCTGCGTGTAACCTGAAACACACACAGATTTATCATTGCACACCTATAACATCGTCATACTCGCTGCTGACAGTTATAAAAAATGATTAAAATTGAGGGAGCAGAAACAGAGAAAACGTCTTTTGTATTTCTTTGTGTTATGTCTGTTTATTGGTACTTAAGTTGTCAAACAATACAGACCGAGTATATATAATACAAAATAGTATTAAAACAGGGACGATATACAGTATAGCTGTTAATTGAGGTACAAGGCTGCTTTATGTGGTCATAACTGACATCTCACTTAACCTACTTATTGTGGCAGAGAGTTGCGAGGATATTTTTTCGTGTAGCCTCTACATAATCAATGAAGGGTTGCCAAGTGTTATGGAATTTGTCAGCAGAGCTTTGTGATGTGAATCTGAGCTTTTCTAGTTCTAAGGTGCTGCATAACATCTTTTATCAACATAGCGTTAGTGGGAGGTTGTGTCTGTTTCCAATTGAATAAAATTAATCTACCTTGCCACAGTTGAAAGGAGTCCTTTAAGTGGACTGTCCTCTCCCAGTACCCCAAGTACAGCCAACACTCATCTTTTTTTATTTCTTGCCAAAACCTGGCGCCCACATTACCCACAAAACAACTTTAGTGCCGACAGTTTGGTCGGATATTTGGGCTTGTTATGCTGTTGTGTCAGTCAATGTAGCCTCAAGGCGCTAGCCTCAAGCTGAGATGAAGAGCAAGCTGCAGATGTTTGGTTTGCTCATTTGTTTCTAACTCCATACCTCCAGACATGACATGCCTTTAGCTGAAACCAAAGCTGACTCAAGAGACAACACTCTAATCAGTTTTCACACAGCTCTCTCTGGAGCCATGAAAAGCTTCGAACAACCTTTATCAGATATGCTGTAGTGTAACCCAACACCTGTATACAGACTTTGATGCATTTAATGTGCCCTAAAAATAAAGGCAGAAGGTTCTATTTATAATCACGAAAAGCAGCAGGCTAGGAAATCCAACCCCGGTGGTGTGTTTGGTTTGTCTGTCAGTCTATCAATCAATCTCCAATCCTCTCTGTCAGTACTGTGGACAGTGCAGCACCTACACACTCACCCCTTAAATTAACTGTATTCATTTCACCAGCTCAGAGCACAAATGCCCACTTGCTTGTGGGGCTTACAGTAGTTACATAAAAAAAACATTTAAACACCAAAACCCATTCAACCACATGCCAGCACAGGCTCCGCGTGACCTCACTGCTCTCTGTCTCTTTTATAAATTAGATTTAATCGGCATTAAATTGGCAAACGGGCGATTAAAGTATGACAGAATACATTATGCAAAATGTATTTACAGACTTTGTTAGCTAAAAAGGAGGTTCTGCATCCAATCACATGGGTGCTGGTATTAATGTTGGAGGTCCTGAATGCTGTTCTGGCAGCATCCGGCACAAATGAAGCCCTGCATGTTTCAGTGTGTAAAACAGTGGAATAAAAACAATCCAGCGAGCAATTACGTAGAAATGTGTCCTTGATCCTTTTGAATTATCTTTCCTTGGTTGTTAGTAATAACACAGGTTATCATCTACAGTTCATTTGTCTCTGTCTCTGCAACATTCTTGAACAGCTTTAGTGCAGTTTTATCTGGATATACTTCAGGTAATGTATGTTAACGACAACAGTGTCTTATCTTTGACGCCCTTTAAACATGTTTTAGAAGATAACAGACCGGGGTGATGGCACAGGTGTTGTCTGTATTATAAAAACTAATTCAATGATACAGATAAAGCTGGACATGGAGTTGCTGTTTCATCTGTTCCCTGAATATAATCATACAGATTCAGTGACATCACCTGAGCAAGAGTTTGTCTTAAGATCAAATAAAACTGTGCAGAATGGTTCCTGAGAGTGACTCTCACCCACCTGGTACCTGTAGCACCTCCATCCTGTCCAGCAGGGCCGGGGGAATGGTCGCTGTGGTGTTTGCAGTGGCGATGAAGAGCACTTGAGAGAGGTCGAAGGCCACGTTGAGGTAATGATCTGTGAAGCTGTGATTCTGCTCTGGGTCCAGGACCTAAAAGAGCATTTAAAGACCGTTGCAGTGGCAGTGTTGAGAGAAAAAAACCATTAAAAGAAGAATTAGTGAGTAAGTACAATAAATGCCTACTAGCAGTTGCCGCAAAGCTTAAGGTTAGGCTTCGAGCATGTAAAGGTTATGCTGAATGATGACATCTGACACTTCTACTAAGTAATCTGAATGAGAGCGCTGACCTCTAGCAGTGCAGCTGCAGGGTCTCCTTGCAGGCTCTTCCCAAGTTTGTCCACCTCGTCCAGGAGGAAGACAGGATTATTGACACCTACTGTCTTCAAACCGTTGATGATGCGGCCGGGCATGCTGCCTACATATGTGCGCCTGGAGAAATGAGCAGAGGACGTACTGTATTGATGTGTAACTGAAACAGAACTTTATTCTACTGATGACAGTAGTAAAGTGAAGAAACATACATATAACAATATGTCATCTACTTTTTGTAAAAGTATGCATTGCATTACCACACAACAAAAACAAATCTTGGAAGAATTAAGATCCCAGCAATGTTCTCTGTTACAAATTACCTAATGAAAGCAAGTTTCAATGTCAAGTTGTCTGGCTTCAAACAAAAGAATAAAAAAAGTAAACACAAACCACACACATTTTAATAAGAAACCACTGGAGGGGTCTATTTCTCAGACAATTCTTTTCTGAAGTTGAACAAATTGTATAATCAACCGTTAAAGAACACTCATCTTTATCACTCGCTCTCCTGCTGTTGGTATGCCGGACACATGTTTCTCATCTGGCTGATAGAAGCTGTCTCAACTCTGCTTCATCTGCCTTTAAACTACCCGGATTAGAATCTGCAACCTGAGATGAACTCTGCTGCCCTGTTCACCTCTCTGCACAGACTCTCACAGAGGCATAATCGCTGATACATGGCCTGTCAAGCAAACCTATCGATGAGAACACACACAATGGAGCGTCTGCATTTGTGTGTCTTGATACAGATTAGACTCCCGATGGAGGCTGTTAACAGACAGATGAAAGGTTCACTGAACTGATGAACTAATGATTATTTTACTGGCTCTGAGTCAATCAATGCACTGTAGTTCATTATCAACTTCTGTTGTTTTTGCTGCAGTAAACTTTACTTGATGTATGACATGAGAGAAACAGCTAATATCAAGGTTAAGTCATAGGTGACTGATTGATTGATTGGTGGCTAAATTGACATAAAGTTCCCCGACCTATTTACCTCTCATGTTTGTAATTTGACAATGTGGTTTACTTGTCAGGGGAAGCGCCATGTCTGATATGCTGTCAGATTGCATTAATATCTTCACCTCAGGGTAGAAGCTCTACTGCCTTTCATCTTCAGGATCTTATCATGCACATCTGTGCTTTAATCATCTGTCTTTCAAATGACATGCAGCTGGATTTCCAGTAACGCTGCAATATATTGCCCAGATTTCCCATTGTGTTGAACTGTTGGACTGAATAAAAAATAATTATGTTTGAAATGCAGTCCAGATACTTAACTCACGGGGGCTCACTCAGCAGCAGAGAGTGCCCACAGAGCCACTGTAAGCTCCACCATTAAAATAATTAACTGCCATGTCACATTGTTTTACCCAACGTTTGAATTATCCGTGCCCTAAAACTAGACTAAACTAGCTGCTTAAGATGAATCACCATATATTCTTCTCATATCTTTGAGACATCTCGAGCATCATTGCGCTTGCCTCTCCCTGTGTGGTCCAGTAGCATGGAAGGGAACTATGCCCTCTGCCCCAGAGAACTCTGTATATCTATATCTATTTATACTGTGGTGGCAAAACATCTGCTGTCAGAGACCTCCAGCAGAGTTGTTATCTTATTAGCATACCTGTGTCCTCGGATGTCAGACTGGTCACAGACGCCTCCCAAAGCGATGCGGTGAAACTCTCTGCCCAGAGTCCTGGCTATGGAGCGACCCACGCTGGTCTTGCCGACCCCTGGAGGCCCCACAAAGCAGAGAATGGGGCCCTACAGACACAGCATCACCATGAAATTGACAGATAAATACAGAAATCCCTGTTCATTTTCTTTAATAATTGACTCTTGTTTTCTACAACCCTGGATTAAGAAAAAGGTCTAGTAATTAGAAAACAAACTATGTTTATAGACAAAGGTTGTATGAAGTGTTCCTGAGCCCATGTAGTAATATCCTTTATACAATCATGTTTTTCACTAAGTGGAGAATCTCGCCTCATCCTTGCTTGTGAACGACTGAGCCTTTTGAGGTTGCCCTTTCTTTACCCAATCATGATACTCTCACCTGCTACCAATTACCCTGTGAAATGTTCCAAACAGGTGATTTTGGAGCATTCCACAACTTTCCCAGTCTTTTGTTGATCCTGTCTCAACTTGGTGAGGTGAGGTAAATATTATTTTTGTACTGTTCTCAGTTGTGTACATATCTCAAAAAGGATTAGAGATTTACCCAACTTTTTTTAGAACAGGGGTTGTACAATAAATAACCTATTTTCTTTATATATTTGATAAGTTTACTGATGGAAAGTCGGGTGAAATTTCGTATTATTTTTTTATTTATATATTATATATATAATGTACCCACTTGCTTTTGCTCGTTCGTTTAATTGTCTAGTTTTGTCTCGTCTTACTGCCTTCAATTTTATTTATTTATTTTATGTCACACTTTGTGTCTTTCCTCTCTCACTTGTCTTGGGTTGCATCACTTTTTTTTTTTTAATGGCCTTTATATGGCTTTATTGATAGAACAGGCTCAAGGTAGACAGGAAACAGGATGAGAGAAAGAGGGGGAGTGACACGCAGTAAAGAGCCCCAGGCTGGGACTCGAGGCCGTTGCAGTGAGGACAATGCCTCTGTACATGGGACGCCTGCTCTACCAACTGAGCTAAACAGCGTCCCTGGGTTGCATCACTTAATAATAAAAAAATTCCATTCAGGCATTTTGAGATGTCATGTTCAGAAAACATGAGGTTCCAGTGACCGTTGACCTTTGGCCTCTAAAATCTAATAATTTCATTCTTGAGTCCAACAGTGGGTTTGTGCCAAATCTACTGAAAATCCCTTAAGGCATTCTAGAGATATCAATTTATATGGCAGGAAGTTGTTGTGACCTTTGACTTCTGACCTCTGAATGTCTAATCCGTTCATCCTTGAGTCAGAGTAGAAAATTGTGCAAAGTTCGAAGAAAACCAGATAACCCAAAAACATAATGCCAGCCCTGGCTATTGCTGGTGTGGAGGCATCAAAAACAAAAAATATGTTATTAACTTTATTAAAATCATTTACCAGTACACCCTTTTTAAAAGCTATAGTCTTACCTGTAGCTGCTGAGCTAAAAGCATTAGCTTGATTCCCACCAGTGGATGTCGAGGATATAAATAACCGCTTTTCAAATTAATTTGGGATCTCTGGGCCACTGGAGACGAGCTGTATGTGTTCTGTTTAGTTTATTTCAGTTTTTTATTGACTTTAATTTTTTTTTTTAAAATGCCCCATCTGCTTCAGTTGTTTAGGGGAATCCTGCAATGCTGTTTTGCTGTGAAGCTCCAGAAATGTTTTGTGGACTACAAAACTTAACCCTTCTTTTCATCAGCAGGAGTGAGTTGATAATGACTGAGTTTTCATTTTTGGGTCAACTTTTCCTTTAATGAACTGAAAGTACCTTCAGTGAAGTCTTCAGCTGTCTAACAGCCAGGTACTCCAGCACGCGTCTCTTTAGCTTGTCCATGGCATAGTGATCGTTGTCCAATAGAGTCCGAGCAGCTCGAATGTCCAGGCAGTCTGAAGAGCGTGTGTGGGGGATCATGGATGAGATGGATGGATTCAAAAAACAAGAGAAAACATAAAAGTTAACAAAGGCTAAGACAGTGATGAAAACTACAGAGACAGAATGACTGCTGTAATGTAAGAAAGAGAGGAGGAAGAGGGGACAGTAGAACAGTAGTTTCCTTGGGTGGTTTGGCAAATATGGATCTATCAAGGACAGACAATCCTTTGAAATTGTTCAGTGAAGAAGTACTTCAGATTTCTTTGCAGCACAGACTTACTGACCCTGCAACTAAATCAACGCTGTCCTCGTGTTTTGAAGTCTCCACTGATCTGAGCTTATTTGTTTTCATCACAGCCTGGGGTCAGCAGCAGAGACAAAACAAAACAAAGCAGTGGCAAAGATTGTTATATTATTATTATTATCATTAGTGTTGTTATGTCAAACTTCCTCTTTAGTCACCCAGAGGTTTTAGAGCAACGTTAGTCTAATTTCCACTTGTCCTTTTGCTCTCCTCTAACTGATGAGTAAAATATCTGGCTCTATAGCTAAATGCTACCCTATGTTCACCATATGTTCTCCATGCTCCTTCAGCTGGGACCCAAACTCTTATCCCCCAGATCTTTCTATTAATTTTTCTTGACTGACTTGAGGTACTTGCTTTTTATGTTATTTATTCCCTCCACTATATTTAGCCTTAAGCATCAAAAGACTAGGGCAAATTCCTTGTATGTGAAAACCTTGTTTTGATGTCAATTGTTTACTTCAACTCCAGCAAAGCGTGTCAAAGCAAATAAATATGAGATTGGTTATGCTCAAATACTAAACACAGTTATCACCACAGTCTTACACTCAACACATGTTAAGCATTGCTTAAACACTGGGCAGGGAGACTCCTTCAGCTTAGCTCTAGTAAAAGTGAAAAAATATGGCTTCCAACGATGCCGAAGCTATCGTGCTGCTTTTTTCACTAACAACAGTTGTAACTGCCTGGCCATGGTGCAAAGCTGAAGAGTATTATACCCCTTTTCCACCTGTCAAAAATCCCATTTAAACCCACTAAGATCGGGCTTTTGTGTGCAATGAGAATGTGTCAACTTGGCATTTACCGCCTGGTCAATTGACTCCAGTAGACACAGGTTTTTTCACCTCGGCTCGGCTTTGATCAAAATGTAAGACCCGGGTGAACACGCTAAATTCCTCTGTGCTAGGTGATGACTCATTATCAACATCCGGTGGTGGCGCGTAAATAAGGATGTTTTATTACAGGGCACAGAGCCCCGTCCATTCCTATGAAAGCTGCTCAGTGGTGTTTTGAAGCCAAAAAAGCTTGACGTCCCGGCTGTGAAAATAACACAATCGGCAATCGCCGGCTAACTTCCAGTTTAGTGCCCGGCTAACCTGAATGGAGATAAAATAATTTAATCGTGCGGCTCTTCTAGGCTTTCCAAATGTTATTGGACCGAATGGCTCAAATTATGATAGTGAAACGAGTCATTTCGCGGGGGATGTGATGCTCAAAAGAATGTATCCACCGTTTTACAGAGGCTTCTTTCACAATGGGTCTATTGTTGTTTTCTCTTCTGTTACAATTATTTCTGGTGCATTTGTGATGTGAAACATGACGTCAGTAACATACAATGTAGCACGTCAGATAAAAATCACATTTTAAGCGAGTTGACCCGTGTTTAAAAAGCCTGTATAGACAGCTAATTTCGGTGAAAAAGCGATATTAGAGATCTCGTGCTGTATCTGAGGCATCTGACACGTGTGTGTGGAATTGGACTCTTCATTTACCTTTGGTGCTTTTGCTCCATGGTAGTTCTACCATCAGGTCCAGGTAGTTTCTTGTCAGGGCATACTCAGGCATGGACTGAGGCATCTTCTTCAATCTAAAAACAGATGAATTAAAAAAAATGCCAACACTGGTCTGACTGTGAACCAAGACTCATCCTGATTTAACACAGAAGGAGGGCCATGTCTTCATTTCTGAGAAATGATTTAAATGTACGATATCCAGCTATATATGAAATATGAAATAACACTGGTGACATTATGCATCTATGTGAAGAAATCTAGCATGCTAACTAGTTAGCCCAGCGGTCCCAAGCTCCTGTACTAGCACCATCACTTCTCCCATGCTCCAAGCTCAAAATCCAGACCACTAGCTGCACAGCTAACTGAGCCAACTAGCTAACTGCAGCTGCAGTAAGCAGCGGTTAGCAGCCACTCCAGTGATATGCTGGCCCCTATGTGTTTTGAGTGTGGATTCGACAGGTGGTCAATTCTTACATAGCGCACCTTTAAAAGGACCAATGGGTCCAAATAGCTTTAAAATGGTAGATTCTTCTCGTTACTAAAAGCCATTTTTTTTATTAAATTGCTGTGATCTGATGTGCCATTGTTTCACCAAAAATATATATTTTTTTTACACTATGTAGTCAAAAGTAAAATTTAACCAATAAACCCTATGTTTCTAAACTGCACTGTTACAGAGTGAACACAAATGACTGATTAAGGTTTATACAACATTATCTAAAAGAGGAGCTGAAGGTTTAATCAGGGTGAAAATTCACCTCTTGAGCTCTTTGAGGCAAACTCTGAGCGCAGCATCAGGCATGTTGGCCCCGTGGACCTTCTTCTCCAAGGCTACAGTGTCATCGCCATCTTCTTCTTCATCTTCCCCATCCAGATTGAATTGCCGGCCCGGGAACACTCCACCTTTACGCACCGATAACACCTAAATAGATGAGACGGGGAGACGTGAACAGGCAAATATAGAAATATATTAAATGTGTTTCCATGTTATTGTCAGGAGAATTTGAAGCAAACATTTGAAATGCTAGTCGTACTCCCATCAACTGGTTTGAAACAATAAAACTAGGCAAAGGGTAGTTTCACCCAGATGTTGGCTGTACAGGCAATGTTACGCATTGCTGTAATAAACAGAGTAGAAGAAGAAGAGGTAACTAAAACAAACTGGTTGGCAACTGCCAAAAACCCTCAAAAAAAAAGAAGAAGAAACAGAACCAGTCGCCTTGGCGATCTATACGGTAATGTGGGAATTAATCTGGGAATGGGAATCTTATTGGAATATCTGGCAACATGCCGACAGCGGACACAGCTGATCAGCCATGTCAGTAATAGTTTGCTACATCAGAACTTATTTGACAAGGTGTTTGCAACGTTTACTCTTCTAGCGAGAGTAAAACTTTTTTGTGAAATCAAGGAAGTTTTCTCAAATTATGCTGTTTCCATCAACATTTTCTAACGCAATACTTATAAAATGTATATGTTAATGGAAACACAACTATTAAAAAGAGAAAGGAGAAATAAAAATGTTTGTTACCCTCTTCTCATTGTCGGGATTTATTTTCCTGGTTTTCTGCAGCAGTTTCAGCCCCTCTATCTGTTTGGTCAACATGGGCAGAGCCTTCTTAAAGCGTTCCTCCAAGCTCACCGCATCCAGGACCTTCACAGCACACACGGACATACAGACACTTGATTAGAGAAAACATTAATTTCAACTCTTTTCACCAGGACTGATAAATACCGTCTGATTCATTTGTAAGATGCTGTAATCACATTCAACAACTCTAAAAAACTTCACCTGCAGTTTCTCCTTGTTTGAGGTGCGGATCATGGAGGCCACCACATCAGGTAGAGTTTCCCTGGGCAGACTGTCCAATAGACGCCTGAATTTAGCCACCACGGGAACGGACATGTCCAACATGCCTAACAACTACACACACACACACATAGACACACGTACACACAGTGGAGATAAGATGTGGCACAACTGTGTAATCAATCACAGCGTACAAATTGTGCCTGCTTCTTGTTATTTTGAGAACTTCCGAGTTCACTCACAGAGTTCCAGGAAAGTAAAATCACTTGGTCATAAATTGTGAATGCACAGACAGAAGCCTTCGGATGACTTTTGATTAATTGTACATACTTTGAGTTATAGCTTTACCAACTCCCATAAGTGTGGCACAACTGCAACCTGCAGGTGTTCTTACCACCAAGATAAGATGAGAAAGAACATTATTCATCCTGAGGGAAATCTGTGTGCCTGACATCCTTGATTTTTGTAATTACACAGTACAGATATACTACAAATGCATACATAGGAATATGACTAGGAATTCACCGATCTGGTACAGATAACAAGCAAAGATAAATATAAAGAATGAAGGGAAGGAATGAAAACACTGTATGAACAGGGTGCATTCCTTCGAAAGTAGGACAGGGCAGGACATAGATTAAAGGTGAGGAATGTAACTGGGAGTAAGAGGAAAAGGATGAATTTATGCTGAAATTCAGACGCATGTTGGAGGAATGTGATGCTTGAAGATGAGATGCCTTCAGGATTGATCAGATTCAGCTCGGCCGACAACAGGGACTGACTGACCTCTTCCTCTACATGCTCAAGGAGCATGTCATCACGTCAGGGACTGATCAGATGACCCTTTCAAGATTTTTTGTTTTGCAGTGAAGAGGTGAGAGGAATAATTTCACACACAGCAAGGTGAAAACAGAACTTCTGGTTATGTACTGAATGATACATTTTAACAAGCTGGACCTACCCTTAAATGTTAGTAGCTCCTCTGATATCATCAATTTATTATTTTTTATATGTTCAGTGATGTCAAGGTTGAAGAAATGGAAAAAACTAAAAGACAATGGGAAAATAAACTGAACAGCAAAAGCAAAACATGAAACCTAATTTATCACATTTCTATAATCAATGACATATTGCTGTAAGTTCTCTGTGGAATAAAACCTGTCTGTTTTCATTTAACTCTAGGACCATTGCATGAACTCCATGGGAACTGAGAAGGACTTAAGACTGACTTATGGGTTGAAGGAACTAATCTGGAAAAGGGTCTCAGACCTGTAGAAACCACTGCAACTGGTTTATGTTATTGGGAAATTTTAAAAAAACCCTTGAACTGAATTCCATGCAAGAGTGACAAGGATCAAATGTTCCTGTCACGCTTGACAGCCTCTACCTCTTCTTTCTCAGTCATACTCTCTCTCACACACACACACACACACACACACACACACACACACACACACACACACACACACACACACACACACACACACACACACACACACACCTGTACAGCAGCCTGGTAAAACTTCTTGGACAGCTCCCCCAGCTCTCCGTCTTCGGCTGTTGCACCTTCAGTTGCTGGAGTCGTGTACTGCTCCAGTTTATCCAGCTGCTCCACCTGACAATTGTTTTGCAATTAGAGAGACACATACTGCAGTCACACTCATTTAAGCATTTGTATTTCTGAAATACTGACGTACAGGTGTTTTAAGTCCTATATTGGCTATAAAAAAGGAGCTATTAGTAATGAGTCCCCCTACTTTGACAATGTTTCACTAGATTTAACAATATCAGGAGATTAAAAGGTACCCAGTGGAGTTTTTGACCACAGGAAGTGCAATGGAGCAATGTTTTTATGAATGATTTTGTTTACATCGTGCACTCACATGAAGATGCACACTCAAGCAAGGGGGTGACACGATACGCATTCCTGCAGCTGGCTTCACACTATTCTGCTTATTGACAGTTGACAGCAGAAATGCACATTTTATACCTGCTTCAATGAGGTGGTGTTACAGGCCTTGTGTTATGTTTATATTATGTTTGTTTGCCTGCCTGCTTGTGCTTTTGTTTTGTCCAGGCCCTCTCACTTCCTGGTGCTGATCGCAGTCACATGGCCTCCTGCTTAAAAGAGCAGGCCACACCTCCTTCTCTCTCTCTCACACTCCCATTGACAGCAGGCCATGCTGCAGCATCCCTGGCTGCTCATCCCTTTGTCCTGTTTTCTGTGTTTTCTTATATTAATAAACCGCCTTGCACTTAGTGTTGGTCCCCCTTGTTTCATTGTGTTGCTTCCCTGGAGCCGGGGATGTAACATAATGGGGGCTCGTCCATTTTTGATCATTTTCCCCTAGATTTTTGTTGGTTTCTTGGTGTTCCTTTGTTGCTTGGTGGAGTGTGGTGGTTGTGTGCTTCTCTCCTTTTTGGTTGGTTTTGGTTTGGTGAGTATTGTTGTCATTTGTGGGTCACATATTCCAGTGCTAGAGCTCCCTGGTTATGTAGGGTTGAGTGTTCCAGCTGGACTTTGGTCCTTCCATCGGTTCACTCTTTTGTTATTTTCCCTTTTTTGTTTTCGAGGGTATCCTGGGTAGGGGCACGCTTCAGGTTTCTGCAGCTAGCTGTGTTTTGGCTTTCTGCGGGGCTTTGGTTTCTGCGTTTAAAGCCGCCTCAAGCCTGGTAACCTCAGAAGATATTTAGGTTCAGTTTGGTTAGGCAGGTGCCCAGGGTTGCTTCACTATACTCTGTGTTGCACTGGTTTTGTGGTTTACACTTGACAGCATGCTTCCTGTTTGTTTATCTTGGGGGAGGGAAGAGAGAGAGCATTTGTGTTAAGTTAGGTGAGTTGTGCCTGGAGTGGCACCATGTTGGGTCCATGATCCTAACTTTAGTGATTTCAGTGGCTTCTGTGTAGGTGAACTTCACCCTGTGTGTGTGTGTTTTGTGCCTTTGGGCATAGCCGTGATTACTAGCAGGCTCAGTCGTGTGCCTGTGTGGGGCAAGTAATCTTTCGTGCTGCTTTGGTGGCTTTAAGGGTGAGAGTTGTCTATTGAGGTAGATGATGGTGTGGCCATCTTGTGTAGTTTAGCCACTTTGTGTCAGCTGTGTGCTGTGTTGGACCCGTTTTGTGTGCTGTGCTGTATGCATAGTTAACAGGCAGCGGTGGTTGCTTTGTGAGAAGCCCCATTTGTGTTTTGACTTGTTTGGTTTGTTTTCTAAGCTAGTGGTAAAGTGTAACTTTGCTTGTTAAATGATGGCATCTCTTGATGATTTCCTTGAGCAGCCATGTGAAGAGCTCATCGAGGAGTTCACAAAAGAACAGCTCCTTCAGCTTGCGTCTAGTTATGGTATTGACATTTCTGCCGAAGACAGGAAGCTGAAAAAAAATATTAAAGATGCTATTAGGAAGGAGCTCATGAGTAGTGGTGTGTTGAAGCCGTCTCCTCCAGTGGCTGAGTTTGTATTGCCCGTGTCCCCTGTTGCATCCGAGGCTGCAATCCAGCTACGTCATAGGGAGTTAGCTTTAAAGGAGAGAGAGCTGGAGGAAAGGCGAGACCAGCTCAGACTAGAGGAAAAGAAAATGCTGTTAAAGCATGAACGATTGTTGAAGGAGATTGAATTGAAACATGCCTCTTTACCAACCAAACCTGCATTTAATGTGGCCAGCCAGATTAAACTTGTTCCCCCTTTCCAGGAAAGGGATGTTGAAAGATTCTTCCCCCACTTTGAACGTGTAGCAGCTACCTCAGAGTGGCCAAAAGAGTCGTGGACGCTGCTTCTGCAGAGTGTCCTGGTTGGCAAGGCGCAGGAAGCTTATTCCTCCTTGGCAATTGATCAAAGCTTGGACTATGATCTGGTTAAAGAAGCCATCTTGAAGGTGTATGAGCTGGTTCCAGAGGCATATCGCCAGCGTTTCAGAGGTTATATTAAGCAGGATAAGCAAACCTATGTGGAGTTTGCACGGGAGAAAGAAGGCCTATTTGATAGGTGGTGTTCTTCCCAGAAGGCTGAGTCCAGAGAGCAGCTTCGGCAGCTCATGTTGTTAGAGGAATTCAAGAATTGTGTGCCACCGCCTGTGTGTGTGTATTTGAATGAGCAGAAGGTGACAACATTGAACCAAGCTGCTGTGTGTGCGGATGAGTTTGTCCTCACGCATAAGGCTGTTTTTCCTGGACACCATTCTCCTGGCAGGGGGAGGAGGGTACCCTTTAAAGGCAGTAAACCAACTTCTCCGCCTGGAGGGCCCTCTCTTACTCCCCCGTCAGACCGGCTATGTTTCTATTGCAAGAAGCCTGGACATGTTGTTGCTGATTGTGGTGTGCTAGCTAAAAAACAGAGGTCTGCCAAGCCAGTAGCCTTTGTAAAGGTGGAGAATGCACCTTTGGGGCCACCTGGTGATCTCTCTGAAAAGGTGCTGGCAGGTTCCTCCTCATTTTTAATGGATGGTTTTATGTCTTTAACTTCTGCCCCTGAGACGAAATATCCAGTTAAAATATGGCGAGACACTGGAGCTTTTCAGACTGTGGTGCTCCAGGATGCCCTCCCCTTTACTGAGAGTTCTTTTCTTGGGACTTATGCGTTGGTGAAGGGGTTTGGTGACAGGGTTTTGAGCCTTCCTCTACACAAACTCACTCTTGACTCAGGGTTGGTATCCGGTGAAGTTGTCGTTGCTCTCTCCCAGCAGCTTCCAATTGATGGTGTCTCACTGCTTCTAGGAAATGATCTTGCTGGTGGCAAAGTTTGCGCTGCTCCCAAAGTGACCTCTAATCCTCATTTAAACAGTCCTGACGATTTACAGCAAGTTTATCCGGGTATTTTTCCTGCTTGTGTCATCACCCGTGCCATGTCCAGGCAAGTGAAAGGTGAAGCCACTATGTCTGACCCATTCGATCTTTCAGATACATTTATGGCAAAAGGTGGTTTGGATTTGGCTGGGTTTGGTAAAACAATGCCCTCTCATGCTCAGTTGGTGTCGGAACAGAAGGCAGATCCCACTCTGTGCAGTCTGTTTAAAGAAGCTGTAGCAGAGGATGACCTGACTGATGAGGCCTGTGGTTACTTCTTCAGTAATGGGGTTTTGATGAGGAAGTGGACTTCCCCTAGGGTTTCAAGTCAAGACAACTGGAGCAGTGTATTTCAGATTGTTGTTCCAACCTGTTTCAGGACTGAGATACTGCATTTGGCTCATGATCATTGCCTTTCTGGTCACCTTGGTGTTGGGAAAACTTGCAATCGTGTACTAAGGCATTTCTATTGGCCTGGTATTAAGACTGATGTTTCCCTGTATTGTAAATCATGTCATGTGTGCCAAATGGTTGGTAAACCAAACCAAAAGATCCCTGCAGCTCCTCTTCACCCTATCCCTGCTGTTGGGGAGCCCTTTGAACGCGTTTTGATTGATTGTGTTGGACCTCTGCCGCGCTGCAAATCTGGCAACCAATATCTTCTGACCATTATGTGTGCTGTAACTCGGTTTCCAGAGGCAGTTCCCCTGAGGAAGATTACAGCACCAGTTATTTCTAAGGCTTTGGTTAAGTTTTTCACCTTGTTTGGCCTTCCAAAGGTTGTTCAATCGGATCAAGGCTCAAACTTTATGAGCCGGACCTTTTCTCAGGTTCTCAAACAGTTGTCTGTTCAACATTGTACCTCCTCTGCGTATCACCCAGAGTCTCAGGGTGCCCTAGAGAGGTTCCATCAGACTCTCAAAACCATGTTGAAAGCTTACTGTTTGGAGTTTGTGAAAGATTGGGATGAGGGGATACCCCTACTGTTGTTTGCTATTAGAGAGGTGGCCCAAGAGTCTACAGGGTTCAGTCCAGCAGAACTTGTGTTTGGGCATACTGTGAGGGGCCCTTTGAAGCTCCTGAAGGAGAGATGGCTGGGTAACGACTCTAGCCCCACCAACAATCTGCTTGACTATGTTAGTGACTTTAGGTTCAAGCTTACTAGAGCTTGTGAGCTTGCCAAGTCAAACTTATGTGTTGCTCAGGGAAAGATGAAGAAATGGTTTGACAGTAGGGCTAGACATCGAGTTTTCTCTCCTGGTGACCCAGTCCTTGTGTTGCTTCCCCTACCTGGGTCGGCCTTGCAAGCTCAGTACAGTGGTCCCTACATGATAGAGCGACAAGTCGGGTCATGTGACTATCTGGTTAAAACTCCAGATCGTAGGCGTAAAACTCGTCTGTGTCATGTAAACCTTCTGAAACCATATTTTGCTCGCAGCTCGACTGTTTCACCTGTGGTAAAGTCTGTTGCAGTGCTAAACGTTCCCCCTGACCCAGCTCGACCTGCTGTTGATGAGTTCACCAACTCAGGTGAGGCTTTTCAAATCCGGCTGCCAAACTCAAAGGTCCTGGCTGGTCTGAACAATCATTTGCTCTACCTACCACCCGCTGAGCGAGCTGACATCACACACCTAATTGAGCATCATCCCTGTCTGTTCTCTGACGTCCCCACTTGTACCAGTGTGCTTTATCATGACATTGATGTGGGTGATTCAGCCCCTATTAAGCAACATCCATATAGGGTAAACCCCACTAAGCGTCAGCTGTTAAGTAAAGAAGTAGCTTATATGCTCGATCATGGTATTGCTGAGCCTAGCTCCAGCGCTTGGAGTTCACCCTGCCTGCTGGTAGACAAGTCTGATGGGTCCCTACGTTTTTGCACAGATTTCCGTAAAGTAAACGCCATCACCAAGCCTGACTCTTTCCCTCTTCCTCGTCTGGATGACTGCATTGATCGCGTTGGTTCGGCCCGATTTGTGACGAAGCTGGATCTCTTGAAGGGGTACTGGCAGGTGCCTTTGACCCCACGGGCATGTGAGATATCCGCTTTTGTTACCCCTGATAGCTTCTGTCAGTACAAGGTTATGGCTTTTGGAATGCGAAATGCCCCTGCAACTTTCCAGAGGTTGGTTAACCAGGTTTTGGAGGGGATTGCAGGATGTGAGGCATACCTGGATGACCTGGTCATTTATAGCAGTACTTGGGGTCAGCATGTTCAGCAACTGTGGGAGGTGTTTGGTCGGCTTGCTGCTGCCAATTTGACGTTAAACCTCTCAAAGTGTGACTTTGGTCGTGCTACGGTGTCATACCTGGGTAAAGTTGTTGGCTGTGGTGTTGTTAGACCTATTGATGCTAAGGTGGAGGCCATTTTGAACTTTGGTACTCCCTCTACACGGAGAGAACTGAAAAGGTTTCTTGGAATGACAGGCTATTATAGGAGTTTCTGCTGTAATTTTGCCACTGTTGCTGTCTCTTTGACCAACCTGTTAAGTCCTAAGGTCCCTTTTGTCTGGACAGAAAAGTGTCAGGTTGCCTTTGAACATCTCAAAGCGTTGCTTAGTAATGCTCCGGTCCTTGCTGCTCCAGATTTTGACAAGCCCTTTAAGTTAGCCGTTGATGCTAGTGATGCAGGTGCTGGGGCTGTCCTGCTACAGGATGATGCCCAGGGGGTGGAGCATCCTCTGTGCTACTTCTCTAAGAAGTTTGATGTCCACCAGAAGCACTACTCAACTATTGAAAAGGAAACTTTTGCATTAATTCTTGCTTTAAAACATTTTGATGTCTATGTTTCAGGTGCCCCCCTGTTGGTGTACACCGATCATAATCCCCTGGTATTTCTCAACAGCATGACTGGCACCAATCAACGACTCATGCGGTGGAGTCTTTTTCTACAGGGGTATGACTCAAGATTTGCCATGTTCGTGGCCGGGACAATGTCCTGGCTGATGCCCTCTCAAGGTCCTGAGGGTCTTTAGCCTTATTTCTGTTATTGTTAGGTTGTCCCTGGGCAACCATATTAAGGGTGGGGGTGTTACAGGCCTTGTGTTATGTTTATATTATGTTTGTTTGCCTGCCTGCTTGTGCTTTTGTTTTGTCCAGGCCCTCTCACTTCCTGGTGCTGATCGCAGTCACATGGCCTCCTGCTTAAAAGAGCAGGCCACACCTCCTTCTCTCTCTCTCACACTCCCATTGACAGCAGGCCATGCTGCAGCATCCCTGGCTGCTCATCCCTTTGTCCTGTTTTCTGTGTTTTCTTATATTAATAAACCGCCTTGCACTTAGTGTTGGTCCCCCTTGTTTCATTGTGTTGCTTCCCTGGAGCCGGGGATGTAACAGTGGAAAATACATTCAACACATGTGTTAGGGGTCAAGGGTAAACTCAGTGCATTTTGGTGAGTAACACACTGACCATCATTTGACTGGGTCCATAGGAAATTGAGTAGGTTGCCAATAAAGTTTGTGTTTTTTGAAAAATTGCAGTGTTAAAAGGTTGAGGTTATCATAAGATATATCAATAATGTTAAATATACAGCTTCAAACACTAGGAGACATAGTCCATTAAACATATAAGGGGTTTCTTTTATGTTTGTCTGGTTTTAGGCTTGAGTCCTTTTGATATCTACAGATGATTTTCAGTGGAATACATAATATAGAGACATAGATGACAGATGGATAAAGTAGACAGTATAAGTGCAAGTGCCTATCGTGCTCATCTCCCATTCAGTTCACACTGAGGTTTGCCAGTAACGATTATGTGATTCCTGGCCCTTGCGTCGATGAAACTTTTCCTAACTATGACAGTCCGCTCACAGCAGCTCTCTTATGACACCATACCGTGTTGGGTTATTTCGATAACATTTAGCAGAAGGTTAACTTAATCAGCTCTTTGGGGACTGCAGCGAAAGTAACATGTCGTGATGACTGAGATTGTTTAGTCAGCAGGATTACACAAAAGCTACTGAACAGTCTTTCATAAAACTTAGATGGGTCTTAGACACAATAACTATGGGTGCAGATCTGGATAACGGGACGGATGCAGGAATTTTTTACCACTTTCTTTAACGTTGCAAGATCGTAAATCATAAATATCTCAGGGAATAACACATAGAACTTGATGGAAAAAACAAAACAAATTGGGTTTATTTAGGTGGCTGGTATCTATGAGTTTGAGTTTAAACATGAAATTGTTCACAATTTAGCATTATCCTTGAAAAAAAAAAGTGAGTTTACTGCATCATTTTGGTTTTTAACACATCAGAGACCCTAACAACATCACTGAACACAAAAATAAACATAGCTTTTGCTTGTTTACAAGAACTCTCAGAATAATGTGGTTATTAATCTTAAACAAACTATTGCCAATATTAAATAAGTTTTACCTCTGCCAGGACAAAGGGTCGCTCCTTCAGCAGACTTGACACACTAAAGCGGCACAATCCGGTGATGAGGAGGCTGTAGTGAGGCTTTGGCCAGTTGCTGCCCACCACCTGCACCGCTATCCCCGCTGTACCAATTCTACAGACACAGATGGAGAAAAGGTGAGAGTGAGCCAGAGAAGGTGGGTGAGCACAGACAAGCCAGTGGAGGAGTAAGACGCTTCATAGATAACACTATCTTACATTGAACAATAATCCACCCTCCCTGGTTGTTTCAAGATTGTAAAGATTCAATTTTCACACCTCTGATCCTGTTGGGACCTCTCGATTATTTGGATCAAACAACTCAGTATAGGTTACAGTGTAACAACAGCATGTGGCTGTGAGGAAGATAGTAGCTCGGTAGCTTCAACATCTCTGTTGTCTTCCTGGAGTATTCAATGCTTATGAATCAACAATGAAGCAAAAGACTTCCAGGATAGTCCCCTGGTCTGATTATATATATCATGATGTATGGTGGTGCTTACACTTTGTGAAAACATTCAAAGAGGGGGCCTGAATGTTTAAATAAAACCTGTCAAAACACTTGTTAGGTGTGAGGTCTCTACTATCAGAAAGTCTTTAAGTGTGACAGCTCGAATAACTTCTTCCCCGCTCAAAACACAGATCTGTAACTTCTGGTGATATTCCCTAAGACACAACCCCTCTCCAACACACACACACACAAATACATAAAATATGTTTCTGATTATGTGCTTGCATTGGTGTGGACATGAATTTCTGGATTTTTAGTGAAGCTAAGTACCAGCCACCACAGAGGAGATGACTACAGTGTGTGTGTGTCTGTGTGTGTGTGTGTGTGTGTGTGTGTGTGTGTGTGTGTGTGTGTGTGTGTGTGTGTGTGTGTGGATCGTGGTTGATTTGAGATGCCTTCTGAAGGTGCTGTGGCTCTAAGTCAAGACACATGTACTATATCATGGGAAAAGCTGACTGGATAACCAGGATTGAATCCCCCTTTTCCCCACACAACCATGTTGTGTTACTGTGGCTTACCACAACAACACAAGGGACATTCAAATACCTTCTTTCTTTCTTTTCATTTACAAATTCTCCCCCGTATCCAGGATCCTTTATCCTTAGCAGTGCTAAGATACCAAGTTGAGTGCCTTAACATGCAATGCCCTGTTTAATGTGAATAACCCAACATCATCAACAATCTTTGTCACTAAGGAATTCCATACTTTCCCAGCAACGTTTGCCTCTAGAGAGACAAACAATAGCTACATAATAACCAGACTAGCTGTTAGACTGCTGGTGAAAGGTTAAAGTCCATCTCTCTGTGCTTTGGCTGATTGTATTTGACTGCTGTAGACTTTTCTAGCAAATCACACACTGCAACTTTCGTCGAAAATTATGATCAGTGCATAAAAGTACCAACTTCACCAAATATGACATGATTTGTGTAGCTGGCAATCATTTTAGAGGCATAATAAAGATACAAAGAAATTTGATTTGCGATATGTACTGTCCATGCCTGTGAAACGTGGTAACAAAACCTAACCTGCTAAAATTGCATGGCATTTGAATTGAGTGTTGGTCTGTGCGTTATGTCTGGAGTACAAGTACAAGGGTGTTTTTTAGGATTGCATGACTGCATGGAAAAGGATGTAACTTTCCTCAGCGGTGCGATCATGAACACATCAACAGACAGTTACAGCTATTCAAATCAAATGGCAATCCATCTATTTATCCCATGTCTACAATCTAGCTAATAGTAGTCAAATGCTTGCTTTTAGCCTTATGAGTGGCTTTAACTTAATGTATCAGGGCGTGGAAAGGTCAAAGTATTCTGTTTTCACAAGATAATGGCACAAATTTGAGAAAGTTCTGATAAATTAAAATACTTTTGTGTCGTTCTATCTTCCTCTTTATCCTGTTTTCATCTTGTGACCCCTTGGGTTTGTTTGGTGACCTGCTTGAGGGGCCCCCAGGCTGGAGGTCCTGTACAGCATGTCCTAATGTCTCGACTCCAAAACAACATCAACAACATCAGGACATGACTCAACTCTACAATACCCAGCTATATGACAAAATGTTATTACTTATGCAACGTGGGGAGGTCGTCGGTATCGTGCTCTGGGTCTCTGGTGTTGGGAATCACTCCTATGATTGTGCTTTTCAGCGAAGTCCCCCTCAGCAGCCGCTGGCTGACCAGGTGCATGTTCCGCGGAGAGTCCACGCTGAACCTGACGGTGGAGCCCGGCAGGAGCACCCCTTCATGTGACAGCAGCAGTGGCAGACGGCTCGGTATCTTAATTCCACCGTCGGAGGTCATTGTCCGGTTTTCTAAGAGCCAGGACACTGTTTGTAACACAACACTGGCAAACAAATACGCACTTTACCCGCTGTCAAACGGGTAAGCCAAGCGTAAACATGAGACTTCCGGTGAGGACTTTCAAAATAAAAAATATAACTGACGACCCGACTACATAACTAGCTATCAGTGTAAAAATAAAATTTGCTACTGCTTAAAAAATGATGTTTATGAAATGAAAATGTTATTGGTTTTGTTCTCACGCTGACTTTGCTACATTTTATGCACTACAACGCGACAAACCATTTTTTCCCGTCCGCTTCGTAATATGACTTCCTGTATTCTCTGGACTGACTACGGTAAGTACAGAGGGACAAACTAAAGGTTATTGCATAAGATCAAAACTGAGAGAGAAGTTGCAGTGAGTCGGTCACTTGTGTTTTAAAGTAGGTTAGGGCTGCCCAAAGTGGGGCCAGCGGGCCAAAGTCGGTCCACCATTTGGTTCATTAGGTTTTATTTGGCCAACCAGATGTTTCTAGTAAAAAATAAAAACATTTTTTTTTAAAAATTATAATACAAATCGGTTTATGCCGATTTTTATTTATTTTTATTTATACAAAATGCCATTTACATGCAGGATTAGCATGCAGGATTCCTAATTATTCATTAGTTTTCATAATCTGAGCATGGTAGTCAGACTGACACTTTGCACAGCAAGTCAATCAATTAGGGGAACTTCATGTCCTAGTATTATTTTTACATCATAATAATAAAATATAATAGGTGCTTGCCTTTGGCCCGTGGCCCACCATTAAGTTTTAGTTTTGGCCCTTCAAAGGAAAACATTTGGGTACCTCTGATGTATGTGGAGCCTGCATTTTCAAAGTGGATCTGTTTCCAGTGATGGGAAGAAACCAAGTATACTAAGGTAGCATCAATAAATATAGTAATAATATACACAAGACAACAAAAATGTGTTATTGTTATAAATATTTAACTCATTTGAGAGCACAAGCACATTTTCTCTAACTTGTATAATTTTATTTTTTCTACATTTTACAGGTATTTTCATGTCTCTATCATTTTTTCTTAACAAAGATAGATATGTTATTGTTGAAATAATATCACCAACACAAGATTGAAAGACCTGGATTTTATTATGAAAGACAACAGTGGCAGCATAAGACATTTTAATAATGACTGGACTCTGGACACAGGGTTAGTTGATAAAAATAGCGATTTGTTTTTTTATTTCTTTAATAAAAGTATTGTCACGTGTACATTTCCAAAAAATAAATAAATTCAATATCTTGTGTACAAAAAAATCTGTTTCTTAAGACCACAGACAACAACCGTCCATGTATTTGCAGTTATCATTTCTGTTGTTGCCAGTCAGCTGTGGGAAATATCACTTTGTATTCACAATGAGGGATCTGTGAATATACTTTAAAATGCTCTTATGGTTACAAATGGACAACCATACAGTTACATATGATTGATAAAGTATAATACAAATACACTTACTGCATTCATAGCAATACACCAATAATTATCATTCATCTGTTACATCATTATAGAATTGCATTTGAGAACCAAGTGTAGTCCATTATAAACATGTGAAAGCTGTCAATAGGCTCCTTTTAGACTTAGGCACAACCCATTGCTGTGTATATAACATAATCATTGAACATCATCATTCTACCTCCTGAGGAGTGACACAGGCTTGTGAGGCTTCAACATACAACATGTGGGAAGTTAGGAGAAGTTAGGAGTGAATGCGTGAACTTACTTTCATACATACAGCAGGTTTTCACATATGTTGTATATATTATGTTGTATATTTTTTTCTAATTAGTTCAGAAACATTAAAAAATGAACTAAAATTATCAATAAGTCAGTGTGGACCATTTCTTACACTCCTGTAATGGTATGGTGGCCATGTTTGTGGACAGAGTTAATCTTCAATTGACCCTGAAGATAATTATGGCTCCAAGCATATTTGGTTAAACCGCAAGATAACTGAAAGATAAGCCTTTCTTCTACTACCACAGGATTTAAAGCATGTTTTTCTAACTTCAGTAGAATTAGTAGCGGAGATATAGTTTTATATTAAACAGAGTTAGCCAAAAATTAATGAAAGATAAGTAAATGTTACACCAGAAACTGACTAAAACAGCAAGTCAGGCTTTGCAGGCAGTGAACCAGGTGCATCGAGTTGCCACCACTACAACTCAAATTTAAAAACATGGCTCTCAGAAAAACATTGAATGCATGAAGTACTGAGCAAATAATGTTGAGCACCTGACTAATGCTCACCACTGTAAATGATGAGCTAAAGTTAGTTTAGAAATGGAGTCCACTAACATAAAATTAATGACCGGCTTCCAACACAACACAGACGTTCCACAGGACCCCGGTAAGTATGCATATCTAACATTTATAATTAATTCATTATAGCAATTATAATTTCTTACATGTACTTTAAAATATTCTTAAGAGGGAATAAATGGCTACTTCACTTGGGTTAATTTCCTATTGAGTATGAATCTGATGGAAAGCTAATTGCAACTCAAGTCAGTCATTCATAAGACTTTCAGAAGGCCTATAGTACATATAGGCCTCTGTATGTCCAAAGCATTATAAATGTCTTTTGTCATTATAAATTGCTTGGAAGGGAGTGTTTTTCTGAAGTGGGTTATGTATTTATATTCTGGTTTTAAAGGCGCAATGTGTAAGGATTTTAGTTCAAAACATTCAAAAATTAACTAAAATTATCAGCAGAATGTGAAGAAATAACAGTTTTGACGTTATGTCAAGAACATCTATATATTGTGTAGAAGAGATTTAGCATGCTAACCAGCTAGCCACGGGCCTGAAAACCTCTTTCTCCCGCTGGTCCAAAGCTCATGTGCAAGAGGTGCAAAAACCAACACTCCCCTCGTTGCTAACTGCTAACTGCATGGCTAACTGAGCTAACAAGCTAACAGTAGCTACAGTCGTGGATGTACAAAAAGAAAACAGTTAGCAGCAGTTAGCAGTTACTCTAGTGATATGGTGTCCCTATTTGAGTGGAGTATGAATTCAAGGTGGCCAATTCTTACATGCTGCACCTTCAAGACACTAAGAGACCACAGATTTCTGTTAGCCAGTTAGTAACTGAAGATCCTCCTTTTATTATTGTGGGTGAGGTCAAACATTTGAAAACAGACTGCTATGGTTAAAATATTACAGCACGCCAGAGAAGGCTTGAAGCTACAATATCAACATGTTTGTAAAAACGTATCCAACACATTAGAAACCGATGAGTTCTGTCAGTGTGGACCATGTCTTACATTCCTGTAGATATATGTTGGCCATGTTTGTTGACAGGGTTAATCTTCAGTTGACCCTGAAGATAAATATGGCTCCAAGCAGATTTGACTGCTGTTGTAGTAACACCTCATAGCTCATACAAGAATGCCATCACTCCACTTCAACTATGATCCAATATTTTCTTGTCTGCCAAGGTCTCCCTTATGCACACAGGTTTTGGGTCAAGGTTGGGTTTGTGTCAGTATATCAAGAACTGAAAACCTGATTTGGGCCTGCAGACCCAATTAATTCATTGCATATGATTTGCGCATATGTTTTTATATGTTGAGCCTCACAACCATAGTGCCTATTAAATTAAATTGAAATCTCTATAATATGGCTTTTAGTCTTAATACGGTTAATACATTTCATTTAACAGCAACAAGATAGCCTTGAGTTGAATTGCACACATAGGGAAAAAAATAAAGCAGTAAAACAGACAGAAACTGAGGGGCAATCTCAGACAGAAAAACATGACAGGATGTACTGTAAAATCTCGGTCAGAATTTGTTGTTGTCTCAGCTGAAATGACTGAAAATACCCCCAAACCAACCTGGGATGCCAATTTTGTTCATTCTTACTAACTTTAATCTATCCCCCCAGTGGCTGACTCAGGATGTTTGAGGGGCAGGGGCGAAGAAAATAAAGAGGGCACCTGCCGTCTGCAGTGGGGCACCAGTGTGCTTCTTCTAAATACATTTATAGTGAAGAGAGGCCACTGGAATTTTCATAAAAAATTTTCCCATGTTAGTATTTGAAGAGATTTTAAGACTGTTTGGAGCCTGATTATAAATAATTAACTAATCCTAACTGTGATGTTACTCCATATTTGAAATTCTGCACAGGTAATTGAGTCATCAAAATATTGAATAGTTGCCTGATGGAAGAAGTCGGTCAAAAAAGTAGATATTAAAATGCACAGCTTGGACGGAGAGACACTATTTGCACTTGATAAACACATATAAAGAAATACATGGAGTGGCAAAAATGAACAAACTGTTTTGGCAGCTTTTGAATATGCAATGTGGGCCTGTACAGCTCTTAAAATAACATTGTAAATGTAGGCTGTGGGTAAGAGATGCATACAACAACAGAAGTGGGAAGAGAAAACAGTAGTTATCAGTTTGCCGTAAGGTTGAAGTTCATTTACATTGCTCTTGCTCGAGCTCATTGATGTTTGAAAGAAGCATTGATGGATGAGAGGTCTGGCTATGGTACAAAGTCAGCTGAAGTTTCTCAATATAATAATCCACTGAAGAGCTCTCTTACTGCATCCTGTTGGTTTCTGCAGGTCCACCGGAGAACATCACAGGCTTGACAAAGCCACATTGATGTTCCACTCCAGGTTAAGTTAATTCTTCGCTGATGGGGACTAAGCAGCTTGCACCGAACAGTCTGTCTAAGAGTCTGTGTTAGAAAAGATTTATCTAATATACTGATCTTTTCCAAAAGTATTAAAGCAACAATCTGTCATGCCATCAAGAGACAAATATTCTGGCTTCCTGACTGACAGAGGATTGGAAATTCTGAGGAGTTGGAGCTATTACTCCAAATTTGCTTTATTTCATCTTAGCAGAAAGTCCATATGCGCCAAAAATTGCCACGAATACTGTTTATGTACCTACAAATTGTCCTTTTGCCCCATCATGATACCGATCCCTTCTCAGTATCAACTGGGATGACTTCACTTCCGTCTTCTCAGCTTTCAGGCTGTAAGTCTTTCTTCCTGCCTTTCCTCCAATAGGAAACTCTACAGTCTGAAAGAGAAGAGAAGAGAAACTTGATTAGACATTCATGCGACAAAAATATGTGTGGGTGTGTTTGACAGTGCTCTTGACAAGAAGGAATTCAGATCAGTTCAGTGATGAGAACTCTAGGTTTCACCTTTCTGAGTTGTCACATACAGAGTAGCTGCAGCTGTACGTGTTGAACTGCACGATACTTGTTGAATGTTTCAGATTTTGACTAAGCCACAGAGACTTGACCCACCCTCGACCTATGTTAAACTAACACAGTCTGGCCAGCGTGCAAACCACACACAGACATCTTCAAACAGTGAGGCATCGGTTTGATCACATCAACATCTTTTGCAACACTTGCAAGCAAAGTCTATTTTGAGCTTGACAAAATATAGCATAAAGGTTACATTGTAAGATACTCTGTGGTATATATATTTCTGTGCATGATATAACAAAGTGCTCAAAGGATTAGCTCAACAGTTCAAAGTTTACATCCTTTTTTTTCTCTTTCCAAATTAGAAGAGGGATGCCACTCTCGGCTGCTAGCCGTATTTAAGTATTTTTGATGTACAGCTAAATATAGGAGTGATGTCAATCTTCTCATCTATCTCTCAGAGTGAATAGGAGTATTTCCTGAAACGTCAAACAGTTTCCTGAACAAGTCAATGTGAGTTCACCCACAGGGCTTCATGGAGCTCCTTACCGCTGAGGGACACATTTACTTAACAGGCGCTTCTACTTGGGATGGGAAATTTGTCAATGTTCTTGACATTTAATTGAATTTTAACTTAATTTGGTACTTGTTTTATACAGTATATGTAATGTCATTCTGAGGTTTACTGGCTGATATGTGTAGCTACAGTGAAGAGTAAAGTCAAACAAGCAAACACCTGGAACACCTGGACAAATTCACCCACCATCACCTCTAAAGCTCACATGTTAACAGCTCAACTGTTTTCAGTTTTTATTCTAAGCTAACCAGCACAGATCACATATTTTAAGCCGGATTAATACTGGAAAAGCAACAGGTTTACATGGTATAGGGCCACCTGTCTACTCGCGCCGCTGAGAAGGACAGTGAAGTGTGTCTGCTTACCACCTCGCCATCTGCTACTGGAATGTGTCATGTGTTGGCTGCTGTTGTGATGACAGTTTGCGCAGCATGCTGCTAACAGACCCTGTGATTGTGACACACGCTACCAGAGATGAGATGAACCATGAAACACAGTCTTAAAGATAGAAATTTGAGCTTTCATGTTGACTGCCGATCCAACCCTTTCCTGCTGAATTAAGGTCCACATGAGGCACCTAACAGTTGCAGCACTGTTCTTGATGAATGCAGTCACATGTGTTCCACATGTTAGGGCCTCACTAACAGGAAACATTGAGTGTGGTCACATCCTGGCATCTCGTGTATGACCAGGGTGCCTCCGTTATATAAATCTTCTGCTTTTCCTCTGACAATATATATTGCGTTCTGTGTCATGTGAGAAATTAAATAGTTTTGAATTCTGTAATCAATGTATGATAGAGAACATATCAGGATGTGAGAGGAGGGGAGATTCCCTTTCACCTTTTATGGAAGGGTCAGAAAGTCACATGAGGGGCAATTCCAATAAAATAGCAAATGGTCACTGCCCTGGGAAAGGCAGTATCAACACAAACATCAGGGGGTCATTGTTTTGGGAAGGAGTAATTAACAACTGTCATAAAGTGTAACCACTGTATTTAAGTCAGAAACATTTGAAAGAGGGTCTTCTCTCCATGCTGCATGTATTAAAGAGATCTGATTCATCACACTGAGTCTGACTGACTCTCTACCTCAACAAGGAGAATTTCCCTAACAGTCATTATACTCATTTAAGGATTAGTCATGTCCTGTAAATTCTGAGCAAACGAGGGTCCGGGGTGGGGGCTCCCTGCCAGAATGGAGGCCAGGGATCTTCAAAAATAACTGCTGTGAGACCGTCCAGTTTCAGTAAACCTGTGCTGTGCATGTATTAGAACTGATTCCTCTGGATAAGTTGGATATGTCAATGCCGAGTGATGCTTTAACAAAAACGCACAAGCTCTCATTGCATTGCGGATGTATGAACACAAAGGAGACAATTGATCGCTCTTTCAGAATGATATGCTCTTTAAGTACACATAACCCACATATACATGTGTTGGTCTTGTTGTCACTTCGTCTGTCGTCTTGTGGCTCCTCTCTCTGCTCTCTTGGAGAAACTTGCACACCTGTTTTCAAGTCTTTTTTTTTTTTTTTACCTGTCATCCTCTTCCATGCTATTGTACAACTTATTCTCCTTTCATGCTACCGCATTGATGAAAAAGGGCCGTTTTATTTCCACCATACCCATGATTTTAACATGTGATATATAGTCAGTCTGGGGTTGTCAACAATTTGTGAGTGTGTTTGGCAAAGTTTTTGACAGGTGGGAATGCAAACATTAGTGATAAGAGGTTTTCTTGCGTGCAGTAACGCCCTGAGCCACAAAGACTTCGACAGTGCAAAAGAGGACACTAACACAACATCCTCCACAGTGAGGCAGAGCAACAACAAACTGTTCTGTCTTCACTGCCAACTAAATTATGTTCTGTTCCTGATTGACAAATGTGCATGTGATGTCGCCGGGTTAACTGCAATTGCGATGATTATAGAGTCAAGGAACAATGAACCTGCTTGAGTCCAAACCAAGATTTTGTTGTCATTGTTGGAAACAGAACTGTAAGTGAAATCCAGTCTCTCTCTATTCTATAACATTTGGCTCACTTAGAGTCCAATCTTAAAGTTCCCATGAAGTCCAAATATTTTTTTTTTGTGTGTGTGTTTTATTTTCCATATATGCCTCACTCCATATCTCAACTGTACGCCATTATCAGGCCAACAAAAGCCATTTTGAAGGTATTTTTAATACTATAATACTTTTAATACTTCCTGGAAACTCATTAAAAATGTTGATGACTCATCCTGCACTCGGGGGCGTACATTATTGTCTTTCTTTATTTCATGACGCTGCCATGGATGAACATAAAGAGGAACGTCAGCAGAAGATTGTGTTGCTCAGGATTGGCCTTTACCGATTAATGTACAAAAACACAACTTAACAACTTTATTCAGTGATTTTGGTGAAACTTGGTCATGTTTAATTGAGAAAATATTTGCTGGTTTTCCCTCTGCTGTCCTCGGGCTGAGCAGCTGGACAGATAGCTGTACTTGTTGCTAAAATAACTGCTAAAAAACATAACTGATAACCAGCAGCTTGTTTCAATGAACAGCTCTGGACTGGGGCCATAAAGTGGTGATTTATGGAGTTTCCTGGTTGACAGATACCCATAGCTTTGTCGCTAAAGTAAGCGCTAACTGCTGCTAAATGTAGTTAGCTGCTCGGTAAGCGGTCCTTGCTGACTCAGCCCCAGGTTGCCAGGTTCCAAACATGGCAAGAAAACCACCTGGTTACTTGATACTGTATTTCCTTTGCCAAACTGGCGTCCATCTTCTCAGAGGTGACCGTATTTATTGGGAGCCTTTTTTACAGGAAACACTTCCATTTTAAGTTTTTAGTCACAGCCTGCAGTGTCACTGGAGGTTTTTATATTTCCGTTCCCTTTGTCATACTCACAGTCCTGCTGCGCTTCTGTGCTGGCAAAGCACTCGCTGAAGAGGCAGTGCATGGTGTGGCAGAAGTTGTCAAGGAGAGACTTCGGGGAAACAAATCGCCAGTCGGACTCTGGCACTCTGTCAGGTTCTTCTGTTAAATGATCCCAAGTCTCCTGGATCGTCTCTGGGAGCTCCTGCTGGAACACCTGGACACACACGCATGAGTGAGACAGTCAGGTAGGCAAAAAATGAGTGTTTTAATATATATGGATCCGTGACATGCCTATGCTTTCAAAAATGTCAGTATACCATAAGATGTAAAGCATCAATAATGTGATGTAGCATCAAAAATATGTGCATTTCAAAAATGGGATATTTACGGTGGGTATCTAAGGTCAAAATGGACAAGATCGTGTCCTGATGGAAGGAAAAGCACAGGAGCTTTCCTTTGAAGCGTGAAAAAGCAGATTAATCATCCACCAGTCAGTTTTTCCTTCATCTTTCAAACATTTGGAGAAAGCAAACAGATGCTTTTAATCTCTGTTATTTCAAAGTGTCCACGTTGAATTTGGGCTTCTTAATGTGACTCCTGCTGTTACTCTCTTTGTTTTCATGACTGAATAAACTGAATAAACACACTGACCTCAAAGGACAACACAATTTCATACTGTTTTGCTTGTTTTACAGGGTTGTGGGACCTTATTTTCCTCTGAGAACAGCTTGTTTATTCAGTCATGGAAAATATAAATATTTCTGAGTTTGTATTATTGCCTCATTAATATTGTAAATATAAAAATTCTGAGTTTGAATTTCTTCTCCAAAGCTACGTAGTGCCCCTTTAACTGTGAATCACAAGAAAGAACACACCAGATGTGGATCATAATTCAGGCATCTTGCTGTGATCAGTCCAGACTTACTGTCTGCTTCAACACTGGTAGACATCCACTATCGGATGTTTGCATTCATACAGTAGTACTGACATTTAGAAACTGGTCTAAAAATGTGGAGATTTTTTAATCGCTGCAACCACTGGGTCAAAATGGTTGAACACAGAGGTCAGAGAGGACACATTTAACATTTAAACTGAATAACCTGGAGTGGGATATTTGATTTTAACCAGCACAGATTCATATAAAGAGGAAATGAAAAGAGCCGTGGTGCAGATACAGTATGTGATCTCCAGCTTACCTCAGCGGGATGCGACTGTACGAAGACTCCCTCTGCATCCTTGAAGCGTCTCTCCAACTCAGCCGTGTACTGACGTGAAGGATGTCTCTCAGACATAACCCGGATGATCTGAAATGTAAATTTGTCGTAAGTTAAAAAACTTAAATCAACATTATGTAACTATTTCACCTCAAAATAACAGCCTCAAAATCATTTTGATGGTGCAGTTGAAGTGTATGGGCTGTCGTCCTCAAAAGGTGTCGGCGTGTAGTACGTTGATAAAAGATTCTGCGGAGGCAAGGCTGGGTGGATTTGACAGAGCAATCTTTATTGAAACAGATCTCAAGCCAGCGTCCGAACCAGAGTGTGCACTCCCTGGTATTCTCAAATCTCGGCAAAGTGATGCCCAAAATGCTTTGCCCTCTGCTCTATCAGAACTCCTCTCTGACCCTCAGTCTTAGGAGATCAACCAAAATTCACCCCCGTTCTCTGGTGTGCAGGTCCTTTTTAGAGTTCATTTGCTCATGCCCACCTGTTTCCTCTAATTGTTTACTTTTGGGGCACTGAGAGCCCTTCTATCCTGTGGGAAAAGAATAGGTCTGCATAACACCTCTAGAGAATATCTCTCAAGGGAATATGTGTACGTGAATGTGTGTGCGTGACTATATTGATATTATCTGAAGTTGACCTGCCAGTCTCTCTATACTTAGATGAAAATGTATACATCGAATCAATCTTGAACCTCTGAACTGGTCAGTCCTCAGTGTGGGCCTCTTCCTTTAGCTATTCTCCGACGCACACTACAGGACTAATATGTTGTTCTCCTGGACATGAGACCTCTACGTAGTCCCCTTCCCACATATACTTAAAGGGAAGCATCTGGTCCTGTCCCATCCTGTCCTGCCACTCAGAGCTCAGGAGGTACAAGAAACACTCAGACACTACACAGTGTTTTTATAATAGAGTGAATCATGTCTGTTTTTGCCACTCGGCATTCCTATCGCTTGTTTCTGTGCTGTGTGACTTAGGTCAGCAGGTAATATCACAGCCATAACCCTTAACAGCAGTACATCACATACAGCACCAACTATCAGAGAGTTTGGTCAAACTGGATCATATTTTATGGAGAAAATGTTTTTCTGTTTTTTCCGCTGATGTCCTGCAGCTGCTCTGCCTCAACTCTCTGTGATTTACGGAGTGTTCTGAAAGCAACCTGCAACTGCTGCGTGCTTTAGCTACCAGTTAGCACTGTTAGCTGGGGCTTCAAATCACACAAGATAACAAGCTTAGCTACCTTCTCCATTAATACGTTTGATACCTTGTACAAAACTAATTAATTACAATTTTTAAAACAAGTACTAGAAAGAGGGCTTTTCTGAATGTCCACACTGTTAGGAGACACTGTTAGGACTGTAAGCATCTGATGGATTATCAGTCTTTTATTTTGGTAGATTCGGGCATGCATGGGAGTAAATCTGTTACCTGACCTGACATGGGGGGGAGATGAAGGGGGGCCAACACACCTGAGAGGAGAGGCATGTTGGATCTCTTGTTTTGGACTGTATTACAAGTGGAGCGTGTGCCATCCACATTTTACTTATAAAATAAAAGTAAAATGTGTGCTAAAATACAATCTGAACTGCTGGCCAAAGCCAGAAGAAGCAGTCCAGCTGGAGCCCTCACCAGCACTGTTAGTTTTCAAAGCGTGTTCAAAGAGAACTCAAACACAGCATCAGGGAGAGTAAGGACAACTACAGGAGAAACCTGGAAACTGGAGAACAGCAACACCAGGGACGTATGGAGTGGGATGAGAGAGATAACCGGCTTCCAGAGGAAAGGTGGAGGATCAGCTGAGGGAAATGAACAACGAGCAAACAAGTTCAACCAGTTTTCCAACAGGTTTGACTCCAGCTCCTCCACACCCAGCAGCCCCCCTGCTGCTCCTATGAGCAACCACTCCAGGACACAACCCACACAGCCCCACACCAACCCCACAGCAGACACCAGCTATCACCACCTCCCTCACCCCCACCCCAGACTCTCTCACACCCCCCTCGCCCAGGGCACTTGCACACCCCCCACTGCCCCCTACCAAATCCTGCAGCCGACACCACTCTGCACCACCCCTCACCCCCCTGCTGTCACCCACCACAGACCCTGCCACCCCAATCCCCAGACTGGACTTAACATCACAGCCAGCCAGATGAGGAGAGAGCTGGAGAGGATCAAAAAGAGGAAAGCGGCTAGACCGGATCACATCAGCCCTCGCGTGCTGAAGGCCTGTGCCAGCCAGCTCTGCAGAGTTCTCCAGCACCTCTTCAACCTGAGCCTCCAGCTTCAGAGAGTGCCAGTGCTTTGGAAAACATCCTGCATCGTCCCAGTGCCCAAAAAAGGACGTCCTATGGCACTGGATGACTACAGGCCGATCGCACTGACCTCTCACATCATGAAGGTCATGGAGAGGCTGATTCTAGCACACCTCAGACCCCTAGTGTGCCCATCACAGGACCCCCTACAATTTGCATATCAGCCCCATGTTGGGGTCGATGATGCAATCATCAACCTGCTGCAGGAAGCCTACTCCTCCCAGGATAGACCCAACACCACTGTCCGCTTCATATTCATTGACTTCTCCAGCGCCTTCAACACCATCCAGCCCAGGCTGCTGAAGGCCAAACTGGAGAACGTGCAGGTGGATTCTCCCCTCGTCACATGGGTTGATGACTATCTGACGGGCAGACCCTAGTTTGTTAGATTACAGAACTGTGTGTCTGACCGTCTGATCAGCAAAATCGGCGCCACCCAGGGAACTGTGCTGTCTCCCTTCCTCTTCACCACCTACACTGCAGACTTTAAGTACTGCACTGAGTCGTGTCATCCTCTGAAATTCTCTGATGACACGGCCACTGTGGGGCGTGTAGAGGGTGGGAGGGAGAATGAGTACAGGGACCTGGTCTGCAATTTTGTTAAGTGGTGTGGGGAGAACCACCTGCAGCTGAACGTGGCGAAGATGTGTGGTGCACTTCAGGAGGAACAAGCCCCCGCCCTCTCCGTTCTGCATTGGTGGGACACATGTTGACATTGTGGAATCATACAAATATCTGGGTGTTGTGCTGGATAATAAACTGGAGGGGTCTACCAACATGGAGGCAGTCTACAAGAAGGGCCTGAGCTGGCTTTACTTCCTGAGGAGGCTCCTTTAATGTCTGCAACCGGATGCTCCAGATGTTCTATCAGTCTGTTGTTGCGAGCACCATCTTCTTCGCTGTGGTGTCCTGGGGTCAAGCATCAAAGCAAAGGACGCCAACAGACTGAATAAACTCATCAAGAAGGCAGAGTCTGTTGTTGGCCCTAAGCTTGTCACCCTGGAGGAGGTGGCAGAGGACAGGATGCTGGCAAAACTGCTGGCAATCATGGACAATATTTGCCCTTGTATTTTGATACTATCTATCTTTCTTTCTTTCTTTCTTTCTTTCTTTCTTTCTTTCTTTCTTTCTTTCTTTCTTTCTTCCCACAGCAGGGGCTCCCAAGGGATGAGAGAAACATCCTCTCAGGTTGTAGCCCCAGTAGGCAGAAGCATTGTTTTAAAATCACCCACAGTCCACAGTAAAGTAACTGAGGTTTGTTGTTCATGCAAATATGTGGATAGAAATGACTTGACAAAACAAGTGGGGATAATACATTAACTGAAATTACTGCAATTTCTTTCATTAAAATGGAATCCAACATGTGATGAGTCCAATGAAATCAACTTTTTTGTTGATTTGTGGTTGGCAACAGCTGCACTGATGTGACGCAGTAGACTTTAATGAGTTGAGTGACTTCCTCAGCTCTGAATACCTTTTGGTTTTGGATTGAGTGTGCATCAAGTGTTGCTTGATGGTGTTGCCAGTTTTCTAAGTGGTGCAAACTTGTTTACAAGTCAACACGCGCTTACCGTAGTGTTCAAGAATGCAAGTGTGAGTGTGAGAGAGACTAACACCAAACAGAGTTTAACTTGACTCAATTACCAGTTATTTGCAAATAGTAATGACTTCATTCTGAGGATTATGGACTCAAGGCCCAGGACCTGAGCTTCTCATGTTACTCCTCCCCAGCTCTTCCTCTTGTAAATATAAGTGAATTGAAATGAGTGGGCTGCATTTTTAGTTGCTCAAACCATGAAACAAAAAATGAGGATTGCACGAAGAGGAATTTTACCCAAAGGTAAAACGGAAACAACCACAGCAGAGTCTTGACCTGAGGAGTTGGCCCTCAGTGTGGCACAACACAGGAGGGCCAACTCCTCAGGTCAAGACTCTGCTGTCCACTTACATCTGAAGGGGAAAAATCATTCATTTGAGGACAACAATGTAAACATCTTGACCAGAGAAGACAGATGATTTGAAAGAGGAGTAAAGGAATCCATCTATGTTAAACTGGAACGACCGTCTTGGAACAGAGGAGGTGGCCTAAGACATTACTTATCACCCACCTACAATGCAGTGCTCCTCAACTGAAGAAGAATCTGACAAATAATACATCCCTACCTTTTTTAACACGCCTTGGTTGACCTGGAACCACAACCTCTGGAGGACCAGATCATTCAACCCCTCCACCTGTAACCTCTGATGGGGTGATGAGAGAAGAGAAATGTAGTTGATTGATTTATCAGATTATGTGTGACATGAAGAAGGATCATAAAGTCTAACAAACTTACTTTGATATTTTATCAGCAAGTACAGCACAGCACATTACCATGTAGCACTAAACAATGTGTAAATAGGCAGGGAAGGAACAAGGAGGAGAAAGTAAACTATGGTTATGCAGGTTCAGGTGTTGTTAAAGTTTTATTAGTCTCTGTAGTGAGACCTTTGACTGGCTGCATAAGGTCACTGACTGTCCTTGTGGGACTTGTTAGGTACATAGCAAACATCTGAAGAATCTCCTCCACTGACAGAAAAGGAAAAGGAGTCAATAAATCAAGAGACAGAGTCATGATGTTTACCAGTCTGCTGATGTTTGACAGTTTAAAGACTTCGTTGTGATGAACCCTGATGGTGTACTTGATGGGGAAGTTGTGCCTCTGTAAGGCAAATGAAGAGAGAAAGAGAAACAATTAGCTTGTGCATTTCATATATCAGAAAGCTTGCAACAGCTGTCCCCATCTGGGCTGATCATTAATTACACATGTTTCTAATTTAACTATTTAGGACTATTATCAACTTTGAAGATTAACTAGAAGAACTTTGAAGGGCCACTCCACTGAATTTACACATCACGGTTACACAGCTCTGGTTGAGCTTAACAACATTTGAGGAAATAACCCCAGCGATATAATTGTGATGTCATCAAGGTCATCTCAACCTGGGGAGACTACAAATTCTTCACAGAACCATGAGGGTGTAAAGTTTAGAAGACGTGGGGGGTTTACCAGGCAGAGAGAGTCTAACGAAGGACACATTTGGTTCCAATTACTGGACTTGTAGGAAACACTGTTTTCAGTATAAGTGGACACAGCTTCAAAAAATATTAAGATACACGGAATATTATATCCCAGATGATGACATTTACAATGCATAATTGAGGGTGAAACTCCGTCTTTAACAGAACCCTAAAGTTTGGCTTTGAGGGCAGGGTCCGGGGTGCTGAGGGGTAATAATGATGATGTCATTGTAAATGGTGCGCAACATTCATGTTTTTTGTATTCATTTCAAATGACCAGAATAACTTATAGTTATTAACAACAATTTGAGAACGTTTTGCACCACAGCGGACACCAAAACACAGTCAACAATAGCAAGGAGATGATGAGGGAGAGAAATTCCCCAGACTCCCTTATAAAATTCCTCAAATTTATGAGCTGTTGCGTTTGGAGATACTTCATAAACTTTGAGAAACGCTGTCTATGATGAATTTTTCATTGTTCTGACATTCTTGTAAATTCGGCATATGTGAAACATTAAGTTCTTTCTCTTTGTGTAAAGAGAAAGAGAAAGGCTGTGACTGCAGCCTCCTCAGCACCCCTAGTTCCCTGCATCCATGTTTGAGGGTCAGGATTGTACTGACACATTCACTTTTTCTGCTCTGGTCCCTCCAGCTTGTCCAATACTTAGAACCACTAACCCTCCAACCACAAGGCAACTGTACACATGCTCACACGTTCACTGAGACATGCTTGCAAACCTGCCATCATTCTCTCACCATGTACCGTCGCCTGTGGCTGAGGCTGTCGTTGAGCGTCTTCAAGGGTGTGCACATGCTGGCTGGTGTCTGGGCCATCTGAACGGGCGCGAGCAGAAACAGGCCTGCAGAAAGAGAAGCAGCACAGCATGAGATTAAATGCACAGGGTCAGGCTCACAGAGCTCTACCAAACATTGTGTAGACACCACAGTATACAGTAGGCCTACTATACATATAGGTCTGTTTAAGTGTTAGTAGTAGTCTGTTTGACGCGTGATCACTTTGGGTTGAGGTAGATAGATATAGTTTCACCTGACAGAGGTCAACCAGATCAGAAAGTTGTCAGGACAGATATTTTACAGTAGATGCATACATGACATCTTTCCATCACCTTTAAAAGTTTTTGAGCCAAAAAAAAAGAGCGTTGCATTAGGTGTAACGAGATTTCCATGCACATCAAACTCACCATACTCTGCTACTGTGAGGCTGCACTCACAGTCGTCAATATGCTCACCATGATAATGCAAAAACTATTATGTTTACAAGGTAAGTTTATCTTGATCACATTCTTAGTTTAGCATGTTAGTATGCTTAAATTACCATCAAACACAACAGACAGCTGAGACTGATGGGGATTTCATTAGCTTAGCAGAGGTTTGGCCATAAAGTAAAGGGTAAGGAAAATCAGAATTGACCTGATTAAGGGGTTAATTGAAAAGCTATTACACTGACAATATCCATACCATGGTTTTCAAGACATTTCACTCAAAACCACCAATGTCCTCCTCGGGGTGGTGCTAGAGAAAAAGCCCAGAATTACAATAGTCAGAAGGGTACATCCTCTAGGAACCATGAATGTCCGAACCAATTTTTTGTGTCAACCTATCCATCTGTATTTACTAGATGTCCAGATGTTGCACAGGTAATGAAGAGCTTCGACCTGCTGTTGCCAATAGAGAAAAAGTCAGGATAACACCAAATTCAGTAGGATTCATCCTCTGTGGATCATGACTTTACAAAATTTAATTCAGCCACTAGCTGTTGATATATATCAGTCTGGACGAAAGTGGTGGACATAATGATCAGCTGATTGACAAGGCACACAGCTAGCATGGCTAAAAACATGTTGAATTGGTGTCATGCATTGTTTTTTTTATGAATATGTGGTCATGCTTCGGGCTAATTGTCACAGCAAACAGACAACACTGTTTTAACTCGGTCAAGTCAGTCAATGCCACTGTCTATCCATTTAAATCCTCACAATACAAATTCACATGGCTTACAAAAATTGCAATTGCCACTATAAGTTTTGCAGTACTTTGCTGGCAACAGCTAATGGCCAGACACATGATGTTTTTGGGTTGTCCCTGTTCCATTCTCGTGAATCAAATATCTCAAGAACACAGGAACATGGTGGCTGAATGAGCTGATTTTGTCCTTCGAGCTCCTCTTTGCCACTGCCGCCACACTGCCCAGTTCGAAACCTGATCACCGAGCTGGCCTTCCATAACAGCTTGTTGAGAGTACTGATCTTCAAGTCTTAGTGCCACCATTGCAGAGAACAGAGCACTAGCTACTTCAGACTGATTGGAGATCTGTTGCAAACACTGAAGGATCTGAGTCTCCTCAGGAAGAACAGTCTGCTTTCCCTTCCTCCAGAGAGTTTCAGTGTTGTGAGTCAAGTTTAGCTTTTTATTGTGTCGGACCCCCAAGGGATTTGTATGAGTTCACCCTCTTCACTTCCTCTGCCTGAATGACAACTAGGACAGGGGCCTCCTGTTCTTCTGGCAGTCCACAACAAGCTCATGATATTAAGCTTCAGGTGATTTTAGTTGCATCGAAGCTCTATATCAGTCCTCTGCACACTCCCATATAAACAGTCTCCAAGTGAAGACAGCAAGTTTCTCACTCCAAGTTATTCACTGGAATCATACATGTCAGTCAATCAATAACTTACATTTCACCAAAAAATACACACATTACATTTTATTAAAATTGCTTCAAAGTCCTCAAAACATGGATTATATGAGTCTAGACAGACATGCAAACTGCAGCTTGACTGGTTGGTAGAGGCATACAAGGCAAGGCGATTCTAGTGTCCACATGGAGGAAGAAAATAAGCAGTGCTCAGCATCCTGTCACATACCTTGTAGTCACTGAGAGCCTCCATCATCAAATGACTTGACCTCCTCAATTAAGGGGTCAACTAATTGAATGGTAGATCACAGATGCTCAGTGATGATCAAATGACCATCAAACAACAGCCAAACATTGACCGATGACTGGTTTTATTAGCAATATAAACACAGCTGTGATTATCCACTCATCCATTTTCCTCAGCAATGTTTTTCCTCTCCTCCTGGGGGATTCCGAGGCGTTCCCAGGCCACATTAGATATGTTATCCCTCAGACGAGTTGTGGGTCTGCTGTGAGGTCGTGCCTGGAAACCTCCAAAGTGTGGGTGCTCAAACCAATCCAATTCAGCTGGCTTCTTTCGATGTGAAGGAGCATCATGTCTACTACGAGCTCCCTCCAGATGTCTGAGCCATTATTTCAATATCATGAATGCATAAACTAGCCCGTGGCACTGTTTTTCAGCAAGAAGCTCTTCACTAAATACATAGTAGATGAGAACAACACATTTGCCAACAACACGCTAAATATTCCCCATCACAGGGAGAAATATGATTATGCCCTGAAAGAAAGATTCACTTAGTGTACTTTACATCTTGTAAAACGGATACAGTCATGCCTGAAGAGGAACACAGCAGCCCGTTCTCACTCACAATGTGTCAAATACAGCAGCCAGATCAATGGCCCTGGGCTTCGAAGTTTGACGCCGTAGTCACCATTCACATCATCACTTCTTGAAGCAATGCTCTAGTACAACCTCATAAAAGTCGTGACTTTTAGTGAAACAATATGATGTTGCATTTACATATTTATTAGACACTAATATTTGAACAGTTTATCAAAGGTTTGCACCACCCCTCTTGATCTGATTAAAAATTCATTCAGATTGTGCTGGAGAGGATCAGTTTCTTCCGGTTGAGGTGGTTACATGAGGCATTATGATTCTGATTGGCCTGTTATTCTTATTATTAATGGAACATTATGATCCATATACAGTAAATGCAGTGATTGCTTCATAAATTGTGTTTCTGTATCTGAACCTGCACGTCAGCACTTTTTTATACACATGTAAGTGCCAGAAATTGTGCGTGTAAGACTGAATGTATTCATTACAACCAGAGATTATTTTCATTTTTCTATCAGATCAGATGTCACCATAAACACACATCCAGGGGAGCTTCACTGGCCAAACAGCTTGTTCTTGGTGTAATAGATTGAAACCCAACATTGAATATACAACATTATGTAACCAGTGAGTGGTAGCCCACAGAAAATGCCTTTCATTAAGTAATCACTGCAATAATCTGTGATCAAAATGAATGTACCTTTTGCAGTGCTGTCTCGACACCACAATAATTTTTACACATGGGGAGCACTGTCAGCTGTCACAGAACAGGACTATGCAGGAGTTCAGAATGAGAACAGCACAGTGGGCTGCATCGGGTTGGGCACATTGTTGTTGATCCAAACAATCCAATGGGAGCAACAGGTCAACGCTTGTAAGAAGGAGTAGACAGACTATCAACCCAGGCCGATTATCAGGGCTGATATTCAGCATTTTCCGATTATCTGTATTATTGATTTCCTTTTTCAGATTATAGATAAAATAAACTAATTTAAAAATGCACTACTTTGGTAACGCGTCACAATAAATAGCCCATAGACACTGATTAATCTGAAACTGCAAAGTAATAAAGTAAAAGTAGCAGAAAATGGAAATACTCAAGAAAAGTACTTGAGTAAATTGTACTTTTTAAATTGTATTGTTTCATCACTGGTTACTTGACACAAAGCCATATCAGTCAACCCCTACCTTTAAGGGCTTATCAGATGCCAACAAACTGCACAATTGTTTGTATTACTCACAAGCAGGGCTTTATATCTCTGGAAAGTTATCTCACCAGCAACTAGTTTATTTTTATTCACAACAATTACAACACAAACAGTGAACATATACTGTACATCATTCTTACAAAGTAATCTACCATTAATATGTGCTTGCATGTATTTAATTGGCCAACACAGTGCCTGGCCAGATGACACATGACATGGCCTTAAAGTCAACAGCTATGCTAGCAGCTCTGAGACGCAGCACCTAAGCAGACTGGCGATTTGAGCTAAATGCAAAATTCAGCATGCTAACACTCTCACAGTGAAAACGCTAATATGTTAACAATTGCTATTTAGCATTGATGAAACCTAAGAGAATGTCAAAAATTCCAGGGGCTCACCAAAGTCGGTAGTATGACTGAGCTATCCATCATCATGGATATCTGCACAACACTGCAGTGGATGCTGAGATATTGGTGGTGGACCAACCACTGATACACATTCTGTATAATCCCACTGACTGAATGCTACCACAAATTATCCACAATGATTCTAAAGGATGACCAACAGCTCCTGCAGTACCTATTTACATCACTTCAGGATACATGTAAAGAGTATATCATCAAGAATCGCAATGACTCCTCAACAATTAAGAGTTTAACCTCCGTTGGTTTAAACGTCTAATGTGAGCTCTACAGAAAAAAAACAGTAATGAAAATTCTCTTCTTACTTCTTTCAGAACCTGCCCTTACATTCATGTGAAGAAGGAAAAAAGCAGTGGTATGTTCCTGTGACAGGTCTGTCTCACTGATGTTCTCCTGATCTCAATGGCCTCATCAATCTTTCTCAAGTAAAGTGGTAGACAGCTGTTGTCCAGAAATCGATCCTGTGGCTGGGAGTGACACCAAAACCTGCACGTGCCTGAAACTGGAGTCAGTTCAGTAGGCAAAGTGCGCTCCCTATAGTAAATAGCTTGTTTGACCCTTTATGGGTGTTCAGTACTCGTGGGAGAACAATGCTTTTGGTCCATTCGTCTGAACACACTGTGAGACTCACCTTTGGCCAAGTTTAATTAATGGATGACAGAAGTCACTGACTGCGGAAATCAGTAGCGTATTCTGGGGCAAACACACCAGGTTGTCACTTGAAGGTCAAGTACAGCCTCAGCATTTGCTTAGACAAGTAAGGTTTCTCCTAGAATAGCTCAGCAAGCCCACCAGCAGGAGCTTACCATTCCTATGTGGAGTTGTGTGCAGCTCTGTTGGCTGTGGCAACTGATGAAGTCAAAAATAAACAGACAGACCAAATCCTGTGCTGTGCTACAACACATGGACACCTTTGCCCGCTAACATATATGCCGATACCAATATATCTGTGATAGGCCAATACTGGCTGATAATATCGGCTAACCGATATATCAAATTGAACTATTTTCCTTCACCCCAGACGTTTAAGAGCTTGCAAAGGTCTCGACACCACAATAACTTTTACACATGGGGAGCCCTGTCAGCTGTCACAGAACAGGACTATGCAGGGATTCACACTGAGAACAGCACAGTGGGCTGCATCGGGTTGGGCATGTTGTTAAAGAAATATGATCCAAACAATCCAATGGGAGCAACAGGCCAACGCTTGTAAGTAGGAGTAGACAGACTATCAGCCCAGGCCGATTATCTGTATTATTGATTTTTTTTCTTCAGATAACCGATAAAATAAACTAATTTAAAAATGCACTACTTTGGCTCTGATGCAACATCCTCACACATAATGTCCGGCCCACAACAATATCTTATCGGTAACGCGTCACAATAAATAGCCCGTAGACACTGATTAATCTGAATCTGTAAAGTAATAAGGTAAAAGTAGCAGAAAATTGAAATACTCAAGAAAAGTACTTGAGTAAATTGTACTTTTTAAATTGTATTGTTTCATCACTGGTTGCTTGACACAAAGTGTTTCATTATTACTGTAAATGAATATCTGTCCCAAATATTGTTTTTTAGTCTCCTTGATTTCTGATAATCGGTATCGGCCCTGAAAAAGCCATATCAGTCAACCCCTACCTTTAAGGGCTTATCAGATGCCAACAAACTGCACAATTGTTTGTATTACTCACAGGCAGGACTTTATATCTCTGGAAAGTTATCTCACCAGCAACTAGTTTATTTTTATTCACAACAATTACAACACAAACAGTGAACATATGACACACTAATATGTTAACATTTGCTAATTAGCACGAGAGAATGTCACACATTTCAGGGGCTCACAAAAGTCAGTAGTATGACTGAGCTATCCATCGTCATGGATATCTGCACAACACTGCAGTGGATGCTGAGATATTGGTGGTGGACCAACCACTGATACACATTCTGTATAATCCCACTGCCTGAACGCTACCACAAATTATCCACAATGATTCTAAAGGATGACCAACAGCTCCTGCAGTACCTATTTACATCACTTCAGGATACATGTAAAGAGTATATCATCAAGAATCGCAATGACTCCTCAACAATTAAGAGTTTAAACTCCGTTGGTTTAAATGTCTAATGTGAGCTCTACAGAAAACCAGGTTTTAGAACCTGCCCTAACACTCATGTGAAGAAGATGGGGATGGCAGAGGTCACTGACAGCATATTCTGGGTCAAACACACCAAGTTGTCCCTTGAAGGCCAAGTACAGCCTCAGCATTTGCTTAGACAAGTAAGGTTTCTCCTAGAATAGCACAGCAAGCCCACCAGCAGGAGCTTACCATTCCTATGTGGAGTTGTTTGCAGCTCTGTTGGCTGATGAAGTCAAAAATAAACAGACAGACCAAATTCTGTGCTTTGCTACAAACACATGGGCACCTTTGCCCGCTAACATATATGCTGATACCAATATATCTGTGATAGACCAATACTGGCTGATAATATCGGCCAACTGATATATCAAATTGAACTATTTTCCTTCACCCCAGACATTTAAGAGCTTGCAATGTGCCAGTTAGCTTTGGATGCTTAAGAGGGAATTAGCTCATGAACTGCAACATAAACTGGTGTATGTGGAAACCTGCCAAGTTTGGACATCCAACCTACATGCTGAAAGAGGACAGAAGGATCCTCTTACGTCTTTCGCCACTGGGAAAAGACCACATGGTGCACACATGGCAAGCAACCCAAAAGGAAGAGACTGACATGATATGGTATTGGAACTGATCTCCTTGAGATCTTTCATTGTAGCTCCATTAAAGGCCCCCAACAAAGAGCTTGATGAATGTACTGTGTGTACAGGTATCTTATATAGAGAAATCTTAAGTTGAAATCAAGTGGGTTCAGTGTTCTTTGTGTTTATAATCATCACAATAGCAGCTTGAATTAAAGCTTGTTGAAAATAAGCTCCTCTGATGTGCACAAACAAGACCATCCCCTTTAACAGAGATGGCTCTTCAATCCACAACAAGATTGTTTATTTCGTGGCGTTCTCGGAAAGCCTGTTTTGTCACCATTAGAGTGAAATTGCTTGTGTTCATGCACTTCCAAATGAACCGATCTTGATCTTGTTCTATAAGCATGAAGGAATTACAAACTTTCATTTTGTTATGCAACCGTGTGATGTATAATGAAAAATAAATCACGTTGACCCTTAAACTAAACAAATCCTCATTTTAACACCCCAATACATACACAGACTCTGTGTCAGACAGTGAGCATATGTAATGTATACCAAGCTACATGTGACTATATTTGCAGAGGAGAGGAATGGAGAGGCTAAAGGCAGAGTGACTGCTCTTTAATATTCAAATGTAGGAAAACCACCACAGAGACCATATCATCATATTGGGGTTATAATATATGGGTTACCACAACTGCCCCACAATCCATCCCATATGGTTCTGCAGTGTAAACATGTCACACGTGAGGAAGAATATACAAACTATGCCAGTGTTTTTCTATGTTTTTCTAGCACTCCGTCACACCCGTATCTTCAATGGGCCCGGCTGCAGTGAAAGTATACTGACAGATACGGAGTAACGACCTCTTTGGAACCTCTGCAGTATGTTAACACTAATGAGGCTGCTGAAGGTGCACAGAGGCTTCCTGTGAGGAGGATCTTGTGGGAAAAATAATCTCTGTTACCATTACCACAAGAAAAAAAGGGAAGAAATTTGGTAGTTTAACAGAGTGCTGCAGGAGTGAGTCCTAAAATTCGGATATAAGTTAACATTTTTGCCCTTCCCTCATTTTGGAGTCAGTTTTTCAATGGGTTTTTTGGTTAAATGCCTGAAATATGATCTATGGTTTACACAAGCTTAAGAGACCTTCATGTGTTTTTCTACGACACAAAACACATCAGTAAACCCCTTATTTGAATTATTAAGTGTTTTTGTGTGTCAAAAATGAGAGTTGCTAACAAGTGGCCAGTTGAGACTACAGAAGTTGTCGGAGACACTGAACATCCTCACGTCGGACTTTAGTAGCAAACTGTTGACACACAAGTGTGTATACTACACAATAATGTAATGTAAGATGCTTAGTGTTGCTGACGTTGAAGTCATGTACACCTCAGTGTAGTTTGTTTATAGCCTTTTTAGCTGTTAGCTATTTACTTCTGGCGGTTTCATTAATGCTTCAAACATCATTCAAGTCATCTGTGAAGACTTGCCTTGCTGAACAAAACGCGCCCATCAAGGCCCATAAACTTGTGTTTACCAGAGCTTATTTCTGCAATAATCTAAAATCCAATTGAATCCAGTAGGCTTTTTATCAAGAGAACCAGGGCAATGCTAACTACCCAGTTATCCTACAAAAATACAACATCCCTGCAGCACTCCATGAACACAGACTGCAAGGAAGTACTGAAGGTTTAGTGAATCAGTGGTCCTTGCTTGCAAGTTAGATCACTAGTTAATCACATTAATGGGCAAGTGCCCTCAAAGCTGTGGTTAAGTTTCCATTTCCACTAAAGCCCAGGTATGTCAGATTCTTTATTCTTTAAGAGGATCCCCATAAGCTTCCACAAAGTGTTAGCTAGTGTTCCTGCCGTCCACATGCTAGGGACTACATGAGTAGAATTTCACTCAACCATGACACTGATTTCATGATGGAAGCAGAAATAGCAATGGCACCTGCTTCTAACAAATAACAAAGGTGGTGAAGGTGGTCACCCATGGCAGTATTTGAGAGAAAGAAGAATACCAGATGAAGTGCTTCTTATGCTTACCCAAAGATTACCCGACCAACCCCCGAGAAATTAAGATTTTCATGAAGGCACAAGGTTAACCTTATTGAATCATCCTAATTAGCATTAAGTCTCTTCAGATATCTGGCTAACGTCGCTGATTACATACGTACCACAAATGAAAGGGGCACAACTAGGGCTGGTTGAAGCACATCATCATCACTTTCACTGTTTAAAAGCATGTACATAATAATACTCTCCGGATACTCCGGTTTCCTCCCACAATCCACAAAGACATGCAAAAAAAAAAGTTAGGTTAATCAATTACTCTAAATTGTCCGTAGGTGTGAATGTGAGCATGAATGGTTGTTTGTCCCTATCTGTCAGCCCTGTGATGAACTGGCGACTTATCCAGGGAGTACCCCGCCATCGCCCAATGTCAGCTAGGATTGGCTCCAGCCCCCCTGTGACCCCGGAAAGGATAAGCGGTTTCAGATAATGGATGGATGGATGTACATAACCTTAATAAATATGGAGAGCTGACATCATCAAGTGCTCAGCTGTTTTGTGTTGTTCAACGCGAAGCATTTATTTTTACAGATTTTTTGAGGGACGTGCTGCCCTAATGCAAAAACATGATTGATGATCCCTCCAAGGGAATGAAGAAGGCAGTGACTGAGGCCATGAGGGAGTTAACCGTATCGTAACCTGTCAGAAGGAAAAGCCAAACTGGTTTAATTGCCCTTTTGACTGACCCTGAAAGTCTCAAGAGATGCTCAGCAACCCCAGCCTGTGAACACCTGAGAGATTCGCACTCATTTGATGTGTTGGCCAGCATCTTGAATGATGTCCATTCCCAGTTCGACATTCCCGGGAAGATTCTGAGAACAAAAGGCAAAGGCTCCAACTTCTAAAGCCTTCCAACCACCTGCTCAACCTAATAGCCCTGAAAGCAAGATCCAATGTGGCATACAAGAAAGCATATCATTCACAATTTGTCAAGTGTAATGCCCTTTGGAACAAATATAGAAGGTCCACACTTATCCACAGACTGCTGAGGATAATCAAAGACAAGTGAGCGGGGGCGGTCAGAGTCATCTGCATAACTTCCACTTATCATTGGTCCATTTTAGTTAATTATTCATCTGAAATGCTTATATAGTGTTAACAAACAGTTCTGTTGATTTCGTTTTCATCACACGTTTAATCCAGTCGAACTCCCATTCCTCGCAGCGCGCCGCTTCCATGAGCCCAGTTGCCCAGGAAATCAACATCTTGCGAGCAGAAGCAAATCCCCGGATGGCGTGGCAGCTTCCGGGAATCAGCTTTAAACTTGACCGAGTCAAGTTTCCACTGAAGTACTGCTTGCCTCACGTGGATGTTCCACAGTTGGGAATTGGGAATCGTTTGGGCCACATGTCAGGAAACAATGAGCTGATCGCAGCTGCGATTCTTCTTTCAAATACCGAACAACTTGGGCAAAGGATGATGCCACAACCAGAAGGAAAATCAGTGAAAATGTGTACATTGTACACACCTAATATTGGCAAATTCACAAATCAGTTACGCATGTACTGATGCGTGAAGCTAAATCAATAAACTTCAAATTAAGTTGTATTAATCCTTACTATTTTCATCCTCAGAATATCTCAGGATTGGATGATGATGATGATGGATGATGCCAGCATGTCCAGTTCATCTGATGAAGATGATTTCTTCTCTGCACTGCAGTTGTCTCAAGCACTCTAAACAACTGGACAGATACTTGGCCTGTTCAGCATATCAAATGGACTTGCTGAAATCCTTTCCAGCTGTGTGCAGCTGAAAATGCGTCGACCTCCCTCAGCACCCTGTTAAAGACTGTTAAGCATCGCATGATTCTTCTTCAGCCCGAGAAGAGTGACATTGAGTTATCACAATTAAGAAAATAAAAATGTTTTTGAAGATAAACTACATTTTTCATTTTCATGTGATGACTAGGGTTGTTACTGTGGGGAAGGTAGGGAGGGAGGTACGGATGAAGGAGTAGGAGGGAAAAACTGGATTTTCTTTAAATTCTTTAAGTTGTTACGGCCTCCTTTTTCTTCAAGTGTTATGTCGGCTCCATTTGTAAGGTGGTGTACATGCTTTAGAGAATAAACTTCATAATTCTCAAAATTATGACAGCTTGATTTATTATTAATATAATTGACATGTTTGTTAACTTTCAATACTTAACTACATTTAATACCAGGACATTACTTTTGACAACAGTAAAGAGCAGATGCTTTCAGACTTTTACTCAACTGATATTATCAAAGGTGACTTTAACTTCTATCAAAGTCTTTTTCTGGTAAGATATCTGTTCATTCTTCATCCACCACCGTGGACACCACAGTATATCCATAAATATCTATAAATAAACCCTCTTACAACTCTTTGCCATTTGTTATCTCAACCCATAATAAATGTGTGACATTTTTCTACCATGACAGGAAAGTATTTAGAGAAAAGTCCATGGAAATACACAAATCGATGTGACACTGACAAATTGTAGTGCTTACCTGTCAACCTTAAATATTAACATATGACCATGTTTTTAGACTTTTGCTGGTATTGTTTTACCAACAGCTGTTTAACATTTTCTACCTTGAACATTGTCACTCAAAAGTTTAACCCACTACCTCTTATTTAACACTTGTGCTCTTATATCTATACCTACGATTATGTTAGATGTTCAGTGAAATTATTAAGTGGTTTCCTAACAAGGACTAAAGTTTTGATAGCAGTTTACTCTTCTCTTGCTTCTGGCAAACACTTGGATGAAGCCAAAGACTTGAACTTCAAATCTATGGGTGATGTATTCTCAAACAACCTGTCAACTGTTTTGTTAACATATTCTGACCACCAAAATATTTACCAGTCCATTCATTTCCTACCACCATTTATCTTGTTCAGAGGTCTGCGGATTATGAGAGGGTAAAGACGCTAAGACAAACCTAACCTGCATGACTTTGGACTGTGGGAGGAATGTTTGGAAACACACAGGGAAGACATGCCGACCCACAAGACCCCAGTCACATCTGGTCTGATTTGAAACCAGGACGCTCTTGCTATCAGGCAATTTTAAGTAAGTATAATAAGACAAAGTGCAAAACCTTGACTAAAAAATGAAACTTATGAATACTAATATCAAAGGTGCAATATGTAAGACATTTTAGTGGGAAAACATCGATATTTCTTTTAGTAAAATTATCAATAGAAAGTGAAGAAATTTCAGTTTCAAAGTTTGATGTCTGTGGATTTTTATATGCAGAGATATCTACTGAAGTTAGTATGCTAACCAGCTAGTCATGGCCCGTCTCTGTCCAAAGCTCCTGTGCTAGCAGCAACACCAGCTCTTCATCTGTGCTCAGAGCTCGTACTCCGGACCACTAGCTGCACAGCTAACTAGCTAGCTACAGTTAGCAGCAGTTAGCGGTTATTCTGGTGATATGCTGCCCCCTATTTGTTTTGAGTATGAATTAGAACTGTGACTGGCTGGGGCTAGCTGGTTAGCATGCTAACTTCAGTAAATATCTTTGCAGCAATACGTGGACGTCAAAACATGAAAACTGGTAATTCTTCACATTCTGTTGATAAGTTTAGTTAATTGTTGGCTGTTTCAAGTAAAATTGTATATATTAAACCTCAAAAAAGTTTGTATTATGTAAAATGAATTTATATTGACTATCATCTAAACACTTAATGATATTGAGCGGCAAAATAAAACTCCAAAAACTCAACGTGATGGTTGCTCATTTTCCATTCTGTGCATTAAATGCAGATGGGTCACGACCAAGATTTAAAACACATTGTATCCATGAGTGGATATTTGCATTTTTTGGGACAAAAAACCACAATTCTGTTCTGTATACTGTATAGAACCACCACAAAGCATTCCTGTGTAAAGGGATGAACTGCCAGGCCCCACTAACCCTGACACTGCACACACTTCATGACATTTGTGCCTGTGTGGTGAGGAGCTGTCAGTTATCTGTTTCTCTCTGTTGTAACCCATCTGTCTTTATTGCCTCTGGGTGAAGACCAAGCTTTACCCAACATTTAAAATCCCAGCAAAAAGAGCTGAAGATGATTATTTGTGTATGTTTAGAAAGTTATCTGATTATCCAGACAGGCATTGGCTCCCTTTCATACCGATAAGGTATAAAATCTATTTGCAAGGATTCAAACTTGTAAAAATCTGTCACATTTGACAGTATTCCAATAATTTATGTATGTTTCAAAAGTTTAACAAGTACTAAATATATATTATTGTGATGAGAAAATATGTTAATATTCTCTTTGAACAGTACAGTTTCTCAGATATTACCACAGGGATGTCTGAAGCAAATACAAACCAGATGTCCAGCTGCATTTGTAGTAAGTAGACTGACTGTTGTCTTGAAATTGGCAATCAATCATCCCTGAAGCGATTGAATTACACTCTCTCTACATTTTCTCCACTGGTTGTAATGCTTTGATCCTGAGATGCTGGGGCATTTTGAAATATATAATACAGGTAAATCAGTACAGTTCAGTTCACTTGAACTTCAAAAAAGTGTCAGTGAATGACAAGAAATACATGTATTCTTCACTTGAAAATGTATTATTTATTTCCAGTATAGATAACCTTGAACCTTGATGCTTGAACAGTACATTTTAACATTTTCTCAGAAAATTCATCATGGTTTACAGTATACACTGTGAAAGTGTCCTTACATTTTGACAAGAAAGACATTCATTCTCCATTTAGAAAGACGTGCATTTGAAAAATCTTCTACTAAATGTTTTATAAAGTCATGGTTTCAACTACAGCAGTAAAAACTAAGTTACTGTAGCTAGAAACACATGGTTTATTGGAATATAAAACCAGAGGTTGCAGAGTGGGGAGTAAAATGGCTAAAAGGATCAATTTTCATGTTGAAGCAGAGAAGGTGGACCCAAATGCATGAGATGACAGGCAGGGAGTGAAATGGATGAAGTTTTAATCTCGGTCACGGCAACACAAGGAACGGGCAAACACAAAGAAACATCAGGGAGACACAAAGACAGGCTCAGGAAAACAACAACAGCAGGATCATGGAAACTCAGGATCAACAGATGACTCAACCAAGACTGAACTAATGGTGCATTTCATTGCACGTCAGAATTTCCAATCTAAAAGCATTCCAGTGCTTTTGCTCAGAAAAACATGGACGCTTGGTGCAACGGGTGTTCGAATGGCAAGTCTGCGAACTTCACAGCAACTGATTTAACGGTTAAGGGCACTTAAAAAAAAGACAGGAGGAGTGGGTTCCTATCCCATAGTCTCAGAAACTTCTATTGCGCACAGACCAACTGAATGAAAGTGAAAATGGCAACTAAATATTTAATTTACTGCACTTTTCACAAACAAACACGTAGTAAAGTATATGAAGTAAAATGTAGATGAAGAGGTAAAAAGTAATTGTTCACTTTGTGTGCCGCCATACTGCTGTGATGTTTTCTGTGTTTATGTCAGCAAACCCGAGTTGACTTGGAGCTCCGACTTGGATGGCCGTTCCATTACACTTTTTCACATTGGAGGTAGTTTTTTCCGAGTTCCATGTATATTGGATCATACCATAAAGCCTGTACGTTTACAAACTAAACTAACGAGGGGATGACGTTCATGTTGAGAGAGGCGGAGAAACACATGGGAGGGTAATGATTTTTGCAAACACTAGAAGCAGGGAAAGGGCTGACAAGCTGGAAAAATACTGGGAAGAGGGAAGGACTAATGAGGACCACTGACACAGTGCAGGTGTGGAGGAAGACTGGTGAGGAGCACAAGAAAAAACATACCAAGTACGAATTCTTCACCCGAGGTTTACAAACTGAATGGTAGACTGCTCTCATTAACCTGCTAGCCCACAGCAAACATGCTCACTGTAAAACTAGGGTGATAGCTTAAGGCTTCTTCATGTTGCTATAGAGACCAAAGGAAAACACTGCATCTGTGTGGCTTCTCTTTCCGCAAAGAAGGCTTCCAGGCACAAAAAAACACACAGATCACAGTTATCCTGAACCAACACTGGAATCACTGAGAATCTCACGCAATGTTGTACCGTACACAGATGTACAAAATACAGGTGGGAACCAACAGCGGACTGATGATCCACCTGAAGAACAGCTCATGTATAAACAGTGTTTGTACGCCAACATCCACACGACAAAGTGAATCTAGAAGAAAGGCCCTGACTCATTTTTCAGAGAGTGAAGCACAGTCACATTCATGTTAACTCTATTACAAGACACTGAACCATCAACATGATTTTGAAGCTGTTATTTTAAAAAAAAAAGTTAAAAAAAGTTACAGAATGTTGCTTTAATGATGAATATATATCCCAACTGAATATATATATATTTCTATATTTGCCCTTGCATTTTGAATGTACCTGCTGCTATGATAACGTAATTTCCCTTCTGGGGATTAATAAAGTTATCTGTCTGTCTGTCTGTCTGTCCATCTATCTATCTTTCTATCTATCTATCTGTACGGACCTCACTAAGAATTGACAAACACCCTCAAGCACGCCACCTCACAGTGGGACCAATTCACAACCAAACACTGGGCACAAATGGGCACTGTCCATCACCGAGACTGACAACAGCAGCCCCAGTGGGACACTCGCAGACAGGGATCAGGGATCCAGGAGTGTAATGTGACTACATTTGTAAACTACTGGCTGCAAACCCGAGCAGGCTCTCCTAAAAGGAACCTACTATTCTTGTCCTGGGTGCAGAGTTACAACGTGTAAACAGAATACTATACTGTAGCGTAAATGCTCTGTGCAGTGAGCTGTGCTGTTCCAACTAACTGACTGTTTTTACAGGCAACAATGATATTAACAGCAGCCAAAACAGATTAAAGCTGTGGTCTGTCTCAGCCACTGACTGGACTGCAACAGAGCATTCAGACCAATCCTGTCACATGTACTGTTGTCAATAATTATCCAAAAGAAAGTGTGCAAACTACACATTTCCGAATGAAACCAAAACTATCATCAGAAACTTGTATTTAGTAGGACATCAACAGCTCGTACACTCATGACAACCTACTGTATGTTGTACAATGAGTCATATAAAATACAGAAAATATCAGCTTTAGAGGTGTTGTAATGCACTTTAGAAAGAAACTGGTGAGATGTTTCCTCCTGCTCCAAGTCTTTGTGCTAAGCTTAACACGTCCAGCTCAATGCTTCAGGCACAGTCACAGATTGAGACACATTTGAGTCAGGTGCTGGGAACGTAGCACACACACATCATTCCTGCTGGGATTCAATCAGTTGAATGAAAAGGCCTCATACCTCACAGGTGTAATGTGTAACACTGATGTACTCTAGCATGTTTTGATGCGATACTCGTGGTCGCTTTAATTTCAAGAAACACTTAAAAAGAAAAGTGAACTTATCCTTTAAACTTTTCTCTTCCTGTGCATCAAGAAGATCACAGGTTGATGATAGGTTGATATAATCAAACTGAAACTGACATGAGGAAATGTGATTGTGCAGAGATCCACTGCACCTTGTGTTATACAGTATATTGTTGTTCGTCTATTTGAGCATATATTGACATACTGGAGACCATAAGTACAATTTGCCACAGATTAGCTAGGACCCTTCTTCTTCTGGGCTGTTTTTCCACACTGGCACTCAATTAGCCGCTAAAATATGAGTGCCTAATGAAAAACATCATCTAATGTCAGGTATGTATTAAAACAAGGAAAAGTGAATCAGAGTGAGCAATTCAATTCCATTTTTTATACAGGGACAAAAATCAAAAAAACACCTCAGCAGCAGCCACAGCACCAAGGGCCACTGCACACTCATGTAAACACACACATGTAAACGATGTCTCTTACCCAAAAGGCCTCCCAGCAGGCAGACAGAGATGGACAGTTGGACCATGCTCTTGGGCTGAAGTCTACGGTCTTCGACTCCACAGTGCTTTGAACTCAGCACAGTGTGTAAACACACACACGCTCCTAGTACACTGGTGTCTGCAACTCTTCAGTGTGTGTGTTCAGCAGGACACACATGGGTCGTCAGGCTTCAGGACTTCATTGCAGTGTCCAGCATCACTGAAACATGCCAGCAGTAAAAGATCCTGTTTTTTCTGGCTCTTTTGCTTCTGTTGCTCGCAGCTGAAAATTAGACCAAAAAAACAGTCAGGGGGGCTGGACAGGAAAATAAGCAACATTTAAACAGATGGGACACATTTGCCAGTAACCCTGCTTATGAACAGATGGACGGACTTAGACCAGACGTGTTCAAGCCTGAAATGCCTTAAAAAATGTTTCCTCATATTTTGTTACATTCACACTTGTGGATAGTATTTTACTCCCTAATATAAGGAAATGATGGTCTGAGCAGAATCCATGTCACCACTAAAAATGAAACCACCATAAAGCACCACGGGCAAAAAAATGACTGCAATTATTTGAATTTTTTCCTGAGATTATGACTTAGACTTCTATGGATACTTGATTTCCTACTAGTTGTTTAGTGTGCATGGAGAGTCTACAGCCATGATAATGGCTCTTTGAGGCTACACTTAAAGCAACATTATGCAACTTTTTAACCTTAAAATAACAGCTTTGAATTTATTTTGATGGTGTCAAGATACAAGTGTCTTGTAACTGGGTGAATGGTGTCTGGGACGCCAAATCACACAAAATGCCAATTTCTACATAATGTTGCTTTAAGTGCGGAGGCGCTCTGAGCTCAATTCTAATATCAGCATGCTAATATTCTTATACTGACAATGCTATAATGCAGATGTTTGGCAGGTATAACCATGTTGACCATTGTTCAGTTATCAGTCTTAAAAAGTTATGGACCAACCAAACATTCAACACTGCCGTCTTTAGAGCCATCCTGCGTGTGGCTACAACTCAAACTCAATCAATTAGTAAACATCGAATGACCAACATGTTCACGTTCCGACCCACGTCGGTTCTGACCAATCTTCAAACTCGGTCTTCATTTTGATCTCAACTATACATCTGTGTATTCATGGTTGTAACACTATCATGCTGACAAAGATCTGTCCACAGACAGACAGACAGACATATGCACACATGGCAAAGTACTCAAAACTGCTTCTGTGATAGCTCCCGATACAACAGGTGTCTCAAGGAACACATTTTGCCACACACACACACACACACACACTAGGTGAAAGCATTAGCACGCAGTCACGGCTGTTAAAATATATTTTTACATTGGTATTACCAATGCAACAATGATCAAAGTAACAGTGAATGACGAGCAATACACAACATTGACAAACATGAACAAAACTTGTATTTGATGAAAAAAAAAAGACAATCATCAGCCCAGGCTGAGACCTGCAGCACCCAAACTTAGCAGCTTCAGTTCAGCTAACAACATATCCTGTCAATGAATCAATACTCATGGTCCTGCTTTCAACAAGCTGTTAATCTGTATGTTAACTATCAAACAGACAATTGGATATGAGGATTTGGGCCCTGACTAAAATATGGGTGGTATGAATTGTCACAAAATTTGGCACAGACATCCATGGTCCCATGACGATGAACTTGATAGACTGTATATATGTAATGGTACTGTAAAATTTGCTTATGAGCATAGCTGGAACACTTTGCTCCAGTCTGGATCAAATGTAACTCTGACGTTTATCACAAAGCTCCTCCTGGTTTTCATATATGTGATAAAACACAGACTTTTAAAAAGATTTGGATCTGTTTAAGATTATGTTTGGATTTGGATTGAAGATTTCTAAGAGTTAATATAAAGTTGATGATTTGAGGAGTGTGAAAATGTCCTTTTCTTGCCGAGAGGAAGTTTATCTTAGTGATGGATGAGAATGCATACATACATTCTGTTCTCATATATATCACCCTGCACTGAATAGCTGCTATTTGGCACCGCTGCTTGCATATGTGGTCCAGATGTTGGAGTCTGAGGCCGTCATAATGTATAGGATATTAAAGTTAAGAACAGATTAGAGGAATGTTGGAAAAGAATGTGATTCTGAGTTGCATCACTGTTTTCAGTGAATCCCATGAAGCCATATGACAACAATGAAGCAGATTTATATATTGTACGACCTCACAACATCTTGAATATATTACCTGTGAAGGGCAGCACATCTCCTGGAGGTAGCCACACAATCACGTACACTGTAACATATATGTACAGTATCAGTGGCATTCAAGTCTTTCAGCTTCATTCATTCAGTCACCACAGCATGCTATGCCTGTTCTATGCTTTGAGTCACACAGTATGACCTCCAGACCTCCTGGAGGAATAAACACCCAGAGTCACATCGAATTTAGCTCTAATCTGGATCCGTTTACCAAGGGGTAGAGAGCTCAGAGATTACGTTTGATCTTTTGGGATTGTCAATTTATCTTCGCTCCTTTTCATTGTAGTGGAATAAATACATTTGCACTTGTTTTGGGGGCATCGCCTCCGAAGAGCAAAATGAATCAAATCAATAATTCATGAATTTATCAGTCAAATATCCAAAGCTGTGACTTCTCGATTAAATTGATCTCCGTTCTCCAATCCAAAGGAACACACAGAACAACAACTGGGTTTAAATGAAAATATTTATTAATTGATTATATACTAATCCAATGACTGAAATGAAATGATTGTTAAACATGAAAATTTAACGTACGCAAACAATTAACATGATGATAATGAATTGGAATGATGAATGGGAAACGGTGGAAGAAATCATCTGTTCAATATGGACTCTAGTGACTAATATTGACTGAGGATGTGAAACTTGGAGGTGGTATTATTGTTATTATCATTTCGTTGACATCAACCCAGTCATGTGAGGTTATAAAAGATGGTTCGTGCCTACTTTGAGCCGTGAAGGCTGTGGAACAAAACTAAATGAGTAAATAATTCCTAACTCTATGACTAAATAAATGATTTGAAAAAAAATTAAAAAAAATAAATGAAATGAACATTTTCTTCATTAATTGTAATAAGATATGCCCTTGTAACTTAGTCTAAATACGTACTAATATAGAACAATTAACTTTACATGATCCGTAGATGTCAGTATTATCTCACGTTAGAAATGCAATATAAAGCTTAAATGAATAACTCAGGCTTGGGAATTGTTGGAACAATGGGGTTTTCTTTACCTTGAACAAGAATTTTGAATGAATGTGATGAACATAATGGCAAATGAATAAAACAGATGCTTTATAATTATTTCAAAGTGTGCTGCAAAGGTAGAAGCATTTAATATCCACTCAACTTGGTATGCAGGGAGATTTGCGACCCCTGCTGTTATCTGCCAGGCTTATCCAGCCGGGGAAGAGGGCTTTACAGAATCCCCTGTGTGTGTGTTTGGTCCACTATATGAGAGGGGACTTTGTTACTGCAGTATTGTTTTACAGTCCTCTGGTTTGTTATGCCAAAGTCGTTGAAGCAAAAAGTCAATCCCAATCAAAGACGGAGTCTGATTATCGAAACTGTAGAGACGACCGCATCTCCATCCTGTGGGAGTGTTACTTGTCCTTTTGGACCTGATAATCTCAACAGGCCTCTATTGTAAATCAGATGAAGGCTATAAAAGCTAGTCTCTCCTTGGGAGTGGGCAACCTCCCCATTTGGGTAGCATTGATGTCATTGTTTTGTGGTGCTTAATTGGGGAGTAATCCGTTTGTTGAGTGTACCCAAAATGACCTCGTTGTGGAATGTAACCAGGCTGAGCTACATCCTCAACCTGACTGCAGCAGCAATCTGTGGAGGTGACCACCATTGTCGGGTGTTTATGCACTTTAGTGTTGACTGCCAACTGCAGCTGTGAGGGAAATGTACTTTACGTCATGAACACAACGTTACAGTGAGGAGAGGGGAAAAAGAAGAGAGAGAACCGAAGTCTCTGGTGAGTGCTGAGTTCATTGAGAGGTTGACCTGAACTCAAACACACAGATACACACACCATCAGTGCCATTGCTTGCTAATCTGGTAATCTGGCTGTTTATGTTTTATTCATGTCAAGTTTAGTCTCGTTCGCTGACTTCCCTATCACCGAAGTAGTGACTGACAACCAAATGAAATGCACTGTTACCTTGAGTAAACTTCACATTTCACATTTTAATGCAGAATTCGTACATATTGTATCTTTAAATGTAGACATGTTCATACACCAGCGTGCATTGAATTCTTGTGCAAATTTTTAATTGTATTGCTCGAATGGGTTTTGAAACGATATTGTTACAATGCATCAATCTCATAATAAAAGATAGACAACCGCATTTAACTTGTCAATTACATGTTTTACCACCATCTTAATCTTACATGTTTGTCAGTAATGACATGTTTTTATTGTGTCGTTGTGACTAACTGCTTTGCTTCTAATAAAAGTTGGCTTACTTTGGCTGGAAGGATGCATGAACATCCCCTAAATCTCTTATTACTGGAGTCTGTGGGGGGCTACATATCAGCACATGGTTTGCTAATTCAGTGTTGTCTCCTGTTCTACTGAAGCGTGCTTTTTTGCTCTTCACAGGTTTTGCTGTCAAGGCCAAATTGAGTGTGACGACAAGGCTGATGGGTCACCACGGGCAACATTGCACAGCTCAACCAGGTTTACACAGTGAACACGGCTGGACACCAAACTGGGACCAAACACAGCCTGCAAGACTGCTAGATTTCAGTTTGATGACAGGGGTTACAGTATGGAGGTGATTTACAGTGGCTCTAACCAGGACTATGACTTTGGGGATAACAAGACATGGCAGGTGGGGACAGGGGCTTGAAGTTGGAGAGAAGCAACAGAGAGTTGGACATCAGCAGCAAGTGAAAAGAGCGTGTAGAGCTGGATTATTTTCACATCTTACTTAGTGAAACAAGACAAACATGGACTCTTTAGATTAACTTTATTTTGTTTCTGTCAAGTTTTTACGATGAGTTAATGAAACAATTAAGCTCATCTTAGTTTGCTCACAGAGAGAAACTTGATTTAGGAAGACGTAGGGTTGTATTTTTTCCGTTTAGTAAAGAAAGTAGATGTAAGAGTATTTCCTTTCTTGACATTTTGTGAGTTTATTTTGTTTATTTATAACACTAAAACCTACGAGAGCTTTTGCAATGAAGTAACTGCTGCTGGCATACATCTCGGAGCTGAAACTCACACAGGTCACACAGGCAGGCAAGTGGTAAAACAAAAAGCGAGCTTTAATCAGCTGAAGTCCAAAATGCAGTGCCAAGTGCCAACAGTAAAATGACAGCCGACAAAAACTGGCAACAAACAGGAAGGCAAAGGAAAACACAAAAGTAATCCAAAAACTGAGGACAAACCACAAGGAATAAATCAGGAACACAGGGAACACACAAGGACTGATGAACAGGCACAGCATATGCATGGACGAAAACAGGAGGACAACAGGACTGACGAGAACAGACGAACCAACAAAGTGAGGGGACTTAAATACAAACTAAACTAACGAGTGGATGAGGTCCTTGTGGAGAGACACTGGGAACAGGGTAGTGCTAATGAGGCTGATGTGAGACAGATGTGTGGGTGGAATCAGACTGGGGAGGAGCACAGGAGGGAAAACAGAACACTGGGAACACAAGTGAGCAGGAAGTAGAAAGTGACAACAAGACAGAAGAGGATATAAGTACAAAATAAAACAGGAAATAACTGACCAAAAACCAAAACCATGACAATTACAAGACAGGACAGGACAGACCAGGGCTAGCTGGAAAGTATGCTAACTTCAGTAGACATCTCTGTAACACAATACATAGACATCTTTAACATAATGTCAACAGTGTTGATTCTTCTTGTTTCTGTTGTAATATTTCAAACTGAGATTATGGTCATATTTTACAAAATGCTTCTTTAAAGTCGCCTTTTAAGGCAAATAATTTTTTGAGTTTACATTTAGCTTAAGTTCTAGAACTAGATTTCTCGCTCGGGTAGCTTTCCTGTTGTTCAACTAGAAATAATTGGTAGCTTACAACGCTATGCCTTGAAAGTAGCTTTCCCAATACTGATCTCTATCAGAAGCCGATGTATTCAGTGGAGCTTATGGGTTTGCTGGAATTGAATGTTTATGTGTAAACATAGAGAGGTTGTCTTTTGTGTTGCATCCAACCACTGACTGCTGCTTTAACAACAGGCAAGAGCAAAACCAAATAGTTGTCTAATCAAAAAAATGTATTGCCACACGCTTTGTTGGTGCTGCATGTGATGAACAGACACCTAACACTCAGCCTATTGTCTCCTTTCCTGCCTTGCGTTATAGATGGTGCTGATTGTTCATATCCTGTAACTAGTATTGATAGGATTTGTTGTAACTTGTTGTTTGTAGGTAACCGTGTCATCACTATTTTGATGCGAGTGCCATCTTTGTTTCAACTCGCACTGATATCTATGGAAAATCTTCACAGCACAACACCAGCTTTTCTGGAGATCCTTAAGCACTGATGCATGAAAGTCTCGAGTTTGAAATTCCTTGGTAACCCTGAAGTAGATAAAAAACCTGTTGGTGTTCAACAGATGTGTGAAATACAGATAACTGCTTAGTCAAACATAAATACATAAATTTGCCACAACCTGCCACTTCAGAGTTTTGGAATGAAATACAGTTTAATCATTTTTTTTTTATTAAGGCCACGTTCAGTAAACCGTATTATTTTTTCAACCAGAAACAAACACCTACAGTGAAACCGTTGAGAAAACTTTCCTGGGAACATTCCTGTACCCTTCAGCTAACGTCCCCAAACCGAACATTGTTTGCTGGGTCAGTCAGACTTGAGCTCCTATTGAAAGGTTGTTGGAATTGGGACTGCACTTTCTTCACTGCTGGATGTTCTTTCACAAACACTCAACCAGACACAGGCTGAATTTAGATCGCTTTATTTCAATTTGAAGACATGAACCTGACTTGTTGACAGAAGCTGCTCCATCATGTAAAGAGAAATTGTTTTATAGTTTTTTCACAGCACACTTGGGCAACTCTGAAGGAGCACTAGTGCACCACAAAATCACAGGTCAGGCTTTGGTTTTTCAAACCAAACACTGCATTATATGAAACATACTTTAATCAGTGAGTCACTCCTTATATACAAAAGCTGAATTTAGAAAATAGCAAATTTAGATACACATTTATGGTGAAAATTGTATGCTCCCTTTTCCACATCTTTTGCAGCATTAGCATAAAATCTACATTTACTTCATACTTGAACAGACTGGATCATGTGGAAAGCTCACATCAGCGTCATCTATTACAGAAACCCAAGGAAAAAACATCTAGTATCAAAACTCAGTAGGAGGGCAATTTAGTTGAGGAATTCCCAGAGGAGACATGGGATATAGTTGCAATTAGTTTTCACTTGTCTTCCATTTGAGCTAGACACAGTCTAACACAGTGTAAAATCATCCACATCACCCATTTAATTGAGGTCAGGCTTTCTGGGATTTACGATGCTGACCCTGCCTTACATGCTTCATCAGGCCCCTGCTCCCAATGCCCATAAAGCAGACTTCTGACGGCCCAGACACATCAGACGATGTCAAAGAATGAGTGTTTTTGACGGCCGACTGTTGCGTCCCCTCCTTGCATCGCCTGCACTTGAACACACTGCAAAGACTTGAGCTGGTGGCCAATTAGCTTGTATGTTCTGCGCCTGCATGAGAGGAAATAATTCTTCATCCCACCAGGTAGTTGGTGCCTGTATTTGCAGCATTTTTTCTCGGCGCAGACTCAAAGGGCTTTTGCTTTGGGACTCTCAACTGGGGCCGCAGACGCTCACCGACAGCCCTGATATTGGCTGATGGCCAAGTAGTATTTTAGTACAATACAATTACTAACTGTTTTTTCCTTCATCAGCATCATCATGAAACACACTACAAACAATATAGGGTAGGTATGAAGCAGAAAAAAATTCAAATAGGCCAAAAATATAAAAAAAACAAGCAATCATAACCATTCACACACCTCAGCCAATGGGGCACCGGCAAAGATAGGTTGGGTCTTCAACCATCTTGGCAGCAGATGTGTCCCAGACAATATGTTTGTCTGTTCACCCTCGACACATCAAAAACCTCACATGGTCTGATGAACCAGGAGGTCATTTTAGATACAGCTCACAGTGCAACTTCACAGCAAGCAGCAGAAAGAAAGTAAGAAAGACGATCAAAGATGAAAAACATCACACTAGTGATGAGAGGTGTCAAAGCAACCCAGTGAACCTTTTGCAGGCTGTGCTTTGTGCTGCCATCCTACTGGAGCGCATTACATTTAAAGGTGTTCCTAATATTTGTGTAACCCCATCGGGCAGAATATTAGAAACATCTCAGGGAGAAGCGGGGGCGTTCCCCATTTGACTCGGAGACTTTCGGAGCTTCACAGCCCGCTTTTTGTAACTAGTCAATGAAATACTCCAATCTCAAATTAACTCGAGAAAAACCCAGGAATGCCTCTGATGTTTTACTGGAAAACAAACAGGAATTAAGCAGAATGCCGCTGATGTGTCATTGTCACTCGAACACAATGAATTGATGATGTGTCAGTAACGTCCTTCATATTTAATTGAAGAGACATTTACACGTCTTAATATTCAGAATCTAAATCATGAGTCATCCCTTCCGTCTCTGCTTCCCGACTTCCCCCTGCTCATCACTCTCTCTTTCACACCCTCGCCATTCAGCTTTATCCAACTTTCTCCACAGCTGCACGTCACAGCTCAGTGAGTGGCCAGCTGACTAACTCAGTGAATTCCTGGATGGTTCAGTGTGCCACCGGTGGTTAAGTCTTTGTGGCTGTAGCGACCAACAGATGAGTGAACCGAACTGTTTGTTTCACAGTCTGCAAAAATGGATGTAACGGGAACAGTGTGTGTAGGCTGTAATTAGACAGACACTAAACATAAAAATAAAAATTTACAAGGCCACAAGTGCGATCGCTTCATGACACAGCAGAGGATATGTTTAAAAACAGATAGTTCACGTTATAGTTTCATTTCATTCCAGTGCCACTTCTTTTACATGCATGTGAACATATATAAAATGCTGAAGGGAAGGGAACGAAAGCATAATAGGTCTCCTTTAAAGGATGATAAAAGTAATTGTTCTGTTTTGGGGACAGCAGGGGGTGGGAGGACGTCCTTTTCCTTGGAGACTGAAGTTGACAAATTAACAAGACCCATAGGCATGAAACGATCTCAACTTTGCCATGCTCCGTTACTAAGCCTTGAAAATTAGTTCAAAATTAGATATTATTGCATTTGTTCAACTCTGGGCATTTGGCAAGTTTTTATTCATATTTCTCTGGTATAATGTTGCAGACACAAACAATATACAGTATAATATCCACTTCAGTTGCAATATCTCCAACTCAGCAGAGCATGTGGCTCTATATACTGATTATGTCACACCACTGCAGCCTGTATTTGCATACGCTCACTGGTAGCAGTGCCTTCAAGACTGGAAACTGACTGGCTGCTAATCTCAGGTTCAAACATGTAACAGACAACAAGAATTCAATGCTGTTAACTCCCTGTTGTCCAGTACTACCAATAATAGATCACATGGGACAACAGAGGGGCACAAAATCCCAACATGTCAGCACTCAAACTGACACGACGCAGGCAATGATGCATAAAAGCCGCATCTCTAAGCTCCCCTCAGGGTGCACTCAGAAAATTACAGGGTCTCCGATTTAGGTTCTCATCCCACACACACCTATATATAGTGTTATATATATAAGTTGAACGTTATCCTATTTATGCACTTTTTCCTATTTATTTACTATTCCTGTGCTGTTAAGAGCCCCCAACAGTCTACATTCATTCAATATTCTTTCACTCTAACCTTATCCATCACCACTGCATGTCTGTGAAGCTGATCCTAACCGTACACCTCTAAAACTAATCAAGTGTCCTCACATAAAAAGAGCTTCATCACCACTGGTCCTTACAAGGATAGAAACACTGAAGCACACACATACACACACACACATGCACACACACACACTCACATACGCACTCACATTGCTTGGGGCTGACTCACCACAGCTTTCTCTTGTTTCTTCTGACCCTGATCTGTTGTCTCTCTGTTCTATCTTTGGATTTTGTGACCCTGCACTGTCCCTATAATTCCAACCTCTGGCTCAGCAATCAAAGAAAGCATGCTCATATACAGTAAATAAGAAGAAGAAGAAGAAGAAGAAGAAGAAGAAGAAGAAGAAGAAAAAGACATACTTTATTAATCTTTTTTATATCTATTTTTATGAATATCTCAATGACTTCACCAGCTGTAGGTAGTCTGAAAGCTTATACGAAAAGCTGGTGAAGACCCTGCAGCAGAGGCCACGCAGGCTGAATGAGCGATGTTCACAGACAGTCGACTGAATACTGTGCCATGATCGAATAAAGCAGAAATACACGCAGCATTTATTTAAAGGTGCATTTATTTATGTGTTTTTTTGTGGAAAAAAATCTAATCTAAAGTTAATATTTACAATATTAATAATGTTAAGGTCAGTAGGTTAATGTTTTTTTTGTTTTGTTTTTTTGCATAGCTTTTTTTTTGCATAAGCCATCCTCAGAGGAGAACAAGCTAAAGAGGTAGCTACTTAGAAGGCTCCTGCACGTTTGTTCAGTCATGAAAAAGCAGAGATTTTGTTTATTTAGTTTGTTTAGGTGTAAAAAATCAATCAATGCAGAGTTTTCCCCTTTGATTCAAATTTCTTCCTGCTCCTTTAATAAATTAATTAACTGATTAATTATTTTTTAATTTTTTTATGAAATGAGCAAGTCTGAAAAGCATGGCTGCAGCTGCATGACCTTCTCTCACCATGTCTGTCAGGGTTCATTACTGACACTTTTGGTAGTTTTCAGTCGATGTATGAACCCTGAGTGTCTCACTTGTCTCACGCTACGCCTAACAGTCTTGTCTAAGTAACTACTGTATATTAACCTGTCTTCTTCTCAGTTGTGTACCCTGAACTCTTTCACCCTCTCTCTCTTTGCTCTTTAATGCTGATACTGTCCGATGCGGATGTTTACACAGTGTGGCTGAACTGTTGCTGTTCCTTCTGGGTGCATGCCTCATCTCATCGTGCATGGTCCCTGACAGCTGCTGCAGTTAAATTTATGGTCTGATGAAGCACACAGTGTATTTGCCTTGTAAACCTTGTCAGTGGCCACATGTTGCAACTTTCCTCTGCTAGAAGCAAAGGGCCGCTTGAGCAATAAATAGCTGACGCACCTGACGAAAGTGAAAGTATTGCTGGTCACCTAAAGGCGACAAGCTGTGCGCACGGGCACGCATGTGTATATCCAAGAGAAAAGTTTGACAAGCTATAAAGCACTCAATCACACACACACACACACACACACACACACACACACACATACATACATATATATATATATATATATACATATATATATATTGGTAGACACGCACCTCGAGATTCCCTTTAGTCCGCGCTCCCGGGATGCGTAAAGGTTGTATCCGCTCAGAGGTGACGCGCTGTAATCAGTCCTTGTTATATCAGAGGGAAAGCCAACCCGATGAGAATCCACTCACGAAACAGGAAAAGTCATTAAGGGAAGTCCATTACTGGCACCGTCCATCCATCCACGCGGATGTGGTGCGCTGTGTCTGCGTGTGCCGCCAAGTGCGCAACAGGCTGGCCTGCAGCTCCTACCAGTCAGTCACCTCCAAGTCGCAGACACGCACACAAACACAGCCTGCTTTCAAAATAAGTGAGCCTTTTTGCACGCCTTGCAGTTCTCCCTCCCTCCCTCTCTCCCTCCCTCCCTCTCTCCCTCCCTCCTTCTCTTTCTCACACACACCTCTCCTCTTTCAGCTCATCAGGCATTTGATTTACGCAAGCAGAAAAAAAACACATCACACATCTGCGCTTTCATTTCTTTTCATGTCACAGGTGTCCGTCGGTGATGATTTTATTTTGAAAGCTGCGTCTTAACCAGAAGTGTCAGGAGGCTACGGTGTCCCATCTGGCTTGACGGTGGAGTTAAAACGCTCTCCTCCTTTTAACAGGTAACAGATGGTAATACCTTTTCTGGACGGTCTCCTGCTGATTGGCAGGACTCATCATTACTCACGTTTATGATCCGACCTCCGCTCGGAAAGAGAAATAGGACCTGGGAATGCTATAGATGCAGGCTGGGGCGCAAGAGACCATGGATACTATCCTGGTTAGAGAGGGAGCATATGGTCAGAGTGTTGTAAGAAGAACAAGACTATTTCACTTTTTTTTTTTAAAGGTGCACTGTGTAGTTTTAGGGAAGAAATGTTAATCAGAAGAGAAAGATCTTCACTGACTGATTTTTTATGTCTTAAACTAAATAAACAAACTGTCTTTGTTTTCATGACTGATTTCACTGTGTAAACAAACTGACCTTAAAGGCCAACACACTTTCATACTGTTTTACTGTGTTTATATGTGGCGGACCCTGCCACCTTTCTAGCTTCAAACAGTGTTCTGGGACCTTATTTTCCTCTGAGAACAGCTTGTTTATTCAGTTATGGAAAAATAAACATGTCTGTGTTTGTATTATTACCTTGTTAATGTTGTAAATATTAGGATTCTGAGTTTGAATTCCCTCTCCAAAACTGCAAAGTGCCGCTTTAAATAAAGTAATACAAGAGGTTCAAGGAGAAGAGTTTCTCCAAAAATTCCTCAAGTTTAGGTCCATGGTCAAGATCCACCCGTGTTTGACCTCAAACGCCTTCTAGAGCTTTTGGCCAGTGTTCCCACAAATTCAATCACAGATCGTCTTATCAGACATTCATTTATGCTCAGATTCAATCTTTTAATCCAATAGTCTGCTTTTCAAATCAAATCATAATTCACCTTGAGTCATTAAAGCATGACTCCAGCGCCCGATCAGACATGAAAAGAGAAGAAAAGTGCCTCCTGTTATCTATCTATCTATCTATCTATCTATCTATCTATCTATCTATCTATCTATCTATCTATCTAGCATGCACGTTATATGGGATATTATTGCATTATTATACACCAGAGCCACTTCACACCAGACCACAAATGTGTCGCTCCAGACTGGCTGCTGAGCTCAGACGGGAAAAGCCCACAGGAGAGCAGCGGCGTGCCAGGCAGGGCTTTTTTTCCCATTCTTTTATAAATATTTCCATTTAGTCATATGAGGTCTCTTTGATATTGTTTTTAGGCATTTGTATCATCATTTCAAGAAGGAGCTGGTCAGGAAAGCAGGACCATGGGAGTTGCAAATAAAAAGTGTAATTTATCATCAAGGTCACTGATTGGAGTCACTTTCTGTTAAGTGATGCTTTTTTAAGGGGTTATCATAACTAATGGTTAATAAACAGTTTACTGATGCTTTATAGATTAAGCTAAACCTTTGAGTTGCCATGCTGTTTAGCTGTTTCGTTCATCAGATGAACTGTCTGACCAACAGATTTTTCCAGGCTCAGGGAGTGACACATGTAATGGGATTACATTATCAGAAACAAAAAAGGTATTCCGGTAAAGTTACAGAACAAAAGATGCAATTAGATACATATATACATATACAGATATATTCAGGGATTACTAACAGGATTACAATTTTAAAATAAAGAATAATACAGTATGTAACCATGCACATGTGCACCCATGGCAACACTTCACAAGTCTCACACATTACTCTGGTCTTGAGTGAAACCAGATACAGAAATGTTCTGAACATCAAATGGCAGGACTATTTACTACAGGATGGTGCCGGCCTATCTCATAAACTGTCATCAGTGCCACCTCTTGGGACCTGGCCCAGAGTTCACAAAGTAGTGTGAGCTGCCCTCTCGGGACCTCGGACCACAGGGTGCCATGGCCTGTGTAGATGCCAACTACATGCTTGTCTGCTAATTTACTCAACAGTCTCGTCACCCAGGGAAGACAGAACCATCCTTGGACAGCAAGTATTATTTGTAATTCTCTGTTTCATTTGACTGTGCCCGTTCAAAGATATCAATGTATCAATACATCAATGCTCCTCCGCCCGGGCTTCAGCTGCATGACTGGAACAACAGCATGCATGGTCCACCAGAGGCCTGCTGCACCTTTGATTCCTGACTCCACAAAGTCAGCACAGTCTGATTTAAGGTACGCCATATTAACACTAATATTTTGAGCTATAATTATAATCTTACAGGTGCAATATGTAAGAATTGAAACAGCATATTACCAGAGTAACCGCTTTCTGTAGCAATCATTAGCCAGTTAGCTCAGTTCCCTGTTCAGCCAGTGGTCGGACTGGATGCTCAAGGACCAGGGGAGTGTTTTCACCGCCGGCACAGGAACCAGGACGGGCAAGGTCAAGCTAGTTAACATAGACATTGAAAGTTCAAAACTGCTATTTCTTCACATTCTGCTGTTAATTTTAGTTTGAGCATTTTCAACTAAAATTCTCACATATTGCCCCTTTAAGGTCAAAGCACTTAACATACTGCAAACATATACACATGTGGTGGGAAAATACTCAGCACTCAGATATATTGAGTTTCAATAAACTGGAATCTATCCACAGAGTGTAAGTATTTCACTTGGCTAAAATTCCCAATATCCCCAGAAAAAAAACCCAAATCCCCAGAAAAGCACCTCTCAGTGGTGCAGTAACTACAGCCCCGAGGCCAGGTAACCTGGGATGTTACTTAGAATCAACTCAATACTGCATAACTCACTGAGCTGAAGCCCTGAGGACGAGGGTGATCCTTGTTAATAGTAACATCCTCTGACAGATGCTGTTATCAAGAGCTCTGTACTGATCAAGACATCAACATCAGGTCAAGTGAGGACAGACGTGTATCAGCTCATTCCAGAGATCAGCTCAACACACCAAAACCCTTGCAGTGGCCAGCACACATTTTATTATTGACTTTTTATATGATTTTTATGGTTGACAGGCCTGTTTGCGCCGCATTATACCTTTAAAAAAAACATCCTAGCGTAAAAAAAATAAAATGTTAGTGAAACCTTAGAAATGCTCACACCTCTGCCAACAGCAGTGATTCAGCTCTGGTAGAAATGCTTAGTGGCCAACAGCAGAGCACTCTGTGGTTTTACTTGGATTTGTTATTGTGTCCAGCGCTGCCTTTCCATTGCTCATGGTGACACAAGGGCCAACCAAAGTTTGGTGAGCAATGTAAATCCTTCAACACCTTCACACGCAATGACTCATATGTATTTGTTGTCCTGTATTTTGTTCAACTATCTGCCAAGAAATAAGCTATTCATGTGTGTGTTTTTAATTTGTTACATCGTGATATTTTACACAGATTGACACGAGAGGGAGCAGCTGCACTATGTAGAATCAGTAAATGTTACAAATGCTAATGCATTATGGGAGTCAGTCATGCTAGCAACTAATGGATGTATGACACAGATACAGAATGTCTCTTTACTGTTAGTCTCACATCTCATACAGTGTCTTTCTCTGTTCCCACACTGAGGGGTTAGGGGGTATTAATAAGAACTTTTTGAGGGCCTTTGTCAGAAATACAGATAAAGTGAACATATCACATATTTGTAAGCTGTTTCTTTCAGGAAAAAGGGGGGCAGAGGGTGACAGAAAAAATATGAATTGCAACTGTAAAGCAAGAATAGCTGAAATCAAAGCAGCAGAGGCAAATTTATCCTGACCCATAGGCCCATAGTATGTGTCAAGCTCCAAACTGTTGATCCTACATTTCCCATAATTTATGCCATATATTCTATAATCACAAATTTGTCTCAGAGGACCTCATTTCTACAGTACAACAAACAGCACCCATAGTAGCACCAGTAAATACATATTCAGAGATATTTAGACAAAGTAGAGCAACTAATTCTGGATCCTTTTACAACATTGTCGTGATGCTCAACAGAAAAACTCTCCAACTCCAACTGTCTTCTGAGGACACTTGAGAAAAAAATTGCCCTTTCTCAATTGTTCTTGGTATAACTTGACTGGCTGTTCCCTTAATTGCACAACTTCAAGTAGCATTTTGAAACAGCCCCATTTCGACGCTGTCATGTTGTTCAACACATATGGCAAGAAGTCAGTTCCGCACCACTGTAACTTATTTTTAAACCGTCTTCCTACTCACATCTGATTCGGTTTCAGTTCATCCTTAAATACTCCTAAGAATGTTGACGCGGGGTCACTCTACAGTATTATCTATGATGTCGGTGACGTGGCTCAAAGGCCAGCTGTCTAGTGGTGTTTGACACTCCTGAAATGCTTATGTATCACTTCCCTCAGGCTGACTCTGGGTCCCCAGCGAACCAATATATGTATCTCATCCTGGTGGACCACTGATGTCAGATTACTGCAAATTAGGCATTGGAGGATATGAACATTTAATAAATAAATAAATGCCATATATTCTATAATCACAAATTTGTCTCAGAGGACCTCATTTCTACAGTACAACAAACAGCACCCCATACCTTCAGGCCCTCATTTTAGAACAGGAAACAGGAAACATACAGCACTAAACATGACAGATGACAGATGAGGTAGTAACTTGATTTTAAGTGCAGAATAAACATATATATACAGTAAATACATATTCAGCGATATTTAGACAAAGTAGAGCAACTAATTCTTGATCCTTTTATAACATTGTTGTGATGCTCAACAGAAAAACTCTCCAACTCCAACTGTCTTCTGAGGACAGAATGGCCCTTTCTCAAAGAAGTCAACTGTTGTGTTTTAATTGCACAACTTCAAGCAGCATTTTGAAACAGCCCCATTTCAACGCTGTCATGTTGTTCAACACATATGGCAAGAAGTCAGTTCCGCACCACTGTAACTTATTTTTAAACCGTCTTCCTACTCACGTCTGATTCGGTTTCAGTTCATCCTTAAATACTCGTAAGAATGTTGACGCGGGGCCACTCTACAGTATTATCTATGATGTCGGTGACGTGGCTCAAAGGCCAGCTGCCTAGTGGTGTTTGATACTCCTGAAATGCTTATGCATCACTTCCCTCAGGCTGACTCTGGGTCCTCAGCAAACCAATATATGTATCTCATCCTGGTGGACCACTGATGTCAGATTACCGTGAATTAGGCATTGGAGGATATGAAAATTTCATGTCACAACAGTGAAATGTGTCTATGCAGTATTAACAGTCTGTATATGAATTGAAAATTGTCTTTTCTGAAATCTATTTTTTTTATTTCAGTCTGAAGACAGTGAAGTGCTTTATTTCAGAAATACAGTGATAGCATATGTACAGGCATAAAAAGCATGTGATTAAGCAAAAGTGTCAAGTAGTAGTTGACGTGAGAACATGCTTTAATAAATAAGAAGATGTTTTGGATTTATAGCTGCAAGTTAGTCTCAGAGTGTTGTGATAAAGGCAAATCAAAGACTTCGCCGGGCCAGACCTCACTGTTGGTGCAGGGTCCGGGGTCTGGGGTCAGCTTTGTTGCCTGGGGAGCACCAGGTCATGTGTTGTCTTTCTCAAATACTAATCCTCTTCGGTTTGCTCTGCAAATCAGTCAGCCTACGTGGGAAACATCGCTGTATAAGTGCCCTCTTGGATCCCCCTATGACAGGAACCGGACGCAGCAGGCGTAGACCCAAATGCTCAACAATTTACGGTTTAGGTTTACAAAAAAGCAGTCTGAGGGCAGGTTCAGCACACAGAAAAAAAACACAAAGGGCTAGGCAGAAGAAGTAAGGTTCTAAAACAGGATCAAAAAACACTAGGAGGAACACTTGCTACGCAGGGCGAAGATGAACTGTCGGAGAGGGCACGGAGCACACATACTCGGGGTGCATTCCGAAACGCTGTGAAATTATTTAGACTCACTATATACTTTTCATACTTTTTACTATTCGCAATATTTCTTATTGCAGCTGCCCTTACAAAGTACATATTGTGGCCTGCAGTATGCACACACTTGGGACATACTACTTGATCATGACAGTGCACCTTGAATTTGACCCTCTTGCTCCTGTATCGTTCACAAGAACACAGTACTTCCACTTAAATGTGCTATCATCTGTCATTGCGGTGTCTGTCCTTCTGCCTTTGTTTATATTTGCGTCACACTCCGTGATGTATCTTCCGCTGTGCAGAGGACTGTGGGTCAGAATAGCCAGAAAAGCATGCTGGCTTGCAAACTGCAAAATGTGACCGGATGTAGTAGAACATCCTGGTGTGTTTGGCCTACTGCATTTCACATACTTAGTACTGGGACATACTAAATCTTTTTCTGGCATACTAAATAGTGTGGTAGTATGGCTATTTGAACACAGGGTATATAGCTACACAAGGGAGGTAAGGATAAATATATACAAATGAAACACATGACTGAGGGGCAGACACAACAGTGGGGGAAACACACAAGGGTACAAAGGGGGAAAAAGTGTTGACCTGAGGAGTCCACTTACATCTGAAGGAGAAACATCATTCCTTTGAGGACAACAATTTAATAATAACCATAAGACAGATGGTTTGAAAGAGGAGCAAAAGAATCCATTTCTTCGCCTTCTGCGATGTACATTTTTTTATTGTGTTTTACAGCATTGAGCATTTGCAGCGAGCTGTAATGATGTGTCTCTGCACAAGGTTGAGAAGAATGCTGCAGGTAGACTACTCCCAATAACTAAGAAAGTGCATGGCATCACTCCAGTCCACCTGAGATTTTCATCTTACGCGTCAGAGAACAGCAGCTTGTCAGACGGTCAATTCAATCTACCACATATCTGGAAAAGAAAACTCACATGAGGTCGGCTCCAATCGACTTCTCTGACATCCTTAAATTGTATCAGAACAAGACGTACTATCATACTTAACTATCATACTCAACATAGTCTTTATCAACCGAGAATGTCACTGGTTTCATTTCCTTTCCAGTCAGCACCCATGCAGTGAACAATAGGTTTACTGTAACACTAACAGATAATGACTGACTGAACTGATATACATAAAACAATGCCCTGACTACATGGCTCATTGACTCATAAGATGTTTATCACCTACACCTCTGCCCTCCTGACACACTCAAGAGTCCTGTTTTTAAAAAAATATATTTAGAAAAAGATTAAAGAGACTAACAGCCCACAGCTACAATAGATCTCAGCCAGGTTCACACAGCTGCACACCTTTTAAACTTAATAACACATTATTGTAATACACTGTTATTACATGAAAGTTGACTGATGGCACACCAACAGTACCAGTCTCACAAAATGACTTTATCTTTCATAATAGGGTTAAGGATATGGCTGAGGATGATTTAATTTACAAATTAATTTTTTTATCATTTGACATTCAGGTTTCTACGGAGTTGAATTGCGTTCAATGACAACATTCTCTTTTTACGTAAGGAGTGACAGTCGATCGCAGATTCAATCAAACTGATTATATTGTAAAATATAGAATCCAAATGTTAACATTAAGGATTTAGGGAAGTTAACACATGCTCAATCCATTTTTAATCCATTTGCCTGTAATGCTTGGAGCCGACAGCCTGATAATTACGCGACCCAAAAAGTTGCTGGTAGACATCTGTGATGGAAGAAGGTGTCAGGCTGAAGCAGACGCTCCTCAGACTCTCAGTCTTCGCGGCCACAAAGAACTGAAGCATCCATGGTCACAGGATTAAAAACTCAGTTGTGGGGGACATTCAGGAGGACACAGAGAAGGACATCCATGTGACCTTCAAAAAGTTTTGTTAATCAGTCTGATGAGACAGGAAATGAGGAAGGTCTATGCCCAGGTTGGTCCCATCTAGAGGACCTCGGTTTGGGGATGTAGTTGACAGTGGAGGGAAGACTTTGAGGGACTTCTGAACAAACGCGTTGTGCCCTCAATGGAGGAAGTCTTAGGGGAAGCCTTACCCTTTTCCTTTGGAGAAGGTAAAGGGAAAACTTCAGAGGTGAGCTGTGAGAGGTGAATGAGACGCTGAATGCGCTGGATGCAGTTGAGCTGTCAGCTGGAGATAAAGCCAGCTTCCTGTTTTTGTAAAATGGGGATGTAGGGTGTGAACCATATATTGATGTGTCACCCTGCTCAGTCGCCCAGGGAAGTAGAAATAAACATCAATGATAGTTTTAAAGTTTTGGCAATGAAGGAGACATGTGTTTGATTCACATGTACATTATTTTAAAACCTTTAAAAAAATGTTAAATGATTTCTAAGTGCACCTGCGGCTTGACCTCCAAATGTAAGCGAATAAAGTTTAAGCACACATTATAAAAAAACACATTGTAAAATGGTCACTAAAACTTGCTGCTAGTTGCAAACATTATGGACTGTTAAAGGTTTTACATTCTCTTAAACTCTGCTGCAATCCCACTGAAGCCCGTTAAACACCCAGGGGTCAGGAGTTAACTGTCTGTTACACAGAGCTCCCACACTGCACATTCGTAGCCACCAGGTGAGAGGCTACAGTCCCTAAAGATGTTATATATATTGTATATATTGTTTGTTGATTGTGAATGTTATTCTATTGCATGGTTTTATTAAGGTCTTATTCCATTTTTTTTTTTTTTTCATTGTCTGTGTTCAGTATTTCATTTAATAAAAGTCTTTTTTCTACATTTAACTTTGGTGTCTTTTTATCATTTTATAAAAGAAATAATCAGTAAATCAGTACATCACTGATTTTATAGTAGAACCGATTTGCTATTTTTCGATATCAAGAGAACTTCCCGCCATACTCACTGAATACAAGCACAGGTACATTATTCTTCTTTGATGCACCTGATGTAATACTGAGCAAGAAGGTTGGCCGCAAAACACCTCTACACCTGTGCAAGCATTAAATCCCCTAACATTGTTGTGATGAAGGTGATGCTCATTGTATGTTATGTTAATGGATTTATCAAAGTAAAAGTCTAGAAAGCAAATGTATACATTTCATGTGCGTTCACCAACTCCTTTCAATCATTTTGTTTTGTGAGTTCCTCCACAAATGGATGGAAACCATAATTGAGTCAGCCTGTGAGCTCATGCATTGAACTTAATGAAAGGGACTTATTGAATCATGGCATCATAAACCCTTTAAAGCTAAGAGGAAAATCCAATGAGGAGTCTAAACATAGCAGGAATTTCCTCTGAGACAGAGCTAAAGTGATGGCTGGGAGGTAAATGTTTCTCATGTCTTAAACTGTCCTCTCTTTGGAGGACATGCCACTGAGTTACTGAGCAGCGAAGATGAATGGCTGCAAATAAACATCTCTATAAACTTCTGTCTGTTGTGAAGGATTTCCAACTTTCAAACTTGTGGGATTCCCCTATGACTCATGTGCTGTTGTGTTGCTGGAAGTGTTGTAGAACTAACAAGGATGTTCAACTGTGCTGACACTGACAGCCATCACTGCAGAGAGCCAGAAAAACTGTGAACTCTTTGTGAACTTTAAAATTACTAAAGTAAATGATGATGAATCAAATGAAATAATGTGAAACACAGGTGACAACTGGAGCATCTTAGGTGTTTTTATTTAATCAATATTGTCATGATTTGGGTTTTAGTGTGGCCCTTTTTTCGTGTTTGGTGTGTATTTTCTCTGCTTGTGAGTTTCAGAGGTGTGTCTTAGGCTGAGGCGTGGTTTCCCTAGAGGGCTGGAGCTTGACACACACACCTGCAGTGAATCTCCTCATCACTCCTGGTTATTTACCGTGGTCTACTCTTCATTCGCTGCCAGATTGTTTCCGACATCACACTGTGGTAGTATAACCTTCGAGCCCTTATCCGAGAGTTTTTGCCTAGTTTTTGTCTTTCGACCAGATTTAACCCCGTGTCTCCTCGTTCCTCCCCAGTGTTGGCGTCTCCACGCCCTCCAGCCTCTCACCTATCAGCCTCCTGCTTACGCACCTCTGCCACCAGCCACACTGCTTCAGAGAGTCCCCAAGCCGAACCTCCTCCAGGATCTCACCACCACCCAGCCAGCCAGCCAATACGCTTCTCTGTATTCTCTGAAGTGTCCTGACCTCTGGTAACCCCTCTTCTCATGGGGCCCTCTTCATCCTGCTTCAACGAGCCACCCCTGAACTGCGCTTCATTCATCTATTGTTAAATAAATCACCTTTAAACCTTCTCCAGTCTGGTTGTCTGACATTCTGAAAGAGTAAAGTTCTTCCGACTCTGTCTAGAAATTATATTCATACACCACTAATTAAGTCATTATGTTTCAATGGGAAATGTAATTCATTTTGTACTGCAGTGATAGGGAGGTCGGGGTGGGAATATAAGTTTGCATTGTCACTCCCATGTATGGTTAGGTTTTGGTAACTAAAACACTTTGGTTAAGGTTGGAGAAATACTGCACTTTCGGCAAAATATAAATAAAGTTAAACTGTTGTGTCATATGCCTCAGGTCATGTGTAACTTTTTCATTATTTAACCGCAACCACGGTCTTTCCCTAACCTTAACCAAGTGCTTTAAATGCCTAAAACATAACCATGGGAAAGTTAAATAATCCCTTGGCTGCTACAAACTGATATTGTGATAGAAGAGCAGGTATTTCATGAAAACAAATGAAACTAGAATGGTGCTCAGTAGAGCGTATACCTCCACCAAGGCCCAACAGTCCCCTTCAATTCACTCATGCCAAATCCAGTATTAAATAAAACACAATTAAATCTTCTGGATACAGATTTGTGTTTGGATCATCATCAAATTGTTCTCATTTATAGATACCAGCCGCCTAAATATGTCTGATTCTTTTCATAAAGATCTGTGCATTATTCTGTGAGAAATCCATTAAAATTTTGAAAATCTTGCTATGTTAAAGAAAATGTGTCTCAGACTGTGACTCCCTGTGCTGTACCACTGCCATGTCAGACATTTAAGGCTCCACCTGACTGACGTTCTGAATTATTTTAACTTTACTAGTTACTTGTTACTTTGCAGATAGCGTGCTGCATCAGCGCCAAAGCTGCACAATTTTACATCAAATTATTTTATCAGCAATCAAATAAAAAGACACTGATTGTGATCATCAGAAAAATGCTGAATATTGGGTCATATAATCAGCCAGGTTGATGATCAGTGTAACCTGAGTATACAGTATACATACATGCAAATATATGTGTAATTCATTATTACTTGTGCTTCTGATACTTAAGTACATTTAATATCAGATACATTTACTCAAGTATTATTCATATGGATTTGGCTTTTACTAGTATTATTTTAACACATTATCTTATTTCTTATTTTATCTTAAGTATAATGTTTGGGTACTTTTAACAACACTGCACAAGAGGAACACCACCCAGCAGGAAGCCAGAGCCTGGACTCTCTTGAAAGGCTGCACCTACCAGCTGTAATCCCCCAGAGGAGCTGGAAGAAGCTGAGCTCAGCTCTGCTCATCCGCAGCCGAACTGATTCTGAGCCAGACAGGCTGCAAGACAACAGATCACTGGACCAGAGTCAAACTGGCTTACCTGCTGATTTGCTTGATAGTATGTGGTATCTCCGTACCAGATAAAACCATTTTATCACATGCTGTCACGATCATCATCAAAGACTAAAATGAGAAAGAGAAAAAGAAACTCTGAAAGTTATCTGTGCTCTCATCTGCTCCATCCCTCCTTAACTACCCCAAATCTAACACATAGATTTCTTGGCAATATAAACACGTGATAAATCATAGCCTGCATATTTTCTCAGGAATGGTTTGTCCAATAACCAACTTTGAACATTTTTCACTACAGTTGTCCAATATTTTATGTTATTCCTTGTGTCTTCCAATTTATTTTTTAGGTTCATATTTCAAGAGGCAAACTCAGGTCTGTTGGTCGGGATGAAAACACTTTTGTACTGGTATAACTTAAAGCTGTACTAATGGAAATTGTGTAATGTCAACAACGGATAAAATTAAGACATTTAATGTTTAAAGGACGTTTTTGTAAGAAAAGTTGATTTTTGAGTCTCATTCCCATCTCGTTTAAAACTGGCACTTTGGGATTGTAGGATGGGTCGGCCGCCATCCAGCAGTCAGGCTGTGAGCAGCAGTTTTTGACGAATTGGAGTGAGACTCAAAAATCTATTTTTCTTTACAAATAGGGCCTTTAAATGTTCACTCCTGGCGACTTACAGAGAGTTATTACCCGACCCAATGGTATCACCTTGTCAAAACTTATCCAGTGGTTTTACACTTCTAAATGTTGAAACACAGGCTCAAACTGTGGTCACTGACTTGGCAGCCTTCTTGCATGACTCCACCTCCATCCCATTCACCTTCTGATATGAAAGTCAAGTAATAAACATGTAACATGAATGTCACACATTAAATGTCAGTATGGTGCGTAGCCTAGGACACATACAAATGTGAACAAAGGAGTGGTTTGCAGAAACATTAAATGCCAACATTTTATCCTGGCGATTGGGCTGCTGCAACTGAATGTTTTGGCTCACTCTCACTGCCTTCATGAGCATCCAGCCTCACCAGGTAGCTGCTTTTAGCCAAAAAGCTCAGATAAATGATTGCATGCTTATTGCCCAACACCAAACGGCACAGACACAATAAGCAACCAACTTGTGTACAAACTGTATTCAGCAGCCCACAGGAGTTGATGAGAACGACTAAAAGGGAAGTGAATATCGGTGTTACCGGAAACAGAATGAATGCTACTGTAGCTTCCTTTTCTACAGGATGTGTATATATTATCATTTTACACCAGAATGAATGTGTATATGTGTTTGTTTTTTAAAAGTAGGTCAAATTGAACCGAGCTTGAACAGAGACAGATGGAAAAGTATTAACAAGCCAACACTGCGCCAGAAAATTAGTGTGTCAATCCGCTGTTTGGTTTTCATCACAGCCAATCAGACCTGTCACTACTGCAGAGCCACTTGACGCAAATGATCCCATTCAAGAGAACATTTTTAATTTGGATTGGACATTTATGAATTAGTTGTAATGTCTTTGGGACCAACTGCACAAGGACTCAAAAAGGAATCCAGATATAAAGAAACTCCTCAACAGGACGTGAATCACTCCTGTTTTCCTGGAATATTTCAGTGTCCTAAGTACATTACAGCTAATGTTCACCACAACCACACGGTGACGTTAATGTGATTCATTCATTCTATTTCATGTTCAGACAAGGCAGCGCACTTAGAGATGCCCGTAGTGATCAACCACACCGCTCTGAAAAGGACCTCTGCTGTTTAAAATGGAGGTAAGTAGAAGAGCATCTGCAGAGAATAAGCAGTGCATACAGTCCACAGTTGGAGAAACCTGCAAAGAAACTGACCTCCCAATACTTTTTTATGACTGAGCTCTCTGAAGCTCTTTTTCGTCGAAATCTGTTGCACATCAAGTGCTACTCAGCCGTGGCTGAGAGGCGACCAGAGATGCAGGGTTGAACTGTGAGGGAGGGTGAGCAGAGGTGATGAGATGCATGGAAACCAGTAGTGGAGCTCACAGCTCATGAATATAAAGGCAGCCAGTGGAGATGACACACAGCTCCACCACAGCTGCTCTTCATAAAGTCGGAATGGTTAAAGACATAATGCAGCGGCGAGTTGAAGTGTCAGCATACAGTAAAATGTGAAACACAATCCAGCTTGTGTCAAAATAGGTGATTTGTCTCACTCTTTTTTCATATACCTCTTATTTTTTGTCCTTTTCATCCCTCTTCCCTCTGCTCTGCTCCTCTTACGCATTTCTCATCTTCCGTCTCGTGTGTCCAGAGCATCTGATAATCTGCCTGAGACGAGATAATCTCCCAAGAGTTTCCCTTTTGGACCCTATCATAACCCAGGGCCCAGGACCTTTTAAACAGTGTGTTCAAATAACTGCTGGGAGGTAAGACAGACTTTAGACCTGGAAGCAGACAGGATGCAGTTTAAACACAACAAACAGACTTTTCTTTCTTTTTTTTCCATAATGTAATATGTTGCAAGGTGAAGGATTCCTCAGAGATTTCTAAAATGTAAAGATTAAGGCTGCTCTTTGGCTTTACTGATACAAGTAAACATTTTGGAGGAGACTGTAGATTGGCTTTATTTCAAATATGAAGCGCATAAAGGAGACAAATAGCTTAGTTTGGCATGAAAACTGGAAGCATGGGTAAATTGTTAGCCAAGCTGAAGTTTAAAAAGGACAAGGTGCGGATTTCTCTCTCCGGTCCGTTGACTTCCTGGGGTGGCCAGTGGTTGCCATGGAACCAGGCCGAAAAAGTCCAGCACATAATTACACCTCAGAAATCAAGTCTTGGTCAAGCTCTGGTAACAAGGCAGGAGTAGTGATCTTGATGTGGAAATTTTCTGTTTGTGTTTTTTGTTGACATTGTTGTTGCTGGGAAACAAAACATTAGGCTTAGCCCGGGCAGAAGGGTTTGCCTTTATAGCTATAACCATAAAATAATTGATCATTTTACATGCTATGGTCCCTTGTTCACCCTGTCTTCACTATGATCCTAGTGTAGTTACAGCATACATTAAGTTTAAGTCACATGTACAGTAGTTATAGGTCAAGTCTGCTGGTACCATGTAGTTATTCGAAATGTGTACCACCTAAATAGTAATTAAGTTCTAGGTAAGTTTGTTACCCCCTTATTTTATGTAATTCTTCACTTGTACTTTTAGGTAACCAGTAAGGGTACATTACCTTCAGAGTATATATTAATACATATATACAAACCATGTGTAACAGCAAAATGATAATGATAATCCAAGTGTTTACTGTGGTAAGCAGTCACCAAATCAACCAATAGTGACAAAATAATCAGTCAAAAGCAGACAAAGACATGAAACATGTTTGTTTGATATATTTGTGACACACCTTTAAAATAATGAATGATTGATATGTCATTTTTTAGTAGTCAGTAGATCAGTGGTGGAACAAGGACTCAGATCTTTTATTCATGGAGGTTAAGTACAAATACAACAATGTAGCACTTCATTACAAGTAAAGGTCCTGCATTCATAACCTCACAAAGGTAAAGGTATTCTCTGCTGGATGAACTTTTATTATCAAAAGTCAAAGCATTGGTTCTGCAGTCAAAACCTCTGTGTGTGGTTAAGGCTTCATAACAAACTTTAAATTCTCAACAACTGACAACTTTTTGTTTATGCTATTTTATTTATTTATTTATTTATTTATTTATTTATTTATTTATTTATTTATTTATTTATTTTTTGATGCCCAGACTTAAAGATGATGTTATTTTTGTGGCTGATGGTGTTTCAGGAACAGGCGACCAGCCCGAGCTCTCTAAGAAGGAACAATTCCCAGTGAACCTTGGAGCAACCAGGAAGGAACACGGGAAGAAACCTTCACTTTCCACTTACCCTCAAACAGCTCTTGTCTGTGTTGGGGGTTAAGACTGTTTAATCTGAATGATCCTCACAAATATACAAGGACAAATGCTTGTTTTTTGAGCCACTCTTTGTTCCTGAGCGTGGATCTGGTTACCACAGGAGTTTCCTGTACCACTTCTTCTTTTTTTTCTTGTTGATCTGGCTCTCCAGATCTTCCAGCTGGGACTTCATGGCGCTCTCTCTCTGCTCCAAATCCTGCTCCTTCTCTTGCAGAGCCTGTTTCAGAGCAGCCATGAGGGTGGTATGCTCATGTTTCTGCTCATCCAGCTGAGCCACATGAAGAGCATTGGATTTCCCCATCTCCCGTTGCAAGCAGTGGCGCTCAGTCTCCAGCAGATCCTCTGCCATCCTCAGGGCCGATGTTATCTTCCTGGTCTCTGCTTTGTGTTGCTCCAGCTGGGCTTGATGTCAAGCCTGGGGTCTTTCCAGAGCCTCTTTGCCTCTCCCTTATGTCTCAGAAGAGCTTTCTCCATCATGCTCAGTTTCTGAGCTTGAGCCCTCTCAAATACAAGATCATGCTCAAGCTGCTTGGTCTCTGCTGTATCTTTCTGCCCTTAATACCTCCACTTCCTTTTGAAGATTCTCATTCTCTGCCTTCATTTTGTCCAACCTGACTTGAAGGTCCTTGCTGATGGAAGTTTGCTGCTTAAGCTCAGTATGATTTTTCCACAGGGTCTCACAGAAGGCTCTGAGCTGTGGTTTCATATCCTCGATCACCTCCACTGAAGAGTCCAGACTGGCCCGAGCGTTGACCAGCTGCCCTTTAAAAGAACATATCTCCATCTCGATCAGCTCTCTTTCTCTCACAGCTCCACTGCTGACACTTTTGTTTTTCTTGGAGCTAACTCAGTAAAAATGTCAGCGACTCCCTGTGTATTTCCAAGGGGACTCTCCTCTTTGATCCACTCAGAGTGAGCCTCGCCTCGCTGTCCTTCTGCACACACCTTATGTTCTCTTGGGGAGAAGGGAGCTGGAAAGCAAATGAGTGTTCAACCTCCGTCGACATATGTCATGTCGTCCAGCTGTGTCTGCTAATGGACCATGCTGTTTATTCTCCTCCGTCTTCTTTGGTTGCTCTTACAATGAGCACCTTCGATTACTACAGTGAGATTTGTGTTGGAACCAAACGTGGGTCTGAGAGGTAATGGCAGAGATATAGCTATAGATGCTATTTATAACAATGTCAACATACCAGAAGTGTTTGTATGACATCAGAGAATCCTGGTGCCTCCTATCCTTCATTCATGAATGAAATGATTTCTGAGATGGATGACAATGTCAAATGTATTTTTGTTACATTGTTCTTACAAATATGACATTCAAACAGTCAAATTTAAAAATGATCATTTTTACAATTCATATATGCATTGACTTGAAGAAACTAGAAAATAAAGAGATACTGTTCAGTACAGAATATACAAATATTAGGAACAGTTTGGAGCACTCTAGCCTTATGGATGTAATAGTAATACAGATAAGTTTAAGGGCGGAGTCAGTACACTGTGAACCTGTGTAACAGTGTAGAAACAGCACCATGTCTTCTGATATTAATATGAGTCTATTGAATCTTTGAAAAATCAGCAGAGAAATTGAACCCAAAATGTTTGAGAGTGAGTACAATCAGAGAATAAATGAGATATTGATTGAACATGTTGGAGAAATAGCTGCTTTGAGTTCATTTAATAATTAATAATTTGATAATCTAAAACTAATCTACACTTATAATTAGAAGATAACAGAAGTTTCAGGCCACCGCAGATATCAAATAACAGGTTAGGAATGTAAAACCACGAACAGGTATTTTTAGAAGAACTATATCCAACTGATCTTGAAAATCTGATTGGTCTTTTCAAAATCTAGTGCATTAAATCCCCCTTCAGTGCAGCTTCTAAAAAATGTTTTTCTTTTAAGGGTTGAGATATAATCTGCTCTTTTCAGCCATTGTATATTATTCCGACTGTATTTACACTATCTTTATGTCAGCAATGGATAAAATGACTAGGTTTAGGGGCAATCTAATGATCTTTCACCCGGCTCAGCTCTGCAAAACATCGGTGGTTGACTTCAACATCCTTCATGCTAGATTTGTTTATTATTCTATTCTAATCTGATCTGACCCTTCCCCTAACGCTGACATTTGAAAAAGTCAGCACAATATCATCAGAAGTAGCCTGATGCAAGCTTTTCTCTGGATTTATAACTTCTACCAGCTGTTACATTTTTCAGATTGTAAAGAGATTTTTCTTCAGAGAATTTTAGATAATTTATTAGATGTAATCTAAGAAATTTCCTCCAGGGATGTCACTCAGTGGCAAAGTTGCATTGTGGTTAATGTAGGTGCCAAACTTAAAAAGGAGGAAGAACATGTGGAATAAAAACTGAGACATCTCTGGTTCGGCTATGATGAATTTGATTTGTTTTTTTAGACTGGTGCTTACATTACCCACAATGCCACTCAGCTACTGAGTGACATCACTGGAGGAAATTTATCACATCACATGCAACCTACTCTGGAGCCACAAAAGGCTTCATACTACTTTTTCCACATACACACTGGTGCTCCCCAAGACCTGAAAACACACTGTAATTTGTAAAAATGGTGGAGTTACCCTTTAAATCTCTGCTGATTTCGAGGGAAACTCCACCAGTACTAGTAACTAAACAAATGTAGTGAAGTATAAAGTACAATATTTGCTGATGAAATGTAGTGGAGTGGACGGATAAAGCAGCAGAAAATGGAAATACTCAAGTAATGTACAAGTACCTCAAAATTGTACCTAAGTACAATACTTGAGAAAATGTACGTGTATCAAGTTTTCAGGAAATGAGTCATGAAACAAATTATGGGACAAAAAATAAAACATTTAAGTGCCTTATTTTATCAGTCACACGTCATCATCAATTATTCACGCCAATAGTTTTCAACATAGGAACAGCAAGGAATTCCTGCCAAGTGCAGCCCATTTAATCCTGTAATGCTGTGTCTGTCTTAACTCTGCATGTAATGTTTTCACTGGAGTCCTAATGGTATTTTGATGGCTCTGACTCTTGACTTAAAATATGCATGCTCACACATTCCTCTCCCACGGGGACATATTGGGAACATGCCTTTTATACTTGAGAAGCCAAATGATTAAAAAAGACTGCCATTTTAAGTTGCCACACAACTTTTGCACGGCGGAAAATCGATCAAAGGTGAAGGGAGGGAAAGCCTCGCCAAGACTAGCAGAGTTGTGTTTTTCCGCAGAAGTATTACATATTCAGAAGATCTGCTTTTCAATACATCAGAGAAACAGTGGTTTTCAAATTCGGAGCAGACGGACACAGTTTGAAAACATCTGACCAGTTTCGATCATATTCCTTCAGTGATTAGATCAGGGGACTTAAAATGGAGATTGTGATGTCCTGTTAGAGTCTAAGATCACATCAATAAAAGAAACGTCACAAGAAGTCTTTACAGGATGCTGAATAATCCTGGGGCAAACCGCTGTAGGAGTCCCCAATCAGTGCCTGACTCAAACTGTGTTTGTGAGGAAGCATTAAGTGTAATCTAGTAAAATAGATACTTCCTGTGGAAGGTCAATGCTCCACAGCTCTTCAACAGCTGGGGGAAATCAGACATCCTCAGTGTTGTGATGTTGATTGAAAGAAAGCAAGAAGAATGTCAACCACATAAAAGCAGGGCCTGGACCCTCGCTGAGTCAAGCGGTGCTGACGGAGAAGCTCGACTCCCAGGCTTTATTGTCACCATATTTTGTGGTTGGATACATGACAGATGGCATTCTCTCCTAATTTTCTCCATCCCCTTCCTTTAAAAACACCATTTTGTGTATATTTTTCTTGTATTTCAGCTTTTCACAACAGTTGATCTTGCTTGTTGTTGCTCAGCTTGAAATTTTAAATAACACGTGTCTACTCAAAGCAACACACACATACTCACGACTGCAGGGCCCGCTGTCTTCACTTGCATTATTCAGGGACAAACTAATTTATTCCTGGAAAAAATACTGTCTTCAGAAAAACATCACATGTATCAACAAGTTTGATTTTTAGACTGTGGTTTTGAAAAAGTTGTGACCACAAGTCGCTGCAGATCAGCAAATACTGGTGGTCAACCTTTCATTCCTTCAGCCAAGTGAACAAAGTGCTGCGGCATCCTGCCCTCAAAGGGTGATCTGTCTCAGACCACTAATTGCCTGCTAAGTGGTTACTGCTGAAGTGCATCGGATGATTTAAAGAGAAAAAATTGGATTCTTTTGCAGCCATTTTGGGTAACTGGCTCCCTCCAGAATGAAGTTAAAAATAAATTTTATTAGCCGATCTTCATGCAGAGTATATTTCGAGGCATTCGAGCACCCACACAAACTGTGTATCAACTAATTTGTTTGCCGCCAGTAGATGTGCTCGTGACCATGAGCACTGAGATTCATGCGCAAAACATTAGGCAGGTCCAAAACACAGGGATGATTGAGTTCTGTAGTGTGCAGCTATCTGCGAAATGATTTGTCAAACAGTGATAGCACTGTCTGCTTCTGATCCCTCCAGCAGCTTTTGATCTCAGCGATCCACGGCAGATTTTTTTGTGACAGAATGAAAATTTTGTGTGGGAAGAGCTGCACGAATTAAAGGGGATATAACTTTGACAGCTCTTGTTTTTCACTTCAGCAGTTTTGCATTTCCCAGTGAGAAAACACTGGTGAAAAACTATGCGTTTTTTGAAAGTTACTCAATGTTTGCAACCTCAGTCATCATCAGGAGACTGAATTATCTCCAGATTGTTTTTTAAGTACTGACATATTAACCAGCTGTGACAGCGTCGGCTGGATATGTATTCACTTTGTCACCTCTTGTGACGGAACTGCAACAGAAATGCTTTTGACTCCTTTCCCAGGTGTTTACACATCCGTCTGTCTGTCTGTGGACAGATTTTGTCAGCATGATAGTGTCACAACCGTGTAAGAAACAGTCACAAAACTTCAAAGGTGTGTAGTTGAGATTAAAATGTAAGATGAGTTTGAAAGACGTAACAAGACAGAGAGAGACAGAGAGGGAGATTGGAATGGGGAGAAAAGGCGCGTTAGTGTCTCGTATCTGCAGAGACCCTGCAGCCCTCTGCCAGGATTTTCTTATTTTCTCAGAGTGTTGCTGCTCGGGATGCTTTGCCAGCCCAAAATGTCGGTATTTGACGTCCTGGGAATGAGACTCAGCAATCAACTTATCTTTGAGGTAAGTTTACGAACAGCTGAGACAATTAATATTTATTCTACTTTTAAGTTTAATTGTCTTTGAATTATATTAATATGACATGAGGTTCAGTTAGCTTTGACCAGAGGAATACTTTTTACTTTTAAACTTTAAGTGCTTTTCAGAGCCTGTACTTTATTACTTTTACCAGAGTCTTTTTTTCGCATCTGTATTTCTACTTGAGAAAAGAATGTGTGTACTTTTGCCTCCTCTGCTCATTGGTCAGAGCGAGAACATGGCCATTGTGGCCAGTGTGATACCATCGCGAGGTGGTCTCTAGCTCATCTGGGTTTCGGTTCTTCAGATTTTTCCCTTCCCTGTACAACATCAGAGCTCTCCCTGCTCCAAACCAAAAAGCTTAATATCAACCATCTTTCTCATTCTTAATTCTGATTGGCTATTGATTACTTCATTCACAAAGAAAGAAAAGGAAAGGAAAGGTTATGCTTGTTTTGTGGTCATGGGTCTCTGGCAGCTGTTTGTCACTGATGTTGTTGTTGTTGTTGTTGCTACGGGGGTTGGGGGGGGGGACATCAGCATCAATCCTGACCTTAGTTCCACAAAACAAAGTTCATGTGTCACCGTGAAATAGGTGTCAACTTTGTTACTCGGGTATATAAAAAAGGAAAGCTGGATTTAATTACCACAAAGTTGTCAGGATGATTATCCAGCAGTCGGCTGTAAATTCATGTGTCAGAAATTGTACAAAGTATACTTTGCGGTAGGCTCTGCTTATGATTTATCCACTTAAAATGGCTCTCACCACTTCCAAAACTAGTTCACACTTTGAGGTGGTGTGGCCATTCATTCTTGTCGTACCCGACTAACATGTCTGACAACCCATTTCTAGAATGTGGAGCATTTATTACTCTCCTGACATGATGTAATCCTTGCAACCTTGAATAAACCCAAAGACTCCATAACTTCTTCACAAGTGCTTTTCAAACTATCATATAGGTTAAAAATGAAATAGGAGAATAAGAATCACACTTTGTACACTGTGAAGTTATGTAATGTCACACCATAATCCAGGGCTATAAAACAGTGACTTTATGATTTAACACTTAATGAGACAATGTTTTTTGTGAGTGAAAAGTTCAGTAGTAAATAAGAGGTTTTGCTCCAGCCAGGGAACCACATCTGGTCACAGAGGCCCCAAAAAAACAAATTTAAAACTGAGGTTAGTCAGTCAACACCAGGATTTAATCAGAAAAACAAACAACCTCATGAAAACAAACACTCCAGGTCAACAGAAGACGTTTGAAAGTCAAGTGTAATCAAAATGAACACTGTGTGCGCTCCTTTCAGCTTCTCCTGTGAGGAAGCAAAGTCAGACAGGTCAGCTAAATGAATATGGCATAAAGAGGGACATTCAATCTCAATGGTGTCATGTTACATATTCTTCAGTATTATTACATGATGCTGGAACACAACAACAATCAATCATAGTGAACCACAGGATGACACGAAGACGGTTATATTCAGTTCATTTCTAAATTAAACAGACCACATGAGTTGGATACATGTTTGGCAGACAAAAGCATCCTTCATAGGCAATCTGGAATCCTTATTTAATTAAAAAAATTGTTGTATCTAAATGAGGCATCACAACAAGTATGAAATTATTCCTGGTGGCAGATCTTGTAGGGGCGCCCTGGTAGCTGCCTCGTCTCTGGGTGTCATCCAGTGCTTAATTTGTAAAACCAGGTCCCGCAGCACAGAGAGGTCACTGTGTCAGCGTATCAGAGAGAGAGTAAAAAAAAGTCATGGAACACATCAAAATCCACAGAGCTTGGAGCACATGGATAACCCCTGGGTGCCAGCTGTGAAAACTAAACTAAACTATAACTGTCATCGTCAGTTACATTTAGTCTTTTACATGTACAAGAGTGGCTTTTTTGGTCAATTGTCAATTATTTTTAATGCAGTGCCGTAATAAGTTACGTTATTAGTTCCACCTGTGTGATTCCTCTACATTGCTTCTATGAGAAATGGAGGGATGGAACAAAATACAATAATGTGAGAAAAATACACAGACTGTTGTGTGACAAAGGCCATTTCATCTATGCATTGAAATGACACAGGCCCAGCACGCAAAAGGGTAAACACACACAACTGTTACTCTGTGACACACAGTACTAAAGACAAAATAGAGCGAACTGAAGCAATCCACAGTTGATCTTTCTGATCGGCACTGTAAGTTTAAATAACAGTAAACTCTTTATTACGTACTCACAGACGCAGGTGCAGTTGTCTTGGTAGCTTCATCAGATAGATAATAAACAATACAAATACTCTAATACTCATCACAAGCACACAAGATTAACATCAATAAGCCAATGACCTGAAGCATAGCGTCTCAGCTCATTCGTTGGTTTCTTAAATGTTGTGTTTGAGGGCGTCCATATTTAGCATGATTTAGCACATTTACACCAGATCACATATATGTTTTTTTACCTTTATCCAGCTGTTTGTTCCCACTGATTACAGTCCAGTATGAAAACAAACTTGAGACTTGAGACTTGCCTTGTTTCGCATCACAGCAACGGCAGTGCATGCAGATGCAGTGACAGTAGCTCCTTCCAATATGCTACATTCTGTTGATTTTCCTCTGAAACACGTATAAACTAGGACAGAAATACATTCATCAGCATTGGAGAAGAAAGTGAGTGTTCTGGACTCGATCAGTGCCCACAACATCTTTCAACCATCCAACCTGACCAGCTGGAACGTGCCAGGGAGGAGAGGGGAGAGATCCGGCTCCATCCTGCTCTGAGCCGATAGAGCGCAGGACTACAGTGTGACGAGGAGAGCTGGACTCTGTGTTCACATCGCTGATGCTTGGTGCGCACACACAGTCAAGGTTAATGGACAGTGTTTCCCAGATGTCAAACTTTTAATGTGAGGATAGCAACCATATTATCACCACAAGCACTCGCAAATTCAAAAAAAGCACTAAGTGTTTATGTATATACTGTATATGAATAACTCTACTGTATGTTCTGTTTGTATAGCCTGGAGGGGTTTACTAACTTTGTTTTGCAACCCTACTGTTGTAGGTTCAAATAAATCACCTTGAACTTTGAGCCTTAAAGCATGTAATCCATTTACACATCTGATCTTGTTTTGTGCCTTTGAAACACTTTGGTTTGGAAAGATAATTGGCAGCACTTACAGTTGACTGGGCTAACCCTGGGCTCTTTCCTTCATGGTTAGTCAATCCTACGCGTCATCTGCTAATGTCTTGCCAAGGCCGACAAAATGTATAGAGGTGCCTATAGAACACTGCATTTCTAAAATGTCTGTACAAGAAAACTGTTTCTTTGGTGTGAAAAATCAAAACAAGCAGGCAAGAAATAAAACAGACCACCTCCGAAGTGTATGGGGTGTTTTTACAGTGCAGTCCTTTAGTATGTTGACACATTTGCTGTGGCCCTGTACCCAAGCACATTCAATTTGAAACAAAATACAGACTATGAAGTAAAAGTGCTGACTTTCAGCTTTAATGTGATGGTGTTTACATCCTAATCCCATTAATTGTATTGACGTTATGGCCATTTACTGTTAATATAAAGGCGTCTCCAAAGAGACACAAAAGTTTTCACTGTTCAGCTCTGTACGAGAGTAGAGCCAAAACAATGAAGAACATGTTTGTTCAGTTTTGCTTCATGTTATTTGGATATTAACCAAGAATGAATCATTACAATGGAGCCAAACAGGCTGCAACAAAAACTTGGAAGCTTTATTCCTATCATTTGATCATCATTTGAATTCTACACCAACAGTCAAGTGCAACATTTTGCTCGATAGTTTATTGTTATTTTTTTATTTCCAGGTTGTCATATGCTGGCTGGGAACGAGCTACCATCCCAAACCCGACCTGGGAATAAGATTCAACAAGAAACTGTATCCAGAATCGCCTACCTTCAATCCACCTTCAGTTTTTGACTGTAACCTTTCTGCACAAGCGTGGCATTAAGGTGTGGTTGCTGAAGGTCTCAACCTGCAGCCAGGTGTGAAATCTCTCTTGAGTGCAGGAACATGAGCTGAGGCACACTTTGCGTCAGACAGACGGACAGGTAAGACACAGAGGCACAGACTGAGCCTGAGAAACTTCAGGCCACAGCAACATTCACTGTCATATTGAGAAAGGTCCGTTTTTGTAGAAAACTTGGTCTAGCTTTAAACCCTGAGCTTAAATTCAATTTCACCACCTGCATGACACAAAATCTAATAACTTCACTGCCATTTAAACAGGGGGAAATGTCTCACACTGAGCTGCTTTCAGTGTCTTTCCAACAAGGTTATAGTTTGCTTATAGTTTAATCCAGGTTCTCTCTCCCCTCTTCCACATGCTGAATGGACGCTCATGTACTGAACAAAGGTCAGTCATCAGAATGATCAATGACACGGTGGGCAACCAGAAAGAGTCAAGAATTTTAAAAAGATTCAATAAACTTTGGAATGTTGATTTAGACGTGCTGTTAGCTATTTAAAATATAGAGTTGACCGTGTATATGATTGCCTCCCTATGGAAGTAAAACAGCTCCAGTGTAAACAATGGATCCCTACAATTAAAATCGGGACAAAACAGGACCGTTGAGTTGTCAATGAGCTGTAGCACTCTTGGTTTTCACAATTTACTGTTTATGACTTCATATTCAATGGATGTTTAGTTTAGCGAGGAGAAACTCTGTCCAACTATCCAGCGCTCATTACAAATATACAAGGTGGGCGCCCCGGTGGCTCAGTTGATGCATGGTATGTATCTTTGATGTCCTAAGTTTTGAGGCATTCTTGGTTCTTTTGTTACACACTGACTGTCTCATTTCTTGATCCTTCTACAGTAAAAAGCTGTCCAAAAAGAACAATGATAAGACACATCGCCAAGAGGTTGAATCAGGACATGGTTTAATTTATTGGAGAGAAATCCACTTTGAAGCACTTACTGTATTCACATTCACATTGAGGCCGGGGCCATTCCCAGCACGCACAGGGCAAAGGGTGAGGGAACATATTGGACAGTTTACCAGTCAGTCAGTCAGTACATTCCCAAATAACTGCTCACACATGAGCTGTTGAAAGTCTCCTGTTCCCCTGACTTGATAGTACATTGTTATGATGTAAGAGGTTTGTTTGTAGTTGGCACCTACATTACGTCTGACATATTGTTACAGACCTGGGATTTGTATTTACGATAGTGGTGTTGCACTCAGAAACTGTGGGGTGCCAAAAAAATGTCAATTTCTACATAATGTTGCTTTAACCTAAAAAGGGCAGCACTACTTTCCGAGCCAGCGACTGCTGAGGTGGAATTGTAATTTTCAGATTGAAGAGCCAGTGTTAGCAGCAGGCTAATTAAACTGACCTAAAACACAACTCTTTCTCTGTTTCTAGCCAAACAGAGTTTGCTAACACTGGTAACACTTGTTCTAGTAATAATAGTCGTAGCTCTAGTAATAATCTAAGATCATTGGAAAAAACATTATGTAACATTATGTGCCGACTGTTGTTTCTATAATGACATTTTAAAAAAACAAATTGAATGAATAACATTTCAAAATAATGTGCTTAGTTTTAATGATCTCTTAAATTAATTCTCAAATGACTGATTCATTCATGGATTCATAAGTACTTGTTTATTTAACATTAAACACCTTTGGGCCCCATATATTAGTATCTGTCTTTTGTTCATGTTGATAAGTCATAATGGACTGCCTTACTAATACTGTCTCTAGCCAGCAGGGTATGAAGGCACCGATGGTTAGATCATCCTTCGCTTAATAGTTTTATTGTCATTTTTTTAAACAAGGGTTTGACAACAATCTATTTCAGATAATTGTAGTATTGAGGATGAGTTCAGGAGTCTCACAGCCTGAGGAAAGAAGCTGCTGTGTAGTCTGGTGGTACAGCAGAGGACACTTCTGTATCTTTTGTCAGATGGCAGCAGGCTGAACAGACTGTGGCTGGGCTGGGTGTCGTCTTTTAGTATCCTTTGGGCTCTTAAATTCACTTGAGGCCCTGTGAGGCTTTTATAACGCTGTAGAACGTCCTTAAGAGATAACTTTTACCTCAGATGCCTTGAGTCTGTGACCCTTCTGTCAGAAGACCACAGAAATATGAACACCCTTTACACATGCTACAGCAGGCACATTTCTCTGCACAGGCAGATTTCTCAGACAGGTGTAGTGGGGCATGATTTCATGAGGAGACCATCTGTAAAAGTTCATGATGGAACTTCAACAAGCTCCACTAAACATGTAATGACGGACTGTGAACGTTTTTCAAAAAATGCTATAAACGCCCACAGGCAGATGTAAAGTATTCTCAACCCCTCAGATGTCCAACGCCACCAATTTAAACCACTGACTGCTCAAGTTCAATATTTTCAACTCACTCTGGCAGTGATGGTGTGAATGACACAAACACGTATTCGCATCATTCACACTATTCACGCCACCCGGAGCGAATAGACAAGAACTTTTTCATTGACTTTGTATGTAATCTAGACAGACAAATAATTTGCACCGTAACTAACATGAATTCAGCTTCAGCACAGAAAATGTTTCATGTGAAGGCACAAGCTGCCAACTTTAAACTGCCATCTGCCAAGGGGAGAGTTTCTGATAGTGAAGACAAGATAAAGATGCATTGTTTTCTATCATATCTCTACATGATGTGTAAGGAAACCACAGGTGGGCAAAACTTTGAAACTTTCAGTGTTGTCCTTTAATGCCAGAAAGAGTCAACATGCTAAATACTTTACCATACTCCTGGCAACTCAGGGATCCAGTCATTTAAAACTGTCTTCAGGAGACGAGATGACAACATTGACCCAGAAAATTAAGAGGCCTCTAACTAAGTTTTCAAATTTCCATTGGCAGAGATGTGGCCTAAATAAACAACAACAGTAAGCATTAAGTGAGTAACTGACAGCAGTCATGTCTCATGATTGCAGCTTTGATATCGCCATATTTACCTCTGCTGAAGAGGCTGTGATTTCACCCGTGTCCATTTGTTGGTTAGATGGTTTGTCAGCAGGATTACACAAAAACTACCAAACCGAATTTCATGATACTGAGTGCCATTCTACTGTAGTTAACATCATATTGCTGTGAAGACAGATTCAACTGGATGTCTTAAAAGTATTATTCATAAAATTCAGCCACTATATGTGGAATTCCATCTCCACCTTAACATTGAATTCAGGTCAAAGCACTGCTGTTGTTCGAATCATCTGCAGCCTCAAGTGGTTGCCAGTTTTTGTAATACCTTACGTTCCTAATGCTACCTAACGTTAATGGCGCTAACGCTAGCTAATGTGAGACAGTACATGCTGGGAGCATACTGTAAATAAGTCAACCGGCAACAACCAGGACTGTTGATCACTGATGAACCACAGATACCACATGATACCAACGGTGTTATACTATTGGCTGACAAACGTTGTTAGAAGCTGGAACCAATGTCAGAATTCTTACACAGAGATAAACAAAACAAACCTTTTTCGACCCGACATAATAATAATAATAATAATTGTAAAATTATTGATTCACAATCATAATAATCCTGTTTTCAAGGTGAAGATCATTTTATTTATGCACATTTCTACAAGCTCTGTAGTTGTATAATCAAAAAAAAAAAAGATTTGTCTACATAAAAAGTTTATCAGTTTGACCTTTAAATGAATGGTAAGAGTTTGTGTGGTTTTACAACATGTGTGGATCAAATGCCAAAACACCGCTGTGCAGAGCTGATGAGGAAATGCTGTTCCCTGCTTCAAATGACGAATGATCCATTTTTTCAAATTGAGAATGTCGTTAAAATGTCAGACTTTAATCACCAGCTAAAATGTTGATGCAGAGCAGGACAACCATCACCATTTTTCACATTGCGCCATACTCAAGCTACACCACACACAACTTTCAGCTGTGTATTTTAGGGGTCAAAACTCCAGCCTTTATCACAGTTATCCACAGGATGTTGATGGAGTCTTGACATATTTTCCCCACAGAATTGTGCCAGAAATTCTCCCTCTGCCCATTTAGCTCCATATCAGTGGTGATCAGTGACATAAGTTAGCTCCACATGTTCTCCCAGTTGGCAGCCACATGTGGCGTTAATATGGTTAGGGCTGCTTCGGGTGTTGATGAAGATAAATTATCAGGTTATCAGATGAATGATAATTGGTACTTTTCATTCTACAAGTTTTTAAGTGCATTTTCACACAAAAAAATTGTTTAAAAAAACGGGAGAAAAATGAAGTAATCGCTTAAAAAGTACATTTTCTGTCAAATACATCCTTCATTGCATGCTGCCACTCACTGTGACATGACTCCAGTTCACCAGAAAGTCTCAAAATATAGAACAAAAATGAGTGCATTACAGAGGGGGTCACCTTCCTGCCTGATAAACAAATGTCCCTTGAAAGCAAGAGATGCAAAGAGACAGCATGCGATGAATTCAGGTCAGTTGGGGTCGGGAAGAATGTGTGAAGGCAACGTACACTTCAGTCATCAGTCCCTCCTTCATTGTTTACATGTCTAACTACCTCAAGCCGTTTTTATACTGGACAGCAACCCCCCAATTTGGCTGTCCTTTTTGCGGCTAGGTCTGCGAATTTAGACAGAGCGCAGTATATTGGAGGTCTGTTTTGGTCTGCCAATATGAAGCCTCAGAGGGTACACTTTTAGCCGCCTCCATTGCTATGTAAATCCAAGGCGTCGATGTGCCGGCAATTGCGTGACGATTACGTGCACTGTTGTGCGACCCACAGCCGGGAGTTTTAAAAGCAGGAAACAGCTGATCACAGCAGTCAGTTCATCACTTCATCCACGGACGTCAAGATGAGCAACTGGAAAGCCGCTGAGATCCGGGAGATGCTAACCATCACAGCCGAGAGAATCGTCAATAACCAGATCACGCCCAACTTCATGCTTCACGTCACGTCATGTTTACGCCTACCCCAGTGGCGGCTTTTTTGAAAAGGAGTAATATTACACCTCCATTTCACATAGACAAGACAGCAGATTGCAGCCTTTACCTGGCTGCAAATGTGGTGCATTTTCTAACTAAAAGGGCTTCAGTCTGCCCATGGGGAAGCACAAAAGGGCTTAGGGATTAGGGTGAGAGTTTTCTGGTCAAGGGTCATGTCCTCAAACCATGACTTAAGCAAGAGGGGGTCTGGGGTCATCAGGGAGTCTCTGTGGGATATCTCACATGCAAAACTCTTTGTAACAAACACAAATGCTCCTTCAGAACAGAGTGAATAATGATTTGATGATTGGATTGCAGTCATTCTTAGGTGATGTTTTTTTAAACACAGGTCAACCAGCTAAAAATCGCCTACTGACCCCATTCCCACTTCCAACAGGCAAGGCTGGTCTGTGATTTTGTCTGATGTATTACGTTTAGAAAAAACAACAATAGACCCATAGTGAAAGAAGCGTCTGTAAAACAGTGGATAAATTCTTTTAAGTGCCACAACCCCCACAAAATGACATGTTTCAGAGCCATGTGATTAAATAATTTTATCCTCATTCAAGTTAGCTGGGCACTAAATCGGTCAGCGGAACAGGTATTTTAACTGGGAAGTCAAGTTTTTTGGCTTCAAAACACCACTGAGCAGCTTTCATAGGAATGAATGGGCACCACCTCCAACACTGTTCCCTGTAATAAAACGTCCTTAATAGATTGCATCCGAAATTCCTTCCTTATTTATGCACCACCACTGGATGTTGATATTGGTCATCACTTGGCACGGCAGAACTTAGCGTGTTCACCCGGGTCTTACGTTTAGATCAAAGCCGAGCCGAGGTGATAAAAACCCGGGTCTACTGCAGAGTCAATTGACCCGTGTGAAAATGCTAAGTTTACACATTCCCATTGTACACAAAAGCCTGATCTTAGCGGGTTTAAGTGAGATCTTTGACTAGTGGAAAAGGTGTATTATTAATTTTTTTTCGTGATTTACACGTATTAACTGTTTTTTTGGCCTGTGTGAGCGGATTGTAACATGACGTGAAAGATAAGACCTTCACCTTCTCTCTCGGTTGCCTACAAAAGCCAATTTGTTTAAGTTGTTCAATGCTGTTGAACTGTGGATTTGTTTTTAAAGGACTCCGGTTGGACTTTCCATGACAGTCCAAGTTTAGAAATGGAGTCCGCTAACATAACCTAACAACTGGCTTCCTGCACAACACAGAAGTTCCACAGAGCCCCTTGATGAAGAACTGGAACACCAACATCACTTCATCATGTTGAAACCTCACAGCTTCTTCCCCTTGACCTAAGGTGTGGGGGTTTGTCAGTATTAGAACAGGCCAGGAAGTCATATGTGGGGCAATTCTCCTAAGGTATTAACAGGATGATAGATAGGATGACATTTACCATCCAATATCAAAGGGTCACTGTCCCTTGGAAAGGCATGATCAACACAAACATCAGGGGGTCAGTGTTTGGGGAGGGAGTGATTAACAACTGTCGTAAAGTATGTAACCACTGTTCTGTTGTATTTAAGTCGGAAACATTTGGAGGTCTAGAAAGAACACTGTGGGTCTTCTCTCCATGCTGCATGTATTAAGGAGATCTGAATGCAATGAAAATCAAGCATTTTTACAGACACAGGGTTGTGTTAGGCTTCGATTTGACTATGAATTTTTAAGATAATTCAATTGGTTTTAGAGGATTTTTTAGCCTCAGATGTAGGAACATTTTGACAAGTCGTTTAGTTAGATTAAAAATCATCAAATATTCTAATATGTCATTTTAAATGGCATCGCTATGAAAACTTGAAATAAGCGGACATGCAGCACCACTTCTCTCTGACAGCATTCACAAACCACAACTGCAAGAGCACTCTAAATTTACAAAACCAATCGTCCTTAAGCAACAGTTCCTCACAAAGCAAAAACAAGCTGAGGGCCAGGATAATGAATGTTTTCATCATAATGACATTATGCAATTTCAGCACTGCGACATGCATTGCAGCTTGAACAAAGACCAAGAAAAGAACCAAGATTTCACAAACCACGACAGCAGCGATAAGTGCACAGGAAGCGTTGACGCACAGATGCTTTCTCAACTTTAAAGCCACAGTGAAGCATGGACGCTCTGACTGTAAAAAGCAACGTTAAAAAGCTGGATGTGGCAGAGGAATGCAATGTGATTAATGAGCAACTAATCATGACTCCGAAACGCCGTCCAGACGCAGTCTAAACATGTGTGCTCGAGTGGTTTAACCCACATCGTTCATCATTGATTTGACAGTATTTTGCTGTTAAAGGGTCACATATGAAAATGACAACAGTGATGTCTAATTTCGGCATGTTGTTAATCAAAAGCACTGTATAAGTCTATTACACTATTGTCTAGCACATTGTGTGAATTACACCTTACACACTTCAGTCAGTCCAGCACCCTTCACATCAGGATATACTGTACAAACACCTGACAGATCATGTCTTTGTGAAGGCAGCAGCTGCATTTATAGGCTTACGCTGAAATCCTCCTACTCTAAAGTCAAACAAGTTTTCTTTAGCACAGAAATTAGATTGTCCCCTTTAATTTAATCAAGCCATATCCAATATCAAATAACACAGATTTAATTCGCTAGATCTAGTTTTTTATTTGAATCAGCATCAAATTGTACTCGCTAATAGATACCAGCCACCTATATACACCTGATTTTTTCCATCAAGATCCATGAATTATTCACTGAGAAATCCAAGAAACCAACCAACCAACCAACCAAGAAATGGACACGTTGTGAAAACATAATTAAAGTTAACATTGACCACCATGAGCTAATGCTTATCCAGACCGAGGAAGGCTGTAGCTGTAACAACCCTGAGTGTATTTAATCAGCATTGAGTAGATTTCTAAAATGTAGATTGTTTTATTTCTTCATAAAAAAGTTATAGTCTTACTTAAAATAATTAATGTTTTGAGAAGGAATTGCACACCAAATTCATCCATTCATGAATTTATATGCACACATCACAAGTTGGTATCCTTTTGCCAGTTTAAAGGAACAATTCTACCAAAAATGAAAAGTCCACAAAACATTTCTGGATTCTCAACGCTTTGGGATTGTAACTTTTGTCAACTTTTCTTACAAATAGGACCTTAAATCCAAGTCTGGGGAAGCCCAGAGATCTCTAATTGATTTGAAAAGAGGTTATTTACACCCCTGAACCATGCACACGCTCTCACTTTTAGCTTAGCAGCTACAGTTAAAGGATGTAAATAACATCATCTCAAATAAATTTGGGCTTCCCATTATTAAGCTTGGCAAGCTGTATGGAGCCATTCTGTTGTTTTTTAATGTTTAAAACAAGTCCCCATCTACTTCAGTTTTTTCCGGAGAATGCTGCAACGCTGTTTTGCCGTGAAGCTCCAGCAATGTTTTGCGAAGTACAAACCTTCACCTGACTTTCCATCAGCACGGGGGTGAGTATATTATAATTAAATTTTCATTTATGGGTGAACTTTTCCTTTAGGTACAATCATACCCTCCAAAATAAACTTTATTTAAAATGAATGTGTAAGGAAGCATGTGGAACCAGCATCTGCATTTTCACAGATCCAGATGTTTTCTTTCCTGTGCCCTGTAGACTTTTCTCCTCAAATTAGTAGCACATGTCCTCTGGATAAAATTCACCACAGGTTAGCCTTTTGTTGTCCTTTACATATTTTAAAAAGCTGCCCATGTGGTTATAGTTCTATAAAACTCTTCAATGCCATTGTTCTGAGAGGGAAAGTTTAGTCTGGCCAAGTTCTTTGCTTTGCTCCCACAGGGGCAAAACCATCACATGGGCCAGATGCAAGCACTTTATTGTCACTGAGTGTTTGTTATTCTTGTGTGCGGTAAATCATTATCCTGTTGTCTTATGCAAGTTAAACATGCTGCCCCCAACAGTGAACCAACTTCTGCGAGGCTGTCACATATAAGACTCTACGGATGCAAGTAAAGAGCTTCTAGGCTGCTACTCCATGTGGGACTATATTGTGTCCAGCTGTAGAGGGAAAAAAACAGATCAGACTGCCAACAGGCTCACAATCACTTCAGTCTGAGAATTTTTTATTTTGAAAGATATAAAGTTTTACTTCTGTTAGAAACCTTTATTGAACCAAGTGAAGGAAAAACTACAGTCACATCAAATATTGTGCGTTCATCATTTATCCGTTCTCTACAGGAAATAGACAAGTGGATTCAGGTGAAGATTATCATCTCTTTGTTCAGGGTGAATGGCTAAGAAGGAGACCAGCTCAAGGATGCCAGAACCTGGATAAATTACTATCATCGATAAAATTGAGTTAGGCTAGCTAAGCTGCAGTGTCTTCTGACTAACATCAGTGTCTAAATCCTCTAAAATAAATCCTCTTTTACAGAAGTACATTTCTCCAATGTGGTATTTTACTGGTACTTCCTCCATTACTAATAACACGCAATGTAATTTGCAGTCTTATTGAATAATCTTGTTTCATAGATGGAAGCCGAGCTGACGGAGCCGAACGGCTGTGCTTACAATGATGTTTTTAGAAAGCGTACAAATTTAATTTATCACCATGTGTCAGAGAAAAAAAGGCAGATTTCTCAAGTTAACAAGATCATTTATCGCAAGAAGACAACTATGTAAGATTCATAAGAGTGGACCACGACACACACACACTGCTCTACAAAAACATTTGAACTTCTTATGAACTTGTGCCATTTATTGTGAGAATGTTTTCCAATGAGATTAAATATGAGAGTATTTATATTATGGCTAATTACTGTCCCATGCTACAACCAGAGCAAACTTACTGTCAGTGTTGTAGTGGAAAAGTGTAATATAGTATGTATGTAAATAATTCAGATTTAAGTACAGTCTGGTGTGTTGATTAGTAATGGATACTCATTGATCCGACAATTTCAGCTTAAGTGTGCTGTTCTGGAGAAAGGATGGTGATATTTGAACTCAAAAAATGCAGAAGAAGCAACACCCCCCAAATTCATGGACGACCCTTGTTGGTGGCTTTTCGGCCGATTGAGTTTGAGATTGAGTTGAGACAATATTTCCTATTTTCCTATTTAGACAGAGCAACCTCTGCGTCCATCTTCAGGCCTTTCACCTCTCAGAGATCTCTCCACTGCTGGAAAAGCCTCACTGATATTAACACGGCCATTCATAACCCTTGCTTTTACATTTTCTTTTGTCTGTTTCTTGACCATCTCTCCTTCTTCACAATGCGACTACACGTGAGCATGTGCCAGATTTATCAGCCCTCCCGCTCCCTTTATTCTTCCCATGATCACGAACAGCACCTGTTGCTGATTGGCTTGAATTGGGCTGTTTTCCAACCCAAGACTATTTTGTTCAGCACACACATGGAAGTGGCAGCTGGTAGGCCTTGAGGAAATATTTGCTGAATTTAACATGAAGTGTGTTACTTTGTAGAGAATGGCTGATCCCAGCTGTAAATAAATTCCTACACAATTCCGTCTTAGCATGTTGGTGTGGCCCTCCATTTCAGTCTTTATGCTAAACTAACTGCTGGAGGTGATTTCATATTCATGGATCAAATGTGACAGTTGTACCAAATCTCAGTAAGAACACATTTCTCAAGGTGAACTATTCCTTTGATTTAATAAACTGAGGTGAAAGTTGCCACTGTATAACAAGACAACCGTTGTACTATGTTGGTTCTGAGGGGAAAACTTTGTTGCAGTATTTTTGGGAACCTAATGGCTTTAATCTACTTCATGACAGAAAGGATGCTACCAATAATCCCCTAAAACTAAATGGCTGATGAGAAAATAAGTATTGAAAAAAGCCACATCCTAACCTTGTATTGTTTACATGTAGTTTCATATTAACTCAAAATGAACACAACTGAACCTGACTCACTGAAGCAGCTAGAATGTTTCCTGTCCGTCCAGTTCAGCACATCTAAACCTGTGCTCAACAGACTTAAATTCATTTAGAGGCTTAAGTGCTGTCCACCAATTAGTCCACAACAAAGATTACTATTCTGCCTGCAAGGTCTAAATTAAATTAATTAAAATTAATTTAAGCAATTTAACCTGTAACTAAAAATATGTCGTCCCTGTCCTGAACCATGACACTTGACACAAAACCTCAAAACTTAATACTAGACCACTAATGTGTTAATAAGCCAAACGAAGCCTCTGGTTGAGTGATGGTTCTCCACACACACAGTGACAGGAAATGACACACAAACATATGGTATTATAAAGCACAAAAAACAACAACTTTATTTACAAAAACAGACCACTGCCCCCATCCCACAAACCCCTAAATTCAATGACTACTGAGGAATGCTATGTCTGTGTCTGTGGCTGAGGTTGGGAATTTACAGGACTGAGAAGAACAACACCCAGCGCAAACCTTCAGTATTCTTCCACCCACTTATTTAGTCTGAGTTCAGCCGTCGTCTAATGCCACAGGATGGCAACACGTCTTGAACCGTGTGGCCTGAGGCATGAGTGGGTTAGAGGCCGGCTTCTGTTTGGTTCCCAGTTGCAAGTAAGCAATATGCTTTAATGAGCCTGGGGCCGACGTGTTATCAAACAGGCTGCTCGGCAAGGGGCGTACAAAGATTTAATTATACCATTTCAGACTATGGTATATGCATAACAGATCATTCTAATCAAGACACATTTTAAAAAAATCATACCATACAAAAACATGTTTAATTTTGCTCAGACCAAAGATAGAGGACACACAACCTGAAAAACACCTTCTTGCTAAATAACAGACACTAAAAAAATTCCCCGCTTCTGTCCAGGCAGCACAACATCAATCTCTACACATCGTGTCCATGTGACCTTTCTGCTTAGCATGGAGGGTTTTAAATAAAAATGTATTCGCTTTCGCTCTCAGATGATCATGTATCTATGTGGATGACAGTGTGGTTGCTCTTTACACAATTAGGCGCTTGTGAATTCGGTTCACACAGCTGTTCGTGTGAATGAAGCTCACCGTGAGAACACAATCTGAAAAAGTTCTACTGACCGAGGCCACCTGTCATGTCTCTATATAATGGTGTCTTTATTTGCTTGTGTGTGGTTTCTGCTGACGACAGCAGAGGGGAGGTGTGAAAACTTACTGGAACTCTCATAGATTGAGGCAGTAAGTATATGCATTGGGGGTGACGGCGAGACGGTTGAGAGCTGTGTGGGAGAATGCTCATTTTTGAATGCAGGTATTTGTTTTGGTGCGTGTGAGCTGCATCATAATTGAGCAAAGTACGGAAAATTACAAGCATGTGACATCTTGTGGTGTGTTTCTATGTATTAAGATGTTTGTCTCCACACAGTCAGCTGTATAACAATCCATACAAGTCCGTGATATCTGTTGCCATAGGGGCATTTCTGTGGCAGAGCAGGATTTCTGCATGTCATGGTGCTAATGAGTGCCTCCGTCCGCCCCTGCTGTATGATTTAGAAGGCGTAGCGAGTGCGAATGTCCTCCAGTTTCTTAGAGACCTCGGGAGGCGTTCTGTCCAGCTCTTCTGCCACACTTTTCTGCTTGTGAGGGTCCATACTGTTAAACTGCTCACACAGATCTCCGTCAATGACATTCTGGAGAGAAAAGCAGAGAAGACAAACCAATGACTGAATGAATGCTAATTGTCTGTGATGATGATGTGCACATCTGAAAGAAATGGACATGTAAAACAATTCCAACAGGTACCAACCTTGACTGGGAAATAATAGGATCTAAAGCTGAGATGATCTCTGCCGCACAGTGGAGGGAACTCAGAGCGCATGTGCATCTCTAAATGCTGGAAGAAGTCATGGTCCTGGACAAAAAGATGAGGAACAGAGGCATTAGAACAAAGAAGAGCAGGAGAACGGGTTGAGAAAACAAGTTCCATGTAATCAAATTCATCACTGAGTGGAACAAAGACAGTTTGTGTTGTACCTCATGTGAGGTGAATGGGACCAGAATGCCGATGCCTCCAGACAGAGTGGTGTAGACCAGGGACTCTGAGCCTCCAGGGATCAGAGTGGTTTTCTGGAGCGATAACACAGTCTCTCCTATATGGTAATTTACCACCACCTCAGCCTGGAGAGACAATGGAGGGACAGAGAGACAGTCTTGTTAAAAATACTGAGTAAGCAATACACGGTGTGACTGAAGTAAAACCATAGTTTTGCTGGATGACTACTAGGATGCTCATGTATGGTGCTTGAGTTTAGATTGCAGTGCATGACATGGATGCATTCTATTTACGTGTTCCTGACAGTCTGACATATGTGGCTGTAAAAAGTACTGTCATGTGTCATGTTATATTTTCTACCTCACTCAATCACAGAGGATGCAATGGGTATTTTGGCACTGAACAACAGAGTAGAATATTTACATGCTTTAAAAATAAGGTGTCATGTGCCATTAGTAAAATAACTACAGTAAAACAATATATTTATGTGACAGGAGAATATTGATTTTTTTTCTACCACAGTATTGGGAAATGTTTGATTTATGATCAAATATACGTACACAGCAGCACTGAAGAATGATACTGATACGACCTCAATGACCTCCTGACTTCCTGTCAGTGACACTGACTGACTACAGTTAGTAACTTCCATCTGTCAAGATCATATAATAACATGTCAGACATGTCACTGAAGCTGTTTCAGGTCCTATGATCCTCCGCCCTGACTGCCGCATGTTCAAGTACATTAAGTACAAGCATGTTAACAGTACACTCTGAGCCAAGGTCAGACAGAAGACACACACTGTCATCTTCTGCTTAGAGGAAATTGGTCCGGATGGTCACATCTAATCCAATAACCATCAAAAAACTGCTTTGCCAATAATTAGAAGTAATAATCAGGATGTGCCTTGGATACAAAGGCAGCATTGGGAGGCAATAAAACCTCAGTTGGAGTCTGAACACTGCATAGAGGATATACATGACACTGACGCCATGAGACCAAAAAAGCAGAGGCCAAGTAAAAATAAACTCAGCCCCAGACATGCAAAGAACATAGCTTCTCTCTGAAGGGAGACAACAGGTCTGGATGAGACCGACAACAATGTCTCCTGAGAGGAAAATGAGCCCTGCTCAAGATTCAATAAACCTCAGAGCACAGAAATAAGACTGCAATCTGGGTTTGTGATTGCTCAGACCATCAATCACTGAAACCAATGGCTCTCTTCTGACAAAGATTTAGCCACTGGGGCAAGGGCCAATGTTTTGGGGCTTCTGGTGTAGCCAGCCAATTTCTGGTCCAAGCCTCTTCCATGTGGCGGTCATTGTTTTCAGTTTGATTAGTAACTTGAGACGCATCCAGACAACAGTGGCTAATCTTGATACATAGATATGTGCAGATAAATGCACACTGATTTTAAAAAGGCTAATCAGAAGCTAGATCACTGTCAGACGATAACCGATGGGTTGCGGCCAATGCATTCCACAACTTTTGCTCTCCACATGGATGATTTACCTGCATGCAACCAAAGTAGGCTCGAATGTGATTGGTCAATACTACTACTACTACTAAAAACAAAAACAAATGAGGCCCATCATAACTGGGAGGGATTCTAACACAGTGGAAATGTCCCATGAAGCCAACAAAGGCTAAGCAGTTCAACACGACACTCAAGATGTGTTTCCCAACTGTTGATAAGGTGAGAAAATTAAATCATCACTGGCTAGCGTTGCCTTGGGGAAGGGAAGAACCAACTGAATGCACCCAAAATAGTAATTATCCAAGTTATGTCTGCAGGGGAAAGGGTAAGGACTTCAGCACTTAAAAAGATTGTACCTGCTGTCTCTTGTGACAGCGACAGTCTCAGACTGTCTTATTCTTTGTGCTGGTGGAAATGGTACACTCATAATGGCCTCTTAATAAAACTCAATGTGGTAAAACAGTAGCCTGTTAATCAAATAACAATAATAGGAGTGATCAGCGTGAATAAGAGCGAACAGATTTAAGTTCAATCAGAGAAAAAAACGTTCCTTTTTAGATTGCTACATTTCTCTGTTTCTTCAGTACAAGTGAGTAGATTTTGTCATGTCAATGAAGCTTTGCAGAACTAATTGAGATGGAGAGATACAGAAATGACCCAAGTACACTATATGACATTTGGGGTTGAGACAGTCAGTCCTTTCATTTTGCTGGACAGACAGCTGTGTCTTGCTGACCTTGATCTTTTGAGATACATAAATTAAATCAAAGTGGAATGCATTTAATTTAATGTAAGACAGCATTTAGCCAAATTATGTATGGATAATTAAGTTCATCCAGTCAGATGTAAACACGCAAACAAGATAAATCCCAACATCCACACCCACCTCTATAAACAGAAAAAGTACATTTCCAAACTCGAAAAATGAAATTCTCAATCAATGTGCACCAAGACAGAAATAGCTGACAAACACTGTGTCACAAAGAATACTGGGACCAACTGTCTAAATTGGTGGGACTTTCCCAGTCTATGTGCTACCTAAACAGTTTTTGACCAGAATTTAAATATGGGATGAGTGATGCTGTGTGTTTCGCCAACTATGTGCGAGCATGCATGTGGGTGTGTGTACACACTTGCATTTGTGAGTAGGTTAAACATGTGGTTGACAGTGTTATGCAGTGTGTGTGTGTACATGTGTGTAGTGCCTATGTGTGTTGGCGGTTGGAGGTCAGAACAGTAGTGGAGACAGATTAGAGAATCAGGCCAAAGTCCTGCACACGCCTGACTTTTAGCTGTAGCAGGAGGTGGCCTGAATCATTCAAACCTGACCTGTCTCACAGTATTTCTGTTTTAACATTAAAACTCATTTTCACTCTCTCTACATCCCTGTCGCTCTTCATCTTACATGCTGAGGAATAGACTGGTCTGACTCTATAAATACGCAAATAAAGGTCCAGGTGTATAATGAAGACACTGGTGGCCTAATCTCTTATTGGCTGGTTAAAGTTAAGTGTTTATGTAATCTGTAAGCTTTGTAATCAATGGTCCTTACCTTTTCAATATCTAAACTAATGTTTGTTTTTGATGAAATTTTCTATTTCTATATTTCAGCACAAGTCTAAAAACAGGCCTGAACCTGAACAGAACATGAAAAGGCTGACTTGTTCAGGTCTTTGTTAAGTTGAAGACCTGCATTTGCATTATGTTTAGAGATTTTTTTAAATTGAAGCGCTCTGAGAGGCCGCACAAAAAAGGCGGAGCACTCTGAAAACAGACGCTGGGCACTCAGAATAAACCCTATGTGGACACTGGCCCTTATAGGGCTGATGGTTTGCAGAAAGATGGTTTTACCTTCTGTGAGGCTCCATTGAGGAGGCCTCTGTCCCATAATGCTTTGTTCCCTGTGGGGTCTTCATCCACATCATCGCTGGTGTTGGGGGGCAGACGGACCTGACAATTAAGAAAGAAATTAAGACATTTATCTCTTCATCTGCTCAGTTCTACTGGGTCACTATTGCCGCCCATGTTTTCGGTTCCAATGCCACAAAGAGGCAATTTGTGTCTAAATAGATGCATCACATACTATACTATTCTTTCTCTGCCAGAGAAAGTCAGACAAACAAATTAAACACTCCCCGTCCCCATACTTACAATGCTGATGTTCCCAAATTTGTCAGCGGAAGCCATAGTGTCGTAGTCCAGCAGACAGGCTGTGGTCACCCAGCGGGGATACGTGTCGTCAGCGAAGATAATGAGCTGGTTCTCGTTGCGTCGGTAACGGACCCAGAACAGGCTCTCCTGAACGTCAGACACGATCACACGCTGGCCGATGGTATAGATGCCAGACACCAGGTTGGGAACGTGCTAAAGAGGAGAGCATAAAGTACACTTAAAGTAGGACACTCAATAAAGTACATAAAAAGACACACCATGTATATACCATGAGGAAAATCTACTTTGCTGATGTAGTGCTGCTGCTTGATATGCAGCGCTGTTCATTGTTCCAGTTGGTTATACATTAAAAACTTTGTCGTTTTGGAATATCATAACCAATATGGGAGGTACACAGGAAGAGAAAGGACTGTTGCAAGTTCAATCCTCATCACATCAGCCCATTTCACACATATACTGCTACGCTGAAATTGTCCAGAGATTACCCAGTGGAGCTGTATGAGTTATTGCAAATGTCTGAATCAGTTAGCCCAGACATTAACAAGACACCAAGTCACCCTGCCAGCTCCCTGGTACAGTCCTATTGAGTCCATTTGTGAACTGCCAGTAACAAAACTATTAATTCCTACTCAAAAAAACTCACGCATATGACACACGCATATGACCAGGTTGGGAGCTGTGACATATCACAATGATACTTGGAAAAATACTTTTTTTGTGAAAAGCTGTCGCTTCGATGGACAGACCATGATTTCTGTCCCGATAGACTGCCCCTTTACTGTGATTCATTTTAAGTTGACAGGCGACGGAAGGCGTGGATTGACAGGAGACTTATTACTGAATTAAACAATTCAGCTAAATTTAAACCACTTAGATAAAATCAACATATTTGTCCCCACAGGGAGGAAAAGCACCAGCATTGTCGGTTCATGTCTACTGGAATGTGCCAGGAAAGGAAGTGAGGTCACAGTACAGGCAGTGTTTCAATGGTTTATTTAGTTTCTAAAAGGTAAAGATAATACAGTTTAAATCCTATGTACTGCATTTAACTTTACTTGAGTTTAGGTTATCACATTAAGTCATTCAAAGATATTTGGTTAATAAAGGTAGATTACCGATTGAAAAGCCTCATTATTTGACCACAATTACCCTTGACCATGTTTCTTTAAAGTTTTATTTTCCCCTCAAGGATGCCCATTTACAACTCTGTTGTGTAAAACAGAATGTGATTACTTTTATCTTTTTTTTTAATATTCTTAATTGAAGGCAGTACAAACACGGTCATCAACCTTATAGTTTTTTGTAAATACATGCTTATTCTGAATTTGATACCAGCAACAAGTTTCAAACAAGTCGGGACAGGGGCAACAAAAGACTGTGAAAGTTGTGGAATGCTCAAAAAACACCTGAACATTTCACAGGTAAAAGGGTTCATTGGTAACAGGTGATAGCAAAAGGTATTTAAGCCTTTGCCTTACCTTGTTTTCACACTTGCGAAGCAGCTTCTTTTTGCCCAGGTCGTAGATTCTCAAAAGTTTCCCGACTCCCACAAGCACTCGTCCCTGGAAAGGAGCGATGGCCAAAGGGACGTCCTCAACCGGAGTCTGTCAAACAAAACACAAAGAACTAATAAGCCACAGCCAATCAAATTCTTTTTGGCAGCTTTTAGGAGAATTTAGGTTGAGATACAGCAGTTTTGTTGGAAACATAAAGAGTTCATATTCATGAAGAAGTAGAAGAAGAGTCCAGTGTTTCACTAAACACAGCTCCAGATGCTCATTAGGTCATAACTTTGATTTAAGAAGATGTGAATGTAAAGAGTGGTCATGCTCTTGTAGTATGTATTTTCATATTCCACTCTTGAAATGTTGGAGTTTTTGAGATGTGAACAACAGGTATAATGCTGCATTCTTCTATAAGATCATGTACCTGCCAGCGTGAACTCTGTGCCATTTACTTAACCCCCCCCCCCCCCAAAAAAAAAGATAATAGTAATTTTAGCAAACGCTGATCAACTTAAAAACTTTAATCTTACAGGTGTCCCTTTGTCTGTGTTTCACAAATGAAGATCAAAAAGCATGATCGAAAATTTAACTTAAACCAATGGATTAGTTGTAATTCTCACGTCATTATATCCAATCCTGTTATATATATCTCGGAACACAAAACTACATTTATAATTTTATGGGGTTTCTAATTATTTGAATGAATTATGAAATCAAAAAGTCATTACCTCTCCAGAGATGAGCAAGAATGTTGGCAAATTATATTTTTCAAACAAGATTACAGAGGTCACAAGTCAAAATTCTTAATAGTCATTAAGAGCGTCTTGTGATTTTCTGCCTTTTTTCCAGAAAAGAGTTTAATGTTCAACAGGGATGAGGTCTGGTAAGTGAGGATAGAAGAGCTTCAAGTCAGCAGCCTTTGCTTCTTCCATGGCCTTGAAACAGGTCAGTCATTACTTTGATGCCCCTCTGAGGTTAATTGTTCTGCCAAATCCTAAAACCCTCAACATAAATTGTGTATAACAACTTTAAGCCAGACAGTCTGTAAAAAAAAAAAAAAAAAAAAAGGGAGGGGAAAGTCATTAACTTAAGTTACTGTGCAGCTGTTTTTTTTTTTTTTACAACACACTCATTCCATACTGGAGTTTTATGAACTGCTTCATTAACCTTGTAGGTAAGTTTGACCTTTGATTTAACCGTGAAGAAGGTTTTTCAGATGTACTTTAACAACGTGCTCCTCTTTCGTTCAGCTGATACTGCAATCATGGTAAGACTGATGTGAGCCTTACTCAATCTGAGTGGCTGTGAGGATTTTTGGTTGCCTGCTTTTATAGAACATTTCTGCAGTCCATCTTTACTTACCTCTTAAGAACAAGCACCTTAGTGGCACACTGATCTTTTTTTTTTTTTTCATCAGCTAAACTGCTTTCCTGTTTTTTGTTTTTTTGACATCTCAATTTGAGTCAAGCACAGTAACAACATAACCAAATAAATGGAACAGTCATTTTGCTCAAAATCAATGTTATCAGAAAGTTGTGTTGACATTTAAATATATGACATGACAACAATTGATGTTACCCTTACTAGCCAGATCAAGGCTTTTTTCAAATGGTCCAATGACACTGCATTAATACACTCCACATCAGTGCAATCGTTCCACTTCCAAAACTGGTTGTTAATAATGGCAATATTCTATTTAATATATAGGCAATATTCAACCCATTTCAAATAGGGAATCTGATATTGTTAATGAGGGAAAAGTAGTTGGTTACCTCACAGAGAAATTGGAGTTGTGCCGCCTGTTGCCTGCAGCTCTTTATCTAACAGTACCTTCCTGTTGCATTAATCTCACAGACTGTTCAAAACTACACCCTGACATTTTCAGACTTCAAACTGATCTGCTGTCAACAAATGCCCCAAATTACTGTCGTTTTGTTCTGTAGAAGCTTTTATGTTGGTGCTAAACTCAACACTCAAACTGAACACACTGCATTTCCAGTGCCTAGCCTACTTCAAAATAAAAGCTGTGTTTAACAAGATAATTGCTTTTAATATGAACCTGCAGCAGTAGGAAATGTTCAGTTTGTAAATGAGTTAACACTGCTCTACGGATTGTGAGCATTTTTTCTTCTAAAAAGCCGGTGTATCAGGTAACAATGGCGTAGTTACAACCTTATTAGTCATTGGGAAATATTGTCACCGCAAAAATCCTAAAAAGTACATAAACCTCTCTGTTCCAATGATGGTGTATCATGACTGTGTTATGCATCAGTATCCAAGTTGTCATCTATCTGGGAAATGCATGTGTATGTTGTGCATCAGTAAAAAAATATATGTGTTTAGACCAGAAAGACTCATCTAAAATATCTGATCTGGTTAAGTGGTTGGGAATTTCCTCTAAAGTCAAAAGAAATGGCTGACACTACGGTGCAACACTCATGACTCACTTCCCTTGTTAATCCACATCAGGTAACAAATGCATGTGGGCTGATTTACCCCGATGGCCTCCACCCTGCTCGAGTTTCTAGGGGATTTGCCGAGGAGCAGTGCTTGGCGCCAGGGGCAGTAGCATCTGTGTTTGGGGTCATTAAGACTTGACTGGAGGCTGGCCTGCATGGTGCAAATTAAGGGCCTCTCTTTTTCCAATTAAATCCTAATCTTAGCATCCATCTTAACAGTGACCTGCTAACACTTCAATTTCAATAACAAAGGAGTTTTCCCAGACAATTAACACCCTCGGGCCCAAACTCTATGGTCATGTAATATGAGGTCCCCAAGAGGAAAATGTGGGTAGAGGTTTCGGGCATGGGCTACATTTCATCTTTACTCTCTGCTATTCGTGAATGTGTGGGTAGCTTTGTGAGCAAGTTGTAATCCAGTGCAGCAAATTAAGTCAGCAGTCTAAATATCAGTTAGTCAGTTCAGTGTCAAACCAACCTTGTGCACAAACTCCAGCTTCTCCCCTCCACTGATGAGTCGATAGGTGTAGATAAAGCCACCACCCACTGATCTTGGGTTGAGAATCATATCTCTGGCAACGCCCACCAGAACATACCAATCATCTCCTGTGTTGGGGAAACGGCACACAGCAACACTGAAACATAACAAGCAAAGGAAAAGAGAAAGAAAGGAGATGTGAGTTATGGGCTCTTCTGCTGTTTTTGGCAAAAACAATGGAAAACAGAAAATGATAAAAGGTGTCCTACACAGAGTACTACAGGATTTCCTCAGAACATCAGCACCATTAAACATACTACCATGATCTCTATGCAAGTTGCCTGTTTACCAACCATGGATAGAACACAGAGACTGCAATACTTACTGTAAAAGTGAAGGGGAGTAAAAAAAACAAAACAATCCTCACCTCTGTTTAAGCAGCCCATAAAACATCTTTATGGCAGCTGCCAGTTATATTCAGTCACTACTTAATATAATTTAGGAGAAGCTGGGAGTTTTAGAGGCTGACTGTCAATTTGAAAAGGCGTAACAAACAGAAAAAATGTCTGGGGTCAGAGTCTGGACAGGATAACCTCATTTACCCCCCATCACACCCACACACAGAGAACTCTTATCCAATATCCAATCCAAAAACACGATCCATATTGAGTATTGGTATTGGTCCGATATTGGACAAAATCACTGGATCGGATATCTGAGAGAGGAAAATGAATAATCCCATCCGATTTATTAGCCTAAACGCTCCCATAAATGCTTAAACTATGCGCAACATGCCGTAAAAAGAGCAGTGTGTGTCACGTGACTACCTGGAGCAAGCTTGAATGAGACTATAATCTGTTTTTCTACCAGAATGTTTGGCCGCGCCGAATCAAACCGAGCCGCACCGATTTGCTTTTCCATCACCAGTTTTACTGCGCCAAGTTGAGCCGCACCGCAAGAAAGACATTTTTAAAAAGTCAGTGTGTTCAGCTCTCAGTACTTTTGTAGCATCTAACTGAATCTCTTTAGTTCCTCTCGTCCTGTTTGTACTTTCAAACATCTGCTGTGTTTTACTGTTTCAGGAGTCATGTTTAGTTACTGCTGGTGAAAACACGTTTCCTGTTATGCTGTTTCATAATAAACGCTTTTAAATAACTAAATAACAGGGGGCTTTTTAAGTTATAGGAAATTAAACTTGTTGGTAACTGACTTAGCGGAGCCACTTTGTTAGCGGTGATTCTTCGATAGTACTGCAGGGATTGGGACAAGAGCGTCATTGATTTAATACACACCTTCAAGCAAGTAGGCATTGTGATGGAAATGCAAAACCCCTGTCGCGTCGAGTCAAACCGAGTAGAGCCGGGCCAGCAGATGTAATGGAAAAACGGCACAAGTGAGCAAGTTCATTTCGAATTGTTTGGAAAATGTTGATATTGTTAGTTTTCACAATGGACATATGGAGCTCAGACGAGTGTCCAATGTCATTACTAAGTCTGACAGCACCGTGGAGAGATTCAAGTTTTAATTTGCATGCAGCACTGCAGTTTCGTGGCTCACACACAGGTGAGAACTGCAACTTGTTTCTGCTTGTCATTGAGGTATAGGCTACACTGTGTTATATCACGTATCTTACACTGGGATTATAACACCTTTATCATAAGTACTCAGAACAACACTCAAGTTGCACTCTGAAATTCATTTTGAATGTTTGAAAACAGTTATTTGTGTAAAATCAAAATAACAAAAAAACTAATTTATGATGTTGTCTCTGTATTTCTTCCTTTAGAGAAGTGGAATAGTTGTTTTACAGTTTAAGTATGTTTTTAAATGGCTAAGTTAAGCAAAGTGCTTCCATACCTAGACACCATGTCATGTGAAACCTTTTTTTCAGCAGTGCCTGTGTTTCACACTTTGAACAGTTGTTTCATGTAACCTTGACTCTTTGTAATTCTCATACTTCCACTCTATTTAATTCCCTTCCTGTTTAGAAATCATTTCCTAACACTTCAACCATCTGTGAACAAACATCCCCAATCATTAAACAAAAAGCTGAACTCATGGCGTTTTTCCATTACATCTTCTGGCCTGGCTCTTCTCGGTTTGACTCGGCACATCAGGTGAGCTCAGCAGACATTTACATTTCCATTATAACAGGGCTACCTGCTTTAAGGTGCATCTTTAACTGATGACATGCATGGCCTGTGTAGTGGTCAGAGGAGCAGCTGTGAACACTCCTCCTCCCCACAGAACCATCTAAAAAAGCTGTGAATAAAGCTCCATTAATTCAGTGGCAAACATTTAATTTCCTGTAAATTCTTCACAATAAAACTCCTCCATTTAGTTATTCAAAAGCTTTTAGTATGAAGCAGCAAAAGGAAATCAGGAAATGCTGGGTTTTCTCCAGCAGTAACTTAACACAACTCCTGAAACAGATGAAAGTGAGCCCAATGAAACTAAAATACAGCAGATATCTGAAAGTATGAACAGGGACACTGGAGATAAACTAAACTAAAAACGCCTTTCCTTCAGGTTTCCTGCACGGACATGAGTTGAGTCTCAACACAGGCTCATTTGAGGGAGAGGAGGGGGTAGTCATGGTCATTGGTCATGAGACATCACCACGGCCCACTTGGAGGCAGGGCGGGCGCACTTTGGACCTACTCCAGAGAAAGTCCACCCCGGGCGTGGCTTGGCTTAACCTTGTGTGGTAAAACTGGTAATGGAAATGCAAATCGGCGTGGCTCGGTTTGACTTGGTGCGGCCAAAAGTCCCCGGTGGGAAAACCCCATCAGTGTCAGTTTTATTACACCATTCCGACAACTCCTTTTCCTTCCTTTATAATCTCAAATGTTCCGATTCGGACATGATCTGAACTAAGGATGGGTACTGTTGGGATTTCAGTGATTCTTCTACTCTTTTCCAAACATTTATTGTTTCTTTTAGCTAAATACAGAATACATTTTGAACAAGACTGGAATGTATTTTTATTTTTTACATAACAAAATTTTGTTTCTAGAGCAGCTCAGGAGACTGAATAGTATAGTAAATAGTATAATAGTAGTAAAATATTTTCTGAACATCAAAGCATTGAAGGTTAAGAAGAAACCAGCCACAGTCACTCATCCTGTCATCCTCTCTCTGCCAATTTAGATTCCCCGGCTGGCGTTTGAATGGAAGTCTTCTAAGATTTTTCCAAATTTTAAGATGTACAGTATGATAAATGTAGGTATGCTTAACACTTTTGTTTATGCTTGTTCCAAACAATTAGCTGTTAGCCTAACAAGTACTCTATGGCTGTGATGGACGCCTTTCTTTTTCAGTGTGTCTGTTCACTCATTCCTCATCTGAATGCAATTATCTACTTTTCTACTTGTGCAAAGCCAAGGAATTGAACCTGCTCACCTGAATGCGGCTTCGTTCTGTTCCAGCTGCACCTGGTCCAGTGTTGAACCCTGTATGGGGTTGACGAGTCGCACCAGTGAGGCCCACTGTCCTGCCCCGGCTTTAGGTGCACCAAAAATGGCTTCTGGGAGATTCTCATTTAGGAAAGCGGCAGCCATCTCAGCAGCCAGCTCTCTTTCATCCTCACCAGCAGCCTCTACCATCTCCTGCAGAGGCAACAATGAACAAAAAAGGTCAGGAAGGGACAGCATAGTATTCTGGCCATCAGCCATCTTTTCCGCATTACCAGGTGACTGACAAGTTCACTGTGACTTATTGAACCAAAGCACACTGATACAAATACAGAGTACAGAGTGATTTCACGGTTATGGTGTATTCTGATTAGACTCTTGCCCCACTGATATGCACACTGGAGTTGAAACAATTAGTTGTCAGAAAAATAAACAACTATTTTGATAATTGGCTAATCAGTCCATTCATTTCTGAAGCAAAAATGACAAACATTTTTTAGTTCCAGCTTCTCATATATGAGAATATGATTTTTGGACTTTTGACTGTCAGTTCAACATAAAACAAGCTGTTTGAAGATGAAACTAGTATCTGAAAAGAATGTGATGAGCTTTTCCTCTCTTGATTTAATCTAAAATCTTTTGGGCCAAATCTAGGAATCCCCTGTAGCTACAGTAATATATAGCCAGTTTCAGTAAACCTTTATTTAACCTCACTGAGATTAAGATGTCTTTAGCGGGGGAGCTGACCCTTGGCCAAACATAACTGCCGCAGGTCTGTACGCAATCAATCTCCATGACAGAAACAAAAGCTATAATAAGGCCTAGGCTTAAACTACTGAGATGTTGGGGTGCCCCAGTAGCTCAGTGGGTAGAGCATATGCCCCATGTACAGAGGCCGTGTCCTCACCGCAGCAGCCCAGAGTTCCCTGTGGCACTTTGCTGCATGTCACCCCTCCTCCACCTTCCTGCAAATCTTCACTGTTTCATCAAATGAAGCCATGAAAAAGTCCAATAATAACAATAAAAAAATTATTTTATTTTACACTCCAAATGTTCTGCTGTAAAGCATGACGGAGATGCCAAATTATTTTTCATTATTTCTTGGTGTAGTCTGGTTCTGTTGAAGTTGTCTTTTGGGGCACAAGGTCAGTATATTCTTAGCAAGCCTGCTTCGCAGAAAACTCAAAGGGAGATGCAGCAGATGTTCAGCAAAGTGTCTGTTACAAATGATCAAGTCTGTCTTTTTAAACTCTAACCTGGAAAAATAATATGAGAACTAAAAGCTCCCTGACTAAATGTATGACATTCCAGGACCACTTCAGCAGGAGGATCATTACTCCATCATTTCATTGATGTTGCACTTCATACCTCAGCCATCTGTTGCTTTCTCTGAGCTTTGGTTGCCTCAGTGTAGGCATTGTGGTCTGTCTCGATCAAAATAAGGTTGTTCGTCTCCGGGTGGATTACAAATTTCCTTGGAGTGTACTGCAGAGGAAAGGCCACCTGATTGAAGACCGCTCCCAATTTCTCCAAAGCCAAGATTCTGACAGACAGAAAAGAAGAGGACGAGGAGACACAGTTAAAATCATTTTTTTCCTCGAGTGGTACAGCAAGGCTCTAATGATGGATTTATGCCTCTCGCCTCAGCCGCTCTTTCAGTCCTGCCACAAGCTCATAATTCACAGATTAGCCCAGGATTTCTGGTGAATGTTGGACCACAATTACAACACGTGATTGATGTGTCATGGATTATCAGGCCATGTGGTGAATTCACTAAATACCTGAAGTTTCTATTTATAGACTTTTTTTATTATTATTAAAATTGCAAAACGATAGAAACTAAACAACATATTGATATTTTTGAAGAGATGCAACACGAGAAATTGCTGAAAATCTGTTTGTTTCAGACGGATGTTTATCAGTGACTGAGGAGAACAATTAACAATCACACAAATCTTCTTCAGAGACGTCAAACATGCAACTAACTGATTCTTTTTTTTTTTTTTTTTTTATACTTATATTTTATTAGTTTTTATGTCAGGAATAGTCAAACATGACAACATCACAGTACATTCAAGTGAGGAATGACATAGCCAGGCAACTGGATCATTTGAGGGCAAGCAGAAAATATAATTTTGATCTGCACAGATCAAACAGTATGTGTCCCTTGAAAAGTATCTGGCGGTTAAACATCATATCAAACAGATAGATTGGCAGGATAATGAAATAAAAGTAGAGAAGAAAAAAAAAGAAAAAGGGAGGAGGGATCATGAACGACCCTCCTCATTCGTCAAGAACGCCAACCATTTTTCCCATCTTGCGTAGTACATGTCTCTTTTTAGTCTGAGCAGGAAGGTTAGTCTCTCCATCTGGTGAATTTCTTTAATAATCTCTAACCAGTTAGAGGTTGAGGGTGGGTCTGACTGCAGCCATTTACGGGTGATAGCTTTTTTTGCTGCTGCAGACATTATCCTTAAGAGATATTTATCATTTTCTGTCATTCCATCAGGTAAATCACTTAAAAAAAAGAGTTGTAAATGGTAGAGGAATCTGTTGTCCCAATATCTGTTGTATGGTTTTCACAATATCTCTCCAAAAAGGACATAGTCCCGGGCAACTCCAGAAAATGTGATAGTGGTTTGCCTCCTTATTTCCACATTTCCTCCAGCAGTTGTGAACCGCTGTAACTGAATATGTTTTCATTTTAGGTGTTACAAAAAAACGAACAAGGTTCTTCCAACAGAATTCACGCCAATACATAGAACAGGAAGTGGAAAAAGCATTGCCACACATATTATCCCATTGTACAACTAACTGATTCATGGGTGAACAGCGAAGCCTTTTCATTCTACATGCCAAACTTTTTGTGACCTTAAACTCTCTAAATTAACATGACACATGAGGCTGCTAAAGTCGTACACTAACATATCTATCTGTTGCGATGTGTATCCATACCTCAGTGTGTTGGTGGAAATGGCCACGATGCCCTCAGGACATTGCTCGGAGGCAAAGCCAGAGGCGTACTCCAGAGTCTCATATGACAGAGGGGTCAGATGGAAGCGAGACTGGTATGAGTAGCTGAGCCAGGAGCGGCTGGACATTGCCAACACCTGAAAAAAGACAGACATCAAAGATCCTCTCTCACTTAAAGTGACAAAAATGACAAGTCCTGTTAGAGCTTAAAGTTTTATGTTTAGGTTAGCCAAAAGACTTTTACTTTCATCGTGTTTAAGAGTAAAAAGGTTGTATCATTTTGTAATTAAGTTATAGCACTGGAGTTATATTAGCACTGTTAGCCTATTTTTTGTGTGTATTGATTATATGCAAATGTTTGAGTCACATACAGCTTCCTGTCCCTGCATCCTGACTCTGAAGAGTTTGACAGGTCGTGACCCCAGGTAGCGTGTTCTGGTATCTGACAGGTCACCAGTCACTGGGTCGAGCACAGTCCTCAGCAACACACCATTCTGAGAGAGGGGATCAAACACACAGACAGACACATTACTATGATTGTCATGTAAATAGGCGATGATGTTTTTACGTCGATTTCTATTAATGCATGATTTGGCATAAAATTTTGGACCTCTACTGTGAGTTGCAGATAAATGGTTGGTTGGACTTCTGATTAGAAATCACAGGTTGTTGCAGATGTTTTATGTTACACGACTTAGAATACTGACTTATTGAAAACTTAATATCCAGCCACAATATTCTTCCTGGATGACTGATGTGCTTTATGTCTTCAATTTATGACGATTGCAAATCATGATGAGAATTGTCCTCTTGGGTTAACCACTAAGCAAAAGATTAATCTGAGCCACTGCTAACATATACTAAAGATATGACTTATGACTCATGTGTGCTTTCACAGGGGTTTAAAGAAACAACATTTCTGGAAACAGTCTGACAAATGAGAAAGAATACCTGAAGTCCTATGTTGAGGTAGAGGAAGCCGATGGTTCCCTTTTCTCCAAGTTCATCCTGTTTCTCGACCCCTCCCATCTCCACAATACACAGACTCTCTGGCTGGGCTGGAAGGGCCTGCATACTCAACGGCTGTAGGCAGTCCTGAACATGATAAAGATTCAGAGGGTTATGACCATTTCAACATACAAAACAGTCCCACCAAAGTGTACACAAACATTTAAATGAAGATGTTGTCTTCCATTAAAGCCTTTAGTAGTATGGACATTGGAAATCAACCAATTAGTGACTTTTGGGAACAGTCTATAATTAGTGAATGTCAGCACTGATTCCACCTTATTGAATCAAGGGTGACACCGACGGATTACTGATTGATATGCCCACTTGCTCTTCGAAAGCCCATTTCGATGGATTTTCGATTTAGAATCAAAATCGCAACACCCCTAACCAGAATACATTAATTTACAGAAGTTTATGTCTTTAAAAATATCTAAAACCCAGTTAGAGATCAGTTCATTACTAAAGGATCATCTATCACCAATGTAAGAACAGAGGCAGCATTCTATGGACATTGTGGATTCATCCCCAGTTCAGAATAAAATCCATACATTGTTCTTCTTTATAACCCTGTGACTGGACATGAAGGCAGCGGTCAGGTTGTCAGCTGGTTCCCTGCATCATATACCTCATCAGACTGCATCCATAAGGTTAAAACACGTCTTAATAAAGTCTTAATCGATAAAATTCTGCTTCAGACACATTGTTTATTCCGGAGCTACTGATGTAAGTAGCTATGTTCAAGCGCTGCTTGAACATAATCACAGGGACCTAATCGATTATTTTTCGACTACCTCTGTTTCATTAGTTTTTTTTTTAAATAGTTCCACACGGAACTTTTTGATGGCTGCAGCACTCTCTCCATGGGTCCTGCTTGTTTCTTCTTCTACGGTGGCATCTAACGTCAGCCCATCACACAGCGTATCAAATGCTATACTGCCCCCGTGCGGAAGGCGCCAGTAAAACAAAGGAATATTTTTTTCAGACATGATTTACTAATCGATTATGATTTAACGACTATTCGAATAATCGAAAATCATTGCCCATCCCTAGTTAACACATCATGTTGAAGATCAATATTTCTGAGTGAGGATGACTGTGGGGCAGCTGAAAAGATGGCTAAAAAAGTGAGGTTAAAATAGAGGCTCCATATATTTATATAAAAAAAGTACAAATAAACATTAGCATATTGCTGAATCGCTGTATTAGCTTGCTGCTGGCATCACCTTGTTAAAACACCAAGCAGTCCGTCTAATTATCCCACTGTAAGAATATCAACATTTGTTGTTTCCATACACAATCTAAATCATACATTGTCTTGCTTAGCGTTTCAAATTAAGTAAGTCAAAAGAAATTGCATTGGAAATATTTAATTTTCAGCCGAGCTACTTGAGGACAGTAGGCAGTGTATGAGATGGAAGAGGTCATTGGACCCGCCTGACGTAATTATTGATCAGCTCAGATGAAATGTCAATCGTCTGAGAATGAGGCTGAACAGGTCATTAGAGCTGCCAGAGGCCACAGGTAATCAATTCCTCATCCTTTCCCATCACTCACTCTATGCATGCTGTCCACTAAAGGCATATATTGCAGGTTCGTAAGGGCCTTTGTTGTCATTTGATTAGTAGTAATGAAAACATGACGCAAAACACTTTCTGTTACTAACAATTTGTGCATGAAAGGATTCAGTAATTACTATATCCCACCATCAATCTCTTGAGCCATGGCTACCTTTCAGTATTCATCCCACCAAAAGTTTTCACATACCTCATCAAACATCAGGTTCTCAATGATTATCAGATATCTTTGTTCAACATTAACAATACTGATTGACAATAACATGTTGCCCCTGATGATGTATATTTAATAAAGACAACATTCTGACTATGTCCAGGCTGGATAAGACCAAACAAAACCAAAATCTTTCAATCTTTCTGCTGCAACTACAGAAGAATCCAGCTTAAGATCCTCCTACACTAAATTTCTTTTTGACAGAAACTGCAATCCAGGCAGTTGTAACATCAGGCAACATAATTAATTGTTTTCTAAGAATGTCATGGACCAAAGCCCTGTCCCCAGGACCACTCTGATAACCAAACAGGAACTTTGCTCCTTCTGTCATATCATCAAGAACTGGATCCAGGGTGGATGAGTCTGCCAGCGATGGTTTGACAAAAAATTGTTTTTGGAAAATTAAAAGATCTTATTCAATTAATTTGGCAATTTTACAATTGAATGGACAAATACATTTTTTCTCCTCATCTTTAGAATATCTAACGGCCCCAAATGCTTACAGATTGGTCAATACCAAAACCTCTGAATCAGAAAGTACTACTTTACCTCAGACAAGTACGCGCACAATACCTGGCACATGTGAACAAATGTGAATCAAAGACTTACTACACAATTTTCTGGCCACAACAGCCAAATAAATACACCTATATTTTTGCTGCTGATGAAAATACTTTGGAGAGACAACAACACTAAGTGTTAGTTAGCCTTGAAAGTAACGTTACACAGACGAAGAGGTACAGAAATGTTATTTGTTTCTGACTTGTTACGAAGTTGAACAAATAAGTTTTGCTAGAGGGGTGTCGCGGACCCGCCTCAGCAGGTTTGCATTCAACGGCCAGGTCATCTTAGGTATATTCAAACAAACTGGTTCTTCTCCACTTAGCAGCAATAAAACTATGATTAATGATGCAATCCAGAAGGGAGAGGTTTTCCCAAAAAAAAAAATGCTTTCAACACTTAAAACTAATTTACAATAGGGGTCTGGTAGGATTACCAAGGCCAAAAGGACAATTGACACCCCAGTGATTGACGGGGTCTACAGATATAAATAAGTTAAATTAAGACATTTTAAGGACCCACAGCCACCCTGTGTGAATTTCCATCTGCAACAGCCCTGACACAAGCAAATGGGACTTTAAAATCATTTGCTCCTCCTCACCATCTAACCAGCAAGACTGGCAGCGTTGGAGGTAATAGTATGAGAATAACAGTACTTCACTCAACTGACAGTAACTGAACTTTTTCCTCCTAACACTTTAGATTGGGTTAGACAATCATACAGAACATTTCATTTGAATGTGTCAGAGTGCTGTGTGTTGTTTTCTCTGCTGAAGGGTCTATCTCATTTACAAACTACAAACTTCATACCGAAGGGTCCAGGGAGATGATTCGGACAGTGTTGTCAACCAGTCCCACGGCCAGGAATCGCGAGCGTTGCTCACCAGGTGGAACATTAGCCAGGCTCATACAAACCACGTCTGCAGACATTTCCTTCCGCTCCGTGTACTCATTCAGCTGTCCAGACTAGAGACGAAAAGAGAAAGGAGGAAAAAGAGAAACAAGATTACTACACAGGTTTTCAGTCATCTCAGTCCTTTCCTGTGGTTAAGGCACATGAGAGGGACTCAGTTTTTAGTCTTCAATATTAGTTTTAGTCACACTGAAATCCACTTTTGCAGTTAATATTAATTACGTGAAGCTAATAGTGTTTGATTTTTGGAGAGCTGTGCCATCATATTTAAGTTTGCAATTTAGCTAACATTAAGGTTTTCATGTCTGCCACTAAATACTGTCAGTGACAAGACAATGACAACAGACTAGATGATATTAAAAAAGCCAATGGTGAGGTCTGATGTAGTAGACATTCCCTAAAATCTTTTAGTCCCCTCCTAACCTGAGATTACTTCTGTTATGATTTGATTCTATACAGTTCACACATCTGTGACTTCTAATATACTAGATCAAAGTAGCATAAGGCATGAAATGCCGATGCGTAACATCACTAACACAAAACCTCAAATGCAAAATTAAAATATTGTAAGAATATACCCATTTCCTGTGGAAAAATTTAATTTGAATGAGTAAACAATGTGCAAGTGCAGACCAAAACATCTTTTTTCTTACCGGGTCCATCTCAAAGTAGACCAGCTCCCCTCCTGTGAGTGCGATAACAACCTGTCTCTGATTCACAGCGCAGCGGACAATAGTTTTTTTGCCAGGAGTCTTCCATTCATTCACACGCTTGTCTGCTCGGATGTGGCGGATACCGTCTGGGTACACCTGTGTGGAGAAAGAAAGTAAATAGTGGGCAGGTTTAATTGTTGATTGTATTTACTGTTTTCTTATTCTAAGATATCCTACATACAGTTCTTCAGTTAAATGTCACAGATAGAGCAGGGTAAGCAGCATCACATTCAAACTTTTAAACTTTTCTTACAGATAATTCGGTCATGGGCAGAGATTTGGAAGTAATTTGTGATGATGAAATAAAATGGTCAAGACTGCTTGTATGCAAATCTATTACTTTATGCAATCTTGACATAGTTGTCTAGTATGAACACAGGTATGAATGAGGATGGTCTTAAAAGGTACATTCCACTCACCTGAACCAGAGCGTCTTCCCCGAGCAGTGAGCAGGAGAGAGTGGGTGTCGTTCCCAGAAATCCAGAATCTGTCACTTCCTCTACAGTCTCCCCAATGGAAAGTACCAGAGTAGCGTTCACGAAAGACACAATGATGTAGGCATCAAACTCATCTAATGAAAGAAAGAATGCAGACAAAAAAGACGCAGGATTAATGATTAGGAAAACAATGCTGATTGAGTCGTGCTGCGAAACATGATGAATTAATGAAAGTACATGATCTTGACACATGGAAAGGAAACAGCCACACAGCTGGGCCATGTTCTAGGTTTTTCGATATTGATATTGATTCTCATGGCTGATCCCAACAAGATAACAGTAATTTAAATTTTTTTTAACTCGTAGTTTTTCCTCCTCTCTGAACCTTTGCAGAACAGGTATCACAATTATAAGCATGTGTTCTTCCTCTACAAACTGCAAAAAACGTCTACATGCAACATGTTGGCTCTCTAGTCTGCACTGTGTGGCTCTACCCAGGTGAAGCAGTTTAACGTCATAAGCGACAACAGCATGCTGCACTTCTTCTCTGGGTTTATTTGACGGATGGCCAAACAACTTTAGATGGCATGCTGCCTGCTGCTCTGATGGAGTGCTGCGCTTGTTTAGTCAATGAAAGCAATTTGGCTTCATATTATTGGCTCCATTTATCAGCTACAATTTCACCGATACCGACATATAGCTGATAATATACATTTCCCCAAATCGGGTAGATATTTATTGTGCATTACTAGTTTTCAGCACTAATGTGTCTTACCAATCGGCTTTACCTTCACACATGTTTAAACATATTCTCTCATGTAATAAATAAATCAAGATATTCAGTAGGTTATGGTTGGAGTCCAATGCTGAAACAACACACTCATTTCCTTCACTCTGAAGACAGTGTGTCCGTATTAAAGTTAAAGAATTTTTTTCCCCCACAGGAGACTCGGCTTGGCACTGGGTGTCATCTCACAGTTTGAAAAGACAAAGATAAGTTGATCTGTTTGTAAACTCAAGACATGACAAAGAGCAGTCTTCTGGTAACACAACCAACATGTGGTCAAATCTTACTTAACACCATCCAAAAGGATAAACACCAGACAGTTTGCAGACAGCAAACAGTATCCGGACCTCACGTTATCAAGAAAAAATGCAAAGGTTTACACTTAAAACAACTTCCATCTTCATCTTATGCCACCGACATTGACAAGACAACCCCTACATTTACAAAAAAATGACTTTTGGAATGTAAACTTTCCAGTGGACAAATATAGTGCATTTGACATTTTTTCAACCAATTATCGCTTACTCAGAGAACTGAAGGACTCGTTTCAAAACACTGACAAACTCTCTATCCCAAAAACGTCATTCTGAAACTGGCCTTTGTTCCCCTGTCCCTGACACATGTACACTCACACTCTCAAAACATGGATCTTAAGACTGATCTCTGTCAGCTGTGGTGGAAAATGTGATAAAGTGTAAAAAGCATTTGACTTCAGGGAAAGGCACTGTTGAAAACAATATTTTAAACTGAAGAAACACATTAACACTAAGATGCATGCAAACACTAAACATCTGCCTATGCATTAAGGCTCTTCACTTCCCTGGACCAAACACAAATGCTGGACTAAAACAAAAGAGATCTGTATGTAAAATGCTCCTCAAATAGGAAACAGACCAAACATTTTCAAAGGAGTGACAGACTAATTTATTAAAGAGCACAATCTTTAATCCAAATGTAAACATAAGGGTCGACTGCAAGTCGTTATAAATCCCTTGTTGATTTGTGTACACTGGTAGATACAAAGACTAAACAAAATGTTTCACAATGCTGCTGAAAGGTTTGTACACACAGCACTTAGAGAAATCTAAACGGTGAAATGTATTCATTCTGGCAGCCTTAAGTCAATCGTGAAAGCGTACTATTGACGTGACTACAGGCTGATATTGTACAATTGGATTGTAGATGCTTGGATAAAGGGTGTTTGAAGCTTATTACCTTCAACATGTCTGCGTACTGTCCACACAGCGTTGGGGTTACCGGGCAGCTCAGACACAGCCATCTCTGACACCTGATAAGAGCCGGATAGGGAAGGAAGTTGAGAGAAAACGAAAGACAAAAAGGAGGCGATTAGGATTTAATGTTTATCAAATGTCACATATCATATTGCAGTGATGTTGATAGGTACACGTCCTGCATCTCTGATGCATTTAAATCCTAAAGGACGCAATTAAACTCGATCCAGGGGTCCCACCATATTTTATTCCTCATAATGCTACATTGTGAACAACAAATCCATATTGAAATAATTATAAAAGGATTCATTATAAAAGAAAAATCAGCTAGTCACTGTTTCTGACCATCTACGCACTGTGTGCTTATCTCAATCATCATGACATCATGACAAACTCGGTATTGGTAAATGAATTAACTGGGCCACTGTCAAGAATAATCAAAGCAGAGCCACAGCTACAGAAGTCATGATTGTTTCTAAAACTGTTTTAAAAGTCAGCAGGAGTCCTACAACAACAGAGATGTCCCATGTCAATCAACTTGCTGAGTTGATTGCAGACTATCACGCATGTGTGTGTACACAGAACATTGCCAGTGTTGTCTGGAGTACAAAGACTGAAGCTTCTCTGTTGAGAAACACTCACAACATTTATAGTAGGAATGCATGTACTGAGCACAGAACATGTGTAACTGGGGGTTACAATTGTTTGTGTGATGAAAACAGGCGCCTTATATAAACACCAGATGCAGACCAGATTTGTGCTGAAATCAGATCCATTTACAAACTCTTCAGCTTTTATTCAGAGAAGAGACATGAACAAACTCATCATTTTTCAGCCAGCAGTGTGTGCGCTCATGTTGTTTTGTGCATGTGCTCATGTTTTTGTGTGTGTGTGTGTGTGTGTGTGTGTGTGTGTGTGTGTGTGTACCTCCAGTCCGTGTCTGAGGACCCTCAAAGTAGACCGGGGTCCTCGTCCACAAGCGACATACAACTGTGGTGTATCTTCATTGGCCAAATCAGCAATCTGTCAAAAACAGGAAGAGATTCATGACTTTGTTCAAAAGACTTTTTTATGACAGCAATACAGCTCCAAGGTATTTGGGAGGCTAGACACACACTAACCTGACAGGACATGATGGGTGAAAGGTTTTCCTGTTCATCCACCAACACCAGGTTCTTGAGGGGCCGGGGTTGGAAGAAGAATGTGTCTCCCTCTTCCAGCGGCATTGCAGAGGAGAACTCAGGCTCCTCGTCATCGTCACCCAAGTGGGCGATCTGGTAAAGGTAACTAAAGGAAACCGAAGATAGAACAACATGAGTAAAAGAGGTTTGAGAGTGGAATAAAGTGCAAGTGAAATAAAACAAAAGGTAAACAGATAAGAATTATGTCCAGGAGCTGAGCTTTGAGGATATTTTTTACAACAATCTGAAGGGAGGAAAAAGTAAAAGGCGATTGAAAGTTGTATTGTGTTTAGTTAATAAAAAACAAATGACTCACTGGTTTCCAAACTCTGAAGATACAAACAAGAAGCCAGTCTTCAGGACACACATGGCTGTTGCCACAGGGATGGTGTCAAAGTATTTCAGCCGGATTTCTGTGACCTGAAAAAGAAGCGAGACTCCTTCTGAACATGCAATTTTGTGCGTGAACATTAGCAAATAAATCAATCCACAGAAAATTACTCAATAACCATTTATTGCTTTCCTCTGTTTCACATTAGAGGTGAATGGTATGCAGCACCTCATGACAATGGATTTGACTAGAATATATTTTCTTTCGTAGAATTTATTTGATCCTTCCTTCATCTTTGCTCACCATTTCCTCATCTGTTTCCAGGGTAACCTTAAAGATGTCACCCTGCTCAGTCTGGGCCAGGAAGAAGAACATGGACTTGGTCTTGTGGGTGGCTGAGCAGACAAATATCATACCACGCTCTGGGTCATCCAGGTCGTTCTGTAGGACGGGCCAGACAAAGAGAAGGAAGCAAAGTAAAAATAAATGTGCACACAGTGACTAAAAACTGACCTGACACAGATGAAACATAAAATAACTGGAGTGGGTGAGATGACTTGAATTATATCACAGCCTCCAAATAAACGAACAAAACAAACACATTCTTCCATTTGAAATCACAGTCGTGGATGACAAAAATATTACTCATTAAATTAAAGCTAAAATCCTTAAAGTCAAGAAAACGGTCACATTTTGATGCATGCTCCTTTTCGCTGGTGTATTTCTGTATTTATGACTCACCCTGCGTCGCGGGATGGGGCAGCGGATGTCAGGCTGGTCTCCAAAATTCTTATAAGTGATGTAGTTTTCCGAGCAGATCAGAACACCACTGGGCCCGTCAGAACCACCAGGGACTGGAAAGAGAGGAACATTCAGTGGAATGTGTTTCAAATTAAGATAAAAGTGAAAGCAGCTGGACTTCAAGAGCAGGGTGGGCTCTGGTTCCCAATCCATTTGTTTCCTTTTACTACTTTAATGCATGATGTTGTGTTGATAACTGGTGCTGAGATCAGAGAAGTTAAATCTTTCTCCAGTGGTAGTCAGAGAAGAGACATGACAAACTCATCACATCTACAACAACTTTATGATGATTTTTTTTGTAATCTAACAAGTCAATGTGTGCCATCTTACAGCCAACACCAATTCTAAAAAATTTACCATTCCAATGATATTTCTGGCTAAAGTTCATTTCCACTGTCCCTCTTGGTTTATTTTTTTAACAACATCTTCTTGGCTTCCCTTTTAGCCTCCGAGCATTACCAAGTATTGCTTCCCTGCTATGTGCAACTACTACATGTCCAAATGCTTACCTGTGATAAGGAAATTTCCATGCTCTTCCAAAGCCTCGCTGTACTTGCGGACCACGTGATTCAAGCCAAGGTCGAGCTCGTAAAAGGTGAGCGTCTGTTGCGTGTTTGCAGCAGCTTCTCCTGTCGGGTCATTATCAGCTTCCTGAAAAGAGCACATATCAACATACAGGATCAGAGGTGTTCAAAATCAGCCCATTATTAGGCTCAGAATGACCAAGGGAGCGGTGGCAACTTTAAAGAGGGTAAAAAAGGTGGCAGGACATTCAGCCATACTTGGTTGAAAATGGCTCTTGAAAAGTCAATGTGTGCCGAGATCAGAGATGTTTAATCTTTCTCCAGTGATAGTCAGAGAAGAGACATGAAGATCTCATCACATCTACAACACAAGCCATTGTTTATCATCTTCAAGGTTTAGTCTGAGTTTTCAGGACCTTACCTCATAGTCCATTTCGAGGCACGCGAACATGGGATTTTCAAAGCCGACGTCGACTCCGACCACATGATACACCAGTGTGTTTGCTTTATGGGCTTCCAGTGGAGAGGAGATGGTCAGCCTTGCAGCTGCATCTCTGTTCAGGATGTAAACCAGCTTCTGCTTCTCTATGGCACCTGGACAGGGGAAGGACAAAGGACATCCAAAATGCTTAATTTCACTCAACCTGCTGTTTTCATATACATGGCTGTCCTTGAAGACTAAGATTCTAACTGAAATATGCAGTATACATATTCATTCTCATTCTCAGGAATCCAGTTGCACAGGTTCATCAGGTACACCTAGCTAAAACTAATGCAGTCTGATACAGCAGCCCTGTGATAAATCCCTCAAAATATTCAAATTTACTCACATTCATTTTATAAGCTAATATTAGAACATCAAAGTGGGTTGCAAAGTTAAAAAAAAATGTCTTCAATCTATTTTGACGAACACATGAATGTAAATACAATATACACATTCTGATGAATTCCTGTTTTTGTGGAGGAAAAAGCCCTTTACATTGCAATGCAACTTTAAAGTACTAGATATCTTAAAATGTAATATGATTAACTGTGACGACACTGCTTATTTAAAGTGCTGTACTGATCTGTAAAACTGTAAACTAAAATGCTAAATACTGACACATTTTACTGTGCTCTAGAGGTACACTGAACCCCCAAGTTTGATTCGTACAAACATGTTAAGTCTTTGAAATCACTTCTCACCGATCATAACAGCTCTGCCTTTTGGGTCGACAGCCAGGAACTGTCCGGGGACAATGCGCCGGCAGCCGCTCTTCCCAAATGTTTCCTGGTGGATCTTCTCAAACATGTTTTTGGATGGATGATATTCCAGGATGACGATACGACCGCTGTCACTTCCAACAACAATGTAGTCTAAAATCACACATGAACATGTATAAATATAAAGGTAGTACATGGGGCAAGAGAACAAAGCTTTTAAATGGACACTTTAAATTTCTGTGAGGTCTTAAAATTGTGGCTGAACATGTTTGTCCCAGTGCATGCCCTCTTGAGTACATACCTTTGGTTCCTCCAGTGAGTCTGAAGGCCATCAGGGACCTAACGATGCCGAACACCTCCACTGTGAGCAGAGTGTGCACCTTTCCTGTGTTGGCATCTGGCCGCAATAATTCCAAGATCTTTCCCCTGGAAACGACGATCTCCTGCATCTTGGTTCCTACCAAGACAACAAACATCTTTTTTCAGCATCCAGCTTGTGAACTAAAAACAAAACGCTGTATAGTTTTTGGCTCATATAGACGCGTATTGTGGGTGACATCTAATAATTGAAATTGTCAAGTTTTACAGGATTTCTAGCCAAAATCTGATCCCCAGAAATAAAATTGCTTTGGAAACCCAGCATTGTTAAGAGATAATAATAATTAAATTCACCGTTTAATCTATGAAATAGATACTGGCAACAAAAGTGAGTGTATACTTTTCTAAATGATTTTAGTTTTAATGATATTTGTAGCATATTATCATTTCAAACCCACAAGGAAACAATATTTGATCATTCAGAGAAATGACATGACATGATAAAAAAATTAAAATCACCCCCAACTTACACAGGAATTAACTAAGATCCATTATATAACATGAAAATGCAGATTGGTGAACAGATATAACATAGCTTAGTATCAGATTACATGAATTCAGCAAACAATTCTGTAGACAAACAAACCTCATTTACACACATCTGGTGAAATATCTGTGTTCTACCAAAGAACACTTCTGCAACCACCACAAACTCTATGACTGACACCTGAGTTCACAGGGGACCACCTGATCCACAAACGGAAGTCTTAAGCCATCCTCCTGCGCTTATAGAGGAAATATGTGTGACTAAAAAGGTGGGAAAATGGTAAGACAGACTAAAGATAACCCAACCACACAGGAAAAAAGCCAGGCAGCAGTCTCACCTGAGAAGTTTCCATGGATGGCATGAGTGATGCCAGTGGCTCGCTGCAGGGTGATGTTGTACAGAAACATGGCTCCCTTTCTGTGGGTTCAACACAAGGTTCTTCAAGGGCCGCAAAAGGAGCACTAAGCCCGGCTCAAAACTGTAGAGAAACAATGAAAGGCAGGGGTTTATGTATGGAGGTGATATTTCTGTTAATACTTTGACCATGGCCAGTCCTCCTGTCCTTGCATGAATGTGTTCTGGATAATGAGGGCTATTCAAAACTGAACTGAGCAATACTGTTGAGGAAGGAGCACTGTGGTGTAATCAGCTACCTTCCAAAAACAACCATACACTTCACAATTAAGCCATTAGGAGTTAGTCCAGGGTTCTCTAAATGTTTGCTAGTCACGCAGAATGAACTTGTGGCGTTAATGTTTACATGCCAATGGCCGGCTAACACTGCTAACGCTAGCTTAGCAAATACAAGACGAACTTTATGCTCAGCAATTCTCAATTTATTTACTTTCGTTTGGCTAACCTATCTTCTCTGTTGCAAAGCAAATGTGGCACAACGTAACCCTTTTAGCCTCGCCAACTTTAATTAGCAAACTGTGCACACATTTAGCCTGTACAGCGCTTATGAACTTGTGTTCAACTGTGTGGGCGCCCATTCATTGAAAGCGCCACTTTTGCCTGCCGCTATTTCCCATTTTCTTGCTCTATCACTCAAGACCCTGCACACTAAACATGCATACAATGTCCATTTGATTGCGGAAAAACTGTAGATTTGAAGGATAAAATATTTACCGGCGTGTTCGATAAGATGATTCAGATTATAGATGGATAATGTTTCATTTACAAAAGCAATATCCCCGTCACTCAGGGAAGCCAACGATGAGCCGCCGTTTGGGGTCCTTCGTCAGCCAAACAGCGTCATGTGAGGTGGCCCACACACTGCCTGACAGAAACCTGAGACAGGCGGTAGTAGCGCCGAATCTCCAGCAGATGTCGCCAAAGACCTTAAGACCAATACAGAGAAACACGAGGAGCGCATGGAGGGTATGTGGCTCCATGTTTCTGATTACATTTCCTGTATGTATATTGTTTTTTATAAAGGAAATATACTGAGCCACTCAAACATCCTATGGTGTTTGCAATTATTTCACATTAATAAATCATATCCACGTTTTTTCTTTAAAACGAACCTGCTGAGTAGTAATGATAGTCTATTGAATAGCCTACACACAGTATGCTGTCTTCATCTATACAAACTCATGTTGTGCAGCCAAACAAATGTAAAATCTGTCTCACTAGTAGTTATGTCAACAAATATGTCAAACTTTGATCATCCCAAAAATCAATACAGTATTTCAGTCAGTGTGAGCGTCACTGAAGCTTCAGTTAAATGTTGGGCCAAGCAACAGCATTGCTGTATTGTTGTTTTTAAGTATGTTGGAATGACTACTTGAAGCTGAAATGCATCAGTCAGTAGCCGGGTATGTTGATTTACACCAGAGCGGGAGTGTTTTTCCAGCAGGATCATCGGGTGTCCCAAGGGTGGTTAGGTAGTCATGATGGTGCAAAATCACAGCTGGCGTGATGTCCTGAAATAAGACCAGTCACTGTGCATTCACTCTCTCTCGGTCTCTCGCTCCCTCACACACACACACACACACACACACACACACACGCATGCACGCACACACACGCATGCACGCACACACACGCACACACACACACACACATACACTGTCACTACTAAATGCCTAATCCTAACCCTAAACCAAACCATAACCAAGTCTTAACACTCAAACAACCTTTTATAGAAGTGTGGACCCAAATGTCCTAACTTCCCAAGAATGTCCAGTAATACCTTTTTTGGTCCTCACTTTGTATCATGTATAAGGACACACATACATGTTGATTCAAAAAAACACTGACAAAAAACTGACAAAAAACCCAGCGGCGCACAGAAGCGAAAAGTGCAACGGGAGAAAGAAAAAAGGGACAGAGAACTATTAGCGAAGATTCCCAAATTAACGGGATATTTTAAGGCTGCTGGTTGTCGGGGTCAAGAAGATGCGGAGGTGGAGGACGTTGACCGCGACCACCGCGGCTTGTCATCTTCTCAAGCTAGTGAGGAGGGTGAGACAGCAGGCACATCCACTACAGAGCCAGCGGACACATCGGCTCTGACCTCCAGTGTCCTGGGAGTTAGCCACAATATGCTAGCCTCCGCTAATCCCTCTGTGAGTGCATCACCTGTTGCTGGGGGTCCACATAAAAAATAGCCTAGAGGCCCATGACTACCTTAATCCTCCTCTGTACATAGCCTAGACTTACATCCATCTCTTGGAGTCTTACCCTAGCCATAACCACTTCTTGCCTAACCCTAACTCTTACCCTATAGAGTTCTGCAGGAATGAGTCCTAAAACCCTGATATAAGTGAGCATCTTTGCACTTCGAGTCCCCTCGTCTGGAAGTATTTGGGTTTTTTGAATGGGTTTTTGGTTAAATGCCTGAAATAAGGTCTGTGATTAACACAAGTCTGAGATATTTTCACTTTTTGTTCCATGACATACAATCTGACAGTTTGAATAATACACCATTTAGCTGACAAGTGAGATTACCGTAAGGATACAGAGGTTTTCAGGGACATTAAAGGTCATCACAATGAATGTGGAGACTCATCTACTCACTAGTCCATCTTTACAGGTGGACTTTAGCTGCAGTCTATTCTTACTCTAACTTTGCAGCTTGTAGATTAATATGAAATTGTGTATAGTATAGTGTAAAAAGACACTTAGTGGTGGTGACGTTGAAGTCAAGCGACCACAGTGTAGTTTGTTTATAGCCGTTAACTATAATTTCAATGTAAGCATTTTACTTCTGCCGATTGCATTTATGCATCAAAAATCATAAAAGTGGTGTTAATTTGTGAATATTAACTTATCTGTGTATGGTAATAGAGAAAAGCATAGACATTTTTCACTCATCACTTTCTTCAGTATGGTTTGCGAAAGGAAATGTCACTGAAAGGTTGTTTTTTTTAACCTTGTCAGCTTTACTCATAATAAAGCAACCTACAATATGTGTAAAAACTACAAATTCCTAAATGCTTTGCACAACATGGCCCAAAGATTCAGTGAGGATAAAGGGAGTTCAAGTGAGTTCATACGCTCATGATTGCTGTTGGTCACGCAGTAGTGCTTAGTCTTTCAGCCAAGTCTGTGCAGCCCATAATGAGTAGATCTGCTAAAAGGATAGGTTAGCAAAAAACATAACTGTGAATTATTTATAGTCATTCAAATTGTCAGAGGTGAGTTGTGGACTTTAACGACAACAGACCCAGAACTCTGTCATTGTAGTGGTTTGGCTCCTCTGAATAGCTTCTTTGAGGGAGTCACACAATTGTTGCTGTAAAGCTGCAGAGTTCACTACCTGTGAGTTTGCTTTCAAAGTAAAATCAGCAAAGACATGAAAAACAAATGCGCCGCATGTCAACAATACAGTGTATGCACTAAATGTAAAAAGCACACCATCTCTCTACTTATGTGTCATTTCAGAGTTGTATCACCTGGCTCCTTGTTCCCTCCTCTTTTTCATAGAAGTGAATTTATTTACATGTCGCTGGACTCAGTGATGGAACATTTAATGCATATGCTTTTGCTTTGATATCAGAAGGTCCATAAATGTTTTTTGTGATTTTTCAAGTTATAAATTGGATTTTAATCCTTATCTTTATGTATTAGATGATTTACTTAGCCTACTTCAGCAGACAGGAGAGTTTCAGATGTGATCCAGTCCATCATTCTGGTGGGGAGGCAGGTTTTGTTAAGGGGCAGGAAGATTCACAGAGATCCATCTTTTCCTGAATGAACATTTCAGCCATCATATTCACGATGAGACTTTTGAAGTACATTAGCACTATGAAATACAACAAAAATGAAAAGTACAGGACTTTGTATAGACTTTATTGATGGTAAATAATAAAAAAAAGCACTATATACTACTAAAACAGGAAAATATGGCAGGATCTTAAATATTTGTGCATGTACCTGCATGTATATGCATGCATGAATGTTTCTATCTACTATGTGTGTATGCATGTTACAGGTAGGTATGGTTTATGCACATGTGCATGCATATCAATAAACGTATACACACACATATGCATGCACATACAAGCAGTATGTCTTTAATTTATTAGTCTCTATAGTGTCCTCTGATTTGTGTATTAGTGAATTTTGTAAATGTATAGAATGTAAATCATAAAAAATCAAGGCAAAACAAAAATTAGAAACAGAAAACATGCCCATAAAGTCTTTAATTCCCCTGAGCGACATAATGTTGTAGGTATAAAACACACACAGTAGTTTAATTGTGAAAAGGTCTGACAGGAAGTTGTAGATCGACGCTAGTTAGCGTGACAGCAGCGACCACCGGGGTCTACGAGGACCGTCCCTCCCAGGAAGACACCATCCGACGCCGCCTCCTGCTCCTCCTGCTCCTCCTGCTCCTCCTGCTCCTCCTGCCTGGTGGTTGAGGGCCGTCCCGGACAGCACAGTCCCCGGGCTGCCCCTCGTACTGGACACTGGCTCGCCTCTCCTTCTCATTCAGCGAGCGGGTTAGCAGGTTTTTAGCCTCCTCATCATCTGGTACCCGTCGGCTTTGCAATAGCTAGGCTGAAACCGCTAATGCCGTTTTTTTGTTATCAGAGGTCCATTTACATTCCTGTGCTCGTCTGGCTTCGCACGCAGGCAGAGTGAGCGGAGAAACAAGCTCAGACAACGTGACTGAGTGCCGTGAGCGAGATCCGCTGGATGTCTGCAAGCAGCAGCAGCAGCAGCAGCAGCAGCAGCGAGCAGGCTGAAGAGGACCGGCTGTGGAGAGCAACACTGATTTGGGATTTCACCCAGAGATACAACTGAACAGCAAGGTGAGCATGTGGCCATTTCATTTCTATGCAGCTCGGATACACAGTGCTGGTGATGATGATGAAGAGGCAGGCATCCTCCTCCTCCTCCAGCGTCTGCTGCTGGTGTCGGAGGCCACGGGCTCTGCTCATCCCCCTCTTGCCCTGCTGGGGATGCTTTGTTGTCGTTGACCTGCCTGCCAGTGTCTGCCTCTAGTGTCACCATGGCCATCAGTATGGGCGCTCAGGCAAACTGCGAGCCTGGTTTGACTCTTGTATTTAATCGTGCAGGGTTTTATTATATATATTTATAAATAAAAAGTTAGAGTAAAGTGTCCGACATCAGATCCTATTCAGTGAGCACTCTGGGAAAGTGAACCATCTGTGTATTTTATAACCAAACTCTTTCTAAAGTGCTTTCCTAGAAATGCAGTCGCTGTGCAAAAAAACATGCCAGCAGGCAACCCTTAAAAATGTAGTCTCCTTTATCGTTCTGACATTTTGCTCCCAGATGACATTAAATACTGTGACTTAGCTGGAGCTTGACATTTAAATGCATCCTTCCCTAGCTTCCTTCTCTTTCTCCCTATCTCCCTCCAGTCACCTCTCCACCCATCTCCTCCCTCCCCACATCACCTACACCTACTCCTCCTTTATCTCCTCCTCCTTTTTCCTTTATACACTTGACACCCATTTGCCCTTCTCCCCACTTCTCCCTCCCCCTCAAGTCCTCTCCACCCCCCATTCATCTGTCTGTCGCTCTCTTTTTCCCCTCCATCGATTTGCCTGGAGGTGTTGCTAAGAGACAACAGCAGTCGGAGTGCCGTGAAGGATAGAGAAGATGTAAGGGCAGCTTGGCCTGCTCAGGGAAAAGAGGTGAAAAGATTTTGAGGGAGGCTTCTCTTCTCTTCTCTTCGATTACATATTTCCATCTTATTTGGGAGACAAATCAGAATTGTGAGAATATGCAAAAACATGACTTGGTATGCAGCCAGGGTGTTGCCAACAAGTTGGACATGTTTCCAGAATCACATGTCGTGCCTGTGCCCGGGCCTGTATGTCAAACAATGCTGGTTGGTTGTGCAGTGTGAAGTTGGACAAATACCCAACATGGCAAACAAACAAAAAAAACCCAGTGGCAACAAAGACAGTTTGAATGTTTTACACTTTTAGTATATAAATTGAGGAAAAAGAAAAACCATAACCAAGATGACGTCTTCGAATGTGTTATTTTGTCTAACCAACTGTACAAAATCTTTACAATTTACAATGATATAGAACAGAGAAAAGCCAGAAACCGCAAGTTTCACCAATTTCTCTTGAAAATGCTGTTTAATGTTTAATTTAATTTAATTTAGATGTTTTTGTCATTTTGTTTTTCGTTAATAGTTTCAGTCCTGTTGTTAAATGCTCTGCTCCGGTGTTGAGCACTAATGTAGAGGAGGTGCGTGCCAATCCGAACTGTCTGGAGTCATCTTGTGAGGAAGTCCAATATCCGGTTGCAGAGAGTGGAAGTCAAGCCCAGAGTGATATGTTTTCCAATCAGCTCTGTGGGTGAGATTGTATTGAATGCTGGGCTGAAAGCAACAAACAGCATCCTGAGGTAGCTGCTCTTATTCTCTAGGTGTGAGGAGACTGAGTGGAGGGCAGTGGATATGGCGTCCTCTGAGGATCTGTTGGTCCTGAAGGCATACTGGTGCTCAGAAATCAGACATGTTGTTTTCCTCTACCTTTATCTAAGATCTGAAGTCTTCTTTACTGTTTTTTGTGAAACTTTGAACTCCCCACTTGATTTTATGCAGGTGTATTTGTGTACTCAAATAAAGCACTGTCCAAAACCAGTGACAGTAGGCAGGGCAGTGAAATAGGTGCTGGGATGAGAATACAAAAAAGTACAGTGGAATCTGAGCTCCCTTAAAGAAACTGTAAACCCAGCTTTAAATCTTAAGCACTTCTCTACAGTATTATCAATTAATGACTCAGTAACCAAAAATCTAAGTTAAAAAACATCAAAAACTGTCAGGTCTTACATTTTTAAATGAAGCCCTGTCGATTTCAAACCAGTAGAAATACAGAAACCTCTCAAGTGAAAACTCTAAATAAATGTTCATGTAGGATGTGATCGCTCATGAAGCTGATTGAGAAAGCAAGTGTTCAGCGCCTGTAAGGGAAACATTTCTGTTGTATTGTTGTATTCTTGATAACTATGCTGACTGATCTAAAAGTAAATGTCAGTGTATTAGCTAAGACCTCTCATCTATTTTCTCATCTCATGTCATCGTATTTTAAAAGGAGCATAACAAACCTTCGCCCTCTGAAGAAACCCAGAGGCTTAAATGTGTCAGGTCAGTCTCACAATAGCTTAGCAATCCATGGTCAGAGGTGTCATAACCTTCAACCTGGCCTCCTGGGGCTATATTACAAGAAGGATTTGTGGTTAGCCCCAGAGCAGGTTATGTTCAAGATAACAGATCAACACATGTAAAAGCACCGCCTTCTGACCAATCAGTTCTCTGGAAAATGGCATTATCATTCACAGAAGATCCAGAAGATGTGTTTAACTTCCAGTAGAAACAGGAACACCTCCCCTTTTATGTGAAGGTGTTCGTGGCTCAGTGTGGAACACCTGGGTTGACTTATCGAGTTGATAACCACCTTCGTATAACTGCTTAGTGTGATCGTGACTCTTAGGGTTAGTTAAGCCGGATAACAGAAACATACCTTGGGTATGTTGAACTCTGGCCTCTGTTTTAATCATCGCCAGCAGACCATCATCCAGGATTGCCAAATCACCGACAACCCTCAATACCTCAGCACTCCAGTGTCATGCTCAGTGGCAGAGAAGCTCCTGTAGGACCCTGCTGATCCCATCCACTGTTTCTATAAACGGCCTCCACCAGGCTGCAGGCTTCAAGTCCCACAGGCTAAAAAAAAACTGCTTGCATCTCGCACACCTTTTTTCATAGCTTCACCTTTGGGACCCAGTTTTAAAAGACATTGTTTCTGATTAGGTCCTGTGGTAATGAGTGCAGGGGTAACCACACACCACGTGTGTCCAATGCATTGAGCACAATGCTCAAATTTCCATTCTGGATTTTTCCTGGCTTTGAAAGAGGCTTTGATGCTGCAGCAACAAAGCATGCCTGGCTTTGTAATCATGGCCAATATAACACCTAAACCCCGTCTATTCTAATTTTATGCTTGTATAGACACTGTGTTTTGGCATAGACTAACACAACAGTGTCCTAGTGAAGGCAGTCCATGGCTTCTAGATCCATTTAATGTCACATTTATATTACCAATAGGACCAGAACAGACCCATCAATTTGTTAGATTTAATTGCTTAAATCTACTCTCTAAAATTTTATTTTGGCATGAAACCTAAAATCTGGCCGTTTGGTCCTCATCCTTTGGCAATGTGTGACGTGATACTATTAACAGTAAAGCTTAAATGCTAAACCTGTGAGTCACACCATTGACAACTATTTAGAAGTGCCTTGTAGCTATGTGACCAATAAAAAACTGTGTTCAACTCACTTTCCTCCCAATCCTACACTAATTTATGATGCTACTGCCGTTTAGATATACACAAACTTACAGAAATATATAAATCAGCAAAAATATTTGAACTCAGACATACAAAACTAGATGTAAGCAAAGTAGCTAAGTAGGGTCTTTTATAATTCTTTATGTTTATTATTTTATACTTGGTATAAGATTTTTCACACACACATAGGCACAAATGCATCAAGAGTTTGTATAAATAATGTATGTTTGAAGTTTGTGTTTGATCAGAAAAATACAGATTAAAGAAACTCCTAATGAGTTGAGATTAAGATAGTTGTCTACTGCGGTCTCGTAAATACCCCAAAAGTTGCAGTATTTTCTCTGTAGTTCAATACATGAAATAAAATATACATGCTTTGAAGTGACTGATGAATCCCATCACTGGATTTATCCTCAGATCAGGTCACATGTCATGCAGTTAAAAAAAAAAAAATCTGTGTCTATGTAGATAGAACAGCCACTGCTACAATGCTTTTAGTGTACAGCATATCTTACGTGTGCAAACAGGTGAGGACAGAAGGCAGGCAGGTTAAGAAACAAAAGGCGAGCTTTCTTAACAAAGCTGGAGCCCAAAAATCAAAACGCAGGCGATAAAAAGCAGGCGACAAAAAGGCAGGCAAAAGAGAGTCCGAGAAAAAAACTAAGAATACAAAACAAAGCAGAAAGTGACGGGGAACAATAGCGAGGACAAAGGACACGCGGGGAGCAAACGCAGATGAACAGACACCAAGGAAAACGGATAACTGACAAAGAGTGAGGGCGAAACACAAGCTTAAATACACAAGGACTTGTTAACTAACAAAACATCAGGCGTGCACAGAAAACAGGTGTGAAGAAGACAAAGATGGGAAGCGTAAAGCAAGTATCACACATGAGGAGAGAACTTTCGAAATAAACAGGAAATAACTGAACTAAAAACCCCAAACCATGACAGAATCAATGGCAATAAAATTCATTTTAAAGGCCCTGCACATAAATGTGTCTCATCATAAAACCCACAAAAGAGACAATGACCTTGGAGGTCTGAGAAAGTGCCATTTAATGAAATCTGTATGAGGCAAAACCCACTTCATGTGCCTCAGACATGTTATGTGTTTTGGATGTTTTTACCACAACCTGCTAAATAATTCTGGTCAAAACTTGCTTGTAGAGGTCAACCACATGACACAAAAACCTGTTCCATCAGAGTAAATCCTTCTACAGCGCTGCACATCAACTTTGAACCACAATGTCTGTTTATCTACTCTCAACTTGAAATTAGAATGCGTGCATGTTAAACCTCTTTCACACTGGACAACAAACCCACTCACACCCACTGACATCTGGCTGTTGTCTTCAGTGGTAAAAAGTCCAATCAGCATTCATTCCCGGATCAAATGAATCTGGAGTAGTCACAGGCTCTGATCAGCAGTGATGGAAACAAACCTGAGTGGACGTGCACATTCTCACCCCCTATCTGGAGCGATGGTGTGATGTGCATTGAAGTAATGGATGTTGGCCCATGAACGTTTTTCCATCCGTCTCCGTTGAAGCAGCGCTCCAACGCTGTTCAGTGGGCAGTCAGGTTTAGAGAGAGTCTAAAAACACCACTTCGTTTATCAACATGCAGCTCGAACTTCACTATAGCATGGAGTATAAAATACTCAAAGTTCATTGCCTAGCCACATGGAAATGGTATTTTAAAATTCATTAAAGTGCATAATTTGGCGTTTTCAAACTTCTATGAAGTTTCTATGAAGCTGAGATGGATTATTCTGTCAGCGCTCAGAGGCTGCTGGTGCGAGGCTGTTAGCCTCCTGTAATAGCCAAGCAAAGTAAGATATAGTTATGAAGTCACTCACAGTTAACTTCAGCAGCACTTCAAACAATGTGCAGTGTGCATATATTAAGCCAGTACAGTGGGTTAAATATAGAAAAATCCCAGCAGGGCTTTGAATCCGGGGCGCTTTGTGTTTCATAATTACAGTAAGCTTTTGGTGGGTGTTTTCCACAACAGCACGCACACACAGCTGTTGCATATGTTTTAAGAAGGTAAACTATAGGCCTACATATTTTCTAAATATATTCCAATATGTTCGAAATTAGTTATTTCCCCCCATTTTTCCACGATCATATTTCTTGAGAAATGGGAAAGGATTTTAATTTTCCCGGGAATTCCGTTCCCCAGGATTAGATCCTAATCCAAACTGTACAGAAGTCAGCTGCCAGGCTTTTAGCCAGAACCAGGAGAGGTCATCTCATCACTTCTGTTTTAGCCTCTTTACACTGGCTCCCAGTAAGTTTAAAAATAGATTTTAAGATTTTACGGATTACTTTTAAGGCTCTTCATGGCCTCTCTCCCTGCTTTGACCTCTTAGCACTGAACGTACATTGAGATCCTTGGGCAGATGTCTTCTGTTTGTTTTAGAGACCAGATGAAAACTAAAGGTGACAGAGTGTTTGCAGTCAGGGCCCCGAGGCTTTGGAACGATCTGCCCGAGGACATCAGTGACCTCCTTTAAAGACGTAACATGCAGGGATTTTCTAAAAAAATGTCAAGGCTCATAAGAAAGTAATCCCTCTCAATGATCACTTCTCACCCACTCAAAGTGTGTGGCGGTGTCTGCAGAGACCCTGCTCTATGCCTGTATTTTCTTAGCTGTGTAGTATTTTGCTGTGTTTATGACGTTTCTGGGTGGGATGCACATGCCCAGCCACTAACAGCACAAGGATGGGACTATAAAAACCTCTGCCTGTGTGAGCTGCAGGTTGGGGTTGCGCTACACACACACACACAGAGCAGAGAGGTAAACATTTGACAGAAGTGCACGCTTTGGTTGAGTGCATACCTCCACCAAGGCCCAACAGTCCTCCTGAATTCAATCAAACCATATCCAATATCAAACTCTGTAGCCCTGTATCACTCTAAATTTAAACCACTCATTGCTGCTCAGCCACTTAAACACACTGCATTTTTCAATAAGAGCCATGAATTATTTCCTGAGAAATTAATAAAACACCCTATCTCGCAATGTTAGAGAAAGCGAAAGAAAATTCCTGGCTCCATCCCTTTATCCGGGTTGCAGTAGTCAGTACAATACTTAACAATCTAAAAAATCATTTGTTTTACTTCCGAACACAGATGCTGGTAGATTCACACATATACAGTTTTATCAGTGTTAGCCCCAGCTTTGATTTGAGCTCCGAGTTTAGGTGCTGCTGCTCAGTGGTGAATTGTTGTAACATTAGTGCAATTGCTTACTGATGCAGATTGAATACTCGCAAGACATTATAAGGCTGTTAGAGAATAGAAACTGGCTTCTGTAATTTCCTACCTTTCCTCCGGTTGGTGTGTGTATCCTCACCAACAAGGCATTCTAAAATAACAATCAGTTCAGGCCAGTTCTACTTAAAGCAGTGAGATACGTGTCATTAATATGGGTGTTACAGAACACAGAAGTCATGGTTCAGTTAATACCCCCATTTAGGATTCAGGGTTTGGTGCAGGTTTGGTACAGCAGGGGAAATTAACACGAATGCATCTTGTCATATGGGTGAAAATGTGAATGTGGGTGAGCATGTTTAATGTGTTGTACCCTAACGCAGACATAACGTCTTATCATCTTATGCCGTAACGTCTTATCTACGACTGACTGGGAACTGACTTGTTCTCAGACAACTGATTTAAAGGACACAAGCGGGCCTTCCAGCTCTGGTGTTTCATTTGTGTTTGCCATTGTGTGACTGACTCGCACACAATCAGCTTGTTTTGCTAACCTGAGCACATGTTGCTAACAGCATATGGCTTAAAGTTTCTTCTGGGAACTTGGGCTTATGAACTTTGGCTCTGCATTACATGCATTAGTCTACGTACTGTGGAGGCTGGTACTTGACGCCCGTACAGTGACAGTTGCACAAATACACAAATCGTTAAAGCCCTAGTGAATTAGATTCTCCCCAAAATCTTTGACTGCAATGAAACTGGTGTGGTTGGTCTTCATGGTTACAATCATGGTTGGGAGTTTAAAAATCATAAACCCATTTTGAACTTCCAAACTACTCCATGAAAGCTTTCTCAGGGCACTGTACGTGTGCAAATTTGGCTGTGACAGCAAACTGAGCGTTTAATGAGCTGATGAAACTGTATAATGTGCATCCAGTTTAAACACTGCCTTGAGGTAAATGGCCTTCAGTGAAGTTGAGTTTATGGGCCTTCATGAAAGACAGACAAGGCAACATTTCACATTGTGATGGGCACCACGTGAAACCCCTTCAGGGTGGGAAAGCACACGCAGGAGCACGGAGAGAAATAACTAGGACTTTATATAATGCAGAGTACATGGTGGACATAAAACCTAGTCTTCCCCACATATCCACACACAAGCAGGCACAAGGACAAACTCGCACATAATCCTATCATTTTAAACGACTTACAGTAACTGTATTTTTTCTCTCTCTCTCACACAGACATACGCGCACACACTCTATCCTATCACTGTAAACTACTTAACTTTCTCACACACATTAAACTCCTTTATTTACACTGGTGTTTGAACCAATGCTAAAAACCACTTAGTGTAAAACCAAAGAAAGCTTTGACAGTACTTTGCAGCGTACTGTACTGTTGTTTATTTAAATTACTGGAAATCAATTCAGTTGCTGTCGATGGTTATCTGGTATTGTTGTTTATCTCTAATGATTTCTCCAATAATAATCACTGAGCTACACGAACCATCAGATTAGATAACAGAGGCAATGTCGGTCCATTTATCTCCACATTGTCTGTCTACTCACTGATCAATGGTTTCTGTTGCCGCTGATAAAAGCCCACACAATCACCAATAGGTGACAGGGGAATTTTGTACCACTTTGTGCTCATGGAGCAGAGAGAGGAAAACACCATTTAACACAAATCAATGTCAAAAATGTAACTGGTTAAATGTTTTGCAGTAATTGTAACAAGCTCATACTGTTCTAGGTGCCTTTTCAACCGAGCTCATTAATCCAGCAAGTAAATCAATGACCTTTCCAGACAACAGTGTCTGTCTACATTTCTAGACTTGTTGCCTTAAAGAGGTCATATTATGCAAATTTTCAGGTTCATACTTTTATTTGGGGGGTCCTAGTGGAATAGGTTTACATTCTTTAATTTTCAAAAATCACATTATTTTTCTCATATGGTGCGTTACTTCAGCATCCCTTTTCACACTGTCTTGAGCGCTCTGTTTTAGCTACGGAGTGAAACACCTCGCCTCTGTTCAATCTTTGATGAGAGTTGCACATGCACATTACTTAACGGGTTGGATGTAGCCAATCAGAGGCAGAGTAGGGCGGGTCATGCTGAGCAACAAACATAAGTTACGGAAGTAAAGGCTCGACTCCAAACCAGTCGTCAAAAAAACCCAAAAAGTATAATATGTCCTCTTTAAGGGATTAGACTCTTACCTAAAGTTGCAAAGGGTCAGTAAATTTCCATACAATTTCTAGAAATTTTCCAAGGGAAGTTCAGGAATTTGGGTAATTTGGGTAATTTTTCTCAATTTCAATATAAAAGACAATAATATATATAATAATATAAAAAGAAAAGAAAATACACATACAAAAGCAATACTAGAATACGTTTTGGTCATAGGCAAGTCCATTTAATAGAAGTGTAACTATGCACTGCATTCAGCAGCATACTCTTCTATCACATGAACAGATAATTTGCTGGCTTCCCATTAAATAGGAATTCAGTAAAATTAAAACCCTCTGCAAGCACAGTGCATTCTACCATCGCATATGCAGCCCACACTACTGCCAACACTGCTGCACTATCTGAGTCAAAGGACGGCATGCTTTATATATATAAGGAGGCCTGAGAGGAAATGTAATTTCTGCAGAGAAGTATTCTTTTGTGGATAGGAAGTGTTTGTGGGGGATTGTTCAATGAAAGTTAACTTCAAGTTAAAAGTCAACTAATTTCACAAAGTTCAACCCAAATAAATGTACTGAGTACTCATGTAGTAATGCATTAATGACTACTGAGTAGTCAAGGTTTGGAACAAGAACATGTTGTCAGGCATCGCGTCTGGTGTAATCCTGTTGCAAGATGGTAATTCCTGTTATTTCTAGTTTATTCACAATAATTCCCAAGTTCACACTTGAAAAGGGGAAAACAGCTATCTCTTTCATAAGGTTAAAAAAATCGGTCTATCAGGATCTCTAAAACTCATTAATTTACATTTGTTTTACCCTGATCTTTTAACTTTTGCTACAGCCTGCCTTATCTTTTTGGTGTCCCTTGTTTCATCTGGACTTTGAGGTGGTTCATAACACTGTCCCCCCTTGCTTTCAGTGTTTATGCGCGCTAACTTTCCGGCTGGCTGTAGCTCACATTTACCAACCATACTTTAAACATACTGTTCTTAACCAAAACCACAAGGTTTCTTGAACATGAAGCAAGTGCTCTGCCCATACCCAGAAAATAAAATATCAATCATGCTTTAGTTAGTTATTTAGTTTAGAAACCGATATTGTGGGGGAAATTCTGGGGCAGATTGTGTGTTAAATATAAATGTTTTGTTGTCTTATTATGGCCTGGTCACACCATAAATTGGGACAGCAAAATTAATCTGCTCCTATCTGCCGAACATTTGGTTCTAAAGTGATTTTTGCAGGGCTAGTTGGTGAACTACAGCACCTGCGAGTTAAGTGCTGACATGATTATGAACTGGGAACATGTTTGTGCAAGTCAGGACACTGTCTAGACGGCTTGCTATTGTTCAATGGAGCAAATTCATGGCTCAAAGTTGCATTTGCATGCAAATCTTCAGATTGCAGCAGTTCCATTGAAATTGATTGAATTTCCCTGTTTTAAATGCTGGTGTGAACAGGTCTATAGTGCTGTAGTTTTCCAAATGGATGCTTCTGTGGAGTAATTTGTAATAGAACTGTACTGAACAGTTTTCTTCACTCTGCTCTCGTCTGCTCTCTCTCTGTGCCTCTTAAAAGCCGACTTAAGTGGTTACCCTCCGGTGTATTTCATGAAGGTGTCAAAGCAAGTGGACCCAAAACACCAGTAAATACCATTAAAATTCAGTTTACAGCTGCCCCCCAAAGACCAAACAACAGTGACACATCAGCAAAACACAGTGAGCATTCCAGCGTTTCCAGCTTGATGAAATCGATGCCCAAACACCAGATTAGATTTCTGGGCAGTCACATGCTTTGCATTGGAGAGGTACTTTGAACACAGCTGAATAATATAATTATAGATCACCGTTCTGCTCACACAGCCAATCCTGGGGCTGGAGCCATTGATGTTCATCATATCATTAGAAATCTGCAGTGTCGGGACTTAGAAGCCCTTTCCAATCTGTCTAATTAACTCAGCAGGAAACGCTTCAACTAGGTTAATCTGATACCTAGGGAGTTGAGTTTTAATAGAGCCACAGCTAACTGGGTTAGCCTGTTTTTCTCCTCACCGCTTTTCTCCTTTCCTCTGTATCTTTCCTCTCTGAATTTTTTTTTTGATGATACATTCCGCTTCACTTTTGGTTCAGAGAGATTTCAAACTGGGTTAACACACGGGTCATCCTATTGATACAGTCTTAAAAAGGTTGCTTTCTCTCTGTCTCCGTCTGCACCTCTCCACATGCATTATTCGCAATGGCAAATAGCTCAATTACACAGGATCCTCACAAACAACATTCACTGAATAAACAAGTAGACACACAGCATTGAGGTGTCAGACTGATGTTCCCTTTACTGACAGGAAAGCTTTGGTGACAGACATGGCGAGTATTAGATGCACAGTTTGGTAACAGTTGGGTTTGCTTTCAGTAGAGAACAGGGCGTTCATAGATGGAAATAAACAAACAAAACAAAACAACAATGTTGATAACCAGGTGTGGTCTACCAGGTGCATATTGATCCATGTGAGCAGAAACATCTGGATGGATGGATCCAAAATGTACAGAATGTCCTCAGGAACCCATTTTTTATTGTATCTTACCCTTGTTCCAGGAAAATATCTATGCACACCACTCGATCTACATGATGTGTGCTTCAGTCTGATCGGGATGTGTGAGGAATGGAATAACTATTTTAGCAGCCAGAGTCTCAGTGATAGGGGACGGTAGCTAGATGGTCCAGTAGGGTCTTTACTGGGTTTTAAAAACTAGGGTGATGATTGCTGTGTTCATGGTAGAGAGGCCATCGTTGGGCTTCAATTAACAATCATTTCCATTATTGACTAATATGCAGATTATTTTAATCATTTGGGCATTTCATCTATAGAATGTAAAATGTGAAATTGCTTCTTTTGTTGAAGCAACTAAGACTCTTCATTTGTCCTCATTAATGTCAAAGAAAAGCGGCAAATTCTTATATTTAAGAAGCTGGAACCAGCAAATCTGTGGTGTTCTAGCTTGAAAAATGACTGAAGCAATTAATTGATTATCAAAATAGTTGGGGGTTTATTCTTTTTCGATCAACTAATCGATTAATTTGTTGCAGTTTTACAGTCAAGTTTAGCACCACTGCAATCTACCACCTCAGTGACAGATGTATAGTTAAATGAACATCTCTCTGACAGTGTCAGTCTTCACAAAGGGGGAATTCATGGCTGAGCTGTTGTATGAGATTGCATTAAATCCTATAAAGTGGACACTAAGAATAATGTCATGGGTTTTAGTTTATTTTTAAAATGATTGACTATTCAATGCTGCCAAAAATTCATAATGTCATCTGTCATGGCAGATGACAATGTGATATGTCATGTTTTTTTATGCTCTCTCTCTCTGATCTTATCTGTGTTTTGTTATACCCGGTGGTGCGGCATTGTGGGAAGGCGAAAATGCCACTTGTCAGCATGATTAGGACTGCCTGCAGGTCGCTGTTGGAGTCACTGGTGGTGACAGTCTCAGATTCCCCAAAGAAGCCCCTGAGCAAGAATAACTACCAATTGTGTACCAAGCTGTTGCAAAGAAGCTCGCTTCACTGCGTAATACGGTGCAATATGTCAATGTGGTTGTGTAAGAAAGTGATTCTGCCGTTAGTTTGGGAGATGAAGTGTGGCAGGGCGCAGTCAGTCTGTCCAATGTGAGAGGCTGTGTCAGGTAAAATGTGACTGCATCTTTGTGAGAATGCTGCTTTAGTGTTGCTTTTGTAGGCCTATATGTATGTATGAATGAGTGAATGAATGAATGCATGAATGAATGAATGAACTATGTCTTTAAGCTCAGGTCACACCTCCCTTTTGTTCCAGATTGTTGGCAGGAAGGTAGAAAGAGCTATCCATCACATCAGCTTACTGAGGGCTTTGTTCTGTCAGGATTATCGGACCTTTTCTACGTGCCCCCGTCCTCACCTGTGTACACACATGCACAGACAGTCATTATAACTCTTTCACCACACTGATGATCTAATTTAAAGCTTTAAAAACACTGGAGCTCCAGGTAGCGAGCAGCTGTTGCTATTTTGGTAGCAGCTCTGCAGTCACAATCATTACTGGTACTGTGAACTCAATGATCAGAGTCTTATGACAGGATCACTCTGGTGGAACACATTGTAAATAGATATGCTCATGTCACCGATCTTCATGCCCTTCTCTACAGTATTTTTCAGTTTATTCGACTCTTACAGAAAAAGCTGCGGGGTCTGTTCCTCAGGTTTAGAAAAAGTGAGTTCCTTTTCTTTTCGTCTGTCTCTCTCATGTATGGCAACACAGACGGGAGCGCTTCCCAGGGCTGCTGTCTGTCAAGTGTTCACTTCATCTCTTCTGACTCCCAGAAACCTTCTCATCTCTTTGTCTCTTCTCACGCTCTCGTCTCTCTACGGAGCAGGGAAGAGCACCCATGGGAGACGGAGTGGGGAAGAGCAAAGGGATCCCTCCTGCTCTCTTTTCAAGAAACATGTAGGGCCAAGGCCTAGTTAATCGAATTCCCCCGAAAACCAGAGAGACTTTGCTCGCTCTGAACCACAACCTGACTTGAATTTAAGATGCACTCATTAGTTGACTGCATGCATGACATGAAAGCTGGACTGATTTCAACCATGTTTTGTGTGAGTGGAGACGGGTTGGATTAAACAAACACCCTCTATCAGATGTTGGGTTAGTCTCTCTCGTTGCCTGTCATTTTGACCGACAGGGTCATAAAAATTTCATCATAATCTATTTGTCCCTGTCTGTTTTACTTTCATTTTTAATGATAATGAGACATAGCCTAATTAATTGAATTTAGTTCTCAAAAAACAAGTCGATCACAATCGCAATTAATATACAAATTTACAGATTATACATTTATAAGGGCATGGAGCGAAAAGATGAACAGAGACCCCGACCATTCAATCACTATTCATGTTAACACCACAAGAAGCAGATGAATAATTCGTTTTCCGCAGTGACAGTAGAGGGCATTAAAACACAACTACTCATGCCTATTTTAATTTAGTTCTGAAAGCTGAATCTGGGCTCTCCGGACTGGAATTGCCAGTGTTACTCCACCCAGTCGGGGAACATTTCTGCCAAGTGATCAGAAGTTGGGAGGAAGTCCTGCAGCACCTTTTGCCTCTGCACCGGCGGGGGCTGCACCCATCTGTAACCCAAAGTGGTCATGCATATGAGATCAAAGACAAGATGAGACAATAGCCAATTAATATGCACACTTGCCACCAACTGGACAGAGGGGTCTATGCATGTGGTCCACATATGGTTGACAGTGTTGCGTATGAATTACTAACGTTGCCCTCAGTATTCTAATCCGAACAGCCTTCAGATTTTTCAGTCAGTGACAATGGAAATATTCAGATAACCAGTGGTACCAGACCTCATAACACTCTGTAGCAGGTTTAAACTTGTAACTAAGTTAGAGTAGAGGTCAAAACTACGACAGTAAATCTTTGGCTTACATATTGTTATGGCATAATGTCTGCATTATGACGGAAAAAATTAAATATAGGGCAAATTAAATCTTCCATTTATTGCTCTGTAGTAGCCAGTGCTGTTTGCAATGTGGCTGATTTTAATCAGGGCATGTTGCTTTTATATATCAAACCCCTGTTGTGCACTAAATCTGAGTTCCTTTCTCCATTCCTAATGTTTCATCTAACGCAATTGTGACTAGAAACGTTATGCCTGGTGGGACAGTATTGTTTTCTTCTTTGATTAAGCTTTTCCAAAATAATGTAAGACATCATTTATTATAAACTGTCCTCTGTTGACACTGGCCTCTGAAAACCATCCCACTGTTCAGTCTGTGAAACCGCACCACAAAATGTTCTTAAGTTAGGTTTAAACCTCTTCTCTCACTAGCTGACACTGCGTCTGGCTCACTATTACAGCTGTTAATCTAAATCTGCCTTTGTCTTTCTGCCGTCCAGTTTTCTGTCAACCGGTGCTGCCTTTATGTTGTGTCTCGCTAATGAGATGCTACTTGAGTATCTTAGTCTTTTTATACGATGAAAGGATGTCGGACTGGATATGCTCCATTTCATTGTTTTTTGGACAAGATTAACCATGTTGTCTACTTAACAGACACATTTATGCACACAGTTTTGCTTATGTAGGTGGTGTCATTGTGATAAATGTGACACAAACAACAGCTGCGCCGATGACTCAAGTTTATCTCGTCGTCGTAGCGGAGTGACAAGAATTACTGAGGCTTCACAATATAATGACAAACAGATTTTATCATATACTACATGGAGGTATGAGAACAAAGCAATGTAGTTACAGTAACAGTTGGGTGAACATACAGCAACTGTCCATACTAAGAAGGGTTAAAGGGCCATTCCAACCCTGATACCCCTTATGATTTGCTTTTGCCATTTTGGGTTTAAAATCTACAACATTCTAACTGAACACCTACTGTGGACATGGAGTTTGAAATTCCAGTGAATATACCAGACAGGAACAAAACAGAAATGTGCAGTGTCATGGGTGAGATTGTAGTGAATACTGAGAAGAAGTCAACAAACAGCATTCTGATGTAGTTGTTGTTATTCTCAAGGTGTGTGAAGACTGAGTGGAGGGCAGTGGATATGGCATCCTCTGTGGATCTGTTGTGGTGAGGGCCCAGGCTGACAGGGATGTTGTCTTTGATGTGCTGATGAACAAGTTTCTCAAAGCACTTCATCAGGATGGGGAGTGAGTGCCACAGGGCAGTAGTCATTAAGACAAGACACTGAAGACTTTTTAGGTACAGGGATGATGGTGGCTGTCTTGAAGCAGGAAGGCATCACTCTTTGTTGAAAGAGTGATGCCTAACTCCATGTGTTTCATTAAATGTTTCATATTTGTTGTTGGTTTGTGTGTGTTATACATCTACCATACACAGTCATATGGTTGAATGGAGGAAAGATGTGAAAACTGTACCATCTGTGTACGTGGCAGATAAGCAATGGGCCAACGTGTAATGGTATCATTGTTTTATAGAGCACAGGCTGGGGTAACTTCTGCTTTCACCACCACATATCACCCAGAGAGCCCAGGGGTTTATGAAGGCAGGCTTACCCACTGAGTTTGCATCAGGGCTGAATTCCAAAGCAGCGTCATCCCTGCTTGCCTGTGCTTGGATGGATAGTCTCTGCAGCAGCAGCAGCTGGCACTGGGCCTCAGGACGAAGGACTCTCATCCTTGTCTTCCCTTCTGTATTCCTCTCGCCTCTCTCAGGACTGAAAACTAATGGAAAGAAAAGGAAGGGAGGGGAGTGAAGGAAAAGCCCAGAGACACTTGCAGGGCTGGCAGGGAGACAAGAAGGAAGAGAGACAAGTGGTTGGTTCATGCTTTCTGTGTGGCTAAAAATGAAGGGGCACAGTACAAATGCAGACATGCCATCCATGTACATTGGCAGTCTTGTTTCTTGCACAACCTAGGACTGAAAACATGAAAACTTGGATAAAAAGCCCTGCTGTAAGTAACTACAGTCCTACACATCTCCCAGCAAATAAAAAAATCTTTCAGAAATTGACCATTCACTCAGCCCCAGCCACCGTCAATTGTAGATGAAAGACCTGTCAAGCTTTCTGTTCTCACACACGCAATTTTTTGTTGTCGAAAAAAAGCAGACTGCTCATTTTTAGCCAGCAACTGTTGTTTTTGCTGTCTGAAAGTGCAGGATTGGATCTGCTGTGGTTAATTGATTAATTAAGCTGACGTTAGCCCTGTCGGGTGGTTTAAAATGTTGTCTCAGAGGGACTTTGTAATGTGTACACCTGACTCATTTTAAAACAGTAACTATGTAAGAAGGGTCTTAAATATGCACTTAATACCTTATTTAAAGTCGCGTGTCCCAGGCAAAAAGTCAGCCTTTACAAGAAAAACAAAGGTCAGACTGTTGTTTCATTCTAACTGAACCCTCATATACTGGTATCTCAAATATGTTTTCCCTTTTAGTGTTATGAAAGAAAGGACATTCAGGATGAGTACTAACAAATGTCTTCTCGCATGCATAATACTTTATCCTACTTTACTTAACCTCCTGTAGCCCCACAAATTAAGTCTTTTTCCAGACCTGCCATCATGGCTGCTAAGCTATGATTAGACAATATCTGTTATGGGGAGGGATAAACCGAACAGTCATGTAGGGAGAGATCATTTAATGCGAGTCTGTGGACCCTAACCTTGTATTAACCAACATGAAACCATCATTAGCTGCCAGTTAAAATGCTAGCAGACTTGCTCATTAGCCGTAATGGTAGCTTGTTGAATAAAGTTGAATAAAAGAGGAATGCACATGGAGCCAGAGTTTCCAACACTTTTCCTATTCTCAAGAACTAAACGTGTCAATTGCTTAAATTCCACATGAAAGGGAATGCAGCATATATTGTTAAATAGATGCATATGACAGTAGATGCAATCTAAAATGGCAACAAAGACATTTTTCATTTCAGCTTGACTTCAACAGTTAAATACTGGGATTTCACGCCGACTGGGAAATACAGTTTCTGCCAGCGTAACAGATCTGGTCATTTACTGCATAAACGTTATGAACAGGTAGTTTAAAACAGGTAGAAATGGTCGATGTTTTTGTAAATGAAATGTAGATCCACAGCACTCACCTGAATGCAAATTGCAGGGAAAATCACAGCATGGAGCAAAGATTAAAAAGGGAGCGTGGAGGGAGTGTGAGACAAATGTGTGTGTGACAGCAGGGGTTTGAATGATAAGAGGCTGGAAGAAAAATTGAGGGAGAGGGAGAAATTGTTGAGGTATTGAAGTGTACTTGAGACTTAAATGGAAGGCAGGAAGGCAGATATTTTAAAAAAATCAGAATTGTTTTATTGGCACGTATGTCACAACAATATTTGCCAAAGCATCATGAAATAAAATTATATAATATAATCAATATAATTAAATGTGTCCAATGTAATAATAAATAAAAACTCATAACACAGTATTGTCACACCCACAGTCAGTGTCCTGGATTATAGTAGATACAACTGTAAGGGCTTGCACAACATACTGCCAGTAAACATGCTAGCAGACTAGCTCTCTAGGTGGCTGTAACCTTTTCTGTGATTTTTCAAGGTTCAGATAGTGGGCTTCACAATCTCACATGGAACACAGCAAGCGTATGTGCTGTTTCCATTTTCAAAAACTGTTTTCCCTCTGCATTTTCAGCTATTTCTGTTGGACATTAAGGATGTTAGGCACTAAATGTCTCATTTGCTGAAAAGTCATCATACCTCCAACTGGGATTTCACGCTGACAGTGAAATAAAGTTTCTGCCAATATAAAAGAACGAGTTTTTGATTGCACAAAAGCTGTGAACAGGTAGTTTGAAATATGAAAATGATTCTTGTAAGGTGCATATAGGTCACACAGAAATCACCTGCCTGTAAATGCAGATTACAGAGAAAATTACAGCATGTAGCAAAGATTTCCAAGGAAGCACGGAGGAGGGTGAGAAAAATCTGCGTGTGACAGCAGGGGTTTGAATGATAAGAGGCTGGAAGAAAAAGTGAAATGGTGGGAATAATAAAGACTTAAATATAAGGCTGCCTGGCAGATATTAAGAATTGAGTGTCACAACAACAGTATTGCCAAAGCTTTGAGAATCAGTGCAAAAGAATAATTACATTTGATCAATTCAAACAAGTGAAGAGTAGCACAGTATCGTTAAAACCAGCTCTGTGTGTGAGCGTGTGTGTGTGTGTGTGTTAGTTAGTATTATACTGTTGTGAGCGTTTGTGTGTGATTTTGCAAGTTATCAATTAAAGAAGATATGTTCGCATGTCCAACTGACTCAGATGCAGGTGCGTTGGTAAGTGTCATTTCAGTCTTGAAAAAAGAAGATCGCGCACGGTGCTGTTGCTCAGCATCACAATTTATTCATTTTGCTGACGTTTCAGTCCCGTTTTTGTCCCTCTGGACCTTCCTCAGGAGTGCTTGAAACACTCTGTCAAATGAATAAATTGAAGTGCTGAGCCAGAGCGATTTGCAAGATGTTCTTTTCCAAACCATCAAATTATTGTAAATCAATATACTTGAGTAAACAATCAAACAAACAACAAATTGTTTTCATATTAGTTTCCACTGGTTGTTGGGGGTCGTGAGTTTTGCTGCAATCATTTCACATTTGGGGATTTCTGCCAGTAAAAAATGACAAGAGAGCGTGACAGCGTGTGAGAGAAAGTGCTGGCATTAGACTTGTATGTGACAGTAGGGTGTGAATGTGAGCAGTGTTAAAAATAAATAAATCATTTGGATATACGGAAATGTGACAGACGTGAATGTGATGTCGAGAGGCAATAGGTGCTAGCATGGATCCATGCTCAAACTAAGAGGTTTGGAAGGGAAAAATGAAAAGAAGGATGGGACTCACTCTCTGTTAACGGTCCGTACAGAAGCATACTTTAAAACAATAACCCATTTTAAAATAATGCGATGCATGGCTGAGTTTTATCTCCATACAACGCTTATGAAAATCCCATTTTTGGAAGGATTTATATAGAAAGCCCTTCCAAGAGGGGCATCTTTAATATGAATGGGAAGAAAAGGAAGAGGGAGTAAATATCATGTAGGAAGATGAAAGTGAAAAAAAGAGGTGATTGTTTTTTGGTGGTAGGTAACTTCACGGCTACCTTTATTCAGCTGTCAGGGAAGACATATTGTAAGTGCTCTTTAAGTGCACACTTTTCCGCCAGTGATGGGACAAATGCGAAGCTATCTAATTCAAATACAGGATGTAATGACTCATAAATCCAAAATAAGAAAGTTGAGTGAACAACCGAAGAGAGAAAGCCAAGTCCTTTTACTTTAAAGTAATGACTCGGTAGTCAAGTATATATCAGTGCTATCAGATTAAGACAGTGGAGAGGCATTGAGAGGGAGGAGGGGAGGATGAAAATGAATCAGTTGATAAATACAAAGGGGAGGACCGGGATGAGAAAGAGGAGGAGGAGAGGCAGCCTGACAAATTACAGTTGCATGGAAACTTTTAGAATAGAAAGAAGGATGATTATTTTTTTATAATTGATTATTGGTGATGAGAGAAGGCAGGCTGTGGAATACGGAGGGCGGGGGAGGATGTGAGAGTGGAGCAGTAAAACAGTGAGGCAAGAACTTATAACAATGTACATCTAATTAAGCACATCCACACAGTCAATCACATATTTTTTGTTTAACTTAATCTGTTTTTAAGGGCTTGGTACATCACTATTGTTTCACAAATTAATTAAAATGTATAACCGTTACCTCATCAGAAGTGACAGGATTTCCATTCATTTGGCCTCAGCTGAACTCGGCCACATTTCTCTGCTTCTCTTCTCCTCTTTGTTTCAGTTCTGCCTCACACTCCCACTATTCAGGGGCTGGGTTTGTTTCACAATGAGAGCACAGAGGCTTTCATTACACAGTTGGCTTGTGAACTCTGCTTAACACCAAAAGTTGAGGTAAGGTTGCAGAGCAGAATGCTGCTGGACAGCAGCCTTTTAACCATTGTGTGCAAACATGCTGCAAGACACAGGGATATTTTTATTCATCCTTGACTGCAGTCAAGGCATCACTGCATGTTTATAAACAACAAAATCTCTACAGATGGAAGCCTCACATTTTAGCAGCATTGCATAGCAGCAGCTTTTTCTTATCTGTCCATGAGAACGACACCATCCACAATCAATTAACTTGGTGATAATCAGTCTTTGCTCTTGGCTGCCAAGTGATCCCTGGGTCCTGGAAAACTACTATACAAACCAGGTGGTGAGCCATGGTTAAGCCTGTTTTTAAACAAATAATGTGTTGAGTGTTGAATTTAAAAAGTCTATTGCATCTGACTGACTGGCCATACTGGTTATGTTTGTAATATGCCACTCTTGTAGTTCCAGGCTGCTGCTTTGTTCGCTCACACAGAATTTGTAATGTATTCCCATTGTCAGCCAGTGCCCCTACTGTCACTTTTAAAAGAAGCTACGTCTCATCCCTACTTTGTATAAAAAGGAATTTAACTTTGTGCAAACTTTTATGCCCAGCATCCTCAGTCTACCTTCATTTTCATGTGGCGTTAGCATAAATGCAAAAGAAGCTCATCATGATTGCATTAAGGCTGAGTCCACTCTGCAGCGTCCTGGGTCCCACCAGTCTCCTTACCTGCCTTTCCTGTCCCTCATTAGCCATCACTATCTCAATAAATGCCCCGAAACAATCTTTAAAAAGTATGTCGTTAATACATAAAACAGTCAGAACAGAAAGAGAGGGATGATGGAAGAAAGGTGTTAAGACCCACTCATTATTATTTTAATAATAGTGTAACTGTGTAATATTGCCAGCAAAAGTGAGAGTCCATTAGCGGCTGTTACGGTTCTCATTAGACTAATTTATTCGTTGTGTTTCTTCACCTGTTGTGAGGCGAACCGAATTAGTCATGATGCAACCATGTATAATACAACAAATCAACACAACAAGTCATTTCAAGGCAATACTTCACTTTCTAAAGCGTGGAATTTAACCATATTACAGAACTCTAATGAGCAGAGAATCTTCTCTTCGACAATCAACTGAGATAAAAGCTGCAAAAGGCATGCAACTGCTGTGGGACGCAGTGTCACATACGTATACCGCACAGATCTGGAACCGCCATAGCTGTAAATCTGACTTGTTTCATAGATTGGTTTCACAGGATACTTCTGTAAAATCAAATCACCACCACCACCACTGCTTAGGGCCGGTGGACTGATATTTGAGATGGTCAGGTTCAGCTGAAACAATGTGGATTCAGCAGGGCCTCATCACTGCTGTGGTGTGATAGAGTTAGCCAATGAAATTCCAGCGTTGCAGCACATGTGGTGGAGCAAAACATTCCCATTTTGCAGATGAACATTTGTACCTGCAAATACTAGACAGAACATCTTGTTTGGTGCTATCTCAGGTTGTGTTCCCACTGTTCTCACATGAAGGTGTAAATTATGTTTGGGGAATTGGAAACATCTCATAGTCAGCATGAGGTTTGTTGTGGCCAAAAATGAAAGCTTAGTGAGTTAATGGCTTCTTTTTTTCAGCCAGTTTTAATTTGAATGCACGTGTGACTGTATGAATTGGCTTCAGGCAGGCAGCCACAGGCTAGTCTCAGTTCAACATATTTCCTGGCTGATAACATTGTTGTAAGCCAGACGTTTGCTTGTTCGTATTAATTGATTTTCGGAGCATTTCCTAATCAACCCTTTTCCCAGCAGACATTTTGACTTGTCAAAGCAGGTGGAATTTCTAACATTAACGATGGCTGCATTCCATATAGATGTGCTAGTTTCAGAGCTCTGGTATCGTGCATGCTCACTCACTGACATGGCTTACTTAGGCACTTAATAGAATGGAACCGTCCCTAACGTTATCGGTCACACCTGTGCTTTTGCTGCTATGACAAGTCAAAATGCCTGCTGGGAAAAGGGTCTATTGCTTTAAGAGATAAGATAAGATGTACATTAATATCCGAGAGGGGAAATTTGTTCACGACTCCGTTCTGCACTTGCACAGAGCATAAAAACCAACTGTACATACTCAGATTGCAAGGGAAGAGATCAACATCTCAACAACACACACTGATTTGAGTGTCAACATTGATACATGTACACTGTTTAGAGCCCTCCAACAGCAGAAGGAAAATGGCTTGTCCTTGGCATGTATGCTACTCCATGCTAACACTTTAGTCTTGAGTTAGTCTTGTTAGGGACAAAAACAGAGCTAGAAGAAGAGACTATACTGATTTTATATGAATATGTCAAATGACTGGATGCTTGGGTGTGTGAATTGGCAACTGCTTGCTGGTATATTCGCCACAGAATCTTGATGAGATGAGATTTATAAGATCATTCACTCCTCACCTTATTATAGACAAGTGATTACACTAAATGACACTTCAGTGAGCCGTAAACAGAGATCTAGGACTCTTATTTGTCATCATCATTTTGCATCATCACAGACAGGTGGAGAGTCACTGCTGTCTGCCTGGAGCCCCAGGGAGTTGCAAAGTGCTGTGGGGACTGTTTTTTTTTATTTCATTTTATTAATATTGTACTGTTTTGTCCCTAAAGTATAGTGTATAACCTTTTAACAAACCCAGCGCCAAGGGCAATAGTCCCATGGAGTTGAAAGTGGGTATTCTGCAGCTCCCTTCTACTTCTCCAGCTGTGAGAGAACATGCTGTTGATTGTGCGACACAGTGCCAGGGCACGGCCCATGCGCACTTCCGTCTTGTCAATAGTGTTGGACACAGTGAGGTTCAGGTTGTGCCCAAAGCAGCTTAATCACGGCCAGCACATAGGTAATGAATAGCCACTTTTATGTGGCACCCACTGTTGGTCATGAAACAGGACAATTTACCCTCTTTCTAATTTCCATTCATGCAAAGCTTCCTGCAAGGCATCAGCCAAGTGGCAGCAGTGGTGTGGTCTTCCGGCAAAAAGCTTGTTTGCAGGCATTTGGATACCAGGGTCCATTTTGTGTCAATGAAATGTGAAGTCAGTGACATGTACGGTGCCTTTTTGTGCCTAACCACATGTCTGCTGTAAGGGAAAAGTGTTGTGCAGGTGAGATGACCCACTGCAGCTCATTCCTCAACTCTCCTTTCTCTCGTTACGAGCAGCTACTGTCTGCTGCGATATTATAAATTCACGTTTCGTAATTGATGAATGTGGGCACTGCTGCGAGTCCAGCAGGACAAAATCCACCCTGTTCTTATCAGTGAACTGTTCAGCACCACTGTTAAAATACTTGAAATATGGCTGTAAATCTCTCAAGTTCACTCGTATAATAAAGAAAAGTAGGGTAAATAGAGCCGCTGTTGTCGCTTGAGTTTTGTCATATTAAAGCTGCTCTGAGCAGTTCATGGCTTGGTCCAGGAAACGGTCCCTTGCCAGTAGAAAAAAACGTATTTGTGACCTCTGACCTCCTAGCAGCTCAGTAGAGGAGGAGTGTTCATCACTCTCAGTCTCTTCAATAGTTAGATCACACATATGTTCACACCTGTCTCACTCTTATATGACACACAAACTCAGTCGCACAACGTTAGAGACACACAAACAGCCACTCATTATTCATTTGAATTCCTTAGGCAGAAAGATGTCTGATGTGTTTAATTGGCCACTAGGGAGCTATTGGCCAGAGCGCTCTCTGTTTTTCTCTCTCTTTCCATCTTTTCCATCTCTCTCTATCTTTGTTTCATACTCTTCTCCCTCACACGCAGCATTCAGTCTGCCCCCTTCCCTCTCTTTGACTGCTGATTGAACCCCAATCTCGCTGAAAACAAAGACTCTTAATTCAGACTCAGCACTGACAATACTCTTCTCGACAGAATACAATGAATTTCAATCACTTGATTTAAATGCTTGACATCAAAAATTAATTTCCTGAGGGTATTTCTCTTTGACTTCCCAATTTAAATATGTCACTTGACACAAAATATTGGAACTGTTCCAATATTATAATCTGCAAAGTAATTTTGCAGTCGCAGCCTGACATCCACTGACACATGAACACATTAGACTGCTGTTGCTTCAAGATGTTTTCATGTCCGATGAGGTAAATTGAAAATCTCTCTCCAATATCCAAGCAGACCCTTTGAGAGAGAGGTCAGGGTTGCTCTTGGGGATTTTTAAAGGCTTGCTCAATGATGCCTGGGCACTGTACACACACAAAACTAAAACCATTTGCCTGCTTGTGAGGGTCACTGTTTGTGGTGCTCAGGATGGTTCCAGAAACCTCATGGACAATAATAAGGAAATAATGCCTCTCTGCCAAGTAATTACTAACAGTAATTACTTGATGTCAGCAAAGGGCAGCGCTATTCTAGCTGACTTTAATCTTGGTGAACAAAATTTTACCTAATGAACCGCACAGTGTGTTCCCTTGACACCCCCCCCCACCACCACCACCACCACCACCAAGAAAATGTCATTGACAGTGTTGTGGCTGTGTGTCCTTGCCACTTTTTAATTTCTCGTGGTGGGAACAAGCTGCTCCTGCGAACCTCTTACGTTGTTCCTCAATATGCAAATTCCCATCTGGTGTGATTATCTCTGCGAGTCTTTGTCAGCCTCTGAGACCTCTGGGAAAACTGTCATCCATGTTTTCATCTCCAGTGCCAAAAAGTTTCAGACAACTTTTGTTAACCTCTGTAGACTTGAATTAAGCAACTCTAGTGAACTGTGTAATACATTCTGATTGTAAAGTATCCATAAAAAGTTTCCAAAGAGTCAGAATGTGTCAGGATGAATTTTAGGGAATGTGCTTAAATTGATGCAAATAACATCAAGAATATTTATCTAAACTGTTGAATTAAGTATAATGACGGTTATTATAGTTGACTAAAACTAAACTAAAGCTAGATGCTTCTTAAAAGATAGGATTTATTCAGGGACTGTTGTTTTACACTGCATTAGTTTTAGCTTTGTTTATTTAATAAACTGGCAACTGTGTATGTGACAGAAATAGTGTGACATTTATCTGAGTGTTAGGCATCCAGTCTTACAGAGGCACTGTGTTGATTTCTTTCAGATCAGGAGACTTAAATCTGAGTGACCTTTTTAGGACCCTGGCTAATTATAGCCATGCTGACAGCTCCAATCTAAGAAATAGCACTCAGCAATTGCAGAGCTTCAAATTATTCAAAATCATGCTGCCGGGATCTTGGTAACGACAAAAATAAGAAACTACATACACCCATCACCCATCCTATCTGACTTAAAGGGGCTTGTGTAAAATAGAGTTTATTTAAAGAGGTCATATTATGCTAATTTTCACTTTCATACTTTTATTTGGGGGTCCTAGTAGAACAGGTTTACATACCTAAATTTTCAAAAAACACATTATTTTTCCTTATATGGTGCATTACTGCAGCACCCCTTTTCACACTGTGTCTTGAACACTGTTTTAGCTACAGAGTGAGAAATCTTGCATTTGTTCAATCTTTGATGCGAGTTGCACATGCGCATTACTCAACAGGATGTAGCCAATCAGAGGTATAGTAGGGCGGGTCATGCCGAGCAAAGGTAGTGTGATCAAAGAACGTTATAATTGATCCAAGATAACGCCGCTACAGCTGGTAAGCATGACTGCGGTACAGCCGTATATATTTTATTATATATACAGTATATATATATATAAAAATATATATTTATATAACGCCTGTTTCATAGTGACAAACATAAGTTACAGAAGTAAAGGCTTGACTCCAAACCAGGTGTTTCAGGTAGTGCAGGAGCAGTGTTATCTGTGGGAGAGAGTAACTCACTTTGGCGTGGACTTTGGGCTTTTCCACTTTGCAGACCTTTAACGTGCACAATAATGCTACATTACACAATAAAGCAGAGGCAAAAAGCATAATATGACCTTTTTATTTAAAAGCTCTTTAAATTATCTATAAATATGTTAATGGAATAGTTCATTTAAAGATTTCTGACTGTGATTTGTACGTTTAGGTCTCCCACTGATTATACCTTACTTTGAATGTAAAACCTAAACAACATTGAAAATGACACTACCTGGGGATCATAGAGAGGCTGCAGTTTACACTTAAATCATGAAGTTAAAGAACCTTTTGTACCTCCCTTCTTATCTCACTTGAATTGCTGTAGGTATTTATATATTTCCTTCTTTTTTTGTTTTGTACAATTGTATATGTATTTATCTGGAGTTGAGGAATAATAACATCTTAAATGAACTCATGATTAGGGTTTGGTTTTGAGAGCTAGTTCGTTTTTGTACATCCTCATACCCAGTCGACTGAATATTTCGAGTGCCAGTCACTCCCAAAACATCATAAATCACAGTTCCCACCAACAACATGACCTTTGCAGTGTACCAGTGACATTGGACATTGAACCTTCATTACAGCTTGCAGTTTGGTTAGCTTTAGGCACTAAAATTAGACGTTACTAATGTAACTTAATGAACCTACATAATTGTAGTTATGTTATGTAACTTGGTGGTGTAACTTTACTTTTGGTTACACACTTGGCAAGAACAGCAATCTCCTGGCTAAAAGTCGTGTGCTTGTTTGATCCGACCATCCATCCCAAACCTCCTCCTTATGTGGTCTTGCAGCCTATACCACTGCACCTGACTTCTTCCTTTGCTGCTCTGATAATTGCTCCAGCCACTGGAGTTTTTCAGGCTTTCAGGCTGTTTTTGTTTTTTGTTTTTTTTTACCACGAGTATTCTAAAATAAACACAAATAAAAAGTAGTTCTAATATTTTCTGAAAGGTCTTAGGAGCCTTTTTTCACTTTTTGAAATGAAAGCTACGTTATTACTGCTTTGAGAGCAATAAAAGGAATACACAGCTTACCTTTGGCTTAATTAGGCAATTGTGCCTAAGTAGAAAGAGCTGAAACGATTGGTTGATAGTTTGAGTCATTTTCTGGACACAAATGATCATAGGAAGTCTATCATAGGAAGATTTGCTGCTCTTTTGGTTTTATAATATTGTAAACTGAAGATCTTTGGGTTTTGGAGTTGTGGTTAGAAAAATTATGATAATTCAAGACAGAATTATTTTAATACACCAAAACATCATCTTAAAATTAATTTGTAGATTAATCAAAAATGAAAATAACTGGATGTTATTGGTGGATTTCCACTTTTCTCTTAAATTCATAACATGCTATTAACCAACCTCACTTAATTGATATTTGTGTCATATCTAGCTGTTCCATACAGGCTCTCCTTTTATCAGAAAGCAGCTAAATTACATGCCAAAAATCCAAGAGCTGCATTTTGGATCTTAAGAAATAGGGAATAATTGCAATCCACTCTGCAATCAAATGAAATGACTGCATTTTCGAGATCAGTGCTTATCACACTTAGTCTGTCAGTCCTCCATTTTGAAGCCCCACAAAATTAATGCCCTCAACCAGTAAATGAATGTGCAATTAAAATTAAAAGTAAGCTTAACTGTCAAACACGGCCAGTGATTTTAGACTCAAAGACAAATCTCTCGCACTTTATTAATAAGAAACACCAGACCAAGACGGATGTTGTAATATTTGGGATGTGACTGACATGTTTGCTAAATCGGCAGCATCACCAGTTTTTCTTTTCCTCGCTGTTTATAACCTGTCCATCTCGCACAGGCCCTTCTGTCTGAACAATGAAAATCTTTCAAACCTGAATCTTAATTGCCTTGGAAACATCAGATTGTTGCTTAATGAACCAATCCTTTCAACTCTCTACATCCTACATCATAAATATTGTTGTAAAAAAATGAATCTATAGTCAAATACAGCATGTATGTTTTCCTTTAATCTAAAACACTATTTTACCAGATAGAGGGCTAGAGATATGTTTCCTTGCAGCAGGTTGGATCACTCAGTCCCATGATCAAAGTCTGAGTTGATACACTGAAGTCTGCAGCCTGGCTTGGACACATTATGGTGAAGCCAAAAGAAAAAAATGGCTCTTAAATGCAAATATTTCATCCACAAAACAGATCATTAGGACGTACAGTATGCAGAGATTCATGAGTAGGAGGAAGATGAATACTGAAACTGTATAATGCCATTTTTAACAGCAATTTTGTGCAATCACACAGGCTGTATTACAATTAACTGAACGCAGGAATGAAAGAATAATCTCTTTCCATAGGATACCGACAGTGGGTTTCCATGACTACAGCCAAGGTGCAGAGACTTTCTACTCGCAGTTTATAAAAATGGAGACACTTGAATTCAATGATAAATAACACACATTCTCTTCTTTTCAAATTTGCTGCTCTTTGACTGTGTCTGGGATTATTTTCTGAGCATGCTATATTTAATTTCATGTTTGCATTTTCTCTCTTCTCTCTGTGTCACTATATGCTGGTCATGACTTTCTCTCAGTGTTTCTAGGTAGTGAGTAGAATGAATCAAAGCCAGGGGTGTTTGTCTCAGATACATCAAAACATAGACATCAAAACTGAGCTGCTGATGAGGGTGCTTCTTTTAGTGGTTTTCTTTAAGATGAATCCAGAGAGGTCTTCTGGTCAAGACTCAAATGTAGTCATGTTTTCAGACAGGGGACATTACCAATTTCTCAGACAGTATCAAAGACAGAGATTGTGACTGTAAGTAAAGCTCCCACAACATAAAACTTTAAAAGAGTTTAACAAGTGAAGAGTTTGGCAATGTGCAAATGCATTTTATCTGCAAATGACAGGCTGCAAATTAGTCATATCAGACAATATGGTACACTGTGTCACGGAAACATAAAACCGTGTCATTATCAAAATCATGTCCCATGAGAGATCAAGCTAATAGGCCTGCTAACTGGCATTAAGCAAGCAGTTAGCAAGATAGCTACCTCAGTTGTTACCTTGTTGCCTCTTCTTGCCTCTTTAAGGAAACTCTTAGTTGAATTTAATGTCTGGAGAGCAAAATGCCAGTGAGGAAGACAAAATAGAAGCTTACGGAGCTTTCATGTCTAACTAGAGCTAGCATGATCCTTGCTGGCCAGCAAGTTCGCAGTTAGTTTGCCAGCGAAATACCATTCAGTACCATACGAAATACTTTATTAATCCCCCAGGGGGGATACTGAGTTTAACCATACATATATATGTAGGACAATAATAAAAAGACATGCAAGTCATCGACATCATATCATCATCACATCAATTAACAGTGACAGTCAGTCACCAATGTTCATTAAAAAGCTTCACTGCAGCCGGTACAAAAGACTTCCTGGATCTCTCAGAAGAGCATCTCGGGATAACAAGCCTGTCACTAAAAGAGCTCCTCAGCTCACTAACACTGTACAATGGATGATCCTCATTTTGCATGACACTCTTGAGCCTCCTACCCATTCTTTGTTCCAGAACCACATCAAGTGAGTCAGGGGTCACGCCAACAATGGATCCTGCCTTTCTGATCAGTTTATTGATCTTATTCCCTCATCTGAGCTTGAGACACACCCCCAGCAAACAACAGCATAAAACAAGACACTGGCTAAAAATACTCTGATAAAACACATGCAGGAGTGACCTGCTGACATCAGAGGACCTGAGCTTCCTGAGGAAAAATAACAAATAATAATAAAGTACCTGTAGTTCACTAAATATTCCTGGCAGTAGCCCCCACAACCCACAAGTTTTTAGAATCAAATATTTAGCGGAGGCATATGGAAGAATTTTTCTGTACCACTATTTGGTGTGACCAGGCAGGGCTGCACATAAGGGGAAACCTTTCTGGGACCCAGCCCCTAGGGGGGCTCATGGAGGCTGGCAATAATTTTTTTCATCCTAAATATAAATGATTACCAAATTATATTTTGAACCAAAACAATCACCATTACTTATTAAAACAACACAAATAAGCATTTTATTTATTGTTGCTGCTTTCTTTTTTCACTGATCTAAACTAACTACTAGCTAATGTGGGAGTTAATGTCCTTGCAAGGCCAGGACCTGCACATGGGGATGCCAGAAAAGAAAGGAGAAGAAAAAGATGGAGCTGGCAAGAGCTGTAGACCAAAATAGTAATTTTATGACAATCTAGGATGATGTTGATAATAGAGAAGATGCTGTGCAAGTTTTCCAAGTATGAGAGAGAGAGAACACATGCATTTTTTTAATATGTTCAAATATGGTGCAGTGACATTTCCCCAGCAAACATACATAAGACCAAATTTACCAGAGAGAAATATTATCCATAGAAGATCAAGGTCAAGAGTTTGTTTGTGTTTCTGTGCTTTAATTAAGTGTTTAAAGGCAATTATGGCAATATTCTTATTTTTGTTCGCACATTTGAATCTTTGGATTTTTGTTTTGGATTCAGTGTTTCTGTCTTATCATTCAGGCTTAGTTTGTCGAAGCTGCAGGGCGTGCGTGTGCACCATCATTAGAAAAAACAGGAGAAGTGGGTGTTGCATTACAAAAGCGTCGGACAGCAGCAGCCGTGGTATCATCCCTTTACTGTTTCTGATTTTAGCAACAGTAATGATGAGAATACACACAAGTGTGCAGATAAAAAGGAAACACAAAGAGAGAAGGTGGTGGCAGAATGAGACTGTAGACTGCAGGCAGGCTGAAGGAAAGAGGCTTGTGTAACAAAAATATAGATCTAGTTATACAAAGACCATCAATTGAAACCTACATCTATTATTTACGTTGAAGTGAGGGACAGTGGAGTAAGGTGAGACACAGCAGGAGGAGGACGGTCGAGGGGAAGGTCGGAGGTATATCGGGCAACCAAAATCTTGATTGAAATGGGAAGAGAGAGGGTTGATGGAGTGGAACAGGAAAAAATGAAAAATGAGGCAGCAAGGTTAGGAGAAAAAATTGGAGGAATGCAAGAAGAGATAAATGACGGGAAATTATTACAACCTGTTTGAACCTTTTAAAAAAATCAATGAGACCATGTCCTTTTAATAGATGCCTCTAATGCGAAAATGTACGGCAGAGAGGAAACGAGACTGGAGAGAGGTGCGCTGTGCACTTGTAACGTCGGCTTCAGTCATTCATCGTCATAAACACGCTCATGATGAGAGGAGATGTGGATGAATGAGGAGACTAGGAAATAATCAGAAACAAATGGTAACTGTAGGAGATGGAGGGAAAAGGTGGGTGGTGGGGGGGAGTAGATTATGAGACGATGATGAGGAAAAGTAATTGAAAATGGTCGGCACCGTGATAACAGCTGCTAATAGCAGATGTTTCTCCTGGAGAATTTTGCTGACGCCTTATTTTAAACTGTGATAATGAGAGGAAAAGACAGGAGATGGAGAAAAATAAGACGTGAGCCGACTGAGAAGATTTGACTCACATAGGCAGGCTAATGGCAGGCTGGCAACAACGTGCTCGGTGACAGCAACAGTTAAGGCGAGTAATTAAAGTAATGAAATATGGTAATTAAACTTGGAAGGGGAGTAACACAGATACAGTGGTGTTAATATGCATCCAGACATACAGGCTGGCCTTAGCAGCTAATTGCTTTACTGGTCATCAAGCATCTCCAGAGAAATAAGAGCGGGAACCAGTGACGTATGGAGCATTCATGTGGTGTCGGAGCAATCAGAAAAGTGAGTTCTGGATGGGGAAATTGACTTTAACGCCCATGCGAGTCAGAACTCTGGAACTCTTTGGTGCACGACTTGACAATTTTGTCGTGTCATAAACAGAAACATGGCAGACGAGATGAAATGTTTGGTTGCTTGTTTTCATGGCTTAAGTAATAGTACAGACGAAGAGTGACAGGAAACGGGGTGAGAGAGAGGATGTGATGACATGCAGCAAAGGGCCATATGTCGGATTCAAAGAGGGTCGGGCGATTGGACGAATATATCATATATTGGCGATTGGCTCAACCCATCGGCATCATCCTTGCCCCTCTCTATTCAGAAAATGGGACCATCTGAGGAGCTTGTGACTGCACTATTAGTCAAGGTCATGTCAGTGCTTGTCTAAAGGTTAGCAGTCAGTCTTGCGTTAAAACAACGGAGGGGCATTGGTGGGGGTGTGTTGCCTCAGGTACCAACACATTGCACAGCCACTTTACTCAAAAGTTATTACTCAAGATAAGACTTATGGAGTTACCATGGCTATAAGTTATGTCAGGCTTTGACAACATAGGACATGCATTTTTGTAGGAGTCGTAGGGTCTTTGCATGGGATTTGTTAATGTTTCGACATTATGGAAAATACAGTATCTTGCCAGACTCATCGTTGAAAAGGTGAAGGACCTATTCTTCATGATTATGTTGCTAATTTGTGACTGCTACACCCCTCTCTGAAAGGTTTTTGTATCAGAAATTAGGATAATAAACCCTTCTTTTTTTACTTATTCATCATCTTTTAGATGCAGACCTGGGGGGGGGGGCAGGTTTCCAATGTCAATGATAATGAAGCTGGTGCTCACAGTTCTGCAGCAGTGCACAGAAGTGCGGAGTTAAACTGCGGCTACGAGTGCCAGAACCACATACATTTATACACTTTTGGGCATATGGTCTGGGCTGTGGACCAACGAGTGCCTAAAAGCCACTTGCACGCAGATGGACTCGTACTTGAGTTTGTCATTGTTCTGTTATCACGCATTCTTACCTACAGGATAAAGAGAGGAGGTGACTGAGGGTGTCATATACAGGAACACTCAACAGGAGGCAGAGTGAGAGAAAAGACTGACATTTTCCAGCACTTTGTAAGAGCCATTGTTACAGAAAAGCAGCTGGCAGAAGGAAATTGGACGATAATTGCTGGTTGTAAAAATGCGATGGCATCAAACTTCCTGGAATACGGCAGGACAATAGGTATGACTAAATGCAGAGAGCGACGGTAGAGGAACGTGGGGGTAGATGATTGACAGTTTAAAGTGGTGAGCTACTATTAAAGCTGGACTGAAATCAATGCAGAAGAAATGTTACCATTCAGAAGGCACTGCGTCGACAAAAAGCCAAGTTCACGTGCTGAATACTGCTTCCGAGGTATGTACACCTGGACGTGTGATGTCACCGGGCGTGTGTCCACGTGTTGGACTTACATCAATCTGATCTATATTCTCCTTTGGCTCCCATTTCTTCAGTAAAAAGCTGATGCGATGCATCATTTCACAGAAGACTTCAATGACAGCCATGTGGACATTATGGATAACAGCTGTTCCCATTAACAGCTGCCATAGTCAACAATTGTCTACATTTGTCCTTGGCTTTCTCAAAAATGAAAAATGAATTCAATAAAGACTGTTCCCAGTTGCATTGGGAGCGTTTCTTATTAAGACCAAAGGGGCAGAGGCGAGCTTTATACTCAAATTAATTGTATCCCTCGGCATCAATGACATTGAAGGAATACACAATCTGAAAAGTGAGCGTTTTTCCTCCAGTGTAACTGGTAACCCAACCAAGCTTAAGTTCATATTGTTTTCTGCAGCTTGTTAGGACTCAGAAGACAGCTGTAGTGATGTCACAAGCTCTGCCAGCTCTTCTTGCATGTATGTTTGTGTGCGTCTGTCTGACACTGGCTCTCCATTTTATGCCCGGGGGACGACGGTAAAGTTATGAAAAACAACCAGGACAGAAATGGAACGTAAAAAGAAAGAAATAGATCTTTGTTTTCTAGTACTGACCGATGGGTCAAGGTTGGGGGCTTGTGGTTTGTGTTGCCGTAACAACCCTGCATTTTTTACTGGCTGCCATGGCGATGCATCAGAAATAGAGTAGTGGAAAATGATCGTCGTGAGCAAAAAGGAGATGCAGACAGTGTTGCAGACAGTCGTCATAATGTAAATAGATATCACATCTAATCCAAATGAGCAAAATACAGTACACAACTAAGTGTTATTTGATAGAGAGCAACATACAGTACAGGGGGATTTCTACTTACAATGTGACTCAAGTCAATGTTGAGACAAAGTTTTTATTTATTTTATTTTTATTTTCATAATCATTGATTCTGGCGATTAACACTTCATGATAACCATCACTAGTAAATGCTACATTTATAGTTAATTAAACTTTAGTTTATACTTATCGGACTGGTAACAAACAATTACTTTGTACATAACAACTAAGCAACATTTATAAACATCAGTTACACATTTACAATAAACAATTGCTTGTTAAATGGTTATCAAGCAATAGTTTTGTTTTAAGGCACTGACCATCATATACGGATATTTTTTGTAATTAGACCTAGCAGTGCTAACAAAGACCTTACACTGGTGTAAATAAACCACATGTCCATTGCTCTTGTTGTTGTTTCAGACGCATGCTCATTACACAAAACAACGAGTGTGTGCGAATTGACATGATGATGTCATTGTATTTTCCAAAATGCTCAGTTTTGTACACATGGCTACTCAAAAAAACAGAAGGTTGCTCACTCACAAATGAGACGCTGAATTTTTCTGCCATTTTAGATCATAATAGTTGCTAATTATTTTTCTGTTGATTGATCAATCCATTGACCAATATTCTCAGCTCTACCTAAAAGTTTAGACAAAAGAAATTAAGCAGTAAAGATCGTTGCAGCACACGTAAAGGGGCGCTGTGGCACTTCTGTGTTGTGCTGGAGGCCGATCATTAGGTTATGTTAGTGGACTCTAATGTAAGCTACCGTTGCTCTCTGACAGGGGAGTGGAGAGAGGCACTGAGATGAGACAGAAGCAGAAGAATGTGCATAATTTCACATCCATTGGACCGTCGCAGAAAATCTGACCAGGGTCCTTCACACCGCGTCCAGTGTGCGATGATTTAATGAGCCCCTGATACCAAAGACCGCCTGTCAAAGGAGTCTAAAAGTTTGCCCAAAAATCTCCACATTGATTTTTCACATCTTATTCAATCACTGACCTTTTTGTTGGGCTGATGATATTCAGCTAGTTGAGTCACTCACATACGACCATATACTTTTGGGATGAAAACACAGTTTTTCTTCAACTTATACTTGAAGTTGAGTATTTTCTAGACGTGTGAATCATGCCTCAAAACAACATCAAATGTTAATAAGTCAGAAAGAAGAATAACTTTGGCTAAGCTCATATACATCTGTGGTCTTAATAAATACCTAGCTACATTGCAACCTGGCGGCAATTTGATGCATGATCATCTTGTACAGCTGCAGAAAACCCAGCAGCTACCAGATCTAAAAGGAGTTCGTAGTAGAGGTCTGTTCCTCTGCTTCTTTTTCTGCCCCGACTCCTTCAATCTGTAACCTGTCAGTCAGCTTCAACATTTCCAATTCAGCTTGGTGACATTTTGAAATTTATTCAGTAGTTTCTTTGTCCCTGAAAGACAAACTGAGCCCGAGTAAGAATGAAAAGAAGACTGAAACAGGACAAATGCAATTGATGCAGCTGAAAGAAAAATAAAAAAAAAAGGCTGCTGGAGACAAATAAAAGCAGAAAAAAATAAACCGTTTGAGGTGAGCCAGTTTGGACTGAGGGGAGAGGAGAGGAAATTAGATTTAAAAAGTGGGGGAGAGGATCAAAGTGGAAAAGGACATCAGGATTAAAGTTGTCGATATGGTCAATGAGGCTAATGGCAGTAAATTACATTCTGTCTTTTATCTCTTTCTTTTTATGTCTCTACAGGTTTTCCACGGGAACAGGAAGCTGGGCTTCAGGCTGGACATGGCAGTAGAATCCCTGAACAGCACACAAACACACAGACATTTGATCATGAAATAAAAGAGTGGGTGCAGTGGTTTGCGCCTCAGGGGTCCAGGTTGCACAGACTCACACACACACACACACACACACCAAAACTAGTCGTTGTTGCAGCAGAAAGACAAAAGAGTAACTGGGATCAGTTTGTGTGTAGGTGAGGTAAGCAGGTGTTTAGAGGGCATCAGGCAAACATGGGCAGGGCAGACAGCTGGCATAAAGTGGGCACTGCTTCGGTCTTACCCTCGGATTACAGTTTGGCAGATTAGAGCTAAGCAGCAGTCACCTCAAGCTCACCAGCCTCATGAAACGTACGCTGGCGGCCAACAGGGCACACACAAACAAACACACACACAGCAGCAGCACAGCTGTAGAACACAATTAAATTAGTGCAGCTGGCAGACGGTGTGCAACCCTGGCTTAACACTATACACACATTAAATCACAAAGACGTGCACACAAACACAAACTCTCTGGGCTGCAGGACAGCCGCTGCCCCCACCCTTCCTCCCGTCGTTCTCTCGAAGCCAGCTGGAGAGAAGATGAGATTTGGGGCTGATTGGTTTTGTCTTTTTTTTCCATCACACCCTCATCACCCTCACAACCCTCCATCCACCACTTTCACCGTTCCTTGGTGCAGCTTCGGCTCAAGATGAACCATCATCATAAAAATCTCGTCAACGGAAGAACATCGGACAATCCACTTGCAATGCTTTGATTACTTCTCCCAAAGGAGTTTTTGTTTTATCTTTTGGGTCTTTTTAAAAAAAAATTCATCTCTATGGCTGCAGAGTGGAGCAGAGAAAGGACTTCTTAACAAGTTGTTTGACTTTTTTGTGGATTGTTGGAACGATATCAATCTGGCAGAAGCCCTCGACTGCAGAGCTGACATCTAGAAGGTGATAGCTGTGCTCTCATTGGAACAGCTTCCCAAAATCTTCTGCTGCTCTCTTAGTGTGTTTGATTTTTTTCATCTCATTAAGATTTCATCACTCAACGCAAAGAGTTTCAACTTCTTTCTCTCAACTTTTTAAACTTTGTGTCTGCGAGGGACGCCAACAAAAGAGCGCTTTAAACTTGACACAGCTGCTACTCTCTGAGCAGCTCTCATAGCCTCTGTGACACTGGCAGACACGGACAATGGACTGAAAGGGCTGAAAGAGAGAAGGAGAGACCTTGAGAGAGTAGGTGTGATTAACCTCTAGAGAAAAGCAAAAAAACAGAAGAGAGAATACTGAGCTGCAGACAGAGAAACCAAGCCGAGACGGAGAGAAGAGAGGAACAAAACAGGTATTTTTTTGGTGTAGGATTGCTCGAGATGTGATGGAACACCCTTCAGGCCAGACCTCCTCCCTTCCACCGCTCCTCCTCCCTCTCCTCCTCCTCCCTTCCTCCCTCCCTCTCTCTGCTGCTCTCAACTAGTCTGCCAGCTTTCCTTGGCTACGTCGCTTCAGAGCCACGAGAGAGACGGAAAGAGAGAGAAAGCGGAGCGCTGGAGCCGAGCTCAACATTCACACAGATGGCAGAGGAGACGAGAAGGACCTGCTGCATGCATCCACGCAGTGCGCTGGATTCCACTGAGGATGAACGCTGCAATTAATGCAAAAAAAGAGGGAGGGAAAAGAGAAAGGTGGACATAAAGACAGTGGAAGCCAGAGCAGGGGAAGTTAGAAAGTAAAGAGGGAGGGAATGAACAAAGGATAGAAAGGTGGGAAAAACAGAGAATGATCGAGGCTGAAGGAGAGCTCACCTCTCATCGATAGCAAAGGACTTTCGGAGCGGTCAGGCTGCAGCTGTGTGTAATTCAGCCGCAACTCCAGCCTGTGTGTGTCTGTGTGTGTGGAGACATTTCTGTGTGTCAGAGGAACACAAAGCTGTAAAGGAGAGAGAAAGAGAGAATCCAGCGGGAGACGGGGAGAAAGCGTAGGAGCATCGCTGGCGCGCAGCTTGACTGTGAGACAAATTGACTCTGACACATTGACTTCCATCTGTGCGTGTGTGCGTGCGCGTGTTTTTACTAGTCGGATATAGTGGGTGATCTTGTGCTATACCGGGAGTCGTCCCAGTCACATTGACCGGGCCTTGGTGCTTGTTGCGTGGAGGTGACAGCGGCGGGGGAAGAGGTGGTAGAGGTGGGCTGGGGACAGTGGCAGGCCTAGGGGTGGGGGCATGGCCATGGGGGGGCCGCATCCCCTCCTCCACCCTGAACCGGGACAGGAGGTGGGGCTGGGGGTCCTGGGGCGGGGGTCCATTCAGAGGAGCTCCCAGACTCTCCGAGCTCAGGCCCTGGCTGAGCGGAGGGTCGACGGGGGCAGCAGGAGGTGGAGGTAGTGCTGCGGGAGGAGGCGGGGCGGAGAAAGGAGGCAGAGTGAGATGTTCCCGCAGAGTCTGGGTTCTCCTCGGCTCGCTGACTCTCATCTTTCTCACCTCGCTTTTCTTCTCTGTCTCGCTCCGTGGGGGCGTCGGCTTCAACTACTTGGAGCCGCCGGGGTGGGAGGAGTCGAGGCGGGTGAAGCTAGTGCCCAGCTACGTTGGTGCACACAAGTTATCACCACCTGACACCCAGCAGCAAAAGACATGTGCCTGTCCACGCTGTGTCGGAGACCCCGGTGTCTCTGATTGGTTCGATGAGAACTACGACCCGGATATCTCACCTGTGTGGACCAGAGACAACGTGCAGCTGCCTTCTGATGTCTACTACTGGTGGGTGGTAAGTAACCATATTACTTACACTTTCATGAAGCCTGAAAACAGGGGGACCTGCTAGCCATGTTGTTTTTGCCATTAATGCATTATGTCACTCCAAAGTTTACAGAGTTTTAGTGGGTTTACCTCACAATATTAACAACTTTTGCACACTCATGTGACAACTTTGAGACCATGGTTATCAGAACAATGTCTTGGAAGGGTCTTGGATAATTGGACACCACTGCTGAAAAAAACAGCATTTGAAATCTGGAAAGGACCCAGATTTAGCTGGCTACTTAGCGTGGCTGCAGTGTAATCCTTCGGGGCATCTACGACAGACAAAGTTACATTCACTTAAAGTGCTTGTCGTTGCCACTCAGGCTGAATTTGCTATTTTAAGATTCGCAAACATTACAGAGATAGACCTTTTTGTTAAAGAGTAAGATCCTTTTTATAACCAGAAACAAGACTCGTACACGGAGGAGTCGCTGTATTTCCTCTAGCTAAACTCCAAATTCCTCTCTCCAACATTTCCACTGATGTTTTCCTGCAACCACTCACATTTCGCAATTCGCAAAGCTAGCCTTGTCGTTTTTGCACTTTGTACTTTTTTTGTACAAATTAAGCAAATGTACTCTGTACAACATCTTGATTAGCTTAAGTCAGAACCAAATTAGCTGCCTACCCCTACTTTACGCTAGGCTAACTGAGTCCTTTCTCATCCACCATACTCAACATCCAAACATCTTCTCTCATCCGATTAATTTACCAAAGTGGTGTTGCACTCTAAAACTGTGGGGGGCGCCAAATTGCACAAAATGCCATATTCTACATAATGTTGCTTTAAGGTAAGGATGGCATTATCTCAAGCACATGTACAGTCCAGTTCAACCAAACAGTTCATGTCCATGTTTAGTAAAATGTTCCATTAAGTTTGTGACTCAGTGTGTCTTAATATATCTCATATTGTTAAAGTTATAGTTATGCAGTTACACTCATGTATAAAAGTATCTTATTATTATGTTAGTGGGTAAAGATATTTACATTAAGGTCAGTTAAAGGCACTATGTGTAGATCTTTTTATATGATCATAGCATCTTTTAAATAATTTTGATGGCTTACATTTGTGTTTGTAGATAAATAACAGTAACAAGCCCAATGGAAATGGGTCAAGTCCTTGTGTAGCTTTCAGTTGTTTTATCTCAGTGTCCCTGGGGTTTGGACCCTTTGGATAAAGGAGGGGGATCAGAGTCACCATACACATTTTAAATTCTACACGTTAGCTTTAACTTAACATTAAATATTGTTCTTGTTTACATGATTTAATTTCTCATTTAGGAATAAAACTCTTTCACAGGTCATCTAGACATATAGTGAACCTGCAGACTTTTTTCAGTTTTGATATCCCCACCTTCATTACAATTCATTAAAAACACACAAATACTCTATTACTTATAAATCACAGTATTATTAGTGTTCTGCAAAAGTCAAAACAACAGCAAAAACACAGTTTTGCCACAGCAACGTCAAATACTTTCCATTTGTGTGTATGGCACCGAGGGGGACAGTCAGTTGCATGGGAGTTTACTAGGACATCAACATATGGGGAGTAATACAACATAATCACAGATGTGTCCACATCTTCCTCATCCTCCCTTGTCATTGGGCCAACCAATCCCCTCTTACAAGTAGTACATGCTCCTCTTGCATCCCTGCCAGTCACATGTCATGGTTGAACAACATGGATGGTTGCTGAGCTTTTTCTTAAACCACCACTGAGTTTATTAGCCCTATTAAAAGGGCAAAGATGATAGCTAAGGCAAAGAAGGAGAAATCACAAATTGTATTCTGGCAAGAAACACACTTAAAGTCTTCTGAACATGAAAAGTTGAAGAAGATGGGATTCAGAAATACATTTTACTCCTCTTACAAAAGAGGTCGCAAACATGGGGTTGCAACTTTGATTTCAAACTCAGTTAATTTCGAATTCATATCAGAGATTAAGGATAAGGAGGGAAGATTTAAATTGGTCAAGGGTAAATTGGACCACAAAGAGGTGACCTTATTTAATATATATGCCCCTCCTGGGAGCAATAAGGCTTTTTTCGAGAAAATCTTTGATCTAATTACATGTGAAACTTATGGTGTTCTCATCTGTGCAGGGGATTTAAATATGATACTTAATCCCAAATTAGACACAAATAACCAAAAAAGAAAAAAAAAACAATTTAGAAATGTGGGTAAAGAAAAGATTACAGGATGCAGGATTGATAGATATATGGCGAGATTTTCATAAACAAGATAGACAGTACACTTTCTATTCCACACGCCATAATGTACACTCAAGAATTGACTACTTTTTTATGTACAACTCTGAAAAACATAGAGTGAAGGAATGTAAGATGGGCACAAGGGACCTTTCAGACCATTCTAGTTTGTACTTAAAATTACACGTGGATAGCAAACGCAAAAATACGCTATGGAGATTAAACACAAGTTTGTTAAATGACCCAGGATTCAAAACAACTATTAAAAAAGAATTACAAACATACTTGGAGAATAATAATAATGGGCAGGTGAATGCAGTGACATTATGGGACGCTGCAAAAGCTGTCCTCGGAGGTAAAATCATATCAACTACTGCCTTTATAAAGAAGGCAAAAGCCCAAAGACTGATTGACTTGCAAAATAAACTTCTAGAATTAGAGCAGTTGCATAGTAAGCAGAAAACTCCCCTCCTACTGCAACAGATGAGACCAATTAAGCAGGAGATAGACAAAATTCACAGTGAAGAGTTAGAGAAAAAGCTTCGGTTCATGAGGCAAAAATATTATGAGACAGGTTCAAAAGCAACAAAACTGTTAGCTTGGAGACTACACAAACAACAAGATGAAAATACTATTCATGAAATAAGAGATCCCAATTCTAATTAGACAACCTGTACACTGGATGGCATTCAAAAAGCGTTTGAGACATATTATGAGTCCTTGTACACCCAGCCAGATAGAGCAGAGGCACATACTGTAGAACAGGTTTTAAATCAGCTAGATCTTCCTTCTATTGGGAAACTACACAACGATGATCTCACAAAAGAGATAACTATTGAGGAAGTTGATAAAGCAATCTCTGGTCTGAAAGCGGGTAAATCACCAGGTACTGATGGGTTTCCTGGCGAGTGGTACAAGTCAATGAGAGAACAAGTGACTCCCCTACTCTGTGAATGTGAGGATGCCGTCAGGGCTGCCCTGCTAGCCTAGGACTCTTCAATTTGTTTATTGAACCATTAGCCCAACTAATAAGGCAGGAGACAGCCCTTGAGGGTATCACAATAGGAGGTACAGAACATAAAATATGTCTGTATGCAGACGATGTCCTTATAGCTTTGAAAACACCAGCATCAAGTATACCACTACTCATGGATCTCTTAACAATGTACGGCACATTTTCAGGTTATACCCTTAATATGGACAAAACCCAAGCTCTGGTCTTCAATTTTAACCCCCCGCAGGATTTTGAAAACAGGTACAATTTTAAATGGAACTCTACAAGTATAAAATATCTGGGAGTGAAATTGACAAAGGATGCAACTCACCTCTACAATGAGAATTATACAATGGCTAACAAAAAGATAGGTGACGATTTTAACAGGTGGGGCTCACTCCCTCTTGACTTCGGCAGCCGAATAATGACCACCAAAATGAATATCTTACCTCGATTACATACTTATTTCAGTCATTACCAGTTAAAATTCCCAACACACAATTTAAAGTATGGGATAAGCAAATATCAAGGTTTATATGGGAGGGGAAAAAACCACAAATAAGATACAATACATTGCAGTTGCCGAGGGAGGAGGGGGGGATGGCCCTACCATGTTTGAGGGATTTTTACGTAGCAGCACAATTAAGACCTTTGATTCTTTGGTGTAACCCTGAATATGAAGCCAACTGCAAAAGCATATGATCCAGATTTTAACCCAGCATCCCAGGATAGGGTATGGAACTACATCATACTCTTTATTAGTAAAGGATGGGAAATTAATGGACTTCCAGTCTATGTCTGAAAAGTATGGTTTAGGAAGACAAGATTTGTATAGACACATGCAAATCCAACATTATTATCAAAATGAGGTGAAGGGACAGCGTATGGAAGAACAATCTGGGGTTACACAAATGTTCATGAGAGCATACAACTCAGAGTCCACCCGACGTATTATTGGGAATCTGTATTCAAGTATTTCAATGATTAAGAACCAGTCAACAGATTATATAAAACAAAAATGGGAAAGAGAGTTGGATATTGTAATCTCCCCAGAGGAATGGTCTGCCATAATACACACCCAGATGTTGACTACAAATTCACAGAGTTGGAGAAACTTTTGTTGGAAGAATTTGGTGAGGTTTTTCATAACCCCAAAAATTAAATCAAAACAAACTGGTCATCAGACCTAATGTTGGAGAGAGTATGGACAACTAATGGCAGACCATACTCACATTTTCTGGTCCTGCCCCGCCTTACAACCTTTTTGGACTCAAGTACAAGCTACAACAAAGAGGATTCTGGGATTTGATATTGACTTTACTTGTCTTTCATTTTATTTGGGGAATATATCAAAGGATCTGCATAACAGGGACAGATATTTATTAAAAATTTTAATGGCAGCAAGTAAAAAAGCAATAACTAGATGCTGGCTTCTTAGAGACCCTCCCACCCTGAACCAATGGAAAAATATAATAAATGACATATACAGTATGGAACGTATAACTTTCATTTTGAGATTACAGAAGGAAAAGGGGAAAGATTACTGGGCTAAATGGGTTACATATTTAGCCAATGCAGAGTGTGACGGCTGAAGTTGTTGTAAACACAGCTGTGAACGAAAGTGTATCAACCTGTGGCGAGTATATTTAAGTGTATCATTCAATGTGACTGAATGTATGTATATGACCTCATGTTTGTGTTATGAAAAGGAAAAAAAAAAAGTTAAAAAAAAAAAACACCACTGAGTAATGTCTGAAAAAGTGAAATGAACAGTAGCTGGTCTGGAGTCCTGGTTCAGAGCTGCAGCCTCAATCCAGCTCTAAAATGGCAGAAAACTGCAAACACAGGCCAACAGCTGCCAAGTCATTAGGTCACACTGCTACAGGGAGGTGATGAACTAGTGGGGAGGCAGAAGGTAAAAATAAATGATGGGAATAAAAGGGAGACAGGGGTTGGATAGGGAAGACATGAAGATGATCACATAGAGCAAAGCAAAGAAAGGGGAAACATGGACAGTAGGAAAATGGGAGTGGTGAAATTACAGACGAGGGGAGTAAGGAATGAAAGAGATTTGCAAATAAATCAGAAATGGAGAGGGGACGGAGGACTGAAAAAAGATGGGAAGAAAGGAAGAATATTGAACATCTGGAAGAAAACAATAAAATAAATGAGAGAATAAAAGAATAGTTACATGTACAAGTATTTACAAGTACACGCACAAACCAAGGATATTTTATATTTGATGTTTTTCTGTTATTCTGTTATTCTGCACCACCACCAATAGCATGGAGTAGTGTGGCACACACAAGTTGCCTTGCTTTCAAATATACTGAACACAACTCTCAACCAGATTTTTAGTGCCTTTAGTGTAAGAATTGGCCAACTGCTGCTAATTTGTAGCTGCCATTAGCTAGTTAGCTCAGTTAGCAGTGGAGCACCTGGGGACTGTTTGTGCTTACATCACTAGCGCTTTGGACTGGGACAGGCTGGGGATACTGGTTAGCATGCTAACTTCTGTTGATATCTCCTTAACATAATACATATATGTCTTAACTTTTAGTCCACTTTTGATTGTTTTCAACTAAAATTTGTACATATAGCACCTTTAATAATATGGTTTTTAATGGAAATCTGGTGGAAAGATTCTGGAATATTTTGGAAAGCTTTTGGACAAAATGGCAACACTGCTCGAGAAACCAGCAGCAGAAGGGGAAGAGCATCTCGGAAAGCTTGTTTTTGGGAAGACCAGTAAATCATTCTGCCCTAAAGGGTGGTACCTGTCCACCTTTATAGGAATAAATAGACCATAAATTCTTAAATGATTTAGAGAACGAGGCTTGTATTTGGCCCATCAGATGCAGGCCTTTGTTTCTAATTTCCTGTTCTCTACTTAATACAAACTCAAAACATCCTCCACGCTACATGTTGCCATTATAATGTACAGAATAATAATTCCATCAGTAAAGCAAGAGTCACGTCAGGCGTTTCACTTTACCTTTTCACATTAAAAGTCTTTGGGCCTTCCTTTCATAGGTAGGCTTTTAGTATGAAAAAACATCAGGAAGGGTCAAGTTTTGTCCACAGTAAATTTGCCATGTGAGCTGTTGTCGTTACCCAGCCCTAATTAGTGACAATGGTCCTTTATTTTGATCGTGTTGGCCATGCCCCAACTATTATCTAAATATCTGCTTTTATATGAGAATCTACTGTATAATATACAGTAGATTCTACTCCAAATACTGTGTCTAAAGTATCTATAGAACACTGAGTGTTTTTGTGCGTTCTGGTCGGCAGATGTCCACTACAGAGGATCAATAAACACATTTTAACCTGACTTGGTTTGATGGATGGCTGGGTGGGTGGAGATGAAAAGAGAATAGAAAGAGGAATGGTCAGAAACCTCAGGAGGGATAATGCACCGGCCTCTACATGTGTTTCTAACCATGATACGGCATGGCAGAATTAAAGGTTGTTTCCTGGTGAGAAGTAGCCGTGTAAGTGCTCGCAAATGACTTGCTTGTCTCTCCTCTAAGGGAAATTCTGGTTTTTATGTTGAGAGTGGATGTAGCAAAACAAAATGGTGAAATAACCTCTCTGCTTTACCCTTTTTTCCCATCACTTTACTTGCTTCTGTAACCCTGCATCCAATCAACCATTGTTAGGAAGGAAGGAAAACAAAAATGATTGCTTGTATGCATGATTGGAGTATATGCTCTTCAATCAATTCTAATGTGTTATTATGCACTCCTGCCTCAGGAGGGGAAGGACTAAATGAATGAATTGAATGAAAGGAACATTTTGAAGAATGATTTGCTGCGCAGGACTTAAATTATTTAGTTTTGTGAGCCTTTTTTTAGATTTAGGATTATAAACACGCCATCCATCTTGGTTGATTAAGGGGCTTGATGTGTTACTCGTTTTTTTGATTCACTCGGAAAAATCCCTGTTGGTGATTTTTGATGAATAATCTGTGTGATATGCAGAGCTGAAACAGAAAACAGGCTTGAATTGAGCTTTGGTCATTGGTTTGGAAAGATGGCTGACAGAGTACAGGGGCCACATTTATAAGATAGTCTTGTGATCAGTTTTGATTTTAAGTATGTCTCAAGCAGAAAACCACATGTATGTACTGATTTATAAAGCCTCTCTTTGATGTGGAAATGATATGATCTGTAAGCAAAGTCTAGTCTTGACGTAAGTGATTCTCCTGCTGGTTACGTAGGAGTATTGCCGTTTGGGACACATATGGTCAAAGCCTGGGCTGAACTTTGTATGAGCTTTATGAACAATGTGCAGCGCCTTCACACTCCCGAGCTGCGTGTTTGACTTTGTTTGTTAACACATTATTTAGTCCACCGGATAATACATGTGGCCTCGCTTCAGGCTCCTCTGCATCGCTGTGATCTCACCCTCCAAAAAGTCAGATTTTCTCTCTTGCTATATTTCTGACAAACCCTCATTTGTGATCTATAGGTCAGTCACAGGTTTGTAAGTTACAAATGGGAGTCTTAGAACCTGCTTTGGCAAGGTTTTTCATGCTCAGCATCTTTTATGAATTAAAAGTAAGCGTGTTGGAATTGATTTTAAGACTATGGCCAAGTATAAATCTAAGAGCATTTTTATAAATGAGACCCCAGGATTTGGTTGCCAGAGATATTTGTGAATCCTTCACTTAGTTTGAAAGTCTTTTCTGCATCCTAAACTAGTGATTAGCTAAAAAGGTTTTAACCATTAAAACGTAAGGAGCATCACAGCTATTAAAGGGGCCCTATGTAGTTTTGGAGTAGAAATTCAAACTCAGAATTTTAATATTTAAAATATTAATGAGGTAATAATACAAACTCAGAAATATTCATTTATTTCCGTAACTGAATAAACAAGCTGTTCTCAGAGGAAAATAAGGTCCCAGGGTCTCAGTTGTTGACCGTATTATCTCTGTTTCTCTTCAGTCTCGTTAGCAAGCTAATGTTAGTTTTATAATTTGGTTCATTTAGCGCGGCAGCAGTTACACCTTTTTAAATATTTAGTTGCAGCTAATCTCTATGCAAGAAATTCTTGTGGTGCAACTCTTGTCAGTTGAGTGAGGCATGAATCTCCGCACTTCTCTTGTAATTATAGGCCGAGTTTGAACTTCACACAGCTGCTGCAAAATTGTACTTATATTTAAAAGTACGTGCCAGGAAGCTTATACTTTAGGAGTCAGAGGACAGCTGAGAGGAAGGAAGCAAGACTGCATTTGGCATGGCTGCAACAAACATCTGCCAAAAATGAGTAGCCCCTGAACAACAGTGGTGAGGCGAGCCAAGCTGGCTCTGGCATCACGCGGGGAGTCAGACACAGAAGAAGCCCGTGGATGGAGGGATCAAGGAGAATGGAAAAACAGAGGGAAGGAGTAAGAGAGAGGGAACAGCATGAGAAACAAAGTCAGAGAGCGTAAAAGATAGATTTAGTGGTCTCTGATCAGCACTGATGAGCCGCGTGGTGCGCGGGCGTCCCAGAGAGAGGAAGAGATGAAGAAAGACAAGAGGAGGAGGAGAAACAAAGAGGGAGCAGGGGAAATTAAAGAGGAGGAATTAGACATGAAGGCAGGAGACCACTGGAGAGGATGTGTGAATGAAATTGTAAGTGAATGAGATCTGTGTTGGGAAAAGAGAATTAAGGCCAATGGTGGGTGAAAAGGAAGTGGTGACAAAGGCATGTGAAAATGAGGATTGCTGTGTGGGAGAGGAGAAGAAAGAGGAGGGAGAGATGGCTATGGAGAGGAACATCCATGTGGTGGCTGCCAGTATCCTCACAGGACTTTAATGTGTGTGCAGGTGATCACTTGCTCTTTTTACACATGAATGCACATCTGCCTGCATGTTTTGACAGATGCTGACAGAATCCTTGTTTAACTCAAGCAACTTCTTTCTGTCAGCTGCTGCTAGTATGTGTCATCATTCTCTTAACATCCCACAAGGAGGCATTTCAAAACCATAATCCATGAACAAAAACACCACGCTTCACATTTAACTGAACAGGCACAGCAGAAATATATTTTTAATCTTGACTGTGAACGGTATTTCATGCTTCTAAGAACTCAAGCGCTCCGTCAGTCTACAGTGACTGGCGACTGCCTCAGAAAGGACTGAAAGAGGTTTTGCCTCCTTGTTCACACTGGCCATGAGAAGATCACTTCATAATGAAGTTCTGATGTGAATGATGCACAACTAACTTCATTCTGTACAGAAGTATATTCCAAAGTTTATCTGAAGCAAATATGAAGCTTCAACTTTCTGAGTTGATCAAATCCGACGGGTTTCTTCTAAAGTTACAGCCTTTTTAGTCTTAAAGTCCCTCTAATATTTAAAATCAATCTTTATTATGTTTTTTTAGCTGGTTAATAAATGGAGGGTTGAAAAGTAAAATAAAAAAATCAAAGACCCAAAATAAGCTGTGAGAAAAATGACCAGTAAAACCAGACTAAGATACCACACCATGCCATGCTAATATGGATACATATACAGATTCTCAGATTGTATAATGTTCACAATGTTTACTATCGTAGTTTTGTGTTAACATGCTACTATTTGCTAAATTACTATTTGCTAAACACAGGGTTGGGAATGTCATCAGTTCATCAGGTATAAACCAAAATACTGAACAAAGTAAAATCAGGTCAATACCACCAGAGTTTACACCAACAGGCTACATTTCTGTGAACGTATTGAATATCTGTTGGAGGATAGATTGCCATCATCTACTCACCCTCATGCTGATGGAAAGTCAGGTGAGGTTTGTAGTCCACAGAACATTGTGGAGCTTCACAGTAAAACAGTATCGTCAGGTGTAATCCAAGTCTCCAGAAGCCCCGAGATCTCAAATGGATTTGAAAAGATGTTATTTACACCCACGACGTGCGGTCGAGCTCGTGCACCCACTTCAGACGGGGTGTGTGCTTTTAGCTTAGCAGCTACAGTGAAGACTTCAGCTTTCAAAAGGGTGTTATATGTTATATGTATATTGTATATACAATACAAAAATGTTTTTTTACTTGGAAAACTAAAAGCTTCCCATTCACTGTGTTACTTAACTGTCAAGTCTTTGACAGTCAGGTACTTAAAGGCTAACTCATCTCCAGTATCTTCTTCTTCCACTTCTCATATTTCCTTCAACTCCATTTACATCTTGCGTTCTTTGAACTGCCCTGCGTCATTTTGCCTCCTTCTTATCTTTTACTTTTTCCACCCTGTATTTATTCGGTGACAGACGGTGTAAAAGAAAACTTGCCTGGAAAGACACAAAAAAAACCTTCAGCACACTCCCATGTTTAGGTGTAATAAACAGTTTATGTGCAGACAACCAGATCCAAGCAGGATGTTAAAAGCTGAAATATTTGAAGGGAGTGAGAAGTTTACGAGGTGTTTGGACTCTCCTGCACTTCTTGCTTTCTTTTTGACATTTTCCATCCCTTTCTCCACTGCCATCTGTTTCTTTTTTTTTATTTTGCTTTTTTATTATTCAGCCTTTTTTTGACATGTGGACAGCAATGTCTCTGCTCCTCTGAACCACAGCTCGCCCAGTCTGACTGCGTCCTGTCAGTCTGACACATGGCTGTTACCTAGGAACACGCGCACACTGGTGCAAGCACCTGCCTGCTTTCACATGAATGCTGACAAGTGCATGCGTACACACGGACATGGGCATACAGAAAATGACTAAATATAAAGTCTGTTGTCACATCCAGTTTGTCTGCAGAGGAGAAACGGCAATTCCTAACCATACTTTACCATTCTCTCTCTGTTTCTCACTAGATGCTGCAGCCCCAGTTTAAACCCCACAGCATCCAGCAGGTGCTGCTCAGGTTGTTCCAGGTATTTTATATTATTAATTTATCTTTCCATTACCCTGCTACTTTCAAATCAGCTAAGTCATTATTTCACACTCTTGAGCCAAACCCTGAGAGGAACAGATTGTTTTTATTAGACATTAAGGTCAATCAGTGACTCAGCTCATTCCTTTTTAATGCATCTGTTTTTCACTCTCTCGATGCATTCACATCAGGCTGTGGGTTTAGATATCTCAGTCTGGCTCCCCGAGGGCAGAAGGGGCTCATGTATTTTTCATGAATGGTCTCATGAAGAATTCACCCCAGTATTGAGAGGAGGATGCTTTTTTACTATCACGTCTGAGATGCAGGTTTTATGCCTCTTGCTGTTCTAGTGCTCGTATCTTATTTAATTGTCTGTGTAGCTTTGATCTGGTTAGCTTGATTCGATAATGGCTTTCTATTGCAGGTGATTCCCGGAAGGTCACCGTACGGCTCTTGGGATCCTGGACGCTGCCTGCGCTGCGCCGTGGTCGGGAACTCCGGGAACCTCCGCGGGGCCGGATACGGGGCGACCATTGACGGACATAACTACATCATGAGGTGAGAGGGGTGGATGTAACAGATGGATGAGACCAAGGATGCATCAGATGGAGCAGGAGTGAAAGATATGGAGATGAAGAAAGGAGGAGGAGGAGGAGGAGGGAGACAGCTGGAGAGAATAAGGGAAGAGAGAGAGTTCAAATGAGGAGCGCATTTTACCACCACACTGATTACAATGTGTCATTAAAGTTAAATAATGCAAGATTGTGTGTGACCACGAGGGAGAAGTACTTCTAAAGAAGAAGACAGCAGATGTGTCTTTCTAATTCTATATTTAATCTCACTGTCAATTGATGTCCTGTGTTCAACCCAGGAGGTCATCTGACTCATATGAGGTCACCACAGAAGCTCAAACACACAGATTGTGTCCCTCACATGCTCACAAATCCTTTTGTCTCCATCTATTCCCCTGGTCGTCTTCATGCAGCAGCGATGAATGACAGAGCCCGATTGTTGTCAGCTGGCATGAACACACAGCTATATGTTGTTTCCAGCATCGAGCGTGTCAGTGTGTGTGAGTGTGTGTGTGTGTGTATGTGTGTGTGGCCACATGCTTTGTGGCATTAAAACTTCTGCAGGAAACGACTAGTATTTTTTTTGTTTCTGTGTGCTCTAAAGGCATTAGCATCCATTAGCGTGACTCTCTCAGAGGACCTGTGTGGGCAGCCTCCAACTTCCCTCTCGTGTAATGCCATCTCATTGCTGTGTTTTTTATTCTCATTTGTTTTTTAAAATCAGCTTCAACCGCAACAGTGCTGCTCACCCCCACCACCCACCTCCTGTCTGTCGGTTCTCCATCCACCGCTATCTGAGCCAACATCTGTTTCACTGACATATGGGCAGGCGCACTCGGTGGCCAATTTTTTTCTTTTTTCAGGTGTACCTTCATGTTTACATAAACACCCCTCCAGACAGTGACTCACATCTACTGTAAATACAGCAAAAGTCTGGAGCACACAGACAGAGCTGAGTGCTTCAGTTACTGTCTGACTGAAGGACAAATCTACTTATTATATCATATTATTTAATGTGCTGCTGGAAAGTACATGTCATCAGACTCGTTACAGCTATGAGGCAAACCACAGGTAAACAAACGACTCAGAACAATTTTGTGTATGTAAGGACAAACCGCTCATCCAATCTTGAATCAGATGGTCTTCAGCAGGAAGGTCAGGATCAGTTTCAGGATTCAAGTTTCTGCTGATGAAAACTAAACATTTCCTGGTTTTGCTGCTTCATAATAAAAACATCTAAATAACTACAGAACAGGGGCCCTTTATTGTGAGGAATTTATGGGAAATTAAATGTGCTTATAACCGAATTATCAGAGCTTTGTTAGCGGCAATTCTTCGATAATACTGCAAGGAGGGAGAGCATTTACTGCCGATCCTTTGAACACTAGCCAGGACGAGCACGATCACAGTCAAAGACGCATCTTAAAGCAGGTAAGCCTGTTGTAATCTAACTGTAGATCCCTGCCACGCTGGGCTGATGTGTCAAGTTCAACAGTGTGAGGCCAAGCCAGCACATGTGTATGAAAAAGCCCCATAGTTAACACCTTGTTTATTCTCAGCTTAGCTTAGTTGAGCAGTTCACTGTCAAAACACACAGATCAGCATCTTTAAAGTCCCCCTCCAGTCAGTGTGTCTCAAACAGATAATGGGGGCGTGTGTAATAGTCATATTTAGTTATTACCATGGCAAGATCAACAACAGTAGCATGGATTAGCGGTAGCATCGATATTAGCATGGTAAAACAAGAGCATGAATATTAGCAGGGATAGTGCTAGCTGTCACTCAAACAGAGATTATAACCCCTACAGGAGGATGACATATGTCTCCCAGATTGTACTACAGTCATAGGTCATTATTCCATGTTAGCAACAGCTTAAATTTTGTGACTTTAAGTGACAAAATTAAGTTATTTGTCAAAAAATATTTGGCAAACTGTGTGGCTCATCAACAGTGCCAGGAAAGGGCTGAAAAATATGAAATATCATAAAAATATCAGAATACACTGGAGGGGGCCAGGGTTAGGGTTAACCCATTTCTAACAACAGTTCATCCTTCCATCTCGCACTTTTGAGCAGCATCTCCAGCTATAGTGCAGTTTGCCAGATATGGTCAGGGCATAAAAATTCCGGTTCTGGTCTCTTTACTGGCACAATGTTACCAAACCTGGCAATCTCAGTGTGATGACAAGAGTTGGGGAAGCACAATCTTTGCTCCTGGCTGTTTTTTGTTAAAAAAATAGTGCCAGCTAGTATGACTGCAATTTGTTGTTTTTACATTTCTTTTAAAACATTTTCATATTAACAATGACTCAAGTCTAATATGAAAGGTATTGCTCATATGTAGTGAGAAACCCACAGATAATAATCACCTCTACTTTGCAATTCTCATCTGGTCTGTGGAGTATTTTATCACCTTTCAGCTCATTGTTTTGGTTTTACAGCCCCTACCTTTTCTGTTTTCATTGCTCTGTGCTGTTTCAGTGGAAACCCTCTGATATACCCACTGTATGCTACCTGTCTAGCACTAAATGGCAGACAGACACAGTTAGTGACTAGATTGGGGGAACATAATGGAGCATTTAGCAGCTGAGACAATAATGTCAGCTTTGTGTTTACAGCTTGTTGGGCTGCCACAGATGGCCTAAAAATCAATTAATGCAGGTTTAATGGAGTCATATTATACTCATTTTCAGGCTCATTATTTTATTATGGGTTACTACCAGAATAGGTTTACATGCTTTAATGCTCAAAAACGCATCAGATTTCTCATACTGTCCAGAGCTGCAGCACTGTATTCCCCCTCTGTCGCTCTGTTTTGTCTCCTGTCTCTTTAAGACTCCCCCTCCTGAATACCCAGTCTCCTCTGATTGGTCAGCTCACACACGCCTGAGCTAACATCGCTAACAACAGAGCAGCTGTGCTAAATCAATTCTTACATACCAAACTAGCCGCTAGGGATAAATTATGCAATTGTGTGACATGATGAGGTAGTGCGATGTCACAAAGTCACAGAATTAAAGGCGGGACTTCTGACAAGGCATTCAGGGGCAGTGTTTTTTGTGGGAGAGAGGAGCTTCCCAGAGGAGCTGTTGGTGCAGACTTTGATCTTTGAGACCTTTTAATTTCCTAAAATGTGTAACTGCTCCTTTAACCACTCCTTTAAAAGCCCTCAAGTTGGTTCCAAAAATATTACAGAAAATCTATTAAGTCAGCATGAAATGAGATCCCTGTGAAAATGTTTTGGCACCTATGGCACCTCACACGTTGCCAGCCAACAAACTGTGACCTAAGGACACACAGTGAATCTCTTCTGTCGTTCCTCTCTTGCTCGTAGGATTAACCTGGCCCCCACGGTGGGCTACGAAGAAGACGCCGGCAGCCACACCACTCACCACTTCATGTATCCAGAGAGCGCCAAGAACCTGGCGGCCAACGTCAGCTTCGTCCTAGTTCCCTTCAAAACTTTGGATCTCGTCTGGATCACCAGTGCTCTGTCCACCGGCCAGATTCGATTGTAAGAACACACGCGCACACACACACACACACACACACACAGTTATGCATAAGCACGGATTAACACGTATGTGACCGCATACAAACGTGAAATTAATTCTGGAAACATACAGCACACTGCACAAAATGTTGGCACCCACCATTTGACTTTAAGGCACACAGATGCACATAAGTATAGTTTGAGGTCAAAAATTCACTTAAATCTACACACACAGTAGAACTGTGACAAGCCAGAGAGTTGCTGGACTGGAAAAATCTGTCAGCCGTCAGTCATCCAGGATTCATAGCTGCAGCAATCACATAAAGTGCTGATTGAATGTGTTTAATCAATTTCTCTCTCTCTCAGTACGTACGCTCCAGTGAAGCAGTTCCTCCGTGTAGATAAAGACAAGGTGTGTATTTTCAACCGTCATTGCAATTACTTTTGGCCGCTCTCACACTCACAGTAATATGCCAACGCAGAGTGACCCCGCCATGCTGCAATTATATCATCCCCCTCCCCATTGTTGATGAAGGATTACAGTTAGATTATAAACCTTTCCATTGTTTCAAATAATCTTCCGCTCGCTCTTTAATCCCTGAGAATAAATAAACTCAGACTAATCCCCTCTCTGTGAAGACTTTGTGAATATCTTCGCCTGGTCAGAGACTCAGTTTTTTACAGTGTCTTTGGAGCCGGCCCAGAAATATAGATTTATAAGATTTACTCCTCCTCAGCTGCAGAGCTCTGATCAGCCTAAAGCTCTGTTTGTTGGGACCGAACATCACCCGGAGGTAGATGATAAGTGTGTAATTACTATTCATTTGGATAACAGTGCTTTTAATCTTTCACAGCAATCACATCCTCGGGGCGTATTAAAATTTAACTCTGCAAAATCTTTCCTTGTTCGGTCGGACCTTTTGAATATGCAGCCACCGTGATTTGCATGAGGTTATCTTTTGTGTTGTTGTCTGAACCACCCGAGCGAACCTTTTAGTCATGAATTGAGAGGCACTTGGATTTAACTACACATAAAGTAGTAATATTTTTGAAAAATAAATCCATGTTTTGTGGCTGCTCCTATCTTCTCTGCCTACCTTCCATGGAGGAGTTTAGTTTTGATTTTGCTTTTTGTTAAAGGTGCAGTATGTAGTTTTGGGAAAAAAATTCAAATTCTAAAAAAGCAACTTTTACAATACTGGTTATAATAGTTAATATAGTTCCTACATTCAAAGAAGAAGTGAAGCTAACTGGAAGCTTAAAACACGACAGAGCAGAACAGAGGCGTGTGTGAGCTGACCAATCAGAGCTGACGGGGTATTCAGGAGAGGCCTAAAAAAAGCGTTTCAGACAGGGGGGGAATAGTTCAGTATGGAAAAACTGATGCAATCTTTGAGTATTAAAGCACCTAAATCTATTCTAGTCATAACCCAAAATAAAATGATGAACCTGAAAATGAGCATCATATGTCTCCTTTAAATATCTCTGTCCATCACCCAGGTCCAGATCTTCAACCCAGCCTTCTTTAAATACATCCACGACCATTGGACCAGACATCATGGGCGCTACCCCTCCACTGGCATGCTGGTCCTGTTCTTCGCCCTGCATGTCTGTGATGAGGTCAGTTTCCCTTTTCTTTGTTTTTACATAAGTGCATCCTGTATCTTCTTGGATCATGCTGAAACAGCAACTCTACGACTCTCCTCCAGGTGAATGTGTTTGGTTTCGGGGCAGACAGTCGGGGAAACTGGCACCACTACTGGGAGCAGAACCGTTACTCCGGAGAGTTCAGGAAGACCGGCGTCCACGATGCGGACTACGAAGCCCAGATCATCCAACGGCTGGCAAAGGCTGGCAAAATCACTGTATTCCCCGGGAAATAAGCAGCATCTCACCCTGTGTATCTAATGTTCCAACAGTGGTACGGCAACAGACCCTGAAGAAGCTGCTTACAATGTGTTAGATACTACCTTTCACCTACCTGCACCAGTTTGGGTTCCCGGCTTTCAGAAGGTGAAATGGTACCAAATGCCATTCCATTCACTTTCTGTCATATTTGAGAGGTTGTAAGCCAGCTGAGGCTCTGATTTGTGAACACAGCGTAGACACTTAGAAACCAGGAACAGGGTACATCCAGATCCAAATGTAGTCCACATATCTCTTTCCAAGGGGAGCATGAAATAAAACAGAGGGCTGGATTGCAGGAAATCTCAACAAATCAACATAAATACCAACTTTGAGCCGGAGAGAGGAAGATCTCAGATGCACATGTCCCACTTCTGGACTCTATCCAGTGGAAATGTCCAGTTCAGATGAGTATCTAATCCTCGTACAGAAACAGAAATACTGTATGCTACATACTGAAAGTGCCACTGAAACAGCACCATCAGCATCTAGACTATTGCTTTGTGGCCATGTAGTGTCAGACAGTGACAAAGTATGTAAACTTGGACACTAGACACTGTACTATTTACACTACGGACAGAAACTGTGGGGCTATCAGAAGCCATTGTGCTGTTGTTCATTTTGAGACTGGAGGACTCCATCTCTAACAGAACCCTGGGCCATGTCTACCTGGAGAATAAATTGATCTTCTCAGATCTTATATGAGGCAAAACCTCACTGGCCACTTTCCACTTTAATAACTCCACTTTATGAGAGTTCTGCCACACAAGACGGTGTTACGAGCACCTTGTCTGACTGTGATGGGCTGTGAAACAGTTGGTAAAAAAGGCGGTAGGTGATTGCTATGAGTTTATATCGCATGACTTTCCTCTAAAGCCCTCCCCACGGGTCTTTAACAGGCTTAGCAAGGCCTCGACACCTTGCAGCAGACTCACAGAAACACGATCCAGACGTTTGCCTTTTGGCCAATCTGACTCAGAACGAGCACTGCATCACTAGCATGAGCTTCAGCTTCTGCGGAGCCAGTCAGACTGGTTTTAAACACCACAGCAACCACCGAGCCCACCGCAGTCTTTGTTCACATCCAGACAACGGGAGAAATGTTCTGGGAGAGCGTTGGTTTGATTGCATGAGACTCTAATGAGGCCAAAAGTCCATCTCCTGGGATTTCATGTTTGGATGGAGGCACGCTGGTTTCTGGACCCGAGTTTAATCCCCATGTGGTCTCTCAGGGTCTATTTTGGGAGGGGAGGACTGGAGACAGAGCTTTGGGGAATTTGAACCAGCCTGACAAAGGCAGTGTGAGAAACATATAATTTGCTCCAGCATTTTTTAGGAAGAAAAGAAAAGTAATGACGTTGTTTTACTATTGTTGATATGCAGCAAACTCACTCTTCTGTACAAACTGTACAGGGTCGACCACTTTGGTTCTGAAAGGACTGAGACACAAAAGGAACATCGCTCTGCTTCTTTTCCCTTTCACAGGCCGACAGCTACAACCTGACACCTGTATCCCAGCGGGGTTACAGACTGTCAGGAGCATTTTGCCCCAGATTATGAAAGAAAACCCCACTGGATCCGCAGCTCGGCTTCATTAACCACTAGCCCCGGTCCCCGCTCGGCCAATTCAGACGTCAGCTACGTCTGGAAGTGGTGGAGCCACCGAACGCCTTAGACTTTACCTCCATAAGATGCACTTCCTGTTCTGATTTTCATGATGATGGCGTATCCCCACTGCAGACTGCAGATTTCATTTGTTAGTTTTATGTACTGTTTATCTTTAAGTTTACACTTTGGCTGGATTTATGCTATTGATTCAGATTAGATTTTCTTTCCCACCCAGGTGGCCCAGTAATGTTTTATATCATGAAATAATACACACTTACACATTTATAGCCTCCAGACAAATATTAGTCATGGAAATGCTGCTAGACTATTGAAAAACATAAACATCAGTGGGAAAACAGAAAATGTGTGCCACAGAGAGGAAGGGAAATAAAAGTATTTAGTTTGAGCTGAGGTTGTAAATCCATCCGAAGATGTGTTTATCAAGAAGCAGCTGGTGGCTGACGTGGAAGTGTGCTCAAGGTTCCTATGCAGATCTGAAAAATATGGAGAGGTGGAGATTCAAGGAGTCCTCAAGATAAGGATTTGTTAATAATATTAAATATTCACGGCTCAATACGCAACATTTAAAATAAAGGCACCTTGTGGAGTTTTTTACCACTAGTAGCGATGTGAGTTGTTTTGTGGGGGTCCTTGTTTTGTCTGTTCTTATACATGCGCACAAGAACGCAAATGTGATGCTCATTCCTGCCTTTATTCAACTGATCTATCAGGCCAAGAAATCTGTTGCCGAGAAATGTGCCAACAAAGGCAGGGAAGAAGAGTGCTTGCAAGTAAACCTTTACGTAAACGATGCAGGATTTAGCGTATTAAAGCTTTTAAGCTTCCCACCCTGAGCGTGACATCAGAGGAGAATGGCGGCCATGTGAATGTGGTCTATTGCTAAAACTTGGATCAGTGCATGGAAATTTGTGGCGTCAGGTTTAACCAACTGACCCCGCCCACTTCAAACAAGACTGAAGAGCACAGTCCGAAAAAAAAAATCAGAAATTTCTCAATTGTTAAAACAAAACTGCTGCAACTTTGTCAGAAAACTGTGTCTGGTGTAGGATCCTGTGACTCACAGGCGGAAGCAGAGAGTTTAAAACTATTAGGAGGATGCTGGTTACAGCTGAAAGTTCAGCAGAACTTCTTTTCTCCTCAGAGGGAGTCGGTGTATTGTTTGTGACTCATAGCGTGCTATACGGTGAGCTAAAATAAAAAAAGAACTCCGCCACCTTCAAAATGGTAAAGAAAGATGAATTTGTGAGAAGAAGCTGTGTAGGAACCGTGAGTGCAAGCCGCTGCAGCAGATGGTACTTTTATATGAAATAACACCTGTGTATGTGTGAGAGCAGTCTGCTGTTTAAAGGTGAGGGATTTAACCACATGACATTATTAAGTGTTTGATTTTTTTTTTACTTGTACTTGCTGAGAAAGGTTCGAGGTAGACACACACACAAAACGAAGTAGGTCGGGGTGTCATACCGCCCCCAGCAGGCAATGTGAAGAACTGTGCCTCCTATCCTGATATCACTTCTGGTGTATTATTGTGTTATCTTTGGATGATATCGTGTAACCACATGTGACTCTCATGCATCAACTCATTGTACTTTATCTGCTGTCAATGTTTTTATCCTACTTTGCACATAACCGTTTTATTGGACGCTTTAGTGTTGAGCTGGGCTCATTTTAAGGGTCAGTGCAGCTGAATTTGGACATATTGTTTGTGTTTCCTCTCTCTTTGTCACACACACACACACACACACGCCGGATATATACACACACATTCATGCTTTCGTGCCTTGTCCTGCTGCTGGACTTCTCTCGCCTACAGCTGCTCCATCGGCAACTCACACCTGCTAACTTTGCATTTTTTTTTTAGCCTCACACACACACAGACACACACTTCTTCTGGCTGAGAGCTGTGCCTTCTGAGCTGTGCATACACACACACACACACACACACACTCTGCCTTCTGCTCGGGGTACAGACGCCTCACGCTCTTCACTTCTTACTGCTTTGTACGCTGGCATTGTTTTTTAAGGATCGCTGTAGGCTAAAGCTGAGGATGTGAACTGATGCAGTGTGACTCGCCGTGAATTCATATTAGGCCATTAGCTACTTTTTTTTTTTTTTTTTTAACATATAGCGTATACTTCTGAGGCATTCCTGCTTTGCTAGATAACATATAGTGAGGAATGTCAGACAGAGAGGGTCATTTGCTGGATTCAAGCCCACATAGTTGCAGGCACCTGTTTTAAGTTTAGCGGATAGTGAGGGTGACAAAGCAGCTTAAGATTCAGACGTATCAGCTGCAGTGCCCCTGCTGTTGTTGATGTTTTGTTTCCCAAGATGCTCCTTCCAACTTCAAAATGAATGTGTAAATAGTTTTGGAGATAAACTTCAGAACGTCTCTGCGCTCTCTGACAGGAGAATAACACATTCCTGTCACAGTCTCGCACCTGCAGCAGGTAGAGGAGTCTTTAACCGTCGACTGTGTTCCAGCATGGAAACTGTTATCAGCTTCTGCAATTTCTCACAGTTGTAAACCAGAACATTGAGATCAGATAAAGGGAGGAGCAGGGTGATCCCTCTCTGCTGTGCCAGCCTAAATTAGAATGGATGTTTTTTTTTTTTCCTGCCTACAGTACATGACACAGATCTGAGAGTGTTCCCTGTAGCATTTCTAGCCTAAAGTAGGTCTTTTCTCCTGTCGCTGACCCAATACACCGGTTCTTTTTTTTCCTCTGGAGTTGATTCTTAAAATAAGTGGAAAAGGCACCGGTTTTCAGGCCAGCGTCTGAGGAGCTGCGTCGGTTGAGAGCATCTTGTGACGACGTGGTTCTTGATTGTCCAGGGAGTAGCGTGTTTTTCTCAGGTGAAATCTAAACGTGTGAGAAGGGTTACAGCGACAGAGACAAGTCAAGTGGAGCGCTGTCGCGACTCAAACTGGACTGACTTCTGTTTATTTATTGAAATTCCAGGCCAGACTCTCCAAAACATCCCTCGGTCTTCTTTGCTGTCCAGGTTCCTCTCTCATCCAGGACTATTTTTACACCGTTTTTGTCTCACACATTATGTGCTGAGGCACATTTCAGTAAAGCCACACACACACACCCAATTACTGCCCGAAAAGGTGTTATCAAGCCTTGTACGGCTGCACGAAGCAGCAGACACAAACAACTGGATAGAAAAAAGAGACACATTAGGTTCATTATATTTAATTCTTGCAGGGTAATTACACAGAATGAGCATGGAGACGAGCACAGTCTGAAAGCACACCTGTTCAGCTCAGAAAGAGTCGATGTTTTTGTGTCAGAGAAAGAATATGCATCGACTGTAAAGGAATAGTTTGACATTTATTTAAATAAATACAGTTGCTCAGTTGTAGTTCAGAGTAAGACAGGACAAGATTGATACCACACATGCACTCATATGTGTGTGTTAGATGTAAGTTTACAGCCAGGAGACATGTAGCTTAGCATAAAGACCATAAACAGGGGGAAGCAGCCAGCCAGCTAGTCTGTCCAAGGCTAACTGCTCTAGCCAAGAAATAGTCCTAACCTACAGCAAAACTAGAAATTGCTTTTACACTTCTGTTTTTGACAAGATAAAAAAAACTCAGCGAGTTCTATTGGGGTTAGCAGTTAAAGGTGCAATATGTAAGAATTGGCCAGTTGTTAAAGCCATACTCCAAAATATAGGGGGCGGAAGCTAACTGCCGCTAACTGTAGCTGCTATTAGCTAGTTATCTCAGTTAGCCGTGCAGCTAGTGGGCTGGACTGGGAGCTTGGAGCATCAGAGGCGTGTTGGTGTTAACGCCGCTAGGACAGGAACTTTGGACCAGGACGGGCCAGGGCTAGCTGGTAGCTGCATGCTAACTTCTGTAGACATCTCTGCAACACAGTACATAGAAGACATATAATGTTAAAACTGTTATTTCTTCACATTCTTTAAAGATGTTTTCAAATGTTTTCAACTAAAATTCTTACATATTGCTAGGCTAGCTGTTTCCAGTCTAAGCTGAGCTAACCCACACTTAGTTGTCACTTCTTGTTCACCATACAAATACAAAAGTGATATCAATCTTCTCATCGAACACTCTGCAAGAAAGCAAAATGGCATTTTTCCCAAAATGTCAAACTTCATACTTGCTACTTGTTTCCTCTAGCTGTAGAGTTTTAGGCTTTTTGACTCTGAAGTATTAATCTGAACCTCACTGTCGAACACAAAATCAGAAAAATTGGAAAATTGGACTGGTTGTCTAGCAGGGGATAAACAATCTTGACAGTGTCTCCAGCCGGAACACGAGAGAATCTGTGCCAGAGAAGAAGAAAATCACAGCTCTTATGGCTTGAAAAATACTTTTAATACCATTCACACCTCCTCAACCTGTTTCTTTCTAGTAGCTATAGATTACGGTGGCTGCAGCTCGGTGTCGATCCAAAGTAATGGAGAATAAGGTTTCTGTAGCAGGGACAGAAATATCCCTGACTGTTAGAGAAAAAGCTCTGAGGAACAAATACATCCTGATCAAAACACTGGCTGCCCAGGCGGCTGGCATGGTGACATCGCCCGCGACTGTTGCCAGCTCGCTGTGGTGTTTGAGGCTGAGGTGAGGACAGCCTCAGGCGGCTCTCCTCTCATCAGTTCACTGGTCTGCATTGAACAGAAACAGCTCTTTAGCAGCAGTCACTGAGCTGCAGACTGCACATATCAGACTGTCTCTGTGGATTGTAACGCTAACACTCATACCTCTGTCAGCTGTTGTGCTAGCACCCTGCAATCAAGTATGAAGTATCAAGTAGGATTAAAGGCTGCCTCATGAATACATCTGGCATAACAGCAAACGTACAGGTGGCTCATATGAAACACACTGCAGGAAGTTAAGAGTTCCCTGTCTCAGTGAGGAAAGGTGAATCTTTGCATACGGGATGTTTCCTGCTGTCTGTTGTCATCTAGTCACGCTTTTAATGTCTCATCTTCAGTAGGACTGCCTGTTCGACAAGGTAGGACATGTGTATTTACTACATTGAAACATATGTATGATATGTGATCTGACTCTTTGTATCTTATGCTATTGTACAAATAAAAGCTTCATGAAACATGGGCTTAAAGTGTGATGTGTTTGTGAAGTGATGGCTTTGATTTACACTGAGCTATTGAAGTACTGTGGTCTAGAGCAGGGGTGCCCCAGGTGCAACTCTGCCCACCATACTCAGATTATTGAGAATAATTAGAGATCTTACATATTTAAACAGCATTTTTAACCTAATAAAAAAGATTAAACAGCATAAACTTCATCATACATTTTTTTAATATTTTTTTTGTTTTGGGTAAACATCTGTCTGACCGTACCAAACCTCACAGTGGGCCAACTTTGGCCTGTGGGCCCAACTCTGGGCAGCGCTGGAAAATAAAATCAGTTAGCACTGCTGAGATGTTGTTGAGCACTAAGCTACGCTGATACTTTTAGATACTATCTGGAAATGCTGAGAGAAATATTGTACTTCAAATGTAATCAGTAATGATCAGCCAGTTTGAGAATTCAGAAAGTAAATGAAAGTGTCAGAAGTCAAATTGTTATTTGAAGCAAAGTGGCTCCTTCTCAGCAAATCATGGCACGACTCAAGGTTTCTAACGACCTAACTGGATCAGTCGCAAAAGCACCCAAAGTGAACACACCATCAGAGGATCGATACATCAAGCTTAGTTCTCTGAGAAATAGAAAAGCAACATTGAGACTTTAATCAGCAGAAGTCCTGACAAAAGAAGGCTGTCGATTAGCAGTTTCTAAACCACTTCTCAGTAGGGAAAGCAAGGGTGGAGATTTATTGTAAAGAGACAAACACGACAGGGAATTATACCAGTGTTTCAAACCCACAGTGAAACGTGGTGGGAATATTCTGGGGCTATTTTGCCTCCCCTGGAGTTCGACACCTGAGCAGAACTGACTCACACTGACCAAGTACCACTCCAGTCTTCAGAGACATGCTACACCCTCTGGTTTGCATCTTTTTCAAAGATGATATCATGATTTGTGATGAAAAAAAAAAAATAGTATTAAATTATGAACAAATGCAAAATGGATGTATTGGTACTCTGGCTTTCTTCCACAATCCAAATTCGTGCAGGTTAGGTTAATTGGTGGCGTACTCCGCCACTCGCCTAATATCAACTGGGACCATGCTCCCGCCCCCTGCGACTCAGCACAGAATAAGCAGGTACAGATAATGGATGGATGTATGTATGCATGTTTATGTCACACTTTGTAAATGTAATTGAAAAGGGCCATTTTGCATACTGATTACTTTTACTTATGATACTTTATTCGTTCAGAATCCTCCTTCCACTGCTGCAAGCTGGCATTTAGTTTGCACGGCCAGAAAATCTCAAGGACAAATCTGAAGCGGTATAAGGAAAGCAGTGACTTACTTTAGTTCTTTCAGCTCCAAAACAAACATTTAAAGCAGGTGCAAGAAATATTTTTTACAATAACAATGGCTCACATGATTAGTTCTATGTGATGAGCTGACAGATTTGCTCAGCTTTTTGGGTTTACAGTCAACATTTGTGTTTTGTTTGATTCCCACTGCTCGTCAGCAAAAAAGCTGCAAAAAGGAAACTGGATGAGAGAGGGAGGAGGGTGACATGCAGCAAAGGGCTGCAGGTCGGACTCAAACCCTGGGCCGCTGCAGCGAGGACAAGGCCTCTGTACATGGGACACCTGCTCTACTAACTGAGCAGGTGGGCGCCCCAAGAAATGATTTGTGAAGTACAAAACTTCACACAACTTTCCATCAGCATGGGGGTGAATAGATAATGACTTCATTTTGGGTTAACTGGTCCTTTAAACTAGAGAGCCATCTTTTTCTCAGGAGTTAGTGAAGAATAAAACTCGGGGCTAAAAGGAGTTAATATTGGATTTACTGCAGGACATGTTAAAAAGGTGCCGTTTGCTGCATATCAACTTAAAGGTGACATGTCAGTATTGTTTATTGCTGGTTTCTGCTGCCCTAAAGTGGCCAAGAAATATTATTGCACATAAAGAATTATTAACCAATATTGTAAAGGCAACATCAGCCCTGGACAGGTACAGGGTTAATAATGAATGGTCCTAGGACTGGCAAATTAATTCATACCTCAATTATTTTTGTTCAGTGATCCACAGCTAATTATCTCAGCCTGACCTTGCAGTGTAATTGATCACCACTAAACTCAGCCAATACTTCAGAGTAAACTCTGTTTGTACCTTCCTCCCTGTAATTAATCACCGATAAAAAATATATCAGACATTTAAAAGAACCAGGTAGACACATAGCATTTAGCGATCATATTTATTCCATTCCCATAACGTGACATTTCTCTGATAAGGAACAACTACAATGATAAAAGACATTTTTAACATTCTGCATTCAATCAATGATTAAATGTCAGCGAAATGAAGTTACACAGATTAATTGTGGACAGGTTCATGATCATTTTATACAGTTAGTGAATTATTAATTTACTAAATTAAACCCGTCAACGTATGTCAGATAATGGCTTGTTCTTTGAAAAGCAAGACTATGATACAGCTACTGCTCGTGCAACTGAAGTCCAACCAATCACAGGAGAGAACTCTGGCCTTCGTTCACACAGATGGACGGAGCCACTGTTCAGAGGTCACATCAACAGTCTTAAGCCAACAAAGGACATACTGTGTACACTGAACCTAAATCATTTAAGAGATGAGCTGACTTTCCACTTGTCTTTCCGAGTGCTGAGCTTAAGTGGTACAAGAAACCAATGGTTCAAAGCAGCCCTGAACAAGAGGGAAAGACGAAGTGCTTTGGGGGCTGTTTTAAAATAGACAAGAAGACTACAGTAAGATGAAACAACCAAAGAGGCAGGGTGGAAGTTTTTCAAGAGCCAACTTTATGCTCAGAACAGGAGTCCGAAGCTGAAACTACAGTTTTTGTTGCTTTATCTGAGGTCTACAGTACTTGTAGGAGGCTAAAATCAATTACAAGTACACTGCTTTTCTTTTCCTCTGTACACAAGCATGCAAAGAAAATACACCTTCTGTCCTCTTTCCCTTAACACCCATATATTCAAGCAGATTCCACAGGGATGTTTTTTTACTGGGAAAAGTCATCAATCATTGTCCCAATAAATATATAAGTGGCTCATTTACAGCTGGCTGAGTGTCAGTGGTTGTCTGTTAACATATCAGGAGTTTTGTTTGCTTTCTTATCTTTTCTGACACAAAGGGAGAAGAAAAGAGGAGAGGAAATGGAGACAGGAAAAGTTTGTTGATTTGCAACTTAGTTAAGACTCAACCAGCACCTTTGATTCAACTTTACGCCGCAATCTCCTCTCCTCCTCCCTCCACCCACACCCCCTACAGACACCTCTCTCTCTTAATTCTCTCCTAGTTTAAGCCGTGCAAACTCGTTGGCAATCTGTAGCGCCTCCTGCATGCACTGCGTGTTCCTGCCTGTGGCCTGGGCTGACATATCCTTGCCGCCTCCTTTGCCGTCCAGAAGAGGGCACAACTCCTGAACCCACTCGCTGGCCTTCAGACCACGGTTGGCCACATCCTGGAAAGACAAGGGGTCAAGGGTGTGGTTAGACGTGTTCTAGGCCCAGCACACTGTACAACTGAATGAACAGGTGTGTTACCTGTGGGACTTGACACAGGCAGGTGATCTTGCCGGCGTCGGGGTCTACAGTGAAGAGCATGGCAGCGGTCTGAGGGGACTGTTTCTTTAGCAGCTTCAGTGACTCATTCAGTGCCTGAGATAGACGAAGAAGTGAAGGATGAAAAAGGAGGAGAGAAGGAGGGGGAGAGTAGAAAGAGGAAAGTCTCCTAATCAGCACTATTGATGTCTCAAGGTCAGAATTAATGGGCCACTGAGCTGATTTGGTCCCATGGCAATATAACACAAGGAGATAAGCTATGAGAGTGCCTGAGAAAATGTGCAATACTGCAGAGATAAACTGAATTTTAATACTGTTTGCACTCATTTATTTTTGTTCCTGATGCAGATGAAGTCTTGGGGTTTGGATTAAAGTTTTCTTCTTGTATGTATATGTAGGGTCTTAATTCAGCTACATAATTTCAGTCTGTTTCAAAACATATAATTTTGGAGGTAGTTTAAAGTCCTCTCACCTTAGCAGAGGCTCCGGTCTCCATCTCCATGATGAGCAGCGGTTGGTTGGGGTTGCTTTCAATCACCTCATTGGTCTTTGCCAGCACTCTGTTCTGGATGTCAGCCTTGTAGTTGCGGTCCAGGTCGTCCATAACCTTTTTCAGGCCCTTCAGGGTTTCCCTCATCTCGTCCTTCTGCCACTGGGAGATCACAGCGGTGCCTATTGACTACAGAGAGAACAGACATGTTGACACCACCACACAAAGTTGTTTGGCTGGGATGCTCTTTGCACAGAAATGCAGTTTACCTCCGTCATGTCAGCGATCTCCTTCTGGATGTCCTTGTTCGGGGCTTTCTGCTGCTTCACCTTGTCTCCCAATGCGGACAAAGACTGGTGCAGGGAGTCGGCTTTCCTCTGGGCCTGGAGAATGTGAGACACAGAGGCATGAAACATGGGCAAAGAGCAAAAAAAGAAGCAGAGTGGGGGAAGCGAGAAGGAAGATGAAAAGGCAAAATGAAAAAAAAGATACAGAGGAGGATCAAACAGGAATTGTTGTCTAAAAATAGTAAAGATTAATTTGCCCTCAGGGCCTGGATAGAGGGGAAAATGCAAAATGCTCCCATCTACCTCCAAATTTGACAAAAGTAAAAAAAACCTGCTTCATTAAACTTTCATGACCGGGGTGCTTTTTCTTACCAGAGACCCAAATAAGTCATAGTTCCTCAATCTGAGACACATCCTCATTTAATTAGTTAGGTTTTTCATTCATGAGTGGCAAGAAAATGTCTGACTATTTGACCATCAATATGCCAAAATAAGTAATCATTTCATTTTAGACAGACGTGCACTGTAGGAATGATAAATCCACCTACTTTTCTCGAAATCTTGGCTTAACTCTTTTCTGTGCGAATGTGGGTGGATGGTCGCATATGAACACAATATTGGAAGCAAGCGCTTGAGGTATGTATGTATGTGTGTGTGTGTGTGTGTGTGTGTGTGTGTGTGTGTGTGTGTGTGTGTGTGTGTGTGTGTGTGTTGACCTTCTGGGCCTCTGCTCCTGTCACAGCAACAATGCGGCGGATGCCCTTAGCGATGGCCTCCTCTGAGACGATGACAAACGGCGAGGCGTGACCCGAGTTCTGCAGATGGCTGCAGATAACAGAAAGCAACAGCACATTATGAACAGTGTTATACAACTGTGGGAGGCAGCTGAGAGGGAGAGGGGTGAGGAGAAGGAGGAACACGAGCAGGAGAGAAAACATGACAAAACAACAGCGGTAGGAATAAAAGGGGCTCTTTGAAGTGGCTGCAGATTAAAACAGCATCAAAGACAACATCAGTGTACTAAAGAATATTTTAAAACATTAAGCAGCATAAAATGGTTGGACATGCACCGAAAAAACAAGCTTGATGTAAATGTCTCCTCCTGAGCCAGCTTCAACACCTGTGCACATAAAATACCGCTCGGAAATCATTTTGACTCAGACGGTAATGAAATTAAATAAAAATTCCTGCTATAATTTATGTAAGAGCAGGGACGTCTTAGCATTCAGGTGAATTTTACAGCCACGAGCAGACACTGCAAAAGTCAGTGAAGCAAGTCTAATCGTTGGATTGAGCTCTACAAAATGTTCCAGGCCTTCTCCGCACAGGGACACAGCAGTCTCACCATGAAGGCCCACAAATCCAATTAATGGTTTCCACTTTACACACCACCACAGGGCACATCTGATACTTTTGAAAACTTCATGCAGATGAAGTCATTTAGTCAGAGACGTCTTTACGTCTCCATGTTTATGGGAGTTATGTTGCAGAACACCCGCAGTAATACCAGCAACACTTCAGATGTAATGGTGAACATGCACTTACATCAATGCAGGAGCTAATGTAAGAAAAGTGCAAACAGGTTTAAATGTTCCACCCCGTCATGTGTTTTTGTTCTGCTACTTCACTCCTTTTCACAAACATTTGAAACTTTACAGAAACGCAATAAACAAAAACCATCATCCTGTGTAATGACACACAGCTACTGTCAGGAGCGTGTAAGTGCAGAAACAGTGAGGCTGAACCGGGATGAAGCCACGTGGCAGCAAAGTACAACAGCACTACAAGCCAGATGGAGCTAACTGTAGCTATTGTACCTCATCGGCTAGACTTTTTGAGTGAACACAAAAATTCATGGAAATTAAATTAAATTTAATTCAATTTAATGGCATTATGTTTCTTTATGCTTAATAAAACAAATGACAGACAAAGTCACAGTCTGATCTTGAAATCAACTGTGACCAAACAGGCATTTACTACGTTTGGCTTCACCAGGCACAGCTGAAATTAAATATTGCACCCATAACTTAATGGCCCAATGGGAATATACACTCAGATACTGAGGATGATATTGTTATCTTTGCTGTGATATTTTCTGAAATATGGTCGTCTCTGCTTTAGACTGACATCTAAGACAGGGAACAAGAAATATGAATTTCACAGTGTGTTTTTATTTCCCCTTCACTGTAACCACATCTCTTTCCCGAAAACAAAAATCTGTCACACCTGACATTTGGGATTATAAATGCTTCATTGTTGAACCAGGACTATTCATAAACAAGATGTAAACATTTTCCACATGAGTTTTGTTGTCATGTAGTTTTGCAGTACTTATTTGGTCAATCCAACCCAACTAAGATGCAGAGTATCTATTTGCACCATGACGGGCCAGTTGGTATCCTCTGTCACAAGTAAGCAGAAACTAAATGAGGTATCATACTCACGTTCCACCACAAAACTCAATAGAGGTGAGAGAACCAGCAGCGCTCTCGGGGTCCTTCAGCAGCTCCTCAACGGGGATACCAATAGACACAACTCGGACAGGGTCGGGGTAGGTCTCATCGAATACGGCACGCAGACCCTGAATGGCCTTTGCTTGTGCAAGAGGGGCTTCCATGGCATAAACCGGCTGCAGAGAGCAAAGTATTGGAGAGAAAGCATTGTCAACTGAGGATTTAGATGGAATTTGTATTCATATCTATTACCAGATTGAAGTAAAAGAAAAATCCAATGTTATAAAAGAGGCAAGGCCATGTATAACATCAATCAGGTTTGAAAGTTCAGTAGTAATATTATTTCTTATTTCTTTTTCAGGGAGCCCAGAAGATGTTTAGTTAGTTCATCAACATCATTAGGAATAAATATAAAGACTTGAACTATCTTGTGTGTGTTCCACTGACCTTGGCTTCTCTTATCAAGGCACAAGCGATCTCCTCAGTCCGCCGGACCTCCCCTGTGCTCAGGGCACCTTTAGCAGTGAAGTCAAAGCGTAGGCGGTCGGAAGCGACCAGTGAGCCCCTCTGGTCTGCTTCCCCCAAAACCCCCCGCAGGGCGAAGTTTAGGATGTGTGTGGCGGTGTGGTTGCTCATGATGGGCCTACGACGAGCCTGAAAATAATAACAATTGTTGGATAAACAAATCAGAGCTTAATCCAGAGCCAATAAACCAGACAGAGCACAGCAAAATATCCTGAGGAAGTCTTTTAACTGACCAATAATGAACAATATAATTTATGTGGTATTCTACATATGTTCTCACCTCATCTAAACGTATGGTGACCTGGTCTCCAACCTTCAGCGTGCCATAGACCGTCCCCACATGGAGAACGTACCCTCCTCGGACCTGTGTATTCTTCACTGTGAACTCCATCCGCTGCAAATAAACAAAGATGAATGGCGAGACAACGTGGTTAGACATGTTTTTTTTTCTTGCTGATGCATTGTGTGTTTCGTTGTAGCATTTGGAGATTAAATTTACATATATTAAAACTCATGTTTCAAAATGTCAGAAGTGCTTTGATGATGTCAAACATGGAATAGAACATTGAGTCTTATCAAGGCAGAAAATGTTCCCTTCAAAATTTTTTGAAAACAATATCATGACAAATACAAAAGACTGACATCTGAATAGACATCTTGACAGATGGTCTTCTGCAAACTGTGATATGAATGTGTTTTCATGCCGATCAGGTTCTCACCCATGAGACAGATGAGAGCAACTTATCATTTTTCATCTATTCTCTTGTCCAAACTGTTATTTTGTTTGGCAGTCTCTGTCGACTGGCAGACGGGTTTTTTTGCCTGCAGGCATTATTTCCACCAACTATCAGAGCCATCAGTCCAGCAACCCTGATTCCAAAAAAGTGCGGAGGCTGTAGAACATAAATAAAAACAAAATGCGATGTTTTGCTTTTCTTTTTTTTTTTTACCTATATGAGATTGAATACAGTACCTGGACATTGGACATTGTTTTACCTGCAATGTGATCACTGCATAGTTTTGGGAAAAAACAAATTACACTCTGAAAATGAACCTAATGAGGGCTTTCTAATGCCTCAGACCTCATGATTATTTTATTTTATAGCTACTTAAGCATTTTATTGTTTCTATACTTGTCCTCATGTTTTGATTGTATTTGCATTTGTATTTGTAACTTTATAAATCCCCGAAGGGAAATTAGGTTATCTATCTTATCTATCTATCCTATCTATCTGATGTTCTCAAACAGCATCAGGGGAGCTCATTAAAAACCACAGAGAAGCACACACCCATCCACTTACAACTTTTTTTCATTTCAACATTGCACTTACATCCCCTGTGCCGTCGTCCTCTCTGAGCATGTAGCCCTCGTCAAATGTCTGTCCACCCTGCTCAGCGTAGAAGGATGTCTGGTCCAGCAGCACACCGCACTCCTGACCTGTGGTCACTTCATCACAGAAGGCACGGTCACGGCGCAGGGCCAGCACTGTTGCTGAGGTCTGCTCAAATTCTAGACATGCAGACAGGATGATGGTTAGTGCGTGAATGTCCTGAAGATTCAGCCACTGAAGCTCAACTTTAAGTCTGTTGTGAGAGTTGAAATCACTGACCGTATTTGCCGTCTCCATCAGCAGTGTATTTGTATTTGGGAGAATCATCTGTGGCGGGTATATTTTTGTTTCTCAGGTCTTCAATGGCGTAAATGTCCAACATGATGTGGTCCTCATCTCCTGCGCCCTTACCCTGGGACTTCAACTACACACACACACACACACACACACACAAACACAAACTGTGTTGTTATTCGGTTATAAACACAACATCTACAACAATGATCAGTTCAGTGGACACAATATTATTATTACAAATATATATTTGTAAAGAGAAACTAATGAAACATTTATTGAGAAGTGAAATAACTACAGTTATTGAGAGCCAAAGCAAATCATTATTTTTTTTCTTCCTAATCTGCAATTTAACTTTGTAACTGGACAATGGCAACATTTTAAACCTGGTAAATAAGGGCTACAGATCTTTCTCATGCAAGTCTAAACCTGAATGTATACAATCAACAAAAACATAAATTTGCTGGTTTCCCTAAAATGTATATTTTCATGAATTGGTTTTGTTCCAAAAAGAGCATACAATGCAACAACGCTAGAGTGCAGAAGTGTGTGCACTTTCACAAAAACATGGTCTCAGCCACTTGTGTAATGACACTAAAATTTCCACCTGTACAATCTAATGTGACTCAACACATCATCCTATCTTTGTAAAGCTTGCAATGATCAGTCTGTGTTCTCACCCTCTCATGTTCATACTCTTTGAACCCACGTCTCTCTGACAATATCAACAAAAGCAAAGTTTGCAAGCTTCACAAGGGATTTACTGCAAGTCTATTGTGTTGTATAAACTTAGATTGTGCCTAATAAACTTGAGTCTATATGACAGGATAAGGAAGAAATATAAAAGCATAGTGTGTCGGACTCCCCCATCTGGTAGGGAGCAGACTGTAGAATCATCATGTATATGGACAGTTCATTGTGATGTGTTGGACAGCAGTCTGAATCTGCATAAAACTAGAAAATAAATCAATCGCTTTGCAAAATCAAACAACAGGGGATTAATATGGTGCTGTAAAGTCGATGAAGGTTTATTTAAACAGCAGGTGCATGGCTCCTGATTCTAACTTACAGTGCAATACTACACAGCGCTGACGCAAGGCAAAATGACGTACCCCTGGGACACAAACCACTGTTCAGTGAAGTTTCCGCTCACAGAACAGTCTGGCCAAATTCAAACAATCAGTAACTATTTCCTCCACCCCTCCTTCCACCTCCTCACCTGTGCTGCCTTCTTCTCCTCTTCGAAGGCAGCCAGGTCCACGGCCATGCCTTTCTCCTCTGCTATGAGGGAGGTCAGGTCCAGAGGGAAGCCATATGTGTCATACAACAGCCATGCCGTGTCACCTGGAAACACAGACATCAAGAGGAAAAAGGAGAGGTGTTTGTCTGGAGCAACAATGACAAACAGCTTTACTGTGTTCACATACAAGGAATCTGACTTCACTTTCAAGTTGCTTTCCATGTTACACACAGTTCTTATTTTCAGGAAGACGGATGGAAACAGACATCTAAAACAAGGATTACAAAGCTAATTTAAGATAAGTAGACACACAATGTTTATACTGTCAAACTGTGTCTGTTAATATTAAGCAAGAATACAATAGTGCAAAGAGTGATGGAATAAATGGAGTGATTAATATAAGGATACTTTATCCCTTTAGCTACACTGGCGCCAAAATCCACCTACAATTATGTACGATATTATCCCCTATACTGTTGGTGGTGCAAACAAACAGGACAGGAGGTGCCTTTTTGAGCATGTAAAGTATATATTGACTTGATATCTCCCGATCTCTCTTTTTTTGCTGTTACTGTTTCAACATGTAATCAGATTACATTTTGCTGCTCCAGCCCAGTGCTTTAGTGTGCTAGAACAAAGTTGAAAAACTTTGTGAACTGCGGATAGTCCCTACAGATGCCTTCACTGCTACAGAGCTCTTCTCTCAGGCTCTTTCTCATGGCTCTGAATTTTAAAAAATGCATATTTGGAGCTCCCACCTTCATTATTCATTAGATGAGGGTTCTTGCAGGTCCCTGCACTACAACATTGCACCATGGTTATGCACTGGCACGGACAAAAAAGATCCATTTCAGAGTGGAATATCAATGCTGATGACCTCTTTGTTTGCACCTCCAACTACATGGCAGATTGGTCACCATGTGAAAGAATATACATGACATGTTTTTATGTACAGTATATGCATTTATTAACGTCTATATACTGTACAGCATGCTTAGATTTATATTTGACAGAGATGATGATTTGTACATATTTAAACAGTGTCTAAACTATAAAATATAGAATATATAACTTCTTGGTGATGCTTCAAGACTACTCCCGTCAACTATAAATGTTATTCTTATAAAATGATGAAGCCATTATTTTGATCAATAGATGGGTAGTTAGATGTGAAAAGTGCAAAGTCACAAGTGTCGTTTCTGCATTTCCAAAAATCCAAGGACGCTGTGTTTGACTTGTACTTTGGCACTGGCAGCAGTACACAACAATTTGTCCATTTTAAATATTGAATACGAAAGATTTGAGACATCACGTATGATGGTCGGACACATGGATCAATGAAGGAGAGAGACCAATCTACAATGCCAACAAATGTATTCTTATGGGATTAAAAGAAAAAAAGAAATGGAGGGAGGGAGTGACAGAGGAAAAACTGAAGAGAGTAAGTGCTGTGGGTGGTTAGCAGTGAAATGAAGTAGAGTAAGGTTTAGAGGATGACTTTTAGATAACTTAATATGCAGATTGATATTTAAATACATATGTAAAACAAAAGGTAAAAGTGTTAGCTCTTTCAATTCTGATCATCAATGCAGGACATGTAAATGGTAAGCAGACTTGCATTTCTATAGCACTTTTCCAGTCTACTGACCGCTCAAAGCGCTTGTCACATTCACCCATTCACACACACATTCATACACTGATGCAAGGTGCCAACTGCACATCCTGCTCAAGCATGCTTCGACATGCAGCCAGGGATTCTAACCAACGACCTTCCGATTGCTGGACGACCCACTCTCACCCAGTGGTGAGTGGTACCGCTTCACACCAATCGTGTCTCACCTGGGATGATCTTGCAGTCTCCCAGACTCATGATCTTCCTATCGAGGATACGGCGTCCCCTGCTGAGGGTTTTGAGGAACTGCACCTCCTCCTCGTTAATAATGTCTTTCACCATTTCTGGGTCTTTCTTCAACTCTGGGAAGGCATCACCCTGGAGAGTGAGAGTGAAAGAAGACGGGGTGAGAGAGGGATGGGAAGAAGAAGCAGAGAGATGAGATGGGAGAATAGAAAAGGCAAGAGAAGAATAGTAGAGAGGAGATGGAGTAAGAAAGAAACTCAGATGTCACCATTTAAATCACTTGTCATGAAGTAGATGTAAGAACTTATTATTGTGTTTAATATTTTAAGATTTTTTTAAAATCTCACCAGGGACTCGACCACCACATCCACCAGAGTGGCGAAAAAGCCTTTCTGAGCTTCAAGCTTCTCATGGGAATAACGGACAGCACGACGCAGGATCCTCCTCAACACATAGCTAAACATGGTGGAAACAACAAAACATTATGATGTAGTATAGAACAGTTCAGTGTTGCTCATACACACAAATTACAGCATTGTGTGCTCCACTGGCTACAGATAGTGTCTACGCATATATTATTTTAGCTTTGCAATTCCCTCCTTTTTCTTGCTCTGGCATGTCTCACCCTCTTCCTGTGTTGTCAGGCCGACCGCCATCTGATAGGGCAATGGTGATGGTGCGGGCGTGGTCAGCGAGCACACGGTAGGCCATGTCAATACCGTCAGCGTCCTCAGCACCTACTTTACCGGTGTAGGGTCGAGCACCTGTACCCTGAAATTAAATGATATTTTAAATGTGTATTAGATTAGTGGCTCCCAACCTTTATTTTTTTCTGATGTATGCCCCCAGCCTTTCATCACCACCACCCACCATGCCCCACACATAATAAAGGTCTCACTTAAGCTGATATTGTACAAACATTTTTTATATGTGGTAAGGTGATCTTGGAATTATTTTTTGTTAAGGGTTGGTCTCTTTCTGCAGTTGCAGAAATGGTTAACGTTTAAACCATGCATCTAGTACTTACAACTAGACATCTGTGCTTGCTTGCTCGACTTCATGATCATCTGAAATCTGATGATCTCACTCAAGCACATGTTATTAATACAGTATATTATAACTGACTCAGGTCAGTGGGAGGTGTGTCCTACAGTATGCAGATGACCTACCTAGGCCTAGTTTATTGGATATTATGACAGTAAATATACTAAAGATCATCCTCACCCATTTCTAATCCTTTTTCTGCGTTTATTATCCTCCTAAACACAAAGTGAAGTAGTTATTCTTACTGAATCACAATTTGTATTTCTTATTATATTTTTGACACATATACGCTTGGTTAGGAATCACAGCATTATATTTATTATGTTTCTTTCACCACCTCAGGAGGGGATTTGGATCGCATAGCTGCCGCATAAGTCCATTATTAATATAGCTTTTACCAATACGGCATTTTAACACACAAGTACAATCACACAGCAGAGACCATTGTGGTTACCTTGAACTGTACGATAAAACAGCAAATGATTGGATGGCTGGGTGTTCTATTTCTCTACCAGCAAGAATTACTACAGCTAAAAAATGTAAATTGTCTAATGGCAAAAACCAGACATTGGCAAAATTCAGTGTCAAGGAACCAGATGCTTCAGGCTCTTAAGTAAATAAGTCTGTGACCTCATCAGACCTGCGATATTCTGCATTAAAGTATACCGGCTTGAACGTGCAGGAGCTGACAAGTATGATTTTTCTATCCTGTTAATGCTTCCATTCAGTTACACAAATCTGGGGCATTTCCGTACCTTCTGAATGGCTTCAAAGTAAGGGATGAAGAGGTCAGTGTCATAGTTGGACATCTTGTTCTGCAGGACGGACACCAGGCGCTCCAGACCCATCCCTGTGTCAATGCTCTTCTTAGGTAGAGGCTTCAGCTCAGTCTCAGACTCTCTGCAAAAACAGGAACACATGTTAACTGATCAGTATATGAATGTATGGACTTTTGACAGGTAGACTTGCAGCTGGAGAGCAAACAGGTTTTTCTTACTGAGTGCATGTGCTGGAAACATGATTTGTTTAGGAGTTTGCCTCTTCAGTTTGTTAAAGGAGAATCGAACAGTTTTGTTTGGTTCAAGTCAAATTTTTGATTATGTTGGATATTCTATTTTTTATCACAACATTATTTCGGTCTTGGTCTTCTGCCAATCAAATACAAACATGTCGAACCAGATTAAGGTTTTACACATCCAAGTAAACAGGTTTTTTGTTTCTATTGTAGAGCTCAGATGATGATAAGGTGTGTCCAAATTCCATCAGCTGATCTAAATGTATGGGCAGGCTCATGTCATCACAAAGCCAGTGATCATTTGAACATTCTTTATATAGTCCACTGAACAGGTTACAGGCCTGTATGCAGAGCGAGTTTGTGAGTGTTTTGTTCACCTAACTGATGATCAGAAATAGCAGCAGAAAAATAAGTATTCAATTTCCTTGTAAGAAACATTTTCGAGCAATCACCTGCATGGAGACTAAAATCAACTCTATGAACACTTGATTTAGTTTGGTTTTAGGCTTGCCTGTTTGGTTTGAATTGGTTGAGCTGTTGTGGAAGCTGTAAATCAAATTCTGAGGTCAAAACAGCCACACCAAGATAACCTGAAAAGGTGGGTCTCAGTCCACTTCCTACTGTACTTGAAACCAGTTTGTTAGGTTTGAAACTGAAAAAAGGCAACTACAGGACTTTATGATGATAATATGTGAACAAGCACGAACTCAAAAGCTAAACTAGAATCTGCTGATCATTGAAACAGTCAAGTAAGCTATCTTTTAACAATCTGTATAAGGAACGTAAATATTTGTGTCTATGAATATATTGTTTTTGTAACCATGGTAACGGGTATGCGCACCCACACACATCTGCAGGGATTTTTGGTAATCATTCAGAAAATAAAACAGAAGTGTGCTGCTCTTGTGTCCTACTGCATCGATGTCAGGAGCTCCTCATTAAAAAAATAAGTGCACAGGTGGGACCACACAGAACGACCTAATCATTGGGTTAAGTTGAGTTCCTGCTTCAACTAATAATCACTTATTCCTAATGAGTTCTTCGTGATATCACAGAACATAAATAGACGCATAAACAGCCAGTAAAACTGCCTGACTTGCCGTGAGTCAGCAGAATTTGAAGGTCTATGTGACACTGATGTTTCAGGAAGGCAAGAACTGTCCAATGAATTCATTAGCTGTCACTCCATATGCTTTCATGCTTACAGCTCTTTGTTCTTTTGTTTTTACTGACTTTTTTGCCTCAAAACTCTGACCATGAGTTGTTAGCATGAAGGTACAGACAAACACAATGAACCACAAAGAATTTACCCACAATGTGGATGGAGAAATAAATTAACCTCACAAAATCGATTCATTTGTGCAGACAGACTGTACATATAAGATCTTTTAACAGCCCCTCGTTAGGGTCTCTGTGTTTGTCTGTTACCTGTTGAACTGGATGAACACCAGGTTCCAGATCTCCAGAACATTGGGATCGTCCATGTTCACCAGGTGAGAGGCGTCCCTTCCTCCAATGCGGTCGTAGTGGATCTCACTGCAGGGGCCACAGGGACCGGTGTCTCCCATCTCCCAGAAGTTGTCCTTCATGCTGCCGGGGAGGATACGAGCCTCCTCCATCCTAAAGAACGACACATGAGCAGATAGAGAGGATTGAATTAAAATCAATTCTGTTGGAAGGTAACAATGAGGTTGTGTGAAACTTAGGACTATGAGCATTAAATTTCACCCTCCATTATATCTTACATACTTTGGTACATTTATCATAATGTGTAATATTATAGTATATTGGATTAATGTCATACTGTTTAATTACATAATATGTTATATTTCTAATTTCTATATTTTACAGACTAATTAATTGTCATAACTTAATTGTATTACAAACTTACAAAGCTATTAAAGACTTCCTCACTATGCCACTCTTATCTTGTAATTTGGATTTCAATTGCTCTAGTAAAGTTTCTATTTTATTCCTTTTCTTATGTTAATGATATACACTATACTATAGTATATATTGTTTACTTTCACTATTTATCTGTACTTATTTCTGTCCTTGTGCTGCTGAAAACCTGAATTTACCCTCTGGGGATCAATAAAGGATTATCTTATTGTTAAAATATAATAAACAGAAGACACAAAATGAAGAAAGAAAGATTTAAAAGATAAAATAAACATAAACTAAGATAAAGGCTACAAAAACAACAGAAAGAAATTATTAAATTTGAAAATGTTTGATGTATGAGGTCTAAAAAGAGGTGGAGTCATGGTGAGGGAGAGAATCTTCTAGGCCGTTGTTGTAGGCAGTGAGGTGGCTCAGTGGGACTGGGGGAGGAGTAGGCAGTTCCACAGGAAATGATCACACAACATCACCCAGTTACTTCAAACAGGCCCACACAAACAGTAGACGTTCTGCAGCATTCATGCAGAACTAAAAATGCAAGATCTATGACAAAGAGCTGTAAATGATTTGTAGAGGAGGGATCCGGTCCTCCCAGGAGATAAAAAAAAAAAAAGGAAATCGCAGCGGACAGTGATTATTAAAAGTTGCTTAGAGAATCCCTTAAGGAAATGCTCACCCTAGGTCGATCCAGATCTGTTTGCACTCCAGGTCGGGCTCCAGGCCTGCTTCAGCGCTACCCCCGAAGTAAGTCACATAAAGACGCTCTATGGGAATTCCAAACTCCTGGGTCAGCAGATCCAAGGCCATCTTACAGGCCAGTTGCTGCAGAGGGAGGTGGGAAGATGAAACGAGACAGAGAGGACAACAAGCCAGAAGCGTAAGAGAAAGTATCTCCAGTGTGGTGAAGAAACATTTGTGTTCATGATTCTAAATCAATACACAAATTAATTATTGAACATAAACATATTTTATTTATATATATATATATATATATATATATATATATATATATATATATATATATATATATATATATATATATATATATATATATATATATATATATATATGTATAAATAAAAATATAAATTAGGAAGACAAGAACAGCGTAACACCTTGAAGTAGTCCCCAAAGGACCAGGAGCCCAACATCTCGAAGAAGGTGTGGTGGTAGACATCTTTACCCACGTCGTCCAGGTCGTTGTGTTTGCCTCCTGCACGAATACACTTTTGGGTGTTGGCAGCACGCTGCAGCCTGGCCATGGGGTGGGACGGATCGATGGTATTGAGGAAGATGGGCTTGAACTAAATGGGATGCACAAGAAGCAAATTTATGAGTTGTGTTCTATTAAAAGTCTGCTCCAAGAACCTCATAATTTCAGTCCAAATGCTGTGAATCAGTGGGTATGTCTAAAAGAGCCAGCCTGAAGGACAGAGGCACAGATATTAGTTGAAGACTTGGAGACACATGGATAGTGTACCTGGTTCATGCCAGCATTGGCGAAAAGCAGTGTGGGGTCATCCAGTGGGATGGTGGCTGACGAGTGGACATACTGGTGCTCATGGCGACGGAAGAAGTCAATGAACTTCTCGCGGATTTGAGCTGCACTCAAAGAGGAGTCCATTCTGAATCAGCTCTTTGAACAAAAACACACAGAGGAAATTATAGACTTTAACCATCAAGCATGTTGAAAAGGTCAACTCTAGTGGGTAGTTATGGACATGGAGCGTTTAATTATGCTCCATGTCCAGTAAAATTGTTGTGGGTCCCTGACCTTGTCCCACAGTGACAACATCAACACTGCTATGTAACTTACTAGTACAGCTAACAGCATGGCAAATAAAAAGACAGAAACTAATCTGAACATGTGGTAGCAAATCCTAGGTATAGGGGCAACATATGGAAGACATACGATTTGGTCTGGTTAAAGAAAACCTTTCTAAAAATTGATTAAAACATCCAAAAAGTTACACTGTTGTTGAAATTTCTTTTACTAAAACCAAAAATGTTGCTTTTTCTCTGTTTGAGTATGTTGTATGTTAATAGCTGCAAAGACAAAAGTATATCAAGTGTGGGCTCCCACTGTGCACTTCTTCCTAAATGTGAGTCTGAATCTAATGTCCAGATTGGACTGAGCCAGCGCTTACTTCAAGGGATGGGATGTCTGCTGAGCACAGCCTAGGGAAGTTAAAGACTCAGTTGCCTTGTCAAACCAGTCATGTGAGTCAAACCTGGTTGAACTTCCATGTGATAAACAATGACATGAACATGAACACTGGTTGGTGCTCTTCTGTCACAGAAGGTGGCTTCTGCACCTCCCAGGTTGTCTAACAAGGTTATCAGTGGCACTACAAAACAGTTTTCAATTGCCACAGTGAGGAACATTACTACTTAAGTAATTTGGTCTTGTTTTTTTTCTCATTTCCATATCCCTTTGTAGCCACCACTCAAGTCAGTTGGTAGGGGGTGTGTCCTGACAAGCTGCTTTAGCAGAGATGCTCTACTCTGTAATTTCCCTTCAACAAATTGGCCTTTGGCTCTTCTCATAAAGCAACACCAACTCAGGAATCCTGTGAGGCAGCTAAGGTGTGTCACGCTGCAGGGCTACACTGCTTTTAACGGATTCTGATGGAGCAGTTTTGGACCTGAATGTGTTCCAACACAGCACTGTAATATTACTTCAGTGCATCCTCACTGGAACATTCAACCTACAGATGATTTCACTTTTGTCAGGTTCTTTGTATCATTTTATAACACAAAATGCCTTAAGACTTGATAAGCAATCACTTTTTAATGTCACCCGACATTGCATGAAGCAAAATTTGAGCCTTTACATACCCAATTGAGAATAATTTTGGACTTGTTTTGGATAACCATGTGCCATAACTCGGTATCAATGGTAAGTCTTTACCAAAAGGCAGCACAGTTTGATTCCCATCAGTGAATTCATTGTGTTAACTAGATAGCAAAGGAAACCACACAGCTGATGCCTTCAGCTCTCCGGGGCTCAGGAAGCAGACGGTAAACAGCCACTGTCCCTATCCTGACTACCAAACCACCCAACTGACAACCAGAGAAAGCAGACTCATGTGGGTAATGGGATGGAAATTTTTAGCCTCTGTGAAGAGTGTTTAAATAAATAACAGTGTGTCAGAGGAGACTTCATCAGCAAGACAGAAAACAGGATACAATAGAGGCTAGAGTGACAAAGGGGAAATTGTGGGCGAATTGTGCAAATTTAAGGCTGCAAATAAGGACACAAATAAGGAGGACAAGTTGGTCCTTACTTGTTATCACTAAGCTAACAGGAGCTCAGGTGGGTGATAAATGCTGAGATTTATGTCCACTGTATCTAACTCTAAGTTAGTCCGTGGAGCAGGCTGTGTTTTGTCTCCAAAGCTTGGCTAAGTGATTTCTATCATTTGGGGGACTTTTAGTGCCCACAAATAAAGACTTAAATGAGTTATATCCGCAGGTCTTAACGCTAATGTTGCAGTAATTCTCAGAGGGTTAATTTACTTCTCTCATGCCAGTTAAAACCAGTTGTCCCATGCCACCTTTAAACCTCTGCTGTAAACAAGCGCACAGGGTATTGGACCATAAAATAGTGCCATTAACATCAACATAGACGACACCATTACTCTCAGCCTGTTTATAAAAAACAGCATGTTGCATTATCAGATTGTCAGCTGAGTGTAAACTGCTATGTTGGGCAGAGGCATTAGCTTGACAAGCTGACGTTAGCAAGCTAAATCTTAGCTAGACAGGCTACCTCTATATGGTCAACCTGAGAGAGACATTTTAGCACACAGCTCTAACCAAAAGTCTACTTTACTGAATGGTACATTAAACGTTATTTAGTCTACTATAACTTGAGAAAGCGATAATACTCACAGAAGTCGCTATTCTCGCAGAATGAATCAGTAACAGCTCCCAAACACACTGCTTTAGCCCACGCCGCTCGACCAGAAAGACAGCACAGAGCTACTGGACACGCCCACGGCAGCCGCCCATTGGTCAGGCCACACCGGTACGTCAACAAATCTTTATCTCTATTGGACAAGCCTACTGTCAATCTTAGCCGAACCCGCCACATCAGTGGTACCAACTTCCCTGACTCGGCTGATGCAATTGAAAAGACACCGGTGTCACTAGAGATACTTGCCCTGCTTGTTAAAGAAATGTGGTGGAAACATATTCGTCAATAAAAATATTTTTTTTTATTTTATATAATAATTTATTTATTATTATTATTTATAGTTGTTATTTGTATTAGTTTGTGTCTTTAGGTTTCAGCCCATTCATTATGAGATGTACCACCAAGTTTGCGATAATTTGTGATTTTGTGACATAATAATCGTGATTAAATATTATTGCTCATTACTGCAGCCACACACATATGAGATTTTCTATCTGATGTAGTTTCATGTAATGCCACGCAATAGCGGAATCATTTTTCTCTGCTTGTTGTGTTTCCGGCGGACATATTTAGCGGCGGACTAGTTCACACGCTGCTGTTTGGTTCATTACATTTCACTGCGCCATGCCGACTGACACCAAACGTGTTCGCGGCCCAGAAGTGTCTCAGAGCCCGTCTCTGTTTCTGTGCGCGCCGGCGGGTGCTCTCCCGTCGCACGGCCCCAGAGCGGACGGTCGGCAGCGGGATCAAGTGGACGTCCGGCCCGTCTTTGTCCGCTGCGGGCTGGTGAGCCAGGCTAAAGGGTCCGCGTACATCGAGGCTGGAAACACCAAGCTGATGTGCTGCGTTTACGGCCCCAGAGAAACCGAGAGGAAAGATGAGACCGACATGAAATGTGGAAGGTGAGTAGTGAAATGTTTTTATCTATTCATTCAATTTATTTGACTCGTGATTTATTGACAAATGACTGTGTAACTTATGTGACCAGCAGCATGTTAACTCATATTAGCAGGCTTCAGATGGATAACTGTCAGTTGAGTGATCTTCAACTTATTACCAAGATTTTATCAAGATGTGTCAAGACAAACTGAAACATGTAACATAAAACTAAACAACAGGGCTTAAATGGCCAAAACAACATCAGTGGAAACTAGACCAAGTAATAATTATTCACATAATACACATAAATAAACCCTGGTCTGACCAAAGTACTTTTGTTTCTGTCAACTTTAAAGGCCAGTAAGAGCTTCTGGCTACATTATATGCCAGGTGACATCTTGTCACCACTATTTAAATAAAAGAACTGAAAAAGCAAATAGAAATATTTTCTTTTAAAAGTGGTTATAACCTGTAACATATTTACCATGTACTGTTATTTATTATCATTTTGAATCATGTGAGTCTGAACTGGATTTAGCTGGGTTTGCCCTCAAGTGTCCACATCCCTTCTTCATGTTATCCCCCTGAAGTGAACAATGATGTTTATGTCGCTGTCTTTCTCTGTCTGTCCAGGTTGACGACTGACATGCGTTTCGCCCCATTTTCCTGCCTGGAGAGGGGCTCCTGGATTCAGGGAAGCCAGGACAAAGACTTCTCCCTGATGCTGCACGAGAGTCTGCAGCCAGCTGTGTGCCTCCACAAATATCCCCGCTCCCAGATCGAGGTCAACGTGATGGTTCTTGAGAACAGCGGCTCAGTTCTGGCCCATGCCGTCACATGCGCTTCTCTTGCTCTGGCAGATGCAGGGATCGAAATGTATGATCTGGTGCTTGGTTGTTCCATCCGCCAGGATGGCGCCTCTTACGTGGTTGACCCTACTTACAGAGAGGAAAACAGCTGCAGCTCAGTCAGCAGCGAGAACCAGGGCGGTCTGACTGTGGCGTTCCTCCCCAGCCTGAACCAGATTTCTGGGCTGCAGTCAGATGGAGAAATGGCAGAAGAGACGCTGACAGCTGGGGTTCGGACCTGCATTGAGGGATGCTATAAACTGTACCCAGTCATCCAAAAAGCTCTGGCCAGAGCGGTGCGCAAGGCTGCTCCCCCGCCATCAGAGAGCTGAGAGACTCATTAGCCAAAAACAGTTTTTTTCATAGTTTTCTAGTTCAGTTTCCAATCCTTACTTTCACAACAAGACCTATTTTTCTATGTTGGCTATAATATGCTGTAAGTGAAACTTGATAACACAGACTTCTGAATTTTCTTATTAAATAATTTAACAGTGTGCTTGGGGCTTGAAGCTTTTTCTTGACATTGGAGAATTTTACTGACATGGAAAGGGAAATCAGATTTCTTAGCTGGTATAGTTCCTGAATGTATTGTCATGATGCAATCTACTAAATGCAAAACAACAAAATAAATTCTTCTTTTTCAAATGGTCAGACTTTATACGAACATCCCAGTTAGATGTGCTAACAGGAGGTCTCAACACAGTCGTGCTGTTGCTCTGTTATTAGCTTTGCTGCAGGTCAAGGTTGAAAGCCAGGCCACATTGTCCTGCTGGGAGGGCCAATGCCATCGGGGAGTGCCAGTGTCATGAGGGGTGTACGTGGTCCACAGCAGTGTGTGGATGGGTGGTGTGTGTCAAGTGGCATCCACATGACTGGGACCCAAGGTTTCCCTGCAGAACATGCATTGTAACGAGATGATCAGTGTTATTTGTCCAGTGGTTTTATTGTTTTAGTTGATCAGTGTATGTTGCATCATCATGCCATCACCTCTGATCACACACTGGGCAGGAAAATATCACATAAACAATATTTTGTTTCTATAGCTTTATTGATTTTCTCCTAACACATGCTCACATACAACAGGCAATATACAGTAGATCATAAATGACCAAAATGGAAGGAGAGGAGCCAGGGAGGATTAGGTTAGGTTAGGTTCCTACTAATGTGAGTTTGAAATGAAACAAATGAAACTTTTGGCCACAGGGTGGCAGTAAATGAAAGATCCTGTTGGTGACCACAGGATGGCCGCTGTCTGAACATATTGGTGACCTCGGTGGTGACCTCGGTGGAGACACCCACTGGTGCCAGAGAGTGGATTGATGATCTCATAAGAGTATTTTAGGATACTTTATTCAACTTCACTAAACTTTTCTGTTTTTAATGATCCAACTGTATGATGAACCACATTTGTGTTGTATCTGACCTGTTTTTACAGTCAGTGTATCCAACACATGTTTATAAAAGAAAGCAGTTGATTTCATTTGCTTTAAGGTCATGACACTCGGTGTGTCTTTGGAGCAGGACATGGGAGAAAACGTCTATCCATTGTTATTTCATAATTGTGTTGAAACAATAATAAAAATGTTTAAATTCAGGGTGAAACACAAACATAAAGCCTAAATGTTCAAGGTTAAAAGCCAATCTTTTATTTGGCTTTATTCCAGTTGAATCCAATGGATCTTGAACTGATTCTGAACTTGCTTGTGTTGCAAGGAAACCAGATACCCTGAAGGAAACCAACGCAGACGTAGGCAGGGCCAAAAGTGCCATTGTGAGTCATGCTGCTCTTAAAGATGAGGAACAGAAAGACAAGTGGGCAGGAGGAATGGTGGGAGGCGGTATCTATGGATTGTCACGTTGAATCAGACTTCAATGTGTGCCACTCCCAAACAAAATTTGCAAAATTTCCCAAAGGTCATCTGGATTTGTAGTGATAGAAGGACCACAGGTAGCTGTATATTCAGCTGCACCTGGTACTGACGTTTCATTGTAGGAATCTCTACACATATTCATTACCTTCAGATTTTGCTTCTGGGTGGTACATAATTAGGTATTTAAACTTTAGCACAGTTAGTTAGTTTAATGAAGACACGGTCAAACCCAATGTGTGAAAGAATCCAAGGCCTCACCATGTGAAGTGACCCTCAAGTTTCACATGACCCAACATCAACTGCAGTTTAGGAGGATGGAGCATTAACCTCCACTGGCTCAAATAGTGGAAATTCTGCTTTAGCTTCTGGTGAAGAGAGGGCTCTGAAGTTAAGACCGAAAGGGCAACAACCTAATTTGTCCTTTTTGTCCCTCATCGTGTGTGTGTGTGTGTGCGTGCCTGTGTGTGTTAGGAGAAGATGCAGAAAGAAACAAATGAAGTTTATTGCACTTTTAGTCCCTGTTTCATAGTGTGTCACTCTTTTGACACTTTGGTGTGATCGGGAGGCTGAGGTCAGCCAAAGACCTCGTTTTCCCGAAACATGACCATCCCAGCATTCCACAGTTCAGTATGACACTGATACACACACTGATTTCCAGTCAGGCAGATTCACTTCTCCAGAACATGTATTTACTCAGCAAAATGTTTGCTCTTCTGCTTTTAATCAGTCAGGGGTTTGTAACAGGACTTGTTTTAACTGGCGTTGCGAGCACATTTGCATAAAGTTGGAATGGCACGCGTGGAAAGAAAGACTGTCAAAGATATGGTCTACCCTGATCCTACACATTGTGACAACAGTTGTATAATGTCCTTTGTCTGAGAAAATAAATTCAAGTGACTTTACTCTGGCTGGCTTTCCAAGAATCCAAGTCTGAGGTCATGAAGTGGATATCGACAGAAGTGAGAGTTGACTACACGGAGAGGAACATTAAGGAGTTGCCTCTGCTGCATCATATTTGACCCTTATTCTTATGTAAATACAATTCTGAATTGCTGGAATATCAAATGTCCATGCCTAGATGGCCATGGATGGAATTACTGTCAGCGAGAGAGTGTAGCTAGCTGACATTTAAATAGAAAATTTGAAGTCTGTTCTATTAATGCTGCTTTCACAAAACGTCCACATGACGAGGACCACTGAACACCTCAGCGAGCACATAAAGGTAGCAGGGTGCAGATGTCATCTTGATGTGTCTCCTGTTCACAGCAGAGGCAGAAGAGAAGAGACTAAACACGTGAAGTATGTCCTGTAGATGATACAGACATGTCTCATTCACTCAGGACCCAGGTTTTACTGAGCAACCATAATGAAGTCATGTGGATGTGTGTCTTCAGCTGAGTCACTATGGGAGGTATATAGTACTTTATCACTTTATGAGTCTCAGTGAAAGTGTGTGAGTGTGTGTAAATAAAAAAGCTGATGTGTCAGTGTACGTCACCATTATAGCACAGTACTGACAATCCTCCAGGCTAATAAATGCCTGTTTACGTGCGGACTGGGTGCTTGGGTGTTTATCATCTGTGCTGTTTATTGTACTGTGCCCATTGTGTGTGTGTCATAGACCTCATTATCATCCTGCTCTGAGCCAGACAATACAGCTGCCATCAACAGCTATCTGTGGGTACTGAGATATGTAACACGATGCAGTCAGCTCTCGAGTCGATCCAAAAGGCCCTATCACCCTCGGCCTACAATCACGCAGTCCAGTTTAAAGGACCAGTCTGTAGGATTTTGTGGCATCTAGCAGTGACTGAATTCCCTTCTCCTCAGCCTGCTCCTCCAAACATGTAGGTGAACCTACTCTAGCCACTAAAAATGCAAAAAGCACAACAGGTCCTCTCTAGAGTTAATGTTTTGTTTGTCCATTCTGGGCAACTATAGAAACACTGCAGACTCCTTGTAAGAGGATCTGCTCCCTCTGCCGATATAAAGGCTCATTCTAAGGTAGCGAAAACACAATGATTCTTATTTTCAGGTGATTATACATTAATGAGAACATAATTATGAATATTGTATTTAGTTTCTGTCAATAGATCCCTCTAAATCCTACACACTGGACCTTCAAAGTGTAGTTTATGTAGCTTTGGAGAAGAAATTAAAACTCAGAATTTTAATATTACAATATTAATGAGGTCATAATACAAACTCCATGCCTGAATAAACAAGCTGTTCTCAGAGGAAAATAAGTTCCCCAGAACACTGTTTGAAGCTAGAAAGGTGGCAGGGTCCGCCACATATAAACAAAGTAAAACAATACGAAATTGTGTTGTCCTAAATATTCTTTATATATGTTTACTTTCATGTATAATTCTGTCATCCTGATTTTCCATACTTTAATTTTAACATAATCTATTTATACATCTCTTGTATGGTCCAGAGTTTTGGCTTATTTTGAATGTGGGTCTAAGAGCAGAGCGTGTCATGCTGTACAGATAGTAAAGCTCTTTGTGGCAAATTTGTGATTTGTGATTCTAGGGTATGTAAATCAAATTGACTTGACTAGACTTGGGAAGTATCTGGCACATCAGCAGCCAAATGCTCGCCTGTTCGCCAGGTTGTCGTTAGCTTTGTCTGTCTGGCGTTTGGTGTTGGGGAGATAGTGTTTAGAATGGAAATGGCAGAGCCTGAAATGACATGAGATGTTATTGACTGGAAGGCATGAAAGTCCAGAAGATTATGAGGTTGTTCACATTCTGACAAATCAAAATGTCAATGCTGGAAACCCCATTTTACAGTATATGTTGACTGAACTTCACATTTTCAGTGATCTGACTATTGACCTGTATTGTTTATGTAGACATAGAAATGTTGTCACAAACATTTATATCCATAGTGTAAAAAAATAAATAAAAAATCTCTTAATACCAACACTAAACAGCCTTATGCAATCAATTCAATTCAATTCATCAACATAGTTCTTAACAGGTTAAATGTGAACCAAAACATCCATCTTTTTAAGAATAAAGCCACAAAAAGACACCTGAAGTAAGATCAATAATCATTTGTAAATGTATAAATAAGGGAACTTACAGCTACTGACCCTAAAATCACCTTCCCATCTGACTCATCACTCAATTTCCAGCTAAGGCTGGGTGAGGTGTCAGGCCCACTAGACCGTTTTCATGAAACAATGTTGCGAAATACCTTTTTAACACGAATAAGAGCTTGCAGCCATTCCAGTGGCCTAGTGAGACTACTGCAGTGCATTGAGCAACACGCCAAAGGTCAGCATACTAACATGCACACAACGACACTGCTAACATGCTGACGTGTACTGTTTATCATGTTCACGTTTTTAGCGCAACATGTAAGCATGCTTTCATTTGCTAATTAACACTAAATACAGAACAGCCAAGGTTAGATTTATTTTGCAGAACTGAAAGAGTCCAAATAGACATCAATGCACAGAATGGCTGAGGTTGATGACTGCGACAGCTTCCTTTTAGAGCATGACATTATACTTAAGGTAAACAGAACCATAATTTCCTGTTTCGTTTTTTGTGTTTTTATAGAGTGGAGCCTTGAAAAAAGAAGGCTGTTGTACGACAATGGATCAGTTATTTGCACATTTTAAAGGTGCTGCCCTACGTGGTATGTCTGTTGTTTTTTAATTTTATTTTATTTTTTCTTCTCATTTATTTATGTAAATGTACAGGTATCATTTATTTTGTATATGACGAAAATTAAAAAGAAATTTTAAGGGGCTCTGTGGAACTCAGTGTCCCTATGCCAGTCGTTAGTTGATGTTAGCGGACTCCATTTCTAAACTAACGTAAGCAGACTGTTGCTCTCTGTTAGTGTAACAGAGAGAGGAACTGTGACGAGGCAATCAAGAACATGCATCACATCCCTTGGACTGTCGCGGAGTCTTTCACAAAGAAATCCACAGTCCAGCAGCATTAAATGACTTAAACTAATCGTCCACAGGCTTGTATAGGCAACCGAGAGACAGGGAAGGTTCTACATTTCACGCCACGTTACAATCTGCTCACACATGACCAATTAAAAGTGATTATTACATGTAAATTGCCACAAATTATCACATTGAGCCCCTTTAAATGAGAAAAAAGGTAAAGATGAGGTTGATGTTTGGAATGTATTTAATTTTGCAGGTCCAAAGTATTACACTAATTGTAATTATAAACAGTTCATTAAAATCATTAGGATTTATTGTTTGAGCACCTTCAATGTCTGTACCACATTTTCTGCCAGTTCATCCAATAGTAATTAACTTTAAATGACATGCACTGTCTTGGTTCAAAAACAAAAACAAAAATAAGATGAGATTTGATTAAAAAAGAGGAAACTGTATAGGGCCTGTAATTAAAGAAAACAAACAAAACATCGGAATAAGAACTAATAATAAATTGTGGTTATTGTTCATTTTGGCTCTACACTGTGAGTGAAAATTGACTGATGAGCCCATACATGATAAAAAAGAAAAGAAAGACAGTTGAAAAAAAAAAGTCCTTAAACCAGGTAAAGAGAGGGATGGTTAAAAAAGATAGGAATCCATATACCTTTCATTTAACCTCATTCAAACGTAGAGCGAAAAACATTGTTGAGGAGATAAAAATACCTCTCCAGGAGTCATGATGGGTTTCATATGAAACATAGACAGGAGATACAGATATGTACTCCACAGATATGACTGCATTCAAATACCACACACACATGAACACACTACGAAACACCTACAGGAAAAAAGGGAAGGAATCATGTATATATTGTATGTTGAATATGCTTTATCTCATCTGTCTTGCTGCCCTCTCATGATGAGCATATTACTGAGTTTTAACAGTTAAGCAATGATGTGAGAAAGCTGTTGGAAGTTTGCTAGTTGCTCAAATTTCTCTGGTGTATCAACTTTAGCCCACAATTACACAATTACTTTCACAGGAATCCGATAAGAGATAAAGTGACCGGATGTCACTCCTCTCCTGACTGCACCAGTGTCACAACCCTTACAGAAATATTACGACTTCCTAACATACACACAAACAGACAGACGCAGTGGCAGCTGGTCAACAGAGGGCGCTAGGGCGAATAAGACTTAGTTTATGATATATTTAAAAATGTGTAATGTAAATATTATATAGTTAATGAGTAAAATGTTTAATCTGCAATACAAATGCAGAAAAAAAACGTTCTATGTTGTCTGAAGTGGTCTGAAGTTTGTGAGATGTGACGTATCTCCAGCCCGGGGTGCAAAAATCCTCATTATAAATTGTACACACGCAGTTCGCTCCTCTTCAATGCACGAGATTGGCGCTTGCGACTGCATTTAGCTGAGATACACACCAGGTGGCTAACGGTTCATCGTGGTAGCTTAGACCGGCGACCAGGACATCAACACAGTGGAAGCCAGTTTACTCAGTCTTTCTCAAGCAGCTGGAGTAAAGCAACATTATGTTAGTTTTTGGGTTAAAATAACAGCTTCAGTGTTGCACTCAGGAACTGTGGGGGGCGCCAAATCGCACAAAATGCTAATTTCTACATAATGTTGCTATAACAAGTAGTCTTTGTTAAATGTTTTATTTTGCTTTCCCTGCCTCCTTTTCAAACCATCAGAATCAGACCCAGCTTGAATTCAGATGGGTATGATTGATTTAAAGCATTTTTCAGAAACGTTTGATGCTAAGGCTGTTTTCAGTCCCAAGGCTTAGGTTGCAACTTGGTTTCAATTTTTAATTTTATCTTGTTGCAATGTTGTGCTTATGGTCTGGTTACGTTTTTACACACAAAAAAAAATTAAAATAGCTGGTTTGTTGCCACAAACACAGCTGGACATGCCCCAAGGTCTCCTTAAAAAAATTCCAGTGGTGTCATACGTACAAATGTTGGCCATGTCGTATGTACCCTGCCTTCCCCTCCGCCTCCTGATATGAAAGTCAGGTAATAAACATGCAATGTGAACTTGATATGACACATTTAGAAATGTAGAAATAAGGTGTGTAGCATGACAAATACAAATGTGATAGTATCAGTGTTTTGCAGAAACCTTAACTGCTAACACTTTTTCCTGGCAACTTGGCTATTACAGTGTACATAGTTACCAAAACCAAATATAAATTTTAAAAAATGCCACCAGCCGCCACCGGACGGACGTACATGAATGTACACCCTCAACATCCTCCCTTCAACATAAACAGAAACAAAGACCCCAGTGTCTCGGAAGGGATGAGGAACTCACTTTAAACTATCACTCACACTGCAAACACACACACATGCATACACCCACAAGGTTTTTGGTAAGTGATGTCAGAGGTCACCCAGGGAGGTGAGCTAGAGTGGAGTGTTTTGGGGTGAGTGTGTGTCAGAGAGGTGGGAGGGACAGTGATGTGCTGTATAAATACAGGACTGTGATGAACACTGAGCGTGAAAAGAAGTGTATAGACACTCGAGGACACTGGGAGCAACACTTTAACAGACTTTGATAGGAAGAAGATCTGCGATGGCCAGCTACAAGGGTAAGTGATCTATCTATCTATCTATCTATCTATCTGTCTGTCTGTCTGTCTGTCTGTCTGTCTGTCTGTCTGTCCGTCCGTCCGTCCGTCCGTCCGTCCGTCCGTCCGTCCGTCCGTCCGTCCGTCCATCCGTCCGTCCGTCTGTCTATATGTGTATTATCTACATCTCTTTTCTCCCTTTCTTTCTGTATCCCATATTACAGTCTATATAGGAGATTATGATCTGTGTGAAAAATATGCTGATGTACGACTCGACACTTGGGTGTGATATGACCCATCCTGATTCCAGCAACAAGCACAAGCTGCAAGCAACTAGCTAAAACAGGGATCAGGCAGGCCAGAGGAGGCTACATTAGAACACAAAGGAGTTGAATCATTCCTTTTTTTTCTTTTCAAACACATTTTGTTTCACTACCTTAGCACATTTATTAAATGTAATTTAAAGTTTTCACTTTTATGCACATCATTTTGTAGGGGGAGAAGGTGCCTCATGTCCAGTGATGTAAAAAGTACCCAAAAGTCATACTTAAAATACTTTTAAAAAAGTAAAGATATCGTGTTAAAATGATATTCAGCATTTTTAAGATGTCCATTATCAGTGTTGTTGTTGGTTTTTATCTGAATGCCGCTTAAATACTCAAAAAACATGCTACTTTGGCTCAAGTTAAATATAGTGGCTGAAAATGGACAAAATTACTACAAATAGTAAAATACAAGTTCCCCCAAATTGTCCTTACATTCCATCAATGTTCATGTCTGAATGATAAATATAAAGTTACAGTAAGGAAGCAGTTAGCTTAGCTTAGCATAAAGACCAAAAAACAAAGGAAAACATCAACCGTCAAGTCCAACAGTAACAAAATCTGACTAATGACTACAGCAACTCTGAAGCTCTCTTTACACTAAGCTAAGCTAAACTAAGCTAACTGATTGTTGAACGTTGTCTCTGCTGATCCTGACAGGGTTGATTGTTGATGTGAATGGGAGAAGTCATGAAAACAACTTGGCTCACCGCACCAGGGAGATTGATCGGGAGCGCCTGATCGTCCGCAGAGGTCAACCCTTCTCCATCACTTTGCAGTGCTCTGACTCTCTGCCGCCCAAACACCACCTGGAGCTGGTCCTGCACCTCGGTGAGTACAGACTGACTTGGAATATATGTGCAGCTTCAAGTATTTAGCCCGATAGTGTTCTGATGCAATTTTGCTATGCTAATGCAATGTAAATGTTTTCACCATTGTGTACCATTACACACTGCTCGATTTTGTCTATGTGCTCATTCACATAATGACTAAAAGCAAGAAGAAATGACAGACAAAATGTACTTATGATAAGAAGTTGCAGTCAATAAAATCTTTTTACTGATCTGTTTAGCCTGTGGACTGAAGTCTACTCTCCTCCAAATAAGTACCATATTCTCTAACTTTAAAAAAGTGCATTAGATTAGACTTTATTGTCATTACGCTGAGTGGAGGAACCCAAAAAGTAGTAATGTGCTGAGAAATGTGCATACAGTATGTTCAGAGGTAATATAGAATAAACAGCGAGGGATAGATATGAATACATGAAGATATATACAGTATGAACAAACATTTGATAATAAGTAGTGCAGGTATACAGGAAGTGTAAATAATAGAAAAGTGAATTAGTGTGTATGGACTATAGAGTTATAGGTGCAGAGTTTAGCAAGATGACGGTTGAGAGGAAGAAGCTCTTCCCGAGTCTGTTGGTCCTGGAAAGTCCTGTAGTGCCTCCCAGAGGTGAGGAGGGCAAACAGTCTATGGCCAGTGGACACTGCTTGCACTGGTCACCCTCAATGGCAGGGAGTGTAAAACGGGTGATACATTTAGCAGTTTTCACCACCCTCTGCAGTGTTTTCTGTTCCGACACAGTAGCTAATTTTTACAAGGTTTACAAGCTAATAAGGCTGTAACCAACACTTCTACACAGGGAATATGTAGCCTATATGTTCTCGCTTGCAAGTACAATACATGGCCAACAAGCTGTCTTGGTTGTGTGCTATATTCAAAGTTATAACTGTGGAAATGTTACTTTGTTGCCTTCGTTCATCATATTAAAGGAACATCTTACAACGGTGTGGCTCACTTTGTTTTTTGGACAACACTGAAGATCTATGGCACACAGGAATAAGATATAGAAGTAGAATAGATAGAAAAAAAACTTTATTGTCTACCTTTTGTGTGCAAAAGGCAAAAATTTGTCTTTGCTTGCATGAACGTATCACATTCAAAACATTACACATTAAAACACATTGATGTAGAAACACACAGGAGCGACATTAAAAACAGTACCAGTTACTTAATGTTTAGGGCTGAATTGGAAACATAACAATATTAATTGTTATGTGCTGAGATAGCAGGCTGTCCTTACTGATTAAGATATATTATTGCAACAGGGACAGGCGATTTTCAATTGATGGTTTTATAGGTTTTGATTTCATGTTCATGTTTGATTGCTTGGTAGTTACTTGCCACTTGTTGAAAAGGATCTGTTGGGATTTGCTGACAGGAATAATATACTATCACCGGCCTTCTTTAATGATTTAATGATGAAAAACAACAACAGATTTTGCAAGACAACCATCTACCTGGCTCTCAAAGGTGTAGACTGATATTCTGAGCCCCATAAAAATAACATTGTTTCTCTGTTCGCAAGCTGGTAAAAATCTCAGCGGCACTTATCTTTTCTTTATTCTAAGACATCATAGTGATTTCAACTATATTTTGTGATGCTGACTTGATGTACTGATATTCAAACTTCTTTATGTTTCTTCAGGTAAGAGAGACGAGGTGGTGATCAAGGTTCAGAAGGAACATGGGGCCAGAGACAAGTGGTGGTTTAACCAGCAGGGAGCTCAGGATGAAATACTGCTGACTCTGCACAGCCCAGCGAACGCTGTCATTGGCCACTACCGTCTGGCTGTGTTGGTGATGTCACCAGATGGTCACATCGTAGAGAGGGCAGACAAAATTAGCTTCCACATGCTCTTCAACCCGTGGTGCAGAGGTAAAACAAAAAGCCAGCTGGATACACTCCATGCTTCTGTTTCCTGTGAATGTGTCACTCAGTGTTCTGTGTGTGTGTGTGTGTGTGTGTGTACCAGATGATATGGTTTACCTCCCTGATGAGAGTAAGCTCCAGGAGTATGTCATGAATGAAGATGGAGTGATTTACATGGGGACCTGGGATTACATCAGAAGTATACCCTGGAATTATGGACAGGTAACTCTCTCTCACACATACACACACAAACACACACACACACAAATTGTGTGAACCTGTAGAGTACTTCGGTGTCTGTCAGGCCAGTAGGTGGCCTGTGTGAATAGTCACAGCAGTGTGATGGTGGAGACTCGAGGGCTTCAGCTGATTGTCGGACTGAGGAAACTTGTGGACGGGAGGTGTCAGAATGTAACCAACCACACAAACAAGGGCTTGTTCCTTCACAGCTCGCTGAGAGAGCAGAGGGGAAGACAAACAGAGAGATGGCAGCAGATAGACACACACACATCCACACAGACCAACCAATGTGAATTGAAATCTGCCTCTCCAACCTTTTGTCTTCTTTGTTCCTGTCTCATGTGTCCTCTCCCTCAGTTTGAGGACTATGTGATGGACATCTGTTTTGAAGTCTTGGACAACTCCCCAGCTGCCTTGAAAAACTCAGAGATGGACATTGAGCACAGATCAGACCCCGTCTATGTCGGCAGGACAATCACTGCAATGGTGACGATCTCTTCTACTCTCTGCTATTTTTCTCATTCAAATGTCACAAACAAATTATCCCAACATACAATCCTGCACATACACATGTCATGCAATGATTCACAGCTGTGAAGATGCGTCCTTGACATGTCTTCTCCATCTTCTAGGTGAACTCTAACGGTGACAGGGGTGTGTTGACTGGTCGCTGGGAGGAGCCGTACACTGATGGGGTCGCACCGTATCGATGGACCGGCAGCGTGCCGATCCTCCAACAGTGGAGCAAGGCCGGGGTGAGGCCGGTCAAATATGGCCAGTGCTGGGTGTTTGCTGCCGTCGCCTGCACAGGTTAGGCTTTCAAAGATTTCTCTGCAGCATGATTTAAAAGTATAATAGTTCATAGGATAAGGAAAAACTGTACAAGGCATGTTTTTAAAGGAATAGCTCAACATTTTGGGAAATACACTTTTTTGCAATGAGATGAGAAGACTGATACCACTCTCTGCTCATTAAATGTGCCACTGCGGCTAACTTAGCTTAGCATAAAGTGTGTGTCCAAAACAAGGGTGCCCAAACTTTCTCCCTCTCCCTCGGGGGACCAGAACAAAAACTTAACGGCAGGGTCTGGGCCAAAAGGAAACACCTATTGAGTAGCATTTTTAAGATGCAAAATGGTCCGAGGATCCCAAATTACTTCGAAGTGTCACTCTACCCGCCGTTCTTGGATTGTGAAAATGAAAACTTAATTAGGAATCCTACATATTTAAAGAGTTTTTTTTCTTACAAAAATAAAACAAAACAGATATTTATATTTACACTTATTTTAAGGTGTAATATGTAAGAATGTCCAATTCATTATTAGAACAAATAGGAGGTAGAATTTACCCAGAGTTAGCACTAAATGTTGCTAACAGTAGCTACCATTAGCTAGTTAACTCAGGTATCAGTGGAGCTAGTGGTCCGGACTGTGAGCTTGGAGCTTACATCATGGGAGCTTTGGACCATGACAGACTAGGCTAGCTAGTTAGCATGCTAACTTCAGTAGATACCTCTTCAACACGATACTTCACATTCTGTTGATAATTTTATTTAATTTTTGAATGTTTCTGACTAAAATTCTTACATATTGCACTTTTAAATATATATTTTTAGAAACATCTGGTGGGCTGAGTTGAACCTTATGGTGGGCCAACTTTGGGCCACAGGCCCCGCTTTGGGTGGCCCTGCTCTTAAACCTTAGGATCAGCAGACTAAAGCCAAAGCCACATTTTTTAAAAAGGAAAGGAAGGAAGGAAGGAAGGAAAGGAAACACAGGGATGATTGTGTCAATCTGATGAGTGTTATCTACACAGTGCTGCGCTGCCTGGGAATCCCAACACGCCCCATCACCAACTTCGCTTCAGCCCACGATGTCGATGGTAACCTCTCAGTAGACTTCCTGCTGAATGAGAGACTGGAGAGCTTGGACAGTAGACAGAGAAGTGACAGTAGCTGGTATGAACAAACACAAAGACACACACACGCACACACACACACACACAGATTAAGAATGAGATTAAGTAGAAGACATTACACCATCTAATGTAATGAGATATATTTTTCTCTCCTCATTATTATAGGAACTTCCACTGTTGGGTTGAATCCTGGATGAGCAGAGAGGATCTCCCTGAAGGAAATGATGGCTGGCAGGTTTTGGATCCCACCCCTCAAGAACTGAGTGATGGTACATTCCTAATTTTTAAATCTCTTTAGTCACCTCTCTCAAGACAAGACTCACCCCATCCTCCATCCATTGATTGTCATCTTTCATTACTATAAGCTGATCTCAGGACAGCCATTGGATTCATATTATTGTGACATATTAGATTCAAAGCTAGTTGGTGTTTCCTATCAGCCTGATAATCAAACTGAATTCAAACATCAGCTTCTTATTTCTGTGTCACCGCTTTAATGATATTTTAAAGAAATCCACGACAGAATACATTTTTGCTCTCCAGGTGAGTTTTGCTGTGGTCCGTGTCCAGTGGCGGCCATCAAGGAGGGAAATCTGGGAGTGAAGTACGACGCCCCCTTTGTATTCGCTGAGGTGAACGCTGACACCATCTACTGGATCGTCCAAAAAGATGGCCAACGACGGAAGGTGAACAACCTATTTTTTTAAGGACTTTCATGTTTGCTGAAGTCAAACAGCCGTGGTGACAATGACAATTGCTGTTATTGTCACAGATCACAGAGGACCATGCTAGTGTGGGGAAGAACATCAGCACAAAAAGCGTTTACGGCAACCACAGAGAAGATGTCACTCTGCACTACAAATATCCTGAAGGTAAGTTCAAGGAGTAGAAAGAATACGAAAGATTCATTCACAAGAAATCATACAGCTGTATAATATGTGCTCATGGTCATCTGTTCGGACTCGTGCTGAGGGTTAAGTTGTCATGGAACAACTTCTTCTCCACAGGCTCCCAGAAGGAGAGGGAAGTGTACAAGAAGGCGGGACGCCGGGTCACAGAGCCATCCAACGAGATCGCAGAACAAGGAAGACTTCAGCTGTCAATCAAGCATGCGCAGCCTGTATTTGGGACAGACTTTGATGTGATTGTTGAGGTATGTATTCACACAGAGCATAGACTGCTGTTGTGTGGGTGTAGATTGATTTTTCTATTTTGTATTTTGCTTGGTTTGAATAAATTCAGTGAATTGAGGTATGAATGATGAGTCCATTCTGTCCACAGGTGAAGAATGAAGGAGGCAGAGACGCTCATGCTCAGCTGACCATGCTGGCCATGGCAGTAACTTACAACTCTCTCCGCCGGGGGGAGTGCCAGAGAAAAACAATCAGTGTGACTGTGCCCGCTCACAAAGGTTAGTGACTCAAATAGCAGCAGAACTTATGTATTATGATGTACCGTTTTTCCTGTTTAATGCTGCGTGTGTGTGTGTGTTCAGCCCACAAGGAGGTTATGCGTCTGCACTACGACGACTATGTCAGGTGTGTCTCTGAGCATCACCTGATCAGGGTGAAAGCGCTCTTAGACGCTCCAGGGGAGAACGGGCCCATCATGACCGTGGCCAACATCCCACTGAGCACGCCTGAACTCCTTGTACAGGTGAGTGCTCACTGAGCAGAGTCACATACTTAAATAGTGGGACAGCTTTGGTTTATTTGGGCTGTCTAAGGCAGATGACTGATTGGAAAGGAAACTATGAACAGGTTGATGCCAGTTAAAATAAGGTGTTACTGGAGCTACATAGGAGACTAGCACACAACTGCTGCCAAGAATTTGACTGCAGCAGAAACATCCCAAACATCATTCTTGGAGGTTGTTGCTCCAGAATTTAAAGGACCTGTGTGTAGGATTTAGGAGAATCAGCAGAAATCGATTATGGTTTCAATAGTGTATATTCACCTCAAACTTAGAAAAGCTGTCTTTGTCAAGACTAGACAAACCAAACACTGGCTTTATGTAGGGCCTTTCACATTTTTCCTCAGTTTTTAGCAGCCACCACAGGGGATGGTGTGGTGAGGGGTTGCAATCTGCAATCGCACCACTAGATGCCACTGAATCCTTCACACTGAATCATTAAGAAACTCACACTCAACAGACTGACTCAACAGTCAAAGAAAAATTAAGCCTGCAATTAAAAATCACCACAGTGTCCTGGTTTGATATAAAAGATCCGAATTTTGTTTTCTGAAATACGGAAGCCCTAAAGGGCCATGCATTCATACATTTTATTTCCTCCGTTTTCCCGTGATAACGAGTTAATTTCATTTGTTTTCTCAAGATCTCGAGTTATTATCTCGAAATAACAACTGCCGTTTTCCCGAGATAACGGGATAATTTTCTCAAGATCTCAAGATAACGAAACTTTGTTTTCCCGAGATAACGATATAATTAATTCGAGATCTCGGGATAATGACTGTGATATGATAGGCCTGAGATTATGGAGACGCCCGGGACCTCGTAGCTGGTCAGCTATGTAGTTAACGACGACATCAGGCTCACTTAGATTGCGCCGCTGATATAGCTGAAGCCTTGCTAACCGTCTTTTTAGATTACGCACACTAATGTGTATATTATCTGTAATAGCAAGGCATAATGCTATTTCAGCCTGTGTCAGGCCTTGATTGAAAAGATGTGTGACGCGGTGATCGATATGCTCCTGCTCCTCTGACATTGCTACACTGAATGATGTTTCCTGCAATGATTTAATATACTACACTATCGTTTTGTTTTCTCAAGATCTCGAATTAATTATATCGTTATCTCGGGAAAACAAAGTTTCGTTATCTCGAGATCTCGAGAAAATTATCCCGTTATCCCGGGAAAACGGCAGTTGTTATTTCAAGATAATAACTCGAGATCTCGAGAAAACAAATGAAATTAACTTGTTATCCAGGTGCCCAGAAAACATTTTAGGTACCTTATCTGCATTTCGACAGAAGGAAGCTCGGGGGTAGCATTTTGTACATGCAATTTGTATATGAACGCTGTTTCTAATTTTCATAATCTTTACTTGTCTTTAGACTCAAAGTAACCCAAAATGGAAATTCAAGTTTCCTCCCAAAGTACCCAGAACTTTTAGTCCTAAGAACTTATTTTCAAGAAGCTAAATGTTTCCGTTAGCCTGTTGTTGTGTGGGCTTCCACCACGGTCCAAAGACTGGTGAAGATTAGGTGAATTAGTCCGCTGACGTATGAAAAGGGATGGCTGTTTTTATACCACATGACTATACAACAGAGATGACACCATAAAATGAGCAGTAGAAGCAAAGCAGATTCAATGCTGGACTTGCTGGTGGCTGAATTAAAATGCTCGACAAATCAGAGATTATCAGTGCTGCAAGCCGCACCCCCCAAGTCCCCATACTTTGGGAAAGTTCTTCCCCCAAGCAGGGACTTTTTGATATTTTGTGTCTCGAGCTGTCGTTTACTGTGATTAGTACCCTTATATAGTCCAGTCATACAAAGATTTGTCTCCTCTTTCTCCAGGTGCCTGGGAAGGCTGTTGTATGGGAACCACTGACAGCCTACGTCTCCTTCACCAATCCTCTGCCAGTTCCTCTGAAGGGTGGCGTTTTCACTTTGGAGGGTGCTGGCCTGCTGTCTGCCACTCAGATCCATGTTAAGTAAGTAATGAGTCAGTTAGAAGCCCTGAAGCTCCATGGATCAGAGGTCGGTTTATGGTGGGACTTCAACAACACTGGAATAAAACTCTGTCTCTCTCTCCTTCTCTTCAGTGGTGCTGTAGCTCCAAGTGGGAAAGTGTCTGTCAAGCTCTCTTTCTCCCCCATGCGCACCGGGGTGAGGAAGCTCCTGGTGGACTTTGACTCTGACAGACTGAAGGACGTGAAGGGTGTCACCACCGTGGTTGTCCACAAGAAATACAGATCTCTAATTACTGGACTTCACACAGACTAAAATAGACATATCTTATATTATGTGATTTTGTGACATTTCCTAGATGTGAGGTGGAAGTGATGTATAAGGTAGATGATATCAACCGCTCAGTGTTATAACAGTTTATAATGCAAATAAGTTCCACTTAATTGATACTGTAGCTATGTCCACGAAGAAAATTCTTGACACAGTGTTAGTTTGATTACCTTAAAGCCTTAAAGCCACTGTATGTCAGATGTGAACTTGTCTGGCTTTGCATTAAAACCTGGCACATGTTGCTCACATGGAAATGCACAGAAGCACAACAGGTGACGGCCTCTAGATGGAAAATATGTGCGTTTTGTTTCTGTTACTCCTCTGTTTTATTGCCAAATTCAAGATGCTTCCTTCTGTCTTCATTCCAAATGACTGCTGGTTTTTATACCCTGATTATTAAATGAAAGCCACCCAGGCCCTGGATCATGAGGTGCACGTTTAAAAACATTATACTTTATGCTGTATCTGCTGATGTATGTTTCGTGACTTTGTGACCTTTTTGCACTGTTTTGGATCCCATTAAGTCCAAATGTGATTGGAGGAAACTATTTTTTCATTCTATTTAATCCTTATATTTATGCATTTATATGATAATTCTGTATTTGAGCTAATATGAAACATATGTACGGTATGCTTTCAATAAAAATATTTTTTTCACAAGTATTTATTTGATCTGACATGTTATTAACACTGATGTCTGTGCTAGGCTGTTGGTTGGCTATCAGCAACATTATTTCATATTGTACAGAGCAAAGTATCCTACTGAGGCATTCATACTTTTGGTTAAACAAAAGAAAATGAAAATGAGCTGTCAACAAACATAAGATTTCTTGAGTACGCTGGTCCGCAGTGGACTTCCATGATGGTTGAAAGGACATTTATTGCCTTAGTCTGCAGAGACTGAAAGCGACATACAGAGCTATGCTGACTTTATTCAGTGGGAAATGAAGACCTCAATGTCTTCATTACATATTGTCAGACCCCATGATTTATTACAGTTTTGTAATAAAGATGAGGATGTGCACAGCTGAATTGGAAAAGTCAAATATCTGAAAGCTGAAACCAATTTCCTGAATAACCATTTTGGAAAGAAATCTGAAGCAACATTGATATGAATCACTTGTGGGGAGACCTGATGAGTGAACTCCATCATACATTGAGCTCAGCAGTGGTTCAGTGGCTGGGCTCCTCAAACTACGACAGAGAATAACAGGGAGAGAAAACATGAGAGAGAAACAAAAATAAGAAAAGGATTGATTTCTATTCACGTTTGTTTCCCACTGGTCACTGTGTGTATGTGTCTGTTACACCACCTCCTGCTCGACTGTCTGCCATCTCTCTGTCTTCCTCTCTGCCCTCTCAGCGAGCTGTGAAGGGACAAGCCCTTGTTTGTGTGGTTTAGTTACATTCTGACACCTCCCGTCCACAAGTTTCCTCCATCCAACATACAGATTTCCTGATGCAGCCGAAGCCCTCGAGTCTCCGTTGTCACACTGCTGTGACAATTCACACAGGCCACTACTGGCCTGACAGACACTGACATAATCAACCCATTCACATACTGTGTGTGTGTGTGGATGTGTCTGTTTGTTTTTGACACAGGCTACTTTCGTGGACAAATTTCAGATTACAGATTAGTTAATCGGGGGCAGTTTGTCCAATTGGGGACCAAAATCTGAGGCATGGGTCAGAAGTTATGTTAAAGGTTAGGGTACATCTACGTGCTTTCTGGTTTGGTTTTTGCTGTTTTGATTTGTGGTTTACACTTTGTAGTTTGGCATGTTGTTTGTCAGGCTTTTTGTACTTAAATAGTCGTTTCAGGTCAGACATGAAACATCATTTATTCAAACAAAATCCACAAAAGACAGCTACATCAGTGACAAAATCCAATTTAAGGACATTATTTTACACATTCATTTGTTTAGAATCTCCATCATAAACACTCATCTCTCTGCCCTTACTACACACACACACACACACACACACACACAAACAAACAACATTGATAACCCTTTCTACAAATTGTCTGGCAGTATGGTTAGCTGGTATATGGGTCAATCATCTGAGGCTTTATTAATAAATAAAACATCTATACAAAATATTATAATTATTACATCATAACTGAGTCTTAAACACATTTACAGAATAAATTAAACAGTAAGCATTATTATAATGTATTAACATGTCATAATGCTGTAGAGCAGCGCAGAGATTTTACATTAATAGGAAAATGAAAATGTGATTCTTCTAAAAAAAACAAAAAAACAAATATATTTACATTGTTGTACAAAACAAACATAAAAGAAAACATAATCATGAAACATGTCAACTATAGCTGTAAAATATGTAAAGCAATGGTTTCACACATATTGATGGCTAAATAATTAAGATAGTGATGAGTGATAAATTGATCGATGATGTATACAGTATGTATTAGCATGTAAAATGCAGCATTGAGGTAATAAGAGGCTAGATGATGTTTGAGCTTGCTATGCTTAAAGTCATGATGGTCAAAGACAGACTGAAAATCTATATAAAGTAATCTCAGATGACCTGTCAACATATATTTGTAACACAAAGTCTGTACTGTTTTTCAAACATCAGCAATGCAAGCTACTCACACCAACACAAGACATGGGTAAATGACAAAACTTATAAGGCAAATCGTGGTTTTAAGTTTTACAAAAGAATCTGTACAGAGTTAGCAGACAACAACAGCAAAAACATGTGTGTATGTTTTAGAAAGACAAGAAGTTCAGTTTTGTAGAAATTACTATATGCCATCCCACGCAGAATTCAATCATCATCAAAGCTACACTGAATTCAGTCATGTGAACTCAGTGAGGATGATGTAAAAATGAATTCTGAAGAGGTAACTAGGTGAGGGATGGCTTGCTCCTACATAAGATTATCTAATATTGAGAATAATAAAGATGAACACGGTGGTGGAGGCTGAGAGAACACTGCAAAGCAATGGGAGAACATAATGAACATAATGAATCTGTACTTGTACTTACGACTCCATATTGAGAAAAAACAGGGACAGACAGGGACGCCCACAAGGTGTAAATGTTCTAATGCAAAACACAGCTCATCCTACAGCAGCTAATGCAACATCGATGACATTTGACACCAAAGTGACAAAATACACCAGGTTTTTATATTACGACTGCACAGCATAATGTAGACAGTGTGTCATGGGTCAGATTGTAATACAGTACTACCTTGATATTTTTGCATTGAAGCCGTTCCACACATTTTTTGTAAATTTACAGCACCTCCTCTCTCTTTCGCTCCACCATTCTGTCAAATTTACAGCAGATATACTCGTCATTTTTTTCCTCCTTCCCTTGTCCTTTAAAGACTTATCACAACGTCTTCTCCTTCCTATTCCCACCTTTGCTTCCATCAACCTCACTGGCACCCTCCTCTCTTCGGTTTATGGCGAGAATCTCGTCTTCGTCACCATGGCACTGGGAAGGAGAGTGAGGCCTCACAGAGTTGTTGTTGTTGTTGTGGCAATGGGAAGCGGAGCGAAACGTCGAAGAGCTGGCAGACATGGGTGACGGCGTGTCTGCGTCTCTGTCAGGTCCGGAGCTGGAGGTGGGAGATGGAGGAGGCAGGGAGGAGGAGATGGAGGGCTGGAAGAGAAGAGAAGAGAAGCGAAGCGAAGAGAAGCGAAGCGAAGCGAAGCGAAGAGAAGCGAAGCGAAGAGAAGAGAAGAGAAGAGAAGAGAAGAGAAGAGAAGAAAAAATATTAACCCTTTTTTTGTCACTGCCACATGTGCACCTGTTTCTTCTTTAGTTTGCTAAGGTTTTCACTCTGTTTACCTGTAACGAGATACTGGACTTGTTGGTCTTCTCTTTGACTTTAGCCAGAGCTCCTTTAAGTCTAGACGATCTCTCTGTCATCTCCAGGGCTGCTCTCAGCAGTCTAGGGGTCTCCGCCCTAACAGGAGCTGGCGGGACCTGAGGGGGATCCTTAGCCTCTTCTTTGGGTTTAGGTTTCTTTCCCTTAGCAAGCATCTTTCTGTGGTGGAGACAGTAGCATCTATCAGCCTCAAGCAAGAATGACATGCAGACAAAGCAGCAAAGCTATTGTATAAGTTCATTTTTCATCCATATTTTTGACACTGTCCCACAGAAGAGAAATAGTTTGGAAAGTCATACATCACTTATACAGTGCAGATACAGAGCAGAGAGTATAGTGACGGTTAAAGTGTTGTTATGGTTTCAATATAATGATTTTTGTTCATGTGTAGTGCCAGTGATGTCCAACCTGGCCTTCTTGCGGAGCAGTTTCTTGGACTCGGGATAGTGGACCAGGATCTCATTCAGGTCTTTCTTGTCCAGGATGAAGAGATTGGCAAAGCCATGCGCAATCACATTTGCTGTGCGCCTGTTATCCCCGCCTACTGCAAGCAAACTGCCAATCAGAGAGATCAGTCAGTTAGAATGCTTAATGCAAAAGTACAATAAGACATGGTAAACTTGCAGCTCCTTTAATTGTCGCAAATTTTTCTTTTTTTTTAAACTTTTTTTTTTCGGCTTTATAACTGAAAGAAGTATAACCTATGACAGAAATACTTTACATTGTTACAGAGACTCTTTACCTGATCTCTCCAAAGACTGATCCTGCTCTGAGAGTGACAAACACCGTCTTTCCATCAGGTCCTCCAACCACCTGCACCTCCCCTGCCTTTATGATGTACATCTCCCGACCCACCTCACCCTGAGAAAGACAGAAGAGGCAGGGAATGAGAGGGAGCAGGGTGGGAAAAACTGAAACCACACACAGTTGTCTTTTACGAATAAGATACAGACAAGTTTGCATATGGTATGTACCTTTTTGCAGACAAAATCCCCGGGCAGGTAAACAACAGAGCGTAGGCTTTTCAGCATGTCAAAGATCATCTGTCTGTCACAACCCTGTCAAGAGGGAGGACAAAAAAATACTAGAAAACAGTGTTTCTAAAACTGTTGATCTCTTATTGATCTCTGTATGGTTTTAATTCAGATCAGATACTCATTGAACAATGTCAGACTTCCTGCACTGTATGTTTAAGAATACTGTATCAGTCTCTATCATGTAAACTGTGCTATTATTTTCATGTGTTTTAAGAAATCCCTACCTGAAAGAGAGGGACTTTGCTGACGATGGAGTAGTTGACATCTATAGCAATGTCCAGACGCATTTTATCTGGCAACTGAGTCAGCAGCTCCTGCTCATCTGGAAGGCAAACAATATGAGGTACAGTGTGAGTAAAAGGTCAGATGTGTAATACATATGGTATGAACATGCACACATCACAGAATGCTCTCCTTACCCAGCATGCCTTGTGATTGCCAGGTGTAGTTGTACCAGGTTTTGACACGGTTCTGGACGTCTTTGGGGATTCGATAGGAGGACATGTATTTAATCGTGTTGTCCATACATGTGCGGTAGTAAGTCTGACCAGCTGTGGCTGCACCGACCACGTCACGCATCTGAGAGACAGTAAAACATTAAGTTTGTTAATCCAAACACCATCTTTACACAAAGAGATGTGGAAAGTATGAATGTCAGAATTACATTTATATACATACCTGTCCAATCATGATAGAGAAGGCAAAGACTCCAACAAAGTAGTTGATAAGTTGGAAGACAATCTCAAACAGGGTGGTGGGGTCCGGCAGACCACCAATGGTGATGAGGGTCTTCACCGCAAAGTAGTAACAGCGAATGTAACTAAGCAGAGACAAAGTAAGGAGGCATGAGAAAAAAGCAGACCAAGGAAACTGCTCTAAACTTTTGTGTGATGGAAGGAGTAGAAAATAATAAATACAAAAATAAATTATAAAAACTTTATTTTAACTGCTGTGTACTAGTCAGCCACCTTTAAACTCAGTCCTATTTTTGAAAACTAAAAAAAAATAGCGTTTGTGTGTTTATCACACCAACCTGTTGCCCTCGCCATTGTACACCCATTTTGTTGATCCTAGTCCATTAAAGGCAGAGCCCCAGTAGTACAAACAGGCGTTGCAGTGGAGACAGTAAAGAAGATAGGTGGTCGTACGTATCACCCTGAGAGACAGAGTGACACATTTGCATACATTTTTGTCATAGTGTGGCATCTCAAGGAAGGAAGACAAAGTGAGAAGAAGGACAGAAGAAAAGAGAAGAGAGAATTCTATGCAGCACAGGAAGATACCATCAGGTTGTAGCTGACCTGTAGATGTAGGCTTTGGTTAAGATGGCCTCGAGACGGTCGTTGAACTCAAAGAAGGAGTTGATCTGCAGAGGCATTGAAAGAGAACAAAAAATATCATTCTAATACCTCAATAATTGACATCTGAATTCTCTAAATTGATACATGGAGCCTTGGAAATTAACTTATCTTGTACAAGCATCATGCTTAGTGATGCTGTATTTGATATTCTCAGTGTAACTTTGTTTGTGGCTCATTAAATTTGACACACATTCTTGCTAAAAAAAAAGTGGAAGGATAAATAGTGTGTTGGTTGCCAGAATGCTGATACTGTAACAAGCTGTAATGGATTAAGTAGTTAACCTCACCTTCAGTAGTCTGGGTAAGCGAAGCAGAGGGTTGACGCCAGTTTTAAAATAGAAGAGCTCCAGGGGGACAAGGCTGGCTACATCAAACTGAAAACCAGAAAGGGACCACATCACTGACAACATTGCTTAGATGATTGACTCAATGATAAAGATTTGATGCCCAGAAAAGAAGAATATACTTATTCATCTCTAGTTACTTACTCTAAAGCGTTTGGTTTTCATGTAGTTCTTTCTCATTTCTTTTTTGTCACACTGTGATAAAAACAAAACAACTGTAGATATGACACATGAGCCTGGCAAGTAGATCTTAACATACAGTACACTAATGTAATAAATGTCATTTCAGCTGATAATAAGTACAGTATAAAACAGTGTTTCCTGTGATTTCAGCAGCCTACATCCCATGACAAAAGAATTTCTGTGATTCCTACCACAAGATAGAGTTCAATCACACTAATGGCTTCCAGTGTCCCACTCACCACTATGTCCCCTCCGCGGATAAACTGCAGCCGCGGCTGGAAGATGCTGATGTCCAGGATGTAAATGAGGTCACACAGGTAGTCGATCAGCATCCAGTAGTAAATATTGTCTGGAGTCTGGTAGGGAAAGGCCCAGCGCACTGGGATGAACCACACGTTCCAGTTCCATGCCAGAGAGACCAATAACATCCACAGCACGTACATCAGGTCTGGGGAAAGAGACAAAGGTGAGAGGGTGAAGGGAGATGAAGAAATGAAGTGAGCTGAGTAGAAAATAAGACGGGACTGAAATCAATTAGTATTTACAGATCAAGTGATGACAGCTAAACACAAACTACCATTATATGCTGTTAACGAGAGAATGGATTAATGGATTAAGCAGGATCTAATCTGTATTATTGACCAAAATTTGCATCATTTGGAACATAGTTTTGTGCTAAAGGAGAAAGAATGCATGCCAGAAAATGGACTTGCTCACAAAATCCTCATGAATGTGAAGTGAAGGGAAGAGAAAAGGGTAATGACACATAATTAGGAGACAGGTAACTGTATTGTGACAGGTTAGTACAGTAGATTCACCATTACCTAAACCTCCCAATTTCACATCGCTTTCCCTGCGGGAGAGTATTAAACAGCTCATTAAAAGAGTTTCTCATGCAGCCAAAATCTGTGTTTTAATTTTCAAAATTTGTTCAGAACTATGGCTGAAAAATTAAGAGCCTTCAGATAAGACTCATGCTGATTGCCGTTAATTGCTGAGAAGTTTAAGTAAAGCGGATTCTACTGTTCAGTATGGTACTATAGGTGGAGGCAGTGGGTGTACTCGGCTGGGTTCTCACTGGTGAAGGGGTCGATGCTGGCAGGGAAGCGGTAGTGCATACAGGCTCGTATCCATCGGGGAGTTTTCACCTTGCTGCGGCGTCCAGACTGCTCCTCCTCTGCCCCACTTTCCATTCCTCCTCCTCCTCCTCCTCCTCCTCCACCTCCTCCTGCTCCTCCTGATGGACCTGCTTGTGCTTCTCCCTTGTCCACTGGCTGAGCTGCAGGAGCGGGCTGAGGAGCTGAAGCCTGAGGAGGAGCTGAAGGGCAGCGAGAGGAGAAGCAGCAGAAGGTCAGAAGAACACATTTTGAAAACACACCAGCCCAGATTTACTAAAGGTTTAGAAAATGTGCTATAAAGGGTACAATGGTGTTAGCCTTGGCAGATTAGTCCTATAGCTGAATAATGCAGTTAGTCCTTGCAGTAGGTGGGTGGTGGTGTGTAGTGGTCTTTTGAAGAACTTTTCTGTGCCACAAATTAATTCATTTGCAGATGTTTCCTGATGATAGTAACAAAATCTCTTGGCTCAATTTATAAAAACCGCACAGTTCTTGTGAAATTAGAATATAGGTTTTTATCCCAAAAAGTCAATAACAATAAATGTCCTGAGGGTCTTGATGTACTAATGTAGAGGAAGTGCCCAACACTTTCTACACTGCATCTAACTTTGTGCTGAATGCATCAATGAATTTGTGGGTCACTTCAATACATTTTCAGGAGCTTGTAAACTTCAGCGTGCAGACAACCATACTTCCCTTTTTAAACAGTATGGTGCTGATTTGTTCTGCATCCATACCCAACTTGGATGTGCACACTGTCGAAAACTAAATGCGTATGTGTGAATGAGGGACACTGGTGGTACATCTATAGGGATGAAGGTAGGATAGTTGGAAGGCTGAACCCTAGAGAGAAGCTACAACTACTACCTCTCACCTCTCAGTGGGCAGTTTCATGTTTCATGTGTCATCTAGCTTTTTGTGTGTAGATGGCGCACAAGGTGTGGGTATGACTTTAATGAGTAGACATTTTCTTGACTGGACAAGGCTGACTCTTAACCTGAAAATAAAAAATATACTAAAACACACAGCTACTACAATCTACAAAGACTATCGTCCATTTATTTCTGACAGGTTTCGGGCTGATGTACCAGCTCAGTGTCTGTTTGTGTGTGTGTATGTGTAGAGACTCACAAGGAATAACGCTGTCTTCATCTGAGCTGTCAGGGTCAATGAGTTTCTCCTTAGCCTTCTCGGTTCTCTCTTTAAACATCCGGACCAGCTCCTGAAGACGCTCGTTGACCACTGTACTGGTCTGACTAGCTGAAGACGCTGGACGCTCTTTAAGTCTTTGAAAAAATGCCAGTGCATTATTACATGCCAACAGCTAAATAACAGTACTCAAACCTTTTTTCACTTCATTTGGTTTGTGTTTGTTTGTGTGTGTGTACAGTGCTCACATGTCATCTGTGCTGTGCAGGCTGGACTGGCTGGGCCAGGCTCTGACAGGGATGTTTGCTTCATCATCATCATCTTCACTTTGGGAGTGCAGCCTCCTACTGTTAAAGTTAAGTAGACACAGCAACGTCAATGGTTCAAATTTCAGACGGTGCACACAGTTGTTTTTTCTTCGCAAACTAAAATCCACTGTGATGTGGCTTTACTGTACATCTTGTACGTCAGTTTTTATATAAGTTATTCCTTAAAAATGATAAATGTTTTAATGTATTTATGATTGTGATTAATGCAAAATAATGAGCACTGAAAATTATGTTTTAATGAGTGAACGAGCAAAGACTGGTGAATTCAAATGGGTTAATGAATGGTGAAGGATATTATGAATGAAAGGAAATATTGACTTGTCAGCACGATGTGTGGATACGGAGATAGATGTATAATAGATGAGTCAATACAGTATTAATAAAGGTCAGATATCTTACATCTTTGTCCAGATAGTCCTACGGTTCCTTCCACTACTGTTGTGGATGGTGAGAGCAGGGTTTAAAGTGTGTGTGGGTGTGTGTTTATGTGAGAGGGACGGGGAGGGACAGGGTTTACGTGTGTGCCAGGAAAAGCAAGATATTAATCCAAGAAACTGATAACAAGTGAAGATAGGCGAGAAGTGCAAGATTGCGATGCATCTGTTTATTGACTTTTGCCACGTTATGACAATATCCATACAGCAGCCAAAAGCAATAAAAAAGCCATGCAAAAGTGAACAGTTCATTCAAAACAGAACACCACAACACAGAAGAAGAAACACTCAACAACTATTCATATAACAAACTGTCTGTGTTCTGCATAAGCACTATGTGCTGGTTTGCTTGTGTGGGTCATTTTGGCAGCAAATTGGATGGAATTTAACATTTTTCTAAGCAGCACAGTCTTTGCAGGACACTGAAATACAGACAGACCAACATATTGCTTCTACTAACTGTGATGTACAGCAGACAGCAGAGGGCAGCAGATCCATTTCAAACAGCACAAAACAGAGGTTTGTGAAGAGTTTCACTCCAAAATGATACATTTAATGATCCGCTAAAAACCATTAAACACAACTCTAGCAATGTAATTTATTGCATATTATTAAGAAAAGTTTTGAAATTTATAATCTATGTATTGTGTTTTGCCAGCTGTCAACGTTAAATTTGATCTCATTTTGGAAGAAACCACACCACTTGCCAACAACTTGCACCCTGACCTAACCCACATAATGCATCGTAATATTACTTTCTCTCTTGTGAAATGCTTTACCATGGGTGCATATAAGCTGTGCATATGTACCGTTTCACCAGAGAGAAAGAATAATCATTGTTGACAGAAAATTTAAAGCACAACAACCCAAACGATCCATGCAGCTTCCTTACTCTTTATCTCCTTTACTGTAGATGAAAAGCATGAGTGTAGAGAAACAGACATAAAAAAAATGTAATGGACACCCAGTTAAACTGGAGTTTTTAATTATTTTAATGATTAATTAATACCACTACTTATTCAATGGCAGAATACATAAATTAATCGTGCTAATATTTCTTACCTTTGACGACCTCCTGAAGGGGTCACAGGGACAGTTAGGGTTGTAAGTTTGGGGTCCTGTGGGGTTAGGATTTGGGGAACATTGCTCTGTCCCTCCCCTCCACCTCCTGTCCCCCCTTTCTCATGATCTGAGTCGACATCCTCTACATTGACGGCCGGACGAAGGCTTAGGCTTGAGCTGTCTGGAGAGGTAAAAAGGCACAAAATATCTGTTGATTAATGAAAAACATCACAGATGATGTGGATGTGCTGGGACATTAAAAATCTTTTTAAAAAGTTCCTTAATCATGTTTTTCCTTGACAAATTACCAGAATAGTTTGAGAATGTGCATGTATACTGCTTTTTCTTACTCGGTAAACGAATGAGCTGTCTGTATCTGAGCTTATATCTGAGTTTATATGAGAAATTACAGAAGAGACAACACATACACAGAAATCTACAGTCACAACACTGAACCGCTACTGTTTTTTCCTGACAGTGTGCTCAGGATCCTGAACATACTGTCAGTTTAATGACATCTGAACTCAGTTGATTATTTACTGCTTGAAAATTTCTTTATCTATGATTATTTGTATGCAATCAGCTGTTCTTTTATTTTAGTTTATCCTGATGCCACACATTATGAGACAACTGTCTAATCAATTTGACTGAGTTGAGGTTTCTACAATGAATTTCACGATCTCCACTGCTGCAAATTCACCTGCCCGTCTTATTGCTGGAATGTCTGAGTCGTCTTCAATGAAGAACGCCGGGTTAGAGAGACCTGATAGCTGGCGGGAAAGTGAGTTGAGCTGCTTTGATGGGGGGCTGACAATAGGCGGCAGGCGTGGATAGGATGGCACATTTGGCAGTTCGAGGGCGCTGCCGTTGGGGGAGGATGGAGACGGGGAGCGGGACCGGAGCTGAGGATGGTGAGCAGGAGGGAGAGGGGAGTGTCGGATGAGCCGATTGAGCTCTAAATCTTGCTGATTCTTGTCTTTCTGCTGTTTTTGCTGTTGTTGTTGTTTCTTAGGCATCGTGAGGCATAAGGCTGTTGAGGCGGTTCTGGACGTTAAGGAAGTACTGCTGCGTCCGGCTGGGAAACTGGGAGAGCTTCTGCGGGATGTTTGAAAAGCTCTGGGAAAGACTGGACAGACTGGGGCCAACTGATCCGTCAGAGCTTTTGGGCAACAACTCAGTCAGAGTTTGGGCGATATTTCGTGGGACCTGCGTGAGTCGGATCTGGGAGAGCTCTTGGCGCAATTCAGGTGGTAGGGAGGGTAGGTACTTGGTAACGTCAGAGAGCTGGGTGGGTAGCTTAGGCATGGAGGGTATTTTGGGAGTGGAGATGCCGTTTTCTTTGAAGAATGCGTTGATGTTGCCGAAGCACTCTGAGGTGTGCGGAATGCGCATCAGGCAGCTCTTTAATGCATCACAGCTGACTGGAGCTATAGAGGAGACAGATGTATAGGCAGATTCACAGTCAGGCAGAATATAAGCAAGGTGGGAGATGGCTTCAGTAGATAGTCAAACAGCAGTGTGGTCAGTCTGAATAGCGATTGGACTTCTTGATCAAGGACTTCAGCCACCAGGAAACATAGTAGGAGACATTTCAGTGCAAATCATGTCAATATGTAATTTAAATATGTACTGCCTAATATTTCTGGTGCCAACTAATGAGGGTAGTTGACTGGCGCCTAGTTGACTAATCATTCACACCCCTCGATGACGGACAGCGACTCTAACAGACATAAATTATTATATTTAAATCAAACATAGTTGCAGTTGTCTGCATGTCAATGTAACTGACACATATAGAGTCTGTAATGAAATATTTATCTGTGGAAAAAAAACAAACATAACAAATGGAATATTACATACTTCCACAGTCGTCCCCAGTGGCTTCCTCCTCCTGCAAAAAACACAAATAATATGTATCAGTGGCCAGGGGTTGGTGAGGATCAGTGGGGATTGGATATGACATACTATGTAGATTGAGTTAGGGTAAGAAAGGCTGTAAATATTTCTGATTTCTAACTAAAATGTATCTGTAATGTAATAAAATTATGTTTCAACAATATTATTCCTACATTAGTCATTAATTGATTAGTTGTCAGCTATTAAATTAATAACCCACTAATATGATTGTGAAGTTGTCCCACATTTGTTAATTTCATAGCGACCTCTTGTGGTAGCAATTCCCCCTGTAGGTTATTTGGGGCGGATGTATTAACCTGCCGGATCTTCTTTTATATGGATGCCATTGTTTTGACTGGTGAAGCTGAGCTGGTGAGTTAAGAGATGCATACAATGTGATTACAACTTTTGTTGAATACTATAAATATGTTCATGTATGCGGATTATATAGTGGATAATATGTCCGTGTCATTAATATTGTGGTTTCGTTTTATTTTGTGTCATTTCAGTTGATTGATTGATGTTCAGGTGCTAGTTAGCATAGCATGTGTGAAACAGGAATGCTTATGCGAAAATAAACACGTGAAAGACAGTAATCGGATGTCCGAGCTTGAGTGTGACACTGTTTCATCAGTTAAAGCACCCTTTACGGTGGGAGTTATTAGATCAAGGTAGTTGGTTTAATTAAATCCGTACAATGATAATGGATTAATTGGTTTAAGTAATTTTTTTTAATTACTCAGATCAAAATTCTCTGATTCAAGCTTATTAAATGGGAATATTTCCTAGTTTCTGTACTTCCCTATGACAGTAAACTAAACATCATTGAGTTGTGGACAGAACAACATTTAAATATGGCATCTTGGGCTCTTGGAAACACTGATCGACATTTTTGACAATTTTTTGACATTTTACAGACCTAACAACTAATCAATTAATAAAGAAAATAATCCACAGATCATTAGTTGCAGCCCTATGTGAAACTTTCATCACAGTGTATGTTCAACCCATGGACATTACTTTTTCAGATGTTTTGTCAGCGTTGGTGCTTTGACCGTCTTTCTCGGATTTCTGTGGCTGCTGGGTTATAGGCTCTGCTTCTGGACTGGCTTCCTTGGTCTCTGGCTCTGGCTCTGGCTCTGGCTCAGGTTCTGATTCAGGCTCTGGCTCCGCTGGCTTAACTGGTTCAGGACTTGGAGGTGGAGAGGGCGAGGTCTGCTGTGGCTCTGCTTCCTCCTTTGCATCTAGATTTTTTTTTAAATTATACATTTCATGAAATTTAAATATTAGCATACCCAAAAGTCATAAACATATATTTGCCTGATATGGATGATACAGATGTTACAGAAATATATGACAATGGATAAGATTAAGTGGTTTAAAAATCTAGAAATATTACAAAGAGTTTGCTCTTGGGCTATACTGTAGCATGTTATGCCATCTACTTTTGGTACCTTTTCCAGCTACAATCTCTTTCTAGGCGATGGTACTGTCAATTCAAAAGAAATAAAAAACTGCAATATGTGTGCATTGGTGTTGTCTTGATCTCTACCTGGTTCCTCATCAATAGATTCCTCAGTCACGACCTTCACTTCCTCCTCAGCAAGACTCTGTTCCTCTCTGCAGGACAGAAGAGGAGACAAAACAATTCATGTATCCGACTGAGTAGCGGTGTGTGGGTCTCCACATAAGGCACACTGTTTGGTTGGCTCAATATTACTTGGTCCGTATTAAAAGAATACTACAGTTAGGATAGACATGCTGGTATTTTTAGAGAAAATTACCCTAATACAGGATTTACATTGTACCCTTCAAGGATTTTGGAATGTAAAGTCAATATTTACAAATACAGACATTTTCTTAGGCATTTAGACAGGACTAATGAGTGTCTATATGTGCGTGGGCTTATCAAATGTAGTTTGCACCCTCTGGAAATTGTGATTTGACTGTATTTGTTCAGGCTAGAAACACAATAATGCTGCTTTGAGAGTAAAGATGGTAACAGGATATGGCTTACTTTTAAAAGTGTATTTAAACTGCCAGCTAAAAACTATGATACAGGTGATAATGTAAAGTTGGGCTGCAAGGCCTGTGGTGGCTGCACATTAAATAATATGAGAATTATTTACATTTTATTTTAGGGTAGAATTTCCTTGGTTTATAACGCTGTGTATCTGCAATAAGGTAATGCAGCACACAGGTTTATGTCCCTCTGCAGACACACAGATATGATGTCAATGACACTGTATTTTATAGACTGCACGAGTAACGTTATAGAATGAAAATTAGGACTAATTTTTGATAAAATGTTTCCTCTCTCGCATATTATTAACTGAATGGAAACAAAACACAGGTTAAATTACTCTAGACATATTTCACTTCATACTGGAAAATGTGGAAGCATGAACTTTACTCAGTGTTAGCTAACTAGCTTAGTAGTGTTTTCTCTCTGCTTTTAGCATAAAACTACTCTTTCGGTGACCACCTGTAGCAGACAAGCTTATGTAACACTCTGTTTACACCAGAATAGTAATTAAGATAGGGTTAAATGAAAGACAAAAACTCATCCATTCATAACATGTATTAGTCTATTACCTAACCACGATGTGTACACAACATACTCACTTTCTCTGCGTGCGTTAACCGTTAATAGCCCCGACAGAAAATGTCCACGAGCGTCGAGACACGACAACTAACACGAACTCGGGCTGCGAGGTCGTTTAAGACAAATTATGAGAATATGTTAATTGTAGAAAAACAGCTGGGAAAATATTCCATTACATCTCCGTCCATCATTTTCCCTGCGAAACAGCAGCAGGTGCACACTGTTTAGGGAAACGGTTAAGGAGGAGGGGGGAGGGGGGAGGCTGTTTCCAAGGCAAGCTGTGGTTGCTATGGCACAGCAGTGATGCTGAGGCAGCGCGCGGCAAAGATCACATAACGAGACCCCGCGGGATTTGGGACCTGACAACCCGGACCAGCACGAGACCGTCTCCTCAGTGATGGCAAGTAACTATGGACATTTTCCTGAGTAGCCTACTCTAAAGTTTAAGTTACTTTTACTTTACTTCAGTCTACTGTAACAGTTATACTATATCACATTTCAGGTAGCATCACATTTCATTAGCCTAAAAAATACTGCACTTTTTACTCCTCTGGATTAATCTGATGAAGTTACTTTGCATATTCGGATTTAACATAGAAAAGAGTTCATCAAAGATGACACATTATTAAAGATTAAACTACCCAACAGAGTACACTCCAATACAGCTCCAATACAACAATAATATGATTCTGTGTGTATGTATGGGTGTGTATGTAAATATATTTATATATAATACGTGATTTATTAATTTTACAAATAGTATATTGAATTGTATATAGTTAGATGGGAGCATACGAAGGAACACAGGTTCAGGAATGGAAGTAAATTGATTATGATTAATTACTGAATTGTGGAGAAAGGATAGGATTAAATAAGTGTATACTTCCCATTCCTCTTCGGGCATGTCAATGCTTGTTAATGGAATATACTTTGTAACAGGCTTATCATCTTATTATGCTTATTTGTCGAACTAATTTAACTTTTTGTTTTGTTTTGTTTTCACATGTCCGAAATGAATTTGCATTCATTCATTCATTCATTCATTCATTCTCTGAAAAGGGCCATATTGCTGACAATAGTTTTTATAATGATTAATGGTTTGTTTTTTTCTTTTGCTTGTAATTAAGCATATTTTGCATTGTGATATTGCTGCACTGTAAAATAATTTCCATCCAATCTTTTATCACTCAGTATTTCATTAACATTTGATCATCAGTTCAACACAGTGCTTGAGACAGTGACAACATTTGGAAATGTAATCTTGAAATAGATCAGTAATTGTCATCAGGATAGTTTGTTAGTTAAGTTTTAAAAAAATCAATATAAACACTATTGGCACAGAAAGGGAGCAGTGTAGAGTAGCACCCATTTTTGCATTCTTACTGTGTGACTTTACTTTGGTCCACCACTTGGATCTCCTCTTCTTGTGGTGCCGGCAGCCTGGTCATAGTGAACATGTGGTGTCACATCACTTGGCAGTGATGCTCCCATTGCCAAAATGTCAAAACACACACACACACACACACATACACACACACTTTCTGTCTCTAACTCTGATTGAACACAAGGTCTTACTCAGCTACAGGCTCATCCAGCAGTTCTTGACTCCCCAGTGAGAGTTTGATGGACTGGCCCTCACTCGCCATCTGTCTAATGGCCATCTCAGCTGTCTGCCTGGCCACCTCCTCAGCCATACGGGCCATCTCCAGGCGCTCCTGCATGAGACTGAAGAGAGACAGGATGCACTGATATCACTGTGCTGTGAGGTAAATGTTAGTAATTTCTGGATGTGACAGGAGTCTTCTTCCTTTCGATTACAACGCTAAAACAAGTCAATTTAGCCTTGTCACTATGTTTGGACCACTGTGTATACTTGTGTATCTACTACTAACCCTAACACAACTGAGTAATCTCAGATTGCTCTTTAATAAAACTGCATAGACAGAAAAACTATAAGGTCATGAATGTCAGACAATGATGATGTTTTAACTAAGACTTATTTTGAACTCTGGTCAATTTATTCCATAAGTTGCATAGGGTGAATATAACTGATGATGCTTTGATAGAGCTCTTAAATATGTTTAATGTGGATATTTTACAATTGTGTATATTTGCAGCATTTGTTATTGAAATGCATGTCTGTTGGCTTAACTGGAAAAAATATTATTGGTTAGTCAGAGTCAAAGTGTTGTGGACGTTTTCAAATTAATTTAATAAATACTCTAAACTGACTTGCATATATTTGAATTACTATTTGATATGATAGGGGGTATTTACATCCATTTTCTTCCAATGGAAGTGACTTATAGGGAGAAATATTATGCTCATTTTCAAGTTCGTAATTTTATTTTGGGTTACTACTAGTATAGGTTTACATGCTCTAATGCTCAAAATACACATCAGTTTTCTCATACTGTCCAGTGCTGCAGCACTGTATTCACCCTTTGTCAGAAAGACGTCTTTCAGATGGAAGGGGAATACCCAGTCTCTGATTGGTCAGCTCACACATGCCTGAGCCAGCACCGCTAACAACAACAGAGCAGCTCTGCTAAATCAATTCTTACGTGCCAAACTAGCCGCAAGAATTATGCAAATTTAGACATGGTGATGTAGTGTGATGTCAAAAAATCACAGATTTAAAGGTGGGACTACTGATGAGGTGTTTCAGGAGCAGTGTTTTCTGTGTGAGAGAGGAGCTTCTGCTGGTGCAGACTTTGGCCTTGTTAACTTTCAAAATCTTTTACATGCACAAGAACCTACAGTATATAAAACACTGAAGGAAAGGGAAAAAAAATTAAAAAATATGTCTCCTTTAAAAGTGGCTAATAATTGAGCCTCTGACTTCCTCCACCCTCTTGTTCCCTCTTACCGTTCCTCCATGGTAGCCAAAGCTACATCTTCTGCCTCCCTTTTGATGCTCTCAATGAATGGCGTCCAGCGGCCCGTCTGGGTCTCAGCATCCTCTTGAGACATTTTTGTCCCACTCTCTGACTGTTCTGCTTGTGGGTTGGTATCACTGCACTTCTCAGACTGCAGTGAATTCAACTGCTGTGAGGCTTCCTGCTGTTGGTTTGCTGTCGGTGGAGTCGGTGGTGGGGATGGTGCTGCAGCTTTAGACTGATGTTCATGCTTCCTCGTGCCCTCGTTGTCTGAGTCCACATCTTCTAGTACCATGTCAGGTTTGAGTTTGACTGAAACTACAAGGGGTGATATGTGTGTTAGATGCAAGAGACATGTGGTTGACCTTGGACATGTTGGTGATATGTAAACAGGTATACAGCTTTGACACAAGTTTCTTCATTTGTCTCATGTCGGAGATTTTTGAGAAGTGGAAAACATCCACTTCAGTTTTCAGTTATTAAATGGAATTTTATGTGAAAGATGTATGCAGATAATGGAAGCTGTCCCAAATGGGAAAGGATGCTTTCAGATTTAAAGGGTCTTGGGAAGTACTACTACATATGTGAAAAACTTAGTATAAAGCTGTTTGTGTCTCCTCCAGTAATGTCACTCAGTTGCTAAGATGTATTGTGGGTAATGTAGGCACCAGGTTTTGAAAAGGAAGAAGAATGTGTTGATTAAAAAATGTGATATCTGGCTCTGTTGTATTGATTTTGATCATTTGTTTTCAAACTGCCCATAATGAGGCTGACAATGTTATAGTGCAATGCAAACCAGTGGACTGCTTTTCAAAACCTGGTGCCTACATTACCCACAATGCATTTTAGACCTCACTAGAGGCGATTTATCAGATTACATACAGCTTCCTCTGGAGCCACAAAAGGGATTATACTACTTTTTTCACATATTCAGTCGTACACCCCAAGACCCGTAAACAGAAACGTGGGTATTGGGTAGGTTATTGATAAGAACACCACATAAATAATTTCACACAGAATCTTTATTATTCCTGCAGTATCCTCACATTACAGTATGAAATGATATGTTCTACCATCTTGTCTCTGTGACAGTCAACATGTTTTTAATATGAGCAAAGTATATGGTTGTTTCAAATCAAGTCAAACCCTCTGAAACAACAGCACACCACCCTGGGCCACATTTGACAGTTCAAGGCTCTAAACATAGATCAAGTGGATCAAAACAGGCCTTAGAGTGCACTAAATTGAGGTCAAACAACCGAAATGCGAAAGTAATAATCTTGCAATTGTGTTGTTTAACCTCAATTAAACCTGTGGAAAAGCTTTCACCAACTGGAACATGATCAAGACCCAAAATGAACTCAACTTAACAGATTCTTAAAGAGTAGGACCTATACATTATAGGTTATTTATTAAGTACAGATATAGTTTTACTTTATCCATAAACAATTCAGTAATGAACGAGCATAGCTGCCATTTAATTATCATTTCCAGATTTCTGTGAATTGGGATACGAAGATTTGACATTTTATGCTAAAATGCTTCTAAACAGAGACAGTTGTGTTTATATGAATCTCCTTATTTTATATCTCCTACTGCTCTCTCTCTGGATATGAAAATGGCAACATGAATATATAGTATACATTGCCATAGGTTAAAGCACAATAGTGTATCAGAATAACATCCTGTCTGCAAATATTTATGTCTCGCACCTACAGGAATTTCAAATAAATGGCAATTACTGTGTCACACAGAAAATGTGCAAATTAATATCACAAATACTGAAGACAAAACACATCTAATTACCTTTATGATATACAGTACATCTTTTAGTTGTATTTCAGTGCACACATCATAAGTTGTAATACATTCATATGAAACTGTATTGAGTACAGTACGGTGAGTTTATATCTACATTCTTGTAGTATTTTAGAGCTGCCTGATTTCTGTGCTGAGCTGCAGGCTGCACAGCACCTGTAGTACAATGTGTCTGTTGGTATCTCTCTCTCTCTGTCTGTCTGTTTGTGTGTGTGTGGGAATCGGAGCGTCCCCCAGTCGTCTCCTCCTGCTGTTTAAGGGGCTCGCAGCGCCTTCCCCCCTGAAACAGAAGGAGAAGAGGGACTGAGTTAGGCTCCGACCGTCCGACCAAAACACCTCTTCAAAAACTATGGGGGGAAGAACAAGAGGGTGCTTCAACAGAAAACACATATACAGCACTTTTCAAATATTACACAGATCTACTGGAGTTATCCATTGTTATTAAAGAGGTGTTTTTTGTTATTTGAAGGCTTTAATCTCTGGTGACTTAACACTTATGTAAGAAAAAAACATTGTGATGTACTATAGGTCCACTTGATTGAACTGTGAATTGTGGCACTCAGGAACAATGGTACTGTCAAGGAAACAGCAAGTAGAGGGTTTTCTTTAACTACATGAAGGTATAATTAAGTGAATACAACTTAAACTCACCTTTCTTTAGAACTTCAGCTGCACCCTGAGAGCAAAAAATAAAGAAAGGAAGGAACAAAGAAAGAACAGTTGTATAAGTTGCATTGCTCTCATTATAGTCATGGAAAAGTTATACTGACAATACTCTAGAAAAGATGGATGGTAAAGGAAAGGTTGACAAATTTAAAGACCAGAAGAGGGGAGGGAAGAAAGAAACATTCATTTATTCCCAAAAGTTACCTCAGCATCATCTTTGGGTGGGATGGCTGGCTGAGGAACCTTCAGGCCCAGTCCTGACATGAACCAGCCGACCACACTGTCAACAGACAAAATAATGAACTGTTTGCTCTGAAGACCTTAGATACAAGTACTTGTGCTTACAATTATAAATGTAATTTCAATAAAAAATGTAAAGTGTTGAAGACATCTTGGTTGTCAATGTTTAGTAAAAAGATGGATGGAGGTAATCTTAAGCCAATTAAGACTCATTGGATATACTGTGTGGATTAGTTCCTTTTCATGGAAGATATTTCATCACAATATGAAAAGAACAGATGTAAATAACTAGATTAAACATTGCTGAATCCTGAATCCAACTCGTGTATGCGGTTTACTGGCACATAAAATTCATATTTTTCCCATAGAGATTATTAAAGTGTCGTTTTACCTTTTAGCTTGTCTTGGTAAAAGCGAATAACTTGCTCTAATCAAAAAGGACAGTGATTGAAAACGTACCCTGAGGCCTTGCTGTCAGTATCCAGTGAGATGCCACTGAGAGATTCAGGTGGTGGAGACAAAACTGGAAAGAAAGACATGAAGTTCAGTGTAAAAAACAAGTATTCATCCAAGAAAGTCAAAATATGTCCTCAGAATAATGGGGATTTTAAGTCTTAAAGGTTTCAAAGTGGTAATTTATGAGTTGTGACTGTTGATGCCAGTGTATGTAGGTTCGTGCTCCTGCCCACTGGTGTGGACAAAGACACTTTTGTGTGTGTGTTCATACTTTTGTCCAGAGAGGAGCGAGAGGACTTGGGTGATGGTTCTATTGGTACGGCACCAGGGGGGACCGGCTGAGGGACCATATGCTTTAGCCAGTTCACCACGCTGCAGCAGGAAAAAAAAGAAAGGTCAGACCCTCACATGTTTATAGGTGTTTTAACTACCCGTGCTGATGTGTGTGTAGTCATGTGTGGTTCATACTCACTTGGGAGGAAATTGATGGGACACACTCTCTACCTCCGACACCTCATCTTCTGATTCCAGCTCCACCACAGGGATGTGTGGGAGGGGATCATAATCTGGACAGACCAATCAGAGAAAGATCAGCTAAATTGCTAATATTTAATCATTAATTGAAATATAATTTCTTGTGAAAAGGCAAAGCATACCCGGCATTGTTGCAACTTCATATACCTACAGGAGAAAATACATAAAAGGGCATTTAAAGTCAAGCAAACAGAGGATGGCTATACGTTTCTTACTTAAGTAGTGTAACAAATTAGGGAATTATAGTTGTATTATCAATGAATGAGTAATCAGGATATGTGATATCTGAAACTTTGTATCCATTATATCAACGTGAGCCCCACGGAGGTTAATAATTTGTTTGTCCATCAGCTCCACACCATATAGGCCACATGTGTGTCTCTCCATGTAAGACATTACTGAGGTCAGGGGGGATATAAATGGGTCTCACTGGGGCAATAAACCTCACATCCCACATGGGCCCCTTTTATGTCCACACCTACAGTACGGCATGCAGACTAAAAGTTCAGACAACGAGGGGTTCAAGTGGGGCCATTATGGGCAAATGTTCATCTCATACAATAATGTATGAACTGAAAATTGATCAATCCTTAAAGGTGCAACATGTAAGATTTTTTAAAAAACATTCAAAACTTGTGTTGCAGAGATATTCCTTGAAGTTAGCATGCTAACCAGCTAGTCCCTAGCCAGTTTGTACCTCAAGACTTGATAGTCTGATAGTAATCAATGGCAACTTTCTCCGAGCCTCAGCCAATATGATGTCTACCTAAACCGAGCTAACTAGCTAATGAAAGAGACATTAAGCAGCATTCAGCAGTTACTCTGGTGATATGCTGCCCCCTATTTGTTTGGTGTGTGAATTTAACAGGTGGCCAATTCTTAGATATAGCACCTTTTGATATAAATATTTTAATATATTACTTTTGGTAATGTGACAGTGATGTAACAGTGAGCTTCATGCGTTGCGTGCAGAAATCACAGAGTATTTCAATCATCTTGTGTATCGCTGCAGCCGTGAAGCCTCCAAGTGGGTTGAATAGCAACGAAGCTATTGGAGGGCTTTAACCTGGCTAAGCCCCCTGTAGATTCCTGTATAAGCTTAATCCTTACACATGATTAGTATTATAAACCTGTGGGGCAGTATTAAGTTGTTTGAGTCAAATGTCGCCTAATAACATAAACCATGGTTTTGATTACCTGTGGCTGATTGAAGACCCTGCTTTGATCATATTGGAGATGCTGTTCCTCGATGTTTAGATATAATAGGATTATTTATATGTCAAATAAGTTTTAGGTTTTGTTCTGATGCACTAATTTTGTGGATGTTGTTAATCTGTATGACTAAATGTCCTTGTGTCTCACCTCAGTGTGTTCCTCAACGTCGTCAGACTCTTTGTACTTATCATCGGGCTGAGGCAACACCTTGGTCAGACCCTGAGTGACCCAGCCTATCACTCCAGAACTGGGGAGAAAAACAATTGAATTTGACTTTGCGGAATGCATTTAGCAATATCTACTCTTATCTGATCATACTGTACCTTTCTCCATCCTCCCCTGACTGCTGGACAGAAATGAAAAGGAAGAAAGAACATTGAGAGGCCAAAAAAGTCTAATGCAAACTTGATAAAGCTACTTCTAAATTCATCAAGACAAAACAACAGTTAAAGTTTTTACAAGCCAAATATTATTTAGTTTATCAGTCTGATCCCTTGATTGAGCAGGCTACGTGTCTACTCGAACACTGATACACTCACCCTGGTGTCAGCCCTGCTGGGGCGAGGGGAGCCAGCAGGTTGAGGCATGGCGCTGACGAACCCATTAGACAGCCAGCCTAAAACTCCAGTCTGGGCCTGACTGTAGAGGAGGTGAAAAAAAGATGGTAAGATGTCAGTATGTCGACAAACAAACACTACTTGTACTTAGAAACTAGTGGACAGAGAGGTTTACCTGTCCTCTGAAGCCTCATCTGTGTTTTTTAGCGGAGGACTCTTCACTGTGGGATAAGACAAAAACCAAAAACACTCATGTTTTACATGAATTCTCACACATAAGCAGACAACTGGTATAAAACAAGTAGAAATTAATCCTCACCGTCTCTGCTTTTGTTGTGGTCCTATAAGGTCAGAAAGACAAGAGACAGAAAAGAGTGAGAAGGAAAACATCAGAAATGACACTGTATGTGTGCTGGTGTGTGTGTTTTTGTGTTTGTTGTCGTACAGTAGCAGAGGCCTTCCCAGCTTCATCTGTCCCAGAGGTTTCAGGGGGTTGGGGGACCACTTTCACCACCCAGTTAAACATCCTGCTGAACACACACACAAACATAATCGTCAGCCTCTGAAGAGCCCTTCATCAAACATTGTTGGTTATATTGATGATAATGATGGTAACTCGTAATAATGCAGCTACTTCATCTGTCGGACAGAGAGCCCTCAACTGGAGCCAACGAGGCTGATTAAGCTTTCTTGCCTGACCAAAATTGACTATTTTTTCCTGTAGATCTTCAAAACTGTCTATATTTCCTCATCAGACACACTTACAAACTTTTATAGTGGCAGGTAGTGCTTGAAATATGAATTAGAAAATCTTTGTGTCATTAATTTAAACATCAGTCAGGTTGTTGTTGAGGATCTATTTAATTTGTTTCCAGTGCGTAACGTAGACAAGCCTTTTTAAATCCACCAATTAACCTAAAGAAGAGATAGAAATCAGGTTCCTGTCTTTAACGCAAGCTCTCACTCAGGAGTCAAAAGTCAGAGGAGACTCAAAAGGCAGAGGGCCGGAGGTTAACCTCATTCAGGCTCCAGTGCACCATAAGCTGCTTTACCAACAGCTTCCTCAGGTGACAGAAGGTTAAATCAGTGAAATCAGTCACAAATGTGCAGAAAGAGGACATTTTGCCTGGTCCAGCACACTGGTTCGAGACTGAGTTTTAGAGAGCTAGCAGGAGGGCCACCTAATCTCAGATGTGCATTATATCCGTCATGACAGACAGTTTATCAGCCTGTTGAGATAATCCACTTCGGTACAGCAACAGGGGGAAAAGTGGCTCACTGAACCTGCAAGATGTCCCGCTAATTGACCGCAGCAGACAAGTCGGGGGCTGTCCTAGCTGTCGTGACAGGTGATTTCTACATGTTAAAATCCCTTGAGAGCATAATCACTTTTAGTCAAGAGTTTCTTTTCCTAAAAGGTTCAGTGTCTTTCATTTTATGCACTGCTTCCTGGAACATTATAAAACCTATCTGGGCATGAAAAAAAGTTTTCCATATCTTTGTTGACTTCCCCATGGCAACAAGTAAGGTCTGCATCGTGGATCTACTGTATGAAAAGAGCAAAGGTGACATCCACTGGATATAAAATCCACACCCCTTGTATCCCTTCCATCCCTCTTCTCTCACATAATCTCAGTTTTGTAGTTTTGGATTAAATAGTGAAGCTCTACCATGTAACTAATCCACAGCCTTCCTCGCTGCGTAAGGGCCCAGATCAACTCCTGACATTTGCCCTCATCACACCAGAGCATTCTCAGCCATCAGAAGAGCAGAAATCAGAGGAGGATACCCCATAGATGTTCTTCTTTGTCGACTGATTGTGTTTGTAATTCAGACTCTGCAGTGCAGGCTTTGACAAAAGCAAACCAGAAGCTCTAAAGAAACATCTAATTACAGCAACACCAATGTTTCAGCTCACTCACCTCTAATCAGCAGTTTGACCAACCAAGTTAATCGTATGTTAAATAATGCATTTTTCTACCCCTGTGCAAAATAACTAAAACATATTTCCCTTACCTGCGTGTCTACAGGTGGCTCTGCATGCCGGTGGCGTAGAGGTATCCAGAGTGCGGCACGGCCAGCACAGGTCTGCTGGGATTGCCACAGCGGCTGCCTCGGGCTAACTGGATTAACAAGCACCACCTGAAGGTCAAGGCACAATCCTGGACCGTGAGCCACCACAGATTAGCAGCAAAGAAACGTATCATCAGGTGATCATCCCTTTGTAACCTATAAACTAATATGACCCCCCAAAAGCAACAAGCAACAGGGGGTGATATTCACCTCACAGAACTACAGCCTTCAGGGGTTCGTGATAGAAAGTGCACTTTTTTCACCAGTTGCAGACTACAACTATTCAGATATAGTACAAGATGAAAAAATACTATTAAACATATTTGCACATCTGGTTAATGAATTTGGGTTTGTATTAAACACGTAAAACATCTTTTCTCAAAGAATAGAACTTTTTTCATCTCAAAAGGGAGATAATTTGTTTTTACAATTCAAGTAAAGTAAAAAAAAAAATGCATGTTTTCAAAGCATTTATCTCTTTTGCACTATATTCACAATGCATTTGGTGTATGGTACAGCTAGAGACCCCTACTCTCTCCTCCACCTTGTCATCTCTGTCCTTATTATCTCCTATCCCATCCTCATTACAGTTTTATCCCCAGCAAGTGACGCAGGGCCTCTACTGACTAACCAGCGATGAGCTATATAAAGTCCAAAGTCAACCTTTTGACTGTATGGTCATAGACAGTCAGGGGGAGAAAGTAAAGCTTATTAGTCAGCCTCAGGGTCTGGCCAGGAGTCTGACAATCTACTTCCTGGCCACAGCTCTAAAAAAAAAAAAAGAAAAAGAAAAATGTCCTGTTCTGGGCGGTTTTAATCACTCGCTGTAGAGCCTTCCTGTCCTGGGCCATGCACGGACCATGCTAGTTTGTGATGTTTGGAGGGGCATGATCAATAGGTTGGGAATCACTGGACTAAAATACCAAACTGTATTAAAAAAAGTGGTCAAAACTCAACTTTGGCCAGCTACAATAATATCTGTGCACAGTCAAATAATGTAATAAAATAATGTGTCAGTCACAGGGTACATTTTCCCGCATAATCAGTACTTTTGATATTTTTAAGTATTTTACTTATGTAGGAATTTGAGTAGAGAGCTTTTTCTTGTAACAGAGTATTCCTACATTGTTATTGGCTATTTATAATTCAGAATTCTTCTTCCACAACATTTTAACAGTGAACATGGAGGAAGAGAGGTGATCGGTTGGATTAAAGATAGACAATCAGTATGGGGGAAAAGAAAGAAGGCGAACACAAGATCAGGATGGTTAGAGGAGAGAAAACATGATAAATTGTACATGTGGACATACATTTGACAGACAGCAGGTTCTCAGTGAGCCACAAAAAGGAAGACAAAAAATTCAGGTGAGGAGATCACACCACATCAAGTGAGGCCTGTTGTTGTGTTAAAGAAAGGGAACAACAGAACAATTTATGGTGCTGATGAACCAGGAGGCATTGGGCAGATCCCATTATCAGCTCAGTAGGGGATAAGCTAGGAGAACAGGCTGATGACACAGACCCTTGCCTCTTGGCTGGAATATGGCAGCATCACAGTGGCCTCAATCCTAATTGAACATCTGGATAACAACACATGGGACAGTTTGGGCAAAGGGGAGATGAGCAAACTGACAAGGGTCTTTCATTTTGGGGAAACTTTGCAGGAAATCACCTTTGGTCATACGATCCATTTTTGGTTGAGTGAGTTCATATTTAATTTAATGTCAAAGAACAATTGGTTTAATTGGTGTAAGGAGAAAGAGATCGAGGAAAAAGGAAGAAAAACAGAGAGAGACGATGAAAGAGGTGAAAGAGAAAGCGGCTGCAGAGGTAAAGCCAGTGGATGATCTGTGATGGAAGATAATCCTGATTAACTCTGACATAAAGACGTGCAGCAAGGTGCTCACACTCACTCACTGAGGACCTCATGTGCACACATTAATACACTCTTACATACATTATCTGTTTATCTGGTGGGAAAAGTACCCAGATTCTTTACTTAAGTAAAAGCAGTACATGTATTATCACAATGTAAAAGTGATCCATTACAAGTAAAGTTGTTTTTAATCAAACTTTTACTTGCTTTACTTTAGCTTATCATCAGTGCATTGGTGTCATTTACACCGGGGGCACTGGGGACATGTCTCCACCACCTTTGCCAATTTTGTCCCCATCCCTTTTTAAAAGCATAATTTGTTTGAGGATGTCCTAAAAAGTAGCTTGAACCAAGAAATGTTAACCAATGAGAACGCTTTGCTCTCCATCAGCACCTTCTGAAACTAGCTGCTGCTGATTCTGGTGCCAAATTATGACAAAAATTGAACCCAGGATCTAACATGTACAGTACACCATGAACTAAATACACGTTTCTAAATATATGAATTAATTGTGTGGAATTTTAACTTAAGAAAATAAGATCAAATGAATTGAGTTTGTTTCAAAATTGTGGTTCATAGATAGAAATAATCTCATATAATCTGCTCATGTCCTCACATGTGAATATTTACATCTTGGCTCATTCACTCTGGTGGCAGCAGAAAACAGCATCGAAACAACAAGATGGTTTAACGCAACATCTAAAGATAAGATTTATTACATTTAACTGGCGTTTTTAATGATATATTGTTTCTACAGTGATGTTGGTCTGGTTTGATTGCCATGGTGTTGCAGCTATGGATGTGATGCATATGGATGACTGCTACTTGTGCAGTAAATGTTGTTGTGTACGTTTATATTGCTAACATGCTAACCGTATTTTCATGTCTACTCTGTAGTAGGCGAGGCCCTTTTGATGTGCCATTATTCCCATTGTAATTTTCAATGGTGATGTCATATGATCCCCTCATTACATTGCAAGTCACATATGTTAAAGACTATTTAAACAATGTTGTTTCATCTGAGCTGATATGTCTCCATATTTTTCAACACAAAGTGACACCCTTGCATCATTGTGTGTGTATATATTGTGCTGTGTAGTATATTACTTTTTAACATTTTAGAGGCAATGATTCCCTCTTGTGGCCAAAGGTAGAATAATCTCCTTGAACTTCACTCATGTGCAGCAGGTTAAAACTGTAAAGTCACAAACTGCAGCAAAGAAGACTTGTGTTGCTTTTACCTGTGAGTTTTATTGTGAAATCCTTAACGTACTCTACACAGGAGTGCAAAGGCCTTACAGAACATGCCCTGCATGCATCAACATCATCATAAAAATCTACTGCTGTTGTTACAGAAAACCTGAAGAAACAAAATTTACAAAACTACAAATGATAAGAAGTGTAAAAAAAAAAAGAAAAGAAACACATTTTTAAGAACCTTCCCTCATGCTATTTATACTAAAAAAAACAATGCCCCCCAATTATTCACAGAAAAAAGGCACAAGGAAACAGAATATAAGCACAAAGAAAAGGCACATACCTAAAACAAATGGTAATAGTTGCAGCATGTGAATAGTGGTTTTACACAGACAGATGGACACAAAGACAGGATCATTTTCTGCATACGTTTCTCTGTGTTAAGCATCTTTTACACGCTTGAGCTAACTTTCCAGAGGAGTGGAGAGGAAAATTAATACATTTGGGAGCACAGATGTGGGGTAAATACAGCAATGAAACAAAAAAAAACAACAGAAAGACAGACTAAGAATGTAAAAACAAAAGGAAAAGAGAAGGGAAAGATAGATGAGGGAGGGAGGAAAGAGGGGGTCGCAGAGGAAGTCATCTCCAGCTCATGACAATGAGCTGAGCAAAAACAAGAAAACTTGAAAAGGAAGAGTGGACTTATCCTGATCTAGGTCAGTAGGCACAACGCCAGCGTTGCCCCTCCCCGAAATCCTTCCTCTCTCTTTCCCTCGCTCCTCCTTTCCAACAAAAAACTGGAAAGGAAAAGCAGGCAGAGCCCTCCCCTCCTCAATCTGTGCCTACCCCGGTTTCTTTCTCTCTTTCTCCCCCTCTTCATCTCATTTCCCCTCTCTCCTTACCCTCCAGTTTTTTATTCCTCCTCCTTTTTGCATTTTTTCCCCAACTCCCTTCTCTCCCCCCTCCTCATGCCTGACACTACTAAATCAGCAGCATGTGGGCTTAATGGAAACCAGACCCTGACCCATTCCTCTCTCGCCTGCAGGATTCTCCCCTCGTACACTTAATTAGCTTTCTTTAGCTTTAGCATGAGAAAAGAAGAGGAGACAGAGAAAGACACTGCTGCTATAGTTTTAGTCTTAACAAGCTGAGTTTAGATGGACAGAATTTGTAAAATGTCACCTTTTTTCTCAAGTTAAATGTGAATAAATCCCCCTCCCTCTTCTTGTATTTCATCCCAGCCCTGGCACCAGTCGTATATCAATATGTCTCCAATGGGATTGTGTTTTTAGTGGTGCAGTCTGAACAGTTTATCGTGGCTGCGGTGGGAGGAGGGGAGGCTGGAGCCCGTGTGTCTGTGTGCAAAAAGTCTATGTGCCTTTGTTTGGGTAAGTGGTCTCTATGCGTTGGTGTGTGTGGACATGCACAAATGAATCCAGTTAGGTTTTTTCTTTTTTTTTTCTTCTTCTTTTTTTTAGATCATGTGACGGTGCATGCGTGTGTGAGAAGGGGCAAGACATAATAGGCTCGGTGGGAGACTGGTGGTCATGGACGCACACAGCTGTCTGACATTCCTGCGCTGGTCGGAGGACGAGCTTCTTCTGCTAGCGTGTGTGTTTTAAAAGCAGAGGGAGTTGTGCTTTATATGACTACACACACACACACACACACACACACACACACACACACACACACACACACACACACACACACACACACACAAACGCGCGCACACACACACACACACACACACACACACACACACACACACACACATCTGCAGTGAAGCCACCTCAGCAAAACTGAGACAACAATAAACAATCAAAAGTGCAAATTATCTGTTCTAAACAATGGAAAATGATTGGTTAAGGCACCGTAGTCAAACATATGGAAGACTTCATATTTATGTATTTCTATATTTGTTTTCATAGCTATAAGCACTCATGTTTGTGTCTATCTACAATATGTGTGCTACTGTATCATGTATGTGCATTACTGACTTCTCTGCATTTCTACTACAAATAAATCACCTGTCCCTCCTTAGTACAATTAGAATTGATAGAAACGGTCATTCCTAGCGTGTCATGTTTCTTCAACACAACACATTTGGTGGCTGAAGCATCTTTTTTTTAAATGTGATTGAATTAATGTGATTCTTTAAGGAAAAAGAGGTACTTTTTCAGACATTTGGAAGGCACAAAACAAGGCACAGGAGAGGGAAACTGTAGCTCCACAGGCACCGACTTTACCACTTTTTGCATTATTTCACATGAGCAATAAAAGTTCTCACAATGAACAGGGGCCAAAAACGGTGACTCATCCTCGACTTTCTCAGACTAGTGCTGTGTCGAAGCTTCTTTCCACCGCGCCATAAGTAAAATTTGTGACGCCAACGACTATACCAGACAAACGATGAATACCCGTTCTATCTCTTCTAATTCTGCGCCTCACACCCAGTCCTGCAACGAACGTTTGCAGTGCACCAAGGCTCTTGGTGTCTCTTTGTTCTGCAGAGTCCTGAGGATGGCGTAGATTAGGACGAGGATGCACAGGATGAGCACCAGAGGGACGGTCACCATTATCAGGGTCATGACCTTTGATTCATTGTCGGCCACCGTCACCACCACGTTCACCTCTTTGTCATCCTCCTCGTCCTCTGTGCTGTCAGGCTTAGAGCTTGGGTCCTCTGCTGGGTTTTTGTCCTGGCCCCTGTCCGGCTCTTTGTGCTCATCTTCGCCTCGGTCTGAAGGCTTCACTGGTTTGTCTTTTGGTTCCTGGTCAATGTCTGGGTCAGGTTTAGGGTCAGGGACTCCCACACAGCCCATGAAGTCCTTCAGGATGGAGCGAGGATAGCCTTTGTCTGCCTCTGTCCTGTGGTTGTCAAACCTCCAGTAACTTTTGCCCTTGTAGAAATAGGTGTAGGCTGCATGAGAGAAAGATAAGAGAGATTTAAGTCAGCCAACTTATATGAAATGGATTTTCGGCACAGTACGCACAGTGTTGATATTTGGTGTCAAAGCCCTGACCTTGTCACAGGACATATCAAGCTTTTGGGAATCTACTTGTTCACTTTCTTGCTGAAAGTTAGATGAGAGCAATGATACCACTCTCATATTCGTGCAGTAAATGTGATGCTACAGGCCTACAGCAGGCTAACTTAGCTTAGCATAAAGACTGGAAACAGGGAAACACCTAGCCTAGCTCTGCCTACAGGTAACAACACAATCCATACTGATCTGTTTTTACACTTCGGTAATGGAGGGTTAACTGTACAGACATGAGAGTGGTATAGATCTTCTCATCTAAATCTCAGCAAGAAAGTGAAATAATGTATTGCCCGATGTTGAACTAGTTCTTCAGTTCATGATTCTTTCAGTGCTTCAGCCAAATTCGATTAACGTACGTACAATTTATCTACAACTTGTCATTTCATTGTAAATGCTGCCTCATCAACTTCATCATTTGTCTTGACAAGGTGAATCTAAGTTCAATTTTTGTGCAAACAGAAAGCAGACTCAGGAATGTTTCTTAAGGGACCAGTCTAGCCTCTCTCCAACACTCCTACATTTTGCACCAAATTGACTTTTCAGGGCCAGGGCTGACCCTGATAATACCAGACTACACATAAAATGTGTCAATATCTTCATAAAACGTAATAAATCAATAAGACATGTTGCTTACATGCACTAAGATTTGGCAATGGGATGTGAATATAACCACATGCAGTCGTCCTGGGGAAAAATCTGGGTGCAAATGCAGCTTTGGAGAGGAAACCAGGCTTGCAGAGACATTAGAACAGTTTGGGTGGAGATGAGAATGGACTGTTAGAGTGCATTTAGAGCTGCTCTGCCACAAATCTAATTTCCAAAGGAAGGACAGGCCAACCCTCAAACCAGAGCTCTCATTCCTCCCTCCTCTCCCTCTCTCCCTCTCATCCCCTCACCCTTCTCTGCTCTACTTGTTCCAGCCTAACCAGTCTCAAATGCATTTTTTTCCCTCCCTGTCTCTTACACACCCCATTTCACCCATCTAACCTTTCGTTCTTTCTGTCCCTCCACCTCTCCTCTCTCATGCTGTTCTCCTGCTTTCAACACTGTATGTACAGCTTTGGGTGTCTGTTCTGATTCCAGTTTAACAGGAGCTGCTCCCTTGCTCCAAAAAAAGGCTGTATTTGCTCTATTTAAGGTCATTATTTACCTCCATCATCACTGAGGAAGGCTCCTTTGGGTGAGTCAGGGATTCTGCCCCATCTTGTGTTTGGCTTTGGGAAGTCGCGGTCTGTAGTGCGGGTCTCCTCGCTGTATCGCCAGTATCTGCACAAGACAATAAGATGTATAAAGATGTGAAAACACCTTCATTTATATATGGACGATATTTTTAATGTGTAAAAATTTTGCTGAATGTATCTCTGTGTGTGTTTGGATATGTGGTACCTGTCTCCAGAGAAGAAGTATGTATATCCATTGGGCTCCCACCAGATTGCTGTGTCAATCTTATGTGCAGGGACTCCGTGTCCATACTCATGTAAGGGCTGTGGGTATCCCGGCAGGACGTCAGCCTCCCTGAACACCCAGTATCTATCATCTGCAGGGACAAAAGGATATGCATTTTTCTAGTGAGATAGAACCTTACAGAAAAACAACATTAATTTCTCATGTTTTCCATGTGTATCCACATGCATCATATAGAGCACATGTAGAAATGATGGTAACATGTGGTACCATAATTTCACATGTATTCCCATAGGCTTCACATGTGGTCTCATAGGTTTCACATAGGACTTTCATTGTTTTCACATGTAATCCCGGTTTCACATGTGGTCAAAAAGGCTTCACATGGGCATTTGTTTGGATTTAACATGGAAATTTACACGTGATTCACATATCATACCATAAAAAAGTTTAAATACAACATGTGTTTCACTTGTGCAAAACGTGTTCCACATATTTCACACGTGATTTTAACATGTTTTCATGCATGCAAAATCACATGCACAGGTGAAATGTGGTTTTCTGTATGGGGTAACACCTACAACACAATCTTCAAGCATAGGTATGGTTTGTTACTAGGCTAAGAGAGAGGAAATGTAAGAGAAAACTAATGAGTGAGAGAAGGGAGAAAAAGCTGTGGCATACCAAGAAAAAGGGGATGGCCAGAACATATGGCAAATGTCATTGAGTTTATTCTCTCAAGAAGAAAAGTGGAAAGGACAGGAAAGGTAGAAATGGTAGGCATGACACTTATTTTCCAAGATTTCCTCATGTAGGAGCCAATTTCTTCTCTAACCCTAACCTTTGGGCACACTTTTCAAACACTTTCCACCTCGACTGCCAGGGCACTGCTGCATTGTGACATACTAGACCGAACTGTAACAGCTAAGTTGGTGCACTGGGGCGTTTAATAATCAGTGCACACTTTGAAATTCAAATATTTTCACCTATTGTTTTGTCTCCTGCAGCAGTTAAATCATTTCGGATTCATATGGCCAACATTTTGGCAGGTTTAAATGCATACAGTACACTTTACCAGCCATCACTCTCAGTGACGTGAACACAAAGCAGGAATAATGACAACAGACATCAACAAATAACAGGAATCTTCTGTGTATGTGAATTTGAGTTAATCTATGATCACAAGCTCTGAAAATCCTGAAAATGCACAACAAATCACCACAGGGCCTGGTTGTAAAAGTGAAACCTCTGCAGCTGTGTAAATCTGGAGCAGTGCACTGCAGAGAAGGCTGATGCAATCCTCCACCTCTCTCATGAGGCCTTTTGGGGCTCAGCTGGAGTGGAGTCTTACTGGGCCAGCAACAGCTGCCTCATTCAAGACACTCAATGAACTCAGCAACACACTCAAACTCTGTGATGCAGTTATACATACATGCAATGACACAGAAAATCAATTCTCTCAACAGAAGAGTCAGAAAGTTTTAACAGTGAATCATTTGGCTGGAGGAGTTTCTTTCTTGTTCACATTACTTCTAGTGTTTCAAATATTTATGTGCGTGAGTGTGTCTGCCAGATTCGGAGAGTTATAGCTGTGTTGAATTATTACCATATCCTTGTAAATCACATCGTGTGGAGGGAAAACGTGCTGAGTTTGCACGGTTTCTTTTCATTCTGACCAGTTCGAATCGGATTTCTTTTGCATTTATGGATTACAATCAAAAGCTCCACGTTGGGAAAAGTAGCTAAGAAACCCTGTGGAAACGAGCCAGCCTTTTGTTGTGCCCTTAAGCAAGTAAAAAAGTTCTGCTTAGCATTCAACAAGGTTTTGACATGACACAGTGCGCAGCCTGCTCAGCATGTGGACACTGTGTTAGCAAACATCTACCGGTTTTTACTGGTTATAAATGGCCTTGACTTACCTTTAAAGAAGACAAATTTGCCATCGTGGCGCTCGTAGGCTGCATCGATGTCACTGGGCAGGCCGATCCAGAAGACGGATATCGGCATGGGGTAGTTGTCCAAGACCCGGTTCCTCCGCACTCGCCAGAACCAGCGACCCTGCGCAAGCAAGCAAAATAATGTTTATCTTTGATCCAAATTATTTATTGTTCACTTCCCCCTGCATGACTCAAATGTTTTTTGACTAACATTGCTGTAAAAACACCAGTGACACACTCCTTGATTTACAACATGAAGAGTTTACAGATGTCCAATCCAAAGTAAACCCTTGAATTAAACACTGCGTCTTTACTTCTCACCTTGAAAACAAACATCTCCCCCCTCAGCATTGTCACCGTGTCAAAGTCCCCGTCGCAGATATTTGGGGGCTGGTTGTGGGGCACCTTAGGAGGTCGGGGAGGAGCAGGGGGCTTAGGGGGAGGCGGAGGAGGGGGCGCCTCTTTCCTAATGTGCGGGGTGACAGGTTCTGGTTCAGGCTGGGAGTCGGTGGTAGTCGAGGTGGGGAAGACGGGAGGTGATGTAGGGCTGGGGTTTGGCTCCGGCTGAGCTGGGGGATGCAGGTCACTGTTGGTTGGGTTGGGTGATTCGGGCGGGGGGTCAGTGGGAGAAGTGGAGGCTGGTTCAACTTCAGGATGAGAAGCGGAGGTTGGGGAGTCATCGTCGGGTTCGTTGTCAGGGGCGAGAGGAGAAGTTGGTGAAGCCTCAGTGATGAGAGGAGGACCTGAGAAGGAAAAGATGAAGCATTAGAGCTTTAGAACAAAACAAAAGGAAATTTTCCTGAACTGAAATAAATTCCTATTTTCTGCCTGTGTGGCATTACACATCAATAACCTCTTTTATACTCTCCTCCTCCTTTCCCCTCACAATGTCTTCTCTAATTCTCCCTCACACAAAGAAATGCAATTTTCCATTTTGACCAGCAGCTATAAGCTCATTTGCTGTACAGCTCTCTGGAAATAAAATCAGCCCTGCTGGTTGCTAAGAGGACAAAACACACAGATACAGCAATTATGTAACATGTATGACAGCTGATGGCCTTGAAGACATATTGAGTTACACTGAGCCAGAAATACTCCAAGGAAATTATGCAGGCTGATGTTGGCCAGTGAATCAGCTATCTGTATGTGGGGAAATTCAGCATCTGTGGCATTTTAACCTGCAATAGTCTACAGACAGTGACGGTAAACAAATCTTTGTTTGCTTCCCAGGCTCTATATTTTGTTCATTGTCTTGAAAAATTACCACTGTCCTGACTTTCATGTTGCCTCTGATACTGTTTTAAGTTTTGCAACCAGTTTATCAGGCAGTTTCTCAAATCTGTATTTGATTGTGTGTCTTACTTTGTTTTCACACATGCTTTCATTCTTCTTAGTTTACTGTGTACTGTGTTTTAGCCTTGGAAAGCTCACTAGCTGATGCCTGTTATTTAGCTATTTTTATCACAAGACAAAAAGGAGACTGTTACCAGCTGCTCAGAGTCAAATTGTGTCCGTGAAAGGGACACCCTTTCAAAATTAAAGCCCCTGTACTTTGGCAGGCAGTTCTGTTGATATTACAAAATTACAGTCCGAGCTTAAAGCTGCATTAATTGATTGGCGAGTCATGACATGTTAGCCAATGAGGTTGATGAGCTTAAAACAAAACAGTAAAGTTGCTGGCTGTAAAACTAAAACAAAGTGACACCTTTCACACTATTAGTCATTTGATGTGCTCATATAAAATATTGATTAGCGCAGCTTTAAAGTAAACTGGTTTATATCTTTAAATCCATTAATATCTTCCTTTTTGTTAGATGCTTGTTACATGTTATCCTGTTACACATGAACAAACAGCCTTAAGGTAATATTGTACTTACATATCAAATATTCAGACATTAGGAATTACTTATATATACTATCATATCATAGGTTAGTTAAGTTTGTAATACAACAAATTGCCTTTTACAGCAAGTTTCTAAGTAAGTCATAAATGCTCCACTTGGCAGGAATTGAGCCTGCTGATTGTTACTGGTAAGACTCTGCAGCTAAATAACTGAGTGATAAGTCAACAGATGAGTAGCTGATGAGGACAAATTGAGCTGAGAGACTGCCGGTCTCTTGCATAAATCCTCTACTAAGGAACCCAAATGTTTATTCCACCCAATAAAGTTTATGCTGTGTTAGTCTCTATTTAAACTCTTCAGGTCCTTTTCCTCATCTAATCAGAGCTTTTGTTGAGCACAATCCTTCAGATCTGTTTAATTAAGCAAACTACTGTATAATTCCAGTCAAACATTTACCTTACAGTATATACGGCAGAAAACTGACTCGATTTTTTGCATCTGGTTTGCCAAAACTGTAGTCTTACTCTGGTGCAGAGGTCTAGTGTAGGCGTATCAATAGGCCCGAGTTGTGTGGGTATGGAAAGATTTGGGGTTTGCTGGGAGAGCTCAAACCATGGACGACATTCTCAAACTGAATCAGATTTTTTATTGGTGCCATGATACCAGAGATGTGACCCGGACAAAACAATGGACAGTAAAGAGATGCATGAAGAAAGGAAAACTGGAGCCTTTTGTCTAAAGCAAAATAAAAACATAAATCATTCATATAATGTAAATAACGTCTATAATGAATCTATGTCTGCAGTTTAAGAGACAACTGAGTGTTTTGTCCTGTAATTAGTTCTCCACAGTAGAAACACACCAGCACATACATGCAATACTCTAATACACACGAGCTCTTTCACTTATCAACATGCGCACGCACACACATACACAAACAAAGATGTCATCTGTCAATTAACAATGCCGTCCATTCATGCATGAATGGACGACATCCTGCTGTTTTGAGCGAGGTCTCACTGGCGTGTGTGTGTGTGGTTGGCCGTGCATGTGTCAGTGCACGTGCACAAAGCTTTTTTACAAGGCTTTCTTGTCTTCTTCGATGCAGGTCCAGATAGGATATGAGTGTGATATTCAAACTCCAAATTTTGGTTGACATTCTGCACTTTAGCCGCAGTGATTTCAGAGCCAACGTAGTCTGATATAACAAGCCAAAACATCAAAAATATGAAGATCACTGTTTGGTTTGTGTCCTCTTGGTTGAAGATCCAGTTCAGATGTTAATCATATAGACAAAGCCGAGTATAGACATTAGCTAAAGACAAATCTGTTTTTCAGTATCAGTCTTTCATCTTAACCGAAGCTTAGCTTAGCTTGCTTTGTTAGCAGTGTTCAAAGTGAAAAGTGTAATTTGAAGGTAGCTCCAAAACTATACGGAGCAGCATAACTATTTACTGCTGTTCACCACAAGTTTCCCACAATGTATTTGGAAAGCGCTGTTTCATTAGAGAATACAGTTAACATAAAACCTGTCTGTGCAAACTCATTCCAGTTCTACCATTTAGTTTGCATCATGGCATTTTCACATATTTTCGCATTTACACGGACCTATGACACAGATAATTAGCAGATCATTGCAATTAAATGAGTCACAGAGTCTCAAGCCTTACCATATATGTACTGTATTCCTTTGATGTCATCCTCATGTAGTGAGAAGTTGTGTGTGTGGATGTACTGGTAGAAGGGAGCCATTATGGCACTGGGGTTATCTGAGTGCTCCAGGCCCAAAGCATGACCAAGCTCATGGACCGCAACCAGGAAGAGGTCCACACCTGCAACACAGACAGAGATACACATACAGTAAGTATAGCAAAATATTTAACTTCCATCATACATTTGTGTGAAACAGAAAGCAACAAAGAAATGTTATGGTCATACATATACGATTAATTGTAATTTATATTAAAAATGCATGTTGATTTGAGGAAGTGCAAACTGAAATAAGAAGCACAAAAACACAGTCAACTATCTTCAGCAGCAGCAACTGAAACACCACTCAAAGAATTCTCTTTCATCTGTGGCTTCCTCCTCAAGACATTGTTAATTAAAACTTGAGAAAAGCAGTCCCTAAACTCAGACAAACATTACAAGTGATCACACAGTTCTTGATACATACTACATTAACCATGTAACACTCGCGTAAATGGATCAAAGAGGCATCATGTAGCATTATCAATTAATAATTTATGTCCAATGTGATACTCTGATAATGTTGCTGTACAACTTGAAACATTACCGAAACACACGATGTAAGTTGTTCCATTTTTCAAATCATGATGACAACACAAAGATGGTGTTTACTGAGCCCAAGCAGAGGAAAACATTGTAATTAATTCAAGCTAATAAATTATTTCAACAAGCTAATCAGCTGTTTGATTTATTATCTAGCTTGCTGTGACACTAATAGATCTAAAGGGCTCAATTCCCACTAGAATAAGAATAATTAACCCACAAACCTGCTGGGTTATGGTTCTCCAGTGTCCATGGCTCATCAGCATCAAAGTGTGTATCCCCACCTATTCCTGGGCCGGGATAGTATGCGTGGGCCAGCGACCCCCCCTCGCCATCAAACAGTGACATATCACCATGGAAGCCAGAGGCAAACAACAGCAGGATGTCAGCGAGCTCGGCCTGGCTGCCGTTGATGTTGACATTGTTTACAGCAGGTAACTCCTCAAAGGTGAGCGGTGTGACCCGTCTCCACACATCAAAGGCCTGGCGGATGGCATCGAACGTCAACTCCTCACCCAGCGATGAGGGGATGTGTTGGTTCATTATGCTGGAGCCAAAAAAGAAAGTGTATCAGAGCTGGTTTGTTAAACATTCTGCTCTACTGTTGTCCTGTTTTTACATGTCAGTGCTGTAAACCTGTAGGTGATGTGGTCTTTGTCCCACTGCTGTCCAGTGAGAGCGTAGCGTTTCTTCCTCACGCCATCATCCATGTCCACCGGTTTCCTGTCTGGGAGGCCACAGCGAGGTCGACGCATGGCCCTACACACACACACGCACATGGCACACACATACAGCACATTATGCACTGTGACTTCTATTCTTTAATCTTGTCTCTTTTAAATCTATTCTATTTTAGCTTTTTTTTTGTATTGTATGTATTTTTTATGCCCCTGTAAAGCACTTTGAGTTGCCTTGTGTCTGAATTGTGCTACACAAATACATACCATACAAATAAATTTGCCTTGCATTGCCTTGCCTATAAACTGTTAGTTGTAAAAATGGCCCCATAATTTTACAAAATGCAGCTTGCACAGGTTGGTTAATAATTTCATGACCATCAACACAACCTATAATGTAGTTTTTTTGTGTTTTGTTTGGAGGGACTCAAACCGTGCAGCGTATAGTACTCAACACCCTTTTCCTGGACCAATCCCTGAAAACTGAAAAGGATTAAACCACAAAGAAACTAGAATTACTGCATCATGGTTGTATGCCTCCATGCACCAGTCAAGTTGCTGTTCCAGAGCCTTTGAATAATGGCCAGAACATTGTTGCAGAATATTATGATGTCATAGTGCAATTAACCTCTGACCTTTTGGATATCAAATATAATAACTTCATAATTTTTTCCGATTTGACATTAGTATGTCAATGGCCAAAAATGTGTTTTGTGAGGTCACAGTGACCTTGGCCTCTGACCTTTGGCCACCAAATTCTGGTCAGTTTATCCCTGAGTCATATTGGACATTTGTACCAAATTTGAAGAAATTCTCTCAATGTGTTTCTGAGATATCATGTTCACAAGAAAGGGATGGACAGAAATAAATACACGCGATTGATATCACTTTCAGATCTACCATGAATTCATCGATCAGCCACATCATTAAACCCGCCTGCCTAACCCTGAATATTGTGTAGGTCCCGCTCGTGGCATCACAACAGCTCTGACCTGTCGAGGCATGTGCACTGGACCTCTAGGGCTGTCCTGAGGCGTTAGTGGATCCTTTGAATCCTGTGGGTTGTCGGTAGGTCCTCCGTGGACCAGATTTGTTCTGGCACATCTCATGGATGATTGACCGTAAAGGGATCTGGGTAGTTTGAAGGCCAGATCCATGGCTTGAGCTCTTTGCTCAGGAATGGCCAAAGAAATTTGTGTTTTTTTGCAGTGTGGCAGGGTGCAGTGTCCTGGGTTGTACGTGGTCTGCAGCGGTGTTTGGGTGGGTGGTGTGCGTCAAGTGGCATCCACATTAATGCCAGCAGAACATTGCATTGTAACGAGATGATCGATGTTATTCATTTCCCCTGTTTTATTGTTGTGGCTGATCTGTGTATGAGGCTGCAGCCAGAAGCTGCTCATCTTAGCACAACTGCTGGAAACAAGGGGAAAAAAGCTAGCATGGCTCTGTCCAAAGTCTGTCAAAGTGTCGTTTTTGAAAGATTTGACCTGTTAATTAGTGAGAAGTTAGTGAGCAGATTTTGCAAAAAAGCCAGGCTAGCTGTTTGTTTCCCCCTTTTTCCTGGCTTAATGCTGAGCAAAGCAAATTGGCATACAAAAGTGGTATCAAACTTCAGCAAGAGAGGGTATTTCCCAAACTGTTCCATTAACCTTAATACATACGGTATATTCTGAAAACAAAGGCCTAAAACAATGAATCAAGGTCATAGCTGAATGTAAGGATATGACGAATATCCTGACTGGCCTCATTAATAAGGATGTGATATAAGCAAATGAAACTGTAATTCAAACCTTATTGCCATAAAACACTAAGATTTCAGTACCAGAAGCCACTGGTAATATTATTGTGTGATGGGGAAAACCCAGTCCTGTGGGACAAATTGCTTCATGATGCTCGGGTGTTGAGGTTTATTACCCAGAATTCTCACATGACAAACAGAATTTTGTGGCCATCTGTAAATCCCCTCTCTACCATAAAATGCATAAAAATGAGAACATAAACTTAAACAAAAGAAAAAAGAAATCCTTACATGCTTTATAACATCCCACAACATCCCTGGATTCAGTTTGTGGTCACTGCACACAAATACTAAGTAATGCTGCACGTCTGTAAGACAACCGTCCTGCAAAACAATAGAGCTTACGTGACAGTGGCAGGGTCCATCTCTCCAGTCACTTCCAGGCCGTAGAAGCGCTGCATGTCGCTGATGGCTTTGGACAGAATCTGAGACGACTGCATGGTGGACATCTGCCTGCTCGCCTGAGACAGGTAGCCGAACTTACGGAGCCATGCCTGTCGAGGACAAAGTCAGCTTTGCTTAATCTACCTTGCTGAACACATGTTTTTGTGTGTGTGATGCATGGTGCACATATGTGTGTGACAGCTAAAACTGAGAGAGAATCAGAATCAGAATCAGAATCAGAATCAGCTTTATTGGCCAAGGCACAGTCATACTAATCCGGGAACAAGCCACTGTCTAATGATTAGAAAGAGCATCTGAGGAGTTAAAAGAACAGAGAAAGTAGAGATAGAAACCAGATGGCTTCCATTAACATTACGACATTCCTGCTCTCTCATTCCTGCGCCTTCTCCCCACTGACAGCCAGGATGAGGAGAGGAGAGGAAGAACTGCAAACGGGAACACTTTAAAGGACAATAATTAAACTGTACACCACTACTGTTGTACACAAGATAAACAGAAAACTCTCCATATGTGTACTTCAAATGATAGTAAATGACCATCTGGCTCACGGTCTGGTGACACATGCCGAATTCCCCATCTTTGTTTCATGTTTACTGACAGTGAAATTGAGCGTGTGGAGCCACGTAGCCAGGCAAACAGGCCGAAAGATCCTGGGGGGAAAAAAACTCTGTGAACTTTGAAGTTCTGCCCTTTAAAAAGCCTTAGCGGTTCAAAAACAACACCACAGGGCCCCCCCTCACACAGCTGGATCATAGGACTTATACCTTCATGCATGTACAGAATGAACACAGGCCAGGGGCAAAACACACACACACACACACACACACACATACTCATCATGTGTGCACACACTCAGAGAAAAGAGATTCTTAGAGATAATTTCTGCATAGCATGACAAGTCTCAACTAATGTAATGTTAGAGTGGGCTTATACACATCAGTGCCTAAAGAGCATGAAAGAAGAGAAACAAAATGTCTTACACGACAGGGCTGTAGGATGAAGCTGATAATCAATAACATGATATTCTGACATCATTATATAGATCAAGATATGGAAAATGTGCTAAAATTACTTACAAAAGAATAATACTGCTGCTCAATACGATTAACTGTGTTCCACTATTATGTAATGAAACTGACAAGGCTCTTGACACATGTACATGAAAACCCTTCAGTGTGCCATATATAACAGTTTTAGTGATAGAAATTAAAAATCAACTAAAATTGTCAGCGTGAAGAAATAACAGTTTTGACATTATGACGTCTCTATATTGTGTAGCAGAGCTATCTATTGAAGTAAGCATGCTAACTAGCTAGCCCCTCTCCACAGTCTCCCAGTGCTCCGCGCACCCACTCAGGACTGCTAGCTAATGTTAGCTACAGTTGCCATCTATTTGTTCTGAGAACAAATTGGACAGGTGATCAATTCTTACATATTTGACCTTTAAAAATGTTATTTTGTTAATTCTTTGAAGACAGTCAGCTCATAATAATGATAACTTCCCTATTAAGCATTAGCAAGCAGATAATAGACACTTAATAACACACTATAATGCAGTTTAAAGCATTTTATGTGGTAATTGTATTTGGCAACCATTATCACTTCCATCTCTGTGTAATTAGTGTATACACAGTTAATGAATGACTATCAAATTTTATGATATCCACGTTAACAAATCCTTATGGTATAGTATTAAGCATTAATTAAAGCTGCTGTAGGCCTTATTTTCATATTAAAGTGTTTGGTCAGTAACCAATGGCTCTCCCGAAATGATTTTCTAGTATCCCTGCCCACATTATCCAATCAGGACGGAGAACTCCATAAGGAGGCACTCCAGCCTGCACCTGAACAGCAGAGAGCAGGATCCTCCGGTTTACCTGCAATGGCGGAACAAGGCAAGCTACCAAGCTTTATACTACCAAACACGCCAAGCGTAGAAAAGCCCTTGAAGAAAAGAAAGAGGCAAACTGAGCCGCCTGGAAACAAAGAAAAGAGTCATGCAAGTGTGGTGATGTAGTGAAGAGGGAGGGGAACAGACAGGAAGTTAGCCAAAATGACGACGATGCTTACAGCAGCTTTAACTGTATATGTACGTGTACAATCAGTCACAGGCTTGCAGCTGCTTCTTGTGGTCTTATTATTATAATAACTATCAATAATAAATGGTAAATAAATATCATAGTAATTACACTTAAGTTATTAGTCATTTTGCTGTTAAACAATGAAATGCTTTATAAACCATTATTAAGCAAGTGTTTATTATACAATTGCAGCTGTTTATAACACTTTACAACTAAAATTTCAGCAAATTGAATTTGCTCCGTTATCAAGAGAGTGAATAACAAGTATTAAAGCTGTTATTAACTATAAGCACATATTTTATATTATTACTTTGCTACATAATGTTGTCGATCATTCATTCTATGTTTCCAGCCCAGTTCTGGATGATGCATAATTACAATTAACACATTAAAAAAACACTCAAAATGTCCTTATATTAGCTTACAACTATGTTATACTGTATCATAAACAGCTTATTCATTGTTTATATTCTGCTTATAAATTATGCTCTATCAATGTGTATGTAACAACTATGAAAGGTGTGTAAAGAGTACATAGTTAAAGTTGACATCATACGATCACATTAGTCCATAAACACTTAAATTATTTTTCAACCCCATAGATAGATAGATAGATAGATAGATAGATAGATAGATAGATAGATAGATGTCCCATGTGTGCAGCACGTGTGCAGTGTTGTTATTTGGAAAAAGGTCAAAGGGTCACATGACATCCTTGCAGTATAAACAGCCCACCTGATGCTTTGATGTCTCAACAAAACAAATATGAAGATTTGAACTTATAACCTGCTTATAAAGAGCAACATTTCTACAATAAGGAAAATCCTGTTTGCAGTCTGGACAATTTTAAATCAATATTATGACAGCTATGACAACTGTACATTCATAAAGTATTTAAGAAACACCTAAATGGAAGACAGACGTGACTGTACCTCAGCACTGAAGCTTTCTTCCTCTGGGACATCTGTGCTGCACAGGATGAGGGAGAATACGGACGATAAAGTGATGATGATGTGAGTCCAGAGTTGTTTAGATGCCTTCTTCTTCATGATGTGCGGCTGCTTGTGGGCCCCAGTTGGGAGCAATGGAGTTAATAGAGTGGTGAAGAGGACAGAAAACAACCAAACAAGTTCCTCCAGCAGGCAGGACAACAGGACAAAGTGCTGTAGGATTTATCCTCTTCTGGTCCGCTGTCATTCAATCACAAACCTCCGCAACAAGTGAGCTATCTGCTCTTTTTTGGAGTTGGCGCGTCAGAAACATGGAAACAACAACAAAGTATATCACGCAAATAAAAAGGTGCGTTTACGAACCCCTCGGAAAAAACACGAATCAATAGGAAACTAGTCCATTCCTGGTGGCAGGCAGTCCGATTCGACCAGACAAAGCAGCCTCATGGCTCATCCAAGTGTTCATGCAGCAGAGTTTCTTTCATGCACACAGCTTACACTGTAGCCAGCAGGCACATGAACTAGACCTTGCCCCCTTCACGACGTCCACAATGGCTGATCAGCAGCACAGTAACAAGACCCGCAACAAGTCTGCTGACACTTTCTGCAAACACAGCGTCCGTGCACAGGAATTAACGCATAAAAAAGTGTCTCCAAGTTTGTCAACTCACTGCAAAAATATTGCTCACGAAAAACTAACTCTTTAAAACTCAAGTGCGAGGCTATCAAATTTCACCTGAGCTGCTTTTCCCCCCAGTTGACCTCTTTCGGCTTTTAACTCGGACTGGAAACGCGCTGTGCAAATATTTGTAAAGCCGCCATCAAGCAGCTGTGTATCTGATAAAAGATTTCTAATGATTTCATATGAAAGACAGAGGGCCCTCCTCCTCCCTCCTCATCCAGCAGACCTACATCAGAGGGTCAGGAGAGGCAGCGGTCAGTGCGCCACCTGCTGTTTATACACGAAAACTACAGTTTGAGCTGCTGGTCCTCATGGGGATTGTGGCAAGTAGTGGCACTCCTGTGGCAGCCTGCAGACAGGGCTACGAGGAGGATCCATGCTTTGCTGAAATGCTGGTCTAGTTTCATTTCTAAAGCCTGTAAAATTTTGAAAAGAAATATTGATTTGAGGCTCACATCTCCATCTAAATTGAATTTAAAAGTCTGTCTTGTAAGCCTGTCTGGGCTGAGTATCTATTGAGCTTAGATATTACATTAATATCAGGAAACATGCCGCCCTCAGAGTAGATTTTTGTTGTTGCACATTGTTTAGTCCATCTAAATGATGACATGTTTTCCAGTATTACATCGTGAAGGTCAATTTGGTAATTAAAAAATTAAAAGTAATCTCTGTTTGAAGTTGAAATTAGCTATGTGGTCTCCTTTAGGTTTAATCTTGGTTTCAGGGAAAGATAAAGTTAACAAACAGGTTTTTGGACAGATGAGCCGACAAAAACAGGCATCAGACACAAACCATTCATTTTAAGGAGTCCCATTTAGTTGGCTCCGCACCCTGGAATGGGGTTACTTTCATTATTGTTTGATAGAGTACCATTTCTATTAGCAAATAAAACACAGTGGAGAAGTTAACATTCAGACCTCCACAGAATTTTTAGTGGGGGATGCAACTTTAACCATAGCAGCATTTTCAATCCTTTTCCTGGGGCGTTTTAGATGTTTCCCTGCCCCAACACGAGGCCCCCGGGACCAGGATTGAAGAAAACTGATCCCTGAAAAAAACTGAACCCAAACCATGATCTTTGAATCTGTAAACATCCTGAAGAAAATGTTTTGAGTTATTTGCTGAACAAATGTAGCTAGAATTTCAAGAAATAGTGTTAAGTTTGACATAAAACTTGAATTCTGCGCAAACCTAAACTCTGTTGGTCACATTTTTGCCCAGTTTCAAACTTATTAATCTTGCTCTGACACAAAACTTGTTTAGGGAATCATTTATCAGGACAGGAATGAAAAAAGATGTGGATGCTTTTTAAAGTTTTATTAAAGCTGCCAACAGCAGCAATATTACTGTCAACTAAACTCAACTACTGTCAATGTTCCTCGGTGTGTGTGAGCCTCCTGCTGCCTGCCTTGGCCACAGTGATGAGGATGATGAGGAAGAAGCACACGGTCCAGACGGCTGCTACAGGCAACACCACCGCCGTCAGCATGCCTGAAACAAAGGCCAAACACATAATCGTGGTATTCACATTCAATACAGGGGAAAACTATCGCTTCCAACAGTGATAGAGAAACAGGAGCTTACTGGAATTAGGTCTGTCGGGCATTTCAATCCTGATGGGTCCGTACGAAAGGAGGCCCTGGGCGGGGTATGCTCTCACTGCTTCTCTCTTACTGATTGAATTACAGTTCTGTACATAAAATGAAAGTACGACAATAAGACAATTCATCTTATAAAAGATATGGGTAAGTAGGCATTTTGTTCACTTTCATTGTATTTTCTTGGGTTACTGCTAAAATAAGTAATAACTTTAATGCCCAGAAAACAGTTTTCTCATACTGTCCAGTGCAGCAGCACCGTATTCCCCCTTTGTCTGAAATGCTCTATTTTAGCTCCTGTCTCTTTAAGCCCCCACCCTCCTGAATACCCAGTCTGCTCCAATTGGTCAGCTCACTCATGCCTGAGCCAGCACCACTAACAAAAAACAGAGCAGCTGTGCAGAATGAATTGTAAAGTGCCAAACTAGCTGCGAGGTATAAATTGTGTAAACGTGTGACACAGTGATGTATTGTGATGTCATAAAGTCACAGAATTAAAGGCAGGACTACCGACGAGGTGTTTCAGGAGCAGCATTTTCTGTGGGAGAGAGGAGGTTTTGTTCTCCTTTAAGACCAACATGTAATCAAATATGAGCCCTAATCTCATTAGCCTTTTAAGACTATCAAGTATGGCAGTAAGATGAGCTCACCGGCGTGCAGGACTGGTGGTCGTCTGGCTCACACAGCTGCACAGTGCAGTGCAGATAGAGGTGGTTAGGCTCTGCTGTGAAGCGAAACATTTCAAAGCTGTAGCGAATGGTGGAACTTTCTCCATTACGGCCAGACTGTCCTGCGCTCACATTAAGAAAAGAAACAGTTTGGTCCTTCACACACCTGGATAAAGAGATGAAAATGAGGAATAGGAATGAAAAGAGTAGAGATTATATCTAAAAAAGGACAAAACTATCGAGATAACGAGAGCAGTTCTGACCCGTTCTGAAGCAGAGTGTGAGACGATACGTCCGTAGTGTTCGGCTGAGAGGTCTGTGTGGCCCAACACTCATTAATGCGGAGCAGGAAGAAATCTGCTGGCTCTGTGACCGTCACCTCCACATACACCTGGCAACATTTTCAACAAGCTATTTTTTAAACTTTTTTTACAGTGTTTGACAAGATACAAACCAAAGTACTAATTTGATCCATATTTGGTGAAACTCGTCGATGAATGTTGGCCTACCATGTTTCGGAGTTCAATGGTGGGGGCAGTACTGTAGGCTTCGGTGTAGGATCGATCTGTGTACAACATCATCTGTATCTCTGCCTCAAGGTCATCCACACGCATCACAGTCTCGCTGTCCATGAACACAGAAGAGCCAAGAGCACATCTTAAATACCATTTAAAGCAGCAATTTCAATCCATACTAAATACTAAATGTTTTCAGATTGCAGCGTACAGTAAAATTCAAGTTTCAGGAGGCCAAAAGGGTTTAGGAAAAACCCCTCAAAAGAAACTCATTTGGGAATCCTTGTCACAGAAACCAGTAATTTTTTTACATATATTACCTGAAATGCTGTTAAAATACAGGTGATATTCTTTAAGTATCCAGGCCAGTGCTTACCTGGAAAAGGGGATGACTGGGAAAGGCAAGCTGACTCTCCTGATGTATGGAAAGACACACGTGTAGTCCAGCCTAATGACTGGATTTCTGATGATGTTTCCAGTAACCTGAGGGTCTGACAGTAGACTCAGGGAGTATCTGATGTGGGTAAAGTTTTTCTAATGAAGGGGAAAAAAAGAAAAAAAACACTGTTGACAAGGACAGCTGTTAAAATGTCTCTCTACACAACAGTAACGGGTTTGTGCTGGGCCTTTCAAGTAGATAATGCTCCTGTTGTACCTCCAGTGGCTTGCCTCCACAGGTTAGATATTGGTCTTTAGATGTTCTGGAAACGTAGTACGGCACACCGCTGAAGACCGCTCTCTGAGCACGGCATGATTTGTTGGGCAAGTGTAGGGACTCCAGCGGCACATGGTGATACTTGAAGAAATCTTCTAGCACTGTGATTGCTATGTAGTTTCTGTCGCACACAACTTTGATGTCTGCATCTGTAAAGAACAAAAAAATTAGCAAGCACTGGAACTGAACCGACACTCGAGTTTTAGCTGATAACATACACATGAACCCTTAAGACCTCAAAAATAGGGATGAGTACTCGGAACCAAGGCTGGGAGTGGGGGTCCTCCCCAAGAACAATCTAAGTTTCACAGTCTTTGTTTCCTTCATTCTGGGGATTTTTAAAGAATGAACACTGCAACAGCATGTTTATGTTTAATACTTTTGATTTTATTCATCATTTATTTATTTTTTGCCCCTGCCCTTTACAGTCTGTGCGCGTCACTGCCCTCTGTAAACTTGAGGATTTCTTTCTCTTCTCCAACTGTCTGTCTGTTTGTCTCTCACTGAGGAGGATGAGGCACAACTAATAAAACATAACCCTGATGATGTCATCATGGTTATGTATCATCTTATTTCTTGGGTTGGGGGATTAAAATGTACAGTAAAGCCTATGTTACAAACTGAGGGCAAGGACTTTTAAAAATGTGAACATTGAGGTTCAAATAAAACAATGCTACTGGTTCAATTATGGGAAGTGTAGGATGTAATGTTTCTGGAGCCTGATCCTCACTAAAAAAAACAAAAAACAAAAATCACATATCTTATTGATGTGCATCAATTTTGACCATTCAATTAGATGAATGGTGATTCACAACCCTTATTGTGACAAATAAATACTTAAAAACAACAGGCAGAGTGAATTATAAGAGATAAAAAGATAATACTAAATGAAAAATGTACCTACTTTTGTCACACTGGTCACCATAATATCCCATGGTACACTTGCAGCTCCTGTGGTGTTTAGCCAGGAGACATGTTGTGCTGTCAGTGCAGTGCTCCACACTGCAGATTCCTACACAGTGAAGAAATGACTCGTAAAACTTCAACAAGCCACAACATGTGTAACATTTTTATACTAAGTAGACATCTTTACCCTCAACACGGTGCCATGAGAAGCCCAGGAGAAGCAGGACGACGCTCAGCTGGTTTGAAGAATGAACATTTCTACTTAAACTGTTGTTACAACAAGTCTTCATATATTTATTTACAGCCTAGCTCATGGACCTATAACCTAGCTAGGCTACATCTTCAGTTTAGCCTGCCCTCTCTGAACTACCAGAGCTGTCTCACATTAAGGATAAATAATGCTCTTTAAATTTTTATCCACACCTACCTTGAAGTCGATTAAGTTCATTGCTGCACTTGTTTTACGTCAAACAACAACATATAAATGTAGTTATAATTGTATTTCCAGTCAGACAGGATGCTCTTCTCTGTTGTCGTCGTTTTCAACACCTGCTGCTCTGATTATGAACACCTGTCGTCTGGGCGCGTGTCGACCATTTTCTCCAAGAGGACTTTTAAGGTCATTTATATGTTTTATATACAATTTTCTTTTTTATATCAATCAACAGTTAATGGTTTTTATTGGTGAATTTAAACTATTTCAGCTATATACGAAAAACTATTGTAAAAGTAATCACATTGACACTGTGCAGTACGATTAAATGGGAGGACATTGAATGTCTAATACAGCCTTTACTGAATTGATGACCATGGTGAGTTCACTGACCCCCCCCCCCCCCCCAATCCTCTCACCGAAATGTTTTCTTTCTTTTTTGTTAAACTTTAATTGAAAAGAGAATAGTTTACAAAGAATTTAGGTAAATTAAACAGCGACATAAGGGCATCAAACAAGGAGAATACAAATAAATATATGTACAAAACATAAGATGAAAAAAATGAAGTAAGGAGGCAGACAAATGGGTAAAATATACAGATCAATATAGACATCATCAGACGGAGGTTTCGGGGTGAAAGGTTTCACGTATTCATAAATAAATGTAATATATTAATTTAAGTGATTTAAGAGTGAGTTTGGTTCTGAAAGAAAAAGTGAAAATTTGGGAAGTGATCTAGAGAATTTCTGTTTGTGAATAAAAATGTTGCATACAGAATGATGAAGGTGCCATGTTGCCATGTTACATCACTAGGTTTTACTTAGAATAAAAAATAAAATGTCAAGGGGTCTCCACCAGGTGTCACTATTGTCAACACAAAGTGCATTCAGTGCTTTTGAAAGTTTACTCCATCACCACTTAACAGTATGTGAATCAGCACTACAGTCAAGCCTGAGTGACAGGAATTGTGAAGCTTACATCGACAAATCAATACCCAACCTGATTGGAAAATATCTAAGATGACTCCTTTTGGATCGCACATCAAATAAAGAAAGATTTTGGTATATATATAAAAAAAGAAATCAGATTTTCAGTGTCAGCAGGTCAAAACAGTGGGATGCTCTGCCATAATGCGTCTGTGGTAGGAATATAGTGTCTCAAGGGGAAGTCATAAATGGGTCACTGCGTTTCCTACGGTGAGAACTCGGCACACCCGCAGGCCGGACCCCATATTTTCAGACGATTGGGTGCAGACCATCTGTTTGTGATGGGAGAAATCACAGCCAGAACGAGTTGTTGATGAGGGAGGCTCCATGATTGATGGGGCAGGTTTGCAGCACTTCATCTCTGGTGGCAGATCAGATGGCCTGAGAATATAATGAATGTTGTAAATGTTTCTTTTCTGTCTATGATGTCTCCTCTCTCAAGTCAGCAGCCTCCTTATTTGATAGCTGTTCATGGTAAAAAATTAAAATGGTCTAAATGTTAACAACAGGGTGTCTGTAGTTAACCTGAACAAATGCATCACCTACAGGATAATAGTTTAACAATTTCAAAGATCTCCTAGACTGAATAAATTATTTCACAAATAAATAATTTATAAATTTAATTAAAAGTCAAACTACAGAGCATCACTGTACCAAGGTTAACACGTTGGCTAATATAAATTGGACTTTAAGCACCATTTAAATGGCATCTCAACGTTTGTTGCACTGAATAGCATTAATATGTGAGGATGGGATCTGAAAGGCAACAGCCTCAAGGACACTGCAGTGCACAAACCATCCAACCGCAGTCCTCCTACACTGGACAGCATCGCAATGCGTATCTTGTATAGATGATGATTTTAACATGAATCTACATTGGCCTTTAGAGACAGTTATTCAGATCATCAAAACTGGGACTTAGCTGTTTTTCCTATAGAAGGAAGTACAGTCAGATATGATGTTCTACTGAGAAGAGTCACAAATCACGGTTTCTCTCTGTTTTTACAAAGTATTTGTTTCGCACAGTCTTTTAACAATGTCTGCTAAGACAGGAAGTTTAGTGACCTTAAAGGTCCAGAATTTAGTATTTAGGAATCTGTCACTACCTGATGTGAGTAGCTGCCTGATCTGAGCATGCACAAATGTGTTACATAGGTTCAATTGAAATGAATTGAATTGAATTCAATTCAATTCAGTGGGGCTTTATTGACAGGGGAATTATAGGAATATTGCAGAGGCATAAAAGTACAATTTGTCCAAATATTTTATCAGCACACAATATATGAAGATAGAAAAATATGCTTTGCTATAACAGGCAACCAGGCACCACCATCCAAAATAATCATTCGCAAATATAATCATAATAATAAACTAATTTTACAAGATTTGTTTTTACTGCAGTTCTATATGTGGTTAGCTTAAGTGGTGTTGCCGTCTCTAGCTGTCCAAGATGGCAGACACGCTTGTGCATGCTCTACTCAGATCGGGTATTAACAGGATCTATTAATTATGAATACAATATTCATAATCATATGTTTTGTTAGCATATAATCCCCTGAAACTAAGAAACGTTCTGTTTACGTTACCTTAGAATAACCCTTTTATACCTACAGAGGGGCAGGTCGTCTTTGACAGAATCCGCCATGTTTCTACCACAGCCCTGAACGGAGAAAACTAAACAGACTCTAGAGGGGGCCTTTCGTGTTTTTAACAATGCCAGATGCACTAAAACCTACACACTAGACCTTTAAGAGAGATCATTTTTATCAAGCATTTAAAATGCATGTTACATGACAACATAATGATATGTTAGAGCCTGATGGTTGCTCCACTGAACTGGATGTTGCAGTTGTTATATTTCGTACCAGTCAGCTCTAGATTAGAATTTAAAAAGCAATATTTAAATTTGCTTGAAATCTACCGTCTGTTTGAAAGCATCCCATTATTGACAACAAAAGCATGTGGTGAAGAGGGTCTCTGTTCATACACCCCACATGGAGACTCCACTATCTGTGGATTTAGTGGATTAGCATATCAAACAGTTAAATCAAACAATCGAAACCTCAAGACACATTTTTTTGGCCTTGCTCTTACCCAGTGAGTTTTACATTACCGATCATGAAGTTCAATTTCTTTTGATGCCTAAGTTTTTCTCTTTGAAATTAAAATAAGATGTACATTATTATTTCACTGTGCTGCTACAACCTCAAGTTCACACAACCAAACAACAGAACAAATCTAAAGAGCAAATATTGGTAATATTATTTATTAACAGAGAAAGCGTAATAAAGATTTTAGAAGTCTGTAGAGGCAGGTTTATAAGATGCATCAGTGTTTACACTGTAAATGTTTGCTTGAACAGGAAAAATGCATTTAATTCAGTCTACATACAGTGTGTGGAACAGACATCGGAGTAAACTTACATGAGTCCAAATCATGAAATGGGGGAGGGAATGAAATTGATGTTATGAAAGGATGGAAAACCATAAAGTCAGCACAGAACAGATTCACATTCATGTTAAATACAATTCTTGTATCATGTCCCTCAGCAGCATCATGATGTTGTTTTTTGTCTCGTCGGCAGTGGTGCGGTGCCACCCTGGTGTTGTGAAATAGCCGGGTAATAGGAGGTGTCTGTCATCGGCCTGATTCACAACACCAGCTGCAGCACACACACCTGAGAGGAACGTCTTCTGTTGCTCGATGTATTAAAACACACAAATACAAAAAACCAATAAAGATGTAAAGACATATAATATCATTTACTAAAGCCTGCAGACTTGCTCACCAAATTGTGAGTGGTCTATTAGCATCTGATTTTATCTAATCTGATATAATTTATATGCCAGGTGATTCTCAGATCGCCAGGCATATTATTTAGTGTTGGAGAGCAGTTGTGTGTCTCTGCTCCCAACACTGGGTAGGAGTACAACAGCATGGATCCCATAGTACTTGGCTCAGCTCTGTCCGTGGCCGTGGATGAACCCAACATCTCTGCAGTTATGTGGAGCAGCCAAGACAGAATGAGCCTCCATCTGTGTTCTCTCAGGCCAGACTGAAGGACAGAGAGTGTGGGCCACAAATTTAGCAGAGGGGATGGTGGGTGATTGTTGCTGAAGATTTGCATGTGCTCGGCGGCGAGCAAACCTCAGCTGAAGTCAGTTTTTTGCCGCTAAAACAAGATTTTCTTAAAGAATACATAAGACTCTCACTCCTTTTTTAAACAGCAAATGGTGAAATAGGATTAGGATGAATAGGATTTATCAAGAGGAATGTGTTGTAGTTCAGGTTGAAAAAACATCTCCTCCCTTCCGTTACCCAAGAAATCAACCCTCTGATACAGACAGAAATATCCCTCCAGTCCTGTAGTCGGGTGCAAGCCAACCGACCATCTGCCAGGGGACAGGACGTGTCACAGATACTGCACTACAGCCTGTGGAAACAACATGGCTACTTCCTGGATCCGTAGTAGTAGACAGTAATTTGTCCATTTTAAACCAAGGGGAATTGAAATATCTAAAACTGACCATCCTCAATTACATTTCATCAAGACAATACTGACAGTTTGCTGCGTGCACTATATTGAACCCGATGTTCCAGCTAGCCTGCAGCTTCTCTTTAAAAAATGATATGCCCAGTGGCTTACTCCTCTGATCTAACAATTAAACTGCACTGTCCCTGTGCACATGTTTATGAATAATCAAACAGTTTGTTTTTTCAAACCAGCTGTACTCTCATTATTGTGTCAGTTGTGATTTGATTATCATTTCACATCATAAATTAAGACAGACATTATGGGGGACAGTGTTGCTGTAAAGTTCAAATCTATTAGTTCATATGATGTATTGGAAGGTATGACCAAGTCAAAATGTAACACCTTGTTATGAGGGCATTCATAAGGAAAAAGTAAAGTCCACTCTGAGGACTCCAGTGTGAAGCAGCACATCATCCTTCTAGTTCGTTAATGACTAATAAGTTCAAAGGGTGGAATACCTTTAACCACTGCAACAACCTGGACTGAAAAAACAAGCTTGAAAAGCTGCAGGAAAATGTGATTAAAAGTAAAATTGACGCTATCACTTTCCAAATTAAAATTTGAAATTGACAGAACATTGAACTGAAGTTTCAAAGCAGATGGAGGCCTGCTGTGTTGTCCTTTGTCACTTTTGTCTTATAATTAAAATCAAAGGATCTGCACATGCAACAATAACCGTGAAAACATAATGGATTTTTAAAGTGAGGCTAAATGAAAAAGTAATGGACATGAAATGATTCAAAATAAAAAGACAACTGAAAAGTAAACTTATTTTTTTATTCCAAATCATCAAAGATACAAATATGAAACAACAAAATGGAGAAAAAACAAAACAGAACAAAAACAACAGACTGACAATGAAGGGAAACTCAAATGTATGAGGATGTATCTGTTAACACAATGATGAACGTATTCTATACACAGCAAAACAGTGATTGTGTGAGAATATGACTGTTTGTGTGTGTGCGAATGTGTGTGTGTGTGTGTGTGTGTGTGTGTGTGTGTGTGTGTGTGTGTGTGCGTGCGTTTGTGTGTTGGCATCTCAGTTCATTAGTAATTCCATCTGCACCAGTCTTGCGTTAGTATCCCCAGCCATGTTGTAGGGAATCATACCAGCGAAGGTGATGAGGGCTCTGGCCTGGCTGCGGAGTTGCTGTTCAGAGAAGGAGAAGAAGACGTGTACAGCATTTACATTTGTTACAGTGTTTTTAATATTCTTAGTTAAAAAAAAATCAAACCACTACAACTGAATTGTAATAATAACAATAAACCTATTTATATCAGAGCCTGAACAATACATCAGCATGTTTGATATTATGATTTAAGCTTATAACGCATATTGTACGCATAATATGTACACACTGGTATAAGTATATTATACTTATATCAGTGTGTACATATTATGCGTATATAATATTATGCTTATAATATGCTTATATCAGCATATTATGCTGATATAAGTATATTATACTTATATCAGTGTGTACATATTATGCGTACAATTCTTGAATAACTAAACTGAAGTGATCTTTATCAAAATTCTTTGTTATGTGATTTCAGGATAGAGGTTACATTGTGAGTAACTCAAAAAAAAGTATCAATATCGGTATCATGACATTCCAGTAGCTATTGTTCTGTAAATCACTTCTCACCATGTCTCTGTCTTCTATGGTCCTCTGCGGTCGCCCTGGTGTCCCTGCTGGTGCCCCCTTTAGGCGTTTGTGCTGGGTGAACAGGATGTTCATGGTTGCCAACAGCACTTCAGATAGGTTGTGGCGCACCTGGGGACACAGGAGATTTACTACATCTACACTTTTAGAAAGATTTCAAGAATAACACCTCGTACATTGAGATAGTGTGAAAGCCCCCTCTGAGTGTTCAGATCTTAATCTTACCTCATCACTGAAGTTCCTGAAAGCAGCCACTCTCTCCTCCACGCTGTCCTGACTAAGAGGAAGAAGCTTCAAACGCTCCATCACCTGATAGAGAAACACAGAGGGACGACATTAACAGAGGAGCTTCACTCCAAAAAAGTAATTGTATTTTCACAAAATATGACTTTCTATAGATTTATTCTTGATGAGTCAAGGACATTTAAATTACTGCACTACACGTATAACACTGCGGAAAAATTTCACACATCACTCCTGTCTGTATTATCAGAGCTGTACTCACATCGTAGGCTCTGTCAACGTGACCTGCATGATACTCATCAAAGAATGTTGTCAGGTCTAACAGCAGGTAGAAAGTACTATCGACTGACTTCTCTCCTGCTATGCCATGAGAGCGATACCTGCAGTGGAAAAAGGAAATGATTCGGTTTAAAGCATTTATATGATGCTTGTGATTAGATTTTAAATTGTGCATGGTTTGTGTGCGTGTGTGTGTGTGTCCTTACCTCTCAGCAATAGCCACTGCAGTGTTTTTTAGCCTCTCCTTGTTGGACTGAGGAGCGCTGGCCTGGGCAATGACTGGACTTAAAAGCCTGTTCATCAACTCCAACACTTTATCTGGGTTCTACAGAGACAAATAGATATGAAGAGGCAGAGACAGTTAGAAAACTGAATAATACTGTAATGAAATAAATGCATGTAATGAAATATGGATGCAGAGATCACTGAGGAAAGGGTTGCTCACCTTGGCCAGCTCATAGAGTTTGACTGCCTCCTCAAACAAGCCTTTGTTCTCTGCTTCAAGAGCCACTTTACTTATGATAGCTCTGGTGTCCCCGGCAAACTTGTCTATGACTCCAGGCTAAAGGTAGGAGAAAGAGAGGAGATCAGAGTGAGACTTAGAATAAAGCAGTTGTGATAGTAGAGCAAAGGGTGACTATCAAAACATGAGCAATGTCAAGCAATGTGAGGAACCCTGGTTTAAGTTCCCAGGTTTGATTTCAGCTGAAGATGCCATCCCCGTCAGTGTCTCCTCATGTTTCCTGTCTGTATCTCTACTGTCAAATATCACATAACAGCTAAAAGCTAAATAAGTTAAAGAAAATCCAGACACCTGAGTTCTCATTTTCGATGAAAATTAATTTGCTGTATATAAGGCCTGAACGATTAGAAAGTGAAAACTAACATCACTTTGATGTCCAGTAATGGTTGTGGAAATTCTGCATTACCAAAGCAGTAATAATGTGTACCTTTAGGCTCCAAAAGCCAACAAAAAACACCAATTAAACAAACAAAAAAGTAGCACTGCTACATTTAATCTTACATAAAGAAGCAGCACCAGAATGGCCTGTTTGAAATTTTTAGCTAATCAAAACCTCTCAGGGGCTGGCCTAAATTGCTCTTGTTTGATTACAGACTCTTTTCAAAGATTTCTCTTATCAGATGATTTTGCAATTATGCTTTATTCTCTCCTTAGAACTTTAATTCTTACAGACCCATCACAGCACAGAGACCTGTATTATCAATATTCTTCTGATTCTGACCAAATGTGAATGCTGGTATTGTAAAACTGGGTTGGACTTCCCAGTCAGGTTCTAATTAGTTTCAAGTCTGAACTACATGCCCATTGGTATGAGCACACAGAAAGGTCTCCTGTACAGTATATTTCTTGTAGCAAATGTCAAAGATGTTTGAGTTGACAGCTAACTGCTGTGTGTTGTGTAGTGTAGTGTAATGTAGTGTTGTACATAACAATCTTGTACTGTAATATGTAATCCCCTCAAATAGTCTGTGTGTAAAGCAAGATAAACCTTGAATGCAATATATTAATTAAACGTGTCATTAGCTCGGTAGTTAATAAAGTGCAGTGCAACCCACAGTCGGATTCTGACAACACAGTTAGCACAGTGGGTGGGATGAAACATACAGTGATGAGAATGTGAGGGGGATAAAAGACCCTCAAACATCACATCGTTCAGAGTGCTGCAGGCACTGTGAAAAATATCAAGAAACTTTGGAAGCAAAGGCAACAATAAAGAAGAGTAAAGAGCTTTTTGATACATGACAGTGGAACAATGTCAAAACATGTAGAAGATGTTTCTGTCCTTGTCTGACTGACTGAAACTCCCACATAGACCAAAAAAACGAGTGACAGAAGAAAAATGTAAAGCAGAGAAGGAAGAAGAGAGAGGCATGGCAAGAGAGCAGGTGAGAGGCAAAAGCGTGTAACAGAAACACAACAAGCACAGAGGAGATAAGAGGGGGAGATCAAAGACACAATCTTCCCACCTTCCTACTGCCGTCCTTCTCTAATCTCCCCAGCAGCATGTCGAACTGGAAAAGAGACAAAAAAAAAACATCCTCAAAAAACATGTTAAGGATACACTGTAATAGCAGTGGAGTAAGTGTACCGGTATTGCATGTAATGCAAACCAAGATGACAGCCCTAAAACAGGTCCTTCATTATGAAATCATCATATTCAGGTTTATGTTTCTTTTGTGGTGATGTTTAACTACATTGTATTATATAATGAACTCTGTTAAGGCATTGTATATGTATTGTATTTCTGTATAAATGTGGGTCACTCACCTCTCGACTCTCAATAACCAGTTCACTGACACAACGCATGAACATGTTTTCTCCCTGGCTGTCTTTCTCATTGCTGCATTACAAAACAAACAGTGGGAATTAAAGATGGATGCATTATGGTGAACATCACTTAATATTAACAATACATGAATCTGAATCATCATATTTCTCACACATGTTCAATCTGTATTACCGTTTGAATGTACTTACCGTAGGAAGTAGAAGTACTGCAGGGCTTCCCGAGGGTCAGTGGACTCAAACTTGCGAGTGTACAACATGAGCAGACGGATAAAGTTAAGACGACGCACCATGGGAGGGTCACCAGGCTCCTGACTCACTACAGAGAACAGATGAAGACATTTTGTTACACTAAATTTTAATTATTTTTTTTAAGTGTCTGCACCAAACTATAAAATTATTAGACTCACAGAGTTGAGCGCTTTGGCCAGACGACTTCAGCAACAACCGTAGCTCGTAGAGGACCAACGCCACGTGCACAGCATGACTCCGAAGTCTCTCGACACGAAACAGGAACGCCACCGCCGCCTCAAACTGAGCTGTCAGGAACAACACCTGGAAATACAGGAAGGGCTGCTGACTCGCAGAGAAGTGGGACTCTCCTGTGGGGAAGAAAGGGAGAGAGGGTGTTGGATAAAAATGTCTATTAACACTTAAGGTTTTGAAGTATTTTGATATAACTTAAAGGTCCCTTATTATGCTATTTTTTAGGTTAATTATTTTATTTTCGGTGTCGACTTGAAAATGCTTGAATGCTTTAATGTTCAAAATAACATTTTGTTTTAGTGCCTGTCTCTTTAAGGCCCCCTTTCAAGAAAAGCCCAGCTCGCCCTGATCGGTCAGCACTCACAGACCTGAGCAGGCACCACCCACCATGTTTTCACATCAGCTCTGCCAGTGTTTTTTCAAACATGGCTTCGCTGGGGGCATGGCTGAAGGCTAAAACATTATAGAAGTCGTGATGGCTTGTTGAAAAGCACGGAATCTGAATATGGACTATTTTAATACTTACACAGTATTTATATAGTACCTAGACTTGGTTTCTTTAAATAAAAAAGACATGGAAATCTCACTTTCAACAACATGAGACCTTTAAACCTGCATGTAATGTCAAGAGGAAAGAAGTAACACCTCTAGTGTCAGATGTGTTCCCACACATTTCACTTGTGAGAGTCATTTGAGACTCTGATGTCCCATCTTGCTCCTCTGTGACTACCAGTTTAAACATTTATCATGTTCTTTTGAATAATTGAGAAACTGAACTGCAGTTTTAAATGTTACTGTCAGAAAGTAACTAACAACAGAACTCCCCTTTCTGGATGAAAGAGAAAGGAAAGAGTCTGATTAGTCACAGGGAAAAAAGAACTGACACTGAAAATTAGTTTTCTGCATTCAACTCTTTCTTTACTTAGTGCAGCCAAAACTGCAAATACAACTTTCACTCTGCAACAAATTTGATATTCACTTCTGTAAATATTCAATACTTTGCCTAAAGGATAGTTGACACATTTTTGCATGTATCTTTTAATAGGGCGAGTGGAGGGGTGACAGGAAATAAGGCATGGGGGAGAAAGGCTGACTTTCAAGAAGGGTCATCAGCTGGACTCAAACTTGGGACATTGCCTTAACATGATCAGCATCTTACAACCCTACGCCACAAATACAGTCCCACAGAGAGAAATCTTTCTACACTGTGACCATCATCAAGCTCTAATGTCTTGTGTGAAACACTAATATGTTGACCAACATTCCCACCATACATATACCTACACAGTCTTTATTTCAGTGTTAAAATTAGGCTGTGTTAATTCAGGTTTTCCTTTAGCACAAATACATCTGTACAGAGTCAAAAAAGCAAATAACAACATGCCAACAACATAAAGGAGCTCACCAAGCACCAGCTCCTCCTAAATTGATTAACAAATCTTATGGCAGCAGGCCAATGTTCAAGTGTTACACCGACAGCAGACAAACTGAGACACTAAACTAAAATACTAAAACATCCTCAAAACAGTCTAGGAAAATTAAAAACTTGAAACACTCACTTGAAGTGTTATTGTTGTGTTAACATTGAACAGCACATTAGACACACAGCACTACTTGGGTTGTGGTTTTGTAATAAAACTCGTTTAAAATGGCCCTACACACCCACATGGCGTTTTCAGTGTACTAATGTAATTTCTCTCACCATCAAAGTCACAAAACAAAGTTCAAAGGAGGGCGAGAAAGAGAGAGAGAGGAGGAAGCTGTCAATCAAGCGCAGTCTGTACACAATACACAATCCTGAGCTGACGCCTAATTAAGGAAAATAACTGAAATCACCTGTGTGGGTGTTTGACTATCTGACAGTTACTATAGAAACCCTTCTTATGTCATTATGGAATTGATTTTAATTTATTACACTGTAACAGCCAGTTTAACTCTGGGCCTTGACCTGCCACGTCAACGTTTGACAGTTGCTTTGTAACCTAATATTTAACAATTTTGAAACAATTTTGTCAAGTGCAGGTACTTAGTCATCAAGTTTACTTTTTAATTATATTCCTTAATCCTCTTGCTGGCTGAAAGTTTGAAGAGTAGAACAGAGTGGACCATGTCAGCCATTTTATAGCCTTATCTCAGACTTACAGCACTTTAGTTCAAAAAGCGTAAGCGCATGAGAGATGAATAGAGAGGGAGCGAGCGATGAAGAGAAGAAAAAAGGACGAAGGAGGAGAGATAAGAGTGTGGGTGTGAGGGATGAGGGCTGCAGCAGAGTGTGCAAACAAGAAATGAGAAAGAACAAAATGCACATACAAGGAGACAAATCAGTGGGAGGAAAGAGGAAAAACAGCGGTGCAGGTGTAAGGAAGAAGAGGATAACAGGAGAGGACAGAGATGCAGCCAGTGAAGGACAGAGAAACAGAGAACAGACGAGGCCGGCGAGCGCTGGCAGTATGTGAGGGAAATGAAGAGAGGGCTTTGGGCTTTACGTCCCGCTGTGAAGCAAGATGGAGGACAACAAGGAACACTTTGCCAGACAACCGAGGGAGCCGAGTGGCATGGAGTAAACAGAATGAGGCTTCAGGCTGTACTTCCCACCAAGCAGAGGGAGTGGGAAATGGGAGAGGGTGAGGGCTACTGAGAGAGGAAAGGAGTTCAGTCTTATCTGAGTGGAACAGGATCGGCCCGTGGAGAAGGCAGCACCCAGGGGAGCAAACTGCACTTTGCCTTATGCCCTTACACTCACCCTTTTTTTTTTTTTTAAATCAAGTGGCATGTGGTTGTTTGAGAAGGTTGTTTTATTTTGAAACGAGTTTGGGGGAGAAATCAAATTCAAAGTCTGATGGATCATGGCTTCAATTGTGTTATCTGTGATTTAGAGGGCTGCAATGACATGTTTCTTCTAATGTGGCAGGGCTGTTTTTGGCAATTTTTAAAAATGCAGTGATCAACACGGTGTGAAGTAAAAACGTTGAGTGCAGGATTTGAACCTCTTCCTCAAGCTCTTTTTTTCCAGCTTCCACAAACCTACTTCTGTCACTTTTCTTCTGCACAACTCCATGTCCAACACCAGAAATACTTTCAAGGAGAGACTATTCAAAAGTAAGCTTCTTGTCCACTCTTGTAATTTGACTGCTTTGAGAAATCAGGCACAATGAATTCTTGAAGAGCGATCACGGAAGCAGGAGGACGCGTGGTCTGATGACGCACCGGACGACCTAGTTTGTTTCGAGCATGCTGAACTCGTACAGTTTTTATTCATTCTCCATTACCAGAGTTTAGGCTGCAGCTGTTGCATTTTACTTTATTGAAGGTATTTGATAAGGTCATTGGAGACAATGTTGGAAGCGTTATCCAATTTTCTGCAGAGGCAGCAGGTGACAGACAGTTGTTACACTTCCAAGCAATCAACTCTCTTGGCAGAATCATAAGGACAAAAGATGAGACGCTGTGTTGCTTTTCTACAGAGTTAAAAAACAATTTTTAAACAAATTCTGGCTCAATTTTCAAGAACTTTTTTTAACTGACTTCTATGACAAAGTGTCATGAATTTGCTAGTGCTTTTGGCTGGCTTGTTGTCCGTAGCAGAGGCTCAAGGGTACTGTAGTGCTTGGAGCTGTTCAGTGCTGGGAAGGCAAAAAAGTGATCATAGCGGTTTGCTATAGTAGTTGAATAATTCTTGTCTATTAAGGAAAATTGAGATTATCATCCAAAGTAAACTTCAGTCGGGAAAATGACCTTCAGATGCTGAATGCTCCTTTTCCTATTATATTCTCAATTTAACCATTTATTAAAATTTTCAGAAGGAGGCTTATCATACATCTTTTATCTGCAGCCTCCTTTGAGTCTGACGTTTTACACTTTTAGCAATATCAGGAGAACAACAATTTTGTATGGATATTGATAGCATAGTTAAATAGACAACAAGTTTACAGTGTACAGCTGAGAATATCTAACACTGGGAATAGGGAAAAAGTTTAAATATAAAAGAAGAATAAAAGTTAGAAAACAGCCTGCAAGCAAATCAGGTTATGAGCCGTGATGTAAATTATTCTGTAAATTATGGCAGGGGGCCAACTGATGCTACAGCAATTCCTTGCCTCATGTTACATAACAAAGATTCCACATAGTGCGGTATTAAAATTGTAAATTGGAGAAAAAGTAAGCACTGGTTTCAAAGATCCTGGGTAGAGGTGGTAAAATTGACATCAAGAAATAAAAAGTATTGGTCGACTTATACCATATACACACCCAGAAGGTCACAGTTTTTTTAAAGACAAAAGCTAATAAAAACTTAGTGATGCACTGCTCTCATTCCCAACAATGTACAGATATGGTCGTAGTCTTATTGCAGTCAATGGCACATGAGGCAGTGAGCCAAATGTTACCCAAAGAAAGTCTGTTCCAAAGGGTTTGCACATAGCACAGTGGCTTCTCAAGTATGACGGAGGAAAGGCTAGTTTCATACCATAGTCCTCCAGCAGCTGTTTCTGTAGCTGTGGCAGGGTCAGTCTGTCCTGAGGAGAGCTGCTGCCGTCATCATCAAAACACACCTGGTTCAACTGCAGGGACAAAACACAGCGCACACAACACAACAAACAAGTTGGTTCAAACGAAGACTGCTTTATAAAAACAACATAAGACAGTTAATGGCATGTGCAAATCCACAGATGAGCTTTGGTCAGTGAGCCAATGCTTGCACTTCACGAAATAAAGCAAAAAGAAAAACAGCAAAATGAAGCAGTTTGTACCTTAAGCCAGAGATAGTCTTCAGTCTTGTCTGCCACCTCTCCATGGTTATCACTGATGTCACATTTCCCGATCAGGCAGTAGACGGCTCTCTTGTAGGGGTCGGCGCTGTTCCGCAGCACTCTGCGGTAGTGGAGGCGAAGCTTGTTCTCTGAAGTAGGAGAAAGGCTGCAGTGCAGGGATCAACACAAATGGAAGGAGAAAGGAGAATAGAGAAAGCTTACAATACAGTTTGAAATTCCTTCACCTATGTAGTTATCTCAACATATAGCTGAGGGTTAGCTGAGCTGAGTTGGTCTCACCGTCTGTCAGGGCTGTTCATGTACTCCTGAAACCAGGTCTTGAAGTCTCCCAGCTGATGTTGCACCCTGTTCACAACCTGCATGGCTGCATTCAGATCTCCACAACGCAGACAGTAGTATATCACAGCCCACACCGGGTGGCCCTCTATCTCACCATCCTGTACCACACAGACATTTGTTACAGTTCGACATCTTTCATTTACTCATTTCTTAGTTTTCAGCATGAATTTTAAATAAAGATTCTGTCCACATAGTGTGCTCTGGGCTGTGCGTGACCAGGATTATGATGTCGGTTACACAATTTACACAATTACCGGCCTCAACAGGGGTTCAGCAAGAAAATGCAAGCAACTATGCTTTGGTAAACCACATGACCATATCATAAAAAACCCTGCCATTCAATCTGACTTTTCCAGCAGCTGTAAATCAGTCACTGAGGTTTTCAACATGGTGGATCAAAAACTGTGCTACAGTCTGCTGTTGATTTCTGTTCTTTGCCCATTGTAATGTTCTCTTTAATCTGTGTTCACGTGTCTGTTGATAACACAATGATCAGCCTATAAACAAGCCCTGAGCAGAGTTTTCTTAGATTAAGGTAGAGGAAAATATTGTCTTATTGTTTTTTTTTACCCGAACATAACTGAAACCTTTTCGAATAAACTCATCATGTAACAGTCCCTGGTAGCAAATATCAGTGAGCTGGATATGAATGTAGATTATGATACTGATATTTGGCAGCCTCGGGCATGTTCACAATCTGACATCTGGTAGCTTTCTATTGGCAGGTTTATCAAAATGAGATAAAAGACATTCTGTATACTTGTAATATGAAAAGCATTCAAAATGTGTGTGAGTATTACCTGCATGCCAGGCAGAGGTCCTGGTAGTTTAATGTTGAGGAAGCTGCGGACTAGTTGGTACGTTCCCGGCACTCCTCCTAGTTGGGCCTGATGGAGGTTCCCAAACACCGTCACCATGGTGTAGTTTTTATAACTGGGAGAGAGGTAATGAACAAACACACATACAAATTGAGTCCAACATCATGCTGCAGTTCAGCTTAAATTTAGACAGTGTGTTCACTGCTATCTTAGGTACACTTAAAGCTTGACCTATCCACAAACAGGGCTGACCATGGTACTTAAGAAAAACAAAAACAAGCAGAATCACCTGTTCTCAAGGAAGCTGAGTGCCTGGCGCACAAAGGCCATTTGCATTTCAACAGAGGTGCGACTTTTGAGAGTGTCTTTGGCTGGAACGAGCAACACATCTGTCATCTGCTTCACCATCAGCCACATGTCCGAAACATTCTGGAGAAGAGAGGGAAGGTAACAGCCAGTTACATTTAGATTTGTAAAGAGAAAACAAAATCACACTCTCTGTCAAAGTAAAGCCAACCTATATGTTTGCAGAGGACAAAATGATTAAATGAGGATAGCAGAAGTGAAAAAAAACAATGTTCTTACCTTGTCATCCAGGCTTTCTGCTACAGAAGCACACAAGTCTCCTAGATTGGGCTGAATGTGACCATTTACTATCTTCTCATTGAAAATGTAAATCTGGAGGAGGTGTTAAAAGGTGAGAAAGACAAAAAAGAAAAAACATTACAGTTCATAAGCTCCCCAAACTGTCAAATGCTCAATTTCCTATAGGTGCAAATGAATGTTAATAAGGAAACTGAACTCCGCCTACATCTCCATCCTCAGTTTTAAAAGTAGAATAAATTGTTATGACCATCGAGTGAAGTGGTTCACAACAAAAAACAAGAAAAAAAGAATCAAAATGTTCAAAAGGTCATCAAAGAGAATGACAAAAACAAGACAAATGACACCACACGCAATGTGTCGACACATGGTCTAATGCGTCATGTAGCAGATCAGAGACTCACAAACAGACAAAGAGAAGGTCAGACAGGAGGAGGAGGGATGGTAGAGAGACATAGGGGCAGAGTGAGAGAGAGAATTACCCAGAATACCCCTCTACCACCCAATCAATCAATATGTTTGATCTGCCACTTCCTGCCTTGCTGTGACCCCATTTCAACTGAATGATCTTAACAAGCGCATCACAAACAGAATCTGACTGCAGTCCACTCAAAGTTTAGACATCTGTGTTCAACTCATTTTAACTAAGGTCAGTTCAAGAGGTTTTCTTTAGATTTACTGTAACTATCAACAAAAAAAGTGACAAAAAACAATACAGATATGTTTGCAGTAATTGAGAAACAATAAAATACAATTGGCAAATATACCAATATCAGATTTCAGAACTACATGTCTGACTTTGCTCCCCAGAGGTAGAAAAAAAGAAAAAAGACACTGAGACTGAGGGCTCAAAAGGGCTGAACGATCTTTTAATATAAAAGATATAAATTAAAAACAAATGCATCTGTGTGCCATTAGCTGGAGTTTCTATGAACATCAAAATGATTGGACTGATGGTGACTCACCTGTCGTCCATAGGCAACCTCCACACTGTCCAACGCACTTCTTCCTGGAGCCGTCACCTCACTCACAAAGCTGGGCTACAATAAAGAAAGAGGACTTAATAAATACACTGCATAGAAGAAGCAACTTCTAATGGGAACTTTAGGAAGAAACAATAGGCACGCCAATCATGTGTCAATGAACTTGCCAATTGTCACCAATCTGACATCATCAATAAGCATATTCAATGAATCCTCTTTTTCAAACAGAATATTTCAAACCCAGAGAGAAGGACAACCTGTCCAGTGTTCACATGCCTGTTGCCCAATGCATGCTGGGACAGGCTCCCACAGGATGACACACAGGATGAAAGTCTTTCCCTTTACTCAGGGAGAAGATAAAAATAGTACCTATGAGTCTCAGATGAAACAGTTATTCTGGTTAGTTTAGAAGTAGACGACCACGAGTACACAGTGTCAGGAAAATCAGCTTGAGAGATTTGAGACTTGCTTTTATGTAGACATATTGAGTCCAAGAAGTTAAAATATCTTACAATATAGACATTTTTCTGTGTTTGTGTGACCAAATTAAGTGGAGAAGAAATGATGCTGTTGCTGGACTATTTAATATCAAGGTCAATAATATTTGTTAAATTCACTATGCTGTAGACACACAGACAAGGATGTAGGCTTGTAAACCAGTAAAAAAAAAAAAAAAAAAGACCAAAATTAGACATTGCACACACTGTTGTACTGTTGTCTAACAGTAGTAGTAAAACATAAGGAGGACTTGAGCAGGGCTAAATCCACGAGGAGGTGAATTCTACCACCTCAAATTAGCCAACGTACTGATAAAACACTCTCTCAACAACGTCAATAAAATCAATCTCGAGCATTAAACCTCAACATAACCAGAATATAAGTATACTCAAAATGAGCTTTCCTGTAAGATAAACATGTTGTCTAATGTGTTTAGAAGCCTGATACAGTTTGTCTTACTCAATAAAGACACAAGGCCCGTACCTCCACATCTTGACTGAAGTCCAGTGCGTCCTCTCCTGCTCCGAGTAGCGTATGCAAAACTCTCTGCTTCACCTGCTCCCACTGGACCAGCATGGACTCACGGTGGTACTCTTCAGCTAACAGGAACGTCTGAAACATAAAATTGGAAACCGGTACATAATTCTACTCATCATATTACAGCACATAGATTAGGACATCCTTTACATTTTGCATGTTTGAATATAGCATGCAAATAACTCACGACAGACTAGGAATGATATTTTAAATGCTGTGCCTTGATGACAGCAGCAGGTTTGACTCTGAAGACACACTAACGCCTCACATGCTAGATGGTGTTACATGTACTTTCTAATATTTTGGGAGGTACTGAAATGTCCCTTTTAAATCTTAACAAGTTGAAGTTCTATGCATAAATGCTATCAGGTTAAACTTATGATCTTTGTGCCCTAGACACACACACACATACACACACACATACACACACACACAGAATATTTTGACAGATATAGAGATTGCGATATGATTCACAATCAGTGGAAATTACCATTTTTGCATCACAATTTTTATTTTCAGAGAAAATATACTAATAAATCATGATAATGTGACATTAGTTCAGGTTTTTTCTAAATAAACATGTTCTCTTACATCTGGAGAACAAGATTTGTAGGCCAGGGCATCTCTGCATCACTATAGTGCTTCATTATAAAGCTGTTGTGTCACACATTTTACCTTTATCAAAAAAATTGCAGTTTCTGTATTTGGATATTGCAACTAGCCATATTGCGATGATGATTATATTCCAAATTCAGCTCTATAGCATGCAGAAACTTTAAAGTACATTATGTAAATTGGCCTTACCTAGGACACACACACAAGCAAACACCGGATTTAGCAGCAGAACCCTGTCAAGATTGTACTGCTCCGCCAGGACACAGTGCAGTCTATTTTAACTCTCCACAGAGACTTAAAGTGAGATAATGGGAACGTGAGATAATTGAATCTTCCACTCTCCAGCTCAGGGAGATACAAATGTGGACTAGAGGCAGAACTAGAGCTACAACTGGGTTTACTTGACTTGGTTAACTTGGTCACTGCCAAAATGCCAAAGCGTTTACATTTAACATTTCTGAGTTGCGTTGTTGCAACTGAATAACAACTATGATAGATTCGAGACAGTGCTGTGCAGAAATAAGTCCCAAAGATAAATTTGAGTTCATATTTAAAATAGTGTCTCCACTACATGCATAGTTTGTCTACCAGAGGGCTGAACTGGTTTATTCTTGTAACCGTAAAATGTCACGCTCAATACATATCTCTTTACCACCATTCCTGAACAATCATATTTATGGGATTCTTATCAACAGTGTTTGAATGTTATGAGTTTATCACATAAAATTTCATTTGTCTCTCTCTCAAATAACAGTATCTGTATCTGCCTTAAAAATCCAGAATTGACAGTGGTAAACAGGCTTTAAATCTAAATGAGATCATATTCATGTCAAGTGATGGCTGTGAGACCGAAGAGCTCAGACTAAATGTCATTTAACAGCCCAATAGCACACATTTCATGTGATTTAAAAAGTATAGCAGTCAGACAGAAATCTAAAGAACATCTCTAGCATCCGCTTTCTTTTTAATCTTCAGTGCATTTGAGTTTTTTCCACCCTTGCACGCAGGTCCTTTTTTCCCTCTCTCAGGGAGCAGAGATAGATAATGGGACCGGCAGCTAATTAAACGCAGGGCCTATTAGCTGCGCACATCAGGGAAGCCATTTCAAAACCATTCCCTAAAGGTTCACACCAGAAGGACTTTTAGATCACAGCAAGTAGAAATTAAGAAAAAAAAAAGGTTTTTAAGTGTTCCTGTATTGTGATGGGCTTATGCTCATACACTGTGCAGTGCTGAAACTCCTCTGATTCTGTAAAAGAAAAAATGAGGCAAACAAAGAACCACCACCACTGTCTATGATTATGGAGTCTAACTAATAACTGCATCTTTCCCTTTTAAAAAGAATGAAAAATTATGAAAATATTACTGCCATGTGAGTTTTGTAGGCCTGTCTGAATCTAGGGGTGCCTTTGTACTGGTTTGGTATGTCATCCATCTGTAGCTCTTCCTAGACCCGAGAAGCAATCAGACACTGGACAGATACTGACCCTGCGGCGAGACTCCTCAATGGCTGACAGGAGGGCGTTGTCCCTCTCGTTCTTCAAGAAGCCCTGTGGACAGGGAAGAGACAGACGGACAACAAACAGAGGGAGAGGATGAGACAAAGAGAGAAAAACAAGAACAGAAAGCAGGAGATATTAGCTCAAAATAAAAGCTCAAAACAAAATGAGGAAGAGATAAACTGTATGCAGAGAGTTCGAGGAGGACAGATTTAGCAGCCGCGCCATAATGTCCTCTATGGGAGATAGAGGCTGCTCCTCAATTTTCCATTTAATTTTTTTCTGCCCTTCCTAGACATGTGAAGTTCCATACACCGTCAGGATTAGTCAAACCTTTAGTCGCTGTTTCATACAGGCATATAGGCAGGCCAGAGGGGTGACCATGCTTTTCATGCGCCATTTTGAGACAGCAGTCAGCTTAGCCTCCATTTTGGTCTCATCTCAAGATGGCTGCCCGTGCATACATACATACATCCCCCTCCTCTGACCCTTCCTATGAAAGTGGTAATTATTCACATCCTACTCAACTTACAGTAAAACTACTTATGTTATACACGAGATCTGAGCTATGAAATGAGTAAGTGGTGCTTATGTAACAGCTGGAGTGTGCAGAAGAGAACACGACAGCACGCTTCAGAAGGAAAGTGAGTGAACGCAGACGTGCATAGGAGACAGACATCTTGAGAAAAAATCAAAATGGCGGCAACGCTGTAGTCACTTTGGTACTGTCCTCTTAAAGCAAACACAAGAGCTTTACAGTGCCATAAAAACTGTCTAAACAAACTGATCGATTGACCTTTTTTAATTGATCATCAAGACCACAACATATCAAACAAAACTGCCAAGTAGCCATTACAATTTTTAAGAGACCTTGTTTATGTTTTAATGACTTATTTAGTTTCATCAACAGGACTGCAACTAATGACTACTGTAATTATTAAAGGATCTGCTCACTCTTTTTCAATTAATCAAATTAAGACAGTATGTACAATAAAAATGAACAACACAATTTCTGTACAACTAGGTCTTCAAATGGCTTGCTTTGTCCGACCAACATGATAAAATAATAGTTTATCAGTCAACAATCATCAAAATTTTCATTTCCTCACTATCATCTCATAGTTTAATATTTCAGAGCTAACTGAAAACCAAAAAACTTGACTATAAAAACATTACCAGAAAATGTTACTTTAAAAAAGAAATGTACTATAAATTATTTAACAGATCATAAAATAATCTGTAAAATGGGTAAATGCCACGACTTTTACAACGACTTTTATGACATATTGCAAAATTGAGGAGATAAACTGAACACGCAGAAGGAAATTTCAGTATCTACAATAGCTTTGATCTTTGTCAGCTTTGTTTACTTGACTTGAAAATATATCTGCTTCTTGTTATGCAAGAAACCCTAGAGGTAGGCTTCTAAAATTTTATACAACAGCCCTTCTAACTCTGACATCATAGTCTCTTAAATTACTGGAAAGTTGTTCCCCCTGTCATATAATAGCATTTTAGTTCATTGATGACATTCTGGCAGCATCTGTCTTCATTTGAGTTAACTCTCCCCTTTGCTTCTCTACTCTTCCCGTCTCTCCTCTCTCATCTCCTCTGTCTTATGTCCCTATTGCTGCACCTGCAAGCTGCTTTTCCTACTTCAGTCTCATTTTCTCTCCTTCCTCACTTTCTGAGCTCTGCCTGTCACTGCATTCATTGTGTCTCCTGACAAATAAGAGCAAAATTGGAAGCACAAAGGTTCATCGTCAAAATGAATAAAAATGTCGATACCAAAACACAACTGAGTAACTGATAAGTTACACTGCATTGAAAACTAAATGTTACCAATGCTATAAAATTGTAAAGACCATCTATGATCTGTCTGGGCCAATTGACCTGGCCTTTATTTTTTATCATAGCAGCAGGACTGATGAACAGATTATTGATGATGAGTGATGTGTTCTTCTGTGTTTTAATTCACTTGAATCCTCACATGAATAGACAAGCTGGCTAGCAATGTATTTTTAATTCTGTCTTTATAAAATGTGATCTGATGATTTTCTATCTCAGCAATGACTTCATCAGTCAAAGTATAGTAGCCTGGATGTGACATACAAAACCAACTCTGATATTCCACTGTGGAAAATGGGGTTGCGGTGTATTCTGCTGCTGCAGGTGTGTGGCTTTACATAGAGAATAACTGATGGTTGATCTGATCTCATACTGCACTGTATTGTGGGTTTTACTTTAAATTTCCAGCTGCAGCAAAAACTGTTTCTTTCATGAAAAACTTCTTGTCCGAACACAACGTTAGTTTATTTGGGAACTGCTGACATCATGGCAGAAATCAGAAGTGTCTTAATGTTTTTCAGTTTTGCAGTCGGATGGCGTGACATTATCTGGCATTATGAAGGCTCAAACTAAAAGGTCCAACTTGGTCTTGGTAAAATATTTAGTACTATTAGGCAATTTGAATCAATTAAGGATGGAAGTTTCTCTCTCCCCCTTTAACCCTCTCATCCAATCCTCATTCCTAGTTTCCCTCAGCCCACTCCCTCCCTCTCTTTTTCTTTCTCCATCTCACTTTTTGTTCCCAGGAGAGGCTGAGAATAGGTCTATATTTAACCACTCTAACCAGAGGAGAGCTCAGGTCAACGCTCACTGGAGAGCTGCACTGGAAAAGGAAGAGAATAGAGTAAAAAAGTTGTAACAGAGGCTTATGGTATATATCTCAACAAGAGAACATTACTGATGAATAGTTATTCCAGTAAACTGGAGGAGAAAAAGATTAGACTTGACCAGATGATACTGAAACATGCACTTTCCACAAAGCATCTAAAGCAATGGTGGCACATTGGGTAACTCTAGATAACTCGCCTCAGCATTTTTGCTTCAAATGAAGTCCAACAGTAGTCAAAGATTTTTCATTGCTGTCATTTTGTTGCCTGTTGCCAGCTGCACTTGTACTGCCAACGGCTTTGCCGATACAACATTTTTTGTGCCAAATGTAAATTGACAAGTAAGCCAACAGCTGTGGCCAAAATTCCCATTTGTCTGAGATTCGAATGCTTTTCACTTTCACAAGAACTAGCCTTTTTGCTTCAAAATGTTTGCTGAATATTACATTTAGCAAAAATGAACAAAAAAATCTTTGTCACTTTGTCACAAAAAAACAACAACTTAATTTTATTGTCTTTTTTGCCTGTTACAAACCCTTAAAGATTGTGTTAAATGAGAAATAAGTAAAACAATGAAGAAGCTAACCAGTTTTACTAAATTCTAGGAAGATTTAGAAGCTTTAATCAAAGAAAGGTGCAACATCATTGCTGCTAACGTCACAATTGCTGTGTAATTTTGAGAAGCACTAAACAGCTGATGTTTAGTCTGAGACACTCTGTACCCAGCCTCTCAGACGATGCTTCAATTCCTCCTTGCATTCATTACAAAATGGTAAAAATAAACATAGAATAACGAAAATGCGTCATAAGAGCCATGATGACAAATTCAGACCATCAAAAAAGGACATTTTAGCAGAAGTCAAATGTAGTCTTATCACTTTCAATGATGAATTCAGTGCAGGGCAGCAGGTCTATCATCTAAAGATGTACATTTTCCGTTGCCCCACCCCTGTATTGTGTGTACTGTGTAGTATTGTGTCTCCTCTGAGATCTGCAACCCACTGCGAACACCCACAGCTCACTGGCCAGACAGCCCAGAAGCTTCTATAGAAACAGGAACACAGCCATGACAAGAATTTCATAATTACAGATCAATCAGGAAATACTCTATTACTAATATGTGCGTCGAGAAATAAAAGCTAAACTGGTTAAAAGAAGGTAGAACCGAGGGCTATTCTACCTTCAACTGAAAATATAACTGGAAGTTTCAATCTTTGTCTCTCATATCTGCTAAAATGTGCATATTACGAAACATAAGCGGACAGCTGACTGCGTCTTTAAAAATACACTGCAAGTCATCAGACAAGCATGACCAAATTGTAGGCTCTCACATCAAGCAATCCTTTAGATCTAATGTATTTGGTGAGTGTGTGTGTCTCTCTCTTTGAATACGCATGTTAACATGCACGCATGTGCTCATTCTCTGTGCCGGCACACACAGGCCCTCATTCTATTAGCCTTGGTCAAGATAGTCACACTGTCTGCACCTGAATGCAGTTTTACAGTATGTTCGGGGAGATTAGCAAGTCTGATTTTTCACTCTTTTGATCCGGCTTCATGCTTATTACACACAGGCTATTAGATGTGGTGTAGGGATAGATAGTCTGGAGGAATTTAAAGGCTAAATAAGGACACAGTAAAAGAGCAGTTAGAGTGGAGATAAAGAGCGAGAGCCTCGCTTGCTGTGCCAGTCATCGTGGATGGAAGAGAGGGAGGCTTTCTGTCCTCATTTGCCATGACACAATGAGCGGACCAGTGCCTGTGTGGTGTGTGGTGTGTGGTGTGTGGTGTGTGTGTGTGTGTGTGTGTGTGTGTGTGTGAGAAACCCCACCCTTCACTCCTCCACTTCCTGTATAGCAAGAGTATATATGTAAAGTATTACAGCATATACACACATATGTGAATATATTATGTTGAAAGTGATGTTTGCATCTATTCATTAACAAAAATTCTATTAAGTCGTCATCATCATCATCATCTCCATAGGCGCCATACAGTCACAAGCAATGTAGCACAATCAGACAAGAGATGGAGAGAGACAGAGAGGTGACAAAAAAGTGTGGCAGACAAAGCACATGCCTGTCTGTGAGTGTGTGAATGTGTATGTATTAGTGCATAGGTAATACTCACTCATGCTGTGCGCCTGTCTGCCTGCTTGGCAGATGGACTGACAGATGAAAAAGACAAGAAAGAGTAAAAAATTGTTTTTCATTTCTTTGTCTGTGCCCAGGTATCTGGGCAGTGACAGCCCAGGAGACAGGCATCAGCCCTCCGCCTCTCCATCCCTCTGTATCGCTGTGCCAGGGCAGCAGCAGTGGCCGCCATGCTGGGGCGTGTTCCCTGTGCCCTTTTCGAGCCGGCATGGCGGTGTACTTGCAGCCTTTCCCCGTTCGAAAGCAGGCCAGTGACTCTTGTGCATGAGCCGGAGTACGAAGTGGAAGTGCCACATCAAGACTCATTGGAGGTGGTTTTATTGTCGGAGGGCCGTACCAACTGAGCACTCAGACACAGGGGGGATCCACGAGAAGGAACTATGGATTCATATAGAATATCAGTTCCTACCATCAGCTGACACCCCCCTCCCTCAGCCCTCATCCTCTCTCTCTCTCTCTCTCTCTCTCTCCCTCCTTCACTTCATCCCAGCATCTCTGGCGCCCTCCTCCTCCCTCCCTCAGCCAGTCCCACTCATTTTCTTCCTTTTTTATCTATCTATGCATCCTTCCTTTCTTCCCTCCCTCTCTCCTCCCTCCCTCAGCTCAATGCAATTATACTAATGGATTTTTTCCCCCTCGGTTGATGGCTTCCGACATCCTGTCTTGAAATGAGGCTAATCATGCTCTTAAGGGTCATGTTTAGTTAATGAAGGGTTTGAGAGGCACATGTTGGTGGAGGAGGAGGCAGGGGGGGCATTCCTATATGCTGTCTGACTATCACAGTACACACAAAGCGGGCGTGTAAAAACACACACCTACACTTCTAGTCTTGTGCACATGGCACACACTCATTCACACACAGGCACATGATCGCTGAATTCATAAGAGCAGACCAACACAGACAGGATGAAAATGCATGCACCCACGTGCAGCCAAATCTACGCTAGACACACACATTCATTCATAAGCACACGGAGAGACACTGCATACGCCAGCAATCGATCGCGACTGACACAGATACAGGCGTGCAAACATAGCACAAGGAGCCTGTGCATGACACACATACACACACATCGTGTGAAGCTATGTCAGTAGCGTTCGTCTATCTCAGCAGATGCTCTGGGCTTAGCCAACTGCATCCACTGAACGCATGCCATCACTGCTGAGGGATATGTGTGTGTGTGTGTGCGTGTGTGTATGTATGTAAGGAGTTGGGGAGGGCAGAAGAAGAGAAAGGTAGGGGGAAAGAGGATGTAAATGGGAGAGCGAGGAAAAGAGGAAAAATCAGAGGAAAGAGAGGAATGAAGGTAAAGTGAAAGAGAAAAGAGGAGTAAGCATAAGGACCAGCTGAAAAAGGGTGAGGTGAGGAGAGAGAGAGCCAGAGCTCTGGCAGAGAAAGACAGTGAAAAGTGATACGAGGACACGGACAGAAAAAATTGCAGCCGGTCGCCATTTTTCTACCAGCACTGCTCTCCGCCTTCCACTTCTACAGTTACATTTTTCCTCTCCGTTTTTTATATTTGATTGCTACTTTCCTTTGTCTTTTCTCTATATTTTTATTTGGCATGCTCCTTTGTTTAACATTGAAAAAAATGGATAACCCTGAAGCGCTGAATACCGACTGACTGTGATTCATCCCTGACGATTACCAACACACAGAACATACGGTACAAATGCAAAAAACGACAAGTGCATTGAACAATGATTTAGCCTAATTGTAAAGACATATGTGGCAAGAGCTGTGAGCAATCCTTTACACAGATGTCTTGGTAGCAAACAGATTTGTTGTTGAAACGCAGAGAGATTTGTTAAGATACTTGCTTTTTATTACATTTTCAGATTCCTGCTGGGACTTGGTGTACTTCAGTCTAAACCCCCATTTCCATCCAAGGAGGCAAGCGTACTGCAGATAAGAACCATCTATCAATCACATCCAAATGAAACCCAACCCTATATGGCATACTGTCAAACAATAGTGTAAAGACGATGAGGGAAAAAAGCCTGATAATCATATCAGTACATGCAAAAATACTGACTAGTTGTTGTCTATCCATTTATACTACTTTGTAATGTTAATTAATACAACATAAATCTGCACCATCCATCATATTTACAAAAATCCCATAACATTAAGTCGATGATGTAACACTAAGCATCATAATCATTCTGGCTAGCCACAGGAGTGCACAATTAAATATACAATTGTATCACAGTACTCAGGGAACAAATGATAATGTACATTTTCTAAAGTATTGGCTGAAAGAAATCATCCTGGAATTTACTCATCTTCTCCGTCTACATTTGTGTAGAAAATCTAAATATCTGAAGGGGTGAGACATCACTGGATCCGCGTTTAACTGTGCACTCAGTAAAACAGGATGAAAACCTAAATTAACAAAGCAAATCCATTGTTAAACTGAAGACACTGCCCTCTGGACATGCAGTCAGTACATAACTAGCTACTCCCACGTCCATAAAGCCATAAATCTAGGGCTCTTTGTCTATATAGCCTTCTATACTAAGAAACCCCTACTAATTTGCGTTCAGCTATACATACAGACACATCATTTACACACCAATTACCACAGTATGTGTGAGTGTGTGTTCCACACAGAAACCGCAGAGGCACGCATCAGCTCACTCATGCGAAACACATACACACATACTGACAGCATGTTTGCATTTTCACTGTGCCCTGTCTGTCAACCTCCAGTAGTCCCATGGCCTTGCATCATTTAAAGCACAATTCAGCCATTACAATATTTTTTGCATTATTCCAATGAATTTAGGTAGTTCAATAATACTGCTGCATCTCATAAAGCTGAGAGTCCCTGCTGTCATTTCCTCAACAGACATACCCTGGAGCTGCAACATACTGATGTCAAGGCTTTCTGTAGTCCAGTTTAAATGGGGAGACAGTGACACATATGGAGCTCAGGGAAATGCAGCAACTTCCCTGAACCAGGGAAGAAGAAGGAGATGAGAAAGAGCAATAAAGGGAAGCAGTACAAGGTGGAAGAAAAAGGTAAAGACAGGATACAGATCCTTGTTGAAACGTTACAAAGTGAAGAAATGTAATGGATTATGCATTGTTATTTATATGAACATCACCAATTAATAAATGCTTAAGCCACGTCAGTAAAGAGTAACTTAATATTAAAGAGAGTACTGTACTGATTAAGCATTGCACATCTGTTATATTGTCAGACTCATGATGGACTCATTATAAAAAAATAGTTATAATCGATGCAACAGAACCTGAGATATTGTGTTTTTAATTCCACAATTCGTCTTCCTTGTCGATACCTGGCACCCACAAGAGATTTAGGTGTGTCATGCTAATGGAGGCTTATGTAGCCTCGAGCTGCTAGCCTCAAGCAGAGATGAGGAGCAGGCTGCTGAGGTCTAGTAATATAAACTCACTTTCTAACTCCACAGCTCCACATTTTTTCATTTTCTATTACGAATAGTCTTTAGCTTCAGAATTACACACTCTGTAATATAAGAAATTGTACAAAGTAGACATGAACTGATATCACTCCTGAACACAGAAAAGGTTCAAGAATCTGTACTGCTGCTTCTTGAAATACAAGGGTTTGATTCAAGACTTCTGGAGAACACTTTTGCAGTTTTTCATTTTTATCTGGTTACCATCCAACTAATGTTTATCTGTAAGATACAAGAGGTCAATTCCCTTTGAAATCTTACATTTAACCACTGGGCCAATGCCTATACAGTGCAATAAATCTTGCAGCATGTAAGGCAGAGTATCCAACAGCGCCTCTTTTTACGGAAAACGAGGCTGTTGCCATTTGACCTACACGTCAAACCCTGTATTTTGTTGCTGTCTTGTAATAGCTCAGCACCACTTAACATCTTTTCTCCTCAGTGTACTTGTTGACGTAAAGTGACGGCAACTCTCCCAAAAGGATGCTAAATGGAGATCTGTAGGAGGAATAAAGTGGGTTGCATTGTGTCTCGTTGTTGATCAGAACTTGGCTTGCTTTTCTTTTAGTGGTCTTACTTTCAAACAGAATTCACCACAAGCTACGGGCCTCCCGAGTCTGATTCATTTTTTGGTTCCATGTCAACACCCAATTAGCTTAAAGTCACAAATTAGTCACAGTTTGAGTCAACTGTTTGTATATGATCTCATGATCTCCATTAAAAAAGAATTCCCAAAGTGCCAGCAGCGAGCTTATTCAAGGACTACTCACCTCTGTTTTGGCCAGCTTGGTTCAACTCCGGTGTTATTTTTGAGGACATAGTTTGTGATGTTGCAAGTCATTTTGAATATTTTTGCTCTTCCAGATGAGGTAGATAAAAAACTGGAAATATTTTTTTGTATAATTCAGTCCAAGTACAGCATCACAACATGTTAACTTTGTCTAAGGTTCAAGATATGGTTAGGACAAACAGTGGATTTTATTAATGAAATACAGATGTGCTGGAGATGTTGGAAGCTTTGTAAAGTCATATTATGCAATTAGTCAATGACCCTGTTTGTATCAGAACTACATTTTGGTTCACCAGACAATTTTCTCTGTAGTTGTAAGCGTGTTTGTGGCTGAATGAAAAAGCCAATAAGAAGGCAATGCTGTTGTCTTTTAATTTTCATTCAAATAAAATATATTGTATATGGGCTTTAAGATAAATGCCAATGCAATGCTAGTTTCTCAGACTTTCCTTTTATTCTGACCACTTTCCTTGAATTTGTTTGTTCAAATGGAGCTGTGGTTTTGTCTGAGAAACAGCAGAGGAATTTTTCTAAAATGTTTGTAATGTGCTGTCTTCTTTGAAACCAATAAGGAGAAAGAGCAAGAGTGGAGAGGGAGTGTATGAGTGTGTATTCACGAGAGAGAGAAGCTAAGTGCTCTTCCAGTCATTCAATCAATCAGTCAAACCCGCCCAGCCCAGCATACATCCGGCTGACCAAGAAGAATGAAAGAGAGTATAATTTGTTAATGTCAAATAATGGAAGGTGGACAGCAATACAGGAAGCAAAAGAGAAATGTATAAATAGATACATAGAATATCAGGAAATATATAAGAAAGAGAAAAAGAAGATGTGAAGATGTGACATGGCATTAAGCTGGTGTCCCATCTATGGCCCTATCCTATAAGGGACTTAAGACAGAGTGTTGTATGCTTTACAGACTGTGAAGCCCCTTGAGGTGAATTAGTGATTTGTGACATTGGGCTATGTAAATAAAATTGAATTGACTTCACTTGGCTGAATAGGTCAGAGAGAACAGAGGGAAGAGATGATTGAAGAGATATTAACAGGGGACTAAGCAGGGTCAAAAAGAGGGATACTTGACAGAGATTTCAGTCAATTGCAGCAACTTCTCTGAACCAGAGAAAGAGATGGCGTAAGTAGAAGTGGAGATAGGGTAAAGAAAAGCAGTGTCAAGTGGAAGGAAAAGGTAAAGCTGGGATTAGAGTTTGACCGATTAATTGGTTTGGCTGATTAATTGGCAATGAAAGGACCTTTTACAAACTGTTGGTATTGACAAAGCCTGGCTCCAGTAGTGGCTGCACAGCCTCTACCAGTTACACAGGGACACTGACACACATCACTGTTTCGCATGGAGGCACCATACACGAGTTTCATTGTTTACCTGAGATTATTTATCTTTAAATGAGAGTTAACTTTATATAAGATAGCTTTAATTGTAAATTTTTAGTGTGATAATGTTGTTGGTTACAGTATAGCATTATAATGCATTAGACTGAAGGTAACCGCAACTCTGCCAAAAGCATGCACTCCCTTTTTTTTTTCCTTTCTTAAATGCAAGCCAACAACACAACTATGAGCCAATTGCCAGAAGTGATCATTTGGGGGTCAGTTTTTTCTGAAGCTTTATGTAGGCATGTGATACACTCCTGATAACTGTCTTAACAACTGTTGAAGACCACATTAAATGGTACTCCCTAACCCTTCCTGTTTCCACAGAAGCTATCAGCTGTTTCCTGCTCGCTATTATATCAGCCTTTACAAATCCACTATGAGTCTACCTCTAATATAGATCCTTGTTGACTTGTTACCAAGAGGAGCATTGTAAGGGATTATGCAGTGTTAGACAAATTAATGAAGGTAACACCATTTCAGTAACACAATGTTTAAAGAGTACTGCACTGAACTCCTATAACATTGTTGGGTCGAATTTGTTAAAAAGGCATCAGATTCAAAGCAGAAGAAACAGAGATATCATCTTTAATTCCATTATTTCTTATTGCAGAAACCTAGTGCCCATTTTACCCACAATGCAACTTGGCTGCCAACAGTTCAGTTAATGGGTCTGTTATACCACTGGCAGCTAACATAGCCTCAAGCTACTAGCCTGAAGCAGAGATGAGGAATGGGATAGAGGTCTAGTTGGTGTAACTGTACAGCTACAGCTCAGCATGACAAACTGAACTGAACTGAAGCAGAGTGAAAGGAGGTCACTGTGACCTGCTCATCAGTACATCTTCCTTTCTAACCTTTCTTCATGGTCAACAAATCAACTGCTTTTTCCATAGAACCAATTAACTCACTGAGGTGTTTGTGAGTATGTCTGTTACCTCTTGAACCTCCAACGCTGCCAGCCCTTTGTGACAAACTTCAGACTTTTAGACATTTTTTTCAAGAACTCTTTGCAGGGAACTTTCATCATCCAGATTTTATCAGCAGAATTTATCATCTGAAGCTAATTTGCATTACTGTACGCTGGTCTAAGAAATTATTTTACTTCTTCGTTGTTATCTGGTTAAAGTAATCTTTCTGCAAGCCAATCTTTAAACTATTACTGTTCAGCCAAACACAGTTTGAACACAGAGAAAAACTGATCACTTTCAAATGTTATAATACCTGAAACTATATAATTTGGACTCTTTTTTTTTGGATTTCACACAAAACACACACTGATGAGTCCAATGTGCTGAAACAATCTATGTAAGTGCCACATGACTGCAAAACTAGCAACTCGCCGGACTCACAGCTCAGTAGGTCATTCATACCTGTATGTCAGTATCCTTGACCGGCTCCAGCGGCTCAAAAGTGGTGGCAGCACTTAGACTTTCCAACCTCTGAGAAATGTGGAAGATGTCTAAACCTCTGGAACCAAGGAGGATTGACCTAAGAGAAAGACGGAAAGGGGGTGAGAATGAATGAATATAATAAAGACTAAACTGAGACTGACAATGAACTGTAATTTTTTTAATCAAGCACTAGAGGGCACAAGAGGCTTTGCTACTATATCTTTCCACTGGTTAAAGATCACATCAAGTAGGCTCCAAACAAATTACACGGGCTTCATGTCAAGACATTTATAAAGAAAAATAAACAAATTATAAAATAAATTTTTGAGATGTATAAAAAACTGAATCTGTAAAAATGACTTCCCAAACAACATTCACACTTTTATTCAGTGCTGTTGCATTTTACATTTCATCAACAATTTGGCAGTCAATTGTTCTAAATACAACATTATCCATGTCTGCTTTAAGATTATAAATATTATCTGTTAAATGTTATAATAAAAAGGTGTGATTTTCAGACATGCTCGAAAGAAGCCAGGACAACTATGTACAGGTGTCACAAATATTTGGGTTTTGAGGGTTAGAAGAGGGTTACTCATTCAGGAAAGAATCCTTTCAGCTGGCCTTGAATAACAACCCCTGATCAAAACCAAATGTTAACATAACTATCAGTTATTTTCAGAAAAAAGGGGCAAATCAAAGGGTCCGGTAAGGAGTATGTAAAATGACTTTTTATCTTAAAGAAGCAGATGGATTTGTATTACAGTCTGTATAGGTTCTATATCGGGCACTATACAGGAACATACTGGAGTAACAGATTTTTCATTAGACATATTCCTTACGCTTTAACATCGGCAGCATCTTGAGAGGTACGGGTCAGGGTGCGGGATCGAAGCCTTTCCCCCGCCTGCTGGATCTCCTGGAGGTTCCTCTCAACATGCGGCAGCTCTGACACTGCTTCCGTCTCAGCAGCTAGCTGCTCTGCCTGCTGCAGCAGCTCCCCGAAGCCCTCTGCATCCATACCTCTAGACAAGGAGAGGAAGAGTGTTTAAAGGAGTAAAAACAGACAATGTATTGGGATAACATATAAATACAGCTGGGAGATATAGCAAACAGTACAAGTGAGGTCTGTACATGGTTGGACAGTGACGCAGTTTTTGTGTTCCACCACATTCAATTTGCCATGAAATAATTACTGAGATTAAAACACAACCTTTTAGCTTCAATTTGAAGGCAGTCATGGTCATAATTGTGATAAACATTGTTTATGGATACTACCCCAAACTCTAAGGGACCAGGAGTAATTGGATGATTGGCTTAGCAAAAGGTCCAACAGTTGATAGGTTTGATAATTGTATTTAGAGAAGAAATAAATGCGAGACAAAGCCAGAATATTACGCGAAACTATGACTATAAACACTGTGCCACAACAGAAATTTGCTGCCATCACTTCTCCCACGTCAGCTTTTTCTTTAATACTTCATAATTAAAGATGGCTGCTGTACAGGCCTGGCAGAGCATCACCATGGAATATACCGAGTGTCAGCTGATGTATGTGTGTTGTACATTTCAATAAAGGATTGGGCAATATATCGATATTATATCGTCACTGCGATATGAAACTACATATTGTCATATCATTATGTTGTGATATGGCATAAGTGTTGTCTTTTCCTGGTGTTAAAGGCTGCAATACAGCAAAGTGATGTCATTTTCTAAACCTTCCAGGCTGTTCTTCTTGTTTTAATACTTGCCTTTACCCATGTATTCATTACATCTCAATCAATCTCATTATGTTAATATTTTGTGGAAGCACCAATAGTCATCCCTACAATATTGCCCCAATTTCAATATAGAGGTATTTGGTCAAAAATACCTGGACATTTGATATTGTCGCCCAGTTCTAGATTTTACAAAGTGCTTTTGAGGAGATTTCAACATATCATATTTATAATGTGTATTGCAATATACAAAAAATCACAATCACAGAGCCCTACATTAATCAGTCATTAACTGAATAATTCAGCAGGAAGGCTCTATAACCATGTAAACAACCTCATATTCAAACTACAAGGCAGTACTTTAACCATGGTCACAGCTGAATTTCAAATCAAATTTTACATCTTTATACAGTCTATGACTTGACCACTGCCATGAACCTTCACATTTGAAAGTATAGTGTAGGAAACATCCAAACTGTGAAGAAACTATATGTAGCCTCGAGTTTGAAGGACATACAGGTACCAAAACATCTTTTGACAGATCACATAAACAAAGTGACACCTGCAGCGCGCGCATGGACTTTGGTGGTTGTCATTTAGCTTAGCGTTAGCACAATGCTAGCACCTAGGCTAACTGGTTTAGAAACTCGCTTTACTCGTGTTAACAACAGCAGTCAGGTAATTTCAGTTGTTGAGAAGAGCCAATTAGATGTCAAAGCTACAGATATGATGACAAACTCGTGTTTAGAAAGTTAAAGCTTTGTTAGTATGCTACCCTAGTTAGCTTTATGTCAAAATGAATGGCGCTCAACTGTTAGCCAGCAGGCTAAGCGGCTAACGGTCTCGCATGCTGCCAGTTGTGTCGTCTTAATCATGCTAATATTTGATTGAACACTGTTGCAGGCTGACACGCTTCATACCTGTTGTGTGGGACAGATGAAAGTAGGGTCCTGTCTGTATTCCTCGGCCGAATGTGTTTACAGTTACTGTCTCTTATTAATTTTTTCTCAGCAGTGGTACAACATGCAGGAAAGTATATTATTTGCCCCGGCACTTCTGGAGTCGATGCTGATTGGACGATACCCGGAAATCACACTTCTTCGCCTTCTTCAAGATGAGACCAACCCCGCTGCTCTGTCAGCTGGGCTGGAGGACTTTGACAACAGCAAACTGTGAACTGGCTTAAAGGGTATCTCCACCAATTTTACACATTAAAGTGTGTTTACAGTTAACTGCATATGTGAAACGGGAAGTGTGAAGCCTTTTGTGGCTCCAAAAGAAGCTGCATGTAATCAGTGATGTCACTCTAGTTGCACTGCACTCCTATAAGACTGTTGAACAACATGGACGGTTTAAAAACAGATTGATTTTGATTGATTTTTTTTTTTCAAATTGATACAGCAGAACCAGAGGTATCACCATTTTATGCCACACATTATTCTTCCTTCTCAGAACCGGGTTCCTTCATTACCTACAGTTTAGCCACTGAGTCACATCACTGGAAGCACTTTATCAGAATCCTTTCTGTTTCCTCTGGAGCCACAAAATGCTTTACAGACAGTTACTCATGTTACAGTCTAGACTACTTAAACGCTGACATGGGACAAAGAATTTCTTATTTCATTTTCTTTTTATTGTTAATGGGCCTTTAGTATGTGATAGTTGTAAATGGGAAAAAGAGATGACAGGTTCTTAAATTAGCGTTAGGAAATCAACGCCACTTTTTCAATAATGAGGCTTGGCAGCAGCTTGACTAAAAGCACAGGACTAATATTTGTAATCATGTAACAAAATTCCTCCCACCTCTATGACTGCCCAATATGCATAGGGCTGAAGGCAGGAAAAATCTCTTCATTTGCAAGGTTGAAATATGCATTCATATTCACAGTTTGTTTTTGCAAGGGTATCTAACATGTTGTGAATTTTATGTCTTAATAGTCTTAACTGTCTTAATAGTTGTATCTTTTATTGTAACTATTTAACTGTAAGAAAAAAATAAAGGTAACACATGAAGTAACACATCACAGCAACCTAAAGTTGAACCTGTTTACCTTTTAAATGTTCAGGGCCGTCATGTGAAGCAACACTGTATTACTTCTTTGGGGTTATCTACCGTAGGTCATGGAAAACAAAAGCTTTGTAGATTGCAGTCAAAAACACCAGATATGGGTCAAGGGAGTTAAGTGCAATACACGTTAGTAAATTAGTAGACTAACCTTATCTCATTTAAAGCGTGCGTCCGGAGACATGTCTCACAAGAATCATGTATCATGATTGTCATGATTGGTGTCAGCTCTGCAAACCCAGTATGTAAAATTCATCACTGAGCTAGTGAAAAGTAGCAAAAATCTCATTTGTTGCTACTGCTACTGTGCTGCTGTTGCAATTTATGAGCAAATTCTTTCCAATAAACATCTTAATTTATTTCTCCCAAATATAGCAAACTACAATTTTAAACTTTTTTTTTCTTTGGTCACAAAGATTTTTGTTGCGACTGATGTTGGTTAAATTAAGCAGTAAAAAATCCTATTAAATAGCCATTTTTCTTTAAAAATTGTATGTGCTTTGGAAAATACATATTGTATTCCTGTTTTTCTTTAATGAAATTGTTATACTGCTAAAATCTCCAAATATTTCTCATATTTATGATCATCATCATTTCAAAATGATCATTTTTACCACTAGAAATGATTTGACACAAGAGATTTAAATAACAAAAAACTCAGTTTGTTTTTACTTTAACTGTATAAAGCAGCAATACACAATTAACTCTATGACTTGTTGGTCCTTATAAAACATATTTAACGCCGTTGTCAGCTCTAAAGTCACTGCATCACTCCTGATAACAAAAGTCTCTAGATTAGGCTCGGTGTTGTTGTTGAGCAACTGTCTGCCGAGTCCCCACATGGAGACAGAGCTCATCATATAAATTAAAAAAGCGCTGACATCCTTTGCTGTTTCACTTGAGCCTTTGTTGTTTCCTCATGAGAGGAAACCACTGGCTGTAGCTAAATCACAAAGCCCAGATGGCTGCTTCCAGGCGACAGTCTGTTGCTGCATGAGGACAGAGCTGGTCATGTGGAGTAAAAACTCCCAGAGATACTTCATTATATAATACAGAATGATAGCCTACAACTGTTTTCTGTTATACAACACAGACAGCAGACACAGGCAGGGTATCAGAGCCATGCTTGTACTCCTGGCATACAGAAATCTTGAAGCTTTTACCTAACCTCTACTTATACATTCACTAATTGCATGGATGAAATACAAGCAGCAAATGTATATTTGCTCCAAAAGAACAAATATGTTGATCTGTTTGTCACAATAAAATTAAATTATCAATAATTTTGCTCCTTTTTCACAGCAGACATTTTGATAAGTCACTGGAGGAAAACCACACATGAGATTAATAATATCTTTGCTGCATTTATTTTAGGCCACTATTGTTTTGAGTCACTGGTCACCTGACATTTAAAAGGAACTGAGCCATTGATAATTATTTTCAACCGGGGCGTTTATCTGTCTTGTCAATTTATAACCTAAAGACATTTTAAAAAAGGAATACTTTCAGGGCCACTGGCCTTTAAAAACAATGTACTCATGGGTTTGAAGTTGAGGAAGATCATTTATTATATGCTGTATATTTTTTGCTTGTTAGTGTTTCTCTACGATCTACAGTAATCTGTGGAGATTGCATTTTGTAGTTGCATTTGTTTATAACCATTTAATATTTTATTCAAAGTTCTCACCCTAACCAAGAGAAAGAAAAACCCAGGCCTACATCTGCAGCCCTAAATACTTTAAATTGTTTATGAGCTGTGGCCAAGTGTTTGATCCAGTCTACAACACACATTGTTCTCCTAATTTGTCCTCTATTTTTGTGACCCACATTAAGGAGTTGATGGGGAAATGTAGGCCAGCTAGACGCTAGCCTACATTTTCCCATGTTTGGGATCATGAATCACTGTCTGACTCAGAAACCCTCAAAAATCTGTCTTATACTGTAGATATTATAAATATTACAAATTTGAATAACAAATGATAAAAACGTAATGTATTCATTAAAATTCTGTAGTATTGTTAACTGTTAAATTCACATACAAGAGTTAAAGAGTTTGACTTATTGATTAAAAATCTGAATTTTGTGCTTTCACTTCTGATCATAATTGAAAATATTTCAATCTCTTTGACAAAGTAATGGATGTTAACAGTCCTTCAGGAAACAGAAACAAGCTGCAAATCTTCATAGTTGAGGATGGAACCAGATAAAGTTTGCATTTTTTCTTGATAAATGGCCTAAATGATTAATTGATTAGTCACTTCATCTTTAGTAAGAGTACATACCAATACCCTTTACAATACTGTTTCATTGATTCATTGAACCTTTAGAGCCATACTTAAAAAGTGGGCACCTACACTTGTTTTGTCAATACCGTTACACACTATTTGACAGTATTTAAGATCAACAACCCTGAACTCTGAAGAACAGAAGCATTAAAAAATACCAAAACATGTTTATTTTGTCTTAATTTATGTACAAATGAATATATTGAACAAAATTAAAAAGGTGTACAGCCTCAACTCAAGATCAAAATCTTAATATGCAACACCTATTAAAAAAAAAAAATCAAATCACCAGTCCTGTACTGATCAAAGTCCTGTCCAAGTATTGCCCTTTCTGTGCACTTGACTGCTGGGTTGCCCAGACAAACAACTGGACAGTACTGGGCAGATCATAAATGGATCTTCTGTGGATGAGAATAACTTTTCTCACAGTCTGTCCTTCATTAACAATTTTCTACTTGAACTGATTATCAATAAGGGTTCCCTTCATCTTCGCCTTCTTGGCCTCCAGCTCAGCCAGCTCCTGCAGCCTCCTCTTGCTCATGCCTTTCCTCTCAAGCTGCTTCTCAATCACTTTGGCGTTTTGTGCGTAGGAGTCCGCCACCTCTCTGGCCTCGATCTCCTCCTCCTCCTCGTCAATGGTAGAAACTGTGACAGAGCTGAACTTGCCCATGTCTTTGGTCCTCTTGGTCATCATCACACGGACTTTCTTGGGAGCCTCCGGCTGTTTCTGGCTGTAGACGCTAGTGTTGCCGAAGCCCTGGCCGAACTTGACCACGGCTCCGTCCACGATGAAGGTGGCCGGGTTGTTCTTCTCCTGGTGCTGGTAGAAGAGACGCAGGCCGCACTTGCCGCACTTCTTGCGGTACTGCCTCTCGATGCCCTCTGCTCTCTTGATGTACGCGTTTTCGTCCACCTCAACGTTGCAGAATTTGTGGGCATGTTTGGCCGCATCGATGACCCTGGCTTTGTCCCTCGGCCTCATGGGCAGCTTCTCCAGCTGGCAGTCCAACACCAGAACCATCTGACCGCACAGGCAGTAGTAGACATGAAGGGGCTTTTCTCCGTCGTCGTACTCCTCTCTGTCTCTGGTGTCCGAGCACACGACACTTCGAGACACGACCTTCGGCATGTTTAGGCACTTAAATGTACTATTATACCAGTATTTTCTAAATAACTATGAGTAAAACTCCAGGACGACGAAAACACTGGTTAAAATTTCGCCCCGAACACAGAAACAACGCCACACTTCCGGTGTACGTCACTGTCACTCTTCCTACCGGAAACCGCGTGATTAGAACGTTCCGTGTAGGTCAAGGTCCCTGCTTTTTGAGTTAAAATTGTTAAATCTTCCCCTAAAAGTAATAAATAAAATTCCGTGCGGGACCCGAGGATAGTCCAAGAATACACTGTGGTCCTCGGATGATTGGAACATGAGAAGCACAGACATTTGCTCAGAACCTGAGTGTTTTAAAAGGTTTGCATGTGTTCTAAAATGTTTTCAGGCCTGTAAATCCTTCATACAAAAAGTCTGAGGTGGTTAAATGAGTTTTGGTTGATATACTCATGTGTTAACTTTCTGGACAAACCTTTAACTTGAACCAGACCTTGGCTGCTTTAAAGGAAAAGCTCACCCAAAAATGAAGTCATTATCTGCTGATGGAAAGGCAAGTGCACAGTCCGCCCAAACAGCTCACCCTGTGTAAGCTGAGTCTCTGGAAGCCAAGATCTAAAAAAGATGCTGATGCCTTTAGCTTTTGGCTTATACAATAGTGTAAACATCTTTGAGATCTCAGGGCTTCCGGAGACTTTGCTGTCCAGCTCCAGAAAGGTTTCTGGACTACGAAAAAAAAAAAACTTCCTTGACCATGGGTTGAATAGAGAATGACATTTTAATTTTGGGTGAACATGCCTGAGCTTGACCTGCCTAGTGAATCACCATTATCAAAATCAGGAGTCTGCAGCCATAAGCACATGATTAATGAGCTTCAGCTTGTATACTGCTGCAGCTGCGTGTGACCTTGAGTAGACAACTTCACACTGCAACCACACACCTGAGTCACATCAGCTCATTTTATGCCAAAGCTTGAAACCCTATACACACACACACACACACACACAATGCTGACAGCATGAAGCACCGAGACAAACTTATGCGTTAAGGAAACATGTTTATTTCAACACTGAAGACAAGTACAAAATAGATCACTTTCACTGGACATTTGCTACTGCAATAAATCCCAGATGGGTCACAGGTGACATCACAAGGCCAACAAGCAGCTGATGTTGCGGACTCCTTACTGACAGCAGCTTGTGTCACAAGTCTTCCCTTTGCACACGCAGCCAGAGGCGCACTTGGTGCAGCCGGATGGGCAGCATGAGCAGCAGCCTGCAATGAGAATCCATAACAGAAGTCAATTAATCTGCAACTTAGAGAACAGAAAGCTACAGCTGATGAAAGAAAAGGACACCCAAAAATGTAAACAACTCACACCATAATTTCTGATGAGTAAAGTTGTCATTTACACCCTTAAGTAGATGGCTTCACTGTAGCTGGTGAGCTAGAAGCATTTTTGCACACCCCATCTGAATTTAGTGCACTAGTTTGACTGCACATCAGGGGTGTAAACAATCTTTAGGTTAAGTCCCCATTTCCATTGGCATGAGGCCAAGTAGACTTACTACATTTTTATTTTGGGTGAACTTATAATTAATTCCAGGGCATTATATTAAAAGACATTTAGTATATAGTTATTTACACCTTTTACTGCCAATTAGAACCACCTGGGCAGCCAGCTACATTTATGTAGAAGCTGATTTCAGAAGAAAGTCAGCACAAATCGAGTGCCCAATTCTTTAATCATTATGAGTAAGCTTACTCAGTGCTAGGGACATACAATTATATGCTTGGATAAAAAGCAGAATTAAATTATTCAGATATTCCCTCCAGTGGTCCCTGGCTCAAGACTAAATAAATTACTCTCAACATGTCATCGATGTGAGGATGTCAGGACTTACTCTTCTTGCACGTGGTGCAGGAGCAGTTTGTGCATGTGCAGGATCCTCCGCAGTTGCAGGTTCCAGCTGGAAAACAATATTCAGCCACATCAGTTTCATATATATCCATCTATGACCAAAAATGGTTCTATAAACACTACAGGCATGAGATAGATCAGATGAAATCATAAAATGAGAACACTTACTCTTAGAGCACTCGCAAGGGTCCATTTTTCAGGTGATGTCGAGGTTTCTTCGTGAGAAGTGGTTGATTCTTCAGTCTCAGTTGAGTCAGTGTTGTGAATGTCAGAGAACGGGTGTCTCTTTTTATAGCATTTTGGGAACAACAGCACCGGGTGCAAAAATGCGCTTGTCACGCTGCACGCAGGCACGTAGTAAATGATTGCAAAGAGGTTTGTGCACACGGCTTGGTTAACCACACAGAAGCGGGACAAAAGGGAAGACAAACTGGCATACTGTCTGTCAATTACGTAAGCCCCCAGACTTCATTTCTGCCCCTGGGGACAATAAAGACTGGAATAATTAATGTGTTTACACGGATGAAAACATCATCAGAGATGCAGGGAGAAAGAAAACAGACTATGAAAGATCACCAACATGTCTCATATCCAGGTACAGGGACACAGAATATGTTTAAATTAGGATCATAAGTTCCTCTTTCATGTGTGTGGTCAGTAGTCAGCAGACCCCGGGGGTTATATGGGAGAAAATGTTACCTTAAATGTGGAAATCCGTGAGCACATATTGCAGTGTGCACAGATCATGCGCTCAGTTTGCGCACGGATTTCCGAAAATGAAAGAAAAATGTGGAGCAGAGCCAAGATGCTTTCACGTGTCCTATAAAGACTTCCAGTGTGTGCACTCAACTCGAAATACATTTTTTGTGGGATGGGGGCTATAATATTTCAACTGATGGATTCAAGTATTGACTCACTTTATGAATAATAACTTGTGCCAAAGAAATTAAATAATTCAGATCACAGACAATCAGCCAGTAAAAGCCACGTCTTTATTTGAAGCCTGAATCCTTTTTGTCTTCTTTTTTATTTTAGGTAGAATTATATTTAAATAAAATTTCTGCTTTATGATTTAGAGTCAAAGAGGAGTTTAACATTTCTAATATCAATGATTGGTCTTTACTTTCAGCACTTAACAATCCAATACTTAATAAAACTAATTACTTTTTCATTTTATTGTTTTATTGTTTTAATCTGGAGGTGTATTGTATTTCCGAAATTCTTGATTTAAAATACTAACAAGTGTTTAAAAAAAAAAATAAATAAATAAACACCCCCTTACAATTTACTACTATTATATTAATATCAATATTAACGTTCTTACTATACCATGTGACCTGCAGTGGCGCAGTAAACGAATACTGTCCTTTTTCTGTTATTTGTCTCGATAATGGTGTTCAACAATTTAAGATAAACATTGCGGACGTGTAGTGTCATCTTATTGTTGTTATTTTCCAATGTTATACATAAATCTTGTGTATTGTCTGTCCTTGTTTTCGGGTGTGTGCACACGGTACAAACAGAGCAGCGTGTGCTGTGTCTCCTCTCCCTCCTGCTGCTCTGCACCCGGCCACTTCAGCCAGCGCTCGTGAGCAGAGCTCAGTAAATGGCTTATTGTAGTGTGCTGCGTTTACGTACCACGCGCAGCAGGAAATATCTAATTCACGCCGCAAGCGCACAAGATAACTGTGGCGTATTTGTTTCTTGTTGTTTAAAAGAAGCACAAGAGGCCATACATAGCGATTGTTTATTAAATCGCGGAAGCGTCTATAAATCTGTGTAAGGATTATGACAGTTGCATCATATACCAGGCTGTCCTGCGATGAGGAAGTCATTGAACTAGCTACTAGAATATTCCCTGTTGTTTTGAATCCTCTGAAGATTATCAGCACACTCACTTCAAGCAGTGAATGCGATAAGCTTTATGTTTTCTATGTTTGTCACATTTAGCCGGCACTCATTACATAGGTAGACGTCTGTTTACATCCACTGCCTCAGATGTAGGGCATTATAGTGGGAGCCTGAAGGCAACATGGTCCCTGTTTTGCACTCGAAGTCGCCACCGCCCGGCTGTGTTTTTCCACAGAAGTGATTGTGTGTTTTCATGTCAGTGACCGTAATGAGCTGAGTCATAGTCTATGTTGTGAAAGATGTAAATCACTGCGTAATGATGAGTGAAACTTAGAGCGGAGTGCAACTGTCTAGAAACAACTAGAATGTCAATCAATAGCAAATAATCACAACACATATATCTGGTGTAACATTCACTGTGTTTCAACATAAAGTATAGTCATTTGTCCAAAACAATGATTTAGTGTTTTACTTTTAGTAAACAGTCTGATTAAATTAACTGAATGCAGACTTATACATAAACCTTATGTTTTTATTACATTATTTCAGATAAAATCAGGGGATATTTCCACATGAATATAATGTGTTTTTCAAGGGTTTATTAGTCACGTATTATACATAAAAATGATGTATTCCAAGTTGGTTATTCTCTCTCCTGTAAGAAATTACACACATAGTTATTGAAGTTTTTTAATTGACTCAACAAAAGTCATCATTTTGCATTAAATGTGACACTTTACATCAGACTTAAGTAATGGAATTGGTTGGAAAATGGCCATGGGGCGAATTAACAGGGACGAATAACTAGGATATGGCCTTAAAGTGATACCGATTTTGAAATCTGCTTGGACTGGGTGACAAAATCAAATATCACAATATTTGATGCTGAAATATAAGGTGTCCATGACGTCACAACATTGTTAGGAACAATGAGTAAGAGAGAATGTGACTTTCCTGTGAAAGCCTGAACTCAATAACTGTCATTTCTGGTTGCACAATTTGATTTGCAAACAGACTCAGTAACACATAGTTATATTATTCACTGAGATTCATCTGCTGTGATTACGATGATTTATTTCAACAAGCGTGTTGGAGAGTACAGGTGATAAGTAAAGTATTATAAGTATAATGAATGCAAAAACACTTAAGCCCAGTGAGCCCTGACTCCTCATTCTGTCTGCTAAAACTTGTTGTGGAAATTCTCTGAAAAGCAATCTGAACACAGTTACATTAACACACAAAGACACTGAAATCACAAGTAGATTATATATTGTAATCACATTATTGGAGACAAACAAATCCTATCATACAAAGTCAGAAGGAGTGTCTCAAAGGATGAAGAAGAAGTCATCATTCAACACACACAGAAACCAGACCTGATCGGCCTTCTACTCCTTTGCAACAGTTACATTTCACATCAACATGAACTTAATGGACCCACAAGTTCATCATAAGCTTATCAGAGAACAAGATGTCTCTGTGGACCATCTCATGATTTTTAGATCCACAGTAACAAAGCATATGCAGCACAGTAGAAATACCAACTGAACCAGAATGGCACTCAGTAGAGTGCCAAGGCCCAACAGTCCCCTTTTGTACTCACTCATAGATACCAGCTACCTGAATACGCCTGATTTTCTCATCAAGATTCAGGCATTATTCCCTGAGAAATTACTGAAAATGTAAAAATAAACGTACTATCTCACAATGTTGAAGAAAGTGAGAAGAAAATCCCAGATGTGTCCCTTTATCCAGATCTGCACAAAAAGTTAATGGGGTCTATTCTGGGCGAAAAACCCGTTCTCCATCCTAGTTTGGTAGGAATCCATTCAGTAGTTTTAATCCTGCGGACAAACCAAACAACTAACAAACAAATGGACACAGATGAAAGCATAACCTCCCTGGAGCAGGTAATAAATGATAAAGTTCAACAGTTCACCTTTACAGAAACTTACACAAAGGTGTTCAATTGTCATCGTCTATGACTGGTTGGTTAAGACATTTAATTATGTGCTTTTGATGTGAAAGCAAACAAAGTTTTTCCAGTTTTGTCATTCTTAGACAACCACGAAAAGGCAAAGATGTCTACATGTAGAGAAAGACATGAGTGGAGTGCACTTCACAGAAAGGTGCTGTTTGTGTCAGAGAGCTCTAGAGGGAGACATCCCCACATTTATATGTAGAGAAAGCTTTCCTTACAGGAGAGTTTTAGACTGTTTGGTTTTATCAGTCATATGAGTAGTGCTAAACAATGTCTGTTACTGCTGCTCTGTGGCAGAGTGAATAGAGCTCATACCTCACGGTCAGAAGTTTGAATCCTCATCTTATTTTAAGAAAAAATCCAAACTTCATACATACATTCACATGGTTGTTTGGATGATTGATTAGACCTATAGCAGTGTAAATGTGTTGAGTAATTAGATCCTCTCTCCTTTATAAATGTTAATGCCTTCACTTGTGCCATGGGTGTTCCTAGTCAAGTACTTGGGTTCAGGTCACAAGTTAACTACTGGAAAAATTATGAAACTTTATCAGACTCTCTTTGCCAGTTCAACAGACACTAGATGATGCATTAGTCCACAACTCGAGAGTGGCCCAGTAACTATAGTTAAAGCATGTCCCCCGATAACAGATAATGTGTTCTTGATTGAGTGACCCAGGGTTCAAATTAAGAGTTGGCATACATGGCTTTCTAGGGCCAATACCGATACTGATTATCAGAAATCAATGAGACTGAAAACTGGTATTTGGGAGCGATATTCATTTGCAGTAAAAATTTAGAACCATTGATGGAATAAACCTAAGTACAATTTACTCAAGTACTGTTCTTAAGTACAATTTTCAGGTACGTTTTCAGGTACGTTACTTGAGTATTTCCATTTTCTGCTACTTTAAACTTCCTCTCCACTACATTTATTTGATATATTTAATTAATAGTTGTTTTGCAGATTCAGATTATTCAGTGTTTATAGGCTATTAATTGTGACGTATTACCAGTCAGATAGGGTTGTGGGTGGGACATTGTGTGAGAGCATGCTGCATCAGAGCCAAAGTAGCACATTTTTAAATTAGTTTATTTTATCGGCAATCTGACAGAAAAATCAAAGATACAGACAATCGGAAAAATGCTGAATATCGGCCCACGATAACTAGCCAGGCCGATAATCGCTCTACTCCTAGTTCAAAAAAATAAAGCCTATCGAATCTAATCTAATTTCCAGCAAAGGGCATCTCAGCATTCAGTCTGCATTTTCAGGAAGAAATGCAAATTAAGTTAATGGACCAAAAAGTGGATGTAATAATGTGATAAACATCAACACACACAGTGTATTGTCACCCGTTAACAAATTACTGAACTACACAGTGTATTCACCCTCTTGTTCAGATTCTCTGTGCAGGTGTGGTCCTCCTTATTCTGAGGAGAAGAGACCACATCACATCATTCTCTTGTATTTCTCGCTCAGTAACAGTCTGCATGTAGTTGCCACCAAGATGGTTGTGTGTCACAGATTGGAAGTGTTGACCCACAGGCAGACATGCCACAAGACAGGTCTGATGGGATGTTTTAAGATCTCTTACTCAGACTGGGTGCATGCATGTGTGGAAATGGCAGACAGTTCAGGGTTCAGGGAAGGAATCTGATCTTGAAGCCCAGCATGGGGCAGGGTACATGTACTGCAAAAAATTGAGAGGCTTACCCTTGCAAGTGATTTTATTTTGCGTTAAAACAGATCTAGGGTCGTAAAAATAGAGAACGCAAGATTTTATTGCTATCGTGCCATTTCAGATTATTTAAAAAGTCAGATATGTTGTCTTAAGACATCAGTTATGCTGTTACTGAGCTTCTTGTTATTTGCTGAGCCTGCTGGGATCTTGTTCCACCAGGGCTGACGTGTCTCTCTGGATCCCCTCAGCACACTCTCTGCCTCAATAAAATGAGGCAAAGAAAAGTTTCTTGAGAAAAAAAAAAAAGCTCTTTACATTTGAGGAAAACTTCTTGGAACACATGACAGCAGTATTTCATTCATCTGACATTAAACACTTTGCTGCATTAGGCCACGTGCTTTCTGTCACAAATCTTTTGCTGGAGGAGGAGGAGGACTTGTCCACTGTCTAGGAAGACTCACCCACTTCTGGTGTCTGAAGCAGGTCAGTTCAGTAGCAATAGCATGACACAGCTTTTCTGGAATTTCTTAAAAGTGAATGCAGAGATAAACACCGAAACAATATCAGTTTATTAAAGCTGACAACAAGGTGAAAATACTTTCAGTGCATGTGATTTATTTTGTTTTCAGTGAAGGCAACTTTCCTGCAGCTGGTGTGCAAAGTCATGCTTCGGCCGCTCCTACTTGTTTTCAGTTTATTCCAGTAATATTTGTAGGCTGTTGTATATGCTAATGGTAATTATTCTGGAGTCAAAAATTTGGATTAAGCTAAATTAAGCATTAGTAAGTATAAATAAAATTGTGAAGAGTCAGTCATAAACAATGAATTAACTTGGGATATAAACAATTACAAAGGATACATAAAGGCCAAGCTGAGACATTTCTAGAACCACACCACATGTTGAAAAAGTGTTTGGTAATGCTACGGCAGAGGTGTGTGGGGAAATCACTATTGAAGAGTCTGATTGGGTCTGAGAAGAGTTAATCAATCAGGTTAAACAGTTATACATCAGATAAAGCTTTTGATAACGAATCATCAGCAAAGTGACGTGGTCAGTTAGAGTCAGTTAGCATTAGTGGAGGACCACAGCAGCCAGGGTGAAGGGGTGCTGTTGTCATTTGCATGAGGACAGTGGTCATTTGTACAGGTAGGATTCTTGAAAATAGATTCTCTTGCGACTATGTTTTTTAATCCTTTGGTGATGCTGTTAGTGTGTTGCGTGGTAATGTAAAGATAAAATGTGAAAAGAATATTTTAAATGTATATTTGATGTATATAAATCTTAAAGGACAATTTCACCCAAAATTTAAAATTCAGTCATGATCTACTCAGCCTCATGCTGATGGAAAGTCGGGTGAAGTTTCGTGGTCTCCAGAACTCTTTTCTAAACTGGAATCTTCACTCTAGCTGCTAAGCTAAATTTGTTAGCGTGCACCCCGTCTGAAGTGGGTGCATGAACTTAACCAGCCGTCAAGCGTGTAAGTGACATCGGTTCAAATCTTCCAGGGACTTGCATTACACTGGACAAGCGGGGGGTTTCCGTTGTGTTTTACAAGTCCCCGTCTACTTCAGTTGTTTAGGAGACTGATGCAACACTGTTTTACAGTGATGCCCCAGGAATGTTTTGTGGACTGTGAAACTAATCATGCCTTTCCAAAGACATAAGGGTGGGAGGATAATAACTGACTTTCATGTTTGGGTGAATTCATCCTTAAAGCTCCAGCTAAAGCAGATCCAATTTACATTACAAAAGTGTGCTCAGAGTTGTTTAGCCATTCAGTTCTGATTGGGATTTACAAGCCTTTCAAATAGTCTTCACAAAGAAACAGATTGATAATCACTAAAGCACAATACTTACTACATTTACTCATACATATACGCCTTTGAAGTTTTTGACATAACTTCATCCAGTTCTTTTCCTTCATACTGCCAGTGGTTTGTTTTCTTCTCTTAGCTGAATCATGGTGGTTAAGCACAAGGCTGATCTTACTGTATATTTCACCCTCTGCACAGACTGAGCCATGGATCATGTGCTGAACAATGCAGACAAATACATCCTCACTCCGTATGTTTACCCGGCCTCATGGCCCGAGGACGGGGCTCTGCGTCAGATAATCAGCCTGTGGGTGTTGACCAACCTGGGGGCAGAGCTGATTTACCTGGGCTTTGGTGCGCTTAGCTTCTACTATGTATTTGACCACAAGCTCATGAAACATCCACTCTTTCTCAAGGTAAGCTGTCTGATCAGGGATCTGACTGTGATTTTCTTTGTTTTCAGGATTAAAACATATTACAGGGAACTTTAAAGTGGTTATGAAACTCAATTTAATACTGATTCCTCTTTATGACCTACATTTGCAAGTGAGACCATCAGTGAGAAGATTGGCTATTTCTAGGGTCAAATTCTGACTTATTCAGGTCAGATTAGTCATAAAATTAAGACTTATTTATGGAAGAGCTCTGAGGATGAATTGAGGATACTCACAGCCTGAGAGAAGCTGCTCTGTAGTCTATTGGTTCAGTACTGCGTTAAAACAAAGTTTACTTTGTTTCAACATCATCATATGACCTTTATTAATCTTACGCAGCCAAAAATAGATACATCACCTCATCGCCATCTACCCTGCAAACAGCTGTGTTTAAAAAAGAAAAGTAGTATTAAAAATATGCTGCTTCTTTCTTTTACTCACTAGCCAGATCAAATTCTTTACCGTAGGACAGGGTGGTGCTCATACCACTTTTCTCTGCGGGGGGCGCCAGAATCAACAAATTTAAGTTCCTTGTAGTCGCTTTAACAAAACATCATAATAATTCCAAAGCAAACTTCTCCCAAAGCCTAACTTTGTGTCTTTGATCTGACAACAGAACCAGATAAAAAAAGAGATTCAACTCGCAACTTCCTCCATCTTCTGGATGAGCTTCCCCACCGTGGTCCTGTTCTTCTTTGAGGTCAAGGGTCACAGCAAACTTTTTGACAACATAAGTGAATGTCCTCTGGGTAAGACCTGAAAGCCCAGGCCAGGGTTCATCTTCACTTAAATCAACTCAAAATTGAAGTTAAATCAATGAAAGACTGCTCATTTGGTAAAACAGGCTCTAAAATAATTAGTCCTAATGAGACCCATTAACCTCCTCTGTTTCTGTTTCAGGCTGGCCGGGGGTGTTCCTGAGCATTGTTAGTTTCTTGCTCTTTACTGACATGTGTATCTACTGGATACACCGGTTGTTGCACCATAAGAGCATTTACAAGGTGAGCTTTAGCATATTTTTATTTCTAGCTTAAAGCTGCTCTAAACAATATTTCTAAATGAAATATGAACCAACTGAGAGCTATCACCTGAATCTGCAGCCACCGTCAGCTCTGCAGAGCATTTTAGCATAACCTGAATCTGCAGCCACCGTCAGCTCTGCAGAGCATTTTAGCGTAATTCAGCTCATTGTTTTGGTTTTACAGCCAACAACTTAACTAATTTGGTTTCGTTTCACGGCCCTCTGACAGCTGTTTCCATTGAAAACTTTTGGATGAACAGAAAAAGTTTGTGGCTAGCTGGTCAAAAACACTGAGCATTTAGCCGTTACAGGGGACAGATAGTTCTAGTAGGTGGTGGAGAACAAAGCAAAGCTAAAAGAAGCCCAATATTATCGGCTGATATTGGCCACAGATATATGGCTATCGGTGTACATTTTGCTTGATATGAACTCATATGAAAACACTTGTTTTTACACATTATGATGCTGAAAAATATGCTTGGAATAATTCAAAGTTACTAAATTAGCCTGCCTCTTGTACATATCCTTTGCGTTTGATAACCACATTTGAGGGATCATTGCTTAAACTGTATATGTACTGTATATTAGCCGATATCAGAGTTTCTTTACCTTCTAATATCGGTATCAGCATCAATAGTCATAATATGTCAATGTTGTGCTTATGGCCAAAATATCCAACTATCACAGGTTAGGTTTACAGAAATAACATCAATATTGAATATGACTCACTCAGTGGTGGGGTTAGTTGTGAAAATGCCACCTTCTTTGATATTTGTTCAGTCAAGGCTTAACAACTGAACTACAGCTCAGTATATGAAATCAATAACTGCACATTTGTATCACATCTATTTGTTAGATGGGTCACGTAGTTTGTTTGAAATTAAAGCAACAGAACTTATACGGCTGACTTCTGGCTGACATTCACTGAGGAGCTTTGTTGACCTTGTTTGCCTGGTGTATTCTTCACTAAAAACAGTCACTGTATTCAGACCACTGGTGTTTCTCCCCCTCAGCACTTACATAAGAAGCACCATATATTCAAGATCCCTACGCCATTTGCCAGCCATGCTTTCCACCCACTCGACGGCTTCCTTACGAGCTTACCCTATCATATCTACCCTTTCATCTTCCCCCTCCACAAGGTGCTGTCTTTTTGCAATGCTTTACTTAATATTGTATAGTTAGGTCTGAGGAGTATTGCACGTTTCCCAATGCTACAAATTTACTTGAATCATTTTTAGGTCCAGCTGTATGTAGACAAATTCTGATGACATTTGCTTGGAAAGTAGTGTAAAATAGCAATGAATTACAAAAAGTACATTATTAACATGGCACTTACCTGTGAAATGACATCTGGCATATTTATATTACAGGGGGTCTACCTCTCACTCTTGGTCTTTGTCAACATCTGGACCATTTCTATACATGATGGAAACTACTGCATCCCTGGCCCTCTTATTTGTCTGATCAATGGAGCTGCTCACCATGTGGACCATCACCTCTTCTTCAACTACAACTACGGACAATACTTCACACTCTGGGATCATCTTGGGGGCTCCTACCGACACCCCTCAGCCCTGCTGGGGAAGGGGCCGCATGACTACATTCGCAGGCTCACGGCAAAGGCTGAACAAACACAGTGATGATGGATCTACAGTCAGGATTTTATTTCTGGTTTAAACCACTCAGGGAGGTTTCTAAAGAGACGCTCAGCCTGCATCATGATGGACGAGACAATTGCATTCGATGCAAAACCATCCATTAAGAGCAGAAATTAGAGACGATGAAAAGACAATTGATTGTTTTTCCAAACGGAGTTGTGTGTTTTTAAAATAGTTAAATGCACTGCCTACAACTCAGCTGGAAAAAAAAAGGCTGCACCGCTGTGAATACAAATGAGCTCAGTTGAGGTCTAAGTGATCTAAATATAGATCGAGTACAGGACATTATATAAATGAGGGAGTCTTTCAATATAACTCAACAGCCCCACAAACGACAGCCTCCAAAATGATAACAAAGTTTGATGAACATAATAGTTTTGACAAAGAATGATAATTTTAACCTTCATGGAAGTAGGATTTTGGCAACTGATTATTACTCTGAAAAATGTTCCCCATTTAAAAAACATTATTAGTTATGCATCCAATTTTAGCTGCAGTCTGCCCTCTTGCATATCAGTGACTTGGAAGAGCATTTCTTCTGGTATTTCAATAGGTTTAACCATGTCTTTGGTGAAAATCATTTTTTGTGTGCATCTGTGTTTGGGTCTTATCCGATATCTTGTTAAAAATGTACAGAAACTACTATATATATATAAATAATGTTATACTATACATATTAACAGGTAGTCTTTCACAAACAATCTTTGTGACTGTCCACAATTTTTGGATTCAATTTAAAATAAAAAACAGGTTTAAGATGAATAAGTGTTTTTGTTAACACATACGCGGACTGCCCAGCATTGACTAGAATTGACGCCATCAAGATTAAAGTGAAAAAGTCTCAGGAACATGTTATACAACAAAGCTGATATTTAATTTTTATATACTACTACTACTACTACTACTACTACAATATAAACCCAATACCGTTGCAAAAAACATTTTTGCATAATTTCTGCTTAGCTGGAACATACTGCAAATCCTTCAAAAGACACAATGTGAAAAGATGGTGAATTACATGTGTCTGGAGCCGCTATCTGCAATTCAGATGAAGAAGTGTTATTGTTAACGCGTACAAGGACTGCCCAGTATCCTGCCCCACATCCTTGTATGTTTTTGTCCTACAGTCAGATTCCAGATCAGTCCCTCAGCTCCCGGTGCTCGGTGTGTTTTCATGCAGGCTCTGCAGAGCGAGGTCCGTCCACTTCATTTCTTGTTCTTTCACAGACTCTGTGGATCCTCCGTTGTCCTGCTCAGCCTCAGGCAGTTCACTCTGATAGAGGACAGAGGAGACATGAATAAAGGGGCAGATCATCATTCAGTATGACTGTATCAAGACAAAAGCTGCTTCTGAATGTGCTTGTGTAAAATACTGTACTGTATCCTGTTAAATGACAGCTGATTACATTCACTTCTCAGCAACTGTCAAACCTTCTGAGAAACGATATCTAGATTCCTGTACTCAGCACCTGTTATTTACAAAGCGATAAATGATCGGGTTTGTTTTGAGCTCACATAACATCATTGCCATTAATCACCTTACACACAAGCTGAATAACAGTAGTCTTCTGCACCTCACAGTAAAACAAATCTATAAAAGCTGGCTACTGATAATGCTAACATGAATCTGTTTGAACAGCATTTACCAGAGGGATGGTGACATCTTCATACGGCAGTCTGTCCTCCCTCCAGGCATCATCAGTGAGGTCCAGGACTCTCCCATCTCGTTGGATTTCACTGTCCATCCTCTGAGCACGACTCCAGGCCAAGCTGCTCAGATCTTCTCCTCTGGTCGGACTGCGGGTTAGCCTCAAGCTAGCTGCAACGCTTAACACAAGGTGGCAGAAGGTGGAGAAAGTCCGCCAAAGTCCACTGACAGACTTATAAATATATCAGCCAGCCTACTAAACAATACGAAAGTAACAACGACACACGGTTTGCCAACGTTTGTGAATAATAAGGTGTAAGTATGGAATTGGTTTCAGTGTTTAGTTTGTAGTCGTTTAGGCAAAGTGGACGCGACAATTGTACGTAACAACTGACGCTTGGCGATGATGTAACCAATGATGCCTTCACGTGCTGGGCAAAGAAGTGCATTATAAAAAACTTGTTAAACGACTGAATAAACTGTTCGCTGATAAAGGCTGTGCGACGCGGTCGAAAATTGAAGAGAAGGCTAGCAAGTTGACCTCTGTTACGACTATTTGCTTAAAGTACTGTTCCCAGTATTGAGGATGAATGTAACCCGACATACCTCTTGTTTCGTGGTTTCCATGGCAACCAGTCGTCCTCTTGCCAACAGAGCCAGATAAAGACTTCATCAACTGTTGTGTTGGTTTTACTCCACGAGAAGGTAATTATAATGAGTGGATAACAATTTTGGAAGAATTAAAATAGTTTTCAGTCAGTGGGACATTTGGAGATCTAACGCCGCTTCATGGTGTTTCTTTAGCAGGTTATCCAGCCGAGAATTAGCTTAAATAGCTTAACTAGCGTAGCTTGCCACAATTTCACTCACGTAGTATCTACAGAGAGAAAATATCCCAACTTAAACTTTAAATTGAGTTTCAATTGGAAACTGTACCCTTGTTTCCCTGACATAGCTGAGAAGCAAATGTGCTTGTAAATCTTAGCTTTGTTTTTAACGTCAAAGGTGGTAATGGGGTTAACAAAATGAGAGAGAACCTCTGCATCATTCAGTTTACTGTGGACAGCTACCAAAATGTGATTCTGTGTAATCTTGTACTAAAACCGATGTTTGTGAATTCTGATTTCAGTTTCTTTTTATAGGCACTGCAATGATGTCAGCCTCTCAGGAACAGCCAGTAGAAAATGGGAAAACATGTGCCAATCCTGGAAACCCAGTTTTCTCCTGCACGATGACTCCAGAAGTTAAAAATGTACGACTACCGCAGGGGTCAAAGCCCCAGAATCTATTGTACAGGACCACTTCCAGCGCCTACGGTCGTCTCCCTCCAACCATTGAAAGCTCACCATGTACCTTCCACCCTAAATCACAAAGATTCTCTGAAGACCTCCGCAAGAGTGGGATGTATTGCGACAACACCTTCAATACAGCCCTAGATCGGAGCAGGGTGTATGACTGTCCCAATTTACAGCATACTGTCTAAATACCTGTTGACTTAATGTAAGACCACTGGTTCTATGACATTTAATTCTTGTCAAGTCTAAGTTTAGTATAGACCACTCGAAGTAAAATGGTGTAAATAGAAAAGAATACCTTTTCAATGAATGCACAACATTCCTCTCTGATAATGAGCTAAGACCTTTTATTACAGTAATAAGTAATTTGACGCAATTCATTGCTTAAGCTTAAAGATATTTTTTGTTTGGACATCAGCCACTTTCTAAACCGAACATATAACTGTAAGGACAGAATGAACGAGATTTTATTTTGCTCCAGTCAGTCGCATTTGTTACACTGGATACTATGGATGCTTAAGTTTATCCAAAAATGTCTTTTAAGTAATAATGTTACTTATATATCTTCACATATGTGACTAGGAGTTCAGATGGCCAAATCCTGAGACATCAAACTGGCCCAGGACCCTGCTGTATGGATGGAGTCGAGCAGCTACCTTCAGTCCCTCTCCGTTGTATTGGCCTTATTCCTTCACCTAAAGGACAAAAGACATATATAAATGATAAATGTTAACTGTTGGATGAAAAATAAACTGATTCTGAAAGCATTTTTTTTTCCTACCATCATTGGTGTGGCACATTGCAGATTCACATAAGAAACTGAATCTCTTGATCTGAAGTTCTCCCCAAAATTTCCCTAAAGTATCTGTAAAGTTATTATCACATTATTATTCTAGCACATGAGTGGGACTATGATTCGTATACACTCGGGTAATATTTGAAATGGAAATATTATACTTGTCTTGTGCATCATTTTCTACAAACAGACTCACTGAGGTTTTTTGTTTTGAAAATCTTGTGACTTGTGTTGATTGCGTTCATGTACCGTGGGAAAGTTTGGCTTCAGGGTAGGTAGTCGCCTTTTGGCTTGCTGGTATTCTCTCTGTGTAAATACATTTTAAATAAACATGTGTAATAGCACACCTGTTTGACGTGTTCGTGTTGGTACTGTAGTCTATTGTAGCTCTGCGCAGCTTACATCGATTTTTCATGCGATGTAATTTCATTGTTGAAACTTGTTGCTTTTATTCTCGCTTCTCACTGTCTTTCTCTGTCATAAACCAATATATACACGGTGCAGAAATACACAAAACAATGATCTCCCAACAGCTTGCATAGTGTTCACAATACATCATGGGTAATAACAGAAAGAGAGAAAGTAAGATGTTGTATATATAAAAAAGGAAAACACAGTTTTTACCGTATGTTGACGTTGTATTTCACAGAAGTCCTCCTCCCTCCTCCGTCAGCCGCGCCTCCACAGCCACAGCTGATGGGCAACCTTTTTTAGCTGCCAACGCTACGGAACTTAGCAAGCGGCTAGCGGTGTAGCGTCGTTAAAATGTGTTTGCGTACCGTCATATGTATGTGCTGTTCGCCTTCAACAAAGGTGTGTTGCGGAATATAGACGGGTCTCGTAAATGTGCCTCCATTACTCCGCTGGTGTTTGAGTACCACGCGTAGTTCGTTCCTTCTCACGTTAGCTAACTTGTGTAGTTTGACAGTAGGATCAAAGGAGCTGCTAACCGGGCTAACATATAGCTGGTTAGCTACAACACAACGTTGCTAGCTAGGTATCTGTCTGTTTTTTAACTACTTCGGTCCGGCTCGACTGCGTTCGAATACTGCTGTTGTTCAAGAAATAGCACGTAAGTATGAATTTAGGTAGAAACTGAGCTATTATATCTCACTTACGAAATTATAAGTGCGAGTTTGTGAGACTTGGTTTTCATTTGGAACTGCTAACGTTGCAATGCTTGCTTAGTGGGTGGCTAGCTTGTTAGCCAGCTAACTGAAAAGCCCCTGAAATGTCAACAATACTAACTGTCTCAATAAGTCAATACGCGATGAGCTCATTTTTAACAGACTGTGACTGTCTTCACTAAACAACACAGCTCTATATTGAAACAGCTACATATTGTGTAGTAGCTACTATGTTTGAGATGGACAGTTAAATGGTTATTACAGAATGTCTTTTGTCTGTTTTCACTAACTTATGTTATTTCGTCCAGATTTGACACTTATCTCATCGGATGCGTGTCACTGAAGCTAGTGTTTATCTTCGCTTTGGGCAGAATATGATCAGCTATATACACATCTCTGACAGACTCAACTTGGGGGCAGAGTGTCACTGTTTCTGTTCTGTTTGTGTTGCTTCCACAGCTATGCGAGCCTTGGATGAGAACTGGACCTGAGGCTGGGACTGTCTGTGATGTTCAGAGCATTTCTCCTTGCTTCATCTGACCCCATCTGTTCTCTTTAACCAGTCGTATATTATTACTCCCAAAACAAATCCCATATCTCTGCTTGGCAACAGTATGATCATTTACGCTGATCCCACCCAGCCCACTGGGAGAAGAATCCCCCCAAACCAAGCTCTCCAAATGATATGATAGTAGCCGCCTGGATCACTTACTGTGCCTGCAGGAGCCTTGCACAGGTTCTGCTCTTCCTTTCCACCTCAAACTCCCTTCCTCCATTCTGGCAGACCCTTGCCACTGTGGTCTCTGGCACTGGAACCATGGGTAACAGCTGTGTGTGCCGGGAGGACAGTGACTTGGAGGACCATCACCATGGGTCGACAAGGGCAACCCGAGGACAAGCTAGACGGGTGGATCACGCTACAGCCGCAGGTGTTGATGCTGGAGAGGCTCGGAGCAGTCGGCCCAGGGACCCGGTCAGACCACCGCGCCGAGGGCGAGGGCCTCATGAACCAAGACGGAAGAAGCAGAATGTGGATGGCCTGGTGCTGGACACGTTGGCTGTCATCAGGACACTTGTAGACAAGTAAGTGTAAGAGTAAGATAATAAACAAGATAAAGATGGTTTGAGGAAAAAGGGTCAGAGTGGACTGTAAACATTTAAAATTAATATACTTTTAGTAATGTTTGTTGTAAGTTCTGACAATGTTTCAGCCAGCTAAAAAACTTGAACTTGAACCTGTGTCATGAGGATATGTAAGCATCAGACACGTAACCATCCTCATCTTTAGTTAAAGAAGTTTTAACTCTAAAATACTATTCTCTTTTATGGTTTTTGTACTCAAAGAAGTGGTGATTAGTTGTTGCTGCAGAGCACCAGAAAAGTAATCAAGGTGCACTAGCATATTTACTAGATGTGCTGCCATGGCTTATTTGGACCTTGTTGATCCCATAGTCCATTTGCATACATTGAGATATACTGTATATTTACATGAAGGTTGCCGTTTTGTCATCTGTAGCAGTTGTGGTGAAATGCCAGGATCACTAGTCCTCACTAAGTGCTCATGAAACTTGAGCTCAGTCAGAGCTGAATAATAAAAAAGGAGAGGTTGATGTCTTTAGCGGAAGCATCACACAAGGTTGTTCTGTTGTCACAAACACTCGAACACGGCCTGCAAACTTTGACAAGGATGTTTGAAGCAGTAGTGGGTACAAAGTAAAGTCACGCCTTTGAGATTAGAAGTTCTATGTCTTTTTATGTTTTTGGAACAAACAGCACGGTAGAATATGTTATGCAGAAATCCCAGTAACAATAATAGGTAACAATACAGTTGTAATAGTATAAAATGTTTCTTCAAAGGCGAGACTTTTAATTGTTGACACACATGGTTCTTTAATAAGCACTTAAAAATGTCTTATAGCTGCTTACAATAACATTATAGCGTTATAAAAACATTTATTGAATATTTGTTAACTGTTCATAAACCAGTTTCACAGATCTGTGGTAGAAAGACTGTAATGAATGTTAATAGAGACGCTCTCCATACTGTGCCTTAAGGTTGATTGTGTGGGCTTGGTCACACCTGTTTGGTTGACAGTGCCAATGCCGCCAACCCTTGCAGTTCATCAAAAGAAACATCAGCGTTCAACATCGATCACTTTCTCACGCTTTGACATTTTTATTTCACATCATCAGCAACGAGTTGAAACGGCTTCAGACTTTTTCCGTCTTTACCTAACATAATCTGTCTAGTCTGACCTAGAGTAGTATGTTTTCTTGAGGTTCAAAAAGTATAACTCAGATTTTATTGTTCTATTCCAGGAAACCAGGATGTCTCACCGTAAATAAAAGCTGATATTAAAATGCAAAACTGCAGAAAGTTCATGAATAACAAAACAGTTTCCCACAAATTTACCTGCCTTAAACACAGCAGCATTGTTTTTATAAGAGGACTTAATTTTATTATTAAATTATTTTTCAAGAAGTGCAATATAGAGCTCTGGATACTGGTGATATACTGTCAGCAGGCCAAAAAATCTCACTTATTCTCCACAGAGGTGACTTGAATGGTATGAGGTGGTTAAAGTAGCTGCCGCGGTTATTTGGTCATTTACCGGTGCCTTCAAACTCTTAAAAGAGGCATTAGTCAGTTTCCACTCTTGGTTTAATGATGACTTGCTGCAATGATGTAGCAAGATTTTAATAACCTGCGTAGATGCTGAAGCACTTTCTTCCTTATCCTCATCTTCCACTCAGTTATCACTCTTCAGAGAACAGTCGCTCCGCTTGGCCCTTTGGGGTTTTGCTCAGCACGAGTTAAGTTTGCAAGGAGAACAAAATGTGGGCACAATGACTTGAGTGTGGCACTGTTCAGGAGATAACTCATTCCCAAGTATGAATGTTGACAAAGGTCCACATGAGTTACAGGCAGGTCTGGTTATTGGTCTTGTCCTAATAGCAGCAACCCAGCAGTATCTCTTCTTTCTACACATGGTGTGGAATTGCATTTCTTGAGTTCATGCAGTAAATGTAAAAGTCCATCCTGCAAAGAGATTCATCCATACCAGCTTTATGCATAAAAGAGACAAGTAATTCATTCAGTGGTCTTCAGTGAAGACACAAGCATGCTAGCAGAGGTGTGCTGCAAACACTGGAAATCTGTAGCTGAATTTCATTGGGGAAGAGGAGAAGTGTTTAAACACAAATCATGCTAAGTGCTAACACCTCAAGTCTAGGGCTCCAACTTCAGTGTGAACCAAGGAAAAGTTACAAACTACAGCTTTGAAACTTTGAATTTTGCTAATTAGTGTGTTTAAGCTTCAGAGTACTGCGTATTCTGTCTTGTGGAAGTATTAAAATATCATTGTCTTGCTAATAATTGGATTGTATTATTTGAAAGGGAGACAAGAAGTATGAGAAGAAGATAAGTATTGTGCACTAGGTCTGTGCAATATTGGAAAAACTGACGTTAAATAATTTTGGTTTTCTGCTATCTGTATTGCGATATGGAAAAATACAGCAACCTACCAGATATCTTGATAAGCTCTAGTTGGAATTAATTTATCATTATGGAATGATTGATTGATTAATTTGTCTTTTGAACATGTATGCAACCCTATGTCCAACATCCAAGAATTTGTTCATAGTTTGACTTATAAATTAAAATAAGTTCAGTTACAGTACGACTTATTTATGTTAGGAAATCGGAGGATCAAGCTGCCTGGAGTTGACTGTCAAAATGAAAGCACTCTTCAGCTTGGGATGAGCCGTGACAAGCAGCAGTAATGTCAGCATTGTCAAAAACAACACCCACTGAACCAAGTCCATCACAATTATACGCTTGCCTTAACGTTTCCATGGGGCAGCATTACTGTCTGAGGCCATTACTGTGTTCACAGAAACACACAAAGGCATGAGTCATTTGTTGATATTTGTTGATGCAGTGACCACAGGGTCACAAACACTTGAGATGTATTTGCTGGTTGAATGCTCTTACTTTGATGCACCACCTCCATTTGTGTAAAGCATGCTCTCATTAATGAACACGTATCACAAATTATGGAGCAGAGTTTGTGAAAAAAATGTGAAAAATACTCATAAACCATACTATTATCACATTCTGTGCAAACTCTGTTCTGTTTTTCAGTGACCAAGAGCCCCCTTACTCCATGATCACTTTGCACGAGATGGCAGAGACGGGTAAGGACAAAATGAGAACACACATTAAAACAATCATTCACACTGTGTAGCAGATCAAATGGTGGGACCGAATACACGAAGCAATGTGAAGTAATTTGACACAAGAGCACTTTTCATGCGTTTAAAATGAAAGCATCAGAGGTTACAAGCTGAGGAAAAGGTAGAAACATTAGCTCCTCTCAGAACGGATCATTTGATAAGGCAGTTAATGTCTCAACTAACAAAACCATGTCTTTGTAAGCTTTTAGTCATGTGCAAAACTCTTCAGATGTGGAGTCAAGATTTATCCTTTCTTCTGACTGGTGAGGAGTCCCAGGAATTTAAACAGGTCTCTTCTGAATATGCTGCCAGTGTCCCATCCCCCTCGGGTCGAGCTAGTGGGTTGTTTGTGAGAACTGCTGAGGCAGTGATATTACAGTAGCTTTGTAAGCAGCAGACAGTGGCAGTCCTCTTCCTCTGTTTAGTGACAGTTTTTTTCCAGTTTGACATCATTGATTCTTTGACACCTCATGCAAACTACTCTGCCCACAATGTGAACAATTATTTTAATATTGTTTAAATAGTGTTCAAAAGCATGTCTCGCAGTAAGCATATTTGGTTTATGTTGTGTTGTGTTCTGTTGTTAATTAGAAACATGATATTGACGGCCAACATATTTAAATCCTAAATCCAAAGAAGTTGGTTTAAATGAGGTGTAAAAGAGGCTATTTATGTCAAACCGGAGAAACCTTCACAGGTGAGGGCTGGAAACACCACCTGTCTGCTGCTTACCAATCCTGCAGGAATATTGCTGCCTCAGCATTTCTCCAACACACTCAGTGGTCCAGCCCAAGGGGACATTTACATCACCAGGGGAAGGGCCATAATCACGAGATACAATGCAGACATCATTTGCTGGCTGCTCCTTACATTTCTAAACTGATCATGTGAACTATGTCCAAGAAGGATTCACATATTGTGTTTAATTTGTATGTTCCAGATGTGTGTTTTTGCTAGTTTGTGCAGTAAGTGGATAAAATGTAATAGAGTTTCTGTTTGTCTTAGTTTGACAGTAACTAACAGGTCTGACTTATTTGTGGTTTTGCACATTTTAAGCTTCAGTAGATGTTTTTTGTGTGTGTTTGCACTTTGTTTTGCATATGGTGAATGCCGCTCTCATGCTGTGTTTGTGTGTCTGTGTAGCCTTTGAATTCTTGTGTTTGGGCCTTGTGTCATGCACATATGGTGTTTGATGCTCACATGGCGTGGTGTTGTGTGGTTTGACAACAGCCAAGCTGGGTATTCGCTTGCAGATACTGAACCCTGAAGGCAGCCAAGCTGCAAGTCAGTCAGACAGCCAGTCACTCTCTGTTTGACATGTGTTATGATGTTACATTATTCAGCAGCCAGTTGGCTGGTGCTTTCATAAGTGATAGTCTCAGAGAGATGGTTCTTTCTGAGTCATCTAATGGACAGGAAATGTTGTCTCAGTATTTATGATGCTCATAAACCTGGTGCCTGTCTCACAAAGTGATTTCAGAGCAGTTAGCTTATCTTTCATCTGGTTTTGTTGGCAATTCTTGTCTTTTGCATGAAGAAATGTATTTTAATGAAAGAACATAAGCAACACACAGGGTTTTATCAAAAGAATTATCCAGTCTGAAGCAAGTTCTTGGCACATAGCTGTATTTTTCACTGAATCAGTAGGAAAAAAAAATCTTTCCATCTGCTTAAAGTGTTTTCTCATAGTTCAGAGCGTAGGAAGTTATATTTTGAAATGCACTCAAGGATGCCTTACTTATAATTAAGACAGCAGGTAAGTAAGGCATTTTTCATTTATAATGCAGTCCGGCATCTTCTGTGTATGTAGTAGAACAAGTGAATAGTCATAAATGTGCTGAGTCTCAAATCAGTCTTTTCCTCTCTTCTCCCTCAGATGATGGTTGGCTAGAGGTTGTCCAGTCTCTGATTCGAGTGATCCCATTGGACGATCCGCTTGGCCCTGCAGTGATCACCCTTCTCTTGGATGAGTGTCCCCTGCCCACCAAGGTTAGTGGCTTGTGTTTGTCTGTGTGTGTGTGTGTGTGAGACATAAAAATAACCTGACTTTTCACTCAGGAAAGAACTGGCTCATAACGTTATCACAAACTCACTTGTTCGCATGAAGCAGGGTGCTTGTTCTCCTCAGGAGCAGTCATTGTTGAACCACTATTACACATGTGGACTGATGGGAATGGAAAGTAACAGCAACCACAGTTTGATCCTGCAGATGTAAACATGTTAATGTCATCACCTGCAGGCAAAGTGGTTATAGGTTGCAGGTTGTTGAGTCTGTATATTATTTTAGTTTTTACATTTATGATATCTAACTTTTGTAAACACTTTGATTACTGCTCATAAATCCTCATTGTGGTAAACTAACCCCCAGTTGATATTAAATATTTTCTTAGATATAAACAACTTGTTTTTCAGAGACAGAACTAAGTCAGCTTTCATGACTACTTTCCTTTATTGTTTTCTTTTGGCCTATGCTTTCCACCCCCTCTCTCCCACCCTGCCTCTTTCTTTCCCTTTCAACAAATACAATCTGGTAAGGACCCCCTGCTTCCTGTCTAAAGTAACCTGAGGACAAGGGACACACTATGACACTCTGAACAGTATGAATTCTGTACTCTTTCCAGTACACAACAGAAAGATGCTCCACCTAACCAAACATATATTGCAGGTTTAAAATCGAAAACGTAAAGCTTCAAACACCCACACACATACAAACAAACAGATTCTACAAAAAGGATAGTCTCGCATGCCAGACCTATTTTTACGGCGCTCTGTCAGTAGTGGAGGCAGGTCTGGCTGCACCAGTTCTCATTCTGGTATAGGGGAAAAACGCTCTGAGTTATTTGTATTTCTTTTAACCAATCACAATCATGTTGGACGGCACTAAACCCAGGATTCTGTGACAATGCCTCTGCAAAATAGTGTCTGGTGGCTTGCTTGTTTAGGTTCATGCCATTGGCAACCAGATTAGTGTTAGATTAACTTGACATTTTCAGCATGGAGGTTGCTAACTCTGTAGTTGTTGTCCTTTTTCATAGTGATGGGGATTTTAAAAACAGTAATACACAGGTAACGGAATGAAGGAAAATGACGGCTGAAATAGGCGCCCCATGGCAGGCTTATACCAAAAACCTTTATACTTTTATACCGTAAAGCAGACTATGAAAAAAAGGACTAAACTGCACTTGTAATTCTTTGCCTGCTGTACAGGTCGTGCAAGTTTCATAAATGCAGAAGGTTATACTTTCGATGCCTGTAGATGGCAACTTCGACATGTTTACATCTGCACGTCTGATTTACTGCTGCTGCTCATCTAGCATATAAGTGGTATAGGCTGGACTTGACCTGCAGATAGTGCAGCTCAGCTGCTGGATGATATTGACTGATCCTGATTTCTGGTGCATTAGTGACACTGTGTCCCTGCTAATGAAGCAAATTTAATTTATTTGATATGGTGTGCTTTGTCTGGCTCTTTGTCCATAGAATCACCTCTGTCTTTTCCCCGCTAGAGATGGCAAGCGTGCGCGGGCGGTCGTGTGTGTGCGTGCGTGTGTGTGTAATTTGCCTACACTTGGCTGTATACTCGAACTATATATCTAGAAGTTTTTGCAGCATCTTCCATCAGTCATATATGGATTTGGAAACATTGTGACTGAAAGTGTAATGTTACATTTCTCCAGCCTCTTTTAAAATTTTGGCTTGTTTGGTAGAAACTCTGTGTTTATGTTAAATTGTAATAGTATGAAATTGTCATGGTACGATAACCTTCTTCTACTTCTTCTTCCTCTTGATAGAAATGTGAAATATGTACAGTATATATGCTTTTAATAATTAATAAGGTAGAATTCATTACTGATATAAGCAAATGTACATGTTATGATAACCGTCAGGTTTCATACCACTGTGTACCTTGAAACCGGTACATCGCTGTAACCCTGCGTGTATGTGAGATCATCAGAGTAATTGCTCTCCTCTCCTCTTTAATCTCCTCTCTCCAGGATGCTCTCCAGAAACTCTCAGACATGTTGAGTCTGAGTTCGGCTGTAGCACGACAGGATGCTCTGATCCCTGCTAAACACAGAAATACCACAGCTGTCCTAGGATGCCTGGCAGAGAAACTGGCTGGTACAGTCCACATTTACACATTTTAATCCTCGAGTCAATAGTCTTGCTCTTCACTGCTGCCAATGACATGTTTGTTGCTTGCAATGAACTTGTAGACATTTAAACTTATTGCGAGCAAGTGATTACAAGGAACACAAAGTCTATGTGGTTGTCGACTTGCAAGGGCTTCACATTAACTTATACGTAATTTAACTCCATCTTAAAGGGGTAAATTGTTTGGTGGTAATTTTACTTTTTTTACTACTTTGGTTCGGTGGCCTATTGAATTGTCAGATTATACTAAATTTGCTCAGTAAATCAGTAATATCCTTGGAATCAAGAGGCAGCTCCTCTGACAAGGCAAGTGAAAGCCAAGAGCAAGGAAGAAGGTGAAGAAAGTTTATTTGTAAGTCTTTTGTTCTTGTCATTTCAGTACAATGCCTAATAACACAGCATCTTAGGACATAATGTAGAGTTTTTATTTCCATTTAAGATTAATAATTTTCTACATTCACTCTTTTGGTTCGATAGAAAAACAGTGTAGTTCATTTTCAGCTCTCTAATTTGTTGTCTCTTTCTTTTTCTCTTTTTAGGTCCAGCCAGTATTGGATTGTTAAGCCCTGGAACCCTTGAGTACCTTCTAGAGAGTCTAGTGAGCAAACACACACACACACTGTTTGAACAAGACAGCGTTTTACATACCTCACATACGTAAATATGAAAGTCTAAACATTTGCAGATGTATTGTGGTTACATGACTAGTAACGTGGCAGCTTTAGGTACCCCACCAGTGGTTATTGGCAGTAGCAGTGATGGTAGAAAAGAGGAGATGCAGAGTCTGTGTAAATGAAAAGTTTAGACATCAGTATGCTTCAAATGAAGATGATGGATGTCCAACAGCTACGTGCTTCATTTGATGTCCAGCATATAGAGAGCAACAGAAACTGTAGAAGCAGAAGTCTCTGTTTTCACCACTTCTTCTCAGGTTACTTAATTCATCAGATAAGAACAGTCTTTTAACTCTCTTTGATGAGCTTTGTCAGAGCTATAAGGAAGTCAGTACTGCAACTGAAGTGTTTCATATCGACCAAACAAAAAAGAACAAAAAACGTTCAAAAAGTCTGATAACTTTGTGTTGCCTTTGCCAATGTGCTTTAATGTGAAGTAGATACAAGTGTTGAGGAGGACTTTGAAAAGAAAGAGTGAGTTAGGAACACCCTTTTTGTAGAAAAAAAAGTGATGGTTGCCTTCCAGGTGGTCGGCCAAGCGAAGTTGTAGTGAAACTACAACATGGCTGTCTGGTACAAAACTCTGAACCACCTTTGTTTCCTCTAACATCTGTCCATGGAAGCATGTCCACTGTGAATTAACAATAGAAGGAATGATTTTGCAAGACCATGTGCGTTGTTTTTGTATGTTTGCATTAAAAAAATTGAAAGAGCGCAACAACCTGATTTCTTTTCTATCTCCTCTCTACTACCTCTCCAGAGCTCTGAGGCCCACCCTACTGTCATGCTGTTTGCTCTCATTGCTTTGGAGAAGTTCTCCCAGACCAGTAGGTTCACTCACTGTATTTAAAGGCCCATTCATGTTAAAGATTCAAGACGAGACTGGTGAAAACTAGTGACCTCCTTCAAAAAAGAATAACAAAATAAGATTGAAAGTTACCTTATCAGACGAATAAGCAAACAGGAGTATTGGCAGTAGCATTTTTGAACTGGCTTTTAAACTTGCTCATAACGTTGCCTCTCCTACGCAGCCTTTCAGCAACATATTTTGAATTAACTTTCACTGTTTCTTTGGCAGAGATATCTTTTGGGATTTGTTTGCCTGTTTTAACACACATCTTCTTGCCCTTAGGTGAGAACAAACTGACAGTGTCTGAGTCGTGTATCAGCAATCGACTTGCTGTCCTTGAGTCGTGGGCAGAGCAGCCTGACTATCTTAAGAGGCAGGTCGGATTCTGCTCACAGTGGAGCCTTGACAATCTGTGTGAGTAGCCTCAGACACTTTTAACAGAGACACAACAGTGTCTTTAGTGAGGCGTTTGTCTGCATTAGTAACAGAAGAAAACCATCATATTTCCTCTGTTGTCCAGTCCTAAAGGAGGGTCGTCAGTTCACCTACGAGAAGGTCAACCTCGCCAATATCAACGCCATGCTCAACAGCAACGATGTCAGCGAGTACCTCAAGATCTCCCCCACTGGACTAGAGGTTAGTCTGTGTGTGCAAACTGTGAGAATAACCGCATTTGGCAGAATTCATGGATGTAGCAGATTAATTTAGGAAAAGCATGCCTTCTCATTAATTCTCTGATTGGCCTTATATAAATTGTCTGTAAAAGATCTAAAAGTTTCTGAATCTTTTTGCTCCCCTCCTCAGGCACGATGTGATGCCTCATCCTTTGAGAGCGTCCGTTGTACATTCTGCGTGGATTCGGGCGTTTGGTACTACGAGGTGACAGTCATTACATCAGGAGTGATGCAAATTGGATGGGCCACCAAGGACAGCAAGTTCCTAAACCATGTACTCATCCTCAGTGTCTTTACTATTCAGCTTTTCCACATTCTGTTGGTCTGCAGTAGTACAGTTTGGCATTTTATGTGTACGTGTGTTCCAGGAGGGTTATGGGATAGGAGACGATGAATACTCATGTGCGTATGATGGCTGCAGGCAGCTCATCTGGTACAACGCTCGCAGTAAACCTCATTCTCACCCCTGCTGGAAGGAGGGTATGCTCTACACACACAGAAACACATACTTGAAAGAAATATTATAATTGTTGTCAGTTAGGACAGTAGATTAGAGGGACCACCTCCCTTTAAATGTCTGACTCATTTGTTTAGAAACTGCTTTATTGTTTTTAATGTCTCTGGAGTATTTTTTGATTTTTAGAACCCACACGCTGCTGTCACTGCCAACATTTAGGCTCTGGTTTACCTCCCACATGGACGGATAATAGTAACAATAGCAGGCCAAGACTTTATTCTGTTGCATGTATGTCCTGTTTAGGAGATGCTATTGGCTTCCTGTTGGACCTCAGCAAGAAGCAGATGATCTTCTATCTGAATGGACATCAGCTGCCGCCAGAGAAACAGGTCTTCTCCTCGGCCACGTAAGTCCACACACACAATCACCCTTCTCTAGTGTCAATGGTTATACTCCCTCCACTTCTGTTCTCTCTCTTTCTGTCCTTCCCTTTTTCCCTCTTTCCTCCCTTCTTAACTTTGCATTTCCCTCTTCTTTCTTGTCTCAAATGAACCCCTTTCTTTCCTTCACCTCTGTGTCTGTCAGGTCTGGTTTCTTTGCGGCAGCCAGCTTTATGTCCTACCAGCAGTGTGAGTTTAACTTTGGGGCCAAGCCTTTTCGTCACCCACCGTCTGTCAAGTTCAGCACCTTCAACGACTTTGCGTCACTGCTGCCCAGTGAAAAGATCATTCTACCCAGGTGAGACATGAAGCTGGTCTGCACTCTGACAAAGGAGAAAAGGAGTGTGTAATCTGTTGTCTTACCCAACCATCCTCCGACTAGTGAATCATTTGTTTTCACTCAGCGTCCAGCACGTTGGTTTGGCATGATACAAAAATGACTTGTCTTTAGGGGTATACATGGAGCATTTTCATCACTCATTAATTTGTTGGCAGCATGGAAGCAGCTCTTTAGGCTTCTTTTTTAATGTAATAACTAGTTAAATAACTGTATTAACACCAACTAGATGTAGTGATATGAACAGTGCAATATGTCTTTTATCGCCTTTACTATCTAATGTTCTACTATACAATAGACCTGTTTTGTGGTAAACACTTGGCTCTATTTAATTTAAGGTTTTCAAATAAACCATGGCTGTGACCCTGCATCCACAGCACTCTAGAGGTGGAACACCAAAATGAAATCCCCCTATTAATCTTACTTATTGCAGCTAAGTTTGAAGGGTCTATAGCCCTTGAATAAACTTTATTTAATTATTCATTTTAAAATTGGTCTCATGACCTAAGATTATTACGTACAATATAAGCTACTATTGTATCTACATCATAACGATCTACAGTGCGAAGTTGTCACCACTTTACACAGGAGAAAAATATTCAAATACAAGTCTGTCAATAGAAACATTTATCTGCTTTTGTATGTTTTCTAGACACCGGCGTCTGGCCTTACTAAAGCAGGTTAGCATCCGAGACAACTGCTGCACGCTGTGTTGTGACGTCATGGCTGACACGGAGCTGCGGCCCTGTGGACATGGGTATGTGTGCGTCTGGACAGACAATGCTTTAAAATCCCAAACTATTCAGACTATTGGTCAAAGATATTTGAGCTTATTCTAGTAAATCATGTCAGACTGATACTTAAACTGATTTTCTTCTGTCAAGCATTTTCTGTGAATGAAAAATAAAATCTTCCTTCATGTTTTTCCCCCCATCTTCTTCCAGTGGTATGTGTATGGAGTGTGCCTTACAGTTAGAGACGTGCCCGCTGTGCCGCCAGGACATCCAGACCCGCGTCAGACTCATTGCACATGTCTCCTGACACACTTCCTGCCCCTCATCCAATAAGGAGAGACACACAAGCCCTACAGCCTCCCCCTCCTCCTCCTCTAATCCCCTCTCGGCCAACAGCGCTGCGAGGACGGTGCCACAGCATTGTGAAGATACCAGAACTGGGACTTCTGGTAAGAGGAGGCGACGATGGTGAGGTGGAGACAAGAACGAAAGGAGATGAGAGGAGGGGGATTTCAATCACATCTGGATCCCCAGGATCTTTCCCTCATTTCACTACATCTCCTCTTTTGTATCCTTCTGACAACTCACTGCAGAAGCTGGGCCAAGGATCGTCAACTTTCTACCATCAGTGTGTTTTTCAGACAAAAACAGCAGAAGTGAGGAGCAGAAACATTTTGTCCAGACAGCCCCAACTTCTCATCTGCAAGCCCCTGCGTAGAGTTATCAGACATCCTTTCTATGATACGAGGATCCCACTGCGCTTTCAGCCCAGAGGCTACTACTATTTAATCCCATCACTGTCATGCACATGTCTGCAGATCTGAAAGGGTTGAATAGCAGAAAAGAAACAGTATTAAACCCAAGGTACAGATAAATTTGAGATCTATCTCATTTTCTTGTTTTTGGGCATAGAAATGCAAATGATGGTGTTCTCGAGGTAGCATTTTCATTCTCTTTTCTCAAGGTTGTACCAACACCTGTCCTTTGGGCAGCTTGTAGAATTAATCCTAGGGTTCAGTTTTCTGATTCAGTTTACAAAAGCAAATTTAAAAAATAAAATCAGATTTTATACTACAGAGAACATTAGTGATATATTTCTTGGTTTACGACCAGTAAAAAAAGCCGAAATACTTGAATCTGTATTAGGACTAATTGATTTTCAGCACGGCTGACCCTGCTGCTTTTTGTGCTTTATTGTCTTTGCTCAGATGTTGATATTTCATGAGTCTTGGTCATGTATGTAACAGCCACAACAAATAAAGATACAGGGATTAGAATTTACAGAAAGTTCAGTAAATTAAATCACATGTTTGTTTGTTTTTCTCCAATAATAAGTGCATATGTTTGAAGAGCCAGTTAGGTGGTTGTGTACAATTGAATTTCCAACAGCACCACCTACTGAATTAATCTGGGATTGCTTGATTGGTGCTAACAATTTGGCAACAACTTGTAATGCAGCTCCACCAAGAGTCATGCTCAATTGAGGGGCATTGTAAGTAAATATGTCTTAATTTTTGTTTGTGGTTACAAACACATGCGTCTGTATCAAGACGACTTTTTTTCAATCCACAAGATGTGATTTAATTTTTGTTTTATAAATGGAGACCACCGATGTAGAGACTTGGCTGAGGTACAACTGGTTTTGTTGATTTGACAGTGTTGTATTAGCCAATAAGTAAATTGTTTGAAAACAAATGTGAAATGTTTCAGTGAATCATTTTTCCTGTTATCAGTTGACTGAATTCTTAAGATGCTGTCATTTGGAGTCTGATTTGGCATTGGAATACTTGACATACATTAGCAAAGAAACTACCCACAGCACACTAACATCACCAAGAGTGTGGGCTTCAGCACAGAAACAAGTGTATTTGTGTTTCACTTGCTACAAATCACAGGACTCTTAGTTGGACTTCTTGTATACAGAATTGATCTTGATCTTGTCAAACAAGTTTGTCAGGTTGGAAGTGTATCTTCCAGTTGATGGGCTCAGACTGAGTAAAATGTGGTTTCCCTCTCTGTGCTTTATATAACATGGCACATCTCACTATTTTCATTTTGCCATTTTTTTCATCTTTCTTCTGTCTTTATAAGAACCGTATGTTTTCTGTCTATCTTTCTGTCCGTCCTTTACTTGAAACATCTCTGGGTTGACTGACTGACATTTGTATTAGTAACAAGTGTTGAAATGAACATGTGAAAGAAATTCTGGTTCAAAAAAAATTCTGTTTGTACAATTTAAAAAGAAAAATCAATGACATTTTAACTTATCACAGCTATAATTAAGAATTTATTTTGGTCAAATTGTTAATGAAAGAGTTGCTACTCCACCAAATTGCATGAACAGGGTCTGTAAAATCATTTGAACTATACTGGAATGATTTCTAAAAGATAACATGCCTCTCTCAGTGTGACGAAAGACTGGTCTGTTCACTGTTCGCTATCTTGTATTTCCTCATGCACCTTATACATGCAGGTGAGAGAAATGATATGGTTGTCTCCGCGGTTGGAGATGAAGTTCAGGAATAAGTTGTGAGTTGTATTTAAAACATCTATATAAGGAATTTTGCCCCAGAGTTCCCAAAGATGTGATTGATTGGAGAATTGTTGTTTCCTGGATTGTGATATTTGTAATAAATGTATGTACATGTGTTTTGTTTATTTTTTTGTTTTTGTTTTTTTTGTGTATTTCTGAGTGCTTTTTATTTACGTCTCAAATCTCCTTTGGTCTCGCAGACAAGATTGATGATCTGATTGTAAAAAATACATATATAAATAAATTATATAAATGTATCTACACAGACGTTAGTTCTTGAAATAACAAGTCGATCACAACCAAAGAAACGTCAGATACTAATGTTTAAAGTATTAATGAAGTTAGACTAAACTACTATAATCCTGCCTGATTGTTACTCAGGTAGGAACCAACGCGTTTAGACTTTGTTCTACCGGAGGGGACGCAAAGGTGCACACACTTGCGCCGTTTCCTTGGCAACAACATTACGTTCGCTATTTACCATCCACGGTAGCGATTTATTTTAACAACATGGACATCCAGGAACGAAGTACGTAAATTATATTCATCAAACGCTCTTTAATGCAGCCCAGAGAATGTGTACGGTTTCACTTTTGACGCGTAAACAATAAAGAACATAGCTAAAAAAACCTCGACAGTTAGTATACATTAGACGACAGCGTCACATGCTGTTAGCTAACGTTAGCTAACCTTTACTTAGCCAGTCAACAAGCTAACGCTAACTACGTTACGTTGTTGTTTAGTGACAGGTAGCTTTATGATTATACATCAATTTATCGTTTGTTTAAAAAAGGCTTTTGCTTGTTAGCGTAGCTGTTTTTTTTATAACAGCTAATTTGACCAAAACGTGACAATTCAGATGATGCCTCACCTCATTCTCCAGATATCGGGGGCTGTGGAGACAACAACGTAGAAATGATTGACATGGCCGAAGAAAACTTGGCTCTTTCCAGGTGGGTTGTCCAGAGCTGCTTTAAAGTAATTTGAGAGAAGCCCAAATGGAAACTTAAGTCAGGCCTTGATTACGGCAGGGAAAGTTGAAGTCAAGTCACTTTATAAGCAAATTGCTTGTCAAGGTGCAATTCAGCTGCTTAAAAATAGTTTTGGCTTTGTGGAGCCAAGTGCTCTAAGTTAAATGCAAATGGGACTTTACCAGGTCAAAACCTGAGAATTGAGCATTGGCTTTAGAGGCTCAGGATATGTCTCAAGTGTCACAGCAGTCAAGTCCAAGTCCACAGTAAATTACTATTAATACATCAATACAAGTTAATACATAGCTGTGATATGGTGATATATTGCATATCCTCTGTAGCACATAACATATATACTGTGCAGCAACTCTGACAGAGAAGTAGCTGTGTTTGCTTTATTATGGATCTCATTCAGTTTGGGATGCTGTTAAGCCAATATCCCAGCTTTTACTCTGACAGGTTTACAGCCTGCCTACACTGGCTGTACTGAATGATAATATAATACCAGTTCTTACTGCTGTTTGAGTCATATCACTTAAAGTCTACCTCCAAGTGATAAAACCTTACTCTTGTTTTTCTCCCTCCAGTTCCTCAGCTGCAGACACTGCTTTTGATGCTGTTATTGGCTGCATAGAGAACATCATCATGGGTATGATTTTGTTTTATATTACTTTGTGAAAGATGATATTTTCAGCAACCTGCGGTGAGAAGCAATTGTCATTGTCTTATGTTGTAAAACATGTGTCACCAGTCTTTGTGCTTAGAAATAGAATTTGGACTTCGGTGCTTCAAGCAATTGAGTCAGTCTTGTCTTTTCTTGTTCTGTGGGAGACCTATCTAAATAAACTGTGAGTCCAAAAACCTAGAGAGAATACTTTATAAATGAAAAACAAATCAGAGGGACCAACATTTGCAAAATTATAAGATATACTTATTTTATGTGCATTACATTTTCTGTATACAGTGGTGAAAGAAGTGTTCAAAAGGCCAGAATGCTAAATGAATTGAAGATATAGAAATCTCTTGTGATTTTCCACATATCTGTACTTTTCTTTTAGAGGAGGAGTTCCAGCAGCTTCAGCAGAGCTTCATGGAGAAACACTACCTGGAGTTTGAGGACTCTGACGAGAACAAGCTCAGCTACACACCAATCTTCAATGAATATGTGAGTTGATGGGTATCTCACATGAGATCTAATGTAACTCCCACTCCTGTCATCAAGGATTTTGACATATGAGTATCTAATTTATTAGATAACAGATTTATTCCTGAGGTAATTATGTATTAGATATAGATACCTTCAGGATTGTTATAGATGTATCACCTTGTCTATCTTTTCAACCTACAGCTCTACCAAATATAATGTCTTCTTACTGATAAAATTCATAGCAACAGTCGTGTCTGTTGTGTAGGTTGACCTGCTGGAGAAACACCTGGAGCAGCAGCTGACGATGAGGATCCCTGGCTTCAACATGAACACTTTCACAGAGCTGCTCATGTAAGATGTGACATCGCAAATCTCCCCTGAAGCCATTTGATTCTTTCAGTTTTCCTCTTACATCAACTCAGCTGCTTTAATTCAGCTGGTGACACAAATGACCGTCTTTGAAAGCGATCGGTCCGCTCGGACAGTAATTCCTTTGCTGCACCTGTTGCTCATGTTATTTTTGCTGTGGGCCACTAGGTGGCACAAAAGTACATTGAAAAATGTGAAGAGACTCATCATACAGTATGTCTGTCTTCCATCTGCAGGCAACACAAAGAGGAGGTGTCGGGTGACATCTTTGACATGCTGCTTACATTCATTGATTTCATGGCCTTCAAGGAGATGTTTCTGTATTACAGAAATGTGAGTTGTTTGCGACCTGGGGAACATCTTTAAAACCCTTTTCATGGAGAATCTCGACAAGAGATTTTTAAATTCATCACATTAGGATTTTTGTTTCTTGGATTTTCTCTTAAGCATAGTGATAGTTGGTGCTATATTTTTTAATTGTAAAATGGGGCGTCATTACAGAAAAATGTCCAAACTGCATTTAGCAAAAAATCCTATCCTTTCTGAGGATGGGACTTTAGCTATTACAGAACTGTCCTAACTGAAGAATTTCCTCACTTTCCTCACTGCAATACCACACATGGCAATAATATGGGGAAACACATGAACACTGAAATGCTACGATTTGAAAAGCTACTCAGACCATAATTGTTGTCGAAGCTAACACTGATGTTAGCTTGTTGGAGAAGTTAGCATTAGATGTCAGCCTGTTTCTATAAGATAACTCTGATGTTAGCCCTTTAGCTTTAGAGTTCCCTGACCATGTATTCCTCCATCTCATCAAAGCTAAAATTGAACATCTGTCTGTTCTTGTCCATTATAGCAAGCTAGCTATAAAATTGTTAGTGAACAGAGACAGTCTCATGCACTTTCTAAACACAGATACAGGCATGGCGACACGAGTAAATCAAGTTTACAATTTGTAATAATCATCATTAATAAATGGTAAATGTATAGTTAATTGAACTTTATGTGTTATAAACCATATATTAAGCAATTGTTTATTGCAAAGTTGCAACTGATGTTTATAAATATTTACAGTTTCTGTAATGAGGCACCCAGTCAACCAGTGATTAGGACTCCTGTTTGTACTGCTTTGCTTTAATACGAGCTGTATGTATCTGTGTTTCTAGGAGAAGGAGGGCCGAGGTCTGGACCTCAGTCAAGGGCTGGTGGTCACGTCTCTGATCCCTGCAGGCTCACAACACACCGACTCCACTGGTCCGCAGTGATACACTCACATACTGCGTCCAACGCTTGAATTGCCTCCTCCTCCACTTATTTTTTAACTTTGTCCATGGGCCTTCAGATAGTTGTCAGTGGTTTTTGTCAGTTTGTACTCTAAGCTGTTAAGCTGCTGGATACACTCCCCATAGAACTACAGTCTGTGCACAAATGGCCTCTACTAGCACGTTCATATATGCATTCCTCTGTGTTTTATGTGACGGGTGGGATGGTATGTGTACTCAAGAGCCTCTTTGTAGTTAAAGAGTGAAGATGGAAGGTTTTGGCTTCTTTCTACTCCACGACCACTGCACTGGATTTCATGACTACTTGAAATATTCAGATTTGTTCAACTGGAGTTTGCTGTTGAGAGGTCTAATCCTGATTTCTTACAGTGGTTTTGTGCATTCTTAAGTTTTGCCTGGTTGGGGAGTAGATACTCAAAGCTCTGGTGCTGGGGTTAGAGTTATGTTTGTGGTCTTCAGGTCATCTTTCTGGTTCTTATGTAAAAGGCGTCAACAAAAATTAAGTAGGGGAAACCATTTGATATGATTGAATGTTTGAATGTGCCCTCTTTGCCTGTTAGAATATAGCAGAACTAATGTAAGTTTTATGAAGTTTTAAATTATTTGGTCAGTTTGAAAACTTTGGGTTGAGTGTTGTGCCTGTGAAAGTGATTTTTTTATGTATATCGTGTGTGTGAGTGAAGGTGCGTGTGTCTGCATTCAGAAATAAGATCGACAGTATAGTTTTCGGTACAACGTCAAAGTGTTTTCTACTTGTCTTAACATGACAGATGCAAATGTCATGAGTATATTTATGTCACTGGTGAAATACTGTTGATTTGTTAGTGAAAACGGTATTTTCAAATAAACAGGTAAAAGCCTTACAATGAAGCATCAAGTGCTTTATTTGAACACTTGTATGACTGAGCCCAAGCACCCAACACAGGAGTATTCAAATTCTTGGTACAAAAAGATACAACATATTTCATGGAGGCACATACAAGAGGAGTTGAGCACTGTATCATATAAATCAATGAAAATGTTAACAGTTATAATATATGAATCATTACAGGAGTCATTAATGTCCTGCTAAATATCTGATTAAAGCAGCCAGTTTTCCCATGTACATTTTTTAATTAATCTTAGGCTTCGTCCACCCAAGGGGATTTATGAGTATCTGTTTGAGCCTGGATATTCAGGAGAGGAAATCTAAGTGGATTTCTGCAGGACACAGATATGCATACAGTCATTCTCAGACAGGGTCTGCACTGTCATATTAGGTTATTAGATCAACATTCTCATATGAACATGACAGAAAGCTAACACAGGAGTCGAGCATGGACATGTAGTGGTACAGTACTCATCAGCCTAACCAATGCAACAACTATAATGCTCTGTAAACAAGAAATACTAAACACACTTAAAATAATTATCAAAGGAAGAAAGGGAACTGGAGCACACTGACAAAATCAAAGCCTTAAATTGTGCAAATGTTTCGACACTACAGTGTCTTCATCAGAGGCAGTTTGACTCCAATGAAGACGCAATAGTGTCAAAACTGACTCAGTAGTGTCGAAACGTTTGCACAATTTAAGGCTGTAAATTGTGCCAGTCCTTCTACTTCCTTTGAAAGTTTGCTGTCCTTGATCTGAGAAGCATCTGATTCAGCAGCATTTTGCTGGAAGATGCACGGAGAACACTGTTTCTGATTTTTTTTTTAAAATAATTATGTTTGTACAGCTTTCTCCTTAATGGATGACACAGATAAATAGTGCCACACAATGAAGAAAGAAATGTTTTAAACCAAAGTCTGTGGTCAGACTGTCAAATTTGGAGGAAGAGTGAGTTCTTGTAACCAGGCCGTTTGTCTTCCTCACTCTCAAACCCCACACTCACACAGGGACGCAAACACTATTCATGGTACAAATCTGATCTTTACATCAACGGCTAACCAAGGACTTGATTATGGAGCAGTTTATATTATCACACAGATATTTATATTTGTTGGCAGTTTTAAAAATGTATGTCATCAAAACCGCTCCCTCATAATGATCAATATACCTTACACTGTTATAGTAATTTCAAAATCAGCAAGACATTTTGGGAAATGTGCACATCTATTTTGCTGAAGAACAATATCACTCATGTCTGTATGTTCAGTAAGAAGCTACAGCCACCAACTAGTTAGCTTAGCTTAGCACTAAGACTGGAGACCGGGGGATTAAGCTGGCCTGGCACTGTCCACAGGTAACAAAATCTACCCACCAGCACCAGCAGTTCATTTCCTCTTGGCAAGAAGGCCAATTTTGGGAAATTCCCAAAATGTCAAACAATGGATCATATTCACACAGTGGCCGTTGTCTTGTGACGTCACGCTCAGGGTGGGAAGCTTAAATGCTGTGATAATGTTTTGCTTCTGTGTTGCAAATCATATAAAACATAAGGAATCCGACAAATAGTTACCATATCACCGTGAAATATAGCCTGATGTCCCACCGGATTTTCACGATCCATTGTTTTTTTCAGTTTCTCAACAAGAATGAAACAGTGAAATGATAACAATTTGTCAGATTTCCTATGTTTATCGGTTTTGTAATCTGAAACACGGCAGTATAATATTTGAGCTTCCCACCTTCAGCGTGATGTCAGAGGAAAATGGCTGCCAGGTGAATATGGTCTGTTGCTTTCAGTGCATAGTACGGCATCATATGTGTATTTCAAATACAACCTGGAGATGTTAATAACTATATTACGGTAATACACCCACGGTGTTATCTAGAATTAAGGCACTGTTGGCTTTATTTGTGGATTAAAAAAATGATTATGAAATGTATTGATTTTGAGCAGGCCTGAATTTGTGATCTCGGCGCAGACGAACAGAGCTTCTTCAAAGAAGTACTGTGTTGTATATATCCAGTACCAAAAGTCACATTTTATGTCGATAATCTAGTAATTTCTTTTAATAATGTGAAGGTGAAAGTCTATTGCGTTTGACTTAACAGTAATGTATAGATATCAGCAGACATGTCAGTCTGCAGTAGTAGTCACGTGACGCTGTTGATAGTTCTGTATCAACACGAGACTATTCAAATAATTACAGTATCTGTAGGGAAAGAGAACACAGGGAGTGTTTGCCTGGGAGCAGCATCACAGGGTTGAGTCCTAGGTCGGCACTGTGTTGGTGGCAGCGTTTCCTCCATTTCCCCTCCAGTCCAGATAGGAGAAGTAAGCACTGGCACCGTACGCCAAGGTCGTCAAAGCACCAAAGAACTGAACAGGTAGAGAGGCAGCTATTTTAATGACTTTATGAGGCAGAGCAAAGGTCTGACATAAATCAAAGATAAACTCTTAAAAATTCAAAGAACTTGTGATTGAACAGCTATAATGATGCCCTAATTGGCCATAAATGTTAATTTATCTTCACTGGTGTGCCAGTAAAATCTAACTGATAAGAGTTTGTAGAAGGACAGAGGCCTGGGCCGTGTGTGCGTGTGTGTGTGTGTGTGTGTGTGTGTGTGTGTTTGTGTGCATGAAATCATGTGATCAGTCCTACTGTAGTTGTAAACAGCATGGACTTTAGCCTGTGGATGAGACTATAAAACGTATAAATATTGCCTATATTGCCTGACACGCAAACCCACACATTATCTTTCCATCTGCTGCCCTACATCCACCTCATCCTCTTTCTGTTTTGTTTTTTTCTTTCTATCTTTTTGACTAAATATTAACTTTAAACAGCAGATGGGAGGAGCGAGAGGCAGCTGTGGTACAAAGGTAAGTCTTCATCAGAGGTTTTGAGTCATTCCAGTCATATGACATGCCTCCCAGCCATGTGAGCCATAAAGAAAGCCTCGTCCTTCAGATTCACAAGTGTCAGGCGTGGGTGCCTGCCACAGCCTAATAGGTAAACATGCTATCAGGAACACACCGTGGACAGTGTGGCAGTGAGAGGGCAGAAGGACACATCTGGATGACTGAATGAACATATGAATGGAAGACTCTTCGGGCCAAACCTTTCACAGGAATTTGTGTTTGTAGACACATTATCAGAGGGTGACCTCAATTTAAGCATGTGTGCTTTGTATTTGAGTGAGTGTAAGTGGTGTCAGTTGCTTACAGCGGCAGCTGCCAAATAGGAATAGAAATAGGTGAGGCGGAAGGGATACACAGATGCTGCATTGGCCAGGAAGGCGGTCACGTAGAGGGACGCTGCTACGCAGTTATACACCATCACCTGAAAAAAGAGGAGAAACATTAGCCACATTTCCGCAAAGCTTCCCCTGTCTGTAATGGTGTCCCTACCTTTCTATTTTTCATTTTTTCTCTGTTGCATTTTCCCTTTCTGAATCTTAGCTCCTCATCTCCTTGTTTTGGTGTCGTTTTCCTTGAACCACAGCCCTGGCATTCTCATTTCATAACCCACTTCACTGTCCTGTTTGGTCAGCTACTTTTCAGTTGATCATTTGATCTAACCCCAAATGATTCTTGACCCTTGAGAGAAAAACTTCAGTCTGAATCTTGTTGCCTTATGGGCCGGTCTGCACTATGATACAACTAATAACAGCTGCACAGGGAGGCCCAGAGGTGTCAATGCTACCATTTTATAGACCGTAACATATATATTTTTTAAAAAATATTTAAGTTTTATTGGTTTTACATGACATGGGGGCAGGCATTTTCTTTTACTTTTAATTGTAGCCTTTTTAGTCATTAATGTTTAATATTATAAAGAAATACTTGAGATTTAAAACCAGGTTTTCAATGGCTTTGAGGCCAGAAACTGCTAATTGATATAGTATGTTTTATCTAGTTTCTGCACATCCTGTAATAAAGAGCAGTTTGAGGAAACTCTTGATTGATATTTATTATTTCAGTTCATCAAAGAAAGCTTATCGAAGAAAGCTCCCTCCTTTAATGTTCTGGTTGTGTAGACCCTGGGAAGAAAAGCTGCTTCTATTGTAAGCAAACCAACTCTAAAAACCTTCCCTTGATTCCACTTTTCTATCCTCCCCTTCCCTCCTCCCCTCATCTCTCCCTACCGTCAGGGGCCAGGGGACAAAGCTGAGCATTGGCAGGACACTGAACAGGATCATGAAGAAGAGGATGGAGGTGATGATCCACAAAGTGATGGCCACAAACAACACCCAGCTATACGCTGGCAGCAGATAGTATGGTCCGCTGGCAATCAATGCCCACTGGATCAGTCCAAGAAGCTAGAGCAGTGAGAGAGAAAATAAGACAGATCAACAAGAGAAGACAGTGAGTAGCTCACTTTTTCTGTCTGCAGAACTCCATTAGTTTGGCCTCTTTTACATTACACAAATGTATTTGGTTAATTGTTCATTTTGATTGGAGCAGCTTTAAGCACAAAAAAAAGGCCTCTGTGTGTTTCACCAGTGTTTCTTTACTGACTGAAGATAGGGGACCAGATGAAAAGCTCATATGTAGCTACATTGAGATAGGCTAATGTGCGTCTGTATGCTCACTTCCTAACAAACGCTGATGCTGTAAAGACAAGATTGCAGTTTCAATTGAACAAGTAGGTTAGTCCATGACTTTACTTAAAAAGGTTTTTTGTCAGTGTCACCGTTCTTAGCACTAAACACAAAGACAGCTGAGGCTGATGGGAATGTCTTTAGGTATTTGGTCAGAAATCAAGTATTGGACAAAGTAAAACTTTTACCTGGTGAATAGTACATGGAAATCCATCCTATAATTGTCGCAACTCAAAACAACAAATGCTGGTGGTGCTAGAGGACCACCAAAGTCAGTCGGAGAGATTCTGGGGACCATGAATGTCTGTGACTTCACATCAATCCAGCCAATAGTTGTTGAAAAGTTTCTAGACCACAACCATATTTCCCATTAATAACGGTCAATGTAGAATATAAAGTATAACAGATGTTGGCCCCTTATCTTTACAGTACATTTATGTCAGAAATTTAAGCTTAGAAATTCACCATATAGGCTCTTTATAGCAGAGATGTCATCCAGATAGAAACCACACAAGACTCCTCTCTTGTCTCTCCGCTTCTGTCCCATGAGAAAGGATATGAAAGGACAGTCTATTGTGTATGCAGCGATTAAGTTTCACTTTTTACACACCTGATACTCAAACATACACACAGTTGGCACTCTGATGTTGACCTCTACAAAGCACCTGTCTTAACAAAGACCACTGTTCTGAACTGTAGGAAAAGATGATAATTATCTTCCTGACCAAACCTGTCAAATGTGACAAGGATCCACAGCTGCAGTCAAGTTTGTACAGTAACATCATTACGCTGCCACAGTGCTAAAAGGATTATGACACAATTACCAGAGCAGGAAGGAACCTTTGATTACTTTATCCCTGCACGTTAAAATGTCTCTGAATTAAGGAAGTGGGTGAAATGATCTGTGCAATGAGGGGAACTTTATCTTGTCACTGCTCGTTGAATATATCAATATACACAACGGTCTCTACAACAAGCCCCAATAGTTATATATTATGCAGATGTGTTTTATAATGCAGTATGCATGGGGTGTGTGTGTTATTTATTAATATTGCAAAAGAGCTTGAAGTTTGAAACAGGAAACCGGCTGTTCTATGAATATAACACGTGCTGCAGATGAATGAATGCAATAATGAAGAGGGAAGGATGTTTGGTTTCAAAAATATTTCAAGCAGCTATTCTGGTTCTCCTCCTTTCTGCCCTTTTACCTTTTTTGTATTACATTTATTTTGCCAGACACACACATACTTGTACTTCTACACTTATGAGGACCCTTGTTGACATAATATATTGCCTTACCTAACCATAACCTTATCAGAATTAAATGCCACACTCTAACCCTAACCTTAATGTTACTCTAACCAACAGTAAAACCCAAGTCTTAACCTTTCAACACTGCTTTGAAATTGTGAGGAACTTAAAGGGAAATAAAGGAACCAAAATATGCTCACTTTCCTAAAATGTCCTCACTATGTAAATGTGTTCAGGTCCTCACTATGTATCAAGTACAAGTTCTGACATACACACACATACACACAGGCTACTGAAAACCCACTTAAAGTTTGTTCTTTGACGATCAGGCTCAAAGGCCACAAAAACACACAAATCTTCTTCAATAAAACTGCCATCTAGGAACCCATCCAGCTATCATCTGATAACAACGTAGTTTCTGAGGGCAACGGGCAATGTTCCAGGGCTCCTGGTGTAGCTCAGTGGATATCTGGATAACGGACATCCAGCCAAGACTCCTGCCACAGTCAGCACCAACAACATGTAGCAAAACATTTATTTGAATGGAAATGATGCTGCATCATTAATGAGCAGTTACACAACAATCAATCAATCAATCAATTTATTATTTAAAGTGCAAAATCACCATGGTACATGGTCTCAATACACTTTACAATAAAATCAAGTACAATAATAACAGACAATAAAACAATATTAAAACACCACAGGAAAATGATAAAACAGTTAAGAATTAGTTTAAACCAAAATATTGAGTAAAGAGGTATGTTTTAAGACGGGACTTAAAAATTGCAGTGGATGTAGCTTCTTTGATATCTAGTGGGAGGCCATTCCATAGAAAAGGAGCACGGTAGGAGAATGCCCTGCCACCAGCTGACTTTTTATTGATTGGTGGGATGATAAGGAGGTTCGAACTAAGAGAACGAAGAGGACGTGGTGGAATGTAGGGAGAAAGTAGTTCAGTTAAATAAGATGGTGCAAGTCCATTTAATGCCTTATAAGTTAAGAGAAGAACTTTAAAATCGGCTCTAGCCTGAATGGGCAGCCAATGTAATGATGCCAGGACAGGAGTTATGTGACAGAATCTACTTGTTTTTGTTGAAAGTCTGGCGGCTGAATTTTGCACAAGCTGAAGACTCCTACTAGTACAGATGGGGAGGCCAGAAAAAAGGACATTACAGTAATCTAAACGGGAAGACACAAGGGCATGGAGAACCACCTCGGCGCTACGCCGGGACAGAGCAGGGCGGATTTTGGCAATGTGATCTCATCTCACAATCTCATTTTACTGCTGCAAATGACTGCAATATCCTGCAGTTATACAGAAGATATGTTTCTGTCTTCCCCATAACTGGTTTTGTTATTCCCAGTTGGCAGTAAATTCACTTACAGTCAAACAGATGTTTGACACAAAACTGACCTTGAACTGGTTACATCAGGCAAATGTATACTGGAAAGAAAGTGGATGAATGCTGCCCATTTTTCTCAGCTAGCTTCCTCTTCTAAACTGTAGCTTGTAGCTTGGAAAGGGTGTGTGAAAAATCAAACCAGGTGAGATAACTTCCTGAAATAGTCCTCTGACTTATTCTGGATGAGACTTAAATTAAGTGTGACATTTTGAACACTGCCACTTATCTTAACTCTTATATCTGTATATAAATCTAATGGCCTGAAACTAAGACAGTGCCACAATAATGATAATCAACATAGTCTGAATCTCTATTGATGATCAGTCACAGGCATTTGTTTTCGGTGAAAAAGCTCTAAAGTCTTGTTACTACTGTCTACTCTGTTTTGTAATTGTCACACAGTGTTAATATCTTATTAACCTTTGGACATCATAACTCTTAATCATTGCAAAACTTATAAACCCATCTGTAACTACAGAAACTAATGATACGTTATCCCACATAGCTGATTAACAATCATGTTATGCTCGTAGATTAATAGAGTAGTAAATAACACTGTGTAGAACGGGATTGCTATGGCAATAAAATACAAGGTCAAGAAAAGATCTCATTTCTACTCGCCATTTGCAGGCATTTTTACCTCAAGGCTTACCCGCCACACCTCACAATCTTACACTACTGTTGACTACTATTTAATTGGCCCCACGACTACAATACAATCAAATGTCAATAAAGCCTGCAGCTCATAAAGCAGAGGTGGAGAGGTGTATACATTGTCCCTCTGTCCTTGCTTTAGATTCAGTGTCATAATGGGATGGTTAGAGGGGTGTGACAGGAGAGAACGGGGCCTTCAGGGGACAAAGATCTTCTCGATCTGTAAGTCATCCAGCCAATCACATGATCTCTGTGTTGACAGAGTTTATTGCACATAAACCACATAGACCACCAGTTTAAGCTGAAGCTGATTGCTTCCGCACTCCATCCAACCTTACAACCAGATGTTAGAGCGGCCATAACAAAACCATCCTGCCTCTCACAATTGAATTTTCCCACAAATGTACATGAAGCACAAAACCTTATCAATTCAATTTTCAGCTCTCAGCTCCTGACCAGGTATGACTGTGCAATGAACCTGCCAAGCAAAAGAGCAGAGGCTTTGACCGGTGACAGTTCACTGTTGATAGATAGTGGTATTTATGGTGCACAAGTAGCACCCTGTTGACACACATTCAAATTACTGTTGCACCAGATAAAGACTGGAGGTATACAAATATCTTATCTAAAGCAAATGCAATGTTCACTGCGATCTGGACAGGTTATCATTCTGTGGCTTGCCTTTAAATCATCCTCGATATGGAGTTTATCAGGTTTTAACAGTACTTAGTAATTTGATACTATTGAGGAGTTAATGGATAAGTCTGATGATTTTCTGTGTTTTTTATTTCAACAAAGACCAAAGACCAAGGCCACATTGTTGTAACTGACTCGGTCCCACATAGACCATATATATGTGGCAGCCCACGTTAATTAGCAACTGTAAAGACAATGGAAAGGGAAAATCTGGTGTTACACAGTACACCAGGAAAGCCGTAAATTAATTCTCAAATATCGACACACCTCCAGGACACAATCATTTAAGCCTGGAGGTGAAACACACTGGATGTAATCCAACGGTAATGTTAGCTAGAAAGTGGTTGAACACCAGAGCCCCACTGGTTTTAGTAAATGATTTAGCTTTTCTAAAAACTGACCAGTTTTAAAAAACAGGTTTATGTGTTCATTGGGAAAAATGGACCTGTGCCTGAGAGTGACAGCTGAGATAAGGAAGTGGAAACGTACTGAGAGGCAAATGAACAAATTCTCTTAAAAAAAAAAAATGTGATAAACTGTAAAAGAATCTACTGGTGGTTTCAGGAAATCATGTGCTGACAGAAACAGGGCAGAAAAGAAAGATACAGGACTGAAATTTGGCCTCTGAACAGAAAATAATTGTGTACTGAACAGAGTTAAACAGGACAGCTTGGAGTCTGGTACATACCATTTCTGCCATCATGAGGATGGCCGGGATGCTCCGGATAAAAGATATGTCAACCATAGTGGTGACATTAGCAGCCAGTCCTGAGAAGTTGGTGCCCCCCTGCTGAGTGCTCTGGGAGTTGGGTGAGCTGGTCTCAGTGGTAACCTTGGACGGGAAGTCTGCCATGATGGGTGTATTGAGAAGAGCCGCAGCAACAGCAAACCCCTTAAGGATGAAGAGTCAGTCTCAGAATAAATGTCTGCGATGAAAATGTTCCTCCTCCAACAGTTTTCACTCCTTGAAAATACCCGAATATTGGGATTTAGTAACCATCAGCTACATCCACTGGTGTCAGAGGCTAGACTAAATCTTCAAATTAAAGTTTAGCTATGTTAGAAAAACAAATACTAAATTTAAAAAAGCACATACAAAGTCTGGATGGTTGAAAAAGAAAAGAAAAACAGTCCAAGGAGTTAAAGGTTAGTCCTCTAGTGAAATCTCCAGGTTCAGTCACTCTCTCCACCTGAACTGACAGGTGTCAGATGGCAATGGTGTGTTTCTCTCTCTCTCTTTCTCTCTCTCTCTCTCTCTCTCTCTCTCTCTCTCTCTCTCTCTCTCTCTCTCCCTCCTTTGCCATGCTATCTCCCTCTGCACCTCCCATATGGCTCTCAGAGGTTTCAGTCACTCATTAACATGTTTGAAAATTGCGAGGGGGGAGAAAAGTTAACAAAGTGGAAAAAATGCACTTGGTGACACATGCATGTTTTTGTATGTGCGTATCTTTCCTTGACATGTATCTTGAAAAGGCATGGTGGTGATTTACAGCTGCAACGTGTTTAATTACTGACACGTGTTTAGAAGAGTTTAGTTTAGTTTATTTAAAGAACATGAGCACCAAAGTCTATCATGTAAATGTGCCAGATTTAGGCATACAGGCTCATTTGTAATGTGGTCCTGCCTGTCTGTGTCCAGCAGGTAAGACAATAGTTTATGTGTGAGAGAATCATGGCATTGATATACAACTTTGAGGCCTCTGTAGTTAAATTATTCCTGATGTGTCTGAAATTTGCCAGATTGAATTTGATTCCAACTTTTTTAACTTCTCCCTTCTATTGTAACATCTGGGTCTGGATCTCTATTTGTAGACTTGGAGAAAAACATGCATACAGTTTTATTAACATTGAGGTGCAAACACGAGTTTGTTAACCAATTTGAGATAATATTTTTACCACTGAAGCTGATAGCTCTTCTGTGGCTTGCCTCTTGTTTTTGGAGTGTAGAAATATGACCATGTCATCAGCATACATCTGACAGGTAACAATAGGCAAACAAAAAGCAGAAAATGCTGTAAGCACTTAAAGTCCAAAAGTAAAAGAAAAAAGACATATAAAATCAAGAATGAATATAATAAAACAACCATTAATAACCTTTCAGAAAATCAGACATAATAAGTTCATAAAAAGTCATAAAACATGCATAAAATACATGCAAACACACATAGACTGTACAACAAATAAACATAAAACAGCCTGGAGAAATATTGTCATAATACTAACAATAATAACAGTAATTTAATTATAATCAAGTACAATAAATGGATGCTGATGTCATACTTATCCATGTCTTTTTATGACCTACTTTTGTTTTGAGCTTTATTTATTTATAGAAGTAGGCCTACCTGTTAAGTACATATTTATTTGTAATTTTTATTTTGTAAGTTTTTGTATTGTAATCATTATGTGTTACAGAAGAGTGGGTATGCGTACAATACAAAATATCAAGTAAATGTGTCCAAAGTGTGACTGGATATATTTGACGGAAAAGTTTTGTCAGAAGTGGGATTCGAACCCACGCCTCCAGGGGAGACTGCGACCTGAACGCAGCGCCTTAGACCGCTCGGCCATCCTGACATGAAGTTATACTTAAGGAAACCCTCTTCTTAAAAAGTTACGACACGTAGATGTTACGATTACCTTGTTAAAATAAAGCGTTTTGCAGCTCAGCGGTTCTGTATTAGTTTTATTATGCATCTATGCTCAGCAGCAACAGCGGCTAAACTTTACACATGGCTCTCTTGCTCCCTCTGCTGGTGTTTGAACGGTAGTATAAAAGACACCCAGAAGGTTCATTTGACGAGGAGTAACAGCAGACTTTACAAAAAAAAACACTCTTTCCCACTCGACTCACATGCTGGACAAGGGTTAGGGGAAAGAAAATATATTTTTTCATTTTGGGTAAATAACAAAAGAAAACTCCTTTCTCATTCAGATAGCAACTAATGAGTTGCTGCTTGCACCGAAGCCCCTCACTGCAGTGTGCAATTCGGGGCGGAGCTCAACATGGGCGGAGTCCAACGTTTAACTCCGCCCATGTTCTGCAAGCTTCTTCTACTACTTCTGCTTCTGATCGTGAATCGACTCGTTCTTATGCGCCGCCTGGTGGCGGAGGTCATGCAGCATAGCCACAATTTTTTTTTAAAAACAAACTTTATTTGCCACTTTGGAGACTCGGGACTCAGGTCATACGCCACAGCTGGTGTACCAGAGCCCTAAAGTTTTAAAGCCTTGACACTTTAAATGAATGAATAGATTTGAGTTCAGGACAGCTAGGACTATCAAGCAGTTTTACTGTATCATTTAAGAGAAATTCCAGTGTAAAATTCCCACATTTGTACCTTGTAATGGCAACATTTCAAAATATGTAGCCTCTATAAAAATAAAAACCATTGCTACATAATTTCTGCAGTGACTGATGGATTTGAGTTCAGGACAACTCTACTTCTCACTACTACAGACTCAACATCAAGCATTTTTACAGTAAAAGGTTCCACACTTACTGCTGTGCTGTGATTGGTCCATAATTTCAGACTGACTGATATATATTTCGGATAGGGACAACTCTGACTACAGGCTTGCCTCCCCCAAAATAATTTTTAAGTATCATTTTAGAGAATTTGAAAGTCAAAGTCTCATATTTTTACATTGAAAGGTGCACTGTGTAGTTTTGGGGAAGTACTATTAATCAGAAGAGAAAGATCTTCATTGACTGTATTTTTTCACGCCTAAATAAACAAAATTAACAAAGTGACCTCAAAGGACAACACAGTTTCATACTGTTTCACTTTGTTTATATGTGGCGGACCCTGCCACCTTTATAGCTTCAAACAGTGTTCTGGGGACCTTATTTTCTTCTGAGAACAGCTTGTTTATACAGTTATGGAGAAAATAAATGAGTTTGTGTTATTACCTCATTAATATTGTAAATATTAAGATTCTGACTTTGATTTTTTCCTCTGAAACTACATGGTGTCCCTTTAAGTCATAAATCTTGGGGTGCAAAGAGTCATATCAACATAAACATTGTGAGACTTGATGATACAATAGAAATGCTTGATTTTTTTTGCAAGCGTGTGGTCAGGGATGTACCTAACTCAAGTCAATCAGTCATTGTTATAAATTATGGAGCATTTTGTTTTTACAGTACCTCCAGTATCAGACTTGAAGCCATTTCAAGCTACAATGTAGGACTGTTCTCTCTAAACTGACACCATAACAATGCTTGATATTCAATCAGAGTTGTTCTGAGCTTTGTTACTGTAGTATTCATCTAGCAATGTGTTTTTATAGAAGCTCAATATTTTGAATTATAGACATTTCAAGATAAAAATGTGTGACCTCTTCTCTTTGATTTCTGATACATTACAGTTTCTGATACAGTCTTGAATCATCATTTTAGAGTGACTTTTTAATTTATATGGGACACAAGACACATGTTTTATCCTTCTGCGCTCACAGTCCTATTAATTATCCAGTTTGCTTTAGGTTAACACCTTATTTTGAAAACCGGACCTACTGAATACGTTTTTCTTTTATTTTGAAAAGCATGACCGGATGATGTGTTGCGTCTTGTCGTCGCGAAAAAGTAACTGTTTCTGCCCAACTGGACTCCAGCAGCGGTCGAGAAGATTTATTGTTTACAGACTTTAAAATTAAGAAAACATATTGAACAGCAGACATGGCGCTCACCGACGCTGACGTACAGAAACAGGTAAAGTAGACAATGTTTGTCATGCAGTTAACTGTTGAATGTAACCATGTTTATCCCAGTGAGGTGACGTTAGCCAGTGTTAAACATAACAAACATTAACGCGAGCTAACGAGCTAAAACCTCAACTACAGCAGCATGTGAACTCACTGGCAGCTGTTTAATCATTATCACACACCAACTGTCAACTTATGAAGATGTTGCTAACCTCGTCAATTATATTTTACATTGATTTGGGTTGTTTGACACGTTCGCAGACGTGAAAAGTTGAAACAGTCTGTTGATAATGGGTACAAGTTAGTCAGATACAAACTCTTAGGAGTAACAGTGAACGAGATCATTGAATGTCTTAATATAAGTCTGTTTTAGTAAGAAAATCTGTTATGACTGGGGAATTGGTTTGTACTTAGCCCTAACTAGATGTAGACAATTGACACAACGTTATCCATTAAGCTTGAACACTGTGAGACATCTGACTTGTGACCAAACTGTTTGTCTTTTGTGGCAGATCAAGCACATGATGGCCTTCATTGAGCAAGAGGCCAGAGAGAAAGTTGAGGAGATTGATGCTAAGGTAATTAAAATATGTCAGTCTGTCAGTCAGTCTTGTGATTGTGCTGCAGTGAGCAATAACTGGGCCTTCTTGTCATACCTATGTGTTGACAGGCAGAGGAAGAGTTCAACATTGAGAAAGGCCGCCTGGTGCAGACTCAGCGGGTGAAAATCATGGAATATTACGAGAAGAAGGAGAAGCAGATTGAACAACATAAGAAAATGTGAGTTGTTGGTTTATTACAGACAGTCTTACATTGTATGAGACATTTGATTGGTCTTCAGATGGACTTTTAGGCAAATGCGTGGACTAACATACTCCTGCCTCTACAAATTTGATCAATTCTCACCAGAAACTTTTGCTTTTCCCCTCCCACTAAATCTTCTGGTCACTTTGTTGCTCTGTTACCTTGTTTTCCTGAGTGTTTCTAAATGTGTCCTTATTACAGATGAGTGTAGATCAATATTTGTAACTATTCCACCTTTCCGGGCCCTGAACTCTGTATAGGCCTCTAGAAATCCAGTTGTGTTGGCAAAGGAGACATAAAGTCCATGTGTTGTAAGTAGAGCCCAAACAATACTATTTTTTGGGGTTAAAAAATTCCTCTATTGATATATCAGTCATCAGTGATGTCTCAAATGTGTGGTGTGTGTCATCAAGCACACGATAGGTAATGGAGGCAGGATATTTTACAGTTTAACAATAAACATTTTGGTCAAAAACGATGACATTGTGATGGTGCATTGATACAGTGAACTTCACTGGGAATTTGATAATTTTAAATGACCTACAAGCATCTTTTCTTTCATTATCATCCAGAAAAAGTTTCCAAATCCTTGCTTATTAGACAACATACTCACCAAAACCAGCGTGCCTTTGATAGGCTAATAAAGGCCATATATCTGTCAGGCTCTAGCTGTGAGGATTGGGTATCAGGCAAAGCAGCTTACATGTTCGTGTTTGCAACTAATTTAATCGTTGACTTTTCCTTCCACTCTCTCAGTCAGATGTCCAACCTGATGAACCAAGCCAGGCTGAAGGTGCTGAAGGCCCGAGACGACATGATCATGGTCAGAGATCTTACACTTATTGATAGATGCATACAAAGTTGCATTCATTTATTTTCCTTTTTATACCCAGATTAAAATTCCTGCATTGTTCTGTCGGGTTCAACCACCCCAATAATTGTCTGTCACCACAGAAAAGCCATAAATACTTATACACTGTATTTAAAAATGTTTCCACACTATGATAGGACTCTCCACAGTACAGTCTGTGAGCATTACGTTTACTCTCAAGTAATCTAAATGAATCGGTGAATTCACAGGCCTTTTCTGTTTTCTGTTTGTGGTCTTGCCTCAGGATTTGTTGAATGAGGCTCGTCAAAGACTTGGAGAAATTGCCAAGGACCCTGCAAGGTACTCCACCCTCTTGGAGGGCCTGGTGCTTCAGGTAATACCCCCAACTGCTCTCATTGGACGACACAGCTAAATCAACAATTGATTGGGTTTGTAAGTTCTCTGTTTTCTAAGTTGGTGCTTTTGACTTTTCAGGGATTCTATCGACTACTGGAACCTAAAGTTACCATTCGCTGCCGACAGCAGGATATAGAAATGGTTCAGGTGAGGTTGAGCTGACTACAGTGTTGTGTGTTGTGATTATTGTCGTTTAGGTTTGCACAGTTAATAATAAGAGCCTCTGCATCTTATGTTGCATTCATGATAGCTGGAAGTTTTGTGTTTTACAGGCTGCTGTTAACAAGACCATCCCTGTGTATAAAGAGGCAGTAAAGAGCAACATAGTCGTCAAAATTGATCAGGAACGTTTTCTTCCATCAGAGATGTAAGTTGTTTTACTGTACTTTAGCATCAACTCTTACTCTTTGATTTTAAATGTATTGTCAGTTTACTCATTTATATTGGTTCTTTTAAGTTTGCAGTAAGTGTCCCCTCTTTTTTTTAACAGCTGCGGAGGAGTTGAAGCATATAATGATAATGGGAAGATCAAGGTTTCCAACACTTTGGAGAGCAGGATAGAACTAATCGCACAGCAGGTAGAGTAACCTTGATAATAACTCAAAATGCAAATCATCATTTGTGAACCTACACCACACTAATGTAGTTTCTGCTGTTTGCCTGTGGAGGGCAGCACAGGTCACTGGGTTCTCCTGTGAGGCTAATAACCTAAGGGATGGAGAGTTGAAAATAAAAAAAATTCACGTAATTCAAGAAACAATCTTTGTCAAAATGAATGCACATTAGAAACTTAAACAGTTGTTTTTCACGTAAAAAGAGGAGAGACCTGCTCTGCTCTTACCAAAAAGTTCAGCGCAGACCCTTCATACATAAAGAACGTTAAGTGAGGGTACACATAAGCCAAGAAAACTTTGGATAGAAAAAGTAAATAGAAATAAGTGAACAGGACACGCGCCCCTCAACGGCCATATTTACAACATGTAAGTGACAATGTTGTTTATATTTCTTGCTTCCATTAGCACATCTCCCACATATAGCAACATGTTTGAATCTGTAAAACACCTTTTTATTGGTATGTTCATTTGCCTTTTAGAAAATCGGCTAGTATTATTACATAGTTTGGTTTAAACTTTCAAAAATGAACGTTATCAGCAAAATGTGAAGAAACAGCAGTGTTGATGTTATGTGAAAGATGTTTATTTAGTTTGTTGCAGTGATGTCTACTGCAGTTATCAAGCTAACAGCTAGCCACAGCCCATCCTGTCTCGTAATACCACTTTATCAAAAAGCTTCAGATTGAAAGTTGTACATATTAGTTGCATAAGACCAGCAAGTTCACTACCTTTCACAATCTCGCTTACCTTTGTGTGTGATAGATTAACGAAATAAACACACAAAATATCAAGAAAGGCTGTACACTTTGGCTGTTCTTCTCCCCGAATTCAACTTATGTCTTTAACCGCACTAGGACAAGCTTAATTGCATCGTTAACTCATTGTAAAACTCACTTCACTAGGCTACCGCCTAGCTAGCAGAGAGCAGCAGTTCTCGGTCACTCTGGTGACACATCGATAATCTCAAAATATATTTACAGCTACCTTTGATTCTGGCCACATCTTACAAGTTACACCATTGAACACTTCCCTTTATGTCCACAAAAGAAGGAAGAAAGAAACATTGAAGCATCTTTGTTTGTTTATTCTCTAATTTACTTCAGTAATTTATCATCCAGCTTTCCTTTCAGTTTCTTGTGTGTACTTATATGTATCCTGACTTCACACCTGACAGATGATGCCGGAGATCAGAGTGAACTTGTTTGGAGCCAACCCCAACCGCAAGTTCACGGATTAATGGTGGACTAACAGGCTTTACAAGGTGATTGCAGACCATCATCATAGTATGCAAGAGTCTGTGTAAACACTTGCCAATCATCAAGGGTCAATGAGTTCCCGGATTTGCTTAAGGGGATACTACCGATGTTTTCATATATCTTTTTATTTTTGTACTAATGGACAGAATAATAAGTGTATTATGTAAAAGTGCCATTTTGTTTTACCTCTTCAGGGGAAGTCTAAAGGACTGCTTTAAATTGCCATGTCAATGCAAATGTCTTCCTTCATTTGTTTGGGAAATCTGTTGCTCTATTACTTGATTATAGTATTCAAAGCTACATGTTTAGGTCACCAAAGACACACATTGACCTACGTAGTCTACATTTTCAGACTACAGTCTTAAAAGATGTTGATTGTCTGGTGTGTTTGCCAAACTTTTTTTTAACAGTTTGACTGTGCGCTTGTGCAGACAATCGTTGTTGTTGTTGGATTTTTGTTTTTCTGAAGCACTTAATATACAACAGCCAAAGAAATAAAAGCGCGTGACACAGAGAAATCAATATGTATGAGATATCTTTATTTACAGCTTGTAAACAAACAGTTTACTCAGGCTATGTTCGCTCTACAATGAGGAAAATGTAGTAGCCTAGGTACACTAGCCACATCAAAAATGTGTCTTGCATTAAAAATGTAAAAAAAAGCTTTTAGTGCCACCCAGTGGACTTTAGTAATGGCAAACAGTTGGCAAGACAAGGTGCCATACTCCCTCCATGGGTCTGACAAATAGTATTGTCCTCGCTAAGTTGGACTCAAGTACCAAATCAATGTTTCAACACCCCCAATTCCTTTGAGTTCATTTAAGACTTACAGTTTTGATGCTTAAGAAACTATCAGCATTGATAAGGCTTTAATTGCATGTTTTTAGTTATTGTGCGCACATCAGTTGAAGCAACATATTTTTATGCAAAACCAAGCAGTAAAGACAGCCCTAGGCTTCTCGCAGGTTTTATTTTTAAACCCTTCCAAGCTGTGGAGAAGAGGAAGTCAAGACTATGACACAGTAGCCCAGCAGTCTAACCTGTGGCCTTTAGGCAGGAAGTGAGCCGTCTGTTAGGGTATATTGTATGCTAATACAGGGATTAAAGCATTACCATCAGATTAACACATGACCTCAGAGTCACTGGCAGGCAGGACCTCCCAATCCAGTAAGGGAATCCAAGATTACAACTCAGACCTCACGGATAGAGTAGGAGGTGTGCAGAACAGGACGAGATCAAGCTTCTGTTCCAGAGAAACGTATCAAACAAATCTAAAGGATTGGCATCTGAAGTCGAGCAAAATACCCAGCTCAGACTCTGACATCAAATGTTCTGCAATATTAGCTTTTGATAAAGATTGAAAGGGGAACTTGTCACTTACTTAGGATGATGCACAGTTCTTCGTTGGTAGGCATTTTAGTAAGCAGCCTCAATGAACATGCAGCAGCTCTCTCTTAACCACAAAACAGAATAATCTCTTTCGGGTCAAAGGAACAACCCCAGACATATTGCATCAAGCACACGGGGATGACCCAGACAACCCGGGACACATACCCTCAGATTAGTCACACACATACACAGGACCCTGTTTAACCTATGGAACCCTGCTGACAGCATGTAAAAACCTAGAGAAACATGATTAGTGTGAACCCACTGGTCCACGTATTAGTAAAAGGAGCCTCTTCATATCTCTTCCCTTGGTTAGTGGCTCTCTGTATTCACCATTCTCTCAGTTGTCATTCGCTGCAGATTAAAGCAGCAAAATATCTGTACAGAGACAACACAACCACCTCCACCAAGCACCGTTATTCCAGCAAACCTAGCGCCGCCTCCCCTACGCCAAGAAAGTACACACCCTGCGCAATGCCAAAAAGAGGAGCGATGACAAGAGCACGACACGTTGCACCTTTCAGGAACGCTGCCGGGCCCTCCCGCCTCAAGATGCGCCTGCAAAAGTATACAAACAGGACAAAAATGTTACATGGCTCTACACTTAAATATATAAAATTATATATGATATATAAATATTACAGCAGCAAATGTTTAAAACATTATACAAAATCGTACCGTGTGCAGTCAATGATTCCTCTGTATGTGTCTTCTCCTTCACCTTTTTGCAAGGTCTGCAGACGAGTCTTTATCACTGGACAGGCATTTAAAAGACAGAATGCACTGTCAGTACACCAGCTCAAAGATCACTGTCAGTTAAAGCAATCAGCAGAATTGCTAACATGTATGTTAAAGGATAAGTTCCCCCACAAATGAAAATTTTCTCATTATCTACTGAGCCTCGTGCCGATGGAAAGTCAGGTGAAGTTTTCCACTCAACATTTCTGGGGCTTCACAGCAAAACAGTGTCTCAGCATTATCCTAGAAAAACTGAAGTAGATGAAGTCAAAAAAACGTAACAAAACAATAGGAAAAGTGAACATAAAATGGCTCCATACGGCATAATAGAAGTCTCCGGAAACCCTGAGATCCCAAACTGTTTTGAATAGATGTTATTTACACCCTTTTTAAAGCCAAAATCTTCACTATAGCACTAAAGCTAAAAGTGTAAAGTGTGTGCACCCCGTCTGAATTTGATACATGAGCTCGACCACACGTCGGAGGTGTAAATGTTGTTTTGCAAATTAATTTGGGATCTCGGAGCTTCTGGAGACAACAAGCTGCATGGAGCCATTTAACTTTTTTTGTTTTTTTTACATTTTATAAACAAGCCCCCATCTACTTCAGTGGAAAGGCTGTGACACTGTTTGCTGTGACGCTCCACAAATGTTTTGTGGACTATGAAACTTCATCTGACTTTCCATCAGCATGGGGTGAGTAGATAATGACTCGGTGACCTTATCCTTTAAAAGTCACACTATTAAAGGATAAGGTAGAGAAGTGAAAGAAGTCAGTGAACTGACTCAGTAATGTCACTTACATACAATGACTGTGCCTGAAATCACTCGCCATTTACAATAGTGCTCTGTGTTTACTCTCAGCCATTTTATAAGTGAGTCCAAATTCTGAGTGTGTACATTTATTCACTAGATAGATATAAATTGTAATGAAAGTGAAAGTAAGTGTCCAAAATATCAATTTATATGCTGTACTTTGAGGATCTATTATACGGTATAAGGAGTTGTGAATGAGTGAACATGCTAGTGATTTCAGACACAGCCAGTATCTATCTAAGGTTTGCTAACCTGCAAACCCTTAAGTTTAACAAAAAACCTTGGGGTGTATTGAATAGAGCTACAATGATTAATTGATGAATCAATCAGCTGTCAGCTGTAAAATGATTTGCCAACTATTTTGATAAAAAGTGAATTGGCTTGAGTAAAGTCTCTGATTCCAGCTTCTTCAATTTGAATATTTTCTGATTTCTTTACTCCTCTATGACAGTAAACTGAATATCCTTGGGTTGCTTGGGTTGTTTTTGGACATTTTACAGACCAAAAAAACTAATTGATTCAAAATGATAATTGACAGATTATTGGACAGTGAAAGTAATGGTTAGTTGCACCTCCTGTCCTACCATCTCTCTCACTTTGTCTGTTTCTTTCTCCCACTCACCGTCCAGTGGTGTCACAGCCACAGCTGCCACTGAGCCCGCGGTGCAGCCTGCCACAAAGGAGTGCCAGAATGGCGCCCGGGTCTGCACGTTATCCACTATTTCCTGGCCCAGCGCATTTAAATTGGCAAACAGCGGGAAGTAGATCATTGAGAAGGGGACATCCCTAAAAATATGATTAAAAAAATGGCAAGATGAAATAAGATGGAAAAGAAAAGACTCTTACAGCGTAGAAACAAGATGGACTGAAAACAAGAAGCAGGGAGAGAGAAAGAGAGACCTGGCCCCATTCAACTGCAATATAACAGCCAGACATAGCTGCAGGGATCTATTGATCAGTGTTGATTGGCAGAGGTGTCAGGAAGTACAACAAAGGCAGTATGAGTTATGCAATGTAAAAATCAGCTAATTAAAGCAGTGATGACAGAGTTGAATGACAGTTTTTCCAACATGATAGTGAAGTATAATGACAGGGACTGGAAATATGTCTGGAATTGTTCAAAAGTATGAGAGTAAGTCAGTATAGTTTGCCTCTATCTCAGTGCTTTTTACTCATAACATAGTCAGTAGATATATATGTACATTTAAAGTAAGAAAGGTAAAAGTTTAGGGTAGGTAAATATGACAAAATTAAGAAAAACAAATGTCATGTATTGTAAATAAGAAGAGTAAAGTATTGCAACCGAGTTCCGAAATAGATTCATTCAGATTCACAAGGTCCTGCTTTGAAAGACCGTTGTGGCATTCAAGTATAGATTTCTGAGTCTACGAGTGCACTTGAATGCACTATGAAGTCCCTGTCCCTGTGCCATGAGTGTAAAACTCTGACACAGACAAACAGCAGAGGACAGAAGCAGCGTGCCCGTGAATGACACCAAAAAACATTCACAGGAAAAGGCATTTATTGAAAGATCAATCTGAGGATTTTATGAATTGATATCGGATCGTTCAAATGGAAATAAAATTTGATTGGGTAAATCTATTTTTTTAAACTCAGCCCAAAACGTCGATGAGAGTGTATGTGTGTGTTTATGTCTTTCTGTGTGTGACCTCATTAAAGTGGCTCCTGCCCCCCTGTAGAGGCCTGCCAGTCCACGAGTCTTCAACAGCTCCACAGTGATGCCGGTGGCTGAGGTCCGAGGAGGAGGACTCGGTCTCGCTGGTGGGGGGGCCACCAACGATGGAGCTGGACCAGAAGCAGCAGCAGCAGCCTGAGCTGGTGTTGAAACAGGCCTCTGGGCAGCTGGTAGTCAAACACAGATGATGCCAGGTTATAAAACACATACAGGCCAATTTAATCGTGCAGCATCACATCATTATCTACTATCCAAATAGCATTTTCCAAGATTTCCTTTCACACTGACATGGATTTTGACACTTTTGGCATTGGTATCTGTACAAAGAAAGACAAAAAAGAATTAAACCCAGTGATTCAACTCACCGAGCCTTCCTGCATCCTGCAGCTGGATCTTAAGCATTTCCATTGGAGTGGTGACCACCACCTGGCAGGTCCCAGCCCCACACCCTGCCAGTACCTCCCCCCACAGGGGCAAATGCCTGGAAACATATTGGAGTGTTAGGAACAGGTATACAGCATTAACAACAGGTAGCATTTGAGATCAGTAGATTACAGAGCCCTGGAGTGGCCATAGAGAGAAAAAACTATACATCCAGGCCACCTTTTACTACACTGAGCGCTCAAAATGCATGGGTTATGGTGGGTTCAGCTCTCAGGGTGCCAGGAGCCAAACTAAGCATTAAAAACAACATCGGTACTGTATCTCCTCTTTTCACTAGAATGTTTACTAGGATGCTGCTGAGCCCGGTTCCGTTACCCATTAAACCAACTCCAGTTCTGGTGCACATTCAGATGCAGCTCCCTGCTAGCATTCCCCAATGGGTCCCTGCCCTGGACCTGAAACCCTCCACTTTCTGGTTGTCCAAAGTTCATGTTTCAGCAAAAGTGGCCAAAAAAGTCTATAAAAAAAACAAAATATTTTTGTATTCTAACTCATTAATGTAGTTTTAGTTTACTGCAATATCCTTAGCCTCTTCTATAAAAATCTAATAATATTTAACATTAATGCATTTGTCATGATGGATCATTAAAGGACAAAAATCAATGTACCCATCCTTTGAGAGCTTCTGTCTGAAGACGTCATTGGCTGCCAGCTTGATGGCTTTTTCTGGCGTGACAAGAGTGAGATTCACTGCTGCACCTGGAAACACAAAGAGCTTGATGACAACCAAAGGTTTCCACTGAGATACACAAATAGATCCCACCTACACAGCAGCTTATGGCTCACCATCATTGGCTAATAAGACGCTGGTCACTATGATAAAAAGATTGAGGGCTTGCAAGAGAAACAACAACGTAGGTGGCTGGATTAAGCTTATAGTAAAGCACACTTATAGTGTTGTTTGTCACAGGGATTACAAATGCAAAAAATACCTCTGTAGCATCCAAAATAGCCCTCAGAGCGAACCGTCTTTGCCAGGCAGTCCAGCCTTTAAAGACAAAAGAAACAATTGACATTTTGTCTGTTTTTCATATAACTATGTGTGAAATATTTATGTCCTTAAATACACTATAATATTAACACTATGTTTATATTTGAAGATATAATATGTAACTTTTCAGCAATAGAAAATATCTAAAAATGACTAAACCTTTGTTACATATTTTGGCGATTGTGTACTTTTATTATCCCAAAAGAAAACATCAGGTGATACCTCAAAGAGTGAGGAAGGAAGCAGGTAAATGTAACGTGCATAAAACTTTAAAATATGAAGTCGTCTGTGAACATTTCTGCCTCAGTCACATCAGATAGATTTTCATTGGCAGTCATGGTTGTTAAACAATGAAGACAAAAACTCCTGTGATCCTTTCACAACATCATCAAACTATGTCTTTTGTTTTCATTGTTTTGATTGAGATACCCACGACAGAAGTTACATAGTGCGCGTTTAAACATTAGCTTCACTGACAGACATTAAGGTAAAATTTTTAGTATTATGCATCATCATCATCAGCTCGGCCTTTACACAGTTACACCATGACCCTGTCATGCCCTGTCACAGCAACAAACTATACAGAGGGCTGGGGAATCATTAAACTGTATCAGTTGTTCTTGTTTGTTCTGTTTTCTTTGCAAAGACCAGAAAAAATCCATGTCAATAGGCCTTGAGGGAGTTAGTTAACCAGGCTATTTTTCCATCTCTGACTCACACTGGAAAACCGCAGTCTAAAATGTTTGAAGTCAGCAGGGCCACGCCCAGTCAGCCAGCAGTATTATACCCACCAGATGTGCGCAGTTACAAATTTGGGTGTCATTTAAGGACACTGTCTTGTTCTCTGCATCTCTCTGTAATGATTTCTGATTAAAACTAGATAAAAACTGAGGTGATGGATTGTGAAGTAGCTTTAGTGCGTTAATTGGAACATTGGTCAGCTTCGGTGAATACAATTCCTGTTTTAAAGTTACCACGGCAGTCCATCAAAACACACACTGTAAGCAGCCACTCCTCTCATATGATGAGCGAGTTTTGTACAAACTGACCAAAACACTGCACCAAATATGGGAGAAGTTTGTTTATCTGTGCTGATCCACCCTCGGAAATTCAGTGGAAAAGTATGTGACTCATAATCAGAATAATTCTTACTTGTTTGTAGCTTAAATTAGAGAGTGCTGTTTACCAGAAGCACATTTAACCATTCATCATCAGCAGATGAAAATGTTTTATGGTTTAAGAAATGTCGATATTGGTTTTGCGAACATTTCCTTGCAGAGAAAACAAGACTTGCAATCAGCTGTTCTCTTACTTTAAAGATAAAGATGAATTAATCAATAACAACATCTCAATAACGACTATTTAAGTGGAAAACAGATCATTCAGGAATGCCATTGACCATTGAATTGTGACAATGTAAGAGCCGTTATCTTTGTATGTGGCAGATCAATGACGGTGGCGGGTTAACTCGGGCCAAGGGGAGCACTACTCACATTCCTTTGTAGACTTGGACGCCCTGCTGGTTCTGAAGGCGGGTCTTGGCCAGGTCAATAGGAAATACACATGTCACACCAACCAGGCCTGCCACGCCCCCATTAATCAGCTTAGCAGGGAGGCTGCAAAGGGATCAACATAGACACACGCACACATGCGTGCACAGACCTCACGTAAGCGTAGTCACCCACACAAGCCATGCAAATGACACATTCATTCATGGATAAAAATACAAATAAAGCAGGCACACAGGGGATTCCCCCCAAACGCCACACATACACATACACATCAGACTAACATTAACACAGATGCTGCTTCCATTCAGTGAATACAATTTAACTTGTCTTCTTTAAACTAAACAAATGAAGTAGAGCTACTCACCTAACTTTCTTCTCGGCCATCCTGCTTGTGTTTGGGCTCTAGGCCCACGACTCCTCTCCTCCTCCTCCACTTACTCCTCCTCTTCCTCCTCTTCCTTTTCCTCTTCCTCTTCCCTCTCACACTTCTTGCACGCAGCCCAGAGTTGTCACCACCAGCTTAACTCTCACCTGCCCACCCACGCTACAAACGCAGCTCGCTGCTTCTGTTAATGTGGCAGCACTGGACCACCTTCTTCTTCCTCCTCTTCTTCTTCTTCTTCTTCTTCTTCTTGTTCTTCTTCTTCACCCTGGTGCAGCAGGGGTGGACGCCCTTTTTTCCCAACCACCAATGTTGGATCTGTGTCTTCTGGCCAGCCCTTCTGTTTTGCTGCACCTCACACCAAAACTGAATCTCTCTCCCACTGCCTGGAAAGACAAAACACATGCAGTTAATCTTGATGAAATCATTATGAAGAGCAAGTGAGAGCAGTGTTTCTTTATTCTATATGACACATAGGTATTGTCTTTCTCAAAGCCTTGTTAAATAGACATTTTTTATAAGACAGTAGGAGAGTATTGTTGTGGTGGAGGGTGGACACACCTCACATGAACTGTCAGAGTCTATAAAATCCAGATTTAGTCATTCATAAATGTGAATAGCAGCATATCCCAGGACTACCACACTGAGACAGAACATCTTGAGTCTCTCTAATCTGCCAGCTAAAAGGGATAAGAGTATTTGATCTAGCAAGGAGGGCAGAACTGAAAATGAGGGGCTTACCGGTATTCTTTTACCGCATTTGGAATCCAGCATTTACAAAAGACTGAAAAGGAGATTTGAACGGATGATGGAGAATTTGTTTGACAAGTTTTTTTTCTTTATTTCTTTTTTTTTGTTCTGGATGAACAATAGTTTGTAGTCTTGCCCAAGAAGTGTGTATCACGGATAATACAAATACTGTTGAAACCTTATCTGAGGTTCACGGCTCTTGCTGTCCTCTTGTTTCTTCCATTCTTTTTCTGCTTTTTCCCTTCCTGACTTCCCCCTTCCCTTAGCTCCCTAATTAATCTCTTTCTTAATCTCTCCACCTCCATTCTGCCTCTATTTTTACCACTGTAAACCTTCACCTACCCTCGCCTCTCTCAACGGACACAGTTTTTGCTTAGTTCATCTTCTCTTTTTTATTTTGCATCTCCGTAACTTTTTCATCTCCAAATATTTTTTTTCCATCTATGTCTTCATACTCTTTTCCATTGCTGGATCCTAGTCACATTCTACACATGCCTTTCACTGAGCCTCTTTCTGTAAAACTTTCTTTCAGCTCAGCTCCATTCACACACTGTGGTGACCCTGCCAAAACACAGACAAGGGTGCCTCACCCCAAGTAAACCTCCAGCTCCCAGACCTCTGTTTGCCCTAAAAAACTGCACTAGAACACCCCTGCTCACACAGTTCACACCACACAAGCCTCACGAGACATCTTTCAAAAAACATAATTTTCCTCCATCATGTGAGATACAGCAGTTGGGAATGGGGGTCTTACCTCTGTCGGCGCATCCCACAGACAGGATCAAGCTGTCCACTTTCCTTTCACCTCAACAATGCGTGCAGCAGTGGTAGTCAAGCGAGAGCGATCTGAGAGAGCCAGCCGCCACTCAGGGGCCGTTGCACAAACACCAGCATTGTCCTGTTGCCTAAGTCCCTCCCTCTCGTGGTGACTCCCTGTGTGAGACAGCCCCGGCAACACAGCTCTGCACTAACACAACTCGACATAAACTCATGCCTGTGGAGCCACTGCCACAACACACGCAACAGACACAGCAGAGTCAAACACCCTCAATTATATCTCACTGTGTTTTCTTTCTAAGAATATACAACATGAACAGCAACTTAAAACTAGGCTTCCCATCAGTAATGAGTTCTCCATTCAGCAGTCCCAGTATTACATAATACCTCTCGGCACATTGAATTCCACAAATGTTCACAGACTCCCAATTACTACCAAGGTAACAGTGATGCACCGATATGATTATCCCTGTTTGGGATATTTTATTATAGAAAAACATGTAAAAGGAGGTAATATAAAAGACAAAAGGTTATGTAAGGGCATCAACAAAAAGAACATGTGACTACAGCAACCACTCATTGCCCCACAGCTATTTTTTTCATGACCATTGATTGATGTATTGATTCCTCCTAATGGAAAAAACAATTACTGTCAGCGATCATTTCTCTCATCAGCAGGAAAAATCTGTCACTGAAGATGATTGGTTAATAGGTTGGCTTTCACATTTGTGCAAGTGCAATGCATCTCCCAGCTTACACTACAGCAGGCATGTTCAGTGATGCAGGGTTTTTTTTTCCTACTCTATTAATTTTCACAATTGAAAAGTAATCATCATGTTTGTGAAAGTACAGGTAGAAAAACACCTTTTTAATCTAGAAGTCTCTAGAAGTAGGCTGTCAGTTTGATTCTCCTAAATTCCCTCTGCTTAAACAGCCCAGGTTAAAACCTTTTATTGAAATAAGTGTATTTCTATGCTTGGCAACAGATATAACTAATGAATGGGCTAATAAGCCTACTAACAGAATGATAAAAGGGCCAGGATGAGGTTGTTAAGGGGCCACATTAGGCCCATGGGCCACCAGTTAAAAGGATGTGCACTACATTTTGCATCCTTGATCCCTTTTCTCCCCCTTTTCCCTTTTCATCTTTCATTCCCTGAATTTTATTCAACATTGAAATCTATATCATACTATCATACTAACTAGACTCAATCTCATGTTTCCAATTCTTCTAGCTCTTTCAGCTGCTTCTACAAATTAAAATCAGAAATTTGTTTTTAACAAACTCTAAAATATTCCACCTCTTTTATACTGATGTTATCAAACTTTTAAAGCTAGCAATGCAGTTTAGCATCAGCTTTTCATCATCCAGCATTCTCACTGCAATTATTTCAGAAATTGCTTTTCTAGCCTCCTCTCATTACACTGTATCTTCAAAAAGCAGAACTCAGACACATGGCTGGCAACCGTTAAAATGAGGATTTATTGAAAGCTTTGTTTTTTTACACAACTTTGTGTAAAATTGGAGCGATGCATTCATTGTATTTTATTACCTGTTAAAAATAAAATTTTACATTGTCCATTGTAGTAGTATAATGACTTACAACCCGCTTGTAATGTGTTACATCTGCCTGTAAGACCGTGATTTCATTAAATGGGATCTGAGGCACACAGGTAAACACAGAATAAGGGCAGAATAAGGACACAGAAACAGGAGAAATATTCGCTAGACTATGATTAAGCTGGAGCACACGTACCAGACTGGCAAACTGAACGAGCTGGCGAAGACTGTAGTGAAAACCACTGTATATATACTGCAGGAGCTTTCTTAATAGATGGGTTGCTTGTGTGCAGGCTGATTGATAGCAAGTGGCAGGTGACTGTTGACGGCAGAAAGGAGACCGAGGGCCACGCCCAGACAGACAAACACACAGGCAGACAGACATATAGAGAGACCAAACAGGAAACAAACAACACACACAAGGGATGGGAAAAAATCTGAAAACACTAAGGACAATTAAGAGGCAGAGCCACACTATTACAACCTTAGCATACTGAAATATCCCAATTAAAGATTTTATTTTTTACATTTTCATTTCATTTTAATAGGTCGAATATTGCCCCTAAGTTAATGTGTGTCTTACAATACCATGAGAGCATACTTTTGGTATATATAAAATGAATAAAACCATAAACCTGATCATTTTGGTGTCCTGAAGTGATGGAAAAAAGTATTCAGATGCTTTACTTACGTAAACTGCCAAATTGTAACTATCATGGGAATATAATGTGAATAAAACTACACTATTATTATCAGAAAATGTACTTAAAATATGAAAGGTAAAACTCGTTATATAGAATGGAACCTGGCAATGTTTTATTCATTTTGATATGTTACTAATGATAAAAAGTATGTCAAAATTGTACTAAAGTACAGTACATGGGTAAAAGTACATTGCACCACCATTGTCCTGCCCTGGAGACTGAACTACACAGCAAGAACAGAAAACACTGGAGGTTGATTTTGGTTCACTGTGTATGCATAGGTGGATTTTCTACAATATCTATAGATTTCTCTTAAGTCATGCAAGTCAGGTGTGCTGGAGCCTTGAAAATGACCATCAGTGTGAAAGTAACAGGGAATGATTGGCAATTTGATTATTCACCCTACTCAATAAAGACAGACACCGCTCACACTCACAGAAAGCGTTAACCACTGCTCTATTTACTGCCCCTGTTAGTGCTAATGATCTACCTACTCAGCTCTTCTTTGGGGTTTTCTATTCTAATGGGCCGCCAACATTGGCAGGGTTACAGCACATAATAATCAGATTAACTTTCATGATCCTCAGTCAGAATAAACAACAGTGATTAAATGAATAAAATATTAATTACAATCAGTAGGGAGCCTTCTTGATAAATAAAGCTAATATTTAGAGATACAGTACACTCACAATAGCATCCCTAAATCCCCTCCTGGCTTTCCAGGTACCAACTTAATTTACTTTTGAGTTTTAAGCTTGCCCTCAGTTATACACTCCAGAATCGCTGGCTCTTCTGTTGTCTTGCAACCGCTGTCACTGTATAGCATTGTAGACCATAGAGGCCTGAAAGTGTCCAAGTCTACAAACTAACCAAAGACTCCAACATGTTATTTACTGCAGTGACAAACAGATTTCAACCACACTGGAGGGTAGGGTGGCCCTGAAACATTTCAGAAAACACATTTTTAAGAAACAGGACAGCATTTCACAAATCACAACATTTCATAAATCACAACATTTCATAAATCACAATAACATTTCACAGAACACGATATTTCAGATCACTGGAAAAGGTGGGACAACACTTCTCGCTTTTGATTGGACACAACCCCGACATACTCTTAGCCTCTGTCCAAATTCTTTAAAGTGTGCTTTCAGGGTTCCACAAGACATTTTTTCAAGGGACAGTTTGGAGCAGCAGGAGTACCGGTGCAGGAAGCTAAGCAATGCACTGCTGCAGCAGCAAAATGTACTTCAGACACCTAAAAAAGGCCATTTAAGGACATCAATATCAGGTTAAGTGTGGGCTTTATATTGCTATTTGACAGCCCTTTCCGACGGGTAACTCATCATTTTACCTCGGAAAGCATGAGAGTTTTTGGTCTACTGCTGTCTCGATCGGTTAGTTGTTTTTTCTTATTGTCTGACTTTGCTGAACCAAACCGCGGGGGTGCCAGCTGCCACGTGCAGCTCCTCTTCAAAACATATAACTTTAAAATGTCACATGACCTTTACTCTTGGACTGCTACTATGCCATCAAATCCACCTTAGAAAGCGCCTGTCTGCAAAGTTACCACATCTCAACCCAGCTGAACACCTATAGAAGATTTTTCATCAATTGTTAGACAGTGCTTTCCACCACATGAATCTTTTGGAAGAATGGTGTCTATCCCTCCAGCAGACATCAGGTACTTGTAGAATACTAAATATGCCAAGATGTATTGAAGCTATCCTGAGTGATATGGTCCAATGACCTTGCTGTTTTGAATCCTTAAACTCTACTAAGTGTAGTTTGTCTGTATTGAAGTTCAAACCCATTGTTAACTAAAATGCAACAACTTTTCATTGCAATAGTGTTACGATGGAAACAGCTTGGGTTCAGGTTTAATTGTTGACAGTTGCTGACAGCACTGCTACAGCAACAGGCATTCACAAAGCTTCTCTTTGAAACTGTGATTTATTTGGATGAGTGGACAGACTGGAGTGTGCTTTGTGTGTGTTTGTGGTATATTATAATCTTGTTGGGACACTGTAAAATGGAAATGAAAGCACAATGCAATTTTTTGCTAATTCTTTTCGACCTCTATTCACTTGAAAAAGTACAAAGACAAGTTATTCAAACTGATGTTACTGCTCATTCTGAATTTGTTGCTACAAAAAAAGTTGGGACAGGAGCATGTTTACCAATCTCCCAACACCCTTTTTTATAACAACTGTTATAATATATGATGTTAAAGTTTTGAAAATGAAATTCTTACCTATTCTTGCTTGAAAAAAAAAATAACCCTCAGTAGCTCAACAGTCAGGGGTCTCCCATGTCTTATTTTGTCTTGATAATATGCCACACATTTTCAATGGGAGACAGGTCTGCACAGCAGGCAACTCATTCTAGTACCTGCACTCTTTTACTACAAAACCACAAGAAGGTAACAGGTCTCACAGTCACAGATTGTGACTTGGCATTGTCTTGCTGAAATAAGCAGCAATGTCCCTGGAAAAGACCTCTTCTAGACACAAGAACATATTCTTGTACCATCACATATACTGGCTTTTGAACTCTGTACAGGGTAACAATCTGGATGGTCCTTTGCCACTTTAGCTGGAGGACACAACATTCATGATTTCCAAAACAATTTAAAATGTGGACTCACACATTCTCACTTTGCTTCTTGTCTAACCTCCGATGAGCTCAGGCCCAGGAAAGTTAGCCATGTTTCTGGATGTTGTTGATATATGCTTTTTCTTTGCATGTTAGAGTCTTAACTTGCATTTGTAGATGTAGTGACACACTGTGTTTACTGAGTTCTCCTGAGCCCATGTGGTGATATCCTTTATACAGTCATGTCAGTTGTTAATGCAGTGCTATTTGAGAGATCAAAGGTTTTGGGCCTTGCCCCTTACATGCAGAGACTTCTGATTCTGTGAATCTTTTGATGATATTATGAATTGTAGATAGTGAGATTGTGTAATTTAAAGCACATGCCAGCAAACCTAAATCTGTTGATATCCATTGTTTTTTGACTGTCAAACTAGATAATTATATAATTATTTAATATCCAATCATGATACTATCACCTGTTACCAGTGGACCCTGTTTACTTGTGGCATGTCTCAAACTATATGTATACATATCTTGTCTTTGTACTGTATTCATTTAAATATCGGTCAAAAAAGATTTGCAAATCATTGCATTCCGTTTTTATTTATGTTTTACACAGAATCACAACTTTTTTGGGAATTGTTGATGTATTTACTAGGCTCCGCAAGACAATGTACCTGATCCATGTCGGAGGACTCATGAGCTGTCCTCTTGCACCACCTTTAGACCAAAATGTCAACTTGCACAGAGGACATCTTATAAATCTAATAATTTATTTAATGCCATTAAATTTGCCGATTACTCTTGTGATTCAAAAGGATTTAAACCTTTCGATCTAAAGGAGCCCACGGCCTGTTGTAGACAGTGCCACCTTCAGGGCAAACATTACATTTTTTACCCCCAATTATTGGGTGTAATAAAACTGCAGTTTCTATGGACCCCCTTGAATTAGCTTTAAGTTTTTTTCTTTAAGCCATGGTAATTGCATAAGAGAGCTTGTCGACCTATTATATTTATCAGTCTATTTATTGAAGTTAATGTGACAGTTTAAATGCACACATTGTACCAGTTTTCGAATTGACACAAGCTATGTGTTTTAAGTGTTTCATAAAGAAAAATAATTTTATCAGAATATGCAAGTAAATTATTTTTCCGATACTGATGACTGTATGAGTTATGATCATACTATGGTGTTTGCTTTTTTATTATTTAATGGAACACACCTGGGTCAGTAGTGGCCTAAAGGTTAGAGAGGCAAGGTCTGATATGATATGCTCTTTATATATATATATATATATATATATATATATATATATATATATATATATATATATATATATATATATGTATGTATGTATGTATGTATGTATATATGTATATATATATATTAAAAAAATAGGATCGAGTAGGAGAAATATCTGCATGGGAATCAAACACTGATATCTGATATGATATGCTCTTTATATATATTAAAAAAATAGGATCGAGTAAGAAAAATATCTGCATGGGAATCAAACACTGTAAAACAGTAGTAGCCTTTTGTCACTGTCACTGAGCACCTCTGCTGTCATATAACATGCACTTTGCTCATATTACGATGGGGGGAGCCCCTGTGTAGTGTATAGGCCAAAACTTCCACAGTAATGTTGTTTACAAAATCAAAATGTAGCTGGTAATCTACTGTACGAGACAACCAGCCTTTAGGATTTAGGATTATTCTTAAACTGCTGTTGGAAGTGAAGTAAATCAAAGAGCGGTATGTTAAAACAAAAATACGAAGTAGGAAATTCATGAAAATATAACAAAATACGCCAATTAATTAGAACTGTTGTCTCCGCACACACTTAAACTTAAGAAGTTACCTGGCTCATACCTGGTTTAACTTGTTATTTATTTTGTTTATTCACAGCCATTCCCTTTAAACGGCGGCTGCATTATGAAGGTAATGGGGTACTGTTGACTACACACTTTTGTTACTGTAGCGAAAAGACCCTCCCATCGCAAACATATTAGTAAACGTGTTATTGTCATGAAAGATATACATCAAAGTCGACGCCATAAAGACTACTAATGCTCATATGTAGATTAACATACAGAGTAAAGTATTTACTCCCCCCCGCCTCGTCGCGCAATGGTATCGCCCTTCCCATCTGTTCAGCTCCGGTGAGACTCTGATTAAACCAGATTGTAGCGCTCCGCGGGTCGCAATGGCAACTGTCCGAACAGGACGGCAGCAGCAACTTTTGTCGTGTTTGTAATGTCACGGAGACACTATAACTCGCTGAAGAAACTACTTTCTAATGTGAGAAACACACGTTACACAATTTCTCCAGTCCGAAAATGTCCCAGGGATGTACAGTTTCTGTGGAAGAGATCCAGTCTTGGTGGGAAGTCCCCGCCATAGCCCACTTCTGCTCGCTGTTCAGGACAGCGTTCAACCTTCCAGACTTTGAAATAGAGGTAAATACGAATTGTTGTTGCTTTTAATAACAATGAATGGCTTTCAGTACGGAAATGAAAAGTTGTTTGTGTCAGCTTTTTTATGTGCGTGGTCTGGCGAGCGCTTTTTGTGTAACTATCTATCTGGATAACCAGCTTAGCACTGTTCTGTGAACTTCTCGTGCGCGAACGTTACTAACGCAATCCTGTTAGGTAACGGGTTAGCCAGCTCGTTAGCACAGCTGAAAGCTAGCGTTAATTGCTAATTGCTGGTCACGTAAAGTTAAAATATCATAACAGACGTCAGCTGAAAGTATCACTCGTGATACAGTGTTGTGGTCCGATGTTCATAGTAACATGTTGCTCTATATCTATGGATTGCTCGGATGTTCCTGAGTAACCTCGCATCGAGGTGCTCTTGTAATGTGAACAGAACCATGTGCTACTCGTTTGTTTTTATTTGGCCAGCGCATCATGTTTATGTTGAAGAGCGACCTTAGTTTAGGTCATGTTAACATAAAAGAAATGAGAGAGGATGGTGAGAATACGCTTAAAGGAAAGTGACAAAACGATGAGAAACTTGTGAACATTAAAGTGGTAACCTTTTTATAGATTATTTTTAAGCGACTGTAGAAATGTGTTTTAAAGAGCGAAAAGTCGCACACTAACCAGAATCGTTGTCCTGCTCACTGAGTGGTCTGTGCTACTGTGTTTTGTTTCTTTTTCTGTCATATAAAGTTAAGTTCATGGCGTGAGGTTGGAGTTTATTGTCTTGCAGTTGCAAGCCATCTGGCTTGGGTAGCCATAGGGACGCAGATGCTCTTCAGGCATTGTTTGCTCGCCCAAGTCCCGTTTTGTTGCAAGAATCGATGGTTTAAACGTTTGTTTCCAATATCAATCGGGTAGATTCAGTTAAAGGTGTAAGATCTCGGGTCGCACTCTCATTCTATCACGGAATAAACGAAAATTGTTACACCACGATTACACAATTAACTTTATCTCGCGATTCGACCCCCTCGTTCTTTTAAATGTATTCGGAGTTCACAAAATTATCTCATCCCTACACGTATCTGTTCAAGTATCACAACAGAGTTGATGGAGATGGGCTAATCCATCGAGGAATGGTTGCACTTTAAAGAAATTGGTAAGGTCAACATCACGCATCAACAGTCTCCATCACTCATTCATCCCCACCCCCTTCGGCAGAGAAACACACGCAGGCATCGCTTTGTTATTAAACGAGGTGCAGGCCAGATGGGGGATCGCATTGCGCCTAGTTTACATGAAAGTTGAGGGCTTGTGCTGTTGCATTTCTCAATTATATGGGTTTGGATTACCCCAAAAAAACAAATTATTGTTGAAGCTGGTGATGAGTTACCCAGCTGTACAGAACTGATGGGTTGAGCGTATTGATTTTAACTTTACACGTGCCTCTGTTGACCAAGCATGGTTTGTGTTCAGTTTAACACGAGGGTCTTTCTGCTGCTGTCCAGTGCAAATGATGTATTCATTTTTAACTGCATGGCTAAGCAGATCACATGTGCAGATACACCCCCTCAGCTGGATTTCGAGGAAATATTGAGATTGATGTAATAGTTTTATACTATGACATCTCAATCAGACACAAGCCTTCAAGGTCATAGCTCCTTTGGTTCTCAGTCTAATTATCTGCAGCAGCAGTTATGATAATAGCTAATAATAAATGGTAATGGAAGCTTACCGTTTTAGGTGTTTGATTGAAAGCCAGAGGAAACTCAAGTCAATTGTATTTATATAGCCCAATATAACAATCTTTATAGAATATTACACCTTCTTTCCTGAGAACCTCAAACGTACATTTCTCTGAGAATTATTGTGTCTGTGGTATGTATTAGTGTCAATGCTGAACATCCACTCTACATTAAACTGTTTTGGGTGGGAATACTAGAATGCATTGTACACGCTGCTGAGTTAAACTTATCTTGTGTTATTTGTATTATCAGATTTCAGTCCAAATCACTGAATATATTTAGTAATTGCTTGACTGGGACATGGGATGATTTTGAATGGCCAAGTGATGCATATATGGACTTTTTTCAGACGATAACTGGTGACTATATATGTCTCATGGCACACCTGAGGAATGGAAAGGCTAAGATGTATAGAGCTGTTGACAAGATGTATTTAATATTCCATTGCTCTAATAATATTGGTTGTGTTGCAACTCGTAGCTTTTTTCCCTACTCTCTGATACTTTGCAGAGCATGTTTTGTGCTGTGTCGTTTACATCAAACACTGTTAAAAATAATCATCCACATCAGCGACAACATGTTTGGCTTTCCAGTATACACTGCGTGGTCCCACACAGGAGCAGTAGTGTGATGTCATAAGCACAACCGGCTGCAATTGTTGTTGTTGTTGTTGTTGTTGTTGTTGTTGTTGTTCTTGTTGTTCTTGTTCTTCTTCTTCTTCTTCTTCTTCTTCTTCTTCTTCTTCTTCTTCTTCTCCTCTTGGTTTATTGGTGTTGGAGTGTGTAAATGCTGCACTTGTGAAGGCATCATATTATCTGCCCTTTATTGGCTTCAGTTTCACAGATACTGATAAATAGCTGATAATTTAAATTCCCCAATATCGTGCTGATAATTAATGGTCCGAGTATGTCATGCATTCTAATTTTACATTTACATTTAGGGCATTTAGCAGAAGCTTTTGTCCAAAGTGACTTACACTTGTCAGAAGAAAGAAACCACACCATATCACCGTAGATAAAGTAAGAATGAAAAAAATAGAAACCATTTTCAAGCCCTCATCTGAGCATAGTAGCTGCTATTTATCAAGGATACCTTAAGTACATAAGTGCTATGATTTAAGTGTTAAGGGTAAGAACATACAAGTGCATATACATTTATTTTATTTTATTTTTAATTTTTTAATTTTTTGAATGATATCAAAATGGCTATAACTAAATCATGTGCCGTCAGCCTCAACAAACTGTATATATGATGAATGGCTCTCTTGTGAGGGTAACAAGAAATCATTTTGTTCTTGCTTGTATTTCTGTGTTGACTTAAGTAGGTGACTTTCTTTGTATGTAGTGTACAAATCAAGTGCTCTTATAGTTTGTGTTCTGGGGGAGTGAAAGGTGTTTATATGGAGACTTTTATTCCACTAATAGTTTCAATAAGAACCTGATCTGAGTTAAAATGCCTCATGAAGCCATGTTGATTAGATGAAACTGCCCCATTCTGAAATTTGTCATGTAAAAGCTCCTTTTTTCTGGCTTTGGCTGTTAGAAATATTTATACACCTGTGCATGCTCACCCACTTGTGTGAAGTGATGTTTGATACATTCAGGTACTCTATAACGTTATGCCCAATGCAGCCCCTTTGTTTAATGTCTCCATAGAGCTGTTGTGCGTCTGATTGTGGCCTCAAGATGGCCATAATATGGTCTTTCAGGCAAGATTTTCAACACTCTGAAAATGTATAGTGGTGTGAGAAGCTGGTTATTGTGATGGAGAAAATATACATCACATACACAGTTAATACAGATTTTCCTAGTGTGTATTGAGAAGCAGCTGGTAGAGCATAATTCAGAAACATAGCCTGCATCTTAAGAGAGAGTATGACTGATAAGCTCACATCTGTCCCAGGCTGTCCCCAACTTCGTTCTGATTTTGTCTCTGTCTTCTTCTTTTCCTCTAAAGCATGTCACCACTAATCCTGGCAACAGCTTGGAGCTCTGCTTTTCCACCTGTGTGCATGGTGCCATTTGCTGCTGAAAGCAGGCTATTAGGAAGATTTCAGTGACAGGAAGTCATAAAAATTAGGCAATGCAGACCACCTTAGTCTGACCGTCTGTCTTCTACACTTTAGATACCAGGAAGACTCTACAACAGGCTATAATTATAATATCAGCTGACAGTCCTGACATATTATTTTCTTGCTTCTCTGGCTCATCAAACTCAAATTTTCACACAAACATCAGGCAATCCAATAATTTAAAACAGAAGTCAGCAATGGTTTGGTCTTATGTCTGAACATCAGCATCCAACATGTTAACTTTCTGAGGAGTTTGTGTTGTTTAAGTGAGAGGAAACTGTCAGACAGGCAGTTTGTTTTGCTTAATGCCACATACCAGCAACAAGGCTAGCTGGTCCGGGCACTGTCATGAGTGTAGCACTTTGGTCTGACTCATTTACCTTTTCCCTTGTCTTGACTTGTCTACTTGAGGTCAATGAAAATTGATGAGCCACTTGTATGTAATAGTTCATCAATATAAAGTGACAGCTGACAATTGGTTTCAATTTTAAGTTCATCATCTTTTGTCTTCCTCCAAGAAATGCTTTTGGCTGTGCTTCTGTAAGATTGGTCGGGTCATATCAGTCACCTTCAGTTGCAATCCTATCTCTAGATGTATAGGTTGAATTACCCAAGAATCAGGGGTGGAAAGGGGGCAGGAAATGGCTGTCATTGGTCATGACAGAGTGGGGGGCGTTGAGTGATTTCACTCTGTCCTGGGTTTTAGTGTCAACATACTCTGACATACCATCAGTCCTTCCTTGTGGACACACAGTCGCATATTGGCTGCTGTTGTCTTTGTTGTGTCAGTCTTTGTCAACCTTTCCTTATATTATGAACAGCCGGTGTTAATATTGTGGCTGCTGGGGGCCTCAATATCACAATATTTTCATGTATTTGCTTGTTAGATGTATATTCTGGTTTTGTCCTCTGGTGTTAGCTTTGGGTGATGAGTAAGATATGGGCATACTTATACTGCACTAGTTTGTTGTGGAGCTCTGGATGGGAGAGGCCAACTGATTACATTTCTACTGTGATAGTGTCACTTAAACACCTGTTTATATTTCTCATAATGTAGACTGTTTTCGTCCCCCACAATGTTTTGTACCCTGTAAAACTGTTACCAGGGTGGATATTGACGAACTTGGTGATTCAGGGGGTATTAGACGGTGCTGTTGTGATACAGCTGGGGCAGCTCTTTCCTTTCTAGGGTGCTGGTCAGTGATAATGGAGTCCCCTCCCAAATCTCCTTGGCTAGCCTTACAAAATAGCCCCTTGCACATTGTTCATTGGCTGATACACCTCACTGTTGCTGGTTTCCACTTTCCTCAGGCTGCAGGCAGTGAGCTGGTGTGTATGTATGTGTGTGTGTGTGTGTGTGCGCGCGCGCTTATGTGGGTGAGATAGAGAGGAAAGAAAGAATGAGTGGAAGGTTAGGGGAAAGAGGGGAAGTGGAGAAAAAGTGTCCTAGAGACAGAGGAAGTGAAAGCACATTAGTAAGAGTGAGGGAGTGATCTGTAGGAAGCAGGCCCAGGGTCCACATGCCTGTCCTCCTTTGCCTGGCTTTTTGTCTCTGTGGTGTATGCTTGATTTCTTGGCTATGTATCTGTCAAATGATGCCTGAAATCCCACAGCCAACAGACACTGCAGGCCTCTGTTGCTGGATCCTCAGTGATGTGCCCTTCATGCCAAGGACCTCTGTCCTTGTCAACTTCCCTCGTTGTGCTCTGTGGGCAGCCTGTTTGGCACATCATCTTGCATTTATTCCATGTATCTTCATCAGCTGCCTGTCATTATCTCAACTGTGCCTTGAATTGGCCTCTTTGGAGACGATCATTATTTATCTAGTGATGGGATAAGTGACATGGGAAATTTATCCACCTGGGGAGGTCACTGGGAAAACGATTATGGGTGATGCGTCCAGTGCTCAGCAGAACTAGCTGAAGTATCATAATAACTGACACACTTTCAAGGCTTTCAATGTGCTAGTTCCAATCACTGACCAGTTTGAGTGTCCTTTTATTTCTACTACCATGTGATTTTTTTATCACAAGTATACCTGGATTTTATTTTATAGCCTGTTAAAACTGTGGACTTCCTGAGTATCTCCTGAACCTTTTGAAGTCATCACTAGGGATGGGTACTGAAATCCAGTTAATGGAGGCCAGTGGTATATTATTAAAGGCTGTAGTATTTAATTGCTACTACGTTACAGGATAATATTGTAGACAATACATTTCCTGGCTATATAAAAATGACTATTTTTGCTATTCCCAATCCCGAACAGGGGTCACATATGCAAGTGTGTCTCTCCATCTCACACACACACACACACACACACACACACACACACACACACACACACACACACACAGGACTCAAAATAAGCACCAGCCACCAATCATTTTTTGGCAGAGCCATTTTTCCAACCATCTAGCAACAGGGTATCACAGGTAGAAAAATGCACAGTTTTCGACTCCCTAGCTCATAGTTCATCTCTTGTTGCTCCAGTCACCTCAGCAATGTTATGTATGCCAACAGTCTAGAGCCCACATGCAACTTAATTAAACAAACATGGGTTAATAAAAAAATTAACCATAAGCCAGCCCACTGGTTCGCTATAAAATTGGTGCATTCATAAATTTAATCTAAAATTGTCAGAGCAGTTTCCGAACAGTCGCTCAGAAATTCACAGTTCCAATGTCACAGCGGCCAGAGCCTTATCTGGCACCTCAGTCTGAACCGATGGAGAGGTCCTGTCGGATGATCATTCGCTAACATTACACACGAAGATCTCTAGCCCACAAGTTTATGAAGTAAACAAGTTATTTCATTTCCCAACGTACTGTGTTGCTTTTGGTCAGGGTCTTATCAAGAGACCATACTTACAGATTTGGGTCATTCATAAATTATGTTACAATTCAACAATCTGTGATGCTCAGTCCAGAGTGACCTGAATTGAGATCAAATGGTCAGATTGAATTCTTAAAATAAAAATAATGGTTTATTTGATTTATTTTACAACAATGCTGTGGCTACTCAAGATTTTTAATTTATGTACAGTACATATGAGGAAAATAAAACAATGTCAATTCTTTTCTTGATTTGTTTGGTTTTACTTATAAAATACAAAAAGAAACGATACCGTCAAAGTACCGGATCAGTAAGCAGTATCAGTAAGAGTTGTATTACTGTTGAAATTTTAATAATACCCATTTCCAGTCCTCACACATCCATAGTCCTCCAACACAGGTGTTTTCACTTATGCTGCCTGATTAGACCTTCTCAGAACTATATTTTTGTATACAGACTGTCCATGATTGACAGCTCCTTCCCTCGTTATCATTGTAGTGAGTTCATACAGTTGGTGACATCTTGGAATTTCCAACAAAACTACAGCCATCTTCATCCTGATTTACATATGTAATCAGGCAGTGTAATTTGAAAACACCTGTTTGGGCATACAGCACCTTGAAGATCTCGGTAAGCTTTTCTTCTTGTTTCTGCTCCTGTTGATGAATTGTTAAATACTTTTTTGCTCATCTGTACATGCCAAACTCCTGCAACACAGCTTCATCTACATCCACCCCTCTCCAAGGAATTGTCTGTCTACCTCTCCCCATGCCCCATCCTCATTGCCATCTCTTGTCCCAGTACCCCATCCCCTTCTCGAGCCCCAGCAGTCTCCCTGTCGCTGAGCCCCAGCCCCTGGCATCACCATGACTAAACCCCAGATGGTGGTTCTTTCTTTCCCTTCCCCCTGGAGGGTGGAGGCTCTCCACTCTGACTGGGTGCTAGCTGCTGCTGCTGCTGCTGTCCTTCTGGGGAGGGGACTCCTATTTTTGTAAAGCCCCCAGTGTGATTGTAAAGAAGATTTAGTCCTATTAGATCTGGTAAATAAGCGAGAGCAGGCTGCCTGTGAGCACGCCCTTGTTTCTGTTGTCTAGAAAGCAAATGGATTAACAGGGGTAGAGGATCAAGGCTTAAGTATTGCTCCATCATGGCCCAACTTCAGACAGTCACACACTCTTGCTGATTCCCAGTTTTTGTGGATTACAACTGGAGATAGCAGTCGCTTAATATCTGTTTCCAGTCTGGCCTCAATTAGGGGGCTTTGATGTGAGGGCCAAAGATGGTTGTAGGGAAGAGGCCGGCTATCTCTAGCAAAAGCAAGCAGAGGTTGGAATTTGATGATTTTTCCTGTTCTACAGCTTCACCACACCCAAGATGGTGTTTGCTGTGATATCTGCACCATCATCCTCAGGCATCAGGGGTTGGTGACTTAAATCACTGATAATGTTTACCTTCATGCTTGGGCTCCTTTACCTCCTTTGACAATTCCAGGGAGGAGATTGGAACCCCCCACACAACAACAATGATCCATTCTCATCTGGATCTGCACTGTTCACTCATCCCTTGCATCCCTTTCCCTTTCTGTCCCTCTGTCCCACCCACTGACACATCCCCAGCTCAGCCCTTCCTAAAGCTCTACAGACACCAACCTCTGACACTCCTTTCTCCAGACCAGGCTACACATAAAGCCTTCAAAACTTTTTCACTCTGCGAGTACCCCTCAAAGATCAAGAACCTTTCTGCATGTCTTTTTTAATACCCTCCCTTACATGCACTTTGAGGGGGGCTTTGTAAGAGGCTGCTGCCCCTCCCCCAGTTGTGATTGACAAGTCAGGCAGCAGTACATGCATCAGATGGTTTCACATGGGGAGTGTGTGCACAGAGGGGGAGGTAGAGGGGCACATACACCAGGGTTTGTTTCAGCCAGCTCCATTGTTGCAGCTCCCCATGGTTCCCTCTCTCTGTCTCCAGTCTGGGGCGGCGTCCCTTCAGTGTTGCTTTCTCACTCTGGGCCTTTGCGCCTGGTTGTGAGGCAGAGGTGAGAGAAACCAAGTGATGGGAACTTCACTAAACCAGGTCTCATCCAGTGGGAGCCCTGGAAAACATTCTGGAGTCAATGGTTAATATATGTATTCAGCTTGCCAAGAAAAAGTGTTTTGTGTTGTGTTGGTGTATGTGATGCAACATCACAGCGAGAGGGGGTAACAAAGAGAGAGGTTTATTCTGGAATATGTTGCTGTTTGTTCCATATAGGGAAACGGTGTAAGCAAAGAAAGTACGATGTAAAGAGGGAGGGAGCATTGGGAATACAGACTTTTTTCGAGCAGTGTTGTCCGACAGCTGGCACCAGGTGAAGTGTAGGAGGGGTGTGGATGTGTTTAAGGCTTTAGTGGGGCACAGACTGGCACACACTTGGCTGACTACATGGATTGCATTAGGCCACAGGCTGAAATAAAGATTTCTGGCTGGCACACTGAGTGTTCTCAACCCCAATGTCTCTCTTTACGCAGTTTGTTTTCAAAATATCACCGTGCAAAAAAAAAAATGTGGGCTCCTCCTCACCTGTTGCTGTTAGTCAGGCCTATGACACTGTAATTCGGAAATATTGCTCCTGTGTGGGCATGTTGTTTTAGTTGATGGTGGTGACACATTAGAGCACAATCCAGGAAAGCCGGTTTGAGCAATAGATGTGAGTCTGGAGGCTTATCCTCCATCAAAACACAAGGTATAAAGTTGAAAAACACCAACCCCCTTATCTGATGATTGCCAGGTAAGTAATCTACCAGGAAAGTGCGTGTAAATGTAGTTGATAAGCTAAGGCAGCACCTTATTGAATGATGCTGCATTGCATTTCAGCAAAAGTTGAGTCAGAATCAACTTTTTTGGAGATGATTTTTATTTGTTATTTATGTAATTATTTTTTGGGCTTGAGCCTTCTGCATTGGCTTTCACATTGTTTCATTGGAGGAGCCTAATTAAAAACAATTAGCTGAGATTTAGACCGAAAACAGCCCAGCCCAGAGTTAATACAGTGCAAGTATCCATGTTGTGGGGGGCATGTTGATGAGACAAAAGCCCTTATTAAACAAAGATCCCGGCATACTGCTGTAGAGAAGACGCGCCATCATGCCGGGTTATCTTAACACTGAGGAAAACACTCAGTAACACTGAGCCAAACAGCTCTGCTATAATGCAGCACCAGCATGTGACTTGTAGATGTCATGTTGGCATCCAGGAAGTCCAGTTGGAGTAACAAATTAAAGAATTATCCTAATGTTGATATGAATGAAAACATTGTGTTTCATTGCACTCAGAGTTGAGTTTGGTTCAACTATTTTGGTGGATGACCCTGCTTTTGGCATAGCCGCTGTATTCAAATGAATAAAAGGGCTGTCACTAGTGCAGGTTTTCTACTTGCGAACACAGCCAGTTGTGTTTGATGGATAACACTGTTACAGTAAGCCAACGCTGTTGCACTTGCACCACCTGTTCACCCAGCATATCACAATATGGATTCTTTGCCAATGGGCAGTGTCTGCAAAGTGTGACTTACGTTTTGACAGGTAATGCACTTCTGTTCTCAGTATGCCACTTAACATATAAGCAATAAGTCAGAATTAATTCAACTTTTCTCTAAAAGCTCCTTTTTGTTTTCCTGTCAAGAAGCAGGTTGTACTCAGGGCTGTCTTTTTTAACTCTAAGGCTGCAAGACATCTGCTTCATGTTGTTTTCTCAATTCCTCCCTCTGTTGTCCACAACCACACTGGTCAGGGACTATTTTTTTCTCCTTGGAGGCCAGCAGGCTGAATTTAACTGCTTGTGTGTTTATATACACATATATGCAGGTGCATGTTTATGTAGTCAGAAAATGAGACCATTGGGATGTCAGCTAAAGCAGGAAGCTCCACTTTATATAGGGATGTTGATGATGTGGTTTCCTCAGTGCTGGCAGTGGATGTATGGGAGAGGCGCTCATCTGCAGTGGGTGGCCCTCCCATCTCCTGTGCTTAATGATCTCTTCTCCCACATAGCCCGCCAGCTAGGCCAAGGCAAAGGGTCTCAGTCTGTCTGCAGAGAACTCGTCACAGGAAGGCTCTGTTCACTGTCCATCTCTCAGCCCAGCCACCTGTCCCACCTGGCCTTGACATTAATGCTATAATAAAACTCAGTTGAAAGTTGAAACTGACCTTACAGTTCTGGAGGAGCCTTTACATCCCACTAGTATTTGAACTATATTTAGTGTTTGTCACTCTTCCTGCATGGACAAGCAGCTTGTTTAGACCAACCTGAAGTCGTTTTTCCTGCTCACATATTTGTACATGTGAGTAATGACTGACGACACAAAGAAATCAGCAAGTTCTTGTATCGGTGTGTCAGTCAGATGTGTCTGGCAGCAACTCAAAGATGTTGATGCTTGCCTCTGATGATCAGATGAACGGTACATCCTGAGGATGCGAGGGCGTGTTCCTGTGGTGTTATGGCTGTGTGTGCATGTTTGTCATGTGGCAGGAGGTGGTTACGTGTGGGGGAGGAGGGTGTTGTCAGATGATGGCTCCTGGAGGAACCATGTGTGAGATGAAAGTGGGAGGGGAGTGGGGGAGGAAGAAATAAAGAAAGAGGCAAAGGAAAGGAAGAGAGGAGCCTTTACACAACAAACAGGCCTCCCTTCCCCCTCCAGCTAGCTGTGCATGCATCCTCCAACTGTTGGTGAAATAGACCCCGGAGGAGCTGTTAACGGCAGTGGCATGGAAAGTGTCTGCTGTGAGTGTAGCCAGAGAGGCCAACCCCCTGATACTACAGGCTCTGTGGATCTGCCACAACCTTGGAGCTGCTGATGCAAACGCTGCCGCTCTGCTTATCACAAGCCTCTCTCTCTCTCTCTCCCTCTCTCCCTCTCTCTCTCTCTCTCACTTGCAGTGTGCATGGCCAGACACACATTCACACACATATTTTATCTCCGTTTGTCTTTCCCTACAGATATGAATTTGGACACATGATGGGGCCATTGGTGTCCACAGAGAAATGCGGTCACTTTTATCTGCAAATGCAGATGGTCTGTTCTGCCTTGAAGTCAGTTTAGCCTCGATGTCTCCTTTCTTTTAAGAAGTCTGGTCCCCCCCTTAATTTGATTCATGTCTTCTCATGTCTCGTATTTTTTACCATTCTGGATCTCATGTCAAACAGACCTAGAGTTTTGTCCTCCTAGGGTGGAACTTATCTTTCGCGTGCCATCATTAAGTCTCTTTCACAGAGCAGATGTGTGCATGATGTGTGTTTACTGCATGCACATTGGACCCATTCTTATGAGACGGCTGTCACGGTTCAATTTCTCACCTTTAACAGAGACTATGTTCTGCTGTGCAGTGCCATACATTTCACTGGTTAACCATACAATCACACAGAATTCACAACTAATTAAAAGTTGTTGCAGTTTCGTATCTCTTTTTTAGTCAATACACGCCCTCCTTTTCTTGCTTTTTTGTTATTTAGTTTTCTGTTTTTTTGACTCTCATTCACCCTCTTTTATTTTTGGGGAGTCTGTTAAACGACATTTAGCAGTTAATATCAATAACTTATTAGACATGCATTGTCACCAAAGCCAGGCATCCAAACAAACGTCCGACCCATGTTTAACCAAGGTTGGGAAGATGTATGCAATTGAGGCTTGAGTGACAAGCGTTGACCCATTCAGATAGGATGCATGTCACAGTGTTAGCCTGAATGAGTAGCCACCAACAAGGAGACCAAAGTCTGTATGTGCAAGAGCAAGCCATGCAATTGTATCCTTTCACCCTCAACCTCTGCACTGTTTGTGACTCTGTTTTTATTAAGTTCATATTTGGGCATGGTAAAATAAAGTGAATCCTTAAGCTTCATCTCGGAGTTTGAGGAAGTTGAAGGACAACTAGCACTTATATTATCAAGTTGTTTTGACAGACTCAAGCCTATCTGGCTGACAAAGTGCCTCCGTGTATTTTGAGGACTACATTGTCGGGGACTCTGCACACACATTATACAAGCTGTGTAAAACCAATACACTAACAGTTTTCTTCAATGAAAGCATTCTTTGTATTATCAAAATCTCACATTTCAAAATTACAACTTTTTTACTGATTTACGATTTTCCACCTAGAAGTTACTAATGGTGAGTTAGTTAAAGTTAGTTGAAACTTAAATGAGAGCTTGCTCTTGTGAGCATAATGTGAGAGGGACCAGATTAGAAAATCGTTTAATTTTGCAGCTTAAGTAGCTTTTGAATTCTAACATTTGTTTTTGTGATGTTCACCACGGGTTCAGCATAAGCCTACCGAAATAATCGTGGTTTATTTGTCTTCAGCGGAGATAATTTGCTAGTCACTTGACCTTAAGGAAGTCATACACACGTCACATGTCAGCTGTCACACTTTTTCAGAAAGCTCTGTGTTTACCATTCTCACTACAGTGGTAGTCTGCCATTTGAAGGCCTTTTTTGAGGTGGTCAACAATGCCAGCTCAATGTAGCTAGAGTGCCAAAAGGGATACAAAATATCCTTTTTCAAGTTTATCTGCATGAGCTTGGCCTCAGATTTTTTACACCTGTCATAAAAACTACAGGCACACACCTGCAGGCTTTGCTGGAATTTTCATTCATTTATCAGGTTGTATAAGTCATTAGTGAGTTAACTCTTTTAAACCCAATGGTGCAGGTGCTTTATTAACAGTGAGGCTGCAGTCATGCTAAGCATGAATCTCGCTAATGTTCCATATGAGGATGTTTTCTTAACAAAAGTGTTTGCATTCTTTCCCGCATCAAATGACTCTGCATTAGTAGCGGGTGTTTATCTGCTCCATCTCTGATCAACTGTGATGGAAACATGACGCCTGGGTGGACATGCAATCTTTTTCCCCTTTATTGCGCAATGCTGTGAGGCATGTTGGAGTTCGGGATGTTGGCATGTAAATACTTTTACATCTGTCTCTGTTCAGGCAGCATTTTAACATCTTTCAGTCGGCACTGATTTGAAAAAGAGACTGAAGTAAAACATAAAAAAGTTACCATAGCTGTCACTGGCATCTTTGTCAGAATCCAATTAGAACTGCACACCTCTCAACAGAGATGAGAAAGAAGAAGCAAGATGACTCACGCCTTGGCTACTTCCATTGTTTGATTCAGAAACCGGCATATAAATGCTAATTGTGGTGTAAAGATTGTTTAAGTGGAGATACATCAGGTGTGACTGTCAGTGAGAAAGAATAAATTGGCATGCTGTATTGACACTACAGGTGTTACTTCTTGCATCCTATTGTATAGATGGTTAGGTGAGACAATGCATCGAACACTTGTTTTGAGTTGAGATTTTTAGTCCAGATGATGCTTTGTTTTCCCACCATGCTTTTGAATAATTTTGGGGGATTCACTACCAATCACAATCTCCATTACTAGCTAGAGTCTGTATTGTCCTCAGCTAAAGTGGAGCCAGCAACTGGCTGGAGTGGGGACAATGTGTGGAAGGGGAGAGATAAGGAAGACGGAGAGAGGAAAAGAGTGGGGTGGAGAGTGGAGCGAGGGTGTTGTCAGGGGAATAATAGAATGCCTCAGAGGTCCTCATAGACACTGGGCAGCAGGACAGGGGGAGGAAAATGGTGTGGAAGAAGGGAAGAAGAGGTTAAGCCAGTGAGAGAAGCAGAGAGAGAAACAGCAGGGGAGTCAAGTGAGAGAAGTGGCAAATATCTTCAGGGTGAATTGCAAATTGCAAGCCAAGCCCATAAAGGGGCTGTGGTGATGACACACCTTTTGACTAAGCCTTGACTCACCCTCCAATCTTTGTCCCGGTGTATGTGTGTGCGAGTACGAATAGTCTGTTTTGTTCACTGCAGTAGCTCAGTGATACATTTGACAGCTAAGCTCTATGATTTATACTCAGCCTATCAGTTTTCCAGCTCTCTTATCTTGGTGTCCCATTGATCATTAATGTGAGGCAGCCAAAGTACTCCACTGTGTTTATTCTGTTGACACATGCGCCTAAACGAATGTCAGTAAAAGTGTGTGTTTTTTTCGTTGACTATGTCTGCCAAACATTATGGCTTTTGTCCTTGTGGAGTATTAGTTGGGTTACTACTTTTTGTGTATGTGCTCACAGAGGGCAAAGGTTCCCACAGGACATGTCCCTTGTAGCCCTTCATCAAGCTGAGTGTTTGTTAGCACCAGGCCACAGAGGGATTGGGTGGCTGGATGGATGGCTGAAGAAAGGGCATGCACACCACATTAATTCCCCTTCCCTCTGCCATCTGAGATGCCGTGTGGCACTTCAAAGGTGGAGCAGGGTGGTGTTAATCCATGGGCTGGAGCAAGCCCTCCACTCTGCCGTGCTGTACTCAGCTCTCCACTCTTCCCCCGGCCCTGGCCCCCAAGCTTTTTTAAAGTGTGATCAAAGTGCATTCTGTCTCTGATGGATGGGCTCACTCTGGCCATGGGACCAGGAAGTGGAAGAGAGCGTGACCCAGGATCTCTGGGCATCCTATGCACACGCGTTGTCCACACACGGATACACACACTGTGTTTCTATCCTTAAATGATCAGAGCTCATGGCTGTGACCAGAGGTCTACAGCTGTAGAGCATACATACATGTGAAGAAGCCATGACAACATGTGCTTGCTTCAGAAACCTTCTCTTTGTTGTCAAAGCTCTATCTGCCTTCTTCTTGGCTAGGTGCATAATACCATTATCAAGATTTGGGAGAAAACTGTACAATACAAGTCCTTAAGAAACAAGGCTGAATGATAAGCAAAAAATTATCACATAGTGATTGTTTTGACAGATATAGACAGTAACAACAGTCACTAGAGAACTGGCAGTTGGTTTGTATTGCAGAGATATGTGAAATCAGCCAACGTAGCCATTTCTTTTGTCATTTTTAGCTCTAACTGTAACATTTAAAGATGCATAGTTAAATACAGAGGTCTAAGCAATCTGATGTTTCTGCTCTGCTTATTTTATGTACGGTGTTGCTTTGTAGACGCTGACATCTCACAAGAACCTGCATTATCATTTTCTTTAGTCTGTGGCCCAACAGATAAACTAGGTCTGCAACCTCACATTAGTGAAAGAGTTCTTATTAATAAGATATGAAGGCATCAAACATGCAGAGATTGAGATGTATACATTGTAAAATAACGTGATGGACAAAAGACAGTTAAATTGTATGTAAGCTAGTTATCGTTAACAAAGGATATTACACCTGGCCATTTTGCAAAACCCTGTTTAAGAAATGTAGTTGCTCACATTAGTGTGAGAGGGACTGAGTAGGATGTGTCGATCAAAAATGTATTTATTATCTGAATAATGGCTAATTACTTAATATATTAGCGCAATTGCTTTTGACCTGTTGGGACATCTCCTTAAACTTCTCCTTTTGGTATTTCTGAAGAGCTTTGTAGTCCTCCACAGAGGTCACATCCAAATTATGCTTGGTCTTGGGCATAGGGGACTCAAACGGGCAGGTAAGGATGGCAATTTTGGCATCTTTCAGAACCATGGACATCTGAGGGTGGCTGAACTCCTTGTCAACGATGACTCCCTTGATGAGCTGTGTGTCCTCCAGCTTGCCTCCCACTTTGCCCTCCATCTTGTTGAGCTCAAAGTCTACATGCTTCCTCTCCATGTGAGCGAGATAGTGAGGATGGCATTCACACTGTATTCTCTGCCATCTGTCTGTGGCCCCGATTGATAGTTTTGGATCCCAGTGTTGTCATGACGGTATCAATGAGTGGTTCTGTGTTAGGATTGCAGGGAATGGTTTCTGCAATTTTGTCCAGCTGCTTGATGACAGTGTCAACGTGCACAAGCAATGTGCAGCAATAATTAATCTGAATCTGTGGTATATTTTGTCTCTTTATCTGAATGTATGAAGGCACAATCCTTTCAGCCATTGTTTGAGAGGATGTGACCGTTAACAAAGCATTGTTTGGTAAATATGAGATGTCCTGCAATCTTAAGACTTTAAATATCATCTGGTGTGCCCCTGGCCTCTTTTGAATGCACCAATTCTGTAACTTCAGGTCTTCCTGTTTATGTCTTGTTGTTAAATTATTCTCAACATCCATTACAATCTGTCTCATCCACCACTGTGAGCGCTATGATCTTTTGGCTTTTTAATTGTTCATTAGAAAATGCTCATCAAACTTAATGAACTGCTCCTCCGGTGTGACATGAGACATGGATGATTTTTATCTCCTGTCATCAAACATGCTCTCCTGGTATGTTTCTATAGTAGCTTGAGTCACAAGCAGAAGCTGGCTGTCTCAAGTTTTAATTCATACTCTTCTCTTTTCTAACCTCAAACAGAAACATTAATCTCATCCTGTTTTTCAACTTCTTTCTCAACCTCCTGTCTGTCTCTTCCCTCCTCCTCCTCTGTTTTTCATCGCGTTGACTTGTTGGCTCCCAGCTTCCGTCGCTCTCCATTGCCGGGAGGTGTGTATGCTGACCTTTGGTGACCCCTGAGCTCAACTGGGTTCCTCTAGAGAGAGGCAGACTGAGAGGAGACAAGTGAGCGCGCAGTAATTAAACTTGCCTCCTCGTCCTTGAGATAATTTTGAACAATTTTTTTCTCCCTTGAACCTGCAGTAGAACTTTGTGGATGTTTATGAGAGGGAGGAAGAGTTTGGCTCTGTTGTTGATGTGAAAGCAAGGACCAGGAGGGGTAAGAAATGGTCAGCTGCAGTCTGTCATGTTCTGTTTCTGAAGAGCGACTGGTGGGGCTTCAGCCTGAAGGGGCTGCTTTGCATCCTGCAAAAGGGTGCTTTAAGTGAAATGGACACTTGGCTGACGGAGCACTTTGCATTTGCATTTCTGCCCTCTCAGCCTCCTGTTCCCTCTTTCTCCCCTCCTGTTCTACTATAGAGCCTTTGGGGTATCATTGGGGAGAGCAGTGCATGCTGGGAAGCCGTGTGGGGTCCTGTGTCTTGGTTGGTCAGCAGAGGAGAAGAGGGGGCACTGCTGTGCTGCGGCTCTAGGCCCCTGCTGCCTGCCATATCTCCTTGGTGCTTTCAGGTCTTTTAGAGTTTGCTCTGCCGGTTACTGCCGCTTCATAAAGCCTCAATGGCTGGAACACAATGCCAGGCAGGAGAGGGGTCAAGGCTGAACTTGAACCTCGGCTCCAGCCAAAGAACCTGTGGCAAACCAAGAAGTCCCAACCAGACAACTTGTACATTCCAACCATCCCTCCTGCCGTCTACCTCTGCCAGCTTACCTTATACTGATACCAACGTGTATTCTGAGACCTTACGAAACGTAATGTCTCGTCTTTTGATGCATCATCTCACAGCTGAGATGTTGCCTTTTCTTTTCTTATACAATGACTCAACTGTTTGATGCATCAAAAATTACCTGCTCATTATGCTTTTTGCCCTTAAAGTTTTCCTTTTGAAAGTCTTTGGTTCCATTTTCAAGCAGCTGAGCAGTGGCAACATAAAAGATTAAGATAATGTCATGTCTGTAAATTGTGTAAACAGAGTATTTCATGTTTGATTTGACTCTGCTGTCTCATTTGTTATGTGTTTCCAGGAGCTGGAGAAAGCCCTGTCATTGCAGGACTTGGACTTCCTCGGGGACCTCATTGCTTGTCTGTTGCAGGGATGCTACCAGCGCAATGACATCACGTAAGTGTAGAACAAAAAAATCAGTCTGTGTGCTGCTGAAATTAATGTAATTTCAACTCAAGGACTTTGTGTTTCATGGCATCCACAACAAACGAATGAGATTTTGAGTCATGGCCGAGGAAGTGATAGTAAAGTTGTTTTTTAAACAATTTTAAAAATGCAACCTTAAACAACTAACCAGTTGCAAATGAAACTGAAGTCTAGTAGTATAAAAACATGTTTTTAAAGTTATGCATACCTGAGTTTAGGGGTCACCATGTTTTGTCCCTAATGGGTCATTATCAATGATAAATGTCTTCAAAAGTAAGCTAAAATCTTTAAGTTACAAGTACTGTTTTGTACTGGTTGCAATGTATCCTGATGACTTAATCACAGCTTGTGTGCGATGATACAAGTTATCATGCATTTGTAGGAAACGGGAACTCTTATTGGGAAGATACAGGAAGTGATACTTGTTGTGCATCATGTTTGTGGCGAACATGGTGGTTGCCAAAAAAGCAGTTCTCAGACAACTTAAAATGATTGTTGTCTTGTTGAAAAATTAGTAGGAATCAAGCATTTTGTTTTCTCTCCAGTAAGGCTGGGAATTAAGTTCTAGATCTTGTCTAAATACAGGCAGCCATATAGGAACTTTGCTTAAGTGGAAGTGTAAACCTGCTCTGAGGTCTATTGTTGAAATGGGTTTTACAGACTTAGGTCTAGGTCTTTACTTTGTCAGAACCAGAACAGTGGAAGCATTTCCTGCAATTTCAAATTAAACATCACAGGCACAATGGAAAATTATCAATTAATATTGTTTGATTTGTAGCTGGCAGGAAAAACATTATTTCCATATCCTTCACATTAGTCATAGCACCCAGGAGCCTTCATAGGAAGTCTGAGTCACCGGCACAATGACTCGCTGAGAAGTCAGAGTTTACTCACCATATGGTGACTGGGTCTGTGGTGAAATCATGCTCTACCACTAACACTATATACTAGAACAGCATAACCACTGAAACTTTGATCAAATAATGGGAGAAAGTGAGGGTGTAGCAGAGGCTGTTATTCAAATCCACACATATAATCCACATGTCTAATATCTCATGGGGCTCCCCCCTTCACACACACCCTACTCTAGCCCTTTATTGGAAGTAGCATAGTGGTACCAGTGAAGCGATAAGATGAGAGGCAGGAATGATCCAGTTTTTCCACCCAGGCAGCCGGTAAGAGGAGGACAACCTGCTTTATTGGACTGGACAGGCGCTGGCATCCTGGGGGTGGCTGCTCAGCACTGGCCTTTCACAGGGCTGCCCTTTTCATCCGCACGTGTTAAACGCTCTGCCGGAGCGGGGACAGGAGGGAGGGAGGATGTCGGAGAGAACGAGGGGCAGAAAGTAGGAGAGAGATGGGGTAGCAAGGAGGGGGTAGCCTGCAGCTGTGTGAAAAGTGCACACTGCTCTTTCAAGATAAGCCATTTTTTCTGTCCCTCTTTCTCTGTGCCGTTGCATAGATGCTCACCCCTGCCCCAAGCCCTTGTTCTGTTCATGTGAGTTGGAAATGAAAGGTACAGATTAATCGGCTAGACCTGAACCGGAACCAACGTTTATTTATCAGTTCCCACTCATAGCAGAGATACAACCCCACTCCATTCAAAGAAACAAATCTCTTTTTTTTTGTCTCCACCTCCTCTGTCTCACCGGCCACTATGGTAGTTTGAACTTTGTTTGTTTCCTAAGCTTTGCATTAAAAAAGGACGGTAGCAGATATTGACACATTGTGTGTTGGCTTTACAATGTGCTCAAATTTGCAATTGAATTGGTTGCATTTATCCATACTGACAGATCTCAGTGGACAAAACAATCTGGTTTCTTTTTTATAATTTAAAATAATAAGTATTATGTGACCATTTGTAAACATCTTAATTATAGTAACATACAATAACATAACATACAGTTTTACTTCTTACAGCTTCAGATTGTAAAAACATGTACAAAGTCACAACAGTCAATTACATTAATCTAACAAATGAATCCAAAATTTAAAGGGCTTAAATTCATCACCAACCTTACCTGGGAAATTAAGTACTATTGTAATAAAATTTTTACCCTGGTTTTCAAATACCAGCAAAAACTAAAGGTAATTGTAATGTTTGATCTTATCCGCCTGCTGTCTAACTTGCAGCAACTGTGCATACATTGTTAGCGTTTCGCCCACATCCTCTATCGACAACCAATGAATAAGAACTTCAGCACATAAACATCTTTACCCACCGCCATTTTCTTGTGAGTCCTTGGTTGATACTGCACATGTACTCTCAACAGAGAAGAGAAGAAAGCAAGATGACTTACTCCTTAGCTACTATGTGTCTGATTATTTTTATTTTTATCCCCCCCGCCACGATTTAACCCACTTGTGTTAGTGGCTAAATGACTTTAACATGCCCTGGGCAATTGGGCAATCTTTATTGCTGAGCCCTCCTAAATCTAATAATCACTTGCAAAACAAAATTTAAGAAAAAACAATCGCTTCAAAACAAAGCATACAAAAATACCACGTGCCACAAGTAATCTGGCATTACACACAACAACTGCTAAAGATCATGTAATGGTACTTCCGCCACTAGAATGTCAGCTGCTGCTTCCTATATAACTGAATAGGGGACTGAGAGAGAGGTTTGCTTTGCTGCCACATATGCCTAATTTGTCAATATTTGTGTTTAAAGAGATTTTAATGTTGAAAATGTCTTCATACATCAGGAAGCTATGCATTTATGTGGTCTTAAGAAACATATATGACCTGCTGCCTCCCTTTAGCCCCGAGGCATTCAGCAGTTACCTGGACGACATCATCAGCTACAGGTGGGAACTGGAAGAAGGGAAGCCCAACCCACTTCGAGAGGGCCCCTTTGAGAATCTCCCTCTCCGCACTCAGGTGGAACTGCTGCACCGGCTGTGTGACTACCGCCTGGATGCTGCTGATGTCTTTGACCTACTGAAGGTACACATTCACAATAAAATGGTTTTATGCATTGCGCTCAGTTCTGAGGTATTATATTTCTTTGTATTATGTATTTCTGTCATAACTGAATTTAAATCAAAACCATGCAAAAATACCAATGAATCAGTTAATGCAAAACCATGGAAATATGATGGTACCTTGCCTATAAGCATTTTTATCCCATTACTTTATGATTAGTACATGAAAAAATCTGCTACTTCTTTAGTTTTTGCTTTTTACAATAGAAGTATTTTTAATTAGTATCAGGAGGTTTCTGATTTCAAAACATAATGTGAAAGCACTATGACGGCACTTGATCCCAGAACTGGTTTGTGAATTTTAAAGCATCACAAGAGTTTTCATTCCTCTTTATCATTTAACAACATTACTGGGTTGTTTTAACTTTGTCCATAAGAGGAGCTGAAAGATTTTCATATAAATTTACATTTGTAAGAGAATGCCAGAAGTCTAACTGAATTTGAAGAACTGTAGCTTTTATTACACCTGATAAAGATCTGCCTCTTGGACTGTAGCTCAACGTATATCTAAGGTGCAGCTATTAAAAACTGACAGTTTATAATTGTTCTGTAATATATTTTCACATAAGATAACATTTTTAGAAATAATTTATCTGAAAATATGTATGAATGCATTCAGTAAGATACTGAAAGTGCTTAATTTCAGTATATGATTAACAGCTGTGTAGGCTCAAAGGTTTGAATGATGTCACCTAAGAGTGATGATTTAAAAACAGAATCCTACACATGATTTGATAAATGTAATGTCTCCACCCCCCCATCAGGGACTAGATGCAGATAGCTTGAGGGTGGAACCGCTGGGGCAGGATGGAAATGGAGCCCTCTACTGGTACTTTTACGGCACTCGTATGTACAAAGAAGAGCCAGTCAAGAGAAAAGCAGAGAAGATCAGGTAAATACCCTCTGTCTCGATCCAGTACACCAAGAATAAATGTTATGTCACTGGTCATGTTTTCTGTGGTTGCCTAGAGCATGTGGTAAATGTGTAATTGCAATAGCAGTTTGACGCTTGTTTACAGGTCTGTTGAGGGTTAATTATAGAGGTCTCCCATTGCTAATTACCCTTGCTAAAAGGCTGTCATTTAAAAAGTTATCTTCTGCTTGTTGTTTGTCTAACAGTGAACCCACTGAACTAACATTACCAGAGAAAAAGAAAAGGGGAAGACCACCAAAGAAGAAAAGACTTGAAGACCCCCAGCTAAGGTGAGAAAAACATTTCTGTTTGTTGTCAGTGCCAGTAGCCCATTGCAGACTTTGCTTACACATGAAATTGTGCATGTGTTGCACAGCTGTAATGTTTATGTCAAAAGAAAATGGCAGATGCCATGGCTGTTTGCAACGTGTTTTTTGAGTGTGTACATATTAGTGAAGGTTTGTACAATCGTGTATTAAAACAATAAACAAAAAGTTGTAAAAGCTGTTAAAGACAATGATCACATGATGGGGTATTTGTAGGCTTGCGTTATCATTTCATTTACTCTCGTCAGTCATCATCTGCTAGATCTAAAATGTAATAAATGATTAATTAAGTATTTCTTGGCCACTTACTTTCCAACCATATTCTAACCATGAGTGTAGTCCCATTGTATTCAAATTTGTGCTGTGGGAAAAAACATGGATAAAAAGGAAAATATCATGTATTATAAAAAAATATTCTCAGTTTAGATTTAACTTCAGGTGAAAGTAAAGCTGAAATATTAGCTAAGGAAGGTCTTGCAGAAAACAACTCTGGTGTCACTGAGATATACAGTCTCAAATTTTATATACATAAAACTCTAATGTCCATAAAGCTCAATAGTCATGAAAACATAAAATCATTATGAATGACAGTTACTCTTAAATTTTAACTATTGCATGTTCTGCTAGTTTCAATCCCTCTATTCTTTGAGGGATTGTTTTGGATTTAATATTCTCAAATGTTTGTTTGTTTGTTTGTTTACATTTCAGTGAGGTGGAGAGTGAAGTAACAGAAGTCAAGACAGAAAATGGGCTGGAAGATCTCCCCCAAAGGCCAGGTGAAGTGATCTCATGAATTTGAGCAATTCCATTTTCATGTTGACTTCATGGAGGAATATGTGTATTTGTGCTTCACTAAAGTTTTGACTACAGCTTCCATTGAATTTAATCATCTCCACACATTTTCACTTGAATCAAGATGCCAATGTCTCTCCTCTTTGCTTCCACCAGGCCATAAGCGAGGCGCTTGGTCCCTTGTGTGTGATACAGAGGAACAATGGGTCAGTCTGGCGGAGAGCATCAAGGCATCAAGGACAAAACCTCCCCACAGGACCGCCATCTCTACCGTGTCATCAGCCAGAACTTCCTGCCTGAGATTAACAGCATGATTGAGCACAAGGTCAGACACCAGAGACAAGACTGCTATTAGTCCCCATTACAGCACTTCATAATATCATCTCTTAGATAGAGTCTGGATAGACATTGTCAGCTGCTACCCAGAGCGATATGACCGAGCACCAGCTCATGAGCAGCAGGTCCAACCATAGTTGATGTGCCAGTGTTAACATCTAAATATGCAAATTGAATTTTTGCTTTAGAGAGTTTTGTTCTTTCTTTTTTTCAATCTGCTTTAATTGTCACAAACGGCTTATACACACACTGTAGTGATGGTGACATTATCAATTATCTATGTTTGTCTTTAATTCTGCTCATCAGGGTAATGAAGTTTGCCTTGGGCCTTTTACTTGAGCCTGACTGTGGAGAACTCTGTTGCTACTTGGGTAGAAGAGGGCACAAGTTCTGTAGTCAGCTTTATTGGGATTGGCGAGTCATTGGGTCCTGCTCATTTGTTTATCATATCTTCTTTGGAATGTATGTAAAGTACCTGAGGGGGAGACTATAGATATACATTTTGCCCTGATCGTAGCAAAAACATGAGTCAGAGCCACCACTACCCACTCAGTTTTCCTTCCAGTGAAGGATTTCAGTCACAGACTGCTACAGCTAGTCAAGACTAAAAGTAGGCCCCTGTTTTTATGTTACCGATTTGTATAAAAATGGTTGGGCTCTTTCCACTCCTGTGATATATAACCAACACTGACTGTTGCTATAGAAACCATTTCAGAAACCCTCTCCATCATCATTATGAGCTGTTAAGTAAACAATGATGCTTACAGTTTATTGGCAGAACAGTCTGTCACTTATCTTGTCCTTCATCGTCTGTACACTCAGCTGTACTACCAATACTGACATGATTATTGTATGCAAAAGGTATCTATAGCCTTTGTCTATGCAAAATATTAGTGAAGCGTTCTAGTGGAGTTATAATGTTGCTGCTTTCTGCTCTTGTTTTGAAATTCCACCACAGCAGGTTTAACAGCACATACAGACTTTATGAGAAAACAGAACTAAACAACGCTTTCCACTACTTGGTCTCTGTCAGACATGATCAGTGTGGTTACAACTTTGCTCAAAGTTCATGCCCTAATGTTCCTCTAATATGCACTTAAATTCCACTGATGTTGCACAGCAGGAGATCAAAATACTCTGCTTATTAATTATATGTACATTACATCACCCCATTTCACCATGGTACTGTGTGGAATTTGTGCTTGACTTTCTATTTAAGACTAAATTTATATGAGGCAGCTGGAGGGGAAACACTGACGTCTTTTACACATGATGCCTACAAAAGATGTTTATCATTTTTTTTCACTTCATTATTGAGTGGCGTCTAATTAATACATACACATGATAATATTCAAACCTGTAATGGGGGGCAAATTTCCCAGAGCCAGAAGTATCATCTTCAAATTGTCAATTTTGTTTCACCAATAGCCCAAAAACCTCCAAAACCAACCACTCCCCATATCAAAGAAGCCAGAACCATTTACATTTAGCCTAATGAATGATTTCAACTTTGTAACATGAACAAAAGTGTGGTCATAGCATAGTGTGTGCATATACTTCACATAAATATATCCTTCTGTATGTGGGTGTGTTCATACAAGCGTGTCAAATAGACACTGCACGTAGCCTCTTGAATCCTTCCCTCAATGTGTCTCGGGCTGCTGTCACCAGCCATTTCATGGGGCACTGACAGCAGGCGGGAGCTCACCTTGAGGCAGAATGGAGCCTCTTGAATGACAGCTCTGCTGTGCTGCAGGATTCTCTCGACCTCTCTAAGTGGTGACACCAGAGGCACTCTATCTTGTGTGTGCTGGATGGGGGGGGGGATTTAGTGCTGGTGGTAATGTAGGGAGGATTGTGGAGCCCGGGGATATGCCAGTGCTCCACACTAGGACACAGATCATGAACATCTGTCTTTTTTTCATCTCTGTCTCTCTCTTCTCTTTTCTCTACCTCTTTCTCCCCACCCACATCTTCCTTCCTCTTTCACTTCCTCACCTGCTCACATGCACAGGCTCCATACAGCTGCTAATGCAGTTTAGGCCTCCCATGGTTTTATGGATGGCCTGAAGCCTGACTATGACACCTCTCTGTGTTGTTGGCTGTGCAGGGCTGACAGCTATTCACAGCCAGGGTTCCCTGATGAACTCTGACATGAGCTGCACAGACTGGTCCCTGATATAGACAGGCTTTCAAGGGATCTGCTTAGAGCACTCAGTTTCCCTCCTTTACTGTGTGCTAAATCTGGATCACCAATAGGTCACTGATGTGGATCCAAAGGTGGATCTTAGACAGTACTGTAATGTTAAAATGCATGCTGGAGGATTGAAAATATCATTCATGATTGGTTAACTGGTGTCATATCACTGCATAGTGTATTCTTTAAACTGGACAGCATTCCTTTACACTACCTGTTGTAGTTATTTCCTGGAGCTTATCATTACATTAGTAGACTCATGGGACACGCACAGGGTTCGATTTTTTTACTAAGCAAGGCTGTCACCCTCAGGGAAAGGTGTGGGAATGCAGGCAGCAGAAGAGAGGGGTGACTTGGGGGGAGGGGAGAACAGAGCCAGTGACCTCCCATACTCATTGCTCCTCCTCGATTCCCCAGGGCCTGTCAGCGTGTTGGCTTGTGTGTGGCTGTCTGTCTTGAAGACTCAATCAGTAATTTGTTGGCAACAGAAATGACCGGCAGGCACACATATGTAATTCAGAAATAAAACAAAATGTAATGATAGATGAAAAATTAGAGTAAGAGAATTAGATAAATAAATAACTTTAGTTGTCATCTGCTGCTGCTTGGAGTATTGTAAAACAATTAATCAGTTTGGGAGCGATATGAGGTTCCAATCTGGGTTTTCGTTCACATGTTTGTTTGTTCATATCTGGATCACAGAGCTGAACTACTTCTATTCAAATGTTTTCTTCAGGAGCGGGAGCAGAAACAGAAGCTACTGGACCCAACCCCAGTTCGTATATCACAACGGTTCTCTGAAAAACACATCAACCAAGAGGAGGAGGTTTGTCTGTGTGCATGTTTTTTAATAGAATTGCAGACTGCAGGTGTAGTTCTGCTGTAGCTTCGTTTCTGAAAAGACAGACGTCATAACATGTTGTCCTGTTTGTTTATTCAACAGTCCTTTTTCACAAAATGTTATGAACTACTGCGATACGTTCTGGCTCAGTGAGATGTTTGTTTATCCCTTGTAGCCTACCAGCTTCTGTACATTATTTCTGCTTTTGCACAAAGATGATATAGTTAAAGATATGTAACTTTCTGCTTCTACATATTCATGCTGTCTAAAGAATACTAATGTGCTTGTGTGCATGTATTCAGGACAATCTGAAGGCCGCTTTAGAGGAGGATAAGAAGAAAGATGAAGAGCTGGACCGACAGGTCCTGCTGGCCGAGCAGCGACGAGAAGAGGAAAGGCTTTTGCAGGAAGAACAACAAAGAGAAAAGATGGAGAAGATCAAAGCTGTTGAGGGTAAGATGGATTGCTGCGTAAAAGGATGGTGCACAGATAAAAAGATGTGCCCATTTGTGATAATAATACCTTTAGTTCCAGAATTAGACAATATTCCTGTGTAGCAAGCTCACATATTTATAAATCTGCTGGGATATGACCGATGGTTGAAAAATAAATATGAAGCTAAGTGCCAAAAGTCAGGCAATAATTTCACATTCTTTCATCAGCGACACATCAGCAGCAGGTAGGGGGCTTTTGTACTCTTTCTCTAACTCAGGGATCGGGGGCAGAATGGATCATGGACAGCTCAAAAATCTGCAGTAGCATAGCAGCACTTGAAGCCTTGTGATTTATGTATAGTACACAGAGACTAGAGAGGGAATGTTCAGGGCCTTTAATCACAGGATCACTTCTCTTTTTCTCCCACCCTCTGATGTCATCTGTCAAGGGTTAATGAACTGCTGATTGTGCTTCAGTGGAGGAGCCTCATTAATGTATTATAGATGAACAGCAGGACCTGGCCTGCTCTCTGTGTGGATTGCATATGTGGAATCCTCCCTCAAACCTCTTTAATCCACACGGCAGGGGGGCTGGCAGGCCTCTCATGTTAAAAGATAAAGCAGCGATACATACGCACGCTCTCTGATCTGCTCTGCTCTTTTGATCAACTGGGCCTAAGAAAAGATGGCTGATGAATCACTCTTTTTCTACTTATGTGAGCCACAGCTGTCTCTGATGGTCGAGACCTGGTTTTCATTGACCTTCCCAACAGCCTCAACAGGAGCAAATACAATTTAAACTTAACTCATGAGCCAGAAAAAGCAATTAAAATATTGTTTGCCTCCAGCCCCCCGAGATTGTTTTTTTTTTTTTTTTAATTGTTTGTGCCTCTAATTGCCCCTGTGTTCATCCTTCTTCTCTCAGAGCGGGCCAAGAGGCGAAAGATGCGAGAGGAAAAGGCCTGGTTGCTGTCTCAAGGGAAAGACCTGCCACCCGAACTCCTGAATCTGGAGCCTACCTCTCCTGTCCACAGAACACGCAGGAATAAAGAATTGTAAGAGGCTTTTTACATTTCAGATTTTCATTTCTCATTGAATGATTCTCAAGGATGATTATTGTAACCTACTGTCTGTTTGACATTTCAGCTATGAAATTGATGATGACTACACTGCTCTGTACAAAGGTATGCTTGCTAAGTAGTTACTCAAGGCTGTTGCTTTGTCTCAATCTGCATTAATGTTTTTCTAATGTCAGGTCTGGTCTCTCTTCTACAGTGCTTGAGGCATTGAAAGCCCATAAAGATGCTTGGCCTTTCTTAGAGCCTGTTGATGACTCTTATGCCCCCAATTACCACGAGATCATTAAGGTACTAAATGCAAGACAATGGTAACTGGCATGACATAGTAGTTAATGTTTTTTTTTTTCTAATATCGTGGTGGTATATGTGTGGTTCACATCTTAACTAATGTAGTCAACCACAAATACATAATTGAATTGTTCTGCCAATCCCTCCAGACTCCCATGGACCTGTCCACCATTGAAAGGAAGCTCAATGATGGGGACTACATTGCAAAGGAGGAGTTTGTTGCCGATGTGAAGCTCATGTTTGAAAACTGCGTTGAGTACAATGGAGAAGACAGTGGTAAATTAACAGTTGCACAAACACAAACCTGAACAAATGCATTAAAATCCATTTTAGTGTGTTTAGTGTGTATGTTGTGAGAAATAGGTGCATGTATGCACTTTTTGAGGTGGGAATCGGGGGGTATGAGTGGGAGTGAGGGCAAAAGAAAAGGGGCCGGACTTAGTGTTGTGTTGGGGCCGGGGCCAGGGCAGCCCTGACAGTGATTAATGAGGAGTGATTGAGCTGTGCTCCAGTGCTCAGGGGGATCTGAGCCCTGCAGTGCCAGAGAAACATTCCAGCCCCTAAGCCCCCTGTCTGGAGCCATCCATCCAACTGAATACTCTCCCCAGGGATAGGGGGGAGGAGAGTGGTAAGGGGGCCCAGGGTGGGGCAGGAGGAGGAGGGAGGGGTTGGAGGAGCAGGGGTCAGCCTACGCCCTCTGACCTGGTCAGCCGCCCAGCACTCAGCTGAGAACAGAGGAGCGAGTGTGTGTCTATGGGTACATGGCATCCATATTGGTTTGAGTGTAAGGAAATGTCTGAGGGATAGAAAGACGTGGTGTGGTGTGGATTCACTCACATTATGCAGATGAAAGCTATTATTTGAGTATATGTGAGTTGATGTGCTACAGGTTCTTTATGTGTTCTTGTGTTTGGTTTTGTGTAGGAAGTTTTACATGTTTTACTGTATAATCATAGCTGACGATCATGTCTGCCTTTCCCCAGAGTACACTATCATGGCAGAGACTCTAGAGCGGTGTTTTAGCCGGGCCTTATTAAAACATTTTCCATCGGAGGATGGCGACACAGATGAGGAATTCCACATCAGCAGTGAAGACAAGGAGCGCAAGGACAAAAAGCGCAATCGTAGCAGTAAACATATGGGACCTGAAAGTCTGATAAAGGCCACTGAGCAAGTCCAACGTAAGCGAACCTTCCAGGGGGGTAAGGGCAGCGCACCCTCAGATGATGAGGACAGCAAACCAAAAAGACCTCCTCATCTCCCACACTGGGCTAATGGCCCGCCTCACCATCATGGCCTGCCTCTTAGCCAGCAGCACATCCATGAAGGAGACATACGGGGCATATACCACCCAAGGCAACAGGTATCCACAGGATAACTTTTATTCCTGTACATTTCTAAAAACCTATGTACTGAATTTGACTTTCACTTAAAACATTTAACAATAATTTAACAAGTGATATGAAAACCTTTATGTTTGAGGTTGTTTTTCTGATTTCTGCCTGTGTAGGAGAAAAACTTAAATAGTAAATTCTTTCTTTTTCTTTGCAGCTCCCTCGTCCACCTGGTCCTGCTGGTCCTCACGGTCCACACATGTATGGCCAAAGAATGGCCATGAATCCCCGCTTCTCTTACCCAGCTCACATTCCCAGGCATGGAGACCCCAGTTTGAACCGTTTGCCCCACAACTATAACATGCAGGTATATAGACCTAATTACACCTTTATTAACATAATTATAACAAAGTCACAGTTTTTACCAAGGGAAAACCATATTGCGTCTGGACAGTGACTAAAGTACAGGTTCACTGATCAAAATGCCCAACTTGATTTGTTTTTTTATATTTTTCCCAGCATCGCATGGTTGAAGGTCATCACATGGGTCCTCGGTATCCAATGGGCCCAGATCCTAACCAGCAGCAGCCTCCACACCAGCAGCAGCACCCCTACATGGGTCCAACTCATGGCCCGTCTCTGGGCCCACGTCCCATGGCCCTCCAGCCTGGACCTCCTCCTGAAGCCAGCATGTACCCATCCCACCACCGTCCAGAGGGACACAACATGCACCCCATGGGTAACAGATTCTCAGGGACAGAAGGACCACCTCAGCACAACTACCCAGGCTTGAGACCTCCTGGTCCTATGGGCCTATCCAATATGTGGACTGGTATGAATCACCAGGAGAGACCCAATGGGATGCGCATGCAAGATCCCAACATTGTGAACCAGCGCAACTTTAGTTACGGTGGAGTCCCCCCTCCAGTGGGGCAAAAACCATGGCCAGAAGCTGCTGGATACCCCCACCCTCCTCCTAATGCCCAGTATCAAATGTCTGCAGCGGTCAGTTCCCCAGGGCCCATGTCCTCACGTCCCACTGTTGCCCACCCAGACTCCTCTGGCAGGACACGCTTGGCTTCCATGCTGGAAAGCCCAGAGATGCTGGCCCTGCAGCAGCTGTCAGCCTCTTCTGGACCCCCTGCTGGTGCTCCTCATCAGCACATGGGCAACTTTCAGCAGCCTGGGCCCCCATCAGGAATTGGCAGCATCCCAACTCAATCCTCTCATCAGCCTCCCCCTGCCCCTGAGGTTCAGCTGCTGCGTCCTGCCAGAGACAATGGGCCAGACAGCCAGCCTTCCCAACAGACAGACATGCAGCCCAAAGGTAGACCTGACCTTCTCTCTCAGTATTTCCCCCGCCGTCTGTATTCTGCATGAAGGAACCCAAGCACAGTCTAACCTTTCTCTCCAGAAATGTTCTTTCCAGACTATAGTGTCTGAATTTGTTAATCAGCACAGCCCCCATAGTTGCCCTTCCTCTGTGTCAAGTGCTTTTTGCAATTTGATTTTAATTATTTTTCACAGTAAGTGGCAAATTGAATATTCATTAGTTTGAAATTAGTATTAGTATGAATTTTCTTGGTGGTTGCTTTGAAGATACAAAAGAGATGGGATGTCACCAGTTAAGCTTTACTAGCAAGCTTACAAATGTGTTTGCATTCTCTATTTAAGGAATGGAAAAGGCATGATTACATTATTCATTTGCTAGTTTTGTTTGTACATTTGATTGGTTTGGATAAACCATATAAAATGACACAAACACTGGTAGTTTCTTTTTTTGTTAACTTTAACACAGTACACAGCATAATTTATGATAATGACTTAAAACCTTGTTCCTGTAATACTAATTGATCAATCCATAATGCCAGCCTCCATTCTGTTATTTTTTTAATACTAACTTTCCTGTCATTATTCTGTGTTTTACAGACTCAACATCAGAGAAGAAAATGGCTGCCAACAACATTTCTGATGAAGCTTCATCACATAAAAACACTGTTTCAAATGACCAAGAGCACCCATCCATCCCTAGCCCCACAGGGCACCAGACTGGGCCAGCAGGGGGGATGAAGAGCCCCCCGGCCCCTAACTCAGGCAGGTCACAGGAGAGTCCATCGGGACCAGAGCTTCCACAGACTTCAACAGAGAGCCACAAGCAGGAGGGAGATGGCCAGAGACAATCTGCCAGCCACTGTCCCCCGCAACTCATTAGTGCCAATGCTGTTTCACCGCATCTCAACACAAGTAACAACAGCTCCACTGATCCCCCTCTACCCAACCACCCTCAGCATACATTGAAAAGTCCACAGCAAAAAACTCCAAGCCCTGCAGTTCTTCACCAGAACATACTGCCACTGCATGCTGCTGCATCTCAGAATTCCGCTCAGCAAATGCCAGAGAACAACTCTGCATACATGCAGAATCCCCATGAGCAAAGTGAACACCAGCAGAGCATCCCAAAACAAGAGCAACCTCAGAGTACCCCTCCTCAGTCCCACCCTCAGAGTTCTCCCCAGCAGATGAACCAGAATACACAGCAACACAATTCTCTGCTACCTCCTCATCATGTGCCCCAAAACGTCTCTCCACAACGTCCTACACAGAACAGCCCCGCCCAGCCTGGACCACCTCAGCCAACCCCCCTCACCTCTTTGCCTCCAAGTCATCCAACCCCACTACTACCCTGCCAGCCGAGCCCAGCAGACCATGGAGATCAAAGACCGAGTGAGCCTTCAAGTAGACCGGACACAGAAGGCACTGCCGTTCCTCCACAGCAAACCATAATGAAATCTGGGCCTCCAAATGGTGCTTATAAACAACAGGCTTTTAGCCCCAATCACCATCAAACCATGCAGGCAGGTAGTAACCCAGGTATGCAAGCTCAGAGAGGGCCTGCTCCTGCTCACAATCCCACCATGCCTCCACACTCCCAAGCTCAGGCAAATGGAGCCATGGGTCCTTATGGCATGGTGAGCCATCCTCACCCACACTTCAGCCAGACAAACATGCCCAGGCCCATGCCTCCGTCAGCTCAACACCCTTATCACAACCAGGCCATTAACCCCCTTCACAATCCTGCTCACCACCCCACCTACCACCAGCAGGGAGGGACTGCTTACTCCTACCACATGCCAGGCCAACAGCACCCTCAGGCCCACCCCAACATGTACCCACCTCACCAGTACCAGCAGCAACACTACTACCCCCAACTCCATCCCCAAACTCAGGCCCATAACCAGGCCAACAGTAGAGGGAATTATCCTCCAGAGGAGTGGCATCGCTCTCAATATCACCCTCGCCAGCCGATGCCACCCAACGCCTATCTACCTGTAGCCAGTGCTAGAGGTAATGGTCAGTTGAAGGAGAGCAGCATGTCACCAATGGGCTCTGAGGGCTCCAGTGGTGCTAGCTTGGTGTCCCCTGGCCCTGTGCCTGATGTGGGGCCGCACCCTGGAGGCCCGGAGGAGGGGAAAAATGAAAGCAGGGTGCAAGCCAGTGGAGGCAGCCCAGCGAAGCTGGCCCATACAGAGAACTCAGAGCGGCCTGAAAGCCCTAAAGAAATCCTGGACCTTGACAGCCATAATGCTGCTGCTCGCCGCCGTAGCACCCAGCCACCTCAACAACAGCAACGCCCTCCCGTCTCTGCTGCACACATGATGTCTGGCTTCATGTATGACCCTCGAACCGGTCACCCTGGGATTCATCAAGGTGGCGTTCCTCCACCTCACATGATGTCTCAGGCCCGTGGAGGTGCCAACAGAGCCCCTTACCCTGGCCAGCCATACCCCGATCCAGGACGCTATGCTGCCCAAAGACCTCACCCACACCTGATGGAGGCTCTGCAGCGGCCCCAGCAGCTGCCCTACTCTCCAGGTCAGACACGCATGGCCATGTACAGACACCCCCGGCCTGCGGGCCACTTCCAGGGCATGATGATTCAGCAGAGAGGCTTGGCACCAGAACACTTCCTACACCCAGGGTAAAATGACTCATCCGGTCTTGTGGAGTTTGTAGATTGAAGACTTAAATAATAACTCTTTCTGTATCTGCATTCTTAATCTCTTAGTCAGTATATTTACACTGCGACTAGTGTTTGTTCCTTTGAATGTGGAGGGAATATACTTTGAATATGTTACATAAAAACATTTGGTCTAAGTTTGGCTATCCTCACACCTACAGTTATTTCGTAATTGGCTGTTTTTTTTTTTAAATTTTCTTTAGGACAGAAGTTCCTTCTGCATTCCTTATAGTGTTGATATGATTAATTGATCGACAGAAACTTCATAACCAGCAGTCTTGAGACCCAGTTATTTATCAAGCCAAAATGCCCAATATTTACAGCTTAATGGTTCAACAGAAAAAGAGGTAAATAATCACATTTCTTTTTTCTGTTGTACCATTTCGAATGTCTTTGGTTTTAGAGTGGTAGACAGATAAAAAAAAATTAAATAAAGAGTGAATAAACTGACATTTCGTATCAAATGTGACCCGAGTAACACATCCTTTTATGAAGCCTAATTTTGTTTGGAGTATACAGCTGGTGCAAGTTGACTCTTAACTAATAACACCAATGATAACAACAATCACGTTGTTGTTTTTTCCACAGGCAACAGATGATGGCTGCTCCAGGTGGGCCTAGCAGTAAACAAGGCGTGTGACTATATCAGAGTAAGTAAACATATGTTTTGACACTAAATGTTAAACCTTTATCTCTCAGCGTTCAGTAGCTTCTTATAAATTAAATAAATTACCTTCACGGTCTGTTCCTAAGAATATGAAAATGCTGCCAAAAGGCATTTATACATCTCTGAAGGGATCAAAACACAGAAATAATACCATGACACTCTCAAGCCACAATAATGTTGTGTGTCCTAAATGAGCTCAAATTGTCACTGTTTAACTAATTATTCTTTCTCCTTTTAGGCATGTTGGTATCGAAGAACATCTGGACAAAGCTGTGAGCCAAAAGGAAGAATATGTGAGCATGCTGACAGAGCTGACAGACACTGCAGAACAGACACTTCGCTCTTCATACATCTCTAACTGATTTTCTTACACTGGACAAAAACTTTTGGCTCCGGACTCGAGGATCCAACTAGGCAGCTGGTATTACAAAGATAATAAAAATGTGAAATGTTATTGAGCCCTGGAGAACAATTATCTTTCCGCTTACCCTTCTGCACATAGAGGTCAGGGTTACAGAACAACTCTGTGGAACTGGTATGAATTCACTGACCTGCTCAAGGACACTTCACTAGACACGGTTGCTTCCCAACGAGAGCATTTGAATGAGGATCCTCCCAGCAGAAGGGCAGCCTCTTTAACCACTTGGCCAACCTGTCAAACACAGGGGACACTGCCTTCAAGAACACTGGACAGCCCTCTCCTCTCTGAGCCTCTGAAATGTGAATAAATGAAAGACCACTGAACACAGCCTGCCTGTCACCTTCATTGATTATAAATCTACTGACAGAACTGAGGAGGACTGTGATGAAGATGAGAGGGGCTGTTGATTTTACTGCTATTTTCTGTTCCAATATCTTTAAACTCAGGTGTAGAAAAGGAGGTACTATGAGACTGTCACCCCAACCCAGTCAACTCACAGGCCCCTTGCAATTGCCTTGGTTTCCTTTGTGAATGTACGAGTGAATGTGTAGACGAAAAGGTGTGCGCAGCAGATTAGCTGCATGTGAATGGACACGAACCCTGAGAATTTGTCTGAAGCATAAACCGTCCTGAAAAAGGTCCAGTTATGGTCCATTCCCACCCCAACTCTAACATTGTTTCTCTCGTTCTGGAGTAAACGCGCACTATATGCATCTTTCAGAGCGGCCTTCATTGTTAAGAATGTCTTTGACCAGCAGAGAGGGACTGGCGAAGATGGCGCAATTTGTATCCGACTGTACCTAACTCTGTTATGCACTATGGATTTTCTTAGTCTAGACATCCTGGAATTGAGTGGCCTTGGATAGTCTTTATTTTTAGTCAAACACATATATGTATGAAAATATATCCTTACCTCTCAGTGACATGTCCTTCTTGCTGATATATGCACATACACAGAAGAAACGCATACACATCAAATCCTGCTGTTGTTTTGGATTTTTTTTTTCACCTCTAAGTTTGTAGCGTTAGTTCTTCGTTCATTCACCGCTCTGCCCTTTGCATGGTTGCTTCTTTGAGTGCTTCCTCTTCCCCATGTCAATACTAAACGTATCCTCAGGGTGTACAGTTTCTATATACGGGTATTTTTCGGCATTATTTGAAGGAAGAGCAGCATAAGGAAAATGGGACTGCAAATGTGGCAAAAATCAATCCATCTCATGTGAAGAACTTGTTATTATCTGTTTGCTAATTGTCCATAACAATATTTGGCTGAGCACACTGCCAACCTATTGGACTCTGTTTTGCCCCCAACCCCCCTGTCTTTTTTCATTTTCATCAAAGTTGAAGAGAAGTGAGATGGGTCAAATTTGAGTTATTCTACATTCCTGTTTATCCGATGATACCGTTTGTCATCACAATTAAAATTACAATCTACCTCATCTAGCCAGTCGGTGGCATCTACACAGTCCCTCCACTTCCTCTCCTGCTCTGCCAGACTCTCGCAGGTCAACATTTGATGACCAGCTGATGATTTCAGCACCACTTTTAGTTTTAAGGCTTACAGAACTGATAACGAAATGGCCTTACAATACCTTACCATCTTTGGAAAAAATCTTTGGGATCAGGTTGTCCTCAACAAGATGCTGACGTGATTATCCAGCTGTGACAGATGTCCTGTAAAAGAAGCGGTGCTTGAAAGTGTACACTATGGATTTAATGGGACAGCACTTTCATTCTCAGTTTTTTTAATGTCATCGTTGGAGTATGATGGACGGTATTATGTCACATGTCTGAAACGGGACTCTGTATGTGAGTCTCTTGCGTTGTACAGATTGCATGCCTTCTTGCCTACAGGTTGTTGAAAATAGACAAAGTAGGCAGTGTTCCAGTCTAGGCCTCCTAATAGACCGTAAAGTTTGGCGGCATTATGACGGAGTTCCATAGTAATAGGTACCCAAGGCATTGTAAGAAAACATTGGAGGAAGGATGATGGAATAGGAAAGTGGTAGAAGCTGTGAGACAATTTTCTAAATGTGTCACACAAGACTTGTCATGGATGACTTGCTATTTTGGTAAAATAGGGAATTGTCTAAATATTTAGTGGGCCTGATATGGCCACATTGGAGGTAGTGTGTTCACTCGTGCTGTCTAATGTATGAAGGACAGTGCTGATTTTAAAGGTCTTGTGAGGTTGTGATACTGTGAGTGTGCGTGTGTGTGCGTGCGTGTGTGTGTGTGTGTGTGTTTCTGGTGTGTAGAACCGGCACCAGGTGATCGGACGTGTGCATTCAACTATCACTTTTTCTCTGCTGTCATCTCTCTGCACTAGTGAAAACCATTTAGACGTGATTAAATGTGAATCATATTTATTTGCTCTTTTAAGAATTTTTGTACATTTTTGGACTTGTTTTAATATAAATGTGGTGTCTGTTTTCTTTTTTTCCTTGATGTTGTTTTTTAAGCAGTTGTCTTTTTACCTCAGTAGCATGGTGGCATTGAAAAAAAGACCTGTACATCTCATTTTTAAGTGACGTTTACGTTTAAGTTCTTATCTGACTGACATAGATTATTTTGGAAATGGAATGGAGTATTTTCTATACTGTACATTTCTTAGAAATAAATAACTTTTCTCGAACAAGAGTTTTTTTTTTTTTTTAATCATTTTCACACATAAAATAAGTGGACTTTTCTCCCTTGTGACAGTCGTTTTTCAACAATGCTGTGAATGAACAGACATAAAACAAGGCCATGCCCTCCGTCATAATGGGGCACGCATTTATGATCCTTTAAAAAAACTTAAAGGGCAAAAGTAATGAAATGCAAACAGACGAAACAAGAGGGCCGGTGCAAAACAGTGCATTAATCTAACTGAGCGCCGCACACCATCGCCTTCAATTAGTGCTTATCCTCTTGACAGACACCCTCCACAGATTGTATGCTGCTTTGTCTCACCCTTCTCGTGTCTGCAGGAATCGGTGATGTGATGTGACGTCAGAGGAAGCGGCATGGCTCCTTAAAGCTAACAAGTAATATATTCTTTTGTTCAGGCTTAATGAGGACAAACTTGGCAGGAGAAAATGCAGATGAGCTATTTAGCCTAATTAAAGCACTTTAATTGAGCCTAAGTAAGCAGGTTGTATAACTAAATTCTGTAAGTGGGAAAACAAGAACATGTAGAACAGTAAACAAAATACTTTACTTAATAGTAAAAATTCTGTGTAGAGAGTGACATACGTTGGTGCAGCTTTCACGTCATGTTTTCTTCTGTAAGAATCATACATTTTGGTGGAAAAATAATGGCCAATGATGGAAATAAGTGTCAGACTTTCTGTCCCTGATAATAATTGTATGTTTCCAATGCATTAGAATGGGTTTAATACAACAACACCAAACCCAGTACAGCTCCTCCAATAACATTGAAAATATTTAGAAAGAATCTTAATCCCGGAGGAGTAGGGTGCAGTCAACAACAGCGCCCAGATCTTAACCAGTGCCTTGGTCAACGGCACTAACTAGAGAACTGACCTAATGTACATGTTTTAATATTTGAAGGGATACACTTGTAGTTAAGTACAAATTTAAGGTTCTTTTCTTGAGTCTTTTCTTTTTGGACCACTTTCTATTTTCTACTCCACTTGGCTACATTCATCGGACAATTTTAGTGACTAGTTTCTTTACAAATCAATACTTTTGCACACAATAAACAAAGAACAGAAAATCTGATGTTCTGCTATAAATTATATTTCCCAACAGTGTTTACAAGTTCAGATGAAACGGTCAGTTGACTAACCAATTAGTCATTTGGCAGAAGATTAATCGGCAACTATTGTGATAACCATTTGAGTGATCTCATGTATAAACGTTTCATGGTTCTGATAACTGAAGATATCAGTCCACTGTGAAGGTGTCACTTTTAGCTCTGGGTGTATTGTTCTCACTATTTTCAGAATTGTACAAACTGAACGAAATCAATCGAATAATGGAGAAAATAATCAGTGGATTAATCCATAATTAAAATACTTATCATACAGCATATATACAGCATATACTAAAAAATTTGCTCCACTAACATCTACAACAGTAAAATACTGTCACCGTCAGAGGGGATATTTTCCTGCATTAAGTACTTTAACTCGTATGCCATGTTACAAAAATGTGTATTTTTGATGATTGTATTATCATTATTATAATTTAATTATTATAATTATAATAATTATATTTGATAAACTCATTATTGTGATGCAAAGCGTCACAAACAAACCAGTTTGGTTGTAGGTAGAATTCACTCGGGTTAGAGGTTATTTATTCCCTAATCTCTGTCTTGCAGATTATTATTCATGTCTTCACACACCACCAATCAAAAGGTTAGCAGTGTTCAGTTTCAACCAATCATAGCGGGACGGGGGTGGGGCTTGTAGAACTGTTTGCCTGACAGGGTAAGAACAGGGATAAAACAACCCACTGCAGTACAGACCTCAGACTAACGCACTATATCTTTAGTTCACGTGTTGTTTATCTCGTGACACTGTCGTAATAAAGTTAGTTGTTTAATAAAAGCATATACGTTTTTCTAGCTGACACCGTCGTGAAAGTGTTTGCCGTGGTCCACTGTTTTTAAAGTAACTCTCAGCTGGAGTGTTTCCCAAATCGTCGTGAGCTGTCGTGAAAGCAGCTAAGCTAGCCATTGTGCACTAACCTGCTGTTACCATACAGTATTTTACGTTCACTAGACTGTACACAGTTATTAAAGTAAGGTAAGAAGCTTCAACCCGTTTTCTAATGGCCATGTCTGTTTACCTTGCTAACAAATAGTCTAAAATTCTGTCTCTTAATTTAGCACAGTAATTCATTCATTGTTAGTTAATTTTCCTCTTATTTTTGTGAACGAGTCAAATACTTTTAGTTGTAACGTTACTTAACGTTACTGTTGTTTTTCTTTTCACTCTGTAGAGTTAATATAGGCATGTGCAAACATTGTGGGAATGACTGCTGAAGAGCAAACACCTGGTCATTTTTCTCTGTACTGCAGCTGGTGTTGGAGGTTAAAGGGTTTATTTTTACCTCAGCTGGTGTAAAATAACTGTTTTCGGTTCCCGGCACAAGCTTTGTATATTATGGCGTTAACCCCTGTTATGTTTCCTGTCACACCACCAGCTCCACTCACTCTTTGGATCATGGCAGTGTCGCTGCAGCACCCCCACGCGGCCTTGGCCTGTCTGCTCTTGTACTGCTTGACTGGTGGCCTGTCCATCCCAGACCCCAGGCAGAGAGAGGCCCTGATAAAGCTGGAGGCCTCCATGCAGACAGGCGGGCAGATGGTGCTGACTGATGCCGAGAAGCGGCTGGACGCTGTGCTTTTCAAAATGAAGCAGGAGGAAATGATGAGAGCAGACTTTCCTCCCGCCATGCACTTCTTCAAGGCCAGGCCTCTCATCAGGAACAGCCCCATCTTCAGCCTGCTGCAGAAGATGCCAAAAGGTGCGTTCAATCTCACATCTCAAAGTGTGTTTATAACAAGTTGTCTTGCGTCTTACTCGTTTGCCATGCCCTTTGTATAGTGTTGGTTGCTTGCCTGTGAGCTGGAGGTTATTATGGGTAGGTTTTTGAATTGAAAAGAGGGTAACACCTGCACATTTGTTGCATGCCACAAAAGTTTTGACAACATGATCGTACTTGGATCTTCATCTGGTCAGACTTGAAAAATGGAAAAACCACACCCTCATCTGTTCATCATGCAAACCAATATGCTTACAAACTCTGTCCAGGGTAAGAAAAATGCAAAACAATTAGATAATCAGTAAGGTACATATGAAAAAATACACAAGGAACAACAGTAATAAAAAGCCAAATATAGCCATCTCAACAGTCTGACCTGATGAAGATCCAAGTGGATGAGATGTTGTTTTTATTGAACTTCTGTGGCACAAAGTACATGTGCATTTTCATTCGAGTGATTTCCTGATAACTTTTCGAATTACCCACAAAAACCATTTGTCTTAATCATTTGCCACAGCATTTTAGTTGTCATGGATATATAGAAGTCTCAAAACTGATGAAAATGATCTCTTCTCAAAATAAAAAATGCAATGATGGCTTATTTTAATCAGTAAAAAAAAAAAGAAGTGTATTTTATGAAAGAATTTGCCTTTTCTGAATGAACTTGTCAGTACATTTTATCATACTTAGAGCTGAAACATTCAGTGGAATAATTAAGAAGTAGATTGACCTAAAAATAATTGGTAACCATTTGATTGATCTATCACAGACATATCGGTGTCGGGGTATATGTTGTTTATCAGCCAACATGAAACCTTTTTGATTTAAAAAAACAGTGCTTACGGTGATTTATAATGATTGATGAGTGAAATTTACTGTTTTAGTCCACTGATGTCATTTAAGACAATAAAGTTTATTGTTAAACTGTAAATTATCCTGCTTCCATTAGATATTCGTGTCACAAGTGTACATTTGAGGGATCATTGCAAGAAATTTGTATATTAGCCAATACATCCAATGACCAATGACCAATCATGATTTTATAAAATCCCTAATGTCAGTATCAGCATCGGCCCCAAAAACTGCATATTGGTTTGGGTCTAATTATCTTATTTCCATTATTGTAAACTTTTCTGACTGTTGCTCAGACAAAACAGAAATGTTCAACTCTAGGACAGACATTTTTCACTTTATTTCCACATTTTATAAGCTAAACTTTTAATTGGTTAATCAAGAAACTGATTGGGAGATTAAGAACACGAAATCATTGCAACCTTAATCATTAGGATTTCTGTATTTAGTGAATATCTACCAGTTTTTAATAAACACAGAATCCGATTTGTATCAAGTATCCCAATTCTTCATTTCTTTATAATTGTGTCATTCAGGGGCAGCCCTCCATGTCCACGACCTCTCCATGGCGAGCATGGAGTGGCTGGTGAAGAACGTGACCTATCGGCCCCACTGCTACATGTGCCTCACTGACAGCCAGTCCATCAGATTCATCTTCTCCCAATGGCCCAAAGCTCTGCCACACTGCTCTGACTGGACCCTGCTGGAAGACCTTAGGGCAAAGCTGGTCAACGCCACCGAACTAGACAACAGGTGACTCACTCTTCAATACAGTTTAGACAGGACAAAGATTTTATTATTTACACACACACAGACACACACACACACACACACAGACAGCACATCATATTTTACTTGATGTCATCCCATCCTGATGACTCAATATAGGACATTATTTATGCACACATTTTTGGCAATGATCCCTCAAATGTTGTTATCAAACACTTGGACAAAGGTATGTAAAAGCAGCAGGATATTTTACAGTTTAGTGATGCATTTTATTGTCTAAAAATGAAACGGCAAACTAACTGGAAATGTAATGATTACAAATTATCCCTGCTTTATAATCTAAAAATCTATATCGTTCAGGCTATACTCTTTTTCATTATATCCACAAAAGGTAAGCAGTTAAAGATACCAGGGCATATTTTCCTCCTTTACGAAGAAATCATTTATTGCTGCAGCTGAGGCCTTGATATCCTCTATTACTGTTTATTCTCATTGCCAAAGTTGAGTAGCTTTAAATCAGTGCATAAATACACTCTACTATTACTGTCAAGTACCTGAAAGTCACAGGGAAAACAAAGTGTCTAAAGAAAATAATAAATCAAAAACCTTGAGTCCAAACAGACTTTAGTTTAACATTTACCTCTGCGTAGAATATCGTTGTTTGCCAGGATGTCAGCTTAATTTGGAGCTTTAACATGATACAGCATAAAATTGAATCACTACTCCCTTTTATTTATTTTTGAAGCAAGACTTTGAGGCAGAATATCAAAAAGAAGCTCATCAAATCTTAAGCGGGCTATTGATAATGAAGATAAGGGATGTTTGATTTGATACGACAGGCAAAAGGTCAGACTGTTACATAATATTTGATTACTGTATTGGTTGTGCTTTTAGCTGAGATCCAGCAGTGCAGCACGAGGTCAACACTGCAAGATGCACCGTTAAAGTTCAAGGTCTTGTGCAAAGAAATGTGAAGAAATAAATGTTGCCAGCACCCAAAATGACAAAGATAATCTAATCACAACCATGTCTTCACTCTCAGCATCATGGCCAACCTGACGATCTTCACCGATCAGGATCCAGAAGTGCTGTACCCCAGTCAGGATGTCATATGGGACAGGTTTGAACAGGCATTCCTTGCAATGTGGGGTCTGGTCACATATGCTCCTGTGTTCAGAGAATACTACTACCGAGGCCTCACTGAGTTTTACATGGACAACGTCATGTATCTGGAACTGCGGGCTTTACTCCCAGAGGTACACTAATGCCAGTGTGAGTGTGTTCAGAGCATTCACTCGTCAGTTCATTTATTAAGTGTGTCTTTTTGGTTTTTGTGGTACTCAGACATACGAGTTGGACGGAACCACTCATGACAAAACCTGGACTCTGAAAACCTACCAGGATGTCACCAGACAGTTCACAGCAGAGCATCCCGACTTCTTTGGTGCAAGAATCATCTTCACAGTCCATAGGTGACTGCTCTGAATACCCTCACAATGGATTTCCCTTACTAGTCTGAATGTCATACTGTTTATCAGCTCTCTACATGAGAGGTCATCAATGTCCATTGATCACACTTCAACTCTGTGTTTCAGGGGAGTAAATATGTCTGTGATGACCGGAGTTGTGGAGGAGGCTATGAAGCTACAGAGAGACTTCCCAGACATCATGGCTGGTTTTGACCTGGTGAGAGGCAACAGCAGTTATCGTATGAATAGTGCCCCACAGTGATGTCCGCTCTACTAGCATGACTTCTGCAAGTGTTCACTTTGTCTTAACCTGTACAGGTGGGCCGCGAGGACAGTGGCAGACCGCTGTGGTACTTCAGAGATGCCTTGTCACTGCCAGTAGAGAGAGGGGTGACGCTTCCTTTCTTTTTCCATGCTGGAGAGACTGGTGAGATCATCCCTTGTGTATAAAACTTCAAGGCATTCAGTTTGTTCATGCTGTAAAATAAATGAGGTGTAAAATAAGGAGAAGTCCAGTTGCTCATACCTTGCATGTAAAATACTGGAAGATTCCAAGTGCAACAATAACATTAGTTAATGTGTAACTAATTCTTAACAACAGGCTACTATAGGAAGGTTGTAGGGTTTTTTGGCAAGGGGCCACAAAAAGGAGCCAATACACTTATATCATTAAGATAGTTGAGTTTATTTATGGTGAAAGGGTTCTTATGGAAGGAAAAAAATCAATGTTAGGGTTTAAATTTTTTATTGACCACACACTCAAAGAAGAAATGTAATTTTAAAGGATTACAATGGGCAGCTTTGTAGTTTAATGAACAAAGCAGGACATATTTTCACATTGTGTTATGGTCCTGAAGCAAAAAAAAAAAAGGCAACATGCAAACCGTATTAAAAGCATTTTGCACTTTGTCCTATTCTGCTGAAGTGTCCTATTCCAATTATTATTTTTGTTACAAAACCAAAGAAATTAAATCTTTACAAAGATTAGAATTGAGGGAGAGGAAATGTAAGACATGTAAGAACCATCACACTTTATGTAATAAAAACATCTCAAAATAACATGCATTTTGATCTCTCTCTACTACATGAAGATCTGGAGGGCACAGAGGTGGACCAGAACTTGTTGGATGCTCTTTTGTTCAACACGTCTCGTATTGGCCATGGATTTGCTCTGGTTCGCCACCCAGTGGCCAAAGGTCTATCCAGGAGGAAAGGGGTGGCTGTGGAAGTGTGTCCAATCTCCAACCAGGTACACTTACTATAATCTTTTAAATGATTTACTGGTGCTATTTGAAAAAAAAAATGCAAGCATTTTCCATTCTTGTGTCTTGTAAACAGATATTTCCTTTCCTGTCCTCATTCAGGTGATGAAGCTGGTAAAAGATCTGCGAAACCATCCAGCAGCTGCACTCATGTCAGAGAACCACCCACTGGTCATCAGTTCTGATGACCCTGCCATGTTTGGTGCCTCTGGGCTCTCTTATGACTTCTATGAAGCTTTTGTGGGCTTTGGCGGCATTAGATCCAATTTAGGCTCCCTCAAAGAGCTGGCCATAAACTCTATTAGGTGAGCATCAGCTGAGATGACAGAAATGAAATTTACTAACAAATTACAACTGAATTGTGTGCGACTTCTTACAAGCTTTAGCAGACTGCTACCTGACCTTTCCCTGTCTTATCTTTCAGGTATAGTTCTTTGACTCTGAAGCAACAGGAGGAAACCCTGGCTCTGTGGAAGAGACAATGGGATAAGTTTGTCTCTGAAAATGCTCTTTAGAAAGAAACTAACATTTTTTTAATGTTAAGGTAGGGAAATCTTCAAATTCCTTCATGCTTCCTTTGTGAAAGGAACGCCTTTTAGCAGAGGTAATTGACACATGGGAATGTGAAAAGTGTCTTTCCTATATGACAGGTTGTATCTGCTGTGAAAAAGCTGCTGTTTCTCATATACAGCACATAAACTGCACCGTGTGTAACAAGCATGAGCTATGTCACATTAAATTAAGGGTGATTACTTGAACTACACATATGACATAGCTTCAATCACAGACACCTTGCTATGTATAGTTTTATTGTGGACTTTGAATGTATTCGCACTTTAACATTCAGGGCTGCCTGATGTGCTGATGTTTTTGGGGACAGTAAAAGTTCCAGATTATTTATTTGTGCTGTGGTTTTGTGGCTTGCTTGTGCTTTGTAAGAGTGTAAGGGATAGTTTGTTGAAGTTGGTGTTAAATCTTGTATTTTTAGATTTTTAACTGTCATGGATATATAAAAGGGCATAGTTTCACATTTCATGTATGGAAAAAAAACCTCATTAAGAAGCAAAACAAATCTCTCATATCTGCCTTAGCATTAGCAAAGATTTATATGAACAACTGTCAGTATCATCCAGACAGATTTAAATGTTGTGAACTGCCAAACTTAAATTTGACATAATAAAATGAACCTCTGATTATTTAGTGTGGTTCAGTTTATTTAGTGTCGTTCATATGTAGCACCGTTATCAGTCGCTGTGATGAGCCGGTCTGTCCTCCATCATCTGCTGCAGGTGTTGAATTTGGAGAAGAAGCTGTTGTCGATGTGTCCTCTTTCAATGTCTGGTTTCCTAAAAATGACACAAGTTAAGAAACAAATTGAGATGATGGTTTGTTATCTGCCCAAATAAACTGAGAAAACAAATTCAGCTTTCCTAAGGCAACTGACTGGTCTTTCTGTATTTGGGCCAGTTGGACGTTGGTGCTGTCCAGGTGTCGTCTCAGCTGCTTGTTCAGTCTTGCCTGCTGTCTCTCTATTAACAGAGCTGTACGAGCAGAGTCCACGCGGAAACGATCAAGTTGCTCCTCTTTCTGCTTTTTGTCCACTTCCATCTTCTACAGATGCACATGTAGCACAGACATTGATCAACAAACTGCTTCACATGCACTGTTCTTTTAATTATCACAAGCATGTATTTTGAGTGTCCTTTGTTTGACCTTTTTCTCCTCTATTTGGTATTTCTGGAACTGGATGATCTGCTGCAGGTTCTCCTGAGTGGCTCTCTTGTCACCACTGGGACAAAGACCAGGTGCTCCCATCATGCTCAGGGTGGGTTCATCATCTACACCTTGCAGCTGTCCTTGCCGTCCCTTCTCTTCAATCTTTGCCCATCCAGACACAGCCAAAAAAAAAGCTCAATTTAAGTGTCTAAATCTAATCAAATAACTTTTAAAGCAAGTATATCAATGATATAAAAGTTGCTCAGTCTTAACTAAAAAAACAATACAATGCCACAAGATGTATAAACACAATAAAAAAACGTGCATAATCATAATCACTTCTCATCAAAGGCTGATGTAACCCAGGTCACAACTAACTATGCTCTTCATATATTAAGTCAAGTGTGTTCGATGTGTTTAAGACTGCCAAATAGGGTGTGTTTCCAAGCTTATGGTTAGAAAACACTCAATCCACGGAGAAATGTGCACAGCCCCTTTTTAGAAGCTTCAGAAACTTAAAAACAAGCAGTTAGGACTTCTGTAAGTGTGTGATGTCACAACTATACAGTCACATTCAGCCAGACTAGGCTTTTTTCAGGGAAGGGGCCTTAAAGAGAGGCACTAAAACAAAGCATTCAGAGGGTGAGTACAGGTTCTGCAGCAACTGACAGTATGAAGAAAATAATGTGTTTTTTGAACATGAACATTAAAAAATCAGAACCTGAGAATAAGCATAATATGGGACCTTTTACACTCTGTTGCTTTCAGGGTTTTCTTTAATTAGGAGTTAAACATTCATGTTTTCGAGCACCTTCATTTCGGAAATATCAGAATGACTTACCTTGGCAAGATTGTACTCTTTAGTGGCGATAGCTGCTGCTTTCTTTCTCCCCATCTCAAAGCTCTGAAGCTGCAGAGCTTTGATGTCCATTTCCACTCTGCTTCGGTCATAGCACTGCTCTGAGGAAGTTGTACAGAAGATGTGAGGTAAGCTTGTGTTTTGTATGTGTGTGTGAACTTGGCATGTGTGTCCTGTGTGTGATCTACCTTCAAGCTTTTGACGATGCCTTTCTGCTGCTCGCTCACTCTGCTGCTGGATGAGCCACTCTCTGAGCTGCTCCCTCTGTCTCTGCTGTCTGTCTTTACTGTTGGGGTCCTCTCCCACCAGGCCTGGGGGCATCATCTGTACATTAGCTAGCTCTGGTTTTCTACAGCGGTCTGGGTCGTTCAGGTCATATTCTCGCTGGCTCCAAGGCTGCTGGTACTGATGCCGGAAGTTGACGATGTCCTTTTCCATCGCACGCTTCTCCTTCACTTGTCTTCTATGGAGGAGGGAAGCTACTTTGCTATTGTGGAGCATATCAGCATCTGTATGGAGAACACATTCCCAAACACAGGCAACACAATGCACTTCATTAGAAATTGAATGAATCATTTTCTGTGGGGACAGGATTATTCATGTTACCTCTTTTGATAAGTGTGAAGATATTTTTAGATAATAAATTATCCTCCAATAACACATGAGACTCACTGACAAAACCATTGAAGTGAGGTCATATGAGTGAGGAAACCACATTCAGCCAACTCACCATGAGCATTTTGTTCCTCTCTTGCAGCCTCCTGTTGTTTCTTCTTCTCTTTCATCTGCATGTCGAGTGCTTCCTTGTCAACCTATAAAACAGACCACAGTAGTGACAGCACGGAGAGTAAATTCACTCTAGTACTGTACTTTAAAGTACAAATTTGAGGTACTTTTACTTTGAGCCTCTTTTTGAGGCCACTTTCAACTTCTACTCCACTAAATTGTCTAAGGATATATTGTACTTTTCTTTGATAACCTCAGTTACTAGTACACATTAAGATTTTTGCATACAGAACTTATGGAGAGCTTATAAAATATGAGGTTTTATTATATATTAAACTACCCGACAGTATAGGTACAGCTGAAATGATTAGTCGATTTACAGAAAATTAATTAGCAATTTTTGCAAAAATCATTTCAGCCATTTTTTATGCAAAAATATTTTATGACTCCAGCTTCTCAAATGTGAGGATTTACTGCTTTCCTTTTCATTATTTTGATCATTTTAAAAGGTGCACGATGTAGTTTTGTGGAAGAAATTTTAATCAGAACAGAAAGATCTTCATTGACTGATTTTTTTATGCCTAAACAAACTAAATAAACAAACTGTCTTTGTTTCCATGACTGAATAAACAAGCTGACCTTAAAGGGCAACACAATTTCATACTGTTTTACCTTATTTATATGTGGCGGACCCTGCCACCTTTCTAGCTTCAAACAGTGTTCTGGGGACCTTATTTTCCTCTGGGACCAGCTTGTTTATTCAGTCATGGTTTGGATTATTTTATTGCTTTGTTCTATTGGTTGGAAAAAACAAGCACTGTGAAGTAGTCACTTTGGCCATTTCGAACTATTTTCAGAATTTGTATAAACCGAACAATCGATCAATTGATCGAAAACTATCTACAAAAAGTCTAGTCTACAAAAAGTAAAAAGATAGGATTCAAATCAACCAGCAACACCTGTTTATGTATGAGTAATACTAATCTAATGATATAATATATGTGTCACAGGAGCTATTTTTCTGCACTGAGTAGCTTACTTTTAAACGTAATACTTTAAGTACACGTTAATTCATTATATCTTACATTATATACTTATCTCAATCAACATGTTAAACACAGGACCTTACCAGTACAGTGTTGTGTTAGTGCATTGACTGTGGTTAGCATTCCTCTGCTACACTTAGCATAGCTTACCCCCATCGTCCTGACTTTGTCGTTAAAAATCCTCTCTCGTCTCTCACTCTCTGTGTTGCGACGCCTCTGCAGACTCGCTCTCGCTTTGTGGTCCGAGAGTAATTCAACGTTTAGCATTTTTGACTTGGAATAGATAATTAAGTCTGCGGGTTTAACCTCGAAACGGACACCTGTCCTGTATAAGACACAGCAAACTTTGCTAGTTAACTGCGTTTCAAACACACTGGTTGCTAAGAAACCAGAGTTCGTGAGCGTTCGTAAGATGTCGGGTGTTTCCGGCACCAGCAAACGAACGGCCACCTTAAAGCTGAGCATGAGTCTAATCAGATGGAGTAACTAAAAAAAAAATCAGAAAATTACATAAATACACATGATAAACATTTGTATCACTGGAATATGAATTTATTGCAATATAATAATAAAAACTAAATAATTTTTGTATTACAACATTTAAGCCTTAGATTTGTTTATAGAGAATTGGGACCATGATGCAATTCAGAAATGTCATAATTAGGCATCAGGGTTCCTTAAAGCTGTTGGAAAAAATGGTGTGGGTTTCTTTATGTCCCTCTAACAAAAGGTGATCACATGCATTACTTGCTCTTTAACACCATGCAGTTTACAGCTTAGTTTTACAGCACAATTAAGTATTTTTAAGGGCAGTTTATTTTAACCTGCTGACACGTCTCCTGGATCTGCCAAGAGAGCCACATTATACCTTTCCAAACAGCATGCACAAGTTACATCAGCGCAAATGCAAAGGAAAAGAGATTTGCTCAAGAATGAGCTGGCGTACATGGTACACACATCTGTCAGTGCATTGTCGTGGAAGTGTTGACTTGTCAAAGCCAGCTTTTTCTTTAGAATACTGAACACAGAACTTCTTCCAACACCCTTCCTCTGTGGAATGCATGTTGTTTATTTTGATTACACAACTTTTAGAGATGCTACACAAGACAAATTCAAACATCAACCAGTTTGACAAGTTTATTTCAAAGGGTTATAAAAACAGTGTTCGATAGAAATATAACATAGGCCTTTGTTTCAGCACAATAAAAGTAAACTTCCTTGACCCATTCTGCTAAGAAAAAGACATGAGCACTATGCTAACTCCAAACCCACATGCTCTGTAAATACATAAATCAATTCCCAAATATGGCTGTCTCCTTTCCTGACACTGGAGATGTCCAAGCTCTCCAGAAGAGACTAAGGTGAATGGTTCTTATATTGTATTGTTCAACAAGTCTTGGTGTTTTTACAAAACACCAAGATCCTTTATACACTGATAATAATAAAATATTACACAGCACACACACTTAAAAACTTCACAGTCCCTCAAAAGGTATTTCTACACAAGCAGAAAAATGTGTTAGCCATCGATACCAGAACACTGAACAACCACCCATCAATAACTGTTAAAAAAGTAAAGATTCTCAAACTTAAGATCCAAGACAAAAGACAATATATGACCTTTTTTATAGATACATCAATGCAATTTTGTAAGTACAACTGTGTATGTTTTTTGTATATGTCCAAAGATTGCACAGGACTGGCCGATCAGTCATTAGATGTGTCGCTGTAATTTATATAACAAAACTTAAGACAAAGAACATAGTTATTTTCAAATGCAAATAGATAGTGCTGTTAAACAAATAAGTTAACGTGCCTTTGAACAAGCTGACTCTTCGACACAAAACAACACGTTTTTGATCATTTGATTAAATAGTACAGTAGCTTTAAACCGTCAGGAACCCCGTCACCCACTGAAGAGTCGTTGTAGAAGGCCATATTCCTGCTGAATGTCAGAAATGCACACTGATCTTATCTTCCTAAATCTATCAACTCTCTCATTGTTTTCTCAATTTACTGTTTTTATACCTTCATTGGCCTTCACTTCATTAAGGCCTATGTTTCCTTCACCTTATGATTTGCCTTACTGTCTGTCTCTGCTTGAAGGTTACTTCTGTAACAGATGATAGGGCATACTAATGTACAAGTAGATTACAAAAACAAATGTATATTTTCAAACCTGATTTTCATCTAACAGCAACAAAGTATTGCATAGTATTACTTCCAAAAGTAGCAACATTTGCATAGTTGGGCAACTGTTACAGAACTATTTCATTTGCTCCAAAACAGTCATAGCAATACATCTTACTGATAGAATTTATTGTTTTAAGACCACTGCTGCAATGGGGATAATTCTGTATAGCCAAACTTTATTTAAAGGGGCAATATGTAAGAATTTTAGTTGAAAATGCTTAAAAATCAATGACCAATCATCAAGCAGCTACAGCTAACAGCAATTAGCAGTTACTCTAGTGATATGCTGCCCTCTATTTGTTTTGGGTATGAATTTGACAGGTGGCTAATTCTTACATATCGCATCATTAAATAGTAAAGCTTAAACTTGTAACTTTTGCTATGCCCCAGGATTTAACATGAAGAAAATCTAGTCTAACATGCATTATCTTTTATGAATGGATTGAATATAATTGGTGTCTTTAAGTGGAAAGAATTATGGGTGGAATAAGTATCAACTTGCATTTATGCAATAAGTTGCATAATGGTGGGTATGTCCTTCATACCCAGCCTGAAGTAAGATGCTGTGTGTCAGTGTGGTCCCACACAGTGCCAGTATAGACATCTAGAGGAACAGCTAGCATATTGAGAGTAATTCTCATCAATTCCATCCAGGAAACAGGAGTGAGTTTGAGTCCAAAGGTAACAAAGTCACCCCAAAATTTCCTGGATAAACATCTGAAATATAACAGATTAGAGCCTGGATTCATTAAATGATGTAAGAAAAGCAGACTCTTGTTTTTAGTGTTGTTTTTAATAAAATCCAGTGATCTGAGTGTTATTCCCAAATTGTTAGAAGATGAAGTTGCCTTAAGAGTTAAATTAAAAGTGATTATGCAGCTGATCCAAAAAGGCAGATTAATAAATAGTACAAATAAGAAATACTTGCAGCTGTAATGTTGATCCATAACATGTTGTATCCAAAATCAGTAAATTTCACATAAAATTTTTAAAATCAATCACTCACTTTTTCCATCCTAAATAGAGTAGACTTAAATAATTATAGGAGTCACCGCATTTCACACACTCAGGTGTTAGTATCTACTGACCTATGAGCAGAGAAGTGCACTTCTTGTTGGCTCCACACACAAAAACACTTTAAAAAGCCTTGATTACGTTTTGGATTTCCCATCTTTGGCCAGAGCATTCCTGTACTATAAGTTTTTTGTCTTTTATCTCCAGGCATCTTTTTGTCTCTTTGTTCTTCAGTTCTTTGCCCTGGGGAAAGACAAAAAGTTGTCAAGAGTGCTGGTTCATTCTGTCATCATACAATATTCAGACAGGTGATGTTTTCAGCTATACGAGTCACCCTAAACTCATCCACCCTCTAAGTTCAGTGTATCGTTGTACCTGAGTGAAGTCCCAGTAAATCCCCATTCCTTTCTGCATAGCCTCTTTGCAGTTGTAAAGACCAGGCTCGGTTTCTTTATTGCCGATGTCAGTTATGCAGCGGTTGTCATTGTATTTGTGGGACTTGATGCCGCCGATGTACAGCTCACCATTCGCACGGTAAAAAGTGTGCTGAAATATAAAAGAAAATGTTCAGCAAGTAGTTTGGGCACAACAGGGAAAACTATATTTTGATTAACTTTCCAGAGACTATAATCATTAAACTTGGCAACCACATTTAGTTACTTACCTGAGGTCCATAGAAGTAGCAATGGAAGGCGATGGGTGTGTGACCTGGCACTGGGCCTTGGTCTAGACACATGTCAGCATCAAGATTCTTCATCTGTAAAGTGGGAAGTTAATTATTTTGTCAAATCCATTGAAACTTGCTCAACCACTGTGGCAGGTGGGAGTCAATAATCACAACACACAGTTTAGTGTGGCAATATGTAGCACACACCCTGCAGTACCACACTTACAACGCACTAGAGAAAACTAAACTTACTCCTCCATAGCCAAGTAGGTTGTCCCAGGGATCTAACTTGGGATACACATTTTCCAGGTACCATTTGAAAGGTTTACAGTTCAACCTCTCTCTGAGTTTTTTCCTCTCGGAGACATCCCCAATGTCAATTCCATGATTCTGCAGAGGCAAAGAACATGGCATGATTTGTTTGTGATATTGTAACTGAGGAAATCTAAAGAACTTCAGGAGCCTTGACAGTGTTAAAATGCACTCATAACTAAATAACTATAAATTATTCTTGTTCTTATTGACTACATTTTAAGTACCTCAAATGGCAAGTTCCAGGCTAAGTTGACGTTGTGTTTGTATTCATCCATCCAGACTTCTGCTACCCTCAGGGCGTTTCTCTTCATGGCAGGGCCCAGGTCAGGCATGTAGGGCTTGTGGTACCTCTCGATGTGGGCAATCTTGGAGCACGGAACTATTTCAACACTGCCTCCACACGTCCACACCTATTTGAGCAAAAAAATATAAACAACCCAAACTTTATACTGTGTGTCGACTATCTGGGGGCAGTCCTGCCCAATCATATACACATTGAAAGGACACATATTATGCTCAGGTTAAAATTACTACTACTAGTTACTACTAGAATAGGTTTACATGAAATAGTGCTCAAAAAACACATCAGTCTTCTCAGTTGTACTTGTTTGGCTGTGAAACCAAGGTGTCTCTTTCAAGTGTCATTACTCGACTAAACACTGAGAACAATATGAGAAGTACCAGAGAGACGAGAGGAAAAAACGAGTGACGCAGCTACATAGAGCACTATCGTCTCAGCAGATCTTTTCCATACAGCGAAGAAGGACACTGATGCTGCAGTTGAAGCAAGTTATGTGGTGAGTGAATTAATCGCCAAAGTGCGAAAGCCATTCACTGAAGGGGGAACTCCCTCTATCCGTCCCAGAGCTGTCCAAAGTCTTGAGTCGGGTAATGGGCCTTTTTGGAAGCACATATCTGTGTAAGAAATTGTTCTCAACTATGAACTTTAATAAATGCAAGAACAGGTCCAGGCTTGAAGCTGTACTTAGGGTTTCAACTGTGACCTCCATCAGGGCAAATGGGGCTCAGCTGTGTGAGCAGAGGCGCTGCCAAGTGTCTGGCTAGAAATAAAGTACAAATCTATTCAGGGATTCCTTTTGTTAGTTCAACGCAAGGTTTAAATAAGTTATTTAAGATATAAGAAACATATTTGTGGTTTAAATGGTTTAAAAACTGTAAAAAAAAAATGTTTTAAAAATGTGACAGGTGTCACACCGCGGTGAGGTTTGTCTCGTCTTGGGTTTTTTGTCTCGTTACTTCCTGTTTTATTTTGAAATCTAACTCTCCTCTCGTTTCAGGTCACTTGCCCTTCCTCATGTGTCACCGGTCTGATTGTCTCACCTGATCCCTGATCGTTTCCACCTGTTCCCCATTTCCCTCATGTGTATTTAGTCGGCGTCTTCCCTTTGTCTTGTGCCGAAGTGTTTCGTTTGTCCGTGCACCTAAGCCTTTGTTCCATCGTCATAGTCCGCAATTATCATCGAAAGTATTATCTTGCCACGTAAGTTGTTGTTATTTTCCTCTTTAAAAGAGTGATTTTTTGTTATTCATAATTTCTAAGTTTAGTGTTTTATTTTGTGTTCTGATATTACTGTTTTGCCTCCCGCTTGAGGAGTGAATTTTGTTTAGAGAGTTTTAGATATTGTAGAGCCCCTGTTGAGGTGAGCCTTTTTCTTTGATCCCTTTTGATTAGATTTGGTTTTCCTCCTTCGGGAGCGTTTTCGGTTATTTATCTAGTTCTTGTTTTTCTCCTTGTGAGAGTGTTTATTTCTTAGTCTAGTATTCTGTTTTGTTTGTTTCTATTTTAGTGTTCCCCTTCCTTGATGTGTTTTTCCCTCTTTGGGATATTCATTTTGACTTCTGTCATTATAGTCAGGATATTTACTGATAGCCAGTATTTCATAGCCTGTTTATTTAATCTCTCTTTGAAAGAAGAAATTGCCTTCAATAAAGTGAGCTTGATAACTTTATCCTCTGCTTCTGAGTCCTCATTTTGTCCTGGCCTGACAACAGGATTGTACTGAAACCAGGATCTGTACTCTTCATTCTTTGGCCTGTCATACTGTTATCAGCTTTAGGATTTGATGTTGGATGGTGAAGTCAACTCACACGAATTCCCAGCTCAACATTTTCTCCGCCGTAAACTTTCATTCCTTCATCGAGGAGTCCAATTTCTCCAAGAAACTTCCTTTCAGCGACGAGGATTCCCATGACAGATGGACTCCTGAGGTGATGGAGGAGAACTGGTATTACTGTCTCATTGAAAACACACTGTACAACAGCATTGCCATACAAGTGAAGCTGTTAAATTATTAGAAATACCTGATCCAAGATACAATTAATAAAACCAGGCCGTTATATTTATTTGACGCATGTAGATTTCACTTACTTTCCAGGCAACGAGCCGTCGTTGAGTTTGTAATACTCGGGCGTAAACCCCTCATACATGCACCATAAAGCCCAGTCGAAGGCGTGTGCTGCTGGAAGGTATTCAATAACCTTGAGGTCATCAAAGTTGATTCTGTCAAACACAGGAGAAACCACCGTCGTTCGGTCAGCTTTGATCTGTGTCAGCATAGGTTCGGCCCTGCATGAGGGGAAGAGAGGAGAGGCTGTTCACACACCACTGCAATAAACTTCCTTAATTTAAAACCCCAGACAGACAGTAGGGTTTTTTGTTATGTGTCATTCACAAAGTGTCATTGTCCTGAGAGATTACTGTACAACCCCGATTCCAAAAAAGTTGGTATGTTGTGGTTCTTCTCACTTTGTGTGATGCAGTCATCAACTTAATATTTTAGTGTATTTACAAAAACAGTGAAGTTCAGATCAGAACATTAAATATTTTGTCTATGTACTGAATTCATTTGAATAATGATTTGCAAAACATTCCATTCTGTTTTTATTTCCCTATACACAGTCTACCAGGGTATGCACCAGACAGGTGATGTTTTCAGCTATATGAGTCATCCTAAACCCACCCATCCAATTACCACACTACTGCACTCAGTTGTTATTTTCATAAATGCCTCTGTGACTAGAAGTTTGCCAGTCTGAGCAGCACTCGCCCTTCCCTCATTACCGCAACTGCAAAGCTCTTGTGCAACACCCTTAAGCCCTGATTGCCCCAGTGGAGTAGCTCAGAGGCTAGAAGATCAGACTGTGGTTCCTCTTGGAACAGACTGTGGTTGTACTGTTAAGTTACGAAAGTGTTTACCTGTGTAAAAAAGACGTTCCTGGAAAAAACAATTACTCTAAGCAAAACTATTCTGGTTTTAAAAAAGCTACAGTGTGATGCAAGCTATCACTGGCATGACCAGACTCATTTCACCCTCATGCTATCGTGGGTTCCCTCTGTAAAATTTAGCCTCAGGGTCCTTATTCTAAACACTTTAATAACTTTGGAGGTAGTGGTGGGCACTCGAAAGTATGAGAAAACTGAAATCTATTCTAGCAGTGGGCCAAAATAAAATCATGAACCTGAAAGTGGAGATAATATGTCTCCTTTAAGTGAATTTCTACATAAAATTAAATTTAAAAAAATAACTTTAATTTAAAATACTAAACACAAACATGTGAGAATTTTGTACAAATACCAGTGTATAAAATGATTTATTTTTGCCACATTCTTACCACATCTCATGGACTTCGATGTGTGCGTCCAGGATGGCCACCACGTCCGCAGTAGCAGCCCTCCATCCAGAGGCCCTGGCGAAAGCGAGGCCTTTCTGCTCGTCGTGCCTCACTCTTGTGATACGCAGATCTGGGTTCTGCTGCTCAAGCATTTTCACGTAAATGTCAAGGTCCCCCTTCAGGTCCTCTGAATTGAAAAAAGAATGTGGGCATATATTTTGATATAAGGGGAGAAAAGGCTCGACAGAAAGGCTACCAGTTTCTACACTGGTTACCCAGAATGCCAAGCACACAAAGCATGTTGAGGGACAGTTCTGATCATATACATGCCTCACAGTCCAGTATGTTGTCAATGTGTCAGATTTGAAATCGTAGTTAGTGATAATGAACTGATTAACATTTCATTCACCCATGTCTCCGAGTTAGGATGAACAAAACTCAACTTTTTGTTGATATATGCTTATTCCCTTTCCTGCTGGGAGTTAAATGAGAAGAAAGATACCACTCTCATGTCTGTGGGGTAAACATACTGCCAGCACCTGCTAAGCATGCTTAGCTTAGCATGAAGACCAGAAACAAGAAGAAACAACCAGCCTGGCACAAAATCCACCTCCTTGCACCTCTAAAGGCACACTGAAAAACACTTTATATCCTGGCAAGCAGGCAACAACCGCAGATTTAAAGAAGTTGCATTGCCTGTCAAAGAAATAGGCCAGCACACAAACTCCTGTAAACCAATAATGAAATTGTTATTACGCTTCAGTTTCTGTACAGACTAAACAAACAAGATATAAAACGTTAATTAGTAAGATTTAGAGGTGCTTGTAAGTAGATTCTGTTTTTTGATGTAGCCAGGCTGCCTGCTTCCTTGTTAACTGTCTTAAAGCTAAATTAAGCTAACCTGCTGCTGGCTATAGCTTCATCTTTACCATACAAATATGAGAATGCTATCAATCTTCTCATCCTAACTCCTGGCAAGAAAGTGAATAAACATATTCACCAAAATTCAAACAACTGCTTTAAAGGGGAAATATGGACGAATTTAAGATGAAAACATTCAAAAATGTAAGAAAATGATCAACAGACTTGAAAGAAATATCATTTCATGCTATGATATCTATGTATAGTGTTACAGAGATATCTACTGCGATTAGCATGCTAACCAGCTTGCACTGGCCCATCCCAATCTAAAGCTCCTTTGCTGGTGGAATAAGGACTGAGGGTGTTGTTCACTGTACAGATTGTAAAGCCCACTGAGGCAATGTGATTGTGATTTTAGGCTGTATAAATAAAACTGATTTGATTTGATTTAAAGACTACAATCCCCTGGTCCCTGAGCATTCAGTCAAAAATACTAACTGCACAGCTAATGGAGCTAATGGAGCTAACTAGCTAACGGCAGCTACAGCTGGCAGAAGTAAGCAGTTACTTTGGTGATATGTTATTTTGTAGGAAAAGACGTTGAGTATGAATGTTAACGACTCTGTAAGGACATTCCCACACAGAGTTTAAAAGCCTGCAACTCCCCTCCAGTTAGTTATAACTGAAGCCTCTTGGATGAGAGGTGAAACGTCTACAAGAAACTGAAACAAGTCCAGTTGGCTATGATACAGCACTTAGTATAAGTATGACTGAGAACCACTGTTGAACTCCATTCGAAGCAAAGAGGCTAATTTGTTTCAACAGCAGATGTAAATGTTTCATTTGCCCTTCTGCTTGCACAGAATGGAAGTGAACAGGAGACGAATATGTGCGTCTCATGCAACGTCAACATGAAATATAACTATCATAGCTAATCACCTTTAAAATGCCACTGTGAGGTGAATGTACGGGTGTGTTTACAATGTTTTATTAAACCAAACATGGGATTGTGAGCAAGAGTGGCATCTAGACAAAGAAACACGTTTATCAGCTCCACCTGTCTTTCAGCATGTTTGAATAGTCTTGGGTTTGCACAATCTGATCCTTTGGAAACCAACCAACCATTTGAGCTGTTGTCATCCACCATTATTATCTCCTTCAGCAGGTTTTTAGGGGTGCGGTCGATGATGCTGCGTAGGGCTCTTTTGATGATAGACAGGGCCTCGTCCAGGTAGATCAACACCACTCCGACACTTGGCAGGTCCTTCGGGTAACTTTTTTTCAAGCACCTTTTCATTCAGAAGCAAAATAATTATTGAGGAAAAATAACCACCAGTCTTTAGTCTTTAACACCAGTCTGCTGTGTGAATGCTTTATGAAAAGACAAACCATGTGAACCAGAAAGATGATGGATATACTTGGCAAACAATGAACTGGGTGGTGTCCATAAGAAATAGTTTCTTTAATTGCTCTCTTTGTATGAAGTAGAATGACAAGTCTGACATCACATGCAAAGACCATGAAAATCGTACCTTGGATCTCTGGTATCTGGAAGAACTCGATCAAGAGGAAGGCGATCGCTCAGAAAAACATTGTATCCATACTTCTGAAACAAACCCTCTGCCTCTCTTTGTTCTTCCTCAGACAGATTCTCCCCCCAGTCCTTGAACAGGGGAGAGCTGGGGAACACTTTATTGGACTTTTTCTCTTTGGGCGCCTCCTTTTGGTCCTGGATCTCTGCTTTAGGTTTTTCTTTCTGCTCTGGTTCCTTTTTGGCTGGTGGCTGTTCTGCAGCTTTTCTGTGTTCCTCTCTTTCCACTTCCAGCATTTTCTGCATGGTATCTTGCTTTTTCTCAAAAGTTTTGATTACATTGTCTGGACAAATGTGAGAGATCAAGAATGACAGGGAGAGAGCAAAATGAGCCAGAGGCAAGATAACTTTTGCAGGAAAACTAGACTTGAGGAAAAAAAATAATAGTCAAGAAATTGTTTTCTAAATTGAAATAGAACCTTTTTCCTTGAGATGAAACATTCTCTGGATAGATACTGCAGCCCTGATTCAAAAAGAGTTGGGATGCTGTGGTTCTTCTCACTTTGCATATTTCAGGCTTTAAATTCATAATGAGTGTATACTTACATAAACAATAAGGTTTAATGGTTTGAACATTGAATATCTTGTTGTTGTACTTGTTTCAATTGGATATAGATTGAAAATGATCTGCAAATGATTGAGTTCTGTTTTCTTTATGTTTTACACAGCACCACATAATTTTTAGAACCTGGTTTAGGGAGATAAGATAACATTTTCCTGATTCCAAGGGGAAATCAGATGATTCATCCAGTCTATCCACTACACTGTTTCACCTGCTTCTTCAACATGCAACTGATCAAAACTAGACTAAACCAACACAGCTGCCAGGATAATTGGTGTCCCCACACTCAACCTTACAGAGCTGAACAATATAGCCATTGCAACCTCAACAGAACAGGATATCACACATCCAGTCAACCTCCACCTGCACTCAGGGCAGAGGTCTGGTTCACTGAGGTGCAGAAGGGCTTGCTTTGGAAAAAGCATGGTCCCCTCAGCCATAGCTGCCCTAAACAACAGGCCTCGCAGAACATGCCCGAGTGTGGATTTTAATGTTTTCTATTGTGTTTTTTGTTTGGTTGTTTTGTTTTTACTGTGTGTTGCTGTATGAACCTTTTTTTGGTATTACTGTCTGTCTGACGGGTACGGTGCTGTGAAAAGGAATTTCCCCTTGGAATAATAGATTCTAAGTCTAAGTCTTACAGCAGCTTACAAGCCATCAGATAAAGACATCAATAACATGCATAACACAATAAATATAAAAGATTATAGTTTCATATGAATATTATATTTCGTAACTCATAAATGTTGCACATCTGTTGAAATTTGATCTCATCTATTACTAATACACAGCAAACCTCAAAAAAACTAAAGTTCCACTGGAAGCCATTTATCTAATATTACAACAACACATCAAGGAGCTTTGTCTAATAAGTTGGTGACACACATACTGATATTTTCTTTACTTGGCAGCATATAAAACCTTTAAGACACTAGTGGTGGAGTGAACTGAGGGGGACTTCAGGCAATCAGGGAAACCTACGCACCAGTGTGTTTATTTCCTGTTCTAACAAAATGTAGTCAACAGGACTTGTCAATGTCAATTCACTGAAATCAACTTTACTGGGGTTACTCGATGCAGTGCCAGATTAAATGGATAAATTCCACTACAAAAGACTGAAATGGCACATGATTGTTATCATGCTTATTACTTTATTTAGGTACAGTTTATATTATAACTTAACTATTTATTTTAAGGTGTTTATATGCAATTGGTTAGTCATGTATTTAAAGGAAAAGTACAGCTAACGTTGTTTATGTTCAAATACATTTTTGGATCTGAGATTCACTTAGCTGTGCCAAATCCCGCCCTGCTTGCATGTCAAGGTCAGTGACCTTATAAGAATTATCATCAGAATTATAATTATAATTAAGGATAAAGATCACATAATTTATAATACAATTTTTCTGATTGTTGTTGTATTACATTTGTAATATATTCAAGCAACAGAATATGCTTCAAAGGTTTGAACATGTGTTTTTGTCCCTTTTTGTTTTTTAAATGTAGTTTTATCAAATATGACAAATATGAAAATGTGTGATGGCATAGTTCCCCAAATGGAGGACTTCCTGAAGTTGCATAAATAGTTCTCTCTTTCTCTCACTCTATCATTGCCACACCTGATCCTCTCCAAGTGAAAGGTGTGATAGTCATCAGTCAACTAAAATATGAAAATATCCATGAGCTATTTATACTACATGACATGTATTCCAGAATACGATGGCACAGCGGGGTCAGTAAAAGAGTGCAACAGGCTATGTTTTTAAATTATATTAACACAATAGATCTACTAAATCTGAAGAGATACACAATCCTTTTCTATATTTAGATATTCATGAAAAAATGTGAACTTTTTAAAATGTTGACATGAATTAATTACATTAACATGAATAATATGTTCTTATTCAGTTTTCTGTCCTTGTCCATTTTTGAGCTTGACATGCATAAAGTGAGTTGATTTGTCAAGATGATGTTTTTTGTTTAGGTACAAACAACACTAATAGGTGTGGCATACTCTTCTGGGTAGATAACATATCAGGGATTTCATAAAGCTGTGTTAGTCTAACCAGGAAAAATTTCTTTCCATTTTCTCATCTTCCTTTGTAGTGAGGAATGAATTAAACTTCATGAACACAAAAAACAGCAACTTTTACATCCTCTACAGGAGAAAGATGAATGATAGCCTCAACTCACAGAGATTGCCAATGCTGGCCTCCAGGTCAGAGAGGCTCCTGCTCAGACGTGGTGTGTCCATCTCTTTGTTGGCCACCGCTGTGCCCTCAGGTCTTTTCATTAGAGAGATGCTCACAAAGAGGACGAGCCCAATCCCCACCAATATGAGGACTGGCCGCTTTAATGACGCCGCTCTCATGCTGATAACACACCAACTTGACTGAGACCCAGCAAGTGAATAAAACCTCCCAGGACACCCGCACCCGCTGAGTTTATTCCACTCGACCGACTGGTTCAACCAGACAGCAGGCACAAGAAACATGTTGATAGTTGTGATGGAGCTGTGACGCTCCTTCATTTAAAAGCGAGAGGCTGACAGCTACTGTCCTTCTGCTGCCTGCCCATATTAGGGCAGCCGCTGCTAATTAGCGGGCTTCGTGACGTCGCCATGTTAGGTGCGTAGTACCCCTCAACTGTGAGAAAGTCCCGCTGCCCACTGTAAGAAGCTAATTTTTACAAGAAATTCACACGGTCTTTTCCTATGAAGAATAACTTTTAAAAAATTGTGACAACAAGAAAGTAAAGGTAAGGTTTTACGTCCTCTCTAATGACAGTCAGTCAGAGCAGCAACATTTCTTTCTCCACTTTTGTTATATTTCAACAGTAGTGACTGTAATGGCTGGCACTTGCCGTTTCTGCATGGTAAGTGCATGCAAATGTTATGGGTTGTTAAGAGGCGGTGCTTTGACATGATGGAGCAAGACAACACACTCACAATGTCAGTGCCATGCTGATATTTAAAGATTCCCTCCACACATTTAGTAAGGCATACATAAATATTCGTCAGACGCATGCAGAAAAAATGATGAATAGATTAAAAAACTAAATGACCTCATTGAAAATCCTTGAAATGACGCCCGCACCTTCTCCCTCATTAAAAACTGTAGGGTTGTAGTAAGGTTGTGTCTGAAATCACTCACAACCAGTGTTGGGCAAGTTACTTTCAAAATACAGTATATTACATATTACTAGTTAGCTTCATTTTAAAGTAATATGTTACAGTATTACTGTCTGTGTAGAATAATAAATTACTTATTCACTACTTTTTAGTTACTTTCAACAAAATGTCCAAATAATCTAATGATATTTTGACAGCCCTATAAATAATATACTTTTAAATATCTAGTACTCTGAAGTCCAAAGTCTTAAGTCCAAGTGAAGTCACGAGTCATTTGTGTTAAAGTCCAAGTTGAGTTGTAAGTCTTTTATGATATAGTCAAGTCGAGTCTAAAGTAATCAAATTTGTGACTTGAGTCTGACTCCAGTCCAAGTCATGTGACTCGAGTCCACACCACTACTACCCACTATATGTCATATCCCTTGATAGTGGAGCCAGCTACAAGTGATACAGGAATAGCCAATCATTTTACAGGTGTGTAGTTCTGTTGCACCATCGCCATGTAACTGACATAAACAGAAGAGTGTGGAGTAAGGCGTTATTATGGATCCCACCGCAGTGCAGACCAGCTCTACTCCTCCTTTAAAACTGTCACACAGTGGTTGTGGTAATGTATGCTTTTCTTGCAGTCTGACAGTGGCCTATGAGCCGCAGCCCTGCCAGCAAACACAATGACCTCTTCAGCCTCTTTCCCAGTCCTCTGCTGCTCCTGTCCGTGTCACTCATCCTCTGGAGCCACTCTACGCTGCAGGAGTAGGCCAGCTCGCTGGTATGAGACTATTTTTTACTTATGTTGTTTTATTTGTGGATCTTTCCTTGTTGTGTTAACATGAATAATGAATTGTGTGCCTTTATAAAGTGGTTAAATTAAAAATAAAGAGGTTAAATTAAACCTTTTTTCACTTGGTCTTTAACAATGATAAAAAAAGGACAGATAATTAGAAATGATCATTATTTATTGCCATATCACCCAGGCCTACCAAATAATATAGTTATTTTGTGAAAAATGTCTTGAAAATTCAAAGAAACTTACAGACCTGTAAAATTAGGCATTGCCTAAAAGAAAATTGAGAAGGGCATTCTGCATAATGAGTACTTCTGTTTAAGTCCATTAAGATAATTATACGTAATTTACTTAAGTAAAAGTTTGAATGAAGCATCTTGTGATGAATAGTCTTGCTGTGTAACTATAGTTACTGAACATCTTTTTTAGACACATGTTCACCTGAACTTTATTGTTAACTATTTGTGGGTAATGTTATGAGTAACTAACAATTATGTTTAAAATTAGTTTGTTTAAATAGTATTCCACGTCAATATTTCTGGATTTAAACTGAGTATATGGTGTTCAAGAAGAAAAACAATTACCACAATGAAGAACCTGGGACTACAGTATATTGTAAAACATTTCATTTACACCTGAGCATTAAATTGTGAACAAAATATTACTAATTTCTTAAAATCAAGAGTTACGGCCTCTGGAGAGTTGAGGAGAAACGTTGCGTCAAACTCAACATCCCTCATTTTATTGCAGAAGTTCACTGCTCATACCTGGAACAAGAAATTAGAGATGAAGTGCAGATTTGGTGTAGGGTTCAAACTGTAGTGGTGGAGTGTCTGTATGTGTCTCAGCAACTCTCCATTCTCTCAGCGTAGTTTTGCTCTCCTCCAAATTGAAGTTAATCAGGTCTTCAGCAGTCATCTGAGGTGGGATCTGGTTTTCCTGCTGAAGCCTGAGAAACTCCATCACCAGTGCAATCTAGAAAACACAAAGGAGATAAGTCATCTTGAAGCACGACAGGACAGAGTATCAGAATGTACCTGGCATTTTGTATCGGTGTTAGCTTGGAAGGATAGTAGGTCTTACCTGACATCTGAAACTGCTGATATGCCAGCAGATCTTTGATCTTTCATTTCATTGTTTAACAGTCAAAGCATTATTAACTAAAGTTTAACTAAGTATAAATTTACATTTATTTATGACGGTCATTATAAAGTGTTACCCGAGTATGAAAAATACAAACCTTTAGTGAAATTTACATTCATCTAAAACAATAAATCTCATATTTATAAAGCCGAAGGAACCAGTGGCAGCTTTTAATGTGAAGGTGACATTTTTGCTTATCCTGGGAATATGGTTAAAACTGAAGAGATGCCGTGTTGATAAGTGTTGTGTGTCTTTTTGCTACTATCAATAGGCCCTTTTCACAGACATTTTGACTTATCATAGCAGGAAAAGCACATGTTACATATTACAATGTCTGCTATGTAAAAAGTCTGTTAGCTCTGCAGCTGTAAAGGGTAGTGATGAGCTGCCACCATTTGTGTAATTGGCCATATTTTGGTGAAAATATTGTGATGGTTTTTAATACAATGATCATATGGATGGACGGCAGATGAGTGGAGACATTTTAAAAGTTTCTATTTTGATACTTTTATCCCGCAGCATAACAACTTGTTACCATTGAATTGTCTGCAGATTCTAATGAATATGAGTATAGTATACTATTGGATAATGTTTTAAAATTTAAAAAGCTTTCCGGGAGAAAAGAGACAGGTTGTCTAACAGAGTAAAACATGGGCAAGGACAGGATAGCTGTAATGCAAAATGCACTTGCTAGAAAAGTGTGACACTCCTTGGCAAATGCTTTGCATAAGTAAGTGACTTTGCATTACATTGTTGTGTAATGACGTGATAAGCACGTTTAGCCTGTTGAGGTGTGACCCAACAAGCCGAACGTTTCCCAACAGCTAGTGTGTCATTACACATTGTATCCATACAGATGAATATGTTGACATTAAAGATGCCAGCCTTCATCAGCTTTTTATCAATGTAGTGTATTACTAATTGAGACTGTATAGTAAAAATAATCTCCAGAAATGCCTATTGAGGTGTGACCCAACAAGCTTGTGGCAGTACTGGCTGTAAATTCCTTACAGGCCAGCCCAACCTACATAAAAATAAACAAAAAACATGTAAAACCAGTCCAACCAATGTCCACTACTAGAACCATAAACGGTATCACTCTATATTAGGGAACACATATTAACCATGAACTAGTTTCTTATTAGCATGCATATTAGTAGCATATTGGCTGTTTTTAAGCCATCATAAATCACTTACTAATGCCTTATTCTGCATGATCATATTCTGCAACTCCTAGGCCATTAACTACTGTGACAGTTTTCCCTCAATAACTTCCTAATCACTGCTTATTGATAGTGAGTTAGGGAGTTGTTGTAAACCACTTAATAAGAATAAGCTAATAAGAAACTAGTTCATGGTTAATATGTGTTCCCTAATATAAAGTGTTACCAAGAAATGTCTCATAGTTTATTGGTTCTAATACCCTCCTGAATCATATACTAAAAGTCTACTGCCGTAGATGGAGTGGAACATATTTTTTTTCAAGATTAAAAGGCCAAAGTTGTGCCCAACACTAAGTAAATTGAGTAGAATAGGGAAAGATTTTCAATGAATAGCTATCACTATGAAACTTCTCCAGTTGATTAGTGACATCATACCAAAGAAAAAATGTATTGCAAGCTTTTGAGATTTTATGTTTATATATGCAAATTAAAACAGTGGTGATAGTGTTTGATAGGTACAGTAATCAGCTCTCTACAAAGGACGTTGCCCATAAAAGGAGGAATGCAACGACTGGCCAGAAGGTTTCATTCACATCTACCATGCCATTGAGGTTGAATAAACAGCTATTTCTGTCAAACAATGAGAACAAACAACGTTTCATAAACCTGTTGGGAGAGGGCCTACAACGTGCCGGGTTTGACGATCACAATGCTCAGGGAGATGCAGATGTGCTCATAGTTCAAACAGCAGTGACAGTAGCAGTGAAACAAATCAAGCGTAGCGTTAGTTCTGGCAGGCCACGACGTCAAGCGCTAAATCAGCTTCAACAGCGTAGCTGTCAACACGGAGCAGATCAGCTGATGGCTCAGCTGACTCCCCGTGCCAGCTTCCTATTGGGAAATTGCATTCAGAGCGCACTATTTAAACTGCTCTAGCCCGACCTCACTTGCTGCTTCCTCTGCTGGCTCTTTGCAACAAGCTCCCGCATGAAGAAAAAATCACCGTTCGTGTTCGTACTCACCCTGCTGCTCCTGATGTCGTCGCCCTCCGTCCATGATGAGGACCCGTGGCAAAGCGACGGTTTATTGGAGGCTCAGCAAAACTCCGAAACAGAGGAAGCCATCTACGACGATGAGAGGGCTCCTTCTCTCCGTCGAAGCTCTCGCCTGGCAGGAAAAGGTAACGCCACAGATACTCCACTGATCCAAGACTGGCCGATTCCAAAGCTGTTGGAGTTTCTGTTCGCCAACAATGTTACGGCTCCGGTCGGAGCGTCACACCAAGAACTGTTCGCTTTATTCTTAAATTGCGCTGGGTTTCAACCTCCAACCGTCGACCAGCATCCTGTCTTCGCTCCTCGGAAAGCCACAACAAAACGTAAACACAGCTCCCGGAACTCAGCGGTCGCTCCCACTCCAGCCGCTGCCCCGCCGGCCAAAAGAGCTAGAGCCCCGACTTCGGCAGTCGCCTCTGCAGCTCCGGCAAACGACGCCATCATGGCAGCGCTGTCTTCCATCCAGACGTCCCTTTCAAGCATGAACTCCAGGATCCAGACCTTAGAGGCCGCAACCACTTCAGCTTCTAGCTCTTCTCTCCAGGCCGCCTTGTTTACATCCCGGGAACTGGCTGCTTCCTCCTCGACGCGGGCCGATGACGTCACTCCGACACCCCCCGACGGCGTCTCAATCCCGCGCAGAACCCTGGGAAGTGCAGTTCCAATCTCCACCGGCGTCCCATTCTACCCTCCTGCTGCTGCCATCTCCTGCAATCTGAGAAGCCAGATCCTCGCAGGTAACGATGTCAATCTAGTCAAAATCCTGCTGTGCTCAGATTTCAGTGATAAGCGTGTGGTAGATTGTGGTGATGTATCCGTGATGTTAAAAGATAGTGATCCTAGACTTTCTAAGACTCTGACACTAGCAGAATTCACTGTTGCTTTTGGCGTATACAGAGATGTAATCTGCGAAGTCTATCCATCCCGTCGAGCCGAACTGGACACTTATCTTTCCATCATTGCCGATCTCGCCATGTCATACGGTGGAACTCTGTTCTATGAATACCACAAATCATTCTCTGCCAGGGCTGCTATGTTCATTCAGAGGTTCAACCAAAGGCTGGATTGGTCCGTGGTTGACCTGGCTCTAATCAGCAGGCACTGCACTGGCCGCCAAGCTCTTTCTTGCTCCATTTGTGGTTCTTTCTCGCACTCATCCAACATGTGTCCCAAATCTGTGGCTATAGTCCACCCGCCGGCAGGCCCCAAAACCGATGAGAATAAGCTATTGCGGGGATGGGCATCCAAAGTCAGTGTGCCCCAGACGTACCCGTCTCCCGAGGAAGGAAAAGAGAAAATAAAACCTTCAACCCCAGTCAACGTGGCTGAGCTGGGGAAGGCTTTAAGGAAGCATCCAAACCGCTGCTTTGTCAATTATTTGTTAACCCGACTGGTTCAAGGGTTCATGGCTGGTCTGTTGTGGTTGCCTAAAGTGTCTCATACATGTAATAATCTGCAGTCTGCCTTGAAAGAGCCTGAAATAGTAGACACTTTACTGGAGAAAGAAGTCAGGAAAGGTTTCATGATCGGACCTCTGGATAAATCCCCTTTTCCCGTATCACGCATCAACCCCATAGGTGTTGCTACCAGGAAATATTCCGGCAAAAAGCGTCTCATCATCGATTTATCCGCTCCTCATCAGGGTGGTGTTCAAAGTGTTAACAGCCTCATTCCGCTACTGCCTTTCTCTCTGTATTATGCCTCAATCGACGATGCCATTAAGCTCATCAAACAAGCAGGTAGAGGTGCGTGGTTATCAAAGGCCGACATCACAGACGCGTTTAAAGTTATGCCTTTACACCCTTCTCAATGGCATCTGTTCGGTGTTAAATGGAGAGAAAAAAATATATTTTGCAGTTAGGCTCACCTTCGGGTGTCGCAGCAGTCCAAGAATCTTTGACACGTTGTCAGAAGCTCTTTGCTGGATCTTGCTAAATAATTGTAAACTGCCATTCGTGCTTCACCTGTTAGATGATTTTCTGCTCGTAGATTACCTTCATGCCAAGCCGGATCATGCTATCACCACACTTAAAGATACTTTTAAAAATCTAGGAGTCCCCTTATCCGAGGAAAAAACTTCAGGTCCGTTCCAAGCCATTGAATTTCTGGGTATTAAACTAGACAGCATTCTCATGCAAGCTTCCCTGCCTCTCGAGAAATTAAATCGCATCAGGGAGATAATAAAGGAACAGTTTTCAAAAACCATCTCAAAAAGAGATCTGCTCTCACTGCTAGGTCATCTCAATTTCGCCATGCGCGTGATTCCTCAGGGCCGCTCATTCATATCCAGGCTTCTCGACCTCTCCAAAACAGTCGAAAATCTACACGACACCGTAACCTTTGATGAAGGGTGCAGATCAGAGCTCCGGTTCTGGTCTTCGCTGCTTAAAAAATGGAACGGCATTTCTTTTTTCTATAATGACTATACCGAATCATCTTTGGCCATTAGATTATTCACCGACGCAGCTCCTTCCGTGGGTTTTGGGGGTTTCTTTAATAACCAGTGGTTTGCCGATGCATGGCCAAAAGAATTGTCATCTCTACCAGCCAGTGCTTCTTCTTCTGCCCTAATGGAAATATACCCAATCGTAGTAGCTTGTCTTCTCTGGGGGAAACACTGGTCAAGGAAGAAAATTATATTTTTTTGTGACAATGAAGCAGCTGTTCACATCATCAACAAAGGGCGTTCCTCCATACCATTAATTAACAGATTTATAAGATGCCTTACTTGGGCATCCGTGCTGGGGAACTTCATCATCCAAGCAGCTCACATTCCAGGATTGGATAATAAGATCGCTGATGCTCTGTCTCGTTTTAAATTTCAGAAATTCCACAGTCTGTGTCCAGAAGCAGCGGCATCCAGCCTGCCGTGTCCTCCTTTCCGCCATACGGTGCTAGATTAGACACCTCCTTGCAGTCATACATGCTGTCAGCTGCTCACTATATGCGTACTGGCTTAGCGAAATCTACATTAAAATCGTATGACTCTGCATGGTTCTATTTCACCACATTTTGTTCCACTTTCTCTGTTGCAATTCTTCCTATCAGTATTCCCACTGTATGTGCTTTTCTGGTTCACTGTTTTGAGTCCCGCAAACTGCAGCCATCCTCCATCAAAGGCCTCCTCGCAGGTGTGCAGTTTCACCTGCGCTGCTTGGATCCATCCGCCAACAGCCTGCTAGAGAACCCATCCATTAAGCTCTTGCTAAATGGCTTTAAAAAAGAGAAACCACAAGGCAATGACATCCGTCTCCCCTTCATTCCTCCACTTTTGCACAAAATAATCACTCACTTAAGGAACGGGTGCTTTGGTCCATATACTGACTCACTGCTAGAAACAGTCTTCCTCACAGCCTTTTATGGGTTTTTAAGGTGCGGAGAATTCACAACACGCTCACGATCTTTTGATCCCTCTCAAGACCTCACCATAGGCAATGTAACAATCCACAATCATTACTTCTGTGTTTTCTTGAAACATTCCAAAACTGATAGAGACAGAAAGGGTATATCAGTCCCAATTTCTCAAACTAATTCTGATTTTTGTCCATTGTCTTCTATGGTCCGCCATCTGAAAAGCCGTGCTCCAGCCAGCCCACAGGAGCCGCTGTTCATCACGGAGGGAGGGGAACCCCTGTCACGAGCCTGGTTCACCTCTCGCCTCCGCCTCCTCTGCCAGTTCTGCGGTCTCCCTCCAGAACGCTACACGGCTCATTCGTTCCGCATAGGAGCAGCAACAACAGCAGCAATGGTTGTTCCTGTGTCCACCCTAAAAGCCATGGGCAGATGGTCCTCATCTGCTTATGAACGTTATCTGCGTCCTGGAGATGGGGCCATTCTAGATGCTCAAAAAGCCATGAGCCAATTATTGTAATCACATCAGGATAATAAAAGATATAGGCATGATAGGATATGTCTGTCTCTTCCTTATTCAACTAGCTGAAGGGTAACGGATTGGCTTATCTCTTAGTTAATAGGGTACATCTATTTCAACTCAGATAGCCTCCTGACCTCTCTTGTAGCAAGAGGGTCCAGGGATTTGCCGGTGTGGTTGTTTTGGGGGTTTTTCTTTGCTGCTGCGCTCCCTGCTTATGCCGTTCATGATGGCTCATGAAGGGCAGGAAGGTGTGCTCTTCCTGCCTCAGGCTTTCCACGCAAGCGCGTGGAAGAGCAGGGGGTCCCAGAACAGTACCATACCGCCAAATGAAACTTGTGCAAGTAAATAAAGATTATTTTGACAAAGTGGTCCTGACTGAAATCAAGCGTAGCGTTAGTTCTGGCAGGCCACGACGTCAAGCGCTAAATCAGCTTCAACAGCGTAGCTGTCAACACGGAGCAGATCAGCTGATGGCTCAGCTGACTCCCCGTGCCAGCTTCCTATTGGGAAATTGCATTCAGAGCGCACTATTTAAACTGCTCTAGCCCGACCTCACTTGCTGCTTCCTCTGCTGGCTCTTTGCAACAACCCACCTCCACCCCAGCGCCTCCTGTCATCTGTTATGAATATTACCATTGTATCTTGTCGGTTGCTTTGCTCTGTCTGGGTTTTTCTTTGCTGCTGCGCTCCCTGCTTATGCCGTTCATGATGGCTCATGAAGGGCAGGAAGGTGTGCTCTTCCTGCCTCAGGCTTTCCACGCAAGCGCGTGGAAGAGCAGGGGGTCCCAGAACAGTACCATACCGCCAAATGAAACTTGTGCAAGTAAATAAAGATTATTTTGACAAAGTGGTCCTGACTGAAAGAACTGTTCTGGTTGGAAATGACACAGACCTTCTCATCCTTCTGTTACACTACTGTCGGCAAGGAGAGCTGTACTTCATGTCAGAGCCCAAGTCATCACCTTTACAAAGTCGCAGGTTTTTGAACATAGGGCATGCAAGAGATGTATTGAGTGATGATGTGAGCAGCAACATTTTATTCGCACATGCCATACTTGGTTGTGATACAACATCCAGAGTGTTTGGAGTTAGGAAAGGGGTATCTCTGCATCTGGTTCAAGAAAGTGACACATTCAGAGTACAGGCCAGCATTTTTCAGAAACAATCTGCTACTAAAGAGGAAATTGCTGCTGCAGGGGAAAAAGCAATGATACAGATCTACAAAGGCAAAGAAGCAGATTCTCTCAATGACCTCAGACTGAAACGTTTTTATAGTAAGGTGACTGACAGCAAAACGGCTATTCACCCTCGCAACTTGCCACCAACATCTTCATCTGCTATGTTTCATAGCTTCAGAGTGTACCATCAAGTTCAAGAATGGATGGGAAACTTGCTACCACCACTGGAATGGGGCTGGAGGATCCAAGACTCATGCCTCATTCCTGTCCATACTGACCAGGACCCTGCACCTCAATCTTTGTTCGAGCTTGTGCGCTGCAAGTGCAAGTCTGGTTGCAGCACAATGCGCTGCAATTGCCATCATCAAGGCCTCGACTGCTCCCTAGCTTGCACAGAGTGCAGATGTGTATGTGCAAATATTATGTATATTAAAGTGCCTACTGGGCTTTTTCTCTTCTACATTGGTCTCTTGAGTTGTGGTTTTGGGTACGTATTGTCTATTTATAGATTTCAATATCAGTGACTTGTCTGTTAATAGTGGTTTCCTCTGAAAAATTGATTCCCTTTCACTATAATCTTTAAAGGGTGTTTTCTCAAAATTAGGTTTTCGTATACTGTGGAGGAGAAATCTCCACTTCAGTAACACCTACATAAACTATTCTTTACATATTTCTTCCTATCTATATTTTGTGTTTGATTAGGGAGGAGTTCTGTTGATATATTTTCAATAGCCTGATATTTTCTACATTTTATACCAAAAACATGGCGAAAATAGATTTTTTGATGACTCTAAATAGTATTTTCTTGTGTATGGGATGATAGAGAAACATAGACACAGTCCCTTCTTTAATTTTGTCTTTTTGTATTGTGTCAACATAATGAAACAACATTTTTAATCTGGCTTCATCCGATTTTCAAATTTTGTGTTTTGTAATATATGCAAATTATGGTACATTTTATGAAGAAATAAATATAAAATTTCAAAAGCTTGCAATACAATTTTTCTTTGGTATGATGTCACTAATCAACTGGAGAAGTTTCATAGTGATAGCTATTAATTGAAAATCTTCCCCTATTCTACTCAATTTACTTAGAGTGTTGGGCACAACTCTGACCTTTAATCTCGAAAAAAAATATGTTCCACTCCATCTACGGCGGTAGACTTTTAGTATATGATTCAGGAGGGTATTAGAACCAATAAAAACTATGAGACATTTCTTTTGCAAATTTTTTGTTTTTTTGGACTAGATTGACTGGCCTATTTGGATATAATAAAAAAATGCCTCTTTTGGGTATAATAAATGAATGCCTCTTCTACAGGCCCCAGGGAAATAAAATGGTAAACTGAAGGTGTAAAGGGGCCTGGGTTTTAAAGGGTTCCCAAAAAGCCAAAGTTTCCTCACTAAAGATGTGGGCAGCCCAGAAACAAAATAGGGCCTAAATAGACCAGAGTTCTGGCTGGCAAACTAAGGGGAATGAGGTTCTTGATAATTCAGGGAGCAATTCAGCATAGGCCAAGGGCAGATTCAGTATTCAGCCATTTTCCTCCTCTTTTAAGCCTTTCAAACAGGGTGTCGTCACACCCTGATTGGATGGGAGGGAAATGCCCCAAGCTGCTTCCACTCCTCAAATCAGGAGTCAGTCTCCCCACCTGTGCACAGGTGTTCTGAATCCCCTGTGATTAGTCATGAGGGAAAGTCAGCCCAAACAAAGAAAAACAGCAATTCAAACAATTGGACTGCTATAAGCTGAACCTTTTTCCAACAGCTAGTGTGTCATTACACATTGTATCCATACACATGAATGTTAACATTAAAGATGCCAGCCTTCATCAGCTTTTTATCAATGTAGTGTATTACTAATTGAGACTGTATAGTAAAAATACAATACAACAAAAAATTTTTTTTTTAAATGACTTAAGAGTGTTGGCTACTACTCACACGAATCCCGAGTTCAACATTTTTCTCCGCCGTAAACTTTAATTCCACCATCCAGCCCACTAATTTCTCCAAGGAAGCGTCTGTCTGCTGCAAAGATTCCCATAACAGAGGGACTCCTGTCCAAAACAAACACAACAGTAGCACAAGTAATGCTGTAACATTCGTACTGCCTTTTCACTTGTTGATGTTTAGCTAAGAAGTCTTACAGAGAAAATGCAGTAACCAGCGACATGCAGATTTTTGTAGCCTGACAAATAAGCACTTTTACGATCGATCATTTAGTTCGAGATAAGAATTGTTCACTAAGGTGCAGTTAATAAACTTAACTATGACTTGCACGTTTCCACCTTTCTTAAAGCCAAAAATGTTTTCCAAATTATATAGGTTAATTAAGGGGTCCATCCCACATCACGTCACCACACCAAAATAAGTGAAAATAAACAAAAAACAAATCTATATATAAATATCAGAATGACTTACCTTGGCAAGATTGTACTCTTTAGTAGAGATAGCTGCTGCTTTCTTTCTCCCCATCTCAAAGCTCTGAAGCTGCAGAGCTTTGATGTCCATTTCCACTCTGCTTTGGTCATAGCACTGCTCTGAGGAAGTTGTACAGAAGATGTGAGGTAAGCTTGTGTTTTGTATGTGTGTGTGAACTTGGCATGTGTGTCCTGTGTGTGATCTACCTTCAAGCTTTTGACGATGCCTTTCTGCTGCTCGCTCACTCTGCTGCTGGATGAGCCACTCTCTGAGCTGCTCCCTCTGTCTCTGCTGTCTGTCTTTACTGTTGGGGTCCTCTCCCACCAGGCCTGGGGGCATCATCTGTACATTAGCTAGCTCTGGTTTTCTACAGCGGTCTGGGTCGTTCAGGTCATATTCTCGCTGGCTCCAAGGCTGCTGGTACTGATGCCGGAAGTTGACGATGTCCTTTTCCATCGCACGCTTCTCCTTCACTTGCCTTCTATGGAGGAGGGAACAGCACGGAGAGTAAATTCATCCTTACAAAGTCGTTAAGGACACGTGTGAGCTTTGAGGTTCAGAGTCGTTAGAGAAGACAGATGGTTTGAAAGAGGAGTAAAAGAATCCATCTATGTCAAACTGGAACGACCGTCTTTGAACAGAGGAGGTGGTCTAAGACATTACTTATCACCCACCTACAATGTTGTACTGAGTTCTCTCCCCAGACAACATAACAACCATTCACACCTGGGCTCACCTAGCCTTAGCAACCCACATGAAGGCCGGTTTGACCAACGACCCACAAGTGGCCCTAACGACTCTGTAAGGACCCTCCCACACAGAGTTTAAAAGCCAGCCAACTCCTCTCGAGTTAGTTAGAACTGAAGAAGCCTCTTCAAGAAACTGAAACACGTCCAGTTGCCTATGCTATAGATACACTTTCATACTGTTTTACTTTGTTTATATTTGGTGGACACTGCCACCTTTCCAGCTTCAAACAGTGTCCTGGGGACCTTATTTTCCTCTGAGAACAGCTCGTTTATTCAGTTGTGAGAAAATGAATATTAAAATAAATAAGAGCTTTTATTGTAAATATCAAAATTCTGAGTTTGAATATCTTCTCCAAAACTATACTAAACTACTAAACTATAGGGCACTATAGTTGTTATAGTTTTGATTTATTTTTATTTGATTTTTGTTCTATTGGTTGGACAAGCATTGTGAACCGCCACTTTGGGCATTTGTGATAGCATTTAATTGTAACTCTTTTCATAATATTTACAAACGAATGGATCAATTAATCAAAAAATGATCAGCAGTAATGGAAGTAAACATTAGCTCCAGTCCTTTAGTATTTAAAATTAAGCTTCAAATCATCCAGCAACAACTGTTAAATCCTGCTTTTATATTAATGCATGAGTAATAATAATCTAGTATAATGTATAATACTGTATTCCTGTAAATTTTGAGGCCTCCTCACTCTGATCTCTTTATCTATTACTAATTATCCTGTGTGGCCTGCCCTCTTCCAGGTCACCACGGTGGACAGGAGTTTGTGTGGCTCGGGCACCACCTGGCGATGCCTTGTCCTGCTCAGTCGTCTCCTGGATCCACATACTTTACATATATAATTTGTATCAGATTTTCTGTCAATGCAACCTGTAAACTGTGATTTGCTGTTCTTTCTGTACATGCGACATCTATTGCATGACTGTCCGTCCTGGAAGAGGGATCCCTCCTCTGTGGCTCTTCCTGAGGTTTCTTCCATCGTTTTTTTTCCCCCTGTTAAAAGGGCCTTTTTCCCATCAAGATGGCAAGTTTTTCCTGTCACAGTTCATCTCTGCCTCACCACTCTGCACCTGCCTGCTTCAATCTGCCAATCAGACACACCCCCCTCATCAAGTCAACTCCACTCACCTGTGCTCTCTGCTCTGCTCTGGCTGCATTTAAGCCCCAGCTCCACTCTCACTCATTGCCAGATTGTTCTCGATGCCTGCACCAGACTCTCCAGCGTTTCTCTGCCTGATCTCCCGGTTTCGACTCTGCTTGCCTCTGACCATCCTGCCTGACCGATCTCCTGGTAATCACCTCAGCCTTCCGTCCCCGACCACGAGCCTCGCCTGTCCCTTTCTGGATTCTGCCTGTCTGCTCCCTGGGCTGTCTGGTGATTACCTGATTCAGCTCTGCAGAGTGAGTGTTACTCCTGTCTCCTCTGTGGCATCCTGCAGTTCTGTGGTCCTGATTATTCCTTCACTGAGTGAGTACAAGACTGAGCTTCACGGACGTTACTCACCAGTATCCGGGTTTGGTTCGGCTGAACCTAATCTACAATCCCCACCAGAGACTGTTAAAGGCCAGCGGCCAGAAGACAGACTGTTTTGCCTACTGCCATTAATTCCTGCACTTGTGAAAATAAAGTCTGTTACCAACGATACCCGCCTGTCTTTGTGCTGCTATTGGGTCCAAACCAAACCCATTACAGTACAATCTGGCCAAAGAATGGACCCAGCGCACAGCCCCGATCCGCTGGCTCGCCTAGACCGGGTGGAGACCCAGCTCCAGCATCAAGAGGCGATGTTAGCCTCCACCACGGCGAACATTCAGTTAGCAGCAGCTAACCAAGAGCAAGCGCTAGCCACGCTATCCGCCCAGGTTCAACAACTCACCGTGACCCTCTCTTAGTCCGTCTCTCTGCCAGCTCCTCCGAGTCATCCTCCTCCACCAGCTCCGGCATATCCTGGTCCTGTCTTAGAGGCTCGAGTGGGAGCCCCGAAACGCTACGCTGGGGACCCAGAGGGTTGCAATCCCTTCATCACGAACTGTTCAATCCTTTTTGCTCTGCAACCCCACACCTTCGCCTCCGAGGAGGCAAAGGTGGCGTTCACGATCAATAACCTGACAGGTCGCGCTCGGCTGTGGGGAACAGCTGAGTGGGAACGCCACACGCCAGCTTGCTCCTCCTTCAACGCCTTCACCACCGAACTCCGCAAGGTGTTCGGTGTAACATCCCGAGGTCCCGACGCTTCCGGGGGTCTCCTGGGTTTCAGACAGGGAGCCTGCTCGGTGACTGACTACGCCATTGACTTCCGCATCCGGGCTCGCAGGAGCGAGTGGAACCAGGCAGCTCAGGTGGACGCCTTCCTGTTGGGGCTGGCCGACTACGTCAAGGACGAGCTGGTGTCCTACAGCCTTCCTGCCTCTCTCGACGATATCATCGAGCTGGCTTCCCGGGTGGACAGACGGATTCAAGCCAGACACCGAGAGAGACGGCAGGGACGAGGGGAGGGGCTTCCGGCTCCTCGTCCTCCAGCTCCTCCCAGGTCCTTAACTCCGCCCGCCAGCACACCGAGGAGGGGTTCTGAGCCCATGCAAATCGGCCGGGCCAGCCTAACCCCACAAGAGAGAGAGAAAGGCGCCGCAGAGGAAACCTCTGCCTATACTGTGGTCAGCCCGGACACTTCATACCCAGGTGTCCGGCAAAAGGGTCAGGCTCACCAGTGAGGGAGGAGGTCCTGGTGAGACACACACCTAAACCCTCCTCAATCTCACGTCCCCTGTGCCAGGCCCGACTGCTTCTACCCCAAGGCTCTCAGACTCTTGCCACACTCATAGACTCTGGTTCTGACGCTAACATTATTGACAACGACCTAGCACTTCAGCTAGGCGTCGGTCGAATTCGCCTGCCAGTCCCTGTTCCGGCCAATGCCCTGGACGGCCACCTCCTGGGGACTGTCACCCACCAGACGGTGCCCATCCACATGCTCCTGTCTGGCAACCACCACGAGACTATCCAGTTTCACATCCTGTCCTCTCCTCGTCACCCACTCCTCCTGGGGTTCCCCTGGCTCCGACGTCATAACCCACACATAGACTGGACCACGGGGGCGATCCTGGGTTGGAGCCCTACTTGTCATCAGGTCTGTCTAAAGCAAGCCACCACTCCCCAGTCATCTACCTGTTCCAGTCCTGCTCCAGATATGTCGGGGGTCCCAGCTGAATACCTAGACTTCCGAGAGGTCTTCAGCAAAGCCAAAGCGACCTCTCTTCCCCCACATAGACCCTACGACTGCGCCATCGACCTCCAGCCCGGTTCGGCTCCACCCAGAGGCCGTCTGTACTCCATTTCCGCCTATGAGAGAGGGGCCATGGACGCCTACATTAATGAGTCTTTGGCCGCAGGCATCATCCGACCCTCATCATCTCCAGCAGGGGCGGGCTTCTTCTTTGTGGCTAAGAAGGACAAGATGCTCCGCCCCTGTATCGACTATCGAGGACTAAATGACATTACGGTGAAAAACCGTTATCCCCTGCCCCTCATCGCCTCAGCGTTCGAGCTCCTGGAGGGAGCTACAGTCTTCACCAAACTCGATCTACGTAACGCCTACCACCTGGTCCGGATCCGAGAGGGAGACGAATGGAAGACGGCGTTCAACACTCCCACCGGCCACTATGAGTACCTGGTGATGCCTTTTGGCCTCACCAATGCTCCTGCCGTCTTCCAGGCCCTGGTCAACGACGTACTCAGAGACATGCTTAACAAGTTTGTGTTCGTCTACCTCGATGACATCCTGATCTTCTCCCGATCCAAGGACGAACACATTCACCATGTCCAGAGGGTGCTCCAACGGCTCCTAGAAAATTCACTCTTCGTTAAGGCGGAGAAGTGTGAATTCCATGTTCCATCCGTCTCCTTCCTGGGGTACGTCATAGGGAGGGGGACCGTCCAGATGGACTCTGCCAAAGTCTCCGCTGTCACCTCCTGGCCCACTCCGGACTCCCGTAAGCAGCTTCAACGTTTTCTGGGCTTCGCCAACTTTTACCGGAGGTTCATCAGAGGGTACAGCACGGTGGCAGCCCCCCTCACGGCCCTCACCTCCTCCAAGGTGCCCTTCCGGTGGTCTTCAGCTGCTAATGAGGCTTTCCGGTCCCTAAAGACACGTTTTACAACGGCCCCCATCCTCATAATGCCTGACACCGAACGACAGTTTGTGGTCGAAGTGGACGCCTCCGACGTGGGAGTTGGGGCCGTTCTGTCTCAGAGAGCCGCCATCGACCAGAAGCTACACCCCTGCGCCTTCTTCTCCAGGCGGTTGACCCCGGCCGAGAGAAACTATGATATTGGTAACAGAGAGTTACTAGCAGTGAAGTTGGCTCTGGAGGAGTGGCGACACTGGTTAGAGGGGACCAAACTGCCGTTCCTGGTGTGGACGGATCACAAAAACCTGGAGTACATCCAGTCAGCCAAGAGACTGAACTCCCGCCAGGCCCGGTGGTCACTCTTCCTGACCAGATTCAACTTCTCTCTCTCATATCGGCCGGGGTCCCGCAACGTCAAGCCTGATGCCTTGTCTCGGCAGTTCCAGGAGGAGGAGAGGGAGGCTGGCGAACCCATTACCATTCTCCCAGCTTCACGTCTCATCGCCACACTTACCTGGGAGGTGGAGGAAAGGGTCAGAGCGGCCATCCAGGACCAGCCCGGACCCAGTTCCTGTCCACCGGAACGCCTGTATGTTCCACCTGACCTCCGGTCCGAGGTCCTCCAGTGGGCTCACAGCTCCAGACTCACCTGCCACCCTGGGATCCAGCAGACTAAGGAGGTCGTGCAGCGTCGCTTCTGGTGGTCCACTCTGGCTGAGGATACTCGGAGCTTTGTCAACGCCTGCCCCACCTGCAACCAACATAAACCCACGCTCCACGCTCCTGCTGGTCTTCTGCACCCACTACCAGTACCTCATCGTCCTTGGTCACACATCTCCGTGGACTTCGTCACCGGTCTACCACCATCCAGCGGCAACACCACCATTCTGACGGTTGTGGACCGATTTAGCAAGATGGCCCACTTCGTGCCCCTGCCCAAGCTCCCTTCAGCCAAGGGGACTGCCAAATTGCTGCTGAGACATGTGGTCCGTCTCCATGGCATCCCAGTGGATGTGGTTTCTGATCGGGGCCCCCAGTTCGCCTCTGTTTTCTGGAGAGAATTCTGCTCGCTCCTGGGGGCCACTGTCAGTCTCTCATCAGGGTACCATCCCCAGTCTAACAGCCAGACGGAGCGCAAGAATCAGGAGATGGAGACGGCACTCCGCTGCATGACATCACAATCCCCATCGTCTTGGTCCGAACAGCTCCTGTGGGTGGAATACTCCCACAACACCCTGACCAGTTCTGCCACTGGTCTTTCTCCCTTCCAGTGCGTATACGGCTACCAGCCACCTCTGTTCCCAACCCTGGAGAGAGAGACTTCCTGTCCATCCGTCCAGGCCTTCATCCGCCGCTGCCGTAGGACCTGGATCCGAGCTCGAGCTGCTCTCCTCAAAGCCGCTGGTCGCTATGCCTCTGCCTCCAACCGCCACCGCTCCCAGGCTCCAGAATATCAACTAGGTCAAAAGGTTTGGCTCTCCACCCGTGACCTTCCCCTGAGGGTGGAGTCTAAGAAACTGGCTCCCCGCTTCATTGGTCCTTTCGAGGTGGTCAAGATCATCAACCCGGCAGCAGTGAGACTCAAACTCCCCAGATCTATGCGTGTCCATCCCACATTCCACGTCTCCAGAATCAAGCCGGTCCGAGAGAGTGCTCTGGTCCCTGCTGTCCCACCTCCTCCACCTCCTCGTTTCATCGACGGAGGCCTCACCTACACGGTCCGCCATCTCCTGCAGTCCCGCCGACGAGGAAGGGGCCTCCAATACCTGGTGGACTGGGAGGGATACGGCCCCGAGGAGAGATCTTGGGTTCCTGCCAGACACATACTGGATCACCACCTCATCAGGGACTTTCATCAGCGTCACCCCGATCAACCCACCAGAACCAGTAATATCCCTAGACCACGGACTACACCCCCCCGGCCATCCCATCGCTCTGAACCATCGGATGATGAGTCCGACACTGATGATGGGTGCAACAATAACCCCCTCTCTGACGCGGACGACGCATTCCCTACAGTCGGGGAAGAGGGGATGGAGGTGGACGTCTCGGACGAGTATTACTGCAGAGTGAGTGTTACTCCTGTCTCCTCTGTGGCATCCTGCAGTTCTGTGGTCCTGATTATTCCTTCACTGAGTGAGTACAAGACTGAGCTTCACGGACGTTACTCACCAGTATCCGGGTTTGGTTCGGCTGAACCTAATCTACAATCCCCACCAGAGACTGTTAAAGGCCAGCGGCCAGAAGACAGACTGTTTTGCCTACTGCCATTAATTCCTGCACTTGTGAAAATAAAGTCTGTTACCAACGATACCCGCCTGTCTTTGTGCTGCTATTAGGTCCAAACCAAACCCATTACATTTCCTCACTCGAATCGAGGGTCTAAGGACAGAGGATGTCGTTCACTGTACAGACTGTAAAGCCCATTGAGGCAATGTGATTGTGATTTTGGGCTATATAAATAAAATTTGATTTGATTTATAACAGTAATATATGTTTTTCTGAACTGAGTAGCCTACTTTTACATCTAGTATTTTAAGTACATTTTTACTCATTATGCCTTACATTGTATACTTATCTCAATTAACATGTTCAACACAGGACTTTTACCAGTACAGTGTTGTGTTAGTGCTTATACTGTGGTTAGCATTCCTCTGCTACACCTAGCATAGCTTACCCCCATTGTCCTGACTTTGTCTCTCACTCTGTGTTGCGACGCCTCTGCAGACTTGCTCTCGCCCTGTGGTACAAACGGTGATCACAAGCATGACTTGATCTATAACACCATGCTAGACAAGAAGAATTCAAACATCAACCAGTTTCACAAGTTTATTTCCAAATGGTTATAACAAACAATGTTTGATAAAAATATAACATAGGCCTCTGTTTCAGCACAATAAAAGTAAACTTTGTTGACCCTGAGTTGACCCGTTCTGCAAAGAAAATGACATGAGCACAAGAGACTAAGGTGAATGGTTCTTATGTTGTATCGTTCAACAAGATTTTAGAAAGCACCAACATCCTTTATACACTGATAATAATAAAATATTACACAGCACACACACTAAAAAACTTCAGTCCCTCAAAAGGTATTTCTACACAAGCAGAAAAATGTGTTAGCCATTGATACCAGGACACTGAAAAACCACCCATCAATAACTGTTAAAAAAGTAAAGATTCTCAAACTTAAGATCCAAGACAAAAGACAATATATGACCTTTTTTATAGATACATCAATGCAATTTTGTAAGTACAACTGTGTATGTTTTTTGTATATGTCCAAAGATTGCACAGGACTGGCCGATCAGTCATTAGATGTGTCGCTGTAATTTATATAACAAAACTTAAGACAAAGACCATAGTTATTTTCAAATGCAAATAGATAGTGCTGTTAAACAAATAAGTTAACGTGCCTTTGAACAAGCTGACGGTTTAAAGCTACTGTACTATTTAATCAAATTATCAAAAACGTGTTGTTTTGTGTCGAAGAGTCAGACACCCCATCACCCACTGAAGAGTCGTTGTAGAAGGCCATATTCCTGCTGAATGTCAGAAATGCACACTGATCTTATCTTCCTAAATCTATCAACTCTCTCATTGTTTTCTCAATTTACTGTTTTTATACCTTCATTGGCCTTCACTTCATTTAGGCCTTTGTTTCCTTCACCTTATGATTTGCCTTACTGTCTGTCTCTGCTTGAAGGCTACTTCTGTAACAGATGATAGGGCATACTAATGTACAAGTAGATTACAAAAACAAATGTATATTTTCAAACCTGATTTTCATCTAACAGCAACAAAGTATTGCATAGTATTACTTCCAAAAGTAGCAATATTTGCATAGTTGGGCAACTGTTACAGAACTATTTCATTTGCTCCAAAACAGTCATAGCAATACATCTTACTGATAGAATTTATTGTTTTAAGACCACTGCTGCAATGGGGATAATTCTGTATAGCCAAACTTTATTTAAAGGGGCAATATGTAAGAATTTTAGTTGAAAATGCTTAAAAATCAATGACCAATCATCAAGCAGCTACAGCTAACAGCAATTAGCAGTTACTCTAGTGATATGCTGCCCTCTATTTGTTTTGGGTATGAATTTGACAGGTGGCTAATTCTTACATATTGCATCATTAAATAGTAAAGCTTAAACTTGTAACTTTTGCTATGCCCCAGGATTTAACATGAAGAAAATCTAGTCTAACATGCATTATCTTTTATGAATGGATTGAATATAATTGGTGTCTTTAAGTGGAAAGAATTATGGGTGGAATAAGTATCAACTTGCATTTATGCAATAAGTTGCATAATGGTGGGTATGTCCTTCATACCCAGCCTGAAGTAAGATGCTGTGTGTCAGTGTGGTCCCACACAGTGCCAGTATAGACATCTAGAGGAACAGCTAGCATATTGAGAGTAATGCTCATCAATTCCATCCAGGAAACAGGAGTGAGTTTGAGTCCAAAGGTAACAAAGTCACCCCAAAATTTCCTGGATAAACATCTGAAATATAACAGATTAGAGCCTGGATTCATTAAATGATGTAAGAAAAGCAGACTCTTGTTTTTAGTGTTGTTTTTAATAAAATCCAGTGATCTGAGTGTTATTCCCAAATTGTTAGAAGATGAAGTTGCCTTAAGAGTTAAATTAAAAGTGATTATGCAGCTGATCCAAAAAGGCAGATTAATAAATAGTACAAATAAGAAATACTTGCAGCTGTAATGTTGATCCATAACATGTTGTATCCAAAATCAGTAAATTTCACATAAAATTTTTAAAATCAATCACTCACTTTTTCCATCCTAAATAGAGTAGACTTAAATAATTATAGGAGTCACCGCATTTCACACACTCAGGTGTTAGTATCTACTGACCTATGAGCAGAGAAGTGCACTTCTTGTTGGCTCCACACACAAAAACACTTTAAAAAGCCTTGATTACGTTTTGGATTTCCCATCTTTGGCCAGAGCATTCCTGTACTATAAGTTTTTTGTCTTTTATCTCCAGGCATCTTTTTGTCTCTTTGTTCTTCAGTTCTTTGCCCTGGGGAAAGACAAAAAGTTGTCAAGAGTGCTGGTTCATTCTGTCATCATACAATATTCAGACAGGTGATGTTTTCAGCTATACGAGTCACCCTAAACTCATCCACCCTCTAAGTTCAGTGTGTCGTTGTACCTGAGTGAAGTCCCAGTAAATCCCCATTCCTTTCTGCATAGCCTCTTTGCAGTTGTAAAGACCAGGCTCGGTTTCTTTATTGCCGATGTCAGTTATGCAGCGGTTGTCATTGTGTTTGTGGGACTTGATGCCGCCGATGTACAGCTCACCATTCGCACTGTAAAAAGTGTGCTGAAATATAAAAGAAAACGTTCAGCAAGTAGTTTGGGCACAACAGGGAAAACTATATTTTGATTAACTTTCCAGAGACTATAATCATTAAACTTGGCAACCACATTTAGTTACTTACCTGAGGTCCATAGAAGTAGCAAGGGAAGGCGATGGGTGTGTGACCTGGCACTGGGCCTTGGTCTAGACACATGTCAGCATCAAGATTCTTCATCTGTAAAGTGGGAAGTTAATTATTTTGTCAAATCCATTGAAACTTGCTCTACCACTGTGGCAGGTGGGAGTCAATAATCACAACACACAGTTTAGTGTGGCAATATGTAGCACACACCCTGCAGTACCACACTTACAACGCACTAGAGAAAACTAAACTTACTCCTCCATAGCCAAGTAGGTTGTCCCAGGGATCTAACTTGGGATACACATTTTCCAGGTACCATTTGAAAGGTTTACAGTTCAACCTCTCTCTGAGTTTTTTCCTCTCGGAGACATCCCCAATGTCAATTCCATGATTCTGCAGAGGCAAAGAACATGGCATGATTTGTTTGTGATATTGTAACTGAGGAAATCTAAAGAACTTCAGGAGCCTTGACAGTGTTAAAATGCACTCATAACTAAATAACTATAAATTATTCTTGTTCTTATTGACTACATTTTAAGTACCTCAAATGGCAAGTTCCAGGCTAAGTTGACGTTGTGTTTGTATTCATCCATCCAGACTTCTGCTACCCTCAGGGCGTTTCTCTTCATGGCAGCGTCCAGGTCAGGTACGTACGGCTTATGAAATCTTGCGATGTGGGCAATCTTGGAGCACGGAACTACTTCAACACTGCCTCCACACGTCCACACCTATTTGAGCAAAAACATAAATAAACAACCCAAACTTTATACTGTGTGTCGACTATCTGGGGGCAGTCCTGCCCAATCATATACACATTGAAAGGACACATATTATGCTCAGGTTAAAATTACTACTACTAGTTACTACTAGAATAGGTTTACATGAAATAGTGCTCAAAAAACACATCAGTCTTCTCAGTTGTACTTGTTTGGCTGTGAAACCAAGGTGTCTCTTTCAAGTGTCATTACTCGACTAAACACTGCGAACAATATGAGAAGTACCAGAGAGACGAGAGGAAAAAACGAGTGACGCAGCTACATAGAGCACTATCGTCTCAGCAGATCTTTTCCATACAGCGAAGAAGGACACTGATGCTGCAGTTGAAGCAAGTTATGTGGTGAGTGAATTAATCGCCAAAGTGCGAAAGCCATTCACTGAAGGGGGAACTCCCTCTATCCGTCCCAGAGCTGTCCAAAGTCTTGAGTCGGGTAATGGGCCTTTTTGGAAGCACATATCTGTGTGAGAAATTGTTCTCAACTATGAACTTTAATAAATGCAAGAACAGGTCCAGGCTTGAAGCTGTACTTAGGGTTTCAACTGTGACCTCCATCAGGGCAAATGGGGCTCAGCTGTGTGAGCAGAGGCGCTGCCAAGTGTCTGGCTAGAAATAAAGTACAAATCTATTCAGGGATTCCTTTTGTTAGTTCAACGCAAGGTTTAAATAAGTTATTTAAGATATAAGAAACATATTTGTGGTTTAAATGGTTTAAAAACTGTAAAAAAAAAATGTTTTAAAAATGTGACAGGATTGTACTGAAACCAGGATCTGTACTCTTCATTCTTTGGCCTGTCATACTGTTATCAGCTTTAGGATTTGATGTTGGATGGGGAAGTCAACTCACACGAATTCCCAGCTCAACATTTTCTCCGCCGTAAACTTTCATTCCTTCATCGAGGAGTCCAATTTCTCCAAGAAACTTCCTTTCAGCGACGAGGATTCCCATGACGGATGGACTCCTGAGGTGAAGGAAGAGAACTGGCATTACTGTCTCATTGAAAACACACTGTACAACATCATTGCCATACAAGTGAAACTGTTAAATTATTAGAAATACCTGATCCAAGATACAATTAATAAAACCAGGCCGTTATATTTATTTGACGCATGTAGATTTCACTTACTTTCCAGGCAACGAGCCGTCGTTGAGTTTGTAATACTCGGGCGTAAACCCCTCATACATGCACCATAAATTCCAGTCGAAGGCTTGTGCTGCTGGAAGGTATTCAATAACCTTGAGGTCATCATAGTTGATTCTGTCAAACACAGGAGAAACCACCGTCGTTCGGTCAGCTTTGATCTGTGTCAGCATAGGTTCGGCCCTGCATGAGGGGAAGAGAGGAGAGGCTGTTCACACATCACTGCAATAAACTTCCTTAATTTAAAACCCCAGACAGACAGTAGGGTTTTTTGTTATGTGTCATTCACAAAGTGTCATTGTCCTGAGAGATTACTGTACAACCCCGATTCCAAAAAAGTTGGTATGTTGTGGTTCTTCTCACTTTGTGTGATGCAGTCATCAACTTAATATTTTAGTGTATTTACAAAAACAGTGAAGTTCAGATCAAAACATTAAATATTTTGTCTATGTACTGAATTCATTTGAATAATGATTTGCAAAACATTCCATTCTGTTTTTATTTCCCTATACACAGTCTACCAGGGTATGCACCAGACAGGTGATGTTTTCAGCTATATGAGTCATCCTAAACCCACCCATCCAATTACCACACTACTGCATTCAGTTGTTATTTTCATAAATGCCTCTGTGACTAGAAGTTTGCCAGTCTGAGCAGCACTCGCCCTTCCCTCATTACCGCAACTGCAAAGCTCTTGTGCAACACCCTTAATGTCACGGGTATGGTGAGGACCCAAAAGCAGCACAGGCAGACAGGATATCAGTCGGTAATGACTTTTATTTATCACCGGAGTCTTAAACAGTATATACAGTGATGAGGAGAAAAGTCTTTGCTCACAGTGATCTGCGAGATCAGTGAAGGAGTGAGTCTGGTGTTGCTGACTGAAGGCAAAGCCGGCAACAGGTGGATTACCTAGCAGGCAGACAGGTCCAGTGGTGGGCTGTGAAGCCGCAGAGCCGAGCAGGTGTGTAACCAAGAGGGGATAGGCGAAACTCGTGGTCGAAGACAGAAGGCTGAGGTAATATCCAGGAGATCGGTCAGGCAGGATAGTCAGAGGCAAGCAGGGTCGGAACCGGGAGATCAGGCAGAAAATCGCTGGAGAGTCTGGTGCAAGCATCTAGAACAATCTGGCAATGAGTGAGAGTGGAGCTGGAGCTTAAATGCAGCCAGAGCAGAGCAGAGAGCACAGGTGAGTGGAGTTGGCTTGATGAGAGGGGTGTGTCTGATTGGCAGATTGAAGCAGGCAGGTGCAGAGTGGTGAGGCAGAGCTGAACTGTGACAGAACCCCCCCCTCAAGGGACGGCTCTCGACGTCCCAAGAAGAATGGACCAAGCCGGGTGGGAGGCGGGGGGCCTGGAGGAGGGCTAATACTCGTCCGAGAGTCCAGCGTCCATCTCCACCTCCCTGGTCCCGGGGAGGGTGTCGTCGTCGTCCTCCTCAGAGTAGGGGGGGCCCGCCCTGTCCTTGGCGTCGTCGCTGTCGTTCGGGGACTCCGACGGAGGATGTGGTCTGGGTCTGGATGTCTGAGTGAGGTTGCGTCGATGGAAATCCCTGATGAGGTTGTGGTCCAAGATGTCCCTCCCAGGGACCCAGGACCTTTCTTCAGGGCCGTAACCCTCCCAGTCCACCAAGTACTGGAATCCCCTCCCACGCCGGCGAGACTGCAGGAGGCGACGGACAGTGTAGGAGGGACCTCCATCGATGAGGCGAGGAGGCGGTGGAGGCGGCGTGGCAGGAACCAGGGCGCTCTCTCGGACCGGTTTTACTTTGGAGACATGAAACGTGGGATGAACTCGCATGGTTCTAGGAAGTTTGAGCCTCACTGCCACCGGGTTGACGATTTCCTGGATCTCGAACGGGCCGATGAAGCGAGGAGCCAGTTTCTTGGATTCCACCCGGAGGGGAAGATCACGGGTGGAGAGCCAAACTTTCTGACCCGGTTGGTAGTCTGGGGCCTTGGAGCGGTGGCGATTGGAGGCCGCGGTGTAGCGGTCAGCGGCCCGGAGTAGAGCCGCCCTGGCTCGGGTCCAGGTCCTGCGACAACGGCGGATGAAGTCCTGGACAGAGGGGCAGGATGCTTCTCTTTCAAGTGCAGGAAAAAGCGGTGGCTGGAACCCATAGGTGCACTCAAAGGGGGAGAGACCGGTGGCGGAGCTGGTCAAGGTGTTGTGGGCGTATTCTACCCATAGAAGCTGTTCGGACCAGGAAGTAGGGTTTTGGGACGTCATGCAGCGTAGTGCCGTTTCCATCTCCTGATTCTTGCGTTCGGTCTGGCCGTTGGACTGGGGGTGGTACCCCGAGGACAGGCTGACGGTGGCTCCCAGGAGCGAGCAGAATTCCCTCCAGAATACTGAGGCGAACTGGGGACCTCGATCAGAGACCACGTCCACTGGGATGCCGTGGAGACGGATGACGTGGAGGAGAAGTAGTTTAGCCGTCTCTTTGGCAGATGGAAGTTTGGGCAGGGGCACGAAATGTGCCATCTTGCTGAACCGATCTACCACCGTTAGGATAGCAGTGTTGCCGCTGGATGGTGGTAGACCGGTGACGAAGTCCAAGGAAACGTGCGACCAGGGACGATGAGGTACAGGCAGAGGATGTAGAAGACTGGCAGGGGCATGGTGAGCTGGCTTGTGCTGGTTGCAGGTGGGACAGGCATTGACGAACTCCCGAATGTCCTCATCCAGTGATGTCCACCAGAACCGGCGCTGCACAACGTCCTTGGTCCGATGGATCCCTGGATGACAGGTGAGTTGAGTGCTGTGGGCCCATTAAAGAACCTCGGATCGGAGGTCAGGCGGGACGAACAGACGGTTGGGAGGGCAAGCGCTGGGTCCGGGCTGGTCTTGGGCGGCGGCCCTGACCTTCTCCTCGATCTCCCAGGTGAGTGTGGCCACCAGACGGGAAGAAGGCAGGATAGTGTCTGGGTCGGCCCTGTCCCCCTCCTTTTCCAAGAACTGACGGGACAGGGCGTCGGGCTTGACGTTGCGGGACCCCGGTCGATAGGAGAGGGAAAAGTTGAAGCGGGTCAGGAAGAGTGCCCATCGGGCCTGGCGGGAGTTCAGTCTTTTAGCGGACCGGAGGTATTCAAGGTTCTTATGGTCCGTCCATACCAGAAATGGCAGTTTAGTCCCCTCGAGCCAGTGTCGCCACTCTTCTAAGGCCAACTTGACGGCGAGGAGCTCTCGGTTCCCAATGTCATAATTCCTCTCTGCCGGGGTCAAACGTCGGGAATAGAAGGCGCAGGGGTGCAACTTCTGGTCGGAGGCCGCTCTCTGGGACAAGACGGCCCCCACTCCTAGGTCGGAAGCGTCCACCTCGACCACGAACTGCCGTTCAGGGTCCGGCATTTGGAGGATGGGGGCAGAGGTGAACCGTGTCTTCAGGGCCTGAAAAGAGTCATTGGCGGCCGTGGACCAGAGGAAGGGCACCTTGGAGGAGGTAAGAGCTGTGAGGGGGGCCGCCACCGAACTGTAGCCCCTGATGAACCTCCGGTAGAAGTTGGCGAAGCCCAGGAAGCGTTGAAGCTGCTTGCGGGAATCAGGGGCGGGCCAAGTGGTGACGGCAGAAACCTTGGCTGAGTCCATCTCCACGGTCCCTCTCCCTACGACGTACCCCAGGAAGGAGACAGACGAGGCGTGAAACTCACACTTCTCGGCTTTAACGTACAGGGAGTTTTCCAGGAGACGTTGGAGGACCTTCTGGACGTGATGCACATGTTCCTCTCTGGAGCGGGAGAAGATCAGGATATCATCGAGGTACACGAAGACGAACCTGTTGAGCATGTCCCTGAGCACGTCATTAACCAAGGCCTGGAAGACAGCAGGAGCGTTGGTGAGGCCGAAGGGCATCACCAGGTACTCGTAGTGACCGGTGGGGGTATTGAACGCCGTTTTCCACTCGTCCCCCTCGCGGATCCGGACCAGGTGATAAGCGTTGCGCAGGTCAAGCTTGGTGAATATGGTGGACCCCTCTAGGAGCTCGAAAGCAGAGGAGATGAGAGGCAGGGGGTACCGGTTCTTGATAGTAATGTCATTTAATCCACGATAATCAATGCAGGGGCGGAGTGTCTTGTCTTTTTTCTCTACGAAGAAGAAACCGGCTCCAGCCGGAGACGAGGAGGGGCGGATGATGCCCGCCGCTAGACCATCGGTGATATATGTCTCCATCGCCCCCCTCTCAGGAACGGACAGGGAATACAGACGTCCTCTGGGCGGCGTGGCACCGGGCTGGAGGTTAATGGCGCAGTCATAGGGCCGATGTGGGGGAAGGGAGGTTGCCTTGGCCTTACTGAAGACCTCCCTGAAGTCCAGATACTCAGCCTCACATCGGTTGAAGAACTGGTCCCGGCAGAAGGTTGTGGTGTGGCGGCTTGCTTGAGGCAGACCTGGTGACAAGATGAACTCCACCCCAGGATCGCCCCTGTGGTCCAATCAAGGTGTGGATTGTGACGTCGGAGCCATGGGAACCCCAGGAGGAGAGGATGACGAGGAGAGTGCAGGATGTGAAACTGGAGTGTTTCATGGTGGTTCCCGGAAATTAACATCCGTATAGGCGCTGTCATGTGGGTCACAGTACCCAGAAGTCGGCCATCCAGAGCGTTGGTGGAGACTGGAGCTGGCAGGGGAATCCGACCGACACCCAGCTGCTGAGCTAGGTTAGAGTCCATAATGTTGGCATCAGAGCCAGAGTCAATGAGTGTGGCGAGGGTCTGGGATCCCTCAGGCAGTAGCAGGCGGACCTGACACAGGGATCGTGAGCTGGGGGAGGAGCTAGATGTATGACTCACCAGGAACTCCTCCCTTCCTGGTGAGCCCGACCTTTTAGCGGACACCTGGAAATAAAGTGTCCCGCTTGGCCACAATACAGGCAGAGGTTCCCCTCGCGGCGTCTCTTCCTTTCTTCAGGAGTTAGGCTGGCCCGACCAACCTGCATGGGTTCAGGCTCCCCTGAAGACCGGCTGCCAGAAGGCGTCGATACCCCGGAAGCCGCTGGTGACGGGGCGAGCTCGCGTCGTCCCGTGAGCCCCTGATGTTTCTCCCGCTGTCTCGCTTGAATGCGCCGATCGATGCGGGACGCCAGCTCGATGATGCCGTCGAGAGTGGTGGGGAGTTCGTACGAAATCAGTTCGTCCTTAATGTAGTCAGCGAGCCCCATCAGAAATGCGTCGCACTGGGCAGCCTGGTTCCACTCACTGGAGCTAGCCTGGGTGCGGAAGTGGATGGAGTAGTCGGCCACTGAACGAGACCCTTGGTTCAGACCCAGAAGCCCTCCAGAAGCATCCGGACCTCGGGAAGCTTCTCCGAACACTTTGCGGAGCTCGGCGGCGAAGGCTTGGAAAGAGGAGCACGCTGGAGTGCGACGCTCCCACTCGGCTGTTCCCCACAGCCGAGCGCGCCCCGTCAGATGATTCACGGTGAACGCCACCCTGGCGTCCTCAGAAGCGAAGGTGTGGGGCTGGAGAGCGAACAGGATGGAGCAGTTCGTGAGGAACGGGCGGCAGCCCTCCGCGTCCCCGGCGTAGCGTTCAGGAACCCCCACCCGAGGCTCCGAGGCGAGAGCAGAGGCAGAGGCAGAGGCAGCCGGAGCTGGTGGAGGCTGGACTGGTTCCGGAGGCAGAGGGACAGCTTGAGCAAAAGCTGCGGCGAGCTGTTGGACCTGCGAGGCTAGCGAGGTAAACGCCTGCTCCTGTTTAGCCACTGCCAGTCGGACATCTGCTGAGTTTGAAAGCAGCAGCGCCTCGTGGTGCTGGAGCATCGCCTCTACCTTCTCCAGGCGATCCATAGCCGTGTGTGCTGGGTCCATGTCTGGCCAGATTGTACTGTCACGGGTATGGTGAGGACCCAAAAGCAGCACAGGCAGACAGGATATCAGTCGGTAATGACTTTTATTTATCACCGGAGTCTTAAACAGTATATACAGTGATGAGGAGAAAAGTCTTTGCTCACAGTGATCTGCGAGATCAGTGAAGGAGTGAGTCTGGTGTTGCTGACTGAAGGCAAAGCCGGCAACAGGTGGATTACCTAGCAGGCAGACAGGTCCAGTGGTGGGCTGTGAAGCCGCAGAGCCGAGCAGGTGTGTAACCAAGAGGGGATAGGCGAAACTCGTGGTCGAAGACAGAAGGCTGAGGTAATATCCAGGAGATCGGTCAGGCAGGATAGTCAGAGGCAAGCAGGGTCGGAACCGGGAGATCAGGCAGAAAATCGCTGGAGAGTCTGGTGCAAGCATCTAGAACAATCTGGCAATGAGTGAGAGTGGAGCTGGAGCTTAAATGCAGCCAGAGCAGAGCAGAGAGCACAGGTGAGTGGAGTTGGCTTGATGAGAGGGGTGTGTCTGATTGGCAGATTGAAGCAGGCAGGTGCAGAGTGGTGAGGCAGAGCTGAACTGTGACACTTAAGCCCTGATTGCCCCAGTGGAGTAGCTCAGAGGCTAGAAGATCAGACTGTGGTTCCTCTTGGAACAGACTGTGGTTGTACTGTTAAGTTACGAAAGTGTTTACCTGTGTAAAAAAGACGTTCCTGGAAAAAACAATTACTCTAAGCAAAACTATTCTGGTTTTAAAAAAGCTACAGTGTGATGCAAGCTATCACTGGCATGACCAGACTCATTTCACCTTAATGCTATCGTGGGTTCCCTCTGTAAAATTTAGCCTCAGGGTCCTTATTCTAAACACTTTAATAACTTTGGAGGTAGTGGTGGGCACTCGAAAGTATGAGAAAACTGAAATCTATTCTAGCAGTGGGCCAAAATAAAATCATGAACCTGAAAGTGGAGATAATATGTCTCCTTTAAGTGAATTTCTACATAAAATTAAATTTAAAAAAATAACTTTAATTTCAAATACTAAACACAAACCTGTGAGAATGTTGTACAAATACCAGTGTATAAAATGATTTATTTTTGCCACATTCTTACCACATCTCATGGACTTCGATGTGTGCGTCCAGGATGGCCACCACGTCCGCAGTAGCAGCCCTCCATCCAGAGGCCCTGGCGAAAGCGAGGCCTTTCTGCTCGTCGTGCCTCACCCTTGCGATACGCAGATCTGGGTTCTGCTGCTCAAGCATCTTCACGTAAATGTCAAGGTCCCCCTTCAGGTCCTCTGAATTGAAAAAAGAATGTGGGCATATATTTTGATATAAGGGGAGAAAAGGCTCGACAGAAAGGCTACCAGTTTCTACACTGGTTACCCAGAATGCCAAGCACACAAAGCATGTTGAGGGACAGTTCTGATCATATACATGCCTCACAGTCCAGTATGTTGTCAATGTGTCAGATTTGAAATCGTAGTTAGTGATAATGAACTGATTAACATTTCATTCACCCATGTCTCCGAGTTAGGATGAACAAAACTCAACTTTTTGTTGATATATGCTTATTCCCTTTCCTGCTGGGAGTTAAATGAGAAGAAAGATACCACTCTCATGTCTGTGGGGTAAACATACTGCCAGCACCTGCTAAGCATGCTTAGCTTAGCATGAAGACCAGAAACAAGAAGAAACAACCAGCCTGGCACAAAATCCACCTCCTTGCACCTCTAAAGGCACACTGAAAAACACTTTATATCCTGGCAAGCAGGCAACAACCGCAGATTTAAAGAAGTTGCATTGCCTGTCAAAGAAATAGGCCAGCACACAAACTCCTGTAAACCAATAATGAAATTGTTATTACGCTTCAGTTTCTGTACAGACTAAACAAACAAGATATAAAACGTTAATTAGTAAGATTTAGAGGTGCTTGTAAGTAGATTCTGTTTTTTGATGTAGCCCGGCTGCCTGCTTCCTTGTTAACTGTCTTAAAGCTAAATTAAGCTAACCTGCTGCTGGCTATAGCTTCATCTTTACCATATAAATATGAGAATGCTATCAATCTTCTCATCCTAACTCCTGGCAAGAAAGTGAATAAACATATTCACCAAAATTCAAACAACTGCTTTAAAGGGGAAATATGGACGAATTTAAGATGAAAACATTCAAAAATGTAAGAAAATGATCAACAGACTTGAAAGAAATATCATTTGATGCTATGATATCTATGTATAGTGTTACAGAGATATCTACTGCGATTAGCATGCTAACCAGCTTGCACTGGCCCATCCCAATCTAAAGCTCCTTTGCTGGTGGAATAAGGACTGAGGGTGTTGTTCACTGTACAGATTGTAAAGCCCACTGAGGCAATGTGATTGTGATTTTGGGCTATATAAATAAAACTGATTTGATTTGATTTAAAGACTACAATCCCCTGGTCCCTGAGCATTCAGTCAAAAATACTAACTTCACAGCTAATGGAGCTAACTAGCTAACGGCAGCTACAGCTGGCAGAAGTAAGCAGTTACTTCGGTGATATGTTATTTTTATGAGTATGAATGTTAACGACTCTGTAAGGACATTCCCACACAGAGTTTAAAAGCCTGCAACTCCCCTCCAGTTAGTTATAACTGAAGCCTCTTGGATGAGAGGTGAAACGTCTACAAGAAACTGAAACAAGTCCAGTTGGCTATGATACAGCACTTAGTATAAGTATGACTGAGAACCGCTGTTGAACTCCACTCGAAGCAAAGAGGCTAATTTGTTTCATCAGCAGATGTAAATGTTTCATTTGCCCTTCTGCTTGCACAGAATGGAAGTGAACAGGAGACGATTATGTGCGTCTCATGCAACGTCAACATGAAATATAACTATCATAGCTAATCACCTTTAAAATGCCACTGTGAGGTGAATGTACGGGTGTGTTTACAATGTTTTATTAAACCAAACATGGGATTGTGAGCAAGAGTGGCATCTAGACAAAGAAACACGTTTATCAGCTCCTCCTGTCTTTCAGCATGTTTGAATAGTCTTGGGTTTGCACAATCTGATCCTTTGGTAACCAACCAACCATTTGAGCTGTTGTCATCCACCATTATTATCTCCTTCAGCAGGTTTTTAGGGGTGCGGTCGATGATGCTGCGTAGGGCTCTTTTGATGATAGACAGGGCCTCGTCCAGGTAGATCAACACCACTCCGACACTTGGCAGGTCCTTCGGGTAACTTTTTTTCAAGCACCTTTTCATTCAGAAGCAAAATAATTATTGAGGAAAAATAACCACCAGTCTTTAGTCTTTAACACCAGTCTGCTGTGTGAATGCTTTATGAAAAGACAAACCATGTGAACCAGAAAGATGATGGATATACTTGGCAAACAATGAACTGGGTGGTGTCCATAAGGGATAGTTTCTTTAATCTTTCTCTTTGTATGAAGTAGAATGACAAGTCTGACATCACATGCAAAGACCATGAAAATCGTACCTTGGATCTCTGGTATCTGGAAGAACTCGATCAAGAGGAAGGCGATCGCTCAGAAAAACATTGTATCCATACTTCTGAAACAAACCCTCTGCCTCTTTTTGTTCTTCCTCAGTCAGATTTCCCCCCCAGTTAATAAAAAGGGGAGAGCTGGGGAACACTTTCTTGAACTTTTTCTCTTTGGGCGCCTCCTTTTGGTCCTGGATCTCTGCTTCAGGTTTTTCTTTCTGCTCTGGTTCCTTTTTGGCTGGTGGCTGTTCTGCAGCTTTTCTGTGTTCCTCTATTTCCACTTCCAGCATTTTCTGCATGGTATCTTGCTTTTTCTCAAAAGTTTTGATTACATTGTCTGGACAAATGTGAGAGATCAAGAATGACAGGGAGAGAGCAAAATGAGCCAGAGGCAAGATAACATTTGCAGGAAAACTAGACTTAAAGAAAAAAAATAATAGTCAAGAAATTGTTTTCTAAATTGAAATAGAACCTTTTTCCTTGAGATGAAACATTCTCTGGATAGATACTGCAGCCCTGATTCAAAAAGAGTTGGGATGCTGTGGTTCTTCTCACTTTGCATATTTCAGGCTTTAAATTCATAATGAGTGTATACTTACATAAACAATAAGGTTTAATGGTTTGAACATTGAATATCTTGTTGTTGTACTTGTTTCAATTGGATATAGATTGAAAATGATCTGCAAATGATTGAGTTCTGTTTTCTTTATGTTTTACACAGCACCACATCATTTTTAGAATCTGGTTTAGGGAGATAAGATAACATTTTCCTGATTCCAAGGGGAAATCAGATGATTCATCCAGTCTATCCACTACACTGTTTCACCTGCTTCTTCAACATGCTATCTGATCAAAACTGGACTAAACTTAGACACGTAACCAACACAGCTGCCAGGATAATTGGTGTCCCCACACTCAACCTTACAGAGCTGAACAATATAGCCATTGCAACCTCAACAGAACAGGATATCACACATCCAGTCAACCTCCACCTGCACTCAGGGCAGAGGTCTGGAGCACTGAGGTGCAGAAGGGCTTGCTTTGGAAAAAGCCTGGTCCCCTCAGCCATAGCTGCCCTAAACAACAGGCCTCGCAGAACATGCCCGAGTGTGGATTTTAATGTTTTCTATTGTGTTTTTTGTTTGGTTGTTTTGTTTTTACTGTGTGTTGTTGTATGAACCTTTTTTTGGTATTACTGTCTGTCTGACGGGTACGGTGCTGTGAAAAGGAATTTCCCCTTGGAATAATAGATTCTAAGTCTAAGTCTTACAGCAGCTCACAAGCCATCAGATAAAGACATCAATAACATGCATAACACAATAAATATAAAAGATTATAGTTTCATATGAATATTATATTTCGTAACTCATAAATGTTGCACATCTGTTGAAATTTGATCTCATCTATTACTAATACACAGCAAACCTCAAAAAAACTAAAGTTCCACTGGAAGCCATTTATCTAATATTACAACAACACATCAAGGAGCTTTGTCTAATAAGTTGGTGACACACATACTGATATTTTCTTTACTTGGCAGCATATAAAACCTTTAACAAACGAGTGGTGGAGTGAACTGAGGGGGACTTCAGGCAATCAGGGAAACCTACGCACCAGTGTGTTTATTTCCTGTTCTAACAAAATGTAGTCAACAGGACTTGTCAATGTCAATTCACTGAAATCAACTTTACTGGGGTTACTCGATGCAGTGCCAGATTAAATGGATAAATTGCACTACAAAAGACTGAAATGGCACATGATTGTTATCATGCTTATTACTTTATTTAGGTACAGTTTATATTATAACTTAACTATTTATTTTAAGGTGTTTATATGCAATTGGTTAGTCATGTATTTAAAGGAAAAGTACAGCTAACGTTGTTTATGTTCAAATACATTTTTGGATCTGAGATTCACTTAGCTGTGCCAAATCCTGCCCTGCTTGCATGTCAAGGTCAGTGACCTTATAAGAATTATCATCAGAATTATAATTATAATTAAGGATAAAGATCACATAATTTATAATACAATTTTTCTGATTGTTGTCGTATTACATTTGTAATATATTCAAGCAACAGAATATGCTTCAAAGGTTTGAACATGTGTTTTTGTCCCTTTTTGTTTTTTAAATGTAGTTTTATCAAATATGACAAATATGAAAATGTGTGATGGCATAGTTCCCCAAATGGAGGACTTCCTGAAGTTGCATAAATAGTTCTCTCTTTCTCTCACTCTATCATTGCCACACCTGATCCTCTCCAGGTGAAAGGTGATAGGTGATAGTCATCAGTCAACTAAAATATGAAAATATCCACGAGCTATTTACACAACATGACATGCATTCCAGAATACGATGGCACAGCGGGGTCAGTAAAAGAGTGCAACAGATAGGTTATGTTTTTAAATTATATTAACACAATAGATCTGCTAAATCTGAAGAGATACACAATCCTTTTCTATATTTAGATATTCATGAAAAAATGTGAACTTTTTAAAATGTTGACATGAATTAATTACATTAACATGAATAATATTTTCTTATTCAGTTTTCTGTCCTTGTCCATTTTTGAGCTTGACATACATAAAGTGAGTTGATTTGTCTAGATGATGTTTTTTGTTTAGGTACAAACAACACTAATAGGTGTGGCATACTCTTCTGGGTAGATAACATATCAGGGATTTCATAAAGCTGTGTTAGTCTAACCAGGAAATATTTCTTTCCATTTTCTCATCTTCCTTTGTAGTGAGGAATGAATTAAACTTCATGAACACAAAAAACAGCAACTTTTACATCCTCTACAGGAGAAAGATGAATGATAGCCTCAACTCACAGAGATTGCCAATGCTGGCCTCCAGATCAGAAGAGCTCCTGCTCAGACGTGGTGTGTCCACCTCTTTGTTGGCCACCGCTGTGCCCTCAGGTCTTTTCATTAGAGAGATGCTCACAAAGAGGACGAGCCCAATCCCCACCAATATGAGGACTGGCCGCTTTAATGACGCCGCTCTCATGCTGATAACACACCGACTTGACTGAGACCCAGCAAGTGAATAAAACCTCCCAGGACACCCGAACCCGCTGAGTTCATCCTACTCGACCGACTGGTTCAACCAGACAGCAGGCACAAGAAACATGTTGATAGTTGTGATGGAGCTGTGACGCTCCTTCATTTAAAAGCGAGAGGCTGCCAGCTACTGTCCTTCTGCTGCCTGCCCATATTAGGGCAGCCGCTGCTAATTAGCGGGCTTCGTGACGTCGCCATGTTAGGTGCGTAGTACCCCTCAACTGTGAGAAAGTCCGCAGCCCACTGTAAGAAGCTAATTTTTACAATTCACACGGTCTTTTCCTATGAAGAATAACTTTTAAAAAAATGTGACAACAAGAAAGTAAAGGTAAGGTTTTACGTCCTCTCTAATGACAGTCAGTCAGAGCTGCAACATTTCTTTCTCCACTTTTGTTATATTTCAACAGTAGTGACTGTAATGGCTGGCACTTGCCGTTTCTGCATGGCAAGTGCATGCAAATGTTATGGGTTGTTAAGAGGCGGTGCTTTGACATGATGGAGCAAGACAACACACTCACAATGTCAGTGCCATGCTGATATTTAAAGATTCCCTCCACACATTTAGTAAGGCATACATAAATATTCGTCAGACGCATGCAGAAAAAAATGATGAATAGATTAAAAAACTAAATGACCTCATTGAAAATCCTTGAAATGACGCCCGCACCTTCTCCCTCATTAAAAACTGTAGGGTTGTAGTAAGGTTGTGTCTGAAATCACTCACAACCAGTGTTGGGCAAGTTACTTTCAAAATACAGAATATTACATATTACTAGTTAGCTTCATTTTAAAGTAATATGTTACAGTATTACTGTCTGTGTAGAATAATAAATTACTTATTCACTACTTTTTAGTTACTTTCAACAAAATGTCCAAATAATCTAATGATATTTTGACAGCCCTATAAATAATATACTTTTAAATATCAAGTACTCTCAAGTCCAAAGTCTTAAGTCCAAGTGAAGTCACGAGTCATTTGTGTTAAAGTCCAAGTTGAGTTGTAAGTCTTTTATGATATAGTCAAGTCGAGTCTAAAGTAATCAAATTTGTGACTTGAGTCTGACTCCAGTCCAAGTCATGTGACTCGAGTCCACACCACTACTACCCACTATATGTCATATCCCTTGATAGTGGAGCCAGCTACAAGTGATACAGGAACAGCCAATCATTTTACAGGTGTGTAGTTCTGTTGCACCATCGCCATGTAACTGACATAAACAGAAGAGTGTGGAGTAAGGCGTTATTATGGATCCCACCGCAGTGCAGACCAGCTCTACTCCTCCTGTAATAATAATAATAATAATGTATAATACTGTATTCCTGTAAATTTTGAGGCCTCCTCACTCTGATCTCTTTATCTATTACTAATTATCCTGTGTGGCCTGCCCTCTTCCAGGTCACCACGGTGGACAGGAGGTTGTGTGGCTCGGCACCACCTGGCGATGCCTTGTCCTGCTCAGTCGTCTCCTGGATCCACATACTTTACATATATAATTTGTATCAGATTTTCTGTCAATGCAACCTGTAAACTGTGATTTGCTGTTCTTTCTGTACATGCGACATCTATTGCATGACTGTCTGTCCTGGAAGAGGGATCCCTCCTCTGTGGCTCTTCCTGAGGTTTCTTCCATCGTCTTTTTTCCCCCCCCCTGTTAAAAGGGCCTTTTTTCCATCAAGATGGCAAGTTTTTCCTCACTCGAATCGAGGGTCTAAGGACAGAGGATGTCGTTCACTGTACAGACTGTAAAGCCCATTGAGGCAATGTGATTGTGATTTTGGGCTATATAAATAAAATTTGATTTGATTTGATTTATAACAGTAATATATGTTTTTCTGCACTGAGTAGCCTACTTTTACATCTAGTATTTTAAGTACATTTTTACTCATTATGCCTTACATTGTATACTTATCTCAATTAACATGTTCAACACAGGACTTTTACCAGTACAGTGTTGTGTTAGTGCTTATACTGTGGTTAGCATTCCTCTGCTACACCTAGCATAGCTTACCCCCATTGTCCTGACTTTGTCTCTCACTCTCTGTGTTGCGACGCCTCTGCAGACTTGCTCTCGCCTTGTGGTACAAACGGTGATCACAAGCATGACTTGTTCTATAACACCATGCTAGACAAGAAGAATTCAAACATCAACCAGTTTCACAAGTTTATTTCCAAATGGTTATAACAAACAATGTTTGATAAAAATATAACATAGGCCTCTTTCAGCACAATAAAAGTAAACTTTGTTGACCCTGAGTTGACCCGTTCTGCAAAGAAAATAACATGAGCACAAGAGACTAAGGTGAATGGTTCTTATGTTGTATCGTTCAACAAGATTTTAGAAAGCACCAACATCCTTTATACACTGATAATAATAAAATATTACACAGCACACACACTTAAAAACTTCACAGTCCCTCAAAAGGTTTTTCTACACAAGCAGAAAAATGTGTTAGCCATTGATACCAGGACACTGAAAAACCACCCATCAATAACTGTTAAAAAAGTAAAGATTCTCAAACTTAAGATCCAAGACAAAAGACAATATATGACCTTTTTTATAGATACATCAATGCAATTTTGTAAGTACAACTGTGTATGTTTTTTGTATATTGCACAGGACTGGCCGATCAGTCATTAGATGTGTCGCTGTAATTTATATAACAAAACTTAAGACAAAGACCATAGTTATTTTCAAATGCAAATAGATAGTGCTGTTAAACAAATAAGTTAACGTGCCTTTGAACAAGCTGACTCTTCGACACAAAACAACACGTTTTTGATAATTTGATTAAATAGTACAGTAGCTTTAAACCGTCAGACACCCCATCACCCACTGAAGAGTCGTTGTAGAAGGCCATATTCCTGCTGAATGTCAGAAATGCACACTGATCTTATCTTCCTAAATCTATTAACTCTCTCATTGTTTTCTCAATTTACTGTTTTTATACCTTCATTGGCCTTCACTTCATTTAGGCCTTTGTTTCCTTCACCTTATGATTTGCCTTACTGTCTGTCTCTGCTTGAAGGCTACTTCTGTAACAGATGATAGGGCATACTAATGTACAAGTAGATTACAAAAACAAATGTATATTTTCAAACCTGATTTTCATCTAACAGCAACAAAGTATTGCATAGTATTACTTCCAAAAGTAGCAACATTTGCATAGTTGGGCAACTGTTACAGAACTATTTCATTTGCTCCAAAACAGTCATAGCAATACATCTTACTGATAGAATTTATTGTTTTAAGACCACTGCTGCAATGGGGATAATTCTGTGTAGCCAAACTTTATTTAAAGGGGCAATATGTAAGAATTTTAGTTGAAAATGCTTAAAAAACAATGATCAACAGAATGTGAAGAATGAGCCGTTATGCTAACCAGCTAGCCCCTGCCCGTCCTGGTCCGAAGCTCCTGTGGTAGCGGTGAAAACACTGGTCTTAATGCGTTCAGTCCAAACCGCCAGCTATTTGTCTTGGGTATGAATTAGGGTTAGGCTTAGAGTTAGGGTTAGCCTATGCTATGCTATGCCCCAGGTTTTAACATGAAGAAAATGTAGGCTAAACTTGCATTAGCTTTTATGAATGGATTGACTATAATTGGTGATAAACGTCTGAAATATAACAGATTAGAGCCCACATTAATTTAATGATGTAAGAAAAGCAGACTCCTGGTTTTAGTGTTCTCTTATTAAAATCCAGTAATCTGATGTTATTCCCAAATTGTTAGATGATCAAATCACTTTAAGAGTTGCCCTTTTATATATTCAATCTAACAAGCACAGTAGGTACAAAAATCATATTTAATCAGTCAATTAAATGTATAGATTTGGATCTTGAAACAATTTTCTCATTTTTAAATAGAAAACCTTGGAATTTTTGAGTCACCTGGTCCAAAAAGTAATTATGCAGCTAATCCAAAAAGGCAGATTAATAAATAGTACGAATAAGAAATACTTAATGTTTAATGTCCATCCATAACATGTTGTATCCAAATTGATGATTTTTGGGAAAATCAATAAATTTCACATACATTTTTAAAATCAATCACTCACTTTTTCCATCCTAAACAGAACAGACTTAAATAATTATAGGAGTCACAGCATTTCACACACTCAGGTGTTAGTATCTACTGACCTATGAGCAGAGAAGTGCACTTCTTGTTGGCTCCACACACAAAAACACTTTAAAAAGCTTTGATTACGTTTTGGATTTCCCATCTTTGGCCAGAGCATTCCTGTACTATAAGTTTTTTGTCTTTTATCTCCAGGCATCTTTTTGTCTCTTTGTTCTTCAGTTCTTTGCCCTGGGGAAAGAGAAAGGTTGTCAAGAGTGCTGGTTCATTCTGTCATCATACAATATTCAGACAGGTGATGTTTTGAGCTATACGAGTCACCCTAAACTCATCCACCCTCTAAGTTCAGTGTGTCGTTGTACCTGAGTGAAGTCCCAGTAAATCCCCATTCCTTTCTGCATAGCCTCTTTGCAGTTGAAAAGACCAGGCTCGGTTTCTTTATTGCCGATGTCAGTTACGCAGCGGGTGTCATTGTGTTTGTGGGACTTGATGCCGCCGATGTACAGCTCACCAGTCACAAGGTAATAAGCGTACTAAAATATTAAAGAAAACGTTCAGCAAGTAGTTTGGGCACAACAGGGAAAACTATATTTTGATTAACTTTCCAGAGACTATAATCATTAAACTTGGCAACCACATTTAGTTACTTACCTGAGGTCCATAGATGTGGCAATGATAGGCGATGGGTGTGTGACCTGGCACTGGGCCTTGGTCTAGACACATGTCAGCATCAAGATTCTTCATCTGTAAAGTGGGAAGTTAATTATTTTGTCAAATCCATTGAAACTTGCTCAACCACTGTGGCAGGGGGAGTCAATAATCACAACACACAGTTTAGTGTGGCAATATGTAGCACACACCCTGCAGTACCACACTTACAAAGCACTAGAGAAAACTAAACTTACTCCTCCATAGCCAAGTAGGTTGTCCCAGGGATCTAACTTGGGATACACATTTTCCAGGTACCATTTGAAAGGTTTACAGTTCAACCTCTCTCTGAGTTTTTTCCTCTCGGAGACATCCCCAATGTCAATTCCATGATTCTGCAGAGGCAAAGAACATGATAAAATGCACTCATAACTAAATAACTATAAATTATTCTTGTTCTTCTTGACTAAATTTAAGTACCTCAAGTGGCAAGCTCCAGGCTAAGTTGACGTTGTGTTTGTATTCATCCATCCAGACTTCTGCTACCCTCAGGGCGTTTCTCTTCATGGCAGCGTCCAGGTCAGGTACGTACGGCTTATGAAATCTTGCGATGTGGGCAATCTTGGAGCACGGAACTACTTCAACACTGCCTCCACATGTCCACACCTATTTGAGCAAAAACATAAATAAACAACCCAAACTTTATACTTCACTAACAGTCTTAAAAAATTAACAGTAGCTAAGAGCTTCTTCTGTGTCGACTATCTGGGGGCAGTCCTGCCCTATCATATACACATTTACAGGACACATATTATGCTCATTTTCAGGTTAAAAATGTTATTGTGAGTTACTACTAGAATAGGTTTACATGAAATAGTGCTCAAAAAACACATCAGTCTTCTCATACTGTCCAGTGCAGCAGCACTTTATTCCCCCTCCTGTCTCTTTAAAGCACCCCACCACCCCAATAACCAGTCTGCTCTGATTGGTCAGCTCAGCCATGGCTGATCCAGCACAGCCAACAACAGAGCAGCTGCTCTAAATCAATCCTTACATGCTAAGCTAGCCGCTTAGAATAAATTATGCAGACGTGTTACTCTGTGACGTAGTGTGATGTCACAAAGTCACGGAATTAAAGGTGGGACTACTGTCGAGTCGTTTCAGGAGCAGTGTTTTCTGTGGGAGAGAGGAGCTTCTGTTGGTGTGGACTTCAACCTTTTTAACTTTCAAGATCATACACAAGAATGTTTGTAAAACACTGAAGGAAAGGAAAATAACAAAAAAGTATAAAAATAGGTCTCCTTTAACAGTGTTCAGAGGGCCCCATCTCCTCCTAGAAGAATCCTGCTGCTGCCCCATAAATTACTTACGTTTAATAAACCTTCATAATTCTAAAAATATTAAATTCGCCATGGTACCAACAAACACATCAGGAATTTGTTGCTCCTAGACAACTTTGGATTTATGTACACTTTGAGCAAACTGTAACATGTTGAATAGTAAACTTTGGAGGTGCTGGTAGGTGGATTTTGTTACCTTTGGACAGAGTCAGGCTAGCTGTTTACATCTGTTCACAGTCTTAATGCTAAGTAAGCTAACTGCCTGCTAGCTGTAGCTTCATATTTACCAAACAGACATTAAACTGTCGTCAATCTCATCCATCTTTCGGCAAGGAAGTAAATGAGCCTACAGTATTTCCAAAAGTGTCAGACTCATTTCTTTAAGCGATTTTATTACTCCTTGGTTTCATTTGTGTAGTTAATGACTTTTAAACAGCTCTAGCAGCTAATGGTAGTTTATAATACTATGAGACCGCTTAGCAAGATATGACAGCAGCAGTCCTTTTATCCTCCGTCTGATTTAGAGGTAAACAGTTCCAAAATGTGACAGGATTGTACTGAAACCAGGATCTGTACTCTTCATTCTTTGGCCTGTCATACTGTTATCAGCTTTAGGATTTGATGTTGGATGGTGAAGTCAACTCACACGAATTCCCAGCTCAACATTTTCTCCGCCGTAAACTTTCATTCCTTCATCGAGGAGTCCAATTTCTCCAAGAAACTTCCTTTCAGCGACGAGGATTCCCATGACGGATGGACTCCTGAGGTGATGGAGGAGAACTGGTATTACTGTCTCATTGAAAACACACTGTACAACAGCATTGCCATACAAGTGAAGCTGTTAAATTATTAGAAATACCTCATCCAAGATACAATTAATAAAACCAGGCCGTTATATTTATTTGACGCATGTAGATTACAACAAGACTGATTGATTTCACTTACTTTCCAGGCAATGAGCCGTCGTTGAGTTTGTAATACTCTGGTGAAAAATCATGATACATGCACCATAAATTCCAGTCAAAGGCGTGTGCTTTTGCAAGGTATGGAATAACCTTGAGTTCTTCATAGCTGACTAGGTCAAACACAGGAGAAACCACCGTTGTTCGGTCAGCTTTGATCTGTGTCAGCATAGGTTCGGCCCTGCATGAGGGGAAGAGAGGAGAGGCTGTTCACACATCACTGCAATAAACTTCCTTAATTTAAAACCCCAGACAGACAGTAGGGTTTTTTGTTATGTGTCATTCACAAAGTGTCATTAACTCAAGCCCAACAAGCAACAACAGATGGACATAGTGACCTGAATGTAACATTCCTTAGTAATACTCACACAATGTAGTGTCCAACTTTACACTTGTAAAGGTTACTGCAACTAAACAATGTTAGTCGGCCTGCAAGCTGTAGCCACCCATTAGCGAGGGGGAGGAGGGCTCTCTGCATCAGCTGTGTGCTCGGCCAGCAAGTGGTCTTTGAGACTCGACGTACTCCGGTGGTAACTCAGTTCACATCGACAGTAAATGCAAATAACTCTGGCATGGCTTTGAAGCTGACACTTTTCTTTATTCATTTCTGCTCAAGGAGGATTGTTTCTGCTGCCATCCACAACGTTACTGCTGCATCGCTTCCTGATTTCCAAAGTACGGAGTGGGCCGAGGGCAGAGGTGTCTTAAGTAGAAATTTTGGGTATCTATACTTTACTGGAGTAATTATTTTTCAGCCAACTTTTTACTTCTACTCCTTACTTTTTCACGCAATTATCTGTACTTTCTACTTCTTACATTTTAAAAATAGCCTCGTTACTCCTATTTCATTTTGGCTTATTTTCATTCCGGCTTGTCATCGTTAAAAAAAAAAAAAAGAAAAGAAAAAACCTAATCAGATAAATCGCGCCATCCGGATAGAGTGAATTTGATTGTGGTTGGATGAGAAGTATAAACATATACCATTCCGACACCCTATTGGTTTGTACACGATCCATCGCCCCTGCACATGACACAAATCACGTCACACTCCAGCAAGGACATAGCAGACTTTATGTATGTAGCCTAGTACGAAGATGTCCGTGGCAGAGACTCAAGAGAACTCGAGCGAAGTGTCCCAACCATGCAACCTCTTGAAACGACCCAGCAGTTGGATGCGTACGTGGGGTGCCCAGGAGACACGGTAGAGGTACTGAGCCCTTCCCAGCTGTGTGCCAGCTATCGCTTAATACGGCACTCCCTGCCTCAGCAGCCAGTGAAAGACTGTTTAGTGTTGCAGGGCTGATCTTCAGGCTAAGAAGAGCATGCATTGGCTCAAAGAACTTTGTGAACCAGCTGCTTTTGCGGCTGAACAAAGCCTATTGGTAACTCTTTGTTGTATGTTCTGTGCTTAACTGATGTAGATCCTGATGTAGAGTACCCTGTTGTTGTACATACAGGATTGAGTCCAAAGTGTTTGTTACATCTTCTAGTTAAATTTTTACATTGTTGCCATTAGCTATAGAATTGAGCATAGTACATACCAGGAAGTTATCAATAAGGAAGGTATCAATCAGGATTAATCTGGGTTGTTTTTATTTATTTATTTATTTTTTAATTAATCACTTGGATTAATCATTCATTTTGACAGCACTAATGTATACTGTATATAGACAACCATACAAGGGTAATTGTTACTAAGCCTGCCCTGGGTACACCAATTTTCTTGTCCAGTTTTGTTATCTTACATCCGTTGCCCTCACAGATTCCTGCAGCTAAGCTTGAATGTAATTTACATTCCAGTAAAGGTTATTGATAGCATGCCTCTGAAGTTTGACGTTTTTTTTTTTTTTTTTTTTTTTTCCCAATCTGTTTATTAACATTTTCAGATGAGCAAATAAACAGCGACAATAACAATAGAGTGGTCTATAAACAGTGCAATAATGACAGAGCAAAGGTGTATATTCAGACCAAAACAAAACAATACAAAACTAAGACAGGACAAGAAGCAAAGGATACCTAATGAGAACAATAAAACAAACAGAATCAGACTAAATTAACCACAAAAAAAAAAAAAAAAAGGTAAATAATAAGTGGATACATATTGGTAATGCAATTTTATAGTTGGTTGGTCTGTCACTCATTCATTTGTAAATACTGCAGGTAAGTTACTTGATCAGTCACTCGGGGTCTCTCTGAAGTCCAATTCTTGTACATATTTAAGAAAGGGGTCCCACATCTTGTTAAATTTCCTCAGGGAACCATTCTTTATGCACCTGATTTTTTCCAGCTTGACACAATTAAGGATTTCTCTTATCCCTACTGTATGTGATGGGGCAGTAGAGGATTTCCATTTCAACAGTATCAAGCGTCTGGCCAGGAGGGTAACAAAGGCAATAAAGGTTTTCTCTAAGGAGGAGAACGGCATCGTAGGTAAGGATACACCAAACAGTGCAGTCACAGCAGCTGGTTTGATAAGCTTCCCAGTGACCTTGGACATTGAACTGAAGATTTCCTCCCAATAAGATATCAAAGCAGAGCAAGACCAAAACATGTGAACATGACTTGCTGGAGCTTGGTGACATCTGTCACATGTTGGGTCCACATCTTTATAGATTCGAGAAAGCCTAACCTTTGTAAGGTGGGTGCGATGCACGACTTTACACTGGATCAGTCCATGTTTTGCGCAAATAGATGATTTATGTACTTTATCAAGAGCCTCCTCCCAGAGTTCCTCAGTAATCTCCTCTCCAAGATCCGCCTCCCAGATTGACTTAATGGAATTTAAGGAAGTCAAATGTAAGGAATGGATCTGAGTGTAATTATGCGACATCATTCCTTTAAGAGCAGGTACTGGCTTAAGAAGTGTATCCAATGGTGATTCAGCGGGTAGGCTGGGAAACTGAGGAAATCTGCTACTAACAAAACTGCGAATCTGGAGATACCTGAAAAAATGTTGTTTGGGAAGGGAAAACTTTTCAGCCAACTGTTGGAAAGATGCAAAGCTGTTGTCAATGTACAGATCTTTGAATGATTTAATACCTAGGCTAGACCAGACTGCAAATGCACCATCTACCAAGGATGGGGGAAAGGCATAATTTGCTGTTATTGGAGCCAATATTGAATAGGTCTGAAGGCCGAAATAACGCCTGAATTGATTCCAGATTCTCAAAGAAGTTTTAACTATTACATTTTTCGTGTAACTTGAAGAGGGACTCTTAACAGGAGAATGAACTAATGCTGCTAAGGACACTGGATGGCAGGAGTCAGCTTCCAATTTGAGCCAGGCGGGCATGGAGTGATGCGAGTCAGATTGCAGCCAGAGTTGTAAAATTCTAAGATGGGAGGCCCAATAATAAAATCTCAGGTTTGGCAAGGCCATTCCACCTAATGCCTTTGGTCTCTGAAGGAACTGCCTGCGTATCCTTGGGTTTTTTTTACTCCATATGAATTCTGAGATAGTGGCGTCAATTCTGCGAAAGAAGGTCTGGGGGAGAAAGACAGGTACACACTGGAATAAATATAAAAATTTCGGGAGAGTGTTCATTTTCACTGAGTTAATACGGGCAACTAAAGACAATTTAAGCATTGACCAACGGTCGAAGTCCTCCTGTATACGTTTGAGAAGGGGGATAAAATTGGCCTTATACAGGTCTTTGAATTTGTCAGTTACCTGAACCCCTAGATAAGTGAAGCTGTGCTTTGCAACTTTAAATGGTAAACTTTGCAATGGAAAATCATTTGCTGCTTTATTAACAGGAAATAGTTCACTCTTACCGAAATTCAATTTATAGCCAGATATAGTGCCAAATGAATCAAAAATAGAGAGAGCTGCAGGGACGGACGTTGAGAAATTAGAAATATAAAGGAGGAGGTCATCAGCATAAAGAGAAACTCTTCGCTCTACCCCATTCCTGAAAATGCCTGTAATGTGGGGGCTATGACGGAGCGCGACAGCAAGAGGCTCGATGGCCAAAGCAAATAAAAGAGGGCTCAGGGGACATCCCTGCCGCGTTGATCGATGCAGAGGGAAATATGCTGACTGGGTGTTATTTGTTCTCACTGAAGCTTGAGGGGAAGAGTACAGTAATTTCACCCATGACGTGAAGTTTCTACCGAGACCAAATTTTTCTAGCGTATAAAAAAGATATCTCCACTCTACCCGATCAAACGCCTTATCGGCATCCAAAGAAATCACAGCCTCTGGCATAAATGACACAGAAGCTTGATAAACTGTATTAAAGAGCTGTCTCAAATTATAAAAAGAATGCCGATTTTTAATGAATCCAGTTTGATCAGGGGAGATAATGGTTGGCAAGACGGATTCCAAACGTAAGGCTAGCATTTTAGACAGCAATTTAAAATCAACATTAAGTAGACTAATTGGTCGGTAAGAGGTGCAGGCAAGAGGGTCCTTATTCTTTTTTAAAATGAGAGAGATAGAGGCTTGATTGAGCGTTGGGGGCAGGTTAAGAGACTCGAAAGAGTCATTGTACATATCTATTAAAAGAGGGGCCAGTTTATGACAAAATTTCTTATAAAACTCTACTGGATAGCCGTCTGGCCCTGGGCATTTGCCACTTTGCATGGCTGCAATAGCAGCAGAAAGTTCAATAACACTTATTGGTTCCTCCAACTGTTCAACCATGTCAGGTTGTACCTGAGGGATTTCAAGTGTGGCAAAAAAGTTGTCAAAGTCCTCTGTGTCAGAACTGGATTCAGAAGTGTATAGAGAAGCATAAAAATTCTTAAATTCTTCATTAATTTTTTCCGGGTCAATTGTAATATCTGAGGACGTTCGGATTTGGGAGATCTGATGGGAAGAAGCAGTCTGACGTAGTTGATGAGCGAGCAATCTACCAGCCTTGTCTCCTTGTTCATAGTAATTACTCCTAGACTTAAGGATCAGTTCAGCAGCATGGTCTGCGGTCAAAGTATTGAACTGTGATTGTAGGGAAAGGCGTTCTTTATACACATCCGGGGTTGGTGACGTAGCGTACAGACTATCCAACAGGGTAATACGGTTTGTTAATTCAGCTAATTTTTCCTGTTTTTGTTTTTTCTCATGACTGGCAAAGGAAATGATATGCCCTCTAATATAAGCTTTTAAAGTTTCCCACAATACAGATGCAGATATTTCGGGAGTCTTATTTATACTTAAAAACAAATCAATTTGGTTGGAAATCATGTCTACAAATTTTTCATCTGATAGCAAACGCACATTGAGACGCCATGGGGTTCGTGGTTGGACAGAACTCTTAAATCGAATACTCAAAATGACAGGAGAGTGGTCAGAAATTACCATAGCTCCATATGAAGATGAGTTAACAGAAGGGAGGAGTCTGTTATCTACTAAGAAGTAGTCTATTCGAGTAAATGTATGGTGTACATGTGAGAAGAAGGAGTACATTTTACCAGTAGGGTTAAAAAAACGCCAAGGATCTGAGATGGAAAACCCCTTCATGAAGGCTTTAATTGTCCTAGCAGATTTTGAGAGTGAGGTGATCTTTGTGGAAGAGCGATCCAGCTCTGGACTGAGCCAACAATTAAAGTCACCTCCCAAAATGAGAGTGTGTGAGGACATATCTGGAAACTTAGAAAAGAGCTGCTTAAAAAAATCTGCATTATCCCAATTGGGGGCATAAACATTCACTAATAAAACCGGGGTATCATATATCCTGCCAGTAACAATCAAGTATCTGCCATTTGGATCAGAGACTACATTTGAACATGTAAAAGGAATTGATTTGTGCATCAAAATTGCAACTCCTCTAGACTTGGTGTGGAATGAAGAATAATAGGCATGGCCAATCCACCTATTTTTAATTCTTGGATGGACAGATGGTTTCAAGTGTGTTTCTTGTAAAAAAATTACCTGAGCCCCCAAGTGCTCTAGATGGTGCATAACCCTACTGCGTTTTACCGGGGAATTCAGTCCTTTGCAATTCCAGCTAACAAACTTAACCGAATTTCCCTCAGAGTGCTGAGTTAAGTTAGGCCGGACCATTTGGAATCAACAAGGGATGAGAAACATATCAGTGACATTAGCAGACAGACCAACCTTGCAGTGGGTTGAGAAGTTGCAGTAACTAATATTACAACCAACGGAGGGATGAAAAACATGTGGAGAACAAAACAGATGGAAAAACAGACCAAAAAACAAAACACACAAAACCCACCCAAGCCCACCCACCAGCACCAGCATCTCCCCAACTGAGATGCGTGCCACAAACTCCTTGAACACAAGCAATCCAAAACGCTCCATGGTAGCTCAAACAGAAACTCAGTATTGCTACCCGAGATAAACTGTGACATGTTGAGAATAAACAAGCCTTCATAATGCAACCAAGTAGGGCCTGTAATTAAAGCAGCAGGTGCACTGAACAAGGGACCTGGTGAATGTAGTCCCCATTAATGTAAACAGTGTGGTTGAAACAAGTTCCTGTGTACTCGTCTTACATTGTAAGAGGGACTATCTACTTACAGTTCTTGTTCACAAAGTCAGTAGCCTTAGCAGGGTCTTCAAACCTGTGAGATATCCCGTCTGGCATAGTGATTCTGAGTGTAGCCGGGAAGAGGAGACCAAACTTCACGTCCGGGTAGGAGCGCAGGTTGCGCTTTATTGCACCAAACGCCGCTCGCTTCTTGGCCACGGAGGACGTATAGTCGGGGAACACAGAGATCCTCCTGCCTTTGTAGAGAAGGGGGGAGGTTTCCCCAGCCCGCTGTAAAATCCGGGTCCGGACATGGAAGAAGTGTACCCGTGCAATGAATGGCCGAGGCTGGTCCCCATCCTGTGGTTTCTCTCGCAAGGCTCGGTGAGCGCGGTCAAGCAGGGGCTTCTCAGTCAGTCCAAGTAATTCCTGAAGTAGTTCAGCAATAAAATCAGTGGCACGGGGACCCTCCAGTCCCTCTGGTACACCCAACACGCGTATGTTATTCCTCCTAGATCTGCCTTCAAGGTCCTCACATCGGTCATCCAGGCGCTTCACTTGTGTAGTTAGCATGCTAACAGTAGCTTCCAACTCGTTTAAACGGGAACTGTGGTCAGTGGCCGTGCGCTCAAGTTCCTGTACCGTCACTTCATGAGCTTCCACTGTTCGTTGGAGAGGTTCAATGGAGTTTCTCAGCTCTTGTCTCACGGAGGTTATTTCTGAGCGCAGGCACGTAGATAGGGCATCAATCTTCCCGAATATATCACTTTTCAACGAGTCCATCATAGACTGCAGCATTGTAGCATCAAGAGCGCTAGTAGCATTAGCCTCCTCTGTTGTCGGGACAGTCGGCTCAGGAAGAGGCGGTGCTTTGCGGCCTCCCCTCGCAGACTCTTGCTTTGGACGAGTATTTGACATCGTGCTCGGTTAAAAGCCGACAAATTAAGTCAGACTGTTTTCAAAGTTCGTTATGAATTATCTCGGACTGGCAATGTGCAGCTTGTACAGTATAAAAACTATTTTAAAGTCACATTTTCTCGGAGCAGTTGGGGGCTGCGTCTACTCCTCCCGGTGCTCCATAGCGCCCCCCCGAAGTTTGACGTTTTGCACCATTACAGTACTTATAGGCAACTAGTCATCATATCTTCCGCTCCATGAAACACATGTTAATGCTCAGTAGTACACATATATGGTTCTTTAATGTATTTGCATTGTACTAAAATGCGTTCATTTTCAATGGGCATATATGAGGCTGAAACAGGTAGCCTAGTGCATCCCAAATTTTTCAACATTAACATTTTAATATAACATTATAGTCATTATGGCCCTAGAAAAATGTTTTTTTGGGGAGGTGGGGTAGTGCGCTATAGGCCCCTGTGGCACGGCCTAAGCTTTTGTCCTTAATGGCATTTTTTTCCCTTACATTACTTTTACTTTTACACTTTAAGTAGTTTTGAAACCAGTACTTTTACACTTTTACTTGAGTAAAAAGCTTGAGTTGATACTTCAACTTCTACAGAAGTCTTTTTTAAACCCTAGTATCTATACTTCTACCTGAGTAATGAATGTGAATACTTTTGACACCTCTGGCCAAGGGTCATAACATGCGTCCATTAATCGTTAAGATATATATATATTTCGACTCTGTAATAGTTATTTGTTCAAAATAGTGCTGACTCAGTATTCAAGAATGTTTATATAGAGTACAAGAAAATAAATCAATTGTTCATTATGTTCTTAATGTTCTTAAATTGTTACATTTTTTCTCTTCAAAAGGTAACAAAAAGAACCGATAAGAGTACCATTAAAGTACCAGATAAGAGTAGTAGCACCATTAAAATCTCAGGCATGTGGGAGCTGACCAATCAGAGGAGACTTGGTATTTGAAGGGGGGCTTTAAAGAGACAGGAGCTAAAACAGAGAAGCAGTGACCCAAAATAAAATCATGAACCTGAAAGAGGACATAATATGTCTCTGTTAAGTGAATTTCTACACAAAATTGAAAATGTAAAAAAAATAATTTTAGGAAGACATTGCTTCCTGAATGACATATAATGTGAAAGTCTACTTATAGCAGCTTTAATTTCAAATACTAAACACAAACCTGTGAGAATGTTGTACAAATACCAGTGTATAAAATGATTTATTTTTGCCACATTCTTACCACATCTCATGGACTTCGATGTGTGCGTCCAGGATGGCCACCACGTCCGCAGTAGCAGCCCTCCATCCAGAGGCCCTGGCGAAAGCGAGGCCTTTCTGCTCGTCGTGCCTCACTCTTGCGATACGCAGATCTGGGTTCTGCTGCTCAAGCATCTTCACGTAAATGTCAAGGTCCCCCTTCAGGTCCTCTGAATTGAAAAAAGAATGTGGGCATATATTTTGATATAAGGGGAGAAAAGGCTCGACAGAAAGGCTACCAGTTTCTACACTGGTTACCCAGAATGCCAAGCACACACTAAGCATGTTAAGGGACAGTTCTGATCATATACATGCCTCACAGTCCAGTATGTTGTCATGTGTCAGATTTGAAATCGTAGTTAGTGATAATGAACTGATTACTATCACGACTGGGTGATGACAATTGTATGGACTCAAAAGCACGACTTGACACAGTTCAGATAAAGTAAAAAGTCTTTTACTTAGTAAGGTTTGGTACACAGGAGGTCAGTCAGCGAAGGCAAACAAATCCGGCAGGGGTTAGGCAGAGACGGGGTCGAGGAAAAACAGGCAGGAGTCAAAAACCACAAAACACTTAATCACTGGGAACAAGGCTGGAACGCTTAGTACAGAGACAAAAGACAAACTGGCAACTGACAGGGGAAACACAGGGACTATATATACACACCAGAAGGACCAGGTAATAGGGAACAGGTGAAAGTAATCAGGACGGGGGAAGACAATGACAGTGGAGGGAGAACCCACAAGGGCAGGGTGAGGGGATCTGAAACAAGAGGAACGTTTCATTCACCCATGTCTCCAAGTTAGGATGAACAAAACTCAACTTTTTGTTGATATATGCTTATTACCTTTCTTGCTGAGAGTTAAATGAGAAGAAAGATACCACTCTCATGTCATGTCATATCGCCAGCACTACTTAGCATGCTTAGCTTAGCATGAAGACCAGAAACAAGGAGAAACAACCAGCCTGGCACAAAATCCACCTCCTGGCACCTCTAAGGCACACTGAAAAACACTTTATATCCTGGCAAGCAGGCAACAACCGCAGATTTCAAGAAGTTGCATTGCCTGTCAAAGAAATAGGCCAGCACACGAACTCCTGTAAACCAATAATGAAATTGTTATTATGCTTCAGTTTCTGTGCAGACTAAACAAACAAGGTATAAAAATATTAATAAGTAAGATTTAGAGGCGCTTGTAAGTAGATTCTGTTTTTGGATGTAGCCAGGCTGCCTGCTTCCTTTTTGACCGTCTTTAAGCTAAATTAAGCTAACCTGCTGCTGGCTATAGCTTCATCTTTACCATACAAATATTAGAATGCCATCAATCCTCTCAACAAACCAATTAGCCCCAGCCCGTCATGCGGTTTATTGACTTGTCCTGCCTATTAGCATGTTAGATCATCTTGGTGCAAAATCTGATCCTTTGGTAACCAACCATTTGAGCTGTTGTCATCCACCATTATTATCTCCTTCAATAGGTTTTTAGGGGTGCGGTCGATGATGCTGCGTAGGGCTCTTTTGATGACAGACAGGGCCTCGTCCAGGTAGATCAGCACCACTCCGATACTTGGCAGGTCCGTCGGGTAACTTTTTTCCAAACACCTATTCATTCAGAAACAAGATAATTTTTTAGGAAAAATAACCACCAGTCTTTAGTCTTTAACACCAGTCTGCTGTGTGAATGCTTTATCAAAAGACAAACCATGTGAACCAGAAAGACGATGGATATACTTGGCAAACAATGAACTGGGTGGTGTCCATAAGAAATAGTTTCTTTAATCGCTCTCTTTGTATGAAGTAGAATGACAAGTCTGACATCACATGCAAAGACCATGAAAATCGTACCTTGGATCTCTGGTATCCGGAAGAGCCCGATCGAGAGGAAGGCGATCGCTCAGAAAAACATTGTATCCATACTTCTGAAACAAACCCTCTGCCTCTTTTTGTTCTTCCTCAGTCAGATTTCCCCCCCAGTTAATAAAAAGGGGAGAGTGGGGGAACACTTTCTTGAACTTTTTCTCTTTGGGCGCCTCCTTTTGGTCCTGGATCTCTGCTTCAGGTTTTTCTTTCTGCTCTGGTTCCTTTTTGGCTGGTGGCTGTTCTGCAGCTTTTCTGTGTTCCTCTCTTTCGACTTCCAGCATTTTCTGCATGGTATCTTGCTCTTTCTCAAAAGTTTTGAGTACATTGTCTGGACAAATGTGAGAGATCAAGAATGACAGGGAGAGAGCAAAATGAGCCAGAGGCAAGATAAGTTTTTGCACGAAAACTAGACTAGATGAAAAAAATAATAGTCAAGAAATTGTTTTCTAAATTTAAATAGAACCTTTTTCCTTGAGATGAAACATTCTCTTGATTGATACTGCAGTCCTGATTCAAAAAGAGTTGGGATGCTGTGGTTCTTCTCACTTTGCATATTTCAGGCTTTAAATTCATAATGAGTGTGTACTTACATAAACAATAAGATTTATTGGTTTGAACATTGAATATCTTGTTTTTGTACTTGTTTCAATTGGATATAGATTGAAAATGATCTGCAAATGATTGAGGTGTCCTAACAAGATGCCTGAACCCCCTAAACTGGCTCCTTTCGACATGAAGGAGCAGCAGCTATACTCCGAGCACCCCGCGGTTGACCGAACTCCTTACCCCATCTCTAGGGCTGAGCCCAGCCACCCTACGGAGAAAACTCATTTCGGCCGCTTGTATCCACGTTCTCGCTCTTTCGGTCACTACCCACAGCTCGTGGCCATAGGTGAGGGTCGGAACGTAGATAGACTGGTAAATGGAGAGCTTCGCCTTCTGGCTGAGCTCCTTCTTCACCACGATGGTCCTGAGCAGCACCCACTGTACTGCGGATGCCTCACCAAACCTCTTGTCCATCTCCCGCTTCATTTTCCCATCACCAATGAACTTCTCATGGAGAGGAGCTCTCCCCCCAATCGGAGGGGGTAATCCACCATTTTCCAGCAGAGAACCATGGCCTCAGACTTAGAGGTGCTGACCCTCATCCCGAGGTCACAGGTCGAAGAAGCAAGCAAAACCACATCATCTGCAGATATTAGTGACTGGACACTTTCCTCACCATGGCTGCGCCTCGAGATCCTGTCCATGAAAATCACAAACAGGATCAAAGACAAGGGACAACCCTGGCAAAGTTCAAAACCCACTGGGAACAGGCTTGACTTAGTGCCAAGTATACGGATACAGCTCTCACTTTGGTCATACAGGGACTGGATAGCCTGTAGCAAAGGGCCTGGTACCCCATACTCCCCCAGTACCCCCCACAGTACTCCCAGGGGGACCCGGTCGCAAACTCCCATGTGCCCCTCCCAGCAAGACCGTAAGAGTAACAAGCCGGTCCATTGTTCCATGACCAGGATGGAATCCACAATTGTTCAACAACAACAATTGACTGCAGCTTCCTTTCCAGCACCCTGGAATAAACTTTCCCAGGGAGGCTGAGCAGTGTTATATCCTGGTAACTGGAGCACACCCTCCAGTCCCCTTTCTTAAAGATGGGAACCACCACCCCAGTATGCCACTCAAAAGGTACTGTTCGAAACCTCCACGCAACAATGAAAAGGCATGTCAACCAAGACAGCCCAACAATGTCCAGAGCCTTCAGCATCTCAGGGCAAATCTCATCCACCCCTGGCGCCTTGTCACTGGGGAGCTTCTTGACTACCCCAGCAGCCTCTGCCAGTTATATGCACGAGTATTCCCCCGATTCTCCAGACTCTACCTCTACTTCAGAGGACGTGTTAGTTGGATTCAGAAGCTCCATAAAGTCCCTGAAAGACCTCCTTCTTCAGCTTGACGGCCTCCCTCACTGCCAGTGTCCACCAACGAGTTCTTGGGTTACCGCCACGACAGGCACCAATGACCTTCTGACCACAGCTCCTAGCAGCCGTCTCTACAGCGGAGGCTTTGAACACGGTCCACTTGGATTCCAAGTCCAACATGCTATCTGATCAAAACTGGACTAAACTTAGACACATAACCAACACAGCTGCTAGGATAATTGGTGTCCCCACCCCCACCTTACAGAGCTGATCTCATCTATTACTAATACACAGCAAACCTCAAAAAAACTAAAGTTCCACTGGAAGCCATTTATTCAATATTACAAAAACACATCAAGGAGCTTTGTCTAAATAGTTGGTGACACACATACTAATATTCTCTATATTTGGCAGCACATAAAACCTTTAACAAACTAGTGGTGGAGTGAACTGAGGGGGACTTCAGGCAATCAGGGAAACCTACGCTCCAGTGTGTTTATTTCCTGTTCTAACAAAATGTAGTCAACAGGACTTGTCAATGTCAATTCACTGAAATCACATTTACTGGGGTTACCTGCATGCAGTGCCAGATTAAATGGATAAATTCCACTACAAAAGACTGAAATGGCACATGATTGTTATCATGCTTATTACTTTATTTAGGTACAGTTTATATTATAACTTAATTTATTTTAAAGAAATAGTTCACTCTAGAACGAAATTCAGTCATTATCGACACACCCTCATGCTGATGAGAAGTCCGGTGTAGTTTCTTATTCCTCAAAGTGCAGGGCTGATGCAAAAATCCATGATGAAAAGGTCCATAAAACTACACAAAAACTTTGTAATATTCCTCCATACTGCTCGTCCGCTGCAATCCAAGTGTCCTGAAGAGGCGACATCCAGAGTTTACTCGAAACGACATCATTTAGTACATTTTTACAGCCTAAACAGTCACTATACTATATTTGCCTGGAGGCACGCTCCCGCGTGCACGCAAGTCTCCCTCACAGCCGTTTGCACTACGGAAGCCGCGCCAGACAAGATCAACAGAACTTGCGATAGATACACACCGGTATTTACATCCTGCTGTGAGTTTCAAAGTTTCAAATCACTAGTGCAGGCAGATCCCTCTTGTGTTTGTGTGTCGCTCGGTCGCTCACAGCTGGATGAGTCGGGTGAGTCAATAATGACTGAATTTCATTTTAGAGTGAACTATTCCTTTAAGGTGTTTATATGCAATTGGTTAGTCATGTATTTAAAGGAAAAGTACAGCTAACATTGTTTATGTTCAGATACATTTTTGGATCTGAGATTCACTTAGATTTTTATATTTTTTCAAGTCTTTCGCAATGTATGATAAACATGTAGATAGGTGATGATCTTAGGCCTACTAGTGGCAAGGAGTACAAGGGAATGTGCCTAGAATGGCTGTGCCAAATCCCGCCCTGCGTGCATGTCAAGGTCAGTGACACAGGATTCTTGAGTATAATTGAGGATATAGATCACATCATTTATAATACAATGTTCCTTATTGTTGTCATATTACATTTGCAATATATTCAAGCAACAGAATATGCTTCAAAGGTTTGAACGTTTGTTTTTTTTTTCTTTTTAAAATGTAGTTGCTGTAGTTGCATAAATAGTTCTCTCTTTCTCTCACTCTATCATTGCCACACCTGATCCTCTCCAGGTGAAAGGTGTGATAGTCATCAGTCAACTAAAATATGAAAATATCCATGAGCTATTTATACTACATGACATGTATTCCAGAATACGATGGCACAGCGGGGTCAGTAAAAGAGTGCAACAGGCTATGTTTTTAAATTATATTAACACAATAGATCTACTAAATCTGAAGAGATAGACAATCCTTTTCTATATTTAGATATTCATGAAAAAATGTGAACTTTTTAAAATGTTGACATGAATTAATTACATTAACATGAATAATATTTTCTTATTCAGTTCTCTGTCCGTGTCAATTTTTTTATAATACTTTTTAAAAATTGGTGATATTGAGCTTGACATGCATAAAGTGAGTTGATTTACACTTTTTAAAGCCTAATACAAGTGTCTCTACTAACAAAGTGCCCTGTCTAAGATGATTGAAGTCAAGATGATGTTTTTTGTTTAGGTACAAACAACACTAAAGGTGTGGCATCTCATCTCATCTTCCTTTGTAGTGAGGAATGAATTAAACTTCATGAACACAAAAAAACCCAGCAACTTTTACATCCTCTACAGGAGAAAGATGAATGATAGCCTCAACTCACAGAGATTGCCGATGCTGGCCTCCAGATCAGAAGAGCTCCTGCTCAGACTTGGTGTGTCTGGCTCTTTGTGGGCAACCGCTTTGCACTCATATCTACTCATTAGAGAGATGCTCACAAAGAGGACGAGCCCAATCCCCACCAATATGAGGACTGGCCACTTTAACAACAACGCTCTCATGCTGATAACACACCGACTTGACTGAGTCCCAGCAAGTAAATAAAACCTCTCAGGACACCCGCACCCGCTGAGTTCATCCTACTCGACCAACTGGTTCAACCAGACAGCAGGCACAAGAAACATGTTTAAGTTTATGTTCCTGTTCAGTGCACTAACATTACATCTCCATGTCCTGATCATTATTTTTTATTATTCATTATTTTTTTTATATCAGATTGTGCAAACCCAAGACTATTCAAACATGCTGAAAGGCAGGACAAGCGGATAAACCATGTGACGGGCTGGGGCTAGTTGGTTAGCATGCTAACTGCAGTAGATATCTCTGCAACACTATACATAGATATCATAGCGTTATTTCTTTCAATTCAGTTGAAAATTTTTGAATGTAAAATTATTACATATTGCCCCTTTAAAGCAGTTGTTTTAATTTTGGTGAATATGTTTAATTTCTTTCTTGCCAAGAGTTAGGATGAGAAGATTGATAGCATTCTCATATTTGTATGGTAAAGATGAAGCTATAGCCAGCAGCAGGTTAGCTTAATTTAGCTCAAAGACGGTCAAAAAGGAAGCAGGCAGCCTGGCTACGTCCAAAAACAGAATCTACTTACAAGCACCTCTAAATCTTACTTATTAACGTTTTTATACCTTGTTTGTTTAGTCTGTACAGAAACTGAAGCGTAATAACAATTTCATTATTGGTTTACAGGAGTTCGTGTGCTGGCCTGAAGGGGGACCTTGACATTTACGTGAAGATGCTTGAGCAGCAGAACCCAGATCTGCGTATCGCAAGACTGAGGCACGACGAGCAGAAAGGCCTCGCTTTCGCCAGGGCCTCTGGATGGAGGGCTGCTACTGCGGACGTGGTGGCCATCCTGGACGCACACATCGAAGTCCATGAGATGTGGTAAGAATGTGGCAAAAATAAATCATTTTATACACTGGTATTTGTACAACATTCTCACAGGTTTGTGTTTAGTATTTTAAATTAAAGCTGCTATAAGTAGTCTTTCACATTATATGTCATTCAGGAAGCAATGTCTTCCTAAAGTTATTTTTTTTACATTTTCAATTTTGTGTAGAAATTCACTTAACAGAGACATATTATGTCCTCTTTCAGGTTCATGATTTTATTTTGGGTCACTGCTTCTCTGTTTTAGCTCCTGTCTCTTTAAAGCCCCCCTTCAAATACCCAGTCTCCTCTGATTGGTCAGCTCCCACATGCCTGAGATTTTAATGGTGCTACTACTCTTATCTGGTACTTTAATGGTACTCTTATCGGTTCTTTTTGTTACCTTTTGAAGAGAAAAAATGTAACAATTTAAGAACATTAAGAACATAATGAACACAACACTAAACAGTCCTGGGCACCCCACGTATGCATCCAACTGCTGGGTCGTTTCAAGAGGTTGCATGGTTGGGACACTTCGCTCGAGTTCTCTTGAGTCTCTGCCACGGACATCTTCGTACTAGGCTACATACATAAAGTCTGCTATGTCCTTGCTGGAGTGTGACGTGATTTGTGTCATGTGCAGGGGCGATGGGTCGTGTACAAACCAATAGGGTGTCGGAATGGTATATGTTTATACTTCTCATCCAACCACAATCAAATTCACTCTATCCGGATGGCGCGATTTATCTGATTAGGTTTTTTCTTTTCTTTTTTCTTTTTTTTTTAACGATGACAAGCCGGAATGAAAATAAGCCGAAATGAAATAGGAGTAACGAGGCTATTTTTAAAATGTAAGAAGTAGAAAGTACAGATAATTGCGTGAAAATGTAAGGAGTAGAACTAAAAAGTGTCACACCGCGGTGAGGGGTGTCTCGTCTTGGGAATTTTTTGTCTTGTGAATTTCATGTTTTATTTTGAAAAGTAACCCTCCTCTCGTTTCAGGTCACTTGCCCTTCCTCTTGTGTCACCGGTCTGACGTCTCCCCTGATCCCTGATTGTTTTCACCTGGTCCCCAATTATCCTCTTGTGCTTAAAGTCTGCGTCTGCCTGTTGTCTTGTGCCAGAGTATCATGTTCGTTCGTGTGTCTCCAGCTCCCATGTTCCATGTCCTCGTCGAGTGTTCTACATCAGAGTCAAAGTTGGTATTCTTGTTTTTCTTTCCTCCTCTTAAGAAGAGTGATTTTGTGTTGTAGTTTTTTCCAAAGCAGTATTAAGCTAGTCTTGATTTATAGCCTTTTGTTTCCCTCTGTTGGAGTGGTTTTTTGTTCATAGTTTTTTTATTTTTGTTTCCTAGAAATAGAGTAGACTAATTTTTGTAATCTCCGAACCTCCCATGTGTGGAGCGCCTTTTGTTGTTTAAATTTTCATAGCTAAGAATCCTCGTCAGAGTAGATCAGTTTTGTCAGCCTCTTTTGTTTCCTCTTCGGAGTGATTTTCTGTTTTTCTTTTTTGCTTGTTCTCCCTGTCATTTACCCAGAGAAGTTAGAGTTTATAGCCGGTTGTTTATCACTCGTTCTTAAGAGCCGTGAAGCAATTCATAGAAATAAAACCTGCTTGATCTGCATATTCCTCTGCATCTGAGTCCTCTTAGTCCAGGCCTGACAGTATACTCTGGCCAGTATGGACTCAGCAGAGGCAGAACAGCTGACAGGGCTCTTGCAAGCTCAGGAAGCCCGCATCTCCCGGCAGGAAGAGTTCCAGACGGCGATGGCTGCGCATATGGGTCAACTCACGTCCCAACTACACGAGCTGATTTCGCAATTTCCTCGACCCACCACCCCGGCTCCCGTAACCGCTCCGCCCACGCCCCATGCCGGAGCAGGAAGTAAGTTGGCTCCACCAGCGCAGTATTCAGGTGAACCAGGACTATGCAAGACATTTCTCATAGACTGTTCAATTCACTTCGAATTAACCCCCCATGCTTTCCCTACTGATCGGTCGAAGATCGCATTCATGATCTCGCACCTGACTGGGCGAGCCAAAGCCTGGGCATCGGCGGAGTGGGGCCGGTGTTCTCCGATCTGCAGCTCCCTCACAGATTTCCAGGCGGCATTAAAACGGACCTTTGATCCCGTGACGGATGACCGGGAGAAAGCACAGGAGCTGAGTGGGCTGAGACAAGGCAGCGACTCCGTGTGTGACTACGCCATCTGTTTCCGCACACTTTCGGCAGAAAGCGGGTGGAACTCCACGGCTCTCTATGATGTGTTTTTAAAGGGGCTGGCAGCCCCGATCCAAGATCTCCTGGTTCCTCTAGATTTACCCGCAGGCTTGGACGATCTTATCGCTCTCGCTATCCGGACGGACAACCGACTCAGACAGCTCAGACGACACCGGAGCGACAGGACTGCGATGACCGGAGGAGCCCCGCCCTCACAAACACAGAGCTGGCCAGCTCTCCACCGCTCCCCGTCGGAGCCGCGTAATCACCCCCCTGCGGAGGAAGAGGGGGACCCCATGCAGCTGGGCAGAGCCAGACTGACACCAGAGGAGTGACGGAGACGACAATTGGAAGGAAGGTGCTTCTACTGCGGGGAGGCGGGTCACCTCGTCACAGCCTGCCCAGCCAAGCGATCCAAGACGGTGAGTCAAATCACGGCTTCAGGCCCCGTCACACGCACTCTCACCAAAGTCAAGTTATTGCATCACACTGTCACCAATCTTGGGGCACTCATAGACTCAGGAGCAGATGAGAGTTTGATGGACTGGGGTTTAGCCGAAGAATTGGACATAAGATCGGAACTTTTAGCTAAGCCCATCAGGGCCCGAGCTCTAGATGGGAAAGAACTGTTCTCCATCACCCATATCACTGAACCACTCCACATGCAGATTAAGGACCACAAGGAGCATATTCGCTTCTACTTATTCAAAGCATCCACTCACACTCTGATATTGGGACAACCGTGGCTTTTTCGCCACAACCCCCAGATAAACTGGAGGTCTGGAGAAATCCAAGGATGGGGGGAGGATTGTATTAAAGACTGTTTTTTTTAGTCCAGCCCAGAGCAATGAGGTAGCAGAAGTTAACCTGTTTTCTGTCAACCCTGCCACAGAAGCCGAGTATCCGGACCTAAACTCGGTGCCTTCCTGCTACCACCAGCTCCGTGAGGTGTTTAGTAAGACCAAAGCCATGTCTCTTCCCCCACACCGCCCATACGACTGCGCCATTGACCTTCTTCCAGGTTCCACCATACCTAAGGGCCGCCTGTACTCTGTCTCCGGACCGGAGAGAGAGGCCATGAGAGAATACCTCACTACCTCTATAAAGGCGGGCCTAATCCGTCCCTCGTCGTCGCCAGCAGGCGCCGGATTCTTTTTTGTGGACAAAAAAGATGGGTCCCTAAGACCGTGCATAGACTATAGTCCTCTTAATGACATTACAATAAAGAACCGCTACCCTCTCCCTCTCATGACTTCTGTTTTTGACCAACTCCAGCAGGCTAAGGTGTTCACCAAGTTAGATCTCCGCAACGCCTATCACCTGATTCGCATAAGAGAGGGGGACGAGTGGAAGACTGGATTTAACACCCCTAGTGGTCACTATGAGTATCTGGTCATGCCATTTGGACTCACCAACGCCCCTGCCGTCTTCCAAGCCATGATTAATGATGTATTGAGAGATTTCCTTGACCTTTTTGTCTACGTGTATTTAGACGACATCTTAATTTACTCCCCAGACATTGACACACACCAAGACCACGTGACCAGAGTTCTGAAAAGACTGTTAGAGAACAATCTGTATGTCAAAGCAGAGAAAAGTGTGTTTCATGCCGACACTGTCTCCTTCCTGGGCTTCATTGTAGCCCCTGGAAGAGTACAGATGGACCTGGCTAAAATTAGCGCTGTAGCTGAGTGGCCTACACCAGATAGCCGCAAGAAGGTTCAGCAGTTCTTGGGATTTGCTAACTTTTACAGGCGGTTTATCAGAAGCTTTAGCGCAATAGCTGCTCCCCTCCATGCTCTTACCTCCACCCAGGTGCAGTTCCGCTGGTCGCCAGAGGCAGAGAGGGCTTTCCAGGACCTCAAGAAGCGTTTCACTTCGGCTCCCATCCTCACCATGCCTGATCCACAACGCCAGTTTGTGGTGGAAGTGGACGCCTCCAATGAAGGGGTTGGAGCCATCCTCTCTCAACGCTCGGAACAGGATGGTAAGATGCACCCCTGCGCCTTCCTGTCACGTCGACTGTCCAAGGCTGAACGAAACTATGATGTCGGTAATCGGGAGCTGTTGGCGGTGAAACTCGCCCTAGAGGAGTGGAGACATTGGCTGGAGGGGGCCAACCATCCATTCATAGTCTGGACGGACCATAAGAACTTAGAGTATATCAAAAAAGCTAAGAGGCTCAATTCTCGCCAGGCCAGGTGGGCGCTGTTCTTTAACCGCTTTTCCTTTTCCCTCTCTTACAGGCCGGGGTCCCGGAACGTCAAGCCAGACGTCCTCTCTCGACTATTCGACCCCGAGCCTGTTGCCAAGAAACCTGAGACCATCCTCCCACTAACCCGTGTGGTTGGAGCGGTGACTTGGCAGATAGAAGATGAGGTGAAGCAGGCTAATGGTGGAGACCCGTCACCTAGTGGGTGCCCAGATAATCGCTTGTTTGTCCCCGTTGAGTTGCGCCCACAGGTGATCCACTGGGCTCACACCTCACTGCTTTCATGCCATCCGGGAGTTCGGAGGACGATGTTCGCCATCTCTCGGCGGTTCTGGTGGCCATCCATGGAGCCGGAGGTTCGGGAGTACGTGGAGGCATGTTCGGTCTGTGCTCGAAACAAGACGTCCTCCGGGACCCGCATGGGCCTACTGCAGCCACTCCCTATCCCCTCCAGACCGTGGTCCGACATATCCATGGACTTCGTCACGGGGCTCCCGGTATCCCAAGGTAATACCACGGTCCTCACAGTGGTGGACCGGTTTTCCAAGATGGTCAGATTCATTGCCCTGCCTAAGCTGCCCTCCTCCAAGGAGATGGCAGAAATCATGATGACCAGTGTTTTCAGGGTTCATGGATTTCCTAAGGACATCGTCTCTGACCGGGGGCCCCAGTTCGTGTCCCGGTTCTGGAGGGAGTTTTGCGGGCTCATTGGAGCGAAGGCCAGCCTGACCTCGGGGTACCACCCGGAGGCTAATGGCCAGACCGAACGCCTAAACCAACAACTGGAAACCGGCCTCCGGTGCCTGGTCTCCCAGAACCCCTCAACATGGAGCAAACACCTGGTCTGGGTTGAGTATGCGCATAATTCATTGCCAACATCTGCCACAGGTTTCTCTCCCTTTAAATGTGCTTATGGTTTTCAACCCCCAGTCTTTCCAGACAATGAGTTGGAGGTATCGGTCCCCTCCGCCCATGCCATGGTCCGACGTTGCCGCCGCATCTGGGCAGCAGCCCGCCAGGTGCTGATCCGACAGGGAGATCGGGTCAAGAAGGCGGCAGACCGAAAGAGACGGCCGGCTCCCGCATATCAGCCCGGACAGAGAGTGTGGCTCTCAGCCAAGGACTTGCACCTGAAAGTTCCCTCCAAGAAGCTGGCACCACGGTTCGTGGGTCCGTTTCCTGTCACCAGAGTCATTGGCCCCGCAGCAGTACGCCTCCGTCTGCCTCGGTCCCTCCGCGTACACCCGACCTTCCATGTCAGTCAGGTGAAACCATTCAAGGAGAGTCCTATGGTTCCAGCCGCCACGCCCCCCCCCCGCCACCCGAGGTAGTCGATGGGGGCCCGGTGTACAAGGTTAAGCAGTTGTTGGCGGTACGCAACCGGGGCCGGGGCAGACAGTACTTAGTGGACTGGGTAGGTTACGGACCGGAGGAGAGACAGTGGGTCCCCTCTCGACACATCATGGACCCCACCCTCATTGATGACTTTCATAGAGACCATCCTGAACAGTCTGGGCCGTCAGGAGTCGGCCCTAGAGGGAGGGGTACTGTCACACCGCGGTGAGGGGTGTCTCTACTTGGGAATTTTTTGTCTTGTGAATTTCATGTTTTATTTTGAAAAGTAACCCTCCTCTCGTTTCAGGTCACTTGCCCTTCCTCTTGTGTCACCGGTCTGACGTCTCCCCTGATCCCTGATTGTTTTCACCTGGTCCCCAATTATCCTCTTGTGCTTAAAGTCTGCGTCTGCCTGTTGTCTTGTGCCAGAGTATCATGTTCGTTCGTGTGTCTCCAGCTCCCATGTTCCATGTCCTCGTCAAGTGTTCTACATCAGAGTCAAAGTTGGTATTCTTGTTTTTCTTTCCTCCTCTTAAGAAGAGTGATTTTGTGTTGTAGTTTTTTCCAAAGCAGTATTAAGCTAGTCTTGATTTATAGCCTTTTGTTTCCCTCTGTTGGAGTGGTTTTTTGTTCATAGTTTTTTTATTTTTGTTTCCTAGAAATAGAGTAGACTAATTTTTGTAATCTCCGAACCTCCCCATGTGTGGAGCGCCTTTTGTTGTTTAAATTTTCATAGCTAAGAATCCTCGTCAGAGTAGATCAGTTTTGTCAGCCTCTTTTGTTTCCTCTTCGGAGTGATTTTCTGTTTTTCTTTTTTGCTTGTTCTCCCTGTCATTTACCCAGAGAAGTTAGAGTTTATAGCCGGTTGTTTATCACTCGTTCTTAAGAGCCGTGAAGCAATTCATAGAAATAAAACCTGCTTGATCTGCATATTCCTCTGCATCTGAGTCCTCCTTTTAGTCCAGGCCTGACAAAAAGTTGGCTGAAAAATAATTACTCCAGTAAAGTATAGATACCCAAAATTTCTACTTAAGTAAGGTAACGAAGTATTTGTACTTCGTTAGTTGACGCCTCTGTCACTAACTACGATTTCAAATCTGACACAGTGACAACATACTGGACTGTGAGGCATGTATATGATCAGAACTGTCCCTTAACATGCTTTGTGTGCTTGGCATTCTGGGTAACCAGTGTAGAAACAATTCAGAGGACCTGAGGGGGGACCTTGACATTTACATGAAGATGCTTGAGCAGCAGAAATCAGATCTGCGTATCGCAAGAGTGATGCACGACGAGCAGAAGGGTGTGGTAAGAATGTGGCAAAAATAAATCATTTTATACACTGGTATTCATACAACATTCTCACAGGTTTGTGTTTAGTAGTTTAAATTAAAGCTGCTATAAGTAGTCTTTCACATTATGTCATTCAGGAAGCAATGTCTTCCTAAAGTTATTTTTAAAAATTTTCAATTTTATGTAGAAATTCACTTAACGGAGACATATTGTGTCCTCTTTCAGGTTCATGATTTTGTTTTGGGTCACTGCTTCTCTGTTTTAGCTCCTGTCTCTTTAAAGCCCCCCTCCCAAATACCCAGTCTCCTCTGATTGGTCAGCTCCCACATGCCTGATCAATCACTGCTAACAACAACAGATTAGCTGGCATAAATTATACAACTGTGCGACTCTGTGATGTAGTGTGATGTCACAAAGTCAAAGAATGAGAGGCAGGACTACTGACGAGAAGGGATGGGTATTGTTAAGATGTTAACAGTGCTACTACTCTTATCCGGTACTTTAATGGTACTCTTATCCGTTCTCTTTGTTACCTTTTGAAGAGAAAAATTGTAACATAAGAACATTAAGAACATAATGAACAATTATTTTCTTGTACTCTATATAAACATTCTTGAATACCAAGCTAAATTAAATTGTGTGCTGCTAATATGAGGTGTGGTTGCTTGCATCTCACAAGACATGAAATGACATGACACAGTCTGACAGGAAGCAAACATCTTTTAACTGTGTGATATGTGGTCAGGATACAAAATGTGCACAACATGAAGTCACAATGAATACAGCAAATATAAACCAACATAGTGTTAACATGTAGGCATCACAAGAACACCAAATATAACCTGACTGAATACATTTGTTGAAAATGCCTGAGGATACTTCTGTTTATCTGTGTTGGATCGGCACAATTGATTACAAGTATCAATCCATTATCTACAGTATAGCCCCTTACCCTGGCTGGAGCCCATCCAAACTCCTGTTGATCACAATGAAAAGTCATGTCATTGATAGAAACCAATGCACGCACAATTTTACACATTTTGTGCCGAGGTATGATTTGGAGTTGTGTTGTGGCCATTGAACCTGAAGTGCTATAAAAATAATATTAACCCTTCCAATGATCCCAGCCTCCTCCTAACTTTGTCAGTGAACTGTACTGAACAGTTAATCTGTGGGAGAGTGTGCAGAAATGTACTTTGAGATTTGTGCCCAGATCAGTTGAATTGACCTCTGTTGAAAATTAAAGGGGCTCTGTGGAACTTCTTTGTTGTGTGAAGCCGACTACCGTGAGGCAACAAGAGAGACGGGGAAGTTTTTCACATCACATTACAGTCCGTTTACATATGATTGGTTCATGTAAATTACTAGAAAATGTTATATAGAGCCACTTTAAATATTTAAAAAGGACAGTCACTCAGACGTTGGCAGTTTAAATTTTGATATTTGGTGAATCAGTAAAAAAATGTACATAAGATTAATTTACATTTAGCAGACAGTTTTGTCCAAAGCGGCTTACAGTAATTCATACACTGATGGCGGTGGCTGCCATGCAAGGTGCCAACCAGCACATCAAGAGCGGTTTGAGGTTCAGTATCTTGCCCAAGGACACTTCGATATGCAGACCAGACCTTCTGATAACAATACGCTGGCTCTACCCCTGAGCCACAGCTGTCCATAAATTCATATGAATTCAGTTTTAGCACTAAACCTAAAAATTTGTGACGAGATGCTCAATCGTCCAGCTCTGTCCACTGCACTGCTGAATGATGACCTCATAGTAAGAGTTTTCTCCCTGGGCGACCTCAAGACATCTGTTTGTTGCTTTGTTTCTGATCGCTTGGCCCTGCAAACGTTTGTTCAAGAGAGAGAATTTATGAGACGGTAGCATAAATGCTCCAACACAATAACATTTTAAAGCAACCAAGTGTAGCATCTGACCATTTATGGACAGGGGTCTGAACAAAATGCTAACATTGTTGTTGCCAGCTAAGATCTTACTTGTTTGAAGTCCCAGTGCATGTAGAGTTTGGTTAGTTTTGCTAGCGGACACTCATGCAGAGTAGGAGTACTACCGGAGCCCGGGTCAACCAGGCAGCGGTTACTGTTATATTTGTGAGATTTAAGCCCCCCAATGATGATTTCACCGTCTGTGTTGTAGTAGCAATGCTGTTGAATGGATAAATGTTGAGTTAAAATGATGATTTATGAAAATCATTTCAGTGTCATTTTTTTGGGATCATGTTCTTAGATTACCTGTGGCTGCTGGAAGTGGCATTCATACAGGATAGGGATGTTTCCTGGAACGGCTCCCTGGTCCAAACAATTGCTCTTAAGAAGACTGTTCTGCAGCTGAAAAGGTCAGTGTCATGTTAAGAGTTATTTCTTTGTTTTGTGACCACTGTGTGAACATACATTGATTGTGTTTTATATCTTTTAAAATGTTCAGTCATAACTTTAGCATGGTTAAATGCTTTAGGCTTTTCCACAGGATGTTATACAGTAAGTATATTCAGTTAAGATGGAACTCATTAGATACAGCCTTGAACTGACGGTAAATATTTCAGGCTCACTAATACAATATATTAAAATATGAACTGTTTCATCAGTAAATGAATGAGTGAAAATGGCCATTACCACACCATAACCCAAGAGGTTATCCCATGTTTCCAGACTTGGATAAACATTGTCCAGGTACCACTTGAAAGGTTGACATTTCAGCTGTTCTCTGAGCTTCTTCCTCTCGGATATGTCACCAATATCGATTCCATGATTCTGTTATACATATTAGAAGATGCATGGGTAACACTTATTATACCCATCATTAATAAATAATACATTTAAAAGTTAATAACATTTTAGTTTTGAGTTTTTTCCCCTGTTAACAAGGTTATAAGGTACATTTATTGTTATTTTTTAAAACACAAGGGTTTAACATCTATTTTATAAAACAATGAAATGCTTTATAAACCATTTATTAAACATTGTTTTGAGGTAAAGTTGCATCTGATGTTTGTACTACTTTGTAAATGTTAATAAATACTGTGTAATTCATCTAAAAACATTATTTGGATGTCCAAATAATGTTTATAAACCTTTACATTTGCTTAATAGATTGTTTATAAAGCATTTCATTGTTTAACAGTCAAAGCATTATTAACTAAAGTTTAACTAAGTATAAATTTACATTTATTTATGACGGTCATTATAAAGTGTTACCCGAGTATGAAAAATACAAACCTTTAGTGAAATCTAGATTCATCTAAAACAATAAATCTCATATTTATAAAGCCGAAGGAACCAGTGGCAGCTTTTAATGTGAAGGTGACATTTTTGCTTATCCTGGGAATATGGTTAAAACTGAAGAGATGCCGTGTTGATAAGTGTTGTGTGTCTTTTTGCTACTATCAATAGGCCCTTTTCACAGACATTTTGACTTATCATAGCAGGAAAAGCACATGTTACATATTACAATGTCTGCTATGTAAAAAGTCTGTTAGCTCTGCAGCTGTAAAGGGTAGTGATGAGCTGCCACCATTTGTGTAATTGGCCATATTTTGGTGAAAATATTGTGATGGTTTTTAACACAATGATCATATGGATGGACGGCAGATGAGTGGAGACATTTTAAAAGTTTCTATTTTGATACTTTTATCCCGCAGCATAACAACTTGTTACCATTGAATTGTCTGCAGATTCTAATGAATATGAGTATAGTATACTATTGGATAATGTTTTAAAATTTAAAAAGCTTTCCGGGAGAAAAGAGACAGTTGTCTAACAGAGTAAAACATGGGCAAGGACAGGATTGCATTACATTGTTGTGTAATGATGTGATAAGCACGTTTAGCCTGTTGAGGTGTGACCCAACAAGCCGAACGTTTCCCAACAGCTAGTGTGTCATTACACATTGTATCCATACAGATGAATATGTTGACATTAAAGATGCCAGCCTTCATCAGCTTTTTATCAATGTAGTGTATTACTAATTGAGACTGTATAGTAAAAATAATCTCCAGAAATCATTGTGTCAACCTTAAGAGGAAGGTTCCAGGATATTAACACGTTCTTCTTGTAATCATCCAACCAGATCTCTGCAACCCTCAAGGCATTTCTCCTCACGGCAGGGGTGAGATCAAGTGCATACGGTTTGTGTGCCCTCTCAATGTGAGCTATTCTGGAGCAAGGCACAACCTCTACACTTCCTCCACACAGCCACACCTGGGCAGTCAAGACACAGATGTTCATTAGTGATTAAGCAAATCTTCAACTTTTGATGATTTAAACTGCTCCATGTTTTTAAAAAAAAAAAAATGACTTAAGAGTGTTGGCTACTACTCACACGAATCCCGAGTTCAACATTTTCTCCACCGTAAACTTTCATTCCACCATCCAGCCCACCAATTTCTCCAAGGAAGCGTCTGTCTGCTGCAAAGATTCCCATAACAGAGGGACTCCTGTCCAAAACAAACACAACAGTAGCACAAGTAATGCTGTAACATTCGTACTGCCTTTTCACTTGTTGATGTTTAGCTAAGAAGTCTTACAGAGAAAATGCAGTAACCAGCGACATGCAGATTTTTGTAGCCTGACAAATAAGCACTTTTACGATCGATCATTTAGTTCGAGATAAGAATTGTTCACTAAGGTGCAGTTAATAAACTTAACTATGACTTGCACGTTTCCACCTTTCTTAAAGCCAAAAATGTTTTACTGTTTGAAAATCAATTCAGTGACATAAACAACAGCCACAAAAGTAGAAATTATTTTATTGCTTGTTTCCTCTTAAATAAAAATAAGAAAAAAGCACACAGGGTATATTGTAATTACTGTGACAGTTCATATTAAAGCACCATTATGCAAGAGCTGGTATTATTTGCCATTTAACACCCCTATAGTTTGGGATTGCAATTAATTACACCCCTGTTGTAAATACAGACAGCTGAGAGGATGCACCTTCCCAGTGTTTTATTTTGTGGTGCTAAACCCCGTCCATATGTTCCAGCTGCTGAATACCCAAAGGTATAAACGTAACACACATACAGATCTTTAGGACAGAGTTAACAAATCTCAATTTCACAAATCTGTTCTGGCCATGTCAGCCAACACGCTTACATTTAGGTGTAGTGTCCTTCATCAGAGCTCTGTTACCAGTGCTCAATTTGCAAATCAGAATTAAGGCTGAAAGATGTACAAACACCTACAAAAATCAGCAGACCAAGAAACCAAGCTCAGTGACATGTTCTGTCTCTGTCTGTCTGTCCGTCTGATCGATTGCCTCCGATCCATTTCAGTAAGGTACTAGAGACAGTGTCGCAGACTTGCACCTTCGCACACATCTTAAATTAACCATAGTCATTTTATCATTTAACAGCACAACCGCCTAACTTACTTGTGGAGTTTACAGTGACCGTATACCAGGATATATAGACACTAGAAAAGCATGAACCACATGCCAGCTTAACTCACACATTTAATTACGTTTCATGGCATCACTGCGTGACATGACCGCTCCCTCTGTCTCTTTTTAAAATCAGATTTACAATGCCTGCAAAATAGGCAAACAAGCGATTTTTGACAAACTTCAGTGGGAAAGAAAAATTTTATTTGATAGCGACAAAGGAGGTGCCGGATCCTATCTGGGTGGTCCCGGCAGGATCCGGCACAAATGAAGCCCTGTCTGTTACATTAGCATGTTGGCTGACATGGACAGAATAAAGTAGTGAAATTGAGGTTTGCCAACTGTGTCCTCAAGATTTGTGTGTGTGCTACCTTTATTCCTTTGGATATCTGAAGAGGCTGCTGAGCCTAGTTGCGCTGCCCGCTCGCAGGGGACCGTTCTGGTGCACATTCCAGCATTGTTCCCTGCCAGCATTCCCCTCTTCGGGTCTGAAAGCCTCCACCGATGGCCTAAAGCTTCTGTGCTAGCGGTGTGCAGTGAACGCCAACAATCCCCTTGTGATCCGAGCCTCCAGTCCATATAAGCTAATGGCGACTACAATTACCAGCAATTACTTTAGCAACAAATAAAACCATCTGTTCATCAGGACACTCCCTAAATCATTTAGAGTTAAGACAGAGCAGCTGGAGGACATCAGCGGGAAAATATTTTCTACATGAAATATGATCCAGTTTCAGCGACATAGTTGTTGGATATTTTTTAGGGCGACCTCAGGACAATTTCCAGCTGTGTTTATGGTAGCAAAGACAGGTATTTTAGGCCAACACATGATGTTTTTCTAACCCTAACCATGTGTTTTTGTGCCTAAATCTAGATGGAGTGTAAGCACAGTGCTGGAACCTAAATAAAAATAATGTTGCAGAAACGTACTTTGCCAACATTTACTCTGGTGATTGGATTGTGTAAGAATAGGCCTTCAGGGCGCAGAGTGGGAATGACTGTGGCACCTTTCTCTCGTTACAAATCAGTGTGCCATCAAATTGTTTTGAAGTTATTACTTAAAGGTAAAATTGTTCCATAATGTTGCCTTTAAAAACATAATATTGGACAATAGACTGGGAGGTGGAACATTTGATTTTCCACCAACCTTACTGCAAATGTGTAAATACAAACGCTTCATAGGATCTAAATTCGCTGGATGCTCCTTTGTATAAGTGTCTAAATTTCAATTTTAGAATCACAGTCAAAGTGATAAACAAAACTCTTCTTGGTGAGGGTCTGACCTAATCATCCCACTCACAGTTAAATGGCTAAATAAAACACTGCTTGTTCCACATACTTCCCAGGCTGTGATTCATCTGCCATCTTCACCCACTGTGGACTGAAGGACTCGTACATGCACCACAAAGCCCAGTCAAAGGCATGAGAAGCTGGTAAATATCTTTCCACATGTAGGTCATCAAAATGGACCTTATTAAACACAGGGGACACCACCACTGTCCTGTCAGCTTTGATCCTGGCCAGCAAAGGTTCTGCCCTGGAAAGTAAACCAAAATGAAAAAGTACGATAACCTCAAGAGGGGGAGGTAAACTTAAGGCAGAGATAAGAGATATTAATGTCACAGCACTTCATTTACACGTTGTTTCTCTGAAATATACTACTTAATTTAAAACCTGTACATACCATCCCACTGTGGCTTCAATATGGGCATCCAAAATGGCCACAACATCCGCTGTGGCATGCTTCCAACCTGAGATCCGGGACTGGGACAAGCCCATTTGTCGTGTATGCCACACTAGCTTTATGAGTCCAGGTCTCTCATTGTGAATCTGTCCTATGTAGTCTTTTAACGGTTTTCGAAGGTCATCTGAAAATGTAGTCCACAGTCAAATCTATACACATAGATTACACATGACAATAACAGCTAGATAAACTAGATCATCTAAACACTCAACAAATGGATTAGACTCAACAAAAGTGTTTGATGTAGATGTGAACACTGAGACATGTTCAGTTACACTCACTGTAAGTGCTGTGGTCATCTACCAGAATGATCTCTTTCAGCAGGTGCTTTGGAGTGTTAGTGATGATACTTCTTATTGCCCTTTTAATGATAGAAAGAGCCTCGTTTATGTAGATCAGCACCACGCTGATGGTTGGAAGGTCCTTGGGATAATTCTTTGTCAGACATCTGAATGTGAGATGAAGTGACAGGTGTAAAAATTTGGCTCAAGTGTCAGTCGCAAGTTTTTCGAGGGGATTGAACTGCAGGGAGAACGACTACATGCTGCATCATGTGCTGTAAAGTGTTGTGAGCATTGTTTGAGCCGGCATGAGCTGGCAAAGGGTGTTTCAAATGCATGTATTTCTGGCTAGATATTTCTTTGGCACAGTTAGAGAAGACATTTGGACAATTATTCTACATATCAAGTTAAGGCATATGTCAGGATATGAACAAAGTTACCTGTGGTCTCTTGTGTCTGGAAGCTTCCTGTCCAGTGGCAGCTGGTTACTCAGGAAGGCATTGTATCCATAAATCCGAAACAGACCTTCAGCCTCCTTCTGTTCCTCCTCTGGCAGGCCATTACCCCACTTCTCAAACAGGATGGAGTTTGGATATAACTTTGGCACCACAACCTTCAGTGTTTGTTGTTCCAGCTTTGGTAAAAGTCCGTTGCTCTTCTGACCAGATTCTTCTATCAGCTTTGCTTTAGTGGATTGTGTTCATTAAAGGCAGAGAAGGTTGGAAATGGAAATGATGAGCAGTGTCTTTCAGTTATCACTGACAGTCTCTCAGTAGAAGTGTTAATCTGTTTTGCAACTTGTAACTGAAAGATTTGGAAAGCTTATCAGTGCTGCATGGTGCATACTGGTTTCTTATTCAAATCAAATGTAATATACAACATCTAGCCACCTAGTTTTCTATCCTCGTCCATTACAGACGACATTCACAAGATGTATATGGAGCAAAGTTCTGCCTTATATTTCTCCATTATTTGACTTCTGAACTGTTCTATCAGAACATTTCAATATTCTTTCAGCTCAGTTCAGCTCAGTTGAGTTGAGCTGAGTTGATTTCAGTTGAGTTGAGTCTAGTTCAGTTCAGTGCAGTTCAGTCTGTGACTGATCTCAAAACTTACCAGGATCTCCAGCTCTTTGTGTTTTCCCTCAGTTTCTCTCCTTCTGTTCTTGTTTCTGTGTTTTTAAAGTAGGATCATGAAGCTTTGGGATATTCAAAAATGGTTTCACTCAATTTGAAATACTGTGTCAAATTTAGAACAGTTATATTCTTGTGCTTTTGCATATATTTTTGTTTTGTTACGTTCAGTCTGAACACAGCATGAGAGATTTTTTTTATCCAGATTGTAGGGAAGGTTTCCATTAATATCTTTAGTGGACAGTATAACTGGGCGTCTTGAATGCTGGATTTCCACTTGCCATGGAGATTTTATATACAGTATATTGGGGCACTTTTACTTTACGCATGTAGTAACTGTTTAATTGTAGGGAGGATTGTTTGACTGAAGGATGTTAAAGGTATGCTCTGCAAGATTATCTAAGAACCAAACATGACATAAAAAATAATACCTCTCAGTCATCACTCAACCTCCTGTTTTTTCTTTTGTTCATAGTTCTTTACTGTGTTTGGGAAGTTTCTGTGTGTCAGTGATTCTGGAGAAAGATAATTCATTGTTGTGTCTCATTCCCAGGTCATCAAATACTGATGCTTTGAGGGGTGCCACCCAAGTGTTGGTATTTGACAGCCAATTGTCTTTCTCCAGACTCACTTACTGCACCCTTGTGTTTGCCAATGAGAACTGACAAATCCTGCATGCTGCCTTTTGACTTGTATGCTGAAGTAGGCCTATATAGATTATTGACAACAGTGTGGAGAATCAAGTTTGAGTTGTTGATAAATGATCAAATGTGTAAGCTACAGTCCTGTTCTGTTCAGCAATAAAAAAAACAAGACATTACACAGAGTGCTGGTGTAGATGAAGCCTCTCTTAAGAGCTGAAGTAGTCAAGTAAAATCAGTCAGTCATGTCTGGTCCAATACCTCCAACAGTTAAATGAGGTCACCCAGCGTGAGATGGTTAGAATGTCAATCAGGCCTCTGCTGTGAACTGAAAATGTTCTACAGACAGTCAATAATACAGAAGCTACAGGGTAGAAAAAACTAGATTGCAAGGATGTATTAAGTTGCAGTTAACTGAATTTATTTAAAATCTGCTATCTCTTTCAGCTGCATGACTTGTTTGTGCTTGTGGACTAATCTATCATTATGTCTTCCTATTTAATTATGAGTTACCCATAAAAACTTCAGATCTTCGTAATATATTAACAATATATAGCACGTTTCCTTCACTCCAGATCCAACATAATAAGACCACAAAGCCGGAATTTTACACTACACCATAAAGTCTTTTAAAGTTACGTCTGAATTACTACTCACCCAGATTGTTTAGGGTCTGTTCGATCCTGTCCAGTTTCCTCCTCACAACCTCTTGATCTGTGGATCCTTCTGAAAATGACTTGCCTGCTCTCCAACTCATAGTCATGTAGAAGAGAATGTATATGAAGAGTAAAAAAGGTGCAATAATTCCAGCTTTTCGCAGATATGCCTTCATTGTGGTTTCTCCTGAAAGCTCACATCAATGTCATTGTGTCCTCTGTGCCAGCAGTTCCACACTTTACTGCTCAAGTAAAGCTCTCACAATATTATTGCTCCACAATATCTTATCTTAAAGATAACACTTCCTACCTCGTGCAGCCTAAATGACTATTTTCACTTCAGTCTTTAAGTTTAGTCAGTTCATGCATGCATAGCATAGAGCATAGTTTAATACGGCTCAGAGATGAACAGTCGATACACTGCTTTTAAAGAACACTATAGTACCTGAATATGGCGACTTGAAGGCAGAGGCGGAAATTGACACTATCAAGCAAACAATATAACAAAGGTTTCAAAGTACACGGAAGTGTTTACTGTGTCTACAAGGCATTCAACCCCCCCTTTGAGCTAATCATGTTTTATTTTATGGCTTTGAATCACAGTCAATGTAAACAGGCTCCAAATGTATGAAAGCATCTTGCAGCAATGACAGCTTGATTCTATGTGGATATTTTGTTTGGTCTTTATTTATGGCAGTATTGTAGTGTACGCACTGAATACCTTTTTGGTTAAAATCATGATCTTTTATTTATTCTATAAATTGTCTTTCTAAATGGTATCATTTCTTACCTTACTAATTTTTCTTTTGGGACAAATTAAAAACTCTATAAGCTTCAAGCATCTGAACTTGGAATTTGTCCTCATTGAGCTTTGCAGACCTGCTTAGGTTCCATCAGCTTTTTGTAAGTGGTTAAATTTCTTAGCTGTATTGAGATCTGAACCTTAACTTCACCCCATTAACACTGTTATATTAATGTTAACTAACATTTACAAATCCTAGCCAAGTGGCATTTTTTTTTCAGCAGGGTTTAGAATCATCACAGCATGACATGCATCCTGAAGGTGTGCCTCTGCTGATTATTTCCAACAACTATGATTAACGTGTAGTAAAGGATAAAATGTAAGTCCAATTGGGGTAACATGAAGACCTGGAGAGTGTTCATAATCTCTAGAGACACTGCAATGGTCACATCATGTCTAATAAAAAACAAGAAAACATTTAGAGGACATTTTTTTATTTATGTACAGAATATAGTTAAAGAGCAATCAGAGCCAGAGGCTCTGGCTGATGTTGAGAAGTTGTCGTCAGATCGTTTAATAGTTGACAGTCTTGGCTGGCTTCGTCTCATCCAGGTCAGCTTCCAGATAACGGAATCTGCGGTGGCGACGCAGAATCTCGATAGCCCTTTGTTCTACAGTGGAAGGAGTGATCCCAAGATCCTCCAGACCAGGAAGTCCTGGATACTTCAGGTCTGTTGCATGAAACTAGAAAATAAAAATGCAGTATAGAATTATAATTTGCTTTCTGATGAGAGGCTCAACAGTTACAGGTACAGAGCAAGGTTCTTGCCAAATTTTGGTTTCTTACCCTTTCGACTTTGTCTGGGGTTGTCCAGGGCTCAAATGGGTTCATTGAGAAAATCTGAGCAGCAAGGCTGAAAAGAAAAAACAGAAGTTATCACATGACTGTACACTGGTATAGAACAACTGCACCCTTGTAAAGTTTTGATAAGTGGTTCTATAGGGGAATGTTTTGATGAGTTTCATTTGTTTGTATGCCAGGTTCAATCAGCACAAGTACACCATAAACGTGGGGTAACCTGTGAACAGGATCTGTGTGACGCTCACACCTATCTGTGTTATGATAGCACACATGAGCGAACACTTTCAACCGTCTTGTTTTGCAACGGATCTTCACTGTGGTTGATTGCTTGAGTCAGTTACATGACAGACAACTTGTCTTTATAAAGCACTTACTGATAGAGTGGACGGGGCAGAGGGTAGGGCACAAAAGGTCGGTGTGCCACGGCATAGATGTACTCTACCAGGTCATGAAGGAGGTAACGGTTGGGACTGGACAACAAGAGAAACAGGACAAAAACAAATATGAAGGAAAGTCTTCATCATGTAAATTTTTGCTCACTAGGAATACAAATCCGGGGCATGAACAAGGGACCAACACATCCTGACTCAATGTTTCCATACACACATACTCTTATAACCTAAGAAATTATTTTTTTCTTGAGCACATTAACACTGAGGATGATGCTACTGCTAGTGACATGCATTTTGTCTTCCCCTTAAATGTACTTCTCAAGCTGTTTTCATGCCTGAAGCAAAATTCTGTCAGTTGCACTAATGACTTTTATTGCTCTGTACAAATTATGGTTCACAGTCTTTGCTATGAGCCTAAATGTCTAAATTCTTTGTGCTTCATGTGTCTAAGCTGTTGTGAAATTTCCTTATTTGCTGAACACCACGGCACAGGTTTTGACCACTTACCCAACTAGTGCATACGTCTTTCCATTAGCATCAGGGTCTCTGACAGCATTGATGATGGCCTTGGCCACATCCACCACCTGAGGAGGAATAAAAATACAGGCTCAGCTTCTGATAGAATAAACACAGAATCAGCCCTAAGGAGCTGCTGAGTAATCTGTTTCTGCTGTCCCGGCATTGTAAACATTCACACAAAATGTTTGAATGTTAATTCTACCAGTCACACTACCAATCATATTTGAGAAATTGTTTTGAGGAGTTTGAATTTCTAAAAAGTAAAAATATTAGAATGGCTGCGTCCTTTCAGCAAACTTACATAAACAGGCTGCTTCACAGTCTTCTTCCCATTGGAGATGAGTGGAATAGCATTGCCAAACCAGCGCATGTCTGAAAAAAAAGGATTAAAGCCTCACATGAACTTTATACAGGTTAGCTGGCTTACTGTTCATGCTAAACAGGAGCATTTTAACACTGTGGAACAATGAAGTGGTCATATGATTTTTGCAATAGAAAAAGTCTCTTTTATAGCCAAACAGGTAATTAAAGTGTTTTGTCAATTAAGTTTTATTGGGTGTCAAGTGAGTGAAAACAATTGATAATAACAGGGTGTGCATTTAGAAGGCAGGTGTTTCCAGGCGAACAATCAACTGTCTTACTTGCGAAATGGTTGAAGAATCTGTCCTCTCGACCATAAATCTCAGAGGGCTTCATGATGATGGCATCAGGAAACTCATCCCTCACTGCTGTCTCTCCTACAGCCTGTAAGGGAACATTATACACACATTAATACTAGCTGTTGAGGATACTGCATATACTTGATGAATTGCAGCTTGTTCTGCATGGGATGTAGTAATTGACTACATCACAAACAAACTGTCAGGTCATTTTTTTACGATGCATTATGTTTCTCAGTCTCTCCCTTTTACAGACACTTCTTCTGCTATCAGCTGCTCACTATAGTGGCATTCTCACAACTGGAAATTCTCTGCTCTTTCTAGCTGGAAATTCTATTGATAATGACCTGGCCTATTCAAATAGTGCGCCTGTCTAAATGGAAGAGACTGCAGTGTTTTGGCCATCAGCTGCAACTGGTGAATGATGAGTTTTTGTCTCCCCCTAGTGGCAAGAGAATATTACTAATTAAATATATGAAGAAAATAATGAAACTGTTTAAGTTAAATTGAGTGTTTATGTGCTTTAAAGGAGATTTCAAAATATCGAGATATATATTGTATCATGGCATCGGCTAAAAATATTGTGATATTATTTATAGGCCTTTTTGCTTAGCCATTATTTATACAGATGAACATTCTTGACTCTTTCAATATGTATATACTGTACAACAGAAACATAAATAGACTCCTAAGAGAGATGTGCACCATGTGGAGAAACAGCAGCCCTCTACCTTGTTCCTCAGGTATTTGGACGGGCTGCGGATGTCAGCGTTGAGGTGTGACATATGGACGAACTTTGTGATGCCGGCCTCTCTGGCTGCCTTAGCAATCTGCTGAGGGATGGACACGAAGACGTCCTCAAAGCGATAGTTCCTTTACACAGAAAGAGGGAAAATACTTGTGTGAATGTAAATGCTTACCTACTATTTCTATACCAGCATCTTCAAGCCATCTTAAATGAAAAAACTGTTCCAAGTGGACAACATAATATAACATAAATCAGTCTATACCTTGTCTCCCACTCTCTGCCCACTAGGTTGATGACAACATTAGAGTGCTCCAAAGCCTGTTTAATGGAGTCTTTGTTCCTGGCATCCCACTCCTGCAGCAGAAAAGATGCTTATCAATAAAGGCTCTAAACGTATAAATACATGCAGATTAAGGATTCCACCATGCAGGAGTGTTGCGACATTTATGCAAGATCCTTGTGCGTCTGGATGCATCTTACCATGAAAATGATCTGTCCAAGGTCACCCATGGGCCTGAGGTACATGACATCGTACTGATCACAGCGGTGAGGGACTACAATCTGAGAGCCTATCCGACCTGCACATCATCAGTTTATAATCACAAACAGGGATTGGTTTAGGGTACCTTGGAAATTCATGGCAGTAATACATTAAAAATATTTATTATATTTGTAACATATACAAGTCACCCTGGACAACCAGCTCTTGAATATCATTGTGTGCGTCTACCACTAAATAACCATGAATTACTGAATGCAAATCAAAGCTAATGATAACACTATATGTCAGCCTCACAGCTTCACTGCCACTTCCCTTGTTCAACAGCAAGTAGTTTTGCAATGGATTCAATACATCATCAACACATACATCACATTACTGTCAATCTCAACAATCAAACAACTTTAGAGTAAGACCTCCTAAATGGGATAACACGTTGACAGCATCTCAGACAGCATTACGATATAAGATTGTACTCAAATCGTGATGAGATCTCTTGTGGGATACTGGGAAAGAGGGTGAGGTGTTCATAAGCAGAAGCTCATAAAGCAGGGGTCTCAAACTTATGCTATCGTTTTCAAACTCACCCAGCCTATTGACCACATATCGACCCAGAAAGCCGGTGGCACCAAACACTGTCGCCGCTATTCCACTGGAGGAGGAGCGTCCTCCTTTCCCTTTGGGGATGACAGCATGGTGCAGCTTCCTCTGCTGGACTGTGGTAACAGCAGCGGCTGCCAACACAGCAGGAGAGCAGCTACCTATTGAGAAGAGAGGGACACACCGTCAAGAGTTAAGATACACTCATTTGATATTTTTTTAGGCACATGTTGCCAAAATTGATTATGTAATAAATCCCTCGATCATGAAGGTTACTATGCTCTTTTTTGTTTCCTTTTTCTGTTTTTTTTTTTGGGTCTCATTGTGGTTTGTGGTGTTCTTGAATTGAATGGCATGATACTTACAGGTGTTACTAATGCGTACTGCAATTTAACCTTTTTGACATTAATGGCGTGGACAGATATTTGAAACACCTGTCAATATAATACAAAACAATTCAACATCACAAACAACCAAAAAAGAAAACATAGTTGAATCAACAGCCATTTAAAACGTGTAGATAATTCACACAGACCATACGACACTGATCATTGCAGTGCAGTGATATTGTGTGTCACTATTTCTTTGTATTTCCTGCTTTGATTACATTGTGCTTCACTCCATCTCCAGTCTACACACTACAAACTACCTACAGACTAAGGGAAATTACTGTATACACTGACCAGATGAAAGTCAGCAACACAAGAGCAAGAAGACCTCGTTAAGGGTTGGATGCTTTCCTACGAATGATACAATTCCTAACAGGAACCTTGGACTGTGGAATGTTACACAATAAAGAAAATAAGTTGATATGATCTGTGTACCGTTAGCAGGCAGGAACTAACGCTAGCTTAGTGTCACAGTACAGACACTTATTATTGACAGCGTCTTTATTTACAATGCTCATTACACTAAAACAACGAAAGAAATAGTCGGCATCTCAATCTTTGTTAAGTTTCCAGAATAACAACCTATGATGACATTGATGAACGTATTTTTTGTGGAAACAGCGAATGTTTTGAGCCACTATGACAGACGTCACGTTTAAATCGGCCACTGTCTTAAGTTCAGTCTAACCTATCGTATTAATCTCATCCTTCCTCATTAACGCTAACCAAGTAGTGATAGAGTTGGTTACATGATCAGGTAGGTTAACTCATGATGTGAGAATTATTCACAGGTCTAAATATGAGCCTCTAACGTTAGCTAGCAAAAGCCCTTGCAAGCAGGTTGCTACCTAGCTGAGCCTGTTAGCAAGGTCACTCGAACCGACAGTGTGGTCTAACTATGAGCCTGTGTTAATATAGCATGTGTGTAAATATGTGAATTCAAAATATTGTCTTCTACCATATCTATGTCATTATCAAATGCCCACTGTTTTGACAGTACTCACTTGAAATCCTCGGAAGGACACTCGCAGGACGGCTAACCAGCGCCAGGGTCGCCATCTTTCCGACTACGGCATATCGTGAGGGCCAAAATACGTGTGTACGACACGCCAGATCTCGATAGCGTTAGACTGAGCTGTAGCGCCGTGCACACACAAGGCCAATAAATATGCTCATGGAATAAACATGTGGTCAGGTCTTTTTTGAAATGAAAGCACATGTTTAGCCATAAATAACACTTTAAAATGAAGATGTCTCAGATTGTGGAAGACCTGAGAAGCCATGTTTAAACTGAATTATATATTATATTCAAACAACTCATGGTTTGCCTCTTTGTCTGTTTTGTAGACTACGTAACTGCATTAAATAGCCTCTCCAAATCATGCTTAACTCACGTCTCAGTGACTGGTATTAATGGCTTTATGTAGTCCCTCTTTATGACAGGGACAGGCCATTAGAGATCAGATGGTCCTAAGCCAAGAATAGGCCATGAAATGGAGTGCGTCACCAGTATGTTTATTATGATAAATTCATTATTTGATCACTCTTAAAAAGATATTTTAAATTGACAAAATATGTTTGTTGTTACGATGCACTGAATAACTCATAGTAGAGAGGGTCCAAGCCACTCCTGCCTCCACCTCTTCCTGCACTCAACAGAAGGTGGCAGCACATGTACTGTATGCAACAGCAGGAACACTACTGACATACTGTATCTTTAATTAAATATAGCACAGTGAAAATAGCAAATGTTAAACTAAATATATAGTGAGATGAAATATGATAAATATCAATGATTGAATACAAAAAGTTCAATGTCATCACATTAATGAAATTATTTACAATTTAAATTGAACTGTTATATCAGTTACTTATTTGACAAATGGCTGTGAAAATGTGCTGACTAATTAGCAGACTCATGTATGGCACATTTATTCTGATTTAGGACCATAGAACTTTAGAAGTGACAACTTTATACTGCAGAAAATTATAATATATCGTTGCATACTTAGTCCGTGGTCTGATTCAGATTTGAATACTGAGGCCTTGGTTTCATTTCATGTTGAATCACAAACATAAACACAACAACGGCGTTAAAAAAACTATAGAAATATCAAAGCACATACTCTTTGAAACAACTTTTTATTTCATCATAAAAGACATAAAAATTATTTTTCTTGACTTTTCACATTTCAGCTACAATCCATCCTCTCTGGATCTCTGCTTGCTTAGCTAATAGATAGTGAGGGCACAAGTCTATCGTCAATTTCAATTAGATCTCTGTTCTCAAGTTAAAACGTTTTAACCAATTGTACAAAGTACATGTACATGATAATGAAACAATTGTTTTGTTATGTTGTGTAATATTAGATCTAACTGTCAGATAAAAGGGATCCTGGCGGGGTGTTCTGAACCCTTGTCTGTGTGACATCCAACGGTTTCTAATCCAGGTGTACACACACACAATAGTAAAGTGCAAGATTTCTAATACTGCAAGGCACAAACTATCAATAATAGGATTGTCTTTTTGTTTCTAATATAAAAAATATTATGAATAACACAGACATACAAAATGTTTTCATACAGAAACAACACAACAAGTAAAACCTTGTCTAAACCCTCAAATATCCGAAATATTTTCTTAAAATATGTTCTGTATTACACAGACATAGGAAATTACAGCAGTAATATACAATACATTCTATTACAAATACATCTTTTATGATTGTTGAATTAAATTGTTTAACAAATATGAAACATAGGTTCAAACATATTCCATAATAAATAAATGAAATAACTAATGACCAATATTTCATCACCTGCATTCTACAATTAAAAAGTACAGTAAGTAGTAACAATTATTCCTTTAACATGATTTTAAAAAAAACATTTTTTGGCTCAGCCTTTATTGCACACAATTGTTAACTTTTACCATTATGAAAGTAATGCTAAAATATTGAAAAGAAAAAATAACAAAATGCAAAAACAACAATTTGATCATTTTTATACCATGCACTTTTTTTTAAGTCAGCTACTATGTTTTTTAACATGGAAACTGAAAGTATAGTGTGTAAAGTCTAACCTGTTTATCAAAGACTTCAATGCACAGCAAAGATTGGGTTCAATAAATAATACAGGAGACAGACAGCAGGAAGTTGTGGCTCTGCTATGAACTATGTTTTAAACCATTTGATTTTTAGCATTTCTATGTGGCAGACACCGTGACGTCTCTATTGTGACGCATTAAAACAAAATGTCTGCCCGCAACTGCATCCTAACTCCTTTATAGAAAACAGTTTAACTGGTTTATGTCTTCACTGTCATACAAACTCTAAGTTCCATAGAAAAAAAAATACACTTGACTATACTTAAAACAATAAAAAGGAAATGTCCCTCCTTGCTGAAGATCAGTGTGTCCGCTCTGTACATCAATATTTTGTTTCTTTAGCTGCTTTCCAACCTGAAATTCCAGTCCTTCCTCTGCCTCTTACTTCTCTAACATGTTGTTCTGTGACGTCATATAGACACAAACACAACATGGCAGTGTTTGTAGCAAATGAGAGTGTGAATAACCTTTACATTTTCTGTGTGTGCAGGACAAAACAAATGCAACCTTCTCTCAGCCGTCCATTTACTTCTACTTAACAATTCAAATCACTCTCAGATGGGATGTGGGACACTGAGTGTGAATGCTCCCAGTTCCCGCTTGTCATGAACGCAGCACAATTCCCTTTGTTAGATGATTGGGGGCAAACACTGAGACGGTTCCTGGCTATCCATCCTCTCTGTGCCCACTTCCTCTTGAGGCTTTATGATGATGTGAACAGGCCTCTCTCCACCTCCTTCTTGCTGCTTGGTATCGGCGGAGAACTTGCCCTCATTCTCACACACTTCCTCCTCTGCTGAGGCCCCAATGGGCCGCAGACGCTCGGCGGGGGCCATCATTGTCCCTGTTTCTGAGCTGTCTCTCTTCAGCTTGTCAGTAGTGCTGCTCTCTGAGTTGACCTCTGCTGCAACATGGTGAAAAGGACATTAAATGTCAGCATAAGGTGAATACAAAACAACTCTGTTGGTATGTCTGCAGCTAGCATCAGCTACTAGTTGTCTTTGTATGAAGTAAGTAGTATTTACGTGCTTTTAGCTTGCTTGTGAAAACTGAGCTCACCTCTATTGTCTGTGCTGGTTGAACTGTCGGAGGTCTTCTTCACTGTTGGCCTGGTTCTTGGCCGAACTTTGTTGAAATTCCCCTCCAGGATCCACGCATGCTGTAACCCCTCATCAGGAGTCATACGCTTGGTCGGATCCCAACTGAAAACACACACAGAAAAATAATTTAAGTCTGCAAGTACACATTGTTATTTGATCTTTAATAAAACACTACTGACGCCAAACTTAAGTCAAATCATTTTTTTAAAAATCCATTTAGAACGTGACAGAGATGTTTACAGATGTTTAGAGTGAACATACGTGAGGCAGCGTTTGATGAAGTCTAAGAACAAAGCATCATTAGTTTTCAACGCAGCAGACAGCTCCTTGGAGTTGGGTCTCCTCTTCTTCCCCTTGCTGTTAGTGATGTTCCTGGGGTTTCCTTTTGAGTCTGCACACAATTATCAAACACAGTGTTAAAGTTGCTATTACAGTCTCTACAGTCTACATTGCTGTACAATATGAAATAGACACCAAACAGGAAGATAAATTCTCACCAAAGAACAACCTCCTCCTCGATGCAGACTGAACAAAATCATTTGGAGGCATTCCAAGAACCTGCAAGTTAAAATGTCAGGACATCTTAACACATTGAAGCAACTCACAAACAACTCTATACAGTATGCATTTAAATTTGTGAAACTTGCAAAATAAATGCCATTAATGTGTGCACATAATGATTTTCATGTCATACCTCCATGATGCAAGCTATCTGCTCCACCTCGCTCTCTCCTGGGAACAGAGGATAGCCTGTGTAGAGCTCAGCAAGGATGCAACCCAGACTCCACATGTCGATGGCCATGCTGTAGGGGTGACCCAGGATGACCTCTGGAGAGCGGTAGAAGCGACTCTGGATGTAGGTGTACACTAATGGAAAAGAAAGAAGAGGCAGTGAGGAAGATCTTAAGATAGGGACATAAGATATAAGTTTGTTGGGCCAGGCCTGGCCATTCCTTTGGATATAAAAGTAAATGTTCTAAATGCATAAAAACAATTTTTTTTATGACCGCGAATGTGAATCGTGACAGATTAATCAGCTGATTTTTTTTTTTAGCTGATACCATTTATTCTATATTAAATTTACAATAGAAGAGCACAAAATGAGACACCTTCAAATGTATTGTGTTGCTTGGCCAACAAATGGCTCAAACCTCAAAATGATTTAGTCAACTGTAATTTAACACAAGGAAAAGTAGCAAATTGTTACAAAACTGAAACCAGTTTGTCACGGAAAATTGTTTAAATGATTAATCCATTATTGACACAATCGCTGATTTGTTTTTGATAATTGTCAAATCAACTAGTAGTTTAATTTTATGTTTGGATTAAGCTCAATATTAACTGTTGGCTTGTTTGTTTTATTTATATTTTCACACATTGTCAAGTACAATATTTCCTTCTGAGATTTAGAAGGGTAGAAGCAGAAATGTCTTGAAATGGAAATACTCAAGTGAAGTACAGATACCTCACATTTGTACTTGAGTACAATACTTGAGTAAATGTACTTAGTTATATTCCACCACTGCCCAATATTGTAAATAAAGTATTTTAACATTTTCTCTGCTCTTACCTCTTTGTTGTTCATAACAGCTTGATCCAAAGTCAACCACCTTGATGTTCCCTGGTCCTCTCTGAGACAGAAGGATGTTCTCCTGTTCAGAGGGAGAAGCAAGAACATTCAAACACGCTGCAACACTACTTTGCTCCACAAGATGGCGCAAAATCCACATGGTTGTTCTGGTGAATCTTTAGCCGTAAGTATAAACAGCAAAGGGATTCAGTGCAAAGGTGTGGTCCACATCAGGTTTTGTTGTCAATACTATATTTTAAATGTGTTTCATGTTCTGTATCCCAAAAATAAGTTCAGGTATGACAGAAGCTATAAAGTCATACCGGTTTGAGGTCACAGTGGATAATCTTCTCCCTGTGCAGCATCTGCAGGCACCTGAGTAGAGCATGGGTGAAGCGACGGATGAGAGCCAGACTGAAGCCCTGGAAGTTGTTTTTTTTGATGAGCTCGTACAAGTTCACCCTGAAGAAAGACACAAAAAATGTGATGTGTGGTTAGTTAGTCTCTCACTGCATTTTAGATTTCTCTTTTCCTATCCATGCACTTTGTTCAAACAGGAATATGGAATACACACAATCTGATATGATGTGTTGGCATTGTTCCTGTAACATCATAATTAATGTCATTGAAACTGACCAATCTAGACTAACAGAGTATTTTTTATTGCCTAAACCTGACCAAACAGTGACAGAAAACTGAGAAGAAACTTAAAATAATACGAGAAGTTAGTGTGAAAACTATAAGTGACCAGGATAACAATATGTTCCAAACAGGATAGGCACCCCACTCTCCTGTGTGGGCATCCTGCACCTGGGGCAGGATTATGTGGGTAGATTATACTCGGAAGACTGTTTTTTTCCAACCATATTATTATTATCATTATGATGATTTATTTTGTTGGCTATATATTTTAGCTTATCTACTTATATTTTTGTATTAATTCGCAATTCGGAAAAGTATAGCCCTTCGTTATATAATTGATTTATATGCATTTTACATTTCATTTCAGTGTGTCTTTACGTCTTCAGATTTAGATATTTCAATTGAAAACTTGTATTTATATAGATATACATATATATCCTTTTTCTTGACTTTTGATGAGTTGAAACCACTGAAATACTTTTTCCTGCACACTGATGCTAACGTTGTACTTGTTAATATACATATATGGTTATTCTATTTGTTTTGAGTATTTGACAGCTGGCCAATTCTTACATACTGCACCTTTAATTATTTAATGTATAGGCAGTTGATGTCAGATTCGCCTATTGCCTATTGCTTCTAGGAACAACACCGACACATGCACACCTTGAGAATACATAGCAGAGTGAGCTCAATACGGATTCACTAATAATAAGATGCACCTCATTAACAACTTCCTCATGTTCCTCAAATAAACACTCTGAAAAAAGAAGGCTGCTAAGTTTAATGTCACTCTACACTTTACATTACTCGTAATAAACCATCTGCTGACTGCCAGGCTTGTACTTGGAAATAATCTATGATTGTGCTCGCATTCAGAAAAAGACAGAGTGAATCTTCCTGCTATTTCCTGCCAGTTGTGATAAGCATAAACTTCTTTAGACTGTGCAACTGGAGCCTTCACACCATGAAGCAAGAGGGGGTAAGAGATAGGGCCCTAATCAAGGCCTTAACTAAAGGATTCGGTGACAGTAATGTTAGACAAGGTGGCAGCCCAAGACGTCCTCTAAAGGTCATTGAGCCAGAGTGATACACAAAACTATATCCCCTCAAATAGATATCAGTGGCAATACAGATACCGAAAGGTACACAGGTGATCACTTAACTCCTGATTGACTGCAGTCACGTAGCATTAGAAGTAATGAATAGAGACAAGTGAGAAGTGCCTTTGATAAGACAGTACAGTGATCTCACCATCCTGCTGTACCTGAGGAAAGGTGGCGCACCTTGAATACCTTTGATTAACAGATGAATTATTCAGTCATGTCTTTATAGTCCACTTCTGAACATGAAGGTCTGCCTGCTTGAGCGCAGAGTACAGTGTGAGCATACTAACCCGAGGAGCTCAAAGGAGATGCAGAGGTGATTGCGGAAGTAGAAGTACTCCTTCATGTGGATGACGTTGTGGAGGTTGTCTTTGTCTTTCCTCTTTATCACGTCCAGGATCTTCAGCTCCACCAGAGCTTGGTGATGAAACCTGCAGATTAAAATACTCATTTGATTTTGACGGTATTTATTTCTGAATTTTCAGATTTAGCAGACCCGAAATAAATAAATGTACGCATCAAGTTCTGAGCGTCTGACAAATGATGATAAAAACTAGAATACTGTTGTCTCTGATAGAGAGTTTTCTCCCCGCACATCAATCCCTAAAATCCCTTGACACTTCTTAATGTCAGCGATACACAGTCCTCTTCCAGGAGAGATAAGATCGGTGAACACAGGCACTGCTGTGGCCATTTGCACCCATTTTGTTTTCTGCATTATTGAAGTAGCGGTAAGACCCGATGTCTCCTGCATCTAACCTACAGGACTCGAGCAGTTGCTGCCACTGTGATCTACAGTGAGGAAGGACAGGTAAGATAACACCCTGAGGTGCCGACTTGTATCATGCTAAATCAGGATCTAAACCATTTGGCAGACTCCTAACATGTAAAATAATCCTGGTGTGGACATGTGGGAAAACCTCACAACGGCGTATCAGATCTCTCATGAATGGCAAAAGTTGACTTCTTCAGTGTGACAAATAACTCATTCTATACAGCAGGGTTGACCAAAACTTTCCAATCGGAGGGTCAAAACTGAAACTGGACCATGGGCCAAAAGCGAGAACGTATTATATCGTTTTGTTAAGATGTAAAATGATACAGAAGCCCGAAGAGGAAAATAAGAAAAAAAATCTGGCAATTTTCAAAGTCTGATCTTAATAGTTTTCTCTTTGTGTTTTTAACTTAAGAACAAGTGAATAAATGTTATACTGGGAACCTTTTTTGAAGGTTCCTTAAAAACTATATTCAGTTGACTCGCAGGGCTTCTGTAGTACTAGGATTGCATGTTCCCTTCACTGACTGACTTCATGCACAAAGTGTCACTCTACATTGTAAATTTTAAAAGTTTACTTTATAAAAGTGAGGATATTACCTCAGAAAGGTCTGATTACCTCTGAATTACCAAGTAAAGTAGTCTATTAAATGTATCTTGCATGAGTTATACAGTTTAAACAACTTAAAATTATTAGTCTACTTTATTTGGTCATTTTAAGGTAATTGGTTTCCTCTATTTTTTTAAGTACAGTCGCTTTGTCAGATTTTACAGTGTAACTGCTGCTGATTAATAATTAGAGATCCTTCATATGTCAAGAGCATTTTTACTTTACAAAATTAAAACAGGATAAAAAGTGATTCATGTTATAATTTCTTAAAATAATAATTATTTTTGCTAGTGTATGAAGTACACTGTAAAATCAAACAAATTGATTTTACTTTAAAAAATCGAGGTAACCGATTACCTAAAAATTCTCAAATAAAGTAGACTGATAATTTAAGCTGTTACAACTTTTTAGCTCATACAACTTACACTTAATGGTCTACTTTACTTGGTAGCTGAGGTAATTGGTTTTGTTGAATTTTGTAATAAATACACTAAATTTGAGCTGACTTGGTGTCAATGCAATATATAAGCGTAAGAAGTTTGGGTTTACATGTACCTTTTCTTATTGCGTATCATCTTAATGGCCACAAGTTCATTGGTCTTGTGGTCCAGACATTTGAGGACCTGCCCAAAGGAGCCTTTCCCAATCACTTCAAGCACTTCAAACCTGTAGCCAATGTGGTCATGCAGCACCTGGAAAAGCAAGAGGAAGAGTACATGAATATTTGAGTAGACTTCACTATTATATACTGCTTTTAACAAAAAAATAATAGCAAAATGAACTCCATGAATAAATCAAAGCACTGAAATTGACTGAACTACAGGAATAACCTGCTGTGTGTGGAGCAACTACGGCACTGACTTTACTGTGGCTTTAAGCCTGTGACAGTTAGATGAGTCTCAACAGAGATATAAGAGTCAAGACAATGGTCAGTCACTCAGCCTTAAACAGCTCTTTCATTACATATGGTGTAATACATGACCCCCTGTTGGTCACCTGGTTTGTACAAGACAGTTAAGCCTGTCGTCAGAGGGTTTGATGAGCTCAGTTCAGTTTATTGTAAACAGAATTCAACAATGAAGTCAATCCAGCAGAGCGATGCCTGCAGCTGCAGGATTAAGGTCACATCAAGGCATCTGGTCGTGTGTGTGTGTGTGTGTGTGTGTGTGTGTGTGTGTGTGTGTGTGTGTGTGTGTGTGTGTGTGTGTGTGTGAAATGAGAACTAATATTGTGTCCTGACATTATTTCAGTTTCATGTCTCTGCATGATTTTACACGTGAGAAGTTTGGTTGGTTCTCCTTGTACAACAGTACAATGGAACATTGATACACTTCTCTGAGGCCATATTGCATTAACTGCCTCTTTAGTTGTGTTCTCTACTAACGCCTAAAACTATCAGCAGCTGCAACCTTCAGAACGTCATTCATTCCTTTAATTGGTGAAGGTGCTTTTAAAGTATTTGCACCTTCATCTTGGTGTGAATTACAGAGACACCTTAAACTTGATTATTTGATAAGTATGGAAGATGATAAAAAATGAGATTAAGGACTACTTGATCACTGAATGCATATGTCCTGTTAACACTGGTGAATTAATTGTCTTGATGTAATTTGCTGCTTGTTTTTAAGTTGCTGCTTGTTCCTTCGTGTGAAACTGTTTTATACTGCTGTCTTGGCCAGGACTCCCTTGTAAAAGAGATTTTGAATCTCAGGGGGAATATTCTTGGTTAAATATTCTCGGTTAAATAAAAATAAATAAATGAATGAAATTGGCTCTTAAAAAGGGCTGATATTAAATCTGAATAATGATGGAGCCTTTTATGGAACAATAACAAACAAAAAAAAGACAAATTGTGGATATTTTATATAGTTTGAATGACAGGCAACATTCTTTAAAATTGCTTGAGATTCAACAATGCCTTTTAATTCATCACAATTTTAAAAACTCTTTGTTGGTGCATTCAAATGTCTCTGGCAGGCGTTAACATCTAAGACTTTTTCAGTGCAAGATGCTCACACATATCTTTCTCAAGTTGTTTGTTTAATGTTTGTAGGTCAGGCCACAAAGCAGTTTGTTGGCAATGGCAGCTGACAAAAGTTCAAAAGCTCTGGAGACAACAAAGAATTTTCTAAACAGTCTCTGCTTGTAACTGCTACCACTAAGCATTGCAATGACATAACTACATTGTGATAGACCAGCCATGATTTGATTTCATACATTAATGACATAACCAACTGGCTGTAAAATGGTCAGCGGTAATGTGAACCAACATAATGAGGATTTAATGGAGTATTTTTTATAATAAAGGTAAGTTTTTTAATAATAATAATTTATTCAATAACATGAATCCAACATATTTTAAGCAAAAATAAATACCTGGGGTACCTGGTGCAAACATGTAAGCAAGCTACCCTAACGTTACACTAAATCACTGTGCAGCATAATAGTAAACTAGTACACGCAGACACTTAATGTCTGCTATGTTGTGCTGTATGACAAAGCAGCTTCAGTATTTGATGACCTCGGATAAAAACGAGTGCCTAACAATGTGTTATTGAAACGTATTAGCCAGTTTAATCATTGCAGGCTGTATTTAGGTGCAACATCATTTTATAAATATTTTAAAATATCTTTTATACATATTAAATATTTTAAATATACAGTACAGTATTTGGTAGATGGTCCCTGCTAACGTTAAAAACCCCTGCTAACACATTACCCTGATGTAGCTTCCATGCTCGTCGTCATATCCGTTGTTCTGCGGTGTGCCTTGGGAACCCTCAATCTTCTGAGAGCCCACACCCATGAACCAGATCTCTGCGTAGTCCATGATCTCCTCCTGCTCAAACTCTGTCAGTCGCTCCTGGAAGTTCTTCAGTGCCTCTGCAACAGGAAGTAAGAGGAGGAGGAGAAGGGGATGATTCACTTTTATATTGATTACTCTGCCAAGAGAAGAGGATTGCGAAGAATCGACTTTAATGCCAATGTGCTATTTTTATTGCATCAGGAGAGTTTGTTTCTTAGTTACATATTTGTGTTGGAACGCCCTAAAGAAGTGAAATAACATCTCTGTGCCATTCTTATTCTTTGTATTATATTCTTAATGATAGTAACATACCTATGGGGGACATGGGTAACCTCTGTCCCTCATATGACTTCTCTTTCTCCAGCTTGTTGCTGAAGATCTTGCTGTTACGGGAGACTGACACTTTATCCATTGCTGCACCAAAGCGCATGGCGAACTGCTGTGTGGGCTTCGGCCTCTCATCCTGCACAATAAGCACACATAGAGAAAGTATGTTGTTATGAGGAGCACATAAAGGTCAAATAATACAGTGTTAACTACATTATGTTGTCACAGTGAACCTTAACCCTGAAACAACACTACTGATTCTCAGGAGAAAAAAGTATGCTTACATCTACTTCCTCCAATCGGAAACATCATGACACACAAAACTAGCTGCTATTGTTGTATATTACATGCTGCTAGTGTGTGAGAGACTCACCGGGTGTGTCTGATAGTTGTTTTGGCCCCCTTTGTTGGCGATTTGGGGCAGGATGTTGTCCGACTGCTGGTGTTGATTTTTGGCATTGCTGACCACCACCTGGACCACTGGTGGCTCAAGCTGAGGCAAGGTTCCCACACTGGGAGCAAACTTCTGAAAATCAGAGGGATTTAAAAAATTAGGAACACAACTACATAAAGAGAAAACCAAAGACAAAAATAAAATAGGGTCAGATGATGCAGGACACAGGTTTTTCAATTTAGATGAAGCGCAGTCTAATTGACAAAATGTGAGAATATTTGGGAAAATCAACAAAGAAACTGACCAACTTCCACAGCTAGCTTCAATGTGTTATACTTGTTGTACATGTAAAAGGTCTTGAAAGTTAAAAAGCGCACGGGACCTCCTCTTTCCCACAGAAAACACTGCTCCTGAAGTGCCTAAAATGCCTAGTCAGTAGTCACGCCTTAATTCCCTGACTTTGTGACATCACACTATGCCACAATGTCACACATTTACATACTCTATGCCTATATTCACATTAGAAGTGAAGCTAACAACATGACAGAGCTGAGATGGTGAGTGGTGCTGGCTCAGGCGTGTGTGAGCTGACCAATCAGAGCAGACTTGGTATTCAGGAGGGGGACCTTCAAAGCTAAAACAGAGCATTTCAGATGGAGGGGGAGCACAGTGCTGCTAAACTGGACAGTATGAGGAAACTAATGTGGTTTAAGAGCATCAAACCTATTCTAGTAGTATCCCAAAATAAAACTATGAACCTGAAAATGAGCATAATATGTTTCCTTTAAGATCTTAGTCTGTGTTTATGATTCAACAGCAGCAGATCCAGCTGTGAACAGGCAATAAAAGCAGCCAGAGAGAGCGGGTCAGCAAGTGCTAAGTCTAAATGTATTATCCTTTTTTACACTGTAGCTACAAGCTTGTTACATTCCTTTTCATTTTTTCACGAGTATGTGTTTAGCTGCACCTCGTCAGATTTGGTTTGTGTTTTCAGCCCTTTCACATGCATTGGTCTGTGGAGGCTCAGGTGACCGGGACCCCCCCCACCATGTAGCGGCTGGAATTACTGATCAGGGTGAGAGTGAAATGGGGACAAAGCCTGCGAGGCTGGGTCCTGACAGAGTCTGTTTGTGTCGGCTCTGTGGGGGGGATGAAGAGCAGCAACCTGCTTTTCTCTGACTGCCATCCTGCTTGCTCTGAGAGCACGATTACATGTGTCACAGCCTTGACGGGCTCAGCGCTCGCTGGCAATGATGGGCAAAATGAGACCACTGTGCTGTGCCAAGTTCTCTGGGAAAAAATAAGAAGTGTGTCTGTGTCAAAAGGGATTTTGAGTGATATCTAAGAGCTGTAATTCCACTCAAATTTCAGATGGAACAATTCAAAACAGAGCTGCCCCTATATACTATCAAGCAGCCTTCAGCAATGTGCTGTATAAGCAACATAATAAATTCTTTCATATTAATTATGAACAGCCTTCCAGGGGAAAAAAAGCTCTCCATCTATACAGTAGATAGTCCTGATTTTTCATTTCACGTGTTAGAGCTGCTGCAGGATCTGCCAACTTGGGTATGACGCATAGAGATAGGGCTAAATATAGTTGCAAGCACCTGCCACAACAGGCAGAGGAAGTAAACACAGTTATGCTCATGTACATAACTGGGGGGCATGCTGCTTTGGGGAGATGCACTTATATCAGTGGAAATCTGCATTGCATGACACTACATAACCACATGTGCAGACAGATGTGTACAGTCGCATCCATGTTTTTCTAGGATCTCATTCGTAAAATGTCTGTGTAGGTGACCTAAATTGTGAAGTAAAAAACAGTAGGAATGTTTCTCTCTCATGTTTTTGGGTGTTGATAGAATAATTCAATATTTTCTCAAACACAAGGAGAAAAGATGGCGTTGTTGGTAAAACATGTTGGTATTGTCAGCTTCTTGCTGTGGGGACGTGCTGACCTGTGAGCAGGGCCGGTTTGTTCCAAGGCGGTTGCCTTCTGCAGGGAGCCTGTGAGGGTGAGGGAAGGCCTCCGGTCGTGACGTCTATGGGAGGAATGAGAGCAATTCATAAAATACACTAAAAGATTAAGAAAAAGGAGCTTGCTATTACTGTGGGTAACCATACTTTTCATATGCAATGATTTTTCACACAGTACAAAGCGTAACAACATCATTTCCAAAGTCAGATGTAGGAATCCTTTTACACCATGAGAGATTAAAGCAGTCAAGTTAAATAATCATGAAACAGCTTCTTGTGCTCATGCCGCCTGGATTCTCCCATCTCGTCACAAACACGCAGCCTGTGGGTAGCTGAGCGAGGTTGCAACCAGACTGGCAGAAATAATGCACTACGATCCTAAAATAGATCGCTTCTGTAGAAAAAAAACCCCCAGCAACAATGATCCAGTATTCTCAGTGTATGTGCTGGCTTGTGCAGGTGTGTGAACATGTGCACATACATGTGTCTGCTCACGTGTCTCCGAGCCTGCGTACACTGGAGAGTCACTGAATGTGTTGGAGGGGAACTATAAATATGTTTTTAAAAAGGCAACAGAGTTCCAGATATTAAAAAAAAGAGAACAACACGCATTTGGGATGATTCAGTACACTTTGCTCTGACACCAAGCCAGCTTACACGTGCCTTATTAATCAGCGTTAAGCGTGCAGCTGTGTTGGTTGACACCATATGGGTGAAATAAAGCTAAGCCCCATATGGGGATACGTGCTAAACTCACTCTGCCAGACGGCCAGCTGGGAGAGGAGGGAGGGAGGGAGGAGGTGAGGCAGGCTGGGTGTGGTGATGTCCACAGGTGCTGGATAGGAAACAGCTTACCGATCATAATCTTAACTTTGATTGAGAAGCAAAAGCAACTTCTGACCTGTGTCACGACAGTTTCGTTCAGAGGGAGAAGCTGAACTGACTCGTCTCAACGAGCTCAGATGAGGATCGGACACTGAACCCATCCTGCAAGTGATCACCGGCGTTGAACTTAATATAGTCCTTGAATAGGACAAACGACATGTAGCCAGGGAAGGGTGCAGTACAATGATGTAGTCGTGTTACAATCTTAGGAACGCTGTGAGTGACAGCAGGAGCCATGTAGGTCAATGTGGCAGGTTGGTGTCTAAAAAGCAGCACCTGTAAAGGCCTGCTGTAAGCCTGGCTAATGAGCACTGAGCCAGTGGAAACCCAATGACATCATAACATGTGTCTGAGCGCCAGGGAAAAATGGTGACTGTGACCTTTTATTCCCCTCTGATAAATGAGCACCTCTATTTATGTGAAGTAACTGTAATCCCAAATCATGTTATAGATATTTTGGTTAGTACATAAGGCAACATGTTTCTCTATTTCTCATCTTTGTTATTAAAACATAAAATAATGTAAATAATGCTTTCTTAAGAGCCAAAACAGTAAGGGTTAAATACATGTAGGCTACACTGTAGATACATCAGTCAGTATCTCCGCCCACAGGTTTACACATGAAATTACATAATACTTCAAACACAGAGTCAGATACAGTATAATTCCCATGTATGATACTGTAAATTGTTTTTTCTGCGTACAAATGCACAAATTAAACATACATCAAAGTGGGCATTTCCTCTCATTGTGCAGATCAGTTTAAATAAAAATGCATGAATAAAAAAGGAAATAAATGGAAGCGAAGACAAGAGGTAAAAGTCAATGTCGTCTCTATCTGGGGGTCTTTGCTGGACCATCCCAGCAGGTGTGTGCGAGCAGCTTTGGCTCATTAAGGGTCAGGCCTGCAGGGTCAGTTGGTCAGAGGGTCAGCAAAGCAATAAAAGCAGGAGTAAGTGAGGGTAAACATCAACAAACTGTAAAACACTGCTCACTCACGCCATAGGCTGTCAGGCACGCACTGTTCGATGTATAATCACACCGCCCTCTCGTTGTCATTGATGCATCAAATGTGGCCACAGGGAAGGGTGCATGTTAAGCAAGCTCACTCACTGATCAATCCATATGATCAAAATGAGCGTTAGTCCATAGGATAATTAGTTTTTTCACTTGTGTTACTAAAGACAGTAAAAACGACAAAGTTCTTATATGATCCAAAAACAGCAAGGGTTAAATTTATATCACTTTCCATGTAAGGCGTGACGAATACACCAGAACGCATATAGACTTACAGAATCTGTCAGCACAACAAACACTCAAATAAGTAGGCTAAACAACGACTGAAATAGAAATGGATCAGATTTTTCATCATAACTTGGCATGCGGTCAGGAGAAAAGGGGGACGGACGAAAAAAAAGCATTCAAAGAGGGATAACTTGTGGAGGAGGAACATAAATAATTCCAAAGTGAGAATAATTTCACATTCTTGGCACTGATCAATAAAAATGAAAGAGGGAATGTCAAGTAAATTGTTATTATTTAGTTTATACTTGTAAAAGGATACCTGTGGAGGGTATAAAATGGAAATAACCTGGAGTGAAGCCCTGTATCTGGGCAAAAGACATTCTTATTCCATGGAAAAGCAAATATAGGAAGTCCACAATAGAGAGATATTAGGGTGATACTATAGGAGATAAAGTAAGGTATTAACAATATACACACTTACATTACATGATCATGAAATCACAGTCACACTCTCAGTATAAATTGCCTTTAAATGAAACACAAGAAACTGTTATTTTATCAATCAAGCAACCACTTTACTAACAAATCAAAGTTCCTCACCTTGTTATTTATTTCTGGCAACATGCTTTGTTATCAGTGTCAGTCGTTACAGCTGCTGGACAATCCAAACACGGAGGAGAGATTATAAAATCCAACACAGAGTCATTGTATCCAACTCTTCAATCCAGCCTCAAAACCAAGACGCTCTCCAAGACACAACTTCGTGAGGAGGACTCAGTCAACACTGGTGAGTACAATCCTGCAGTCTGATCAGATCCACGGACCACAAACCTGCCGTACTCCCGGTTTTACGCGCACGAGGTAAATGCGCTGTCGTCAGAGAGGAGATTAGCGGGCGAGGCAAGCTGTTGAGGGTCTCTGCGCCTTGACGCGGACTGCTAAGACACTGAAGGGGCCACCTGTTCAGGTTTCTGCCGCTGACAGCTGGGGCTGTCCCGATATAGATTTGTTTTTATCCGTTGCCTGCCTGTCCACCACCTACACCACGCTGTGTGGCTGATGCGCTCTCCAACACCGACGCTGTACAGAGGGTTCCCACCGACGCACGCACGTCGTGGCCGCACTCAATCTACAGTAGGCTGAGTGTTATGTAGTCTGCTCGCTCTACAGCAGAGAGGGTCAACTCTGTCAAAAAGGTCTCATGGAGGCAAAATGGAAATCCTGTCTGTCTCACTTCAAATGAAAGATTCTGACAATCCTGTTTGTTTCCAGCGAAGCGTCTTTTATTTCAAATGTTTCAACAAATACAATAAGCCAGCTGCTATATAGTAAAAGAAAAACAATATCGGATGGATCACTTAAGATAATATCGAAGATAGATTTTAAGTTGGGATGGATTTTAAATGAATGATAGTTATATCAGCAGATAAGCATATGTTAAGATGTTTAATAAGGTAAAAAACAAAACAACAACTTTTAAATACCTCAAATGGGAAGAAAAGAACAGAGAGCCTTTCCTCAACAGAATTCCTTACAAGCTTTGCTGAGCTCTATTCAGTTATATTTAGTATGCTACTGTTTTGACCAGGAGCTCCAAAACCTCAATATCAAAGGATTTAAAAGCTCAAATTTCTCCTCATGTGCTTGAACCTTTTGGAACATCTCATAAGTGTTAAAGCTGCTGTAAGCGCTTACGTTGTTTCAGCTAACTTCCTGTCTGTTTTGCATTTAGCGATCCCCTCCCTCCTCTCTACGTCGCCACTCTTGCACGACTTCTCCCTTTTTTCCAAGGCAGCTCTCTTTGCCTCTTTTTTTTTGGGATTGGTAGCTTTACCTGTTCCATCATTGCCGGTGTCAGTACCAGAACAGAAGGGTCCTGCTCTTTGCGTGTTCACGAGCAGACCGGACCACCTCTTCATGGAGTTTGCTGTCCTGATTGGATAAAGTGGGCAGGGATACCAAAAAATATTTTGTTTTTTACTGCATGAGCAGGGGGAGGAGAGACATGACAGTTTTTAATGTAACTTAATGAAACAGTGTCAATCGTATCCTGGTGTACTGCAATATAGATTTTTTTTATCTACTGTGGTTTACCCTTTAACGGCTGCACCCAGAAGGGAAGCACTGCTGTGCACAGGGTAACTTCCGTTTTTTAGAATACAGAGCTAAATAATACTTATTTCAATAAGAAGATAATGCTTACAGCAGCTTCAAATAAATGCAAAAGCAGAGAGTGAGAGGACAGCTACTTTTGTCAACATACACAAGCTGGGGCTAATACAAATACATTTGTAACCCGAAGAAAACTTTTATTTAACCAGGGCAGTCTCTTGAGGTCCAATCTCTTTAATACAATAAATAGTCTTGGTCAAAACGGTCAAACACTGGGCTTATGTCCATGAAAGGAAGAGGAAGTCATCTCTAAAATGTTAAATTCTCAGAGAAAAAAAAGGAAAAGTATGTGTTTTTTAAAACTTACACTTTTCATATTTTATACAACCGAGGGATGCCCATTCATCTCAACCCAGACAGCAGAAAATATCCTCAAACTTCAGTTTAACCATGTAAAACAAGTCTTGAGGCTTTTCCAGACCACAGTGACAAGTGAAAGAACATCTTGTAACGAGAAACCAGACATTACAGCATTAACACTGTGTCACCATTTGTTTACCAATAGCTAATCCTCACTGCAGGGGAGAAAACGACTTTGCTCCATGTGGTGAGGAGGCCAGAACGAGTACAGGAGATGAATATGATGAGATGACAGCTGTTATGTAACAGCGATGGCCACTTCAGTAATCAGCCTTAGCCTTGGGACAGGATGATGGGATGAACTATCGAGGAAGCTGCTCCTGCCCTTCTTATTACGTCTTTATTATGCTCTCATAATCTATTCCCTTATTCCCTAATTTGTTGTTGCATTCAATACGATAACCATACAATAAAAACAGCAAATAACCATGAAGTTAAATCACTGGAGCTATATATCAAACATATGTCAGGTGCTGCTCACAAACATGCAAGGACTGACACACGATTTTAGTATTTATGCTGAGACCCAGAGTGTGTTTGGCCCCTGGTGGTGGAGTGGCCCTTCAGGGGAATTGGGGAAACAGAGAGAACAAGAGGGATAAGGGACACTCAGAAGTGGGAGGCTCCTTTAAATCTGGCCTGATTAATAAAGACAAGGTCTGCAGTAGCAGGCTCTCATCTTATACAACGGAGATTACAGCCGGAGCATGACGGACGGGGCTACTGTGCAACTGTGACACCATTTTAGACAAAATGACTTGCATCTTATTTCATCTCTACACTGCTGCATGAGAGAAAAATATGATACATCAAATTATTGTTAAACCAAAGAAATCTATTGTCAAACGTTTTGGGAAATGTGTTTGCTCACTTTGTTGCCATCAGTAAGATAACGTTAAGGTTAATACCACTCTCATCATAGTCCGCTCCCCACCCCCAACAATAATGTCATCATCCGCCATAGAGATATTTCACTGTGGACATTGTCAAACACAATAGACATTGCTCACTTCCAATATTAATGAAACCTGCCTCACAGCACCTCTAAAACTCACTAATGAACATATTATATATTTTTTATTTATTCGTGTACAATGTACAGACAATGTCATTTCCTGTCTCACAACCATGAGTGCATTTAAATAGCATTTTCCTTGTCTTAAAGATAACATTAAAGCACTAGTTACAATCAAAGCCAGCATTCACCACTCCTATACACTTTCACACACTGTCGACAGAGTCAACCTGATCGAGACTAGATGACAAGACTAGGTAGACTCTTTCACCTTTGGACAAACTTAAGCTAAGCTAAGCTAACCAGATGCTAGTTATAGCTTCATAACAGATATGGGTGTAGTATAAATCTTCTCATCTGACTCTCATCAGGAAAACTAATAAGTCCATGTTCCAAACTGTCAAACTATTCCTTTAATATTGACGCATGCAGAAAAAATTAAAAAAGCAGAAGTCATGCTCTAGCTCTGAAGTGATATTCAGAAATAGTACATTATCAAACTGCAAGCAAGTCAGCCACTGTGAACCTTGCCACAGTTCACCTGGGAGAGTTATTATGCTGTGTGCATCCTGTCACCCAGGTAACAACGCACTGGTGATGAGAAGCAGCCGGAGCAAAACAATGCAGATACAGTATATCTCACCATGACAACCAAAGATTAATGAAACAAAGTGCCACAATTTATGTATGCCTGACATAAGCCAAAATGAGGAGGACTGTGCTATCAGTAGGCGATACTAAAAATAGAGACTTAAGTGATCAGAACAAGAAATAAAAAACAGATTAGGGAGGGAGAATGAGGGTGAGTGTGGGCATGTGGGTAGAACAAATAGTAGTCTGATCTTCCGTCTCGCATCTAAACATACCTCAGGTTGGACCCTCCTGTTCCTGCCCCAGCAGCAGCCATGGAGGAGGCTAAAACCACAGCAGGTGGGTGAGGTCCCGTCTTCCCACATAGCACATTTCCCCCATGCTTCCACGACCACACCCTGAAGCCCACCTCAGCCTCCAAAAAACATTTCTAGTTACTCAGCAACTCAGAGATCAGATGAGATACCCTTGGAAGCAAAATTTAGAGTGACAAGGATGATGATGATGTTGCCAGGCCTGAACTTCCTGCTGCTTTTAGTCAAGAAGCTGTACGTCAGGGTGTTGATCCTTTACTCCATTTCCAAAAATAAAATTCTTCTTACAGAGTTCAGTTGTGTTGACTTCCCATCGTCTTCTTCAGATGTGTACAAATCCTGATAATTTATCAAAGCAGAGCTTCTTGTGATTCCTCATAACTCTCCCCTTCACTCTGGACTGTGTTACACAGTATTTTCTACCTATTTGAGACCTTGGTTCCCTTTTGTTTTCTTTCTTGTCAGATTCGTCCAAACTATTTATCTCTGCTCCAGAACACAGACAGTGTAGTGAGGCAGGCTGCAGACAGACAGTGAGAGGATGCTGTTGCTATAACTGATGAGGTAGTGCTCTCTGTCTTTGCCGCTGCCAGTGACGCATGGATGGTACCCAACAAGGGACCCATCCTGAGCCGGAGACACAACAGCAGGGGCCAGGCTCTTAGCTTCCTGTAAAAGAGGCCTCTGGGAGTGCAGGTTAGGAGAGGAGGGTGGGGTGTATATATATAGAGAGAGAGTGAGGGGTACTCTAGATACAGATCCCATGATCCTCCCAGGTGGGCTCTTCATGGGGCTGAGGAAGTAAGACAGGCAGGAGGAGGTGCAGCTCTAATGGGCCTCCCATGGGGTTCAACAGATGCCTGGAATTTTCCTCTGCTTCCTCACTTGCCACTGTATCTTGGAGAACAAAGCCAGTAAGGCTGTCAACGTCTTACCCCCCTACCCCATCTCTTCAGCAACAGTCTTGCTGACAAATAGTGCATAGGTGAAAGCTCATCCCAACAAGCCCTGGCTGCCCCTGGCCTCCTGCCTGATGCACACAGCAACAGGGAACTGCAGAGTCCACAGCAGGACAGGACACAGACTGAGTATGAGCTTCCGGGCAGCAGGTAGTCATGAGGGAACGAAGTGTTGTAATAACCTCTCTGTTATTATTCATTGTTGATAATTAAAGAGATAGTCAACCCAAATTCAAAAATATACATTTTTCCTCTTACCTGTGGTGCTATTTATCCATCTGGACTGTTTTGGTGCGAGTTGCCAAGTTTACAAAGGTGTCCACCATAGAGATGTCTTTATTTTCTTGAATATAATAGAAGTAGATGGCCCCTGGTCCGTGGTGCTCAAACAAATACATTTAGTGCCAAAAAATACATTTGAAAAACTCAACAGTAATGTCTCTTGCCAAGAAATCATGATCCAGTCTCTCCATCAAACTACACTGTATCACCATGTAGAAGGAAACGTGCACGTATGAATTGGAGGCTCTTGCTTGTGATGTAAACATTAATGTAACACTGTTTCTGTGTGCAACGGATCTTTTGTATACAAAGTCATGGTTTATTTAACAATTAGTCAAATGTAATGTAACGTTATGTGCTAACTACAAACAAGACCCGGCTTAGTGAGTTTAGTAAGTTGGCCTCTTGTCCAGAAGTAGATGCACACTTCCTTCTGTGCGGTGATAGGAAAAGAAAATACTACTTCCTACATAAAACTTTACTGGTGACAAGAAACTATTCAAGTAACAACTCTCCCTTTAACCTCATTAGGAAGGTTACAGTGCAGCGTTTCATTACCAGCCAACAGATGTGTTCACTTTGTGCTTGTGCTTGTGTGTGTGTGTGTGTGTGTGTGTGTGTGTGCGCGTGCATGTGTGTGTTTGTGTGTGTCATCATGGCAAAATATGATTGTTGAGACACCTTTAGAACTAACACAGAAGCAATTTTGAGTATTTTGCCAGGTGTTAATATGTCTGTGGACAGATTTTTGTCTGTGAGATAGCATTACAAACTTGTAAGACACAGTCACTTTACAGGTGTACAGTTGAGATCAAAATGGAGGCCCAGTTTGTGGACAGATTTTTATAACATGATAGCATCACAACCGCTTAAGATACAGTCGCGAACCATCACCAGTGTGTAGCTGAGATAAAAATGGAGGTAGAATTCATAGATCGGTGTGGTCTCACAATATTTTTTGAGATTTTTGATAATCATCACTTAGTTCAGAAAATGACATCACTTTACTGAAATGCAGTCTTGAAAACTTGGTAACACTTATGCCCTATCACCATATAATGATATCCAAAATCTAATATGATAAATCGTCTTATATCACTATAACTAAATATGTTGTATATATTGCCCAGCCCTATTCACAACCTGAACATCTTGACAGATGTTGGTGTGATCCCAGCGCTAATGGTCTTTCATACATTCCACAGGACACTTCCTCTTAGTGACAACAAGTATCTTTGCTCACACGTGTTCTGCCCCTCAACCAAAAATAAAATCTGTAAATCACCTTTTTTTGTTGACAGGAAACATGTTGCTATTTCTGTAGCATGAAGCACCAGGCGACTGTATTTCATTACTGCCCCGTCAACCAGTCTTGATGCTTATATGACAGAGTGGTAGCTGCTGGATCTCTTTTCTTCCTACACATCTTTTGGTTTTTCATTTACAATATTGAATCCATGGCTCTGAACCCTACTATAACAGGGTCATTTGACAGACTGTTGGCCCTCAGCATACGCACATCTATTAACCACCTCGCCAGATCTAGATAGAGTGAACAGCAGGTGGTTTGACAGGCTACACCAGACCAGATCAGACACAGTCAAAGCAAGGCCAAATGACCTCCGCTTAGAGGGCCATAACCCGGTGCCATACATTCTGTTGGGCTCTGGTTAATCGCTGCCAGGTGCCAGATGAGGCAAACTGAAGCCAGGTGAGCTGCCAGCCAAAACAGACAGTGACAGAGTCTCTTTCCATTTGGCAGAGAGGAGTGTGGGTAGTTTGACCTGGCTGGCAGGTGGACTGCCACATCTACAGTTTTAGACGCACAGCAGGCTTCTCAGTGACAGCATGTCACCATGTGAGATATGGGTCGAGTTCACAAGTTGACACAAGCGCACACTCTTAGACACACTCACAGACATATGGGCAATTATAGGCTCAGTTGTGACTTACACGTGGCATGTTAATGGCAAAAGAAAATGATCAGCAAAGAAGTGCACATTGAGAGTTTGTGGCCATGTGTCAGCTATTTATGAATGGAAATTCAGACTAAATTCAGACCAAGACTCACAGGAACACTTACCTTCAACCACATATGACTTTGCACCTCATGTAAATACTGTAAATATCTAACTTAGTTTATTTAGTCTATTTTATTCTATCTTTATTTTATTTGTATTTATCTTTTCCAAGTACTAACTTGTTTTAACATGCTTACTTGTTTTGTGTCTGTGTACTTAACGTGCTGACTTGTTTGTGTCTGTGTACAACTATTCCATGTGCCTTAAATTGCCCCCCGGGGACAAATAAAGTTTTTTGAATTGCATTGAATTGAAAGTCATGGTTAAGGTCAATTCTCTGTCTGTGTAACCAATTGTGGAAATGGATATTCTTTCCAAATCTGAAACCATTGCTATAAATAGGTTCTTATCTGAGTTTCCATCCCCCAGGGGTTCATATTTGCACAGGAGGGACTGACTCAACTAGAAGTACTGTAACCATCAGAGCAGATGAAAAACAAGCACACAGATAGTGTATTAAAGGTGTTACTGATAACATTCCGCCACTAAATGTCATGGTCCTTCTCCCCCTTCCATTGAGTTACAACATACATTACATCGTTACAACACCGCTGTTGTTCGAACCATCTGCTCCCTCAAGAGGGTGCCCAATTGTGCACAATCTAACATTAGTTAATGTTGCTAATGCTAGCTAACATTAACGTTGCTAACATTCGGGAACACAGAGTCCATACTGTAAAACATTGTTACATTTTTTTCTCCACAACTGGCAACTAATAAGACTCTTGATGCTGATGAATCACAGATACCATGTGATACAGCTGATGGCTGACAAACCTTGTTAGAAGCTGGAACCACTTGTCAGAATTCTTACACAGAGATAAACAAACCAATCATTTTGGACCGGACAAACATTTTAAAATTATTAATTTGTAATCATAATAATGTTTATGAGGAAAAGAGATACTTTTATTTACACCTTTCTACAAGCTCTGTAGATGTATTTTCTATAAAAAAAAAAAAAATCTACATAACAATGTCAATTAATATGACCTTTAAAAGAACATCCGATGAGCTATTATTATTGCAAAGTAATTACAATCAGGTAACATTCTGAATGGTTGCCTGATTGTCCTCATTCTGAATAAAGGGAATGAGTGTGTCTTTGGTGGAGTAAATCTGTGTGTGTGTATGTGAGTGAATGAAGTGGACACAGCTGAAAATTAAGTGGGGCTCAGGCCAAGCCAAATCTCATTAGCCATGTGGAGAGGCTCACTCCACTGTGGTGAAGACAGCCAGATAAAAAAACAAACTCCTTAATTCACCCTGTGTCCAGTGACACAAGCCAGTGTCTGATTGTGGTGAAGCACTGTCAAGGTCTAATCGGTCTCCTTCTTTGAACTATATGTTTGCTGCTGGCCTCGGTCAGGAACATTCTGTACTGCTGTAACATATAAATACACAGGGTGGGTACATAGTGATATGTAGCTACTGATGAGAGGATGACAACAAGTTGTTGTGTATGATGACAGATCCTGTAACTGAAAGGAAATGGTGACTCGCTCAACCTCTTGATAAATGACTGTGGCAATAAATAGTGCAAATCATTGAAGGCATCGATAGCAAACAATCAAAATGCCTTTATAAAATCATATAATCACCCCCCTATAGTTACTTCAAACCATACCTACTAGATATCAAGTAGGGCTGGGCTACTTGATTGAAACAATTAGTCGATTGATCTGTTATGGAAATTATCTTTAGCTGCAGCTTTAATCATTATAATATTAATAGTATATTCATCTAAGATTGATGTATCTTGATATATATCTCAATATGGCAAATGCATGCAAATCACATAATCATTAAACTCATGTTCAAGCAATAAACTGTTCAGCTCACTGATTTTAATCATAATTCCATTATGATTCTGCTGAAAATCAATAAATAATAATGAATCATGTCTTTGTCTTTATCTGATTTATCATTATGTTTGAGTTCATACTGAGAGTCTCTGTGCACACTGACAAGGATACATTTTCCTCATACTTCGTAACCACTCATGTGTATTTGTTGGTGTTTGTGTGGGTGGATTAATGGAGGTGGAGGTGGAGGTTGACCCATTACTTCATATTTGTGTCAACTGTGCCAGCCCATCAAGACCACCTACATACACAGAGTACATGTAATCCTCTCGTGCTCCATAAGACATGACACATAATTTCATATACTGTAATAACCCAAAACAGACACCCTAACCCTTCCTGTCTGTCTACTTTATCAGACAGAGACCCAGACTGTCACAAAAATTGCCAGAATTGGGCCACAGGTCACGTTCCCTGGCCTCCCTGGTATTATAAACAATAGTGTTTTTCCATGGACCCAACTGTGCGTCTGAAAAATTAATCCCTCACTGTTGAGTCTAGTGTAAAGTACAGACCTTTTAGCTAATCCTGTGCCCCAGTGCAAACACAACCTGATGAAGTCCTCATATTTTCTTGTCATCGAGTGCAGTATCACCAAAAACAAATACCTTTCACACAGACACAGTTATAGACTAGTGCTCAAAGACGTCATTACTCAGGAAACTCTATTCCTACTCTATTCTCACCTTGCAAGGCAGCTGGATTTGCAAGATCACATGTTAATGCGATCTTGATAACCCATCTTGCCAGGCCTCAAGCTATGCACTAGTGGTCTAACATCAGAGTTGTAGTCAAACCAGCTCAACCAAGACCAGAGTGTATTGACAAGACCAAGTCAAGACTAAGACCAGTGCGAGTCCTGAGCTGCATGACAAACTAACGCTAAAATGCGAGACATGCTAACCATAAGCAGTCTTCAATGGATCTGAAATTTCCACATTCCCATAAAACACCCACAGAAAACAAATAAAACAACACTCCTTATCATTGTTTTACCATCCACCTAACAATACAATTTTTTGTTCATGCATTGTTTTCTGGATGACTCTTTCAAAACAAACCATCACTAAGTAAAGAATGTATGGGGAAAAAAATCCATACAGTGAAATCCCTAAAGTCGTGGTCTTTACAGCTATTGAAATAAACTCCAGAGTCCTCTTTGTCTGAGACCGAGACAAGACCGAGTAAAAATGCAGTCGAGTCTCAGATGAGACCAAGACTGTCAAAAAGTAGTCCTGACCCTGATCTGAAGTACTACAACGCTACCTAACACACAGGTGTGGAACCAGTCTGTGGTGTGTGAGCATGGGCATATGGTTTAGATGTGACGGGCAGTCAACTGTTTGTTTGAAAACAACAATGGTAGTTCCTTAAGAGGTTAGCATAGCAGCTATAACATCAGTTATATCAGAACTGGCTAGTATATTTTATTGAGCAAAGTGCTCAATGGAAAAGATGTTTTCACTCCTCTTTTGACTGGCTTCAGTAAGAGTTTGATTTACAAACTGGCTCTGTTGGTGGTAAAGCTCTCCTACTGTTGCTCTGATTGGCTGAAGTTAGCCATGACAGACGGTTTGTCCAAAAACCTGTCAAGTATTTTTTGTAAGCGCATGCCCTTTTCCAAAAACTTTCCAGATTGCTCCATGTAACAAACCATCTGGAGCATCAGGTTATATTTTTCCATCTCTCCTCGCATCTGTTATTGCTTTGTATTGCAGCCATGGTGAGAGGGACAGCCTTCAAAGAAACATGACACCTGCAAAACTTTCACTGATACAGCAGATTTTTTTTCTTTTTGCAAGCAATTCTCTGCAAAACTGTCAATTTTTATTTCCAATACTATGGCATAACTTTCTGTCTGTATGACCCTGGCATTAAAGTTAGAGATTACAATGTCAAGTAAGAGAATGGCATTACAATGTGTGTCTCAGGCAGAATGGCTGTTATCATAAAAAAGTCCTTACTTTTTAAAACGTTCTAGTAAAGAAACACAGGGACCTAAATATTTGAAGAAGACATGAAATTCTTACTTTCATTAGTTCCTTCAATGCCTGATCGCGACAAAAGTATAGACATGTAGGTCACAAACGTAGGCATAGAAGTTCACTGATGTCCTTGCCAGTTTTAGAGATGTAGACATTGTTGGATTCCCATTTTTTATATACATTCAGATGTTCTCTTCAAATCCAAAGAAAACAATATTGAGGAATACTCAACACTCAACAGCTGCTTCCAGTACAACCCCTACTTCAAACACTGCAGTCTTTCCTATTAAGAGCAATATATTCCGCTCCCCAAATCCTTGGAAGTCTTACCTCATTAATCATTCTTTCATCTAAGATCTGCTGCTTCCCGTCCCTGGGGTGAGACCCGACCCAGGGCCCCATGTCTGGCTCCGCTCGCCCCCACAGGACGTCACAGTTATTTCGATATAGCTGATCGGATGAAATAATTGGCCCGCTTGCGAGACAGCTGAGGCAGGTATGGAGTAAAAATTTGCACAGGTGCATGTGTGTGCGTGTGTAAGTTTATATCCATAATCAAAATGTGTGTGTCACAGGTTTCTGTGCTAAATATTCTTACAACACTGCAGGCTTTAGCCTGTATCATGTTTAGTGCAGGTGTTGACCTGAATGCCCCAGACTCTGCCCTGCCAGCGCTGAGAACCTGAGGATGGAGGAGCGGCACTCGTGCAGCCAGGCCTGTGTGAGTGATGATGGCCTGGCATCTGTGGCAGCTCTGGGGCCCCACACCTTGTCCTCACATGGCTCTGACATTACTACCAATGAACCAAAATCTCTAGTTCAAGTCACAGTATTCATTTTCCACCTTAAGCTTTCCTAGAATATACCCCACTCTCTTTTCACTCATTTCAAATCTTCCTGCCATTGCTTAAACCAGCTAAGTTATGGCTTATTCCATCACTGCCTGTATCCCAGCACCCTGCCCTTCTGAAACCGCTTGCCTGTCTCCTTGGTCTCACAGGGGTGATGGGCAGAGGTGAGCTTTTTCACCCTGGTAAGATGAGAGTTTTCAGCCCTTCTTTTGACCCCATAAGCACAAACTCTCCTGTCACCTTCCACAACAACTTCGCAAGGTGATCCGTCTTTGTTGCCACCTGGATACAAAAGACCCTGTGTCCGACCTAGATTGACACAGACAATACGCTGCCTTCAAATAGTAACAATTAGTGCAATTTGCAGGACTTAATGTGATGACATGTGTGGCAGATTTGGACAATGAGGCCTGGAACGCTTGTTGTCTTTGGGTGCCAAATACAAGAGGCTCAAAACACAGTGGACAGATTGAGTCTGTAAAGGAGATCCTGTCTTAGATTCTGATGCCTTCATTATCCAAGGCTCAGGTGTAATCTACTGCACTGGCAGCTGCTACAGGTACATACTGACACACCCTGGCCCAATCACCAAAATAGATATTGGCAATAAATATTCCTGCAAACCACAGATATGTTGAAACTTTACATTTATTTATGTTGCAACTTCTTTAAGTTCTTAGGTTCAATTTTATGTTGTGGCAATGCTGTGCTTAAGATCTGTTTAAGTTTAGGCACAAAATACACTTGGTTAGGATTAGGAAAGGCTCATTTTTTGGCAAAAAATACCTGTCACCACAAACATGGCTGGAAATTGTCCCAGATTCACACCTAGAAATGTTAAAATGTAGTCTTGAAATGCAGTCACTGAAGCCACCGCCATCCCCTCCACCTCAGTTAAATATAGTATAAGATGCTGAAATGGGCCGCCAAATATACTTGCGTGCCCAAGTAAAGTATATGTGTGGGAAACACTGTTATACATTTAATAGGCTACATACGCATAGGAGACAGTCAAGGTTCACGATGCCCTGCGGGTGACTCATATGTTCACTGCGGGTGACCAGGCGCCTGTGGGCGCCTCGCTGGTGACCTCCGCTATGACACGTACAAATGTGAATGTATTAGTGGTGTGCTGAAATGTTAACTGCCAACCTTTTATCCTGGCGACTAAAAATGCTACAGATGTGTTATTACAGGGCTAATTTTATTAGTACTACTGTTGTTAATATTACTTATGATCTTGGTTGCAGCATTAGAAATGATGGTAATATTTGCAAACTGACTCCAAGATAAAAAAGAGCCATAAAATCACGTGTTATGATTATTAACATGTATGAGGGATTCACTGAGTCTGACAACATTATATAACAATATTTTAGATAAGACCTCACAAATTATTACACAACACTGTTGCTGAGCCTATGGAGATGGAAGGAGAGGGTGCGATGGGGGAGGACGTTGGCATACCCTGTTTAGCAGCTCTGTATCGCATGACTCACTGTTAAAGGAAAACAGACACTTCATGCAACCAAGCCAGGCACTCATTAACAAAAACTCCCTGGGTGGCTGTTTACCCAGCATTTCTTTGTGAATCCAATTAATGTTTATCAGACTTGGGGAGTGTCTCGGTCCAACTTTCCTCTCTGGAGTAACGCCACAACACTGTCCTCGCCTTGAAAACCAGCTGTGAAATCATGGAAGCACAAGTAGGCTCAGCCTTGGACCAGTAGGAGGGAAAACAGTCATCCACAGCACAGAGGATGCTGCTATGCCTGGGTCTATTATGGTGCAGAAGCATGGACATTCACATGTTGAGAAGCAGGTCCATGTGAAGGCCCTGACAACAAGCCTGAGGCCTTTCTGTTGGTACACATGAGTGCTTGCAAGCGTGGACAAAACTTAAACTGCACACATGACAGCACAATATTATGCACACACATTATGCAGAAGTAGCAGTAAGTAGAGTGGTGATTAAAAAGGACTGCAACCAAGCTTATAATGGTTGTAATATCATTTAAACACAGCCTCTGATGCACCATAAAGTGGCAGTGTGAACCCTGTGCTCAGTGACACTGATATCAGCGTGTAATTCAGCAGAGGTGAGCTCTCTCTCTCTGTAAATGACCGGCTTTAATTCGGGGGGTCCGGTGTCAACGAGGGACAAAGCTGTGATGAGAAACCCTATCAGGGGCAGGGTTCATCAGAATAATGGGGAGGCACGCTCCCTATTCCACAGTCTGTGGGGGTGAAGGCTGGGCCAGGTGCACGGATCTGCCCTGATAAACAATACTCTAAAGCAGGTCATGAAGTGCACAAAAAATAATCCAGGTCGGGATCTGACAGAGTGCAAAGACACTGTTTATAGATTGGGTTGCACAAAAACAACAGCATTGATTATCAGTTAAAGGGTAAATCCACCATCTTTGCATATTAAAGTGTGTTTACAGGTCTTGGGGAGTACGACTGAATATGTGGAAAAAGTAGTATAAAGCCTTTTGTGGCTCCTGAGGAAGCTGCATGTAATCTGATAAATTGCCTCCAGTGATGACACTCAGTGGCTAAGATGTATTGTGGGTGTGGGTGGATGTCAAAACTGTTATTTCTTCACATTCTGTTGATAATTGTAGTAAATCTTTCAATGTTTTCAACTTAAATTCTTACAATTTGCACTTTGAAGGCAAAAACAGTTTCTCTGGTTACAGCCTCTCCAATGAGAGTAACATCAAAGCCATTAGCAGTTTTTCTCTGTTTTACAGCAACCTACAACAATAGCATGCTCAGACTTGCAAATAGTAGTCTATCTCTTCTGGCTCCTCACGTTATTAACGGAGAACACCAACTTCTGTCCTCCAATAGGCCCTTTTCATGGCAGACATTTTGACTTGTCATAGCAGGAAAAGCACAGGTGGCATTTACACCATTAATGAAGGCTGCGTTCTATTACGGTGAAATAGTTCCAGGGCTCTAGTATTGTGCATGCTCACTCACTGACAGGCCTATTGGGATACTTAATAGAATGAAGCCATCGTTAACATTATCGGTCACACCTGTGCTTTTCCTGCTTTGAAGTCACAATGTCTGCGGTGAAAATTGTCTATAGGCGATTTAGAGTCCCTCCATTTAAATGCAACCGGCTGAATAATTCTTTTATACATCAGTCTTTCCCGTTGCTAAACCAAAATCAGTGTGCTGCTGCCTAACATTTGAATCTGGGGATATTATGTGATGTGTTTTATGGTCATGAATGTTTGATGTGCTTTGTACAGCGAGGAATATGTGTCATATATCTAGCCATATTTTCTCACCTGTGAGTAAAGCTCTTGAACAGAACTGCTTCAGGATGCAAAGTTAATTTTAGTGAAAACTGACAATAAAGTTGTATATTAAAAGTGTATACTGAATATCTTTGGGTTTTGGATTGTTGATTGTAGCCTGCTCCCTGCTACTTTTGAAGTTCAAAACTTTCACAACCCCGGAAATTAGAATATTCTTAAATCCATGCACATAAAGTGTAATCCTACATAAAGGCTCTGATACATCAGTTCTGCAGACTTTCAGTATTAATATTTTTGGCAGAGAGCTTTATGATTAGTTTTCAGCGAGTGGACAAATGCCCAAAATAAGTTGTGTAAGTCCATGCACGACTTATTTATTGGAAGGATCTGACAGACTTTCTGATGTAAGAAGCCTTGATGCAAAGGTGCACTTCAGGAGTGAGTCATCTTGTGTAAAAGCTGCAAACATGAAAACAGGCTGCTTCCTACAGTCTCAAGGCCATTCAGGGGGATATGGTGCATCGGCTGAGAGCAGCTGCTTGCGTCTGTATTTTGTAATGACGCAAATGCTCTCCGTTGATATCCTAACGGAGAAAATCTTTTGAACTGACACCCTGAGCGTGAAGTCCACTCACAGCGAGAACCCTAACAGCTTCAAACGATGCCTCAAATTTGCTCTTTCTCATCTTGAGTGTCTCTAGGTTTGACAACTTGTTGGAAGCGCCATTGCTAATTAATACAAATACGTATGTGAGGGGCTGCTAAGATGAAAGCAAATAAAATGACCATGATGGGATTAAGCATTAAAGAGTTCGGCCTCCAGAATGCAAATAAAACACAACAATAAAGTCTGAGTTTGGTTTCTATAATTTACTGACGATGACTATGATTATTGTTGCGTGTTATCCTCCTTTGTTGGTCATGAAATCCCCACTTCCTTCCCTCCCAAACACACCTGCGCACACAAAAGGCAGCCATTCATTCATTTCTATTATCCGAATGAGATGTCCTTCATGTCCCATATTCATATCTACATTGTGTTTCCTCCCTATTCATCTATATCCTCATCAAACTGTCTCTGTTATGAATAAACCCTGAGTCCAGGTAGCTTTCAGTGAGACGAACATCAGTGTCCTTCACAGAGTTTCACGTCAAAGGGATTCAGTCCTTCCTGCTCCAATGCCTCATGGCAAAGACGTCCAAACTGTATCAAAAGTGGAATAAAGTGTTCTATAGGAGCTCAGTGAGGGAGGTTTCAGGAAGACTCTAATCCCTCCACGCAGGGACAGAGGGGTTGCCTCAGTCCACTGCTGTGCAAATGTGCCCTTGTAGGGCAGAGCTGGAAGTTGTGGAACTTTCCAGGAAGAGGAGATGACGGAGTTAACTCAGGTGTACAGTATGTGGCCTTATAATGGCTTGGGGGTTGCATAGTTTTGCTCTCCGAACATTTGCAAATAGGAGAAGGGCACCTCCTCTCGTGGACGTGCAGGCCAGGAACGTCACAAGGCAGAGCATGTTCCTAATAAATCACTTCTGCTGAGTGCACACAATCTCCTAAATAACATTTATTTGATGGCCTGCGGAACGACACAGCGTGTTGGGTTGCTTGGAGGCAAACAAAAACATAGCCACAACTATGACTTAAAGTGATATACTGAAGCAGTCAGGCTGACAAGTTAAGAAAACAACTTAAATATTGACACATGATACCCCCCTTACCTTAATCAGTAGCGGAAAGATGCCTTTTCTCTCCTTCAACAGCTTATCCAGCTTATTTCTGGTGACGTTCCTGTCCAAAAGAGAAAATCTGAGTTTAATGTGACTGCACACATATGCATGGAAACTATTCTTTAATGATGCCAAAGGCTCAAAAATAAATCTCTCGCACAAAGCAGCTAATGTCGCCCTTGACCTTGAGGCAAATTAGAGACCACACTGTTTACATGTCATGAATTTGTGAGCTGTTTTCTCTTATAGACAGTCACAGCTGTAAGATGATGAGGAGCAGTATCCATTGGATAAACTACACTGACACCTTCTGGGCACCTGTTTGGTTTGTCTTATATTAAACACACTGAGGAGGACCGCCTGTGTTCATAGAGGTGTCAAGTCTGTCAAGACAGTTTCCGGTGCTAATAAGCTAACTAATAGGGTGTCCATATGGTAGCCTAAATAACCTATATGAGCTTGCAAAAACATTTTTTAAAATGATGTCTGAATAAAAATAAACACACATTTATCACACTGACTTCGGCTAATTCAGAGAAAGTGTGTGCAACAAATATTAAGTAGGTAAACAGTGAATTTTAAACTAAAACTTATGGAAACATAGCGTGCTAACCTTTTCTCTGACGACCTGCTCGGCGCGCTCATGTTGTCATCAATGAACTGGGTGACGGTGATGAGGCGGTCACGCGCCACATGCCCAGCGGTTAGTTCGCAGGCTCCGACCCGGTGACGACACACAGCTGACGGTGTGTGTGATGCTGTTACAGTCAACACACTGACTGAGTGCGCACTGACGGTCTGATTCTCCCTCTTTTCTGACGCAGCTTTTAGGCAGGTGCGTGCGCGCGTGTTAGAGAGAGAGGGGGGGGGGAGTCAGAGAGAGTCAGTGGGAGAGAGAGAGAGATGGGGACAAAGGGGGAGAGAAACAGACACCCACTGAGCTATACATTTTCCTCCTACTGCAGGTCATGGTAAGGCTAACACATCATCTCCTGGCTGGGGGAAGTTTACACCAGCAATGCAAACTTTAAGATTTAAACTATACAAAGATAATATGTATTTTGGAAAAGTTAAAGGTGCACTATGTAGTTTTAGGGAAGATTTTTTTAATCAGAAGGGAAGGATCTTCAGAGAGAGCCCAAGTCACGCCCCTTTCCGTTGGACCCCACGGGACCTTAAACTTTGTATTGAATCGAGGGAGACAAATAAATTTTTCGATCCCACCTGAATCGTGCCATGAACTGCACATGTGTGATGTTGGTCAATTTAAAAGATCATTTTTCAAGTAGAGAAAGTCACATCCATCCCTTATCTGAACCCGCTTATCCTTTTTAGGGTCACTGGGGGGCTGGAGCCGATCCCAGCTGACATTGGGCGATGGGGTACACCCTGGATAAGTCACCAGGTCATCACAGGGCTGACATATAGGGACAAACAACCATTCACGCTCACAATCACACCTATGGACAATTTAGAGTAATCGATTAACCTAACATTTGCATGTCTCTGATTTGTGGCGAAAAAGCAGAGGATGGGATGTGAAAGCACTCAGTCAAACACCTGTAATGGATACAGTGTGAATCTTTTATGAGGGATTCGTCTCTGTATTGTGAAATAAAACTCTGCTTTCATCCTCCAATACTCCAGACAGAGCTCTGCTAATGACTCAGATTAGACTACATACTGAAACTGACACTGTCCAGGTAAACTACGAAATGACGCAGAATACAACATAGACCATAGTTAAAAAATTTGACCTTAATAGGCTTGCCAAATTTGATCATGATGTGTTTGTCCAAAGCTTGATGAGCGTAAACAAACACCTGCTCTCCTCGCTGTCAATGATGAAAAAACTCATTTGGTTGAGAAAAACCTGCATGATATGCCTGATGCTTGGATGTGGTGACTTTTGGCATGAGGATTTATATGATACACGGTGCAGTTTTATACATGAATTAATAATGTGGGTTGGGTTTTTTTTGTCATGCACCACATCTGACGTCAGGCAATCAGGCAACAAAGGCCATTGTATCAAAATATGTTCCTTTTTTTAAGCACCTCTCTCCAGGAAAAAACAAGGTGTACTGTTCTGTAACTTTATAATGTAAAAACAAGCATTAAATATAGATTGGTTTTAAAGATATCTGCTTTACACAATAAATAATAAATACTACTGGCGTCGTATGATATGTTTTTGGAATTCAATATATATATAATAAGAAAAGGAAAAAAACACCATGGATTTAAAGAGTCATTCCCTTTTTGTGCTAATTTCTCTGCGGTGACATGTCAGAAAAATTAAACCATTTGTCATTTTGCTGAGGGTATCCTGAAACTGTCAGAAAGACTCCCTGAGGTCTTGAGGCCTCGTTTTGCAAGCTGCTGAAACTTAACACAGCATTGATCTGATATTTATGTCATCTGCACTGCTAAAGAATAATTCAAAAATAGGGCAGGAAAACTCTCAAAACACTTTACTTGACATGAAGAGAAATCTGTGGTGATGCCATTGCACTTGCATCATCATCTTCATATTATTTTACCATATAACTTCAGCTCAGTCCTGAATCTTGAAATTAGTTGCAGAAAAAAAAAGAAAAACTCACATAGAATTCAACAATGTGGTTTATTTAGAATAAACAAGGCAACATTACAGCACCAGTCAGAAAGCAACATTCAGACATCACTTTAGTTCTGCACATAGAGAATGGTTCCAGCTTCAGTTTTGCACCTTCAGCTTATTATGTGACCAGCTTATTCTTCTGTTATTATAGGCAGCAATGAACCCTAGCACCATTTGAACTGTTGAACATTTGACTGAAGCTAGGTAAGTTTGAGAATAGCACAGAGGGTCTTTTCATCAGTTTTAAATATCTGCTCTGTGCAAAAGCCCCTTCTTGTTATTATGTCTGTACTGCAACAGGGCCTGTGATAGTGTGAGGCTTCGTATAAAGACTGGATTATTTAGAAGTTATTCAGTATGATTATTCAAAATTATGAACTGGTTGAATAATCATACTGAAGTGGTAGATAGTTGTTGTATGACATTCAACAATGTCACTTCAGTAAGGAAAGTAATGCAGATATAAAAGTATATATACAGAGTTTATGTTGAAGGGGATAATCCACCCCCAATCAATCTTTTCAGTGTCAAAAACTAACCCTCTGACTTAAGATTTATGACTTAAGGTCAGATCTTTTTTTATTTTTATAATTATTTTTAATTTTTTTTGCAGAATAACCTTCAAGGTTCTTTTATTTTTGTGGTGGACATTTTTTTTTTCAAGATCATTTTCGAAGTAAATGTTTTAATCTGTAAGAACAGACGGAAAACTTTTGGCAGTTGAAAAAGTGTTAACTGTAAAAACACTTTTTTTGGTGTTTGTAATACTCATTTTAGCCACAAGAGGCTGACACGCACCACTTTTTTAAAAAAGGACGACAAGCACATCAGCTTGTTTTCACAGGTGAATGTTTTTCCCTCCATCTGTTTCAAGGGGAAACAAAATAAGCAACTTAAAAAGATTATATTATATATAGAAATCTGCCACATTACCACATTTTTTTTTCTCCTCACTTGCCTCTTTGAGCTTCTGTATGGAAGTCTTATTTAAAGGTGTGTGTGTGTTTGGTTTTTTTTGTTCTTAAAGGTTACCCATTTTAACTAATTTTCCTTCAAGTCAAGTTTCAGCATCTGTTGGCTGGAACTGCAGACACAATCCACACACTCATATGGCATTTATTCTTTTGACTAAAGTTATTTGTCAGAATATCAAATCACATTTGGATTTGATTTGGAAATGCAACCACGACAGCTGTATTTTTCTTCCTTTTTGTTTATAAAACGTTCCAGATTCCAGATCAGGAAATTTGAGCACTGACCTTCAGAGAACAAGAGAGACAGAATGAGTAACACGGACACATGGTCTTGATTTTCTCCGTTGACCAAGCCTTAAAGTCAGAGGGTGTGTGTGTGAGAATAAGAATGAGTTATAGGGAGGGAGAGGGTTGTAAAGAAGTGAAAAGATACCAGCGGTTCCTTATTTCCTTGTGAGACATTTGATAAACAGCTTTGGTGCACACCCTGCTCTCCCCAACTCTGCCTCACCATCAGCACCCTCTGCTCCATCCTTTCACAGACACCACACAGTGAGACAAAAAAAAAGCACTTGTTTCTTTGGCTGTGTACTTCAGGTACGTCAGACTCGTCTCCCAAAGGACTTCATTACTGAGGCCGCAAGACGGGGCTTTGCAGAGCGGAGGTAGCAGCTGTAGGTCTGGTTAAAAAGGTCAGATCTGATCCTGGTTCAGGTGTGATGAGACCAGATCGAACAGGAGTGGTCTGATGTCTGAGGTTGTGTTATGGTCGTAGCTGAGGCTGAGGTCAGGTTGATCTGAGAGATAAAAAAGAAACATAAGACTTTTTTTTTTAAAGATGCAGAGGTGCTTGTTATTTGATGCGCTAGTACAAAGTGGCTGACAAACATACTTCATCCCAGGTGCTTGTGATGATGTTTTTCGTAGCCTACTGCATTGTTGGAACTGGTACCTGTTGGTGAAAAAGCAGTCATCATGTCAGGCAGATTGGCAATATTTCTGGTTCAGTAATAGTGCAGGCTCAAGTTGTCCACATTACCTCACTTACCTAAGTAGTCCTTGTAGTCCTTGAAGTATTTGTGCCGTAGACCACGTCCATCTGTAAATAAAAAGGACAAAATGGAAAAAACACAATAAAACTGATATCAGATCTTCTGGGTGCAGTGACGTTGTGTGCAATAGACTACCCACGAAGAGCCCGCGTTAAAAGTATGGTACTTTCTGACCAGGTTGTTTCAAACACAGCTGCACTGCAGGACTGGGCACCAATGAAATGACACTGCACATAAGCGATTTCAAGCTATTCAAATATGCTGATGATATGTCTTTAGTTCATCTTTTATTTAAAAGTGATGCTTTATTTTATTATATGGCTCAGGTTTCAAAGCTGAGACAATGTATTGAGTCTGGCTCATTTTAATGTCGGAGAACAAAATGACTTATGACAATATATTCCCAGCAGACCAACTCTCATTATTAATACTGTGGGACCAAACTGTGGAAACTATCAGCTGTTTTAAGTATCTGGCAACCCACAAAGATGTAATGTCTACAACCCAAAAATGTCCAGTTCACTGTCATAGAGGATGAGATGTGAAAGCACTTAGTTAAACACCTAATGGATACAGTGTGAAACTTTAATGAGGGATTTGTTTCTGTATTGTGAAACTCTGCTTTATCATCCAAAACTCCAAACAGAGCTCTGCTAATGACTCAGAGGAGACTACATACTGAAACTGACACTGTCCAGGTAAACTACTAAATGATCTACAATACAACACATAGTTCAAATTGAAAAGTTTAATAGGTGAGAACTTCATCATGATGTGTTCATCCAAAGCTCGGAAGTTCTCGGCCAAATTGTGGCCAGAATAAAACGTAAGCAGTTAACGTTTATGCAAACCACTGACATTTCTACGATATGTGCAAGATACGAACGAAAACGAAAAGAAACGAAAAGATATTTTTAACAAAGCCAGGACATCTTCTGCTTTATTTGTGACTCTAAGCACAGCGTTGTCACGACATAAAATAAACCGCAACATAAAGAGTCAAAGTTTGCTGTCATAGAGGAGTAAAGATACCAGAAGATATTGACATTTAAGAAGGTGGAATCCATTTTGACTTTTTTCTTTAAAAAGTTTAAAATAGTTGGCAATTAATTTCATTGACAATTACTCAATTACAGTAAAAGATTAATCGTTATGGCTCTTACATACAGCAGAGCGTGAAACAGGAAGGCCCTGTTAATCATCAATGACAAAACACATCTTACCTGAGCTGAAGTTGCTCTCCCCTACAACAGTGTTTTTTTGATTAAGTCATCAGTTTGATATTTTTGCCAAAAGAATCAGCCACGGATCATAAGTTGAGGCAGGCTACTGAGTTGCCAGGTCACTCCAACTTGTATATTATTTATAGATCTATTTAATAGGAAAAACCTGGCACCTAACAGCATGTAATCTGCCAAGAGATACCAGGCCTGCCAAGACAGCTGCTGGCACAGCCCGACATCCTGTCTCTGTCCCCTGGTGCCTTATGGGAGCACAAACTTTAGAGGGAATTAGATCAGACTAACAGGAGGTTGGTTGTAAAAATAACACTAACATGGAAGGTGTATATTAAAGGCCTGGATTCAAAGCTGTAGCACATCACATGGCTAATCCCCCATCTATGTTATTCGAGCCATACCGGAGTTTCCACGTTGCTTGATGCACTGTCCCCGGTTGGGGATGCCAGCAGCAGGGTTTCCTGGGTTGATGATGTGGCACTCGTAGCCTGTAGGACAGTGAAGAGGCTCATCTCCATCCTCAGTTGTGCTGCAGGCCTCAGCTAGGGGCAGAAAACACACTGTGCATTAGAAAAAAACACAAACATGAAATACACCAGGGCTGTTTTGTGGTTTGTGCTTCTAGTTGAGTGATCATTTCAGAGTGCATGCAAGCTGACCAGCCGCAGTTACAAGTGTTTTCTCTGACCTCACTGACTGGTCAGGTGTGTGTACTCACCCTGCAGAACCTCTTCAGGGCCGTCTAACAGCCAGCCATTACCCCCCAACCACCGAGGCTTGGGCTGCACCAGCCAGTCCAACACTGTTCAGATCCCAAACACACATACACACACTTAAGACACAACTTTACTCTCTGGTTTGCAACCTTGAGATCTACACACTGCTGTCTGTGTAACCATCTGTGTGTTGCTGACCTGGTGGAGGCTGCACAGACTCCAGGCAGGCGTAGATGCAGCCGTTGTAGCAGCAGCGTTTGTGGCGCTCACACTCTGAGTCTGAACGGCAGCCTGGCACCTCGCAGGCTCTTTCTGGCAGCATCTGGGGTGGCGGCGGACACCGGTCATTCTTCTGGTGCTGTGTGGACTGGGGATGGTTGGCATACTCGTAGTCCTGAGAGACAGAAAATTAGACACATTTTCAGTTAGTCTATAAGAATGTTGATGTGACTTGTTTCTGTCTTGGATGACGCCCCCTTTCTGTATGTGAGGATTTTGTCAATACAATCAGCAGTGGGTCTGGGTCTATAAAAAGCTGCTGCAGGCTCCTGCCATGGTATAGGAATAGCCTAAGTAGGTAATAGTAAGGTTGAGGACCTGTCAACACTCGGTGGATGATTATGCAATAATACCAGGCCAAGAATAGGTCATACAAGGGATCACGACCACCAAGAGCATCATTGGTACCCATCAACTGAGCATCAGTGATATCAGTGAGGTGAGCCAAAAGGACACTAAAAGACAACACCCACCCCAGTCACAGAGAGGTCACCCTCCTGCCATCTGCCAAAGGATACATAAGTATCCACGGCTGTACCACCAGACTGTGGGGCAGCTTCTCTCCTCAGACTTGTGAGACTCCTGAACTCATTCTCAACATTCCCCCATGAAATCGAAAGGTTTTTCTTGTGTAGCATAATTTTGTCCCTAAAGAAATGATGTCATTTTGGAGGACAGCAAGTTCAAATGTTTTTGTTAAACTTCATTAATGATTATTGTGCCTGCCACTTAATGAGAAAAAAACAAAAACCCCTCATCTCTTCTCACTCAGTGTGATTAAAGATTTCAAACAGATTGCACTTAACCACCAGAGGGCAGCAAAGGATCCGAGCAGCAGAGCTACAGCAGCGACACTGCAGGCTTGGCTTTAGTATGCATGCCTGCCTGCTAACGTCTTGATCTGGATAAGGAAGGTGAATCACTGTGCGAGCAAACACTTCCCTGGTGAGCCTGAAAGTAGGCCACAGGACCCTGAGCCAAGCACAGACACACTTCTCACACTTAGACGGCTTTGGCAACGTAAAGTGTAGGCCTACGTGCACACATAGCAAAGCACTTACTTGTTGCTGAGAAGATCTGCTCTTGCGTGCTTTGCAGAGAATAACATGATGGGATATGTCTCACAGCCATGGTCTCTGGAGTTTAATAAGTTCAACCAAACTGCATCTCTTTAATGACGCCTACTTACTGGTTTGGACATAACACATAATCCTCCTGGGCTGAATTTAAGGGGTTTGTACTCTCTTACACTGCTGGTGTCAAATATCACAAGTTTTGTTCCACAGCATGGGCAGCCAGTCATTGTTCTGGGTTATGTACACATGGGGAATATTGCAACAAAATCCCAAGAAGCCCACAGCTGCCCTTGACTAAACATTAACTCTCTTGTTTTCTCACACACTGTATTTGCTTTTGTATAACAAGATACAGTGTGATGAAGTTTCCAGCCCGTTCCCCTCCTTTCTCCCTCCGTCACACAGTCATCATGGCTCAGTGTGAGGAGGCTCAGAACACATGCTGAACGTATGTCTGTTCAGTCATGTGGCTGAATTTCTCTGACTTTCTGGTGTCAGCCATTAATTTGGGAGGGTGTCCCAGGGAGAGAGATGTTTTTTGTATTTTCTTTCTACACCAGATCAGTAATTAGATAATAAGCTTGTGGGTTGCACATGCTCATTAAAACTGTGCTGTTTATTTGGCAGGCTTACCGAACGCTCTTACAAACCAACCAGAAAAAAACGAAAGCAAATGTTTGGCGCTGACATGGTATCACTCATGCTGTATCTGTGTTCACTTCCAACACACATTTACTTGTCCTGGCAGCTGCTAGCTTCGTGGGTGGATGGTTCTTTGAGGGTGGAGGAGGGGCCAGATTCACACCGTGGAGGGACGGAGGGAGCAATGTGTCACTCTTACAGCCACAACTTATGAATGTTACTTTGGGATCCTGCATATTACTGCAAGTAGATACAGTTTGGGATGAGGGCTTCAGATTTTCGGCATTGTTTACATATTCTTTTACTTAAAATATCAGCAAAAAAGTGTTATGTTAAATGTGTCATTATATAACACATCCACAATGAATTATCACCTGACACTAGAGCTCCCCTCCACTTTAACTGTTTTGATTCAGTCTTATTGCTCTTATCAGTTCCCAGATGAAGCCTGCAGCTGTTTTCAGCAAAGCGATTAGCTGGCAAACATAGCGTTCAGAGTGTTTAGCAGCTAAAGACAGATATTTCCATCAGGAGTTGGTGGAGACCAAAACAGAGCTAAAAGGAAAGTAAATATTGAACTTACACTCATCAGGCAGCTGAGAAACACACTTCCAAATTAATGCCAACGCTGCTCTGCATGTGGTTGACAAAACTATGTTTCTGTCTATGGTAAATAAAAGTGAATCATTCAACTTTACGAATATATCTGTGCTTTGGTTGCAAAGTGATGGATACAAACACGCCTGTAGCTTCACATACTTTGACTGGATCTGCTGTTTCATCTCTGTTTTGCCTCAAGTGACATCACACTTCACGCTTTTGATTCATACAAAAGTCTTTTAGTGCCCAGACTTTACTAAACCCAAATATTAGCACCAGCAGTGAGGAAAGCCAACTGTTGCTGTTGCCTCAAGTCCATGTGTCTCTTCACTTCACATTGCAAAGACTACAACTGTGTGCGAGGAAATAACCCTACATACCAAGAGGTGGTGGTAGTCTGGATGTGTCATTCAAAAAGGTAAACCCGAAGACTCAGGACTCCATGTAGCAAATGATTGTCACTATAAAGCCTATCATTTTACACCACTTTTGCTAATATAGCCACTTCTAATTATGATAAAAAGTTACAAATGCCACTGGTGGAGAGGCAGAGGCAAAAAATAAGTAAAAATGCACTAAATGGGCAAAATCATGGATACTACAGCAATAGGCTCAAAGGGCTTTCCCTTTCTTTTCACGTTTTCTCTTCTCGTGGATTGATGTACTGCGCTGAACAGTGAATCAGAGTGATTTCTCTCACCCTGTTTCCACATATTCAGTCAGCTGAAAAGGTGCAGACAAGGGCCAACCAGTGCAAACGGTGCAGGACACATCGCAGAAACCAGGACTGCAGACACTGTCGGCCTGATGTGTCAGGGCCCTTATAAAACTGTTTTTTTCACATATGCAGGAGTAATTCCCAAGACCTGCAAATAGAACATTTGATATTTTCTACTGTGAGTTATTGAAAAATATGTTTTGTTATTGGCACCGACATTCACACAATCCAATTCCTAATCCACTATTTCTACTGCTACGTCTTCTACTTGTACATGTTCCCACACACTGCAGACCACAGGTCCTTCATACTCTTCAGTAATGGCTCTCTAACGTGGAGCCACAGTGGTTCACGATGTCTTGGGTGAAATTAGATCTATGAATGAGGACTAGAAAGTCTGCTGTGATTGGATAATGACATAATGACTGTGGCCCCATGTCTCATATCTGATCAGCTCCTAAAGCATCTTGCTAATGTCTCCTACACAATGTCAAGTGTACTCTTCCTGTTTATGTGTTGTGCTTGTACACATGAATACCATACACAGTAGAAGTCATCATTCTTTACTATATGTTTACTATACTGATCCTTGAGCCTTACTTGCCAACATAACGTACTTCATCTTTTCATCCTTTTTTCCCCTGCTGTACGTTAGCTTACGTCTGCCATTCAGTTCTTCACTCTCGGGCTCCTTTTGTGTCTCTGTATGCCAGGAGGGCCGCCATTCTCTACATCCTGAGCTCTATCACACAATCCTGTTCACATCTCTCTGATGTTCTATGTTGTTTATTTACCCTCCCGTCTGCTGTGCTGCTCCCCTGTAGACACTGCCAGCGGGGCCTGTGTGTGATGTTCACGTCTGTCTGAGGGCATGTTTTCCTCCTCTAGATCTCTCTTCCTCTGTTTTTTTCTTTCTCCTTGATTTTTTCTCTCCCCCTCTCTCCCCATGTCTTTGGTGTTGAAAAGCAGTGGCATGGTGGTGGCTGTAACGATTACTCTCAAACTGCTATTTTTCTCTCCCAGTCTGTCTCTGTGGTTTTGTGGGGAGTCACTGGAGACCCTGTCTGGCTCCATGACTGGACCGGGATCAGGCCGTTCATGGTTCCACACAGAGATCTCATACAGATACTGAGATTTTCTACTTCCTTTGTGCATGCTCACAGACTCCACATACCAGAAAACACACCCAGTCTCAAACATAGGCACATATTTCACTGCGGGGTCAAGGTTGTGCACAAACAAGGAAAAACTGTGTTCTTTCATATAAGTGTCAACTCAAATGCACCATCTCTGCCATGTCTACTAAATGAAGTAGCCCACAGCACACATCTGGTTAACTTTTGAGTTGTCAGGACTAATTTCCTGTCTCTGTACAGGCAGTCAGTTTGACAGAAAGATAGACAGACGTGCAGATAGATGGCGACACGGCAGGCTAAAAATGTGAGGAAAACGGGCAGCCTGTAAATCAGTCGTAAATGAGAGTTTCAGTGAGTGCTAACAGACAAACAGGTAGATGCACAGCTGGGAAAGGGAACTGTGAACATGCTGGTGGAGCGGTGATGTCTAACCTTGAGATGCAGGCGAGCAGACTGAACCCACAAGAGGTGTTGTGAACACAACAGGGCGGGAGTAAACCAGCTGTGAATGCAGCTAATTAGTGTAGGGGAAACAGTCTGAAACAGTGTCTCCACCTGTCAGTCATAACCTGAGGAAGCATGGCCATGAAAGATGAACTCATCTGGATTCTTAACTTGTTTTGTTTGTAGTGCAGCAGCCACAATTTGTTAGGTTGTATGTTAAAAATAAAGACAGTGGAAACATTTCTAGTTTAATATTGAAGAACATCTGTATCTAACCTTTTGTTATGGATACAGATATGTCTGTGGTCTCACATACTCAGACACAGATTTGCTACGAATTTTGCCCTTCTGTTGTTTGTGATGAAAATCTCTCTGCTGCCAAATAAAAGGAATGTCTGGAACAGCAGAGCCTCCTGTTGAAAAAAGTAAAGCAGCAGTTGGTGTGGAAATGAGTTTGTCTTTTTGGTTTTGGTATGTGTATCTATGGCACTGAGCAGTTTAAGTCTAGTAATATGCTCCTAACCAGCGGGCTCACATCATCTGACTGGGATTAGTCCTGCTTACAGTTCATGAAACTACTAGAAAGCTGGATGACTGAACACAATAATTACCATCTTTGCAAAAAATCAATACACTCAAAATGTACACTTTTTTGGGGCGTACTTATACATCTAGCACCCCCACAAAAAAAAGAATTCCAACATATTCCTTCAAATTAGCTTCTGTAGCCTCTCTTTATTTTCTCTCTCCTGTTCTGTTTACTACCTCTTTGCTTTTTGTTCACCAATGCACCCCATTGTGTTCAATAAAAAGGAGAAAGGAAGAGGGAAAATAAGGCTCTGTCTGTTGAACAACCAAAATCCACTTAATGCTTAGTTCCATTAGAATGAATTTAAGTTATTCTGACATTTTTACTAAAACGTGTTGCTGTTTTGAACAGTGGTGAGACCAGGCATTTGTAGGCCACAGCCCAAACTGGCTGTGGCTGTACTGCGTTTGTCATGCATTCCCAGGATTTGTCAACTCTCAGCCTCCAAGGCTGCAAACTATTTCCTGATGATTGCCTTCGGCCAAACACAAAACAGCTCAGGGATGAAAATGTCACATTCCACGTCTGTTAACAAGACAAATCATTACACAAAAGTTAATTTAACATCCGAAAGATTAAACCTGACGAGAATTTACCTCCATAGTAAAGCAAGACAGTCGGACAGTACTGTGTGTCAGTAATTAATTGTAACTCACAAAGGATCCCTTTTTTAAAAGCTACAAATTTCCATCAGTGCACAAGCAGTGTATGAATCTGTTTTGTTTTAGGTAGTGGCCTCAGGCTGAGTCAAACTACAGGCCAGCCCAAGAACAGGAAGTACACATGTTTCTGAGCACCTGTAGGGCCCTGTCTTAATACCGGGTTCTGTCCGAATGATCCACATCACATCAAATAAATGAAACTGTAAAGATTTATGATGGTGGCCGACAGACACTGTTTGTGCACAAAGACATGCTCGGGCAGGTGTCTGAGCCAGACGGTGTTATGGCTGCATGAGACTAAATCATCTGGTCTGTATGTGTGTGTGTGTGTGTGTGTGTGTGTGTGTGTGTGTAGGTGTGTGCAGCATGAAACTGGAGACTGTGAATCAGACGCAATGATTTATTAAAAGGGTAGAACTTGTAAATTTGGAAAGTTCAGATGAAGGTGCTTGAGGCGTTCACTTACACTTATGTATTACTACAGTTGGGTGACTTGTACTTTTAATTTAAACGTATCACTTTCAGTCACAGACTAGGGCTTATGAAACCTTTCCATAACCTACTGTATAATAATGTCACAAATGAATTATCATCAAGATAGCTCTTAGAAAATGTAATTACTATTTTGGAGATAAAAGTTTTCACCTGAATATTGTTGAGTGAGATGACTCTAATTGTGTGTACTGTAATCAATAAGCTGACGAACAAACTAAACCTAAGTCCTCTGTTATTATCTTTTCTGTCACGCCCCTTTCCTCTTTCCCTCCAGCTGTCTACACCCATGTTCTCTCATCTTCCCATCAAACATCTTCCTACTGATTTTACGTTTCCCTCTAATGCCTATTTATGACCTCTACACCCTTATTACATGCATTTCCCCTGTCAAACAGGAATAGGAAATTAGGAAAGTGCTACTGCTGACCTTTGAACCTTGTGTCAGGGGGAGGTCTAGATAAGAGCACTCTGAACCCTGAGACCATCTGACCTGGAGGTCAAACACACACCTTTTCTGGTACGACTTTGACACACAAATCTGATAAAGGGAGTAAAGGCCAAGACTGCAAGTGAGATATAGAGGCAAAGAAGTCATGACTGAAAACCCATTTTAAAATTAAAGGAGACATATTTTGCTCATTTTCATTATTTTATTTTGGATTACTACTAGAATAGATTTACATGCACTAATGCTCAAAAACACATCAGTTTTCTCGTACTGTCCAGTGTTGCAGCTCTGTATTCCCTTTGTTTTTGAAACGCTTTGTTTTAGCTCCTGTGTCTTTAAGGCTTCTGTGTCTATGTCTTTCAGTTTTCTCTGATTGGTCAGCTCACACACGCCTGATCCAGCGGCACTAAAAACAGAGCAGCTGTGCCTAATTAATCCCTACATACCAAACTAGCTGCTAGGCATTCAATTATACAACTGTGTGACATAGTGACGTGGTGTGATGTCACAACATCACAGAATTAAAGGCAGGACTACTGACGAGCCGTTTCGGGGACAGTGTTTTCTGTGGGAGAGAGGAGCTTCTGTTGATGTGGACTTTGACTTTTTTACTTTCAAGACCTTTCACATGCACAAGAACATATCTAACACACTGAAGAAAAAAAACTTAATAGCTCTCCTTTAATTATAAACTTTAATTTTTTTAAACTAAAAGTAGAGGTGGCTGATCCATCCTATCGCTTGCTTTTTGAAAAATCCATATTTTCTTTATAATGTTGATAACTTGACCTACTTATTGGCCTCATCTAGGGAATTGGACTAATTTGAATTCCCATTTAGATAAATAAATCTGGCGAAACCTAGTTTATTTATATATGAGTACCACAAATAAAAAGCCAGGTAGCGAGCACCATGGTGGCCTTGGGTTTGTTGTAACATTTTTACCAATTTTCCTTTCAAGACACAACAGCACAGTGCCCATGTGAAATACTCAGTGACTATAATTTGTCTTTCTGCACGGCTCCGGTGTTATGAATGAGAATGAGGGTGTGTGTGTGTGTGTCTCTGTGTGTGTGTGTGTGTGCATGTGGGGGAGGTGGCTAAAAAAAATGAGAGATTGAAAGATGCAGAGATGAAAAGGTTCAGAGAGAAAACTCGATCTGCATAGCCGTCTCAGCATGTTCCAATTACAGCAGCTTTGAAGCGGAGTCCAGCAAGACAGTGCTTTTGGCCCATCCTGAGAGCAGGAGGAGACGAGAGTAAAGATTTTTGAAAGAGGGGTAAACGGGTGGTGGTGAGCCGAGAGAGGCACATGGACGAGGGGAAGGAGAAAGCAGGACAGAGAGAGGGGGTGAAAGGGTAACTGATTCATATGAGAGAGGGGAGTAGAGATAAAGGCAGAGAAATGAGAGAGGGAAAAGGGCAATGAGGGCATAAAACCACTCCGAAAGTGAGAACATTGAAGCACGAGAGGTTGCGGAGAGGGGGAGCGAAAGAGAAGGCAGCACGCTACAGTGAGCCCTTGTTAGAGATGATCAATCAGCTACACTGAGCTGAGTTAACAAGCAGGGGCCCGGTCTGCAAGTTCAGTTCCTGCCCTATTAATCCATTACGAACACACACACACACACACACACACACACACACACACACACACACACACACACACACACACAAAAGTTGTACATCCAGTGTGCCCTTCAACTACTCATATGGAAACTTGAAAATCAGCGACTTATTCCAACCTGTTGCACACTCCACTCTCTGCTCCTCATCAAAACTGAAAAACTCTCCTGTCAATGTCGATTTTTCATGCCTCAAAATCAAAGCGTGTCATAAAAACTGTGTATTTTCCAGCGGTGGAATACATTTTCAGATGGTCTAGCAAAAGAAGCAACTTCACAATGTACAATGTTCCCCTGCAAGTAGAATTTTACATAAAAGCACAGAAGCATTACAGTAAAATATGTCAAATATCACAAATATAGAGCAGAATCTCCTTTTCAAAGGTCTAGCTGGTTGAAATTGAGCTAATTTTGACTACTTTATAAACTTCTGGGAGTTCGGTTCTATAACAACGCATCATATTTTAAAAGGTGCACATATGATTTCTTTATAAAATCTTTATCTTTAACTAATAATCAGAGCTGTCAAATATATGTAGTCAAGTAAAAAATATATTCCCACAACTCATAAGTAGAATGTAACTAGTAGCATTAACTAAATGTACACAGGGAGAGTAAAAGTTCCTAAAAATCATGCTTAATTACACGTATACTATGTACGATAAGTATAATGCTACAGCCATCAGCCAGTTAGCTTAGCTTAGCATAAAGACTTGAAACCAGGAAACAGCCTGTTTTTCAATTTATGCAAAAACTGACGTTGAAAAACAACATATACGATTCATCTCGTTTGCTTTATCTGCATAAAAACCAAAATAGAAAATGATAATATTTTGGATGTCACTGCTCCCGGCCAAGAAATAGTCCCGCACACAAACCCTCATGTCCATTTTTCACTTAGTTTTGTCTATGGATTAAACAAATGTGATAAAACGTGTTAAATAGTGAGCTTTAGAGGTGCTGATAGTTGGATTTTATTACCTTTGGACAGATTCAAGCTGGCTGCTTTGCTCGCTGTTGCTTCCATCCTTAATGCTAAGCTTGGACTGACATGAGAGTAGTGTTGATCCTCTGATATAACAAGAAATCAGAGCATTTCCTGAAATGTGGAACTGTTTCTTGAAAGGTCCAATTTGAAAGAATTCCCAACTTGTCAAATACTGAGGCTTTGGGATGGCAGCCAACTCGACCTACAATCCCAAAGTGTCAGTAATTGACGAATTGGGAATAAGACTCAAAAATCAACTTTCTGAGGCTTTCAAATTGGACCTTTTAACGCAGTACTTGGCTAAATACACTTAGTTAATTTACATCACTGTTCTTTTCATCCCTGGATTAAAGCGCTCACACCAGGTCAGCATGCCCACCTCTCACCTCAGCCACAGAACTGCTCTCACTGTGTGAAACCAGCTCTCTGTAACAGAGCCGATATTGTACCACAAAACTGTGAGCTTTGACCTACTTCCACTTTGGACGATATTCTGAAAGCTGCCACAAAATAGAGAAAGAGAAGAAAGCCACACACTCATACAAAAGTCAAAGGTGAGGTTAGTTGCCCCACCTTATGGTTGAGTCCTCTTTTCCTGATTCTTCTGGCATCATTTCCTGTGGACAGGACCAACAGGGACAGCAGCAGCACCACAGAGCCCGGCATGGTCTGTGTCCTGCACCCAAACTCCTAACTCTTTATCTCCCTCCTCTTCCTCCCTTCCCGGCCCAGAGATATTCCTTCTTCTCCTCCTTATTCCAAAGTTTTGTCCTTTACGCGTTTGTGGGTTTGCCTTTCCAGCTGGAGCAATAACTCTCCGGTGCTCATGTGCAGCCAGAGATTACACAAGCCCTCTCCCTCCAACAGGACCTGCCTTTATATCTGCCTGAGGAAAAAGTGCGGTGCAGAATGACAGAGTAGAGGGAAGGAAGGGGAAAGTACAGAGGGGATGAATGGAGTCAGTGAAGGGAAGAAACGAAAGGAGAATAGTGAGGGGAGCAAAAGGAGGGGAAAGGGAGAAACAGCAGCTGTCTGTGCATCAGTTGCTGAGAGCTGAAACTGTCTGCTGGCACAGCGTGCGCACATGTCTCTGGGACAGAGGAGGGGGGTGAGAGGAGGGAGGGGAGAGCATTAGAGAGGGCAGGGTGAGTGAGACCTCCCCCCTTGCCCCCTTGTTGCATCTCGCAGCACATCTGGCGATCTTTATGTGACAGAATCGAGTCAACGTGCGGTCAGGACACATTTTATATTCTGCGGCTTTGCTTCACATGTTTTACTTGCGTGCAGGCTTGTAGGAAGGAAAATAAGTGGCTTTGCTAAGTGTGGGGTTTGTAAACACTTGTTGACTGCTCGCCGGGAGTTCAAGTGTGAATTTTAACTATTAACTGTCCCAACATCCGTGTTTACATTCCTGATTCCTCTCGGGGGCAGGATGTGCGTGATTTATCCGACAGCGTGGTGGGGAATACACACCTGCATGTGTGTGAATGTGTGTTTGGAGAGGATGCAGTGTGATTTCAGTGCCACTGACCCATGAAGAATGAAAGCATGTGGCGTGTTTCAGGGAAAAGGGGGCCTCTCTGTCTCTCTCTCCATCTCGTGCTTCCTTCTTCAAGTTGTGCACCCTCTCAAACTAGGACATCCCCCCACCCCCCCCAAACTTACCACTAGACCTTTCTCCCCTTCCCGTCCCTTCGCCTCACCCCATTCTCAGTGTCTTGCACTGAAAGGGAGAAAGAATGCTAAGCCCGCACAAATCTCAGTCATTATTAGTTTTACAGGAGCAGGGCTCATGTCACTGGGAGGCCCCGGCTTCACTTACACAAAAGGCAGAGTAAAGAGTTGGAGTGAGAGAAAAACGAGAGACCAGAAGGGGAGGGGTATAGAGATAGTGGGCAGTGGAAAAGACTGCATGAATGAATATGTGAGAAATTCAGAGATGAGCCTGTTCATTACTGAAGGTTTGGTAGTATCATGCATTTAGGCTATTTTGGGAATGACCTTCGCTAAGCCCACTTTAGCTACTGGTCTCAGACTGATCTGTCAAGTGACTGTTCTTGCATGCATTATGCAGTTTACTTTAAAAACACAGGCACATTTATAACTCAGAATTCTCAGTAACTTGTATGTATGTTGGGAGCTAGTTAGCTGCACATGCTCCTTACAGTTTTGACTCCTTACAGGTCTAACCCTTTTACCAATCAGTGTCTTGTGAACTACTGGAAGCTGCAGGTGTGGTTTAGGTGTACCGACCGACGAGTGAAGGGACAGTTCGTTTGTTAAACAACTCCTCAAGACATTAGCATAAATGCAGCTATAGTATCAGTTATAGCAGAACTGTAGAGTATCTGCTGTATATTTAACTTAAAGAAGAACAATTGCTCCACTGGTGGTAGCGCTCTCTTACAGTTGATCTGATTGGTTGAGATAGCCGGATGGTTCTTCCAATCACCTGAAGTACTTTTTGAAAGTGCCTTTGCCAGCGGTGTAACAAACCATCTGGGGCCTCGGGTTAGAACATTACGCCTCTAACATCTAACTGTTTGAAGCACCAAGTAGTCCTATGCTGGCATTTAAGTACGCCATAAGGAAGATCTTCTAAAATTAATATACTTCTGATGTATAGATACGGGGTAACTTTATTAAAACTGAGCATAACTAAAGATTAAATATATAAAACCACATTAAACCTTCTGTAATATAATGACTAGATGCCAGAGAGGCAAAACTGTGTGTTAGGGTTTAATGGGCCTGATGTGGTGTAATGGAATGAAATGCACTGGAATAAAACCAATTCTCGGTCTCTGTGTTGTATTATCTCTCCATGATTTTTAGCTCTACCACACACTGAGCTATAGCTTCAATTCTTCCAATGGGAAAAATCTGCAGCTGCTGTCACAGGCAGTCTGCTAATATTCACAGACATGTTCCCACATACATCATCCATATCCTGCCTCCTGTCTAAATCTGGAATGTATACATGAATATTAAATAAACTCAACAACTGCATTCATGAACAGGACGAGCTGAAACATCCACACATTCTAGCCTACAGATACACAAGCACACACATACTGTACTATAACTCCACACACACACAAGAGGATACACATGACTACTCCCACCGTTAAATCAGATATGGCATTCAGTCTGGACCCAGCATCCATTTGTACGGTCGTGAATGAAAGCAAATGTAAATTCTGAATTGAATGAATTGTCGTATAAGAGATAAAATTAAGAGAGAGAGGAAGGAAGAACTGAGAGATAAAGTCTGCCGACTGTTGTTCAATCTGTTCAGAGACAGACTCTCCACTCAAAAGACAAAAATTCCTTTCATCTGAGAGGCGTGCTCTGGAGGCGAAGACACATTGTAGCTGTTTCTGCAGGGTGGAGTGTCTGCGAGTCTCAGGGGGCTTCATATCACATGCTTCTACTCTCTGATGGTCAAGATTAATTCCAGTCAGATTCATGGTGTAATAGTTGGTCGCTGTCCAGAGATAGCTGTGGCTCAGCAGTCAGCGCAGCTCCTCAGCCACACGTGACGATAATACGAGCACAGTAAGTATGATTTAATGTCAGCCACATGGGAATATGTGTGGAGTATGTATTATAATGAAGCCCAGCTTGTGCATCTGTACAGAATATGTGCAGCGTCTGGACTTATGGAGGTTTACGCAAACGTGTTGTTAGTATGTGGTTTCTGTGTCTGTGTACGCAAAACATTTACAAGATGCGAATGTATACACAGTATGTATTCATTGTATCTATGTCTGAGTACACACACCTGTGTTTGATAATGGATGCTTCTGTTATTTACCACAATGTGGATTTTGTGCATATTAGAGATGAGACATTTACACAGAGGGATGTTCAGAAATGTTATGAAAAACCAAACCAAATAGAGACAGAAAACTGAAAAGAAACTGAAAAAAATAAGTGAAGTTAGTGTAAAAAGTGAGCAGTATATTTAAATGATCCAACTTGGATGCAAACTCTTGGCACAAAGCTACGACATCAGAACAATGTGATTGGTTAGTTTTAATGATGGTCCTGGAGCAACATTAATTATGATGCTCATAGAACAACACAAACACGGCGATATCAGAAACACCAATGTTCACCAGGTAATGTTTAGCACCTTAGTGTAGCATGCTAGCATTAGCCTATTAGCACTCTACACAAAGTACCGCTGATGGAAATGGCAATAATTTTGCAGGTCGTTGATCATTAATGGCGCTAGATGAATCGTCAGTTGATCACCAAAGAAGTCGGCATTCATCTTCTTGGGAACATGAATGTCAGTCCAAAATTTCATGGCAAGTCATCTAATAGTTGCTGAGACATTTCACTAAAAAGCAACAAAGTTAAATTTGTGGTAACTTGAGGAAAAGTCAGGGGGATCGGTAGGATTCATCCTCTCTGGACCACGACCATCGTTATCCATTCTGGAGACATCTCAGTCAGGACCAAAGTGGTGGACCGACTGACCAACAGGACGTTTCCATCCATACAGACATGGAACTGGCCAAAAATACAACAAACAAAAGGGGAAATCTATTCAACATAAAAAGCCAACAAAGTGAACATGGAATTCATCATTTGTCACTGTCATGTTTATTAGCATGCGACTGTGGTGGGCTGCTCTTGTGTCAGTGAAGCAGAAGCCTGTTACAGGCCATTCGTTCCAAACCATGGCTGTCACCCAGGGTCAGAGGTCAGCCAGAGGGGCCAGGGGTCAGCTGTGATTGGTTGGTTTGGTTGTTAGGCTTCTGGATTTGTGTGAAGTTGACTGGCTGTAGCCTCTCAACATGCATGCACTATAATACAGGAAAAATACTAACAGTATTACACGAGGAATACAATCCTAAACTTTGTCTGTATTTAATCTGATGTGATTTCACCCTGCACAGTTGTGCCAAGTGAAGAAGGAGACACATCTCTGTAATACTGTATACAGGAAGTCTTTATGGCACTTTGACTCTCGCAGCACACTCAAAACTAATTTTCTCCTTCTGATGTGTTGTATATCAGCAGCAATAAAAGTCTACTTTGCTCTGTTTTACTGCTTCACATTTAAAAAGTTCAGTACCATCCTAGAATTTGGTTTTAATGTTTGTCTGATAGAATGTAAACCTCGAGCAGATAAATCTCTGACTGAGCAGCTGTTTATTCAGTGATGGGATGTGTTTCTGTCCTGTTTGTACAGTTTAAGCTTGAGCGATGTGATTGAACAGAAAACACACACACATACACAGACAGTATGGATGCACACAAAGAACAAGATTGTGTTTCGGATTTATTTGACTATAAGGAGCCCTGAAGAGTACTGCTGGCGCCATCCGATCCACTTTACCAAACTATCAACCGGATACATCAACACTGAAATGGAAAAGTTTCCTCACTGGTGATTAAATCGGATAATGTTCCTCTGCAGCTATACTTTTTAAAAGACATAGTTGTGATGCATTTAATGTGATGTTTTGCTGCTTCTCTGTGCTTTTATATGATGCCATTTCTTTTATGTGTGGTATGGCAACACAATGATCTTGATGAGTTAAAGTGGGCCAGATGTTTTAAAGGTGCGGGCTGGCTCTGGCTGATGGAAAAATAAGAGAAGACGAGGAAGATCAAGCAAGAAAAGAAAGAAAAGAAAAATCTGGAAGACAGAGGACGTGCAGATGGGTTGATAAAGGGAGAAAGAGGGTTGTGAGAAGTAATTGACAGCAGACAAAGAGGGCTTCGCGAAGACCAAACACCTGCCTGACTTCGCCATCATCTTTCTGCCTCACATCTGTTTAACCTTATAAAAGAATCAGTGTGTTTATATGAAGAACCAATGCTTAAATTGCCAAAATCTTTCAAACTGAACTGAACTGAATTTGCTGGAATTGGATAGGGCCACTCAAATTAGCAAACAAATGTAGCTGGTTATGATTGCAATCTAGAAAGTCACGCAGGAATGAGTGCTGAGTTGAGTGAGAGGCTCAACTTGCTAGCTTAAATCTAATGTACAGAGAAGTAATCTGGCTGTTTGGGGCAAATAGGCACTTGTGCAAGTAACGCAGGGGCAAGTTTGCTCAGCTGGTGGCGAACAACCACCATTTCTGACGAAATCTATCTGATGTGCCTCTGGCACAAATGTTCACAGATGAAGTATTGTTTAAAGTTTCATTCACAGTGGGCGACCAAATGAAATGCACGGATAATGTAACTCATCAAAATATAAAACAAACGTCTATTAGTTTTTAGACATTTTAATGCAGAATTCTTACATATATCGTTCACTGGAGGCTGTGTGTGGGTCTGATCACTCCTAGTGCTCATCAATTTAACCCCCCTGTAGCAACACGTATCATTTCTCATTACCACCATGTCCATCTCTTTTCTTCTAATCAGTCGGGAGGTTAAAAGCCATGCCCGATCTCAACTTCAGCTTCCCTTCCATGACTATTTCATTCCTGTATCATTATCCTTTATCCTCTAATGGCCCTTTAACAGGCACACAGTCTGACTGCGCTCAGCTAGCTCTGAGGGTTTCCCCAGTATACGGTAATTGCTTTTTTCTGTCATTCTCCTTCTTTCCTCACATTCTCCTTCTTTTCCTCACATTCCTCAGCTCCTTTCACTGTAGTTTGCCTTCTGCTCCTGTGCTCCTCCTCAGTTTTAAGTTCCCCCTCCTCATGTTTTCCTCTCCCAACTCTATCCCAACCGGTTTCTCCTCTTTCACATGCTGTTATCTTCCCTTTTTGCTGCTCTCTTGCCCCTGATTTCAGTTTCTTCCCCCCTTCTCTTCACCCTCCTCCTTTTCTTCTCACCTCTCCTCCGTCTCTCCCTGCTACCGAGCGCTTTGAACTCAGGTAGCTGTGCAGCATTCCTCAACATGACCCCCGGGAGCAAGGTCAGAAGAAAGAGAAGAAAAAAGAAGAAAAAAAGAAAAACTATTTCAACTGTTTCTATAGCGACCCTGAGCCCAGGGGCTCCACTGTGGGGTCAAAGTGACCGTGGGGCCCTCAGTAAGTCCTGTTAGACTTCAAAGCTTTCACTGTGTTTTCTGATTTATTGGAGCTGATGCTGAAAGGGTCAAATGTAGACAATCCCATAGCTCTGCTGCTCCTCTCGGTCTTTACACACACACACACACACACACACACACACACACACACACACACACACACACACACACACACACACACACACACACACACACACACAAACACAGGCTGTGGGTCAGGTGAAGACTGACATGGTCCCACATAGTTGCTAGAAGTTAAAGCACATGGTCTTGTCTCACCAGCTCTCTACCTTCCCATATGTGAACAAAGATCACATTTAGCGTGAGTGCTATTTTCATATATTGAGGGGGGACTCCCAAAGAAAAGTCTTCAGAAAAGAACAGATCAGAGATATCTTGATTTTTAATCCCTTCACAGACCAAAAATGCTGTATCCTACATTTCCGATAATGCAACTCAAAAGCATCTTTCATTAGACCCTCCAGACCTTCTAAATGGCCGCTTCTTCCAAACTCCACCTCAGTTTGTAAAGCATACTGCAGGGATGATGTGTTTTTGTAGGCTAACCCGGAAGTTAGCATCACCCTGGTTCCCTCGACAAAAAGCCAACAGGATTATTCAGTTGGGTTTTGGATTATTGCAGAATATAAACTTTGTGGCACAAACAAGTTTATATACTTATAAGTTTTGTTTAGCACGATAATCTTAAACGATAATCACAAATAAACACCACTTTTGTGATCTCTGAAGCGTAGATGCAATAGCTCGGAAAAAAAGAGCTAATATTAGGCTATAAATGAACTACAACACCACTAAGTGTCATAAACTTTTATACTAGACACAAACTCTAAATTGATCAATCAAAAAGTTGTAACGTTAGCTTTTGCAAAAGTTTGCCCGTGAAGATGGACTGGTGAATGGATGAGTCTCTGTGTTCGGTGTGATGACTTTTAACTTGTTAGCAACCACCTTTTTTAAGACACATGAGCGCTTTAAAATTCAATCATGGCATATCATTTCTTACACTTTCTTACTCAACTGGAAGTACAAACATAGTAACTTATTAACAATAGAAAGTGTCAAGCCCAAAACGAGGTAACCCTGATGACATCACAATGACATTATCAGGGATTTTTTTTTCAAACACTGGTCTCCCTTCAGAGACACAGAAGACATTATACAACTGTTTTTAAATGTTGACGAGCCTCCTCGTGACGAGTAAACTGAACTTCGGGTGTAGAATTGGTGGAGGCACTCTACCTCTAAGATTACTTAAATACATATACTGCAAGGTCAAGAAGGTCCACATTGCCTGTTTTGTTTGTTGCTCTGTCAGACATATCCTTCGTTTACTGTGCAGAGACATCGTGTGTTACTGTAATAAGAGGTTTGGTACTGCAGGCAGGCTGACGTGCAATTAAAAGATCAGACTTCTTTGTGGATCAAGTTACAGTAGATTTAAGGTGAGAAATCCTCTGATAGTTTAGAACCGTCCTTTCTCTGATAGTATAGCCTCTTCTCTCTCTTTGCAGTCAACCATGCCATACTGTGTGTGTGTCTCTGTGTGTGTTTGGTTTTCATGAAGAGTTTCTATGAAACATGGATTATGTCTTTGTTCCTGTCTGGCAGATCAAAGGCTTGTGGTATTTCATGACCAGCTCTCTTGTTGTGGCAAGTTTTCTTTTCTGCAGTCTCTTTCCTTTGCTGTGTGTACATGTGTCTGAGTGTGTGTGTATGTGTGTGGTGTGTGTGTAGCTTTTTTCTGTTCGTAGGGGCGAAGGGGTTCCAGTGTGGGCCACTGTTTGTAAATCGTGGTTTGGAGTTTGTTATTGCAGATTTATGCAGAGTGACATGTTTATTTATACCCGTTTTATTTGAATTATACCAGGTTGAAGATGTTTATCTGGTGCCTCTTGTTGGTTCGGGGTTATGAAAGCTACTTTTCTTGATGGTTGCACATACCAAACATTCTGCAGCAGAGGAAGAAAATGAAGAAAAGCTTTCCTCACTGGGGTTCAGGCTGCAATGGGACTGAACCTCACTGAACCATTCAGAACTTGTTCTTTTGTTTCTGCATGTAATTTTACACTTCAGAAATAAGGAAAAGCTTATAATTCAACTTCTTCTTCACTTTCTTTTACTTTCTGACTTTAAGCACCAGAGGGTCCTGCATCGAGTTTGAGCACTGAACCAACAACTGATGCAACCTACTGTAATCTGGTTGTTTGGTCTACATCTAAATTCTCCAGTCTTCCCTGTGGGATAATAATATCTGCACTTCTCAGCTCTGTACTGCAGCTGTGAAGGTTACAGCTGCAATATCAGTAGCTTTTCACAGGAGGGAGCCAGAGTCACATTCTTGTTTGGCAGTGCAGCATTCAATCATACATAACATTATTGCTATAAAGGACAAAAACATTACATAACAAAGTCTGACTTAAGGAAAGCATGGGTAAAACACAGGCTGCTGATTTTTGAATCAACCTCTGAGCTTGTGCTTTGATAGAGAACAATTCAAACTCAGTAGGCTTGATGATTGTCACAGTAGTGACACATTTTGCACCTCAGAGACATAAATACACAGCATCTGCAGTTTTCTTTAAAGGAGAGTGACAGTATGTTACTCCAGTTTAGAACATCTCAGATAGTTCAATTGTATTTATTATAACACTTTAAAGACTGTATGAAAAAACCCCACCTGCAGAATTACCTTGACTTGGTGAAAAACTGCAAAACCCTCCCATCAATAGTAAAAGACATATTTGGCAACCAATCCGTGTGTTTTGCCAGCATGCAGCGCCACTGTTACTATGTTGGTTCAGTGAGTCGTAGTGAAACTGTTGCTGACTGTTGCTGACTGTTGGATTGACTATGTTAGACAGCTGCCGCCAGTCACTGATGAAGGGACTTTACATGGAGGACAGATGATGGAGAAACAGAGAAAAAAACTTCCATCCCCCACATTTAAGTGATGAAGTGACTGTTATATTTCTGTAGTTTTCTAGCATAATCAATGAAGAGCTACATTTAATCATTACAGACCAGTTAGATTAGTAAAAAACAAAAATAGGTATGATTGATCCACTTCTGGTGATCATCTTGGTCCTCTGGTCTCAGACTGGAGCATTCTGCATAGAGTAATGGCTTGTGTACTTTGCCATTGAGTTTTTTTCCCCAAAGTTGAAGTTTGCCACTACTGTTGGAGCAGCTGAGAACTGCTCTGGTTCATTCAGATTTCCTACACGTCATCATCAAAAGAAAGTAAATATAAAGGCCTGCCCATTGATAATAAACACCAGCTGCACTATGAATGTGTAAATGTTTTATTAGTCTCATAATTCCCTGATAACAGACACTCTTCTCTGTGTGACAGACAGAGATATTGACTCCAACAACCAACCTACAGACCGACATCAGCTGACTCTGAAAGGCCCAGCTGATCCCTCAGTTGATCCTTCAGATGATTGTTCACATGACAGTTTCTGTTGTACCTCTGAACTTAATATTTCTCCATTAGTAAGACCCTGCCTCAGTCTTCATGATCCAGATCTCTTTATAAACTCGTCATCTATTGGACCAGGAATAATTTTCCTTCCCTCATGTCACGTCCAGCTCTTTGACTTCTTGGCTGTTTTGTCCCATTTTGTCTGTATGCATATGGTGCTTGGTAGTCGACCCCTGACGCCTGCGGTTCATCTGATGGAGGAGGAGCAGGAACATGGCAGATACGAGGAGAGCCACTCCTGCCATGAGGAACCCCGTTCCGTAATCACTCATCTTGTCTATGAAGAACCCTGAAAAGAAAAGTACGAGTGAACGATTTGCAGCTTTCATATCATACTATCATATTTCATCTAATGACAAGAATAATTCCTGACTGGAATGCGCCTTTGCTGGCCAAAACATAGCAACATTACAATAATTGTATCATTTTGGCTTCACTTACTGACAGTTATGAACGAGGCAGAGATAAGGAAGAGACGAAGATTCATTTTAGCAGAGGGCAGTAATGCCAGTACCGTCCTCCCGTGAAGGAAACATAATTAGAACGCTTTGATGAATCCTCAACATCCATCAACTCCCTGCTCTTCAAAGTGCTCAGAGTACTGAACGGTACAGTAAATAAGTTAGAAATAGCTTCTGTGTCAGGGGGACCATGTTGAGTTATAAATAGGACACCACCTTCACTTTAATTAGCCCCTTAACTTTATTTGAGGTCAGTTTGAGCCTTTAGCGTTACCTTTAATTGAACATTTACATGTGATGGTAGTGCTTTAATCATAATTAGGAGGTGTTCAGGAACATGGACTAATGTAGATATCAAAAGGAAAATAAACAGAAGAAGGACAGAAACGGAGAAAGTCCTTCACACATACATCCTGCAGAGTGAAAGAAAAGCAACCAGACCACCACACTTTAATAGCTGAAATCACTTCTACTCTGTTTTTTGCTGCACAAAAGCCTTCTTGTAAATCCATAAATACCATCACATGAATCCAATCCACAATTATGTAGATGTATTATTTTTCCACTCTGCTGGAGAGGTTTCCCCAGCTGATTTACCGCTGCCTGTGCTCAGAGGCAGGACGCTTTCTGGCAGGGGTTGTTGTGTTTAGGTGCCAAAGTCAAGCTGGGTGTCTCGCAGGCTGAATTTATTGCTATTGTTTAGAGTTGTGTGTGAAAATGGGTCATAACCTCAGTAATCAGGCTCAAATGTTCAGCGGGTTGAAGGAAGCACTTTGGGTGGTATGACTGCAGTACTGTACTGTTTATGTTCAGTGGACACGAAAAGAAGATTTTATTCTAGTGGATGCGAGCACCGGGGGCGTCTGCCATTTTGGTTTAACAGCTGCCTGAGTACTTTTTATTTTTCACAGTTGAATAGATTGATGAAGATAATTGAAAACACACATTTGAGAAGTTTTCCAGCCACTGACAAACCTGTCTGTTTACTTTAAAATGTAGTCTGGAGGGACGGTTAGTGTTAGGTGCACAGATAATGGGATTGATTTTCCTTTCTAAATCCATGCTTCTCACAAGAGAGGAAATGTACTTCACGAAAAGCAGACAAGAGGATTTTAACACTGAGAGTAGAAGGGTGAAATTCCTGCAAAATACTTAAATGGAAGATGTCCATAATATTTCATGTGTTTGCTGGATGTTTTATGCATCTCTATAACTTAAAGCTGGGGTTGGTAACCTGAGAGAGTAAGCTAGATTTTGAAAGTACCCAACCAAAAAAATACCACCCCTTTGCCTTAAGGCCTCTCTCAGAAGTTCTTGGTATTGGGAAATTTAGACTGCATTTTCTCTACGCGATGAATGCACAGGCAGAGTTTGGTGGTACATAGTTTTGGTAGACAGGCAAGTAGACTTTAATCATATTCATAATCACTATGAAGAGTGTTTTCTTAGTGATGAAGCTTCGGAGACATATCGCTTTAATCTGCTGCTCTCAGCTCTACTGACCGTTTTAGTGTCTTTCAGTGCATTGTTTTGGTTTTCAACGTATTATCAGTGTTATTTTCGGACATATTAGCCAACTGTTTTCAGTGCGATAACTCTGATAAACCTACTGTATGCTACACCTGCCCCTGCATCAAAAGGCAGACTGCTGTTCAACCGAGTAGAGCATTTAGCTGCTAGAAAGCCAGATTGTCCTTTATGAGTATGTGGCAACCAAAACAGAGCTAAAAGGAGAGTGAATGCTGGACTTACATTCATCAGCTGGCCAGAAACATGACTCCAAATGAATGCTCATGTTGCTCCGTATCTGCTGAATGTGCAAACAATTGCACCTTATCAATTCAAAATATGTCAGTGTTGTGTTTATGGCTGACCCCAAGTGATCAAAGTATCATGTTTTGCTCAGCCCATAGATTTGAACAAAAAAGAATAAAGACAAAAGAAAAATCGTATTTGCCATTTATAAGACGTTTTGTTTTTTCTACTCCTTGTTGTGCCATTTTGGTATCACGGTTGTTCACATGTTGTGTCGGACACAGTGTATGAACCTAGACAGGAAACAGAATGGAAAGTCAGCGGTGAAGAAACTCCATTCAAATCTTTAAGAAAGCGACCAGCCATGAAATTAACACAACCATAAAGTATCATGATATTATAATTTTTGCACAGCTGCTCTCTGAATATAAAAACCTCAGCTCCGGGGGGATGGACCATCGACAAAATTCCTGATTAATTAAAGGGTGGTGCTGCATGTCATGAAGGTATAAAACTCTCATTTTGGTTGAATAGGCTCACTGGGCTGTAGTTACAATGCTGAACGGTGAATAGGCACATCCATTGTGTGAAATTTAATGTGTTGGAAGAATGGGCCCAGGAAAATGATAGACACTGTAACCTTGAGTTAATGATTTGGGGTTTTTGTGAAGCAAAAAGAAATGTTAACGTACGCTAAATTAAATACAATTCTGTTCTTTCACTCTGTGCAGCTTTGTGTTTATTTCTTGCTGCCAGCCAGTTAGCATGGTGGAGCAGATCACAGGGAATTTTACAGCAACAACTCAAAGCTGAAATCCGCTTCATTTTGATATGCAAAGTAAGTACACCATGTACTCGCACTATCAAAGCATCTTTCTCACCCACCAGCAATGGGCGGTCCGAGCAGGCCTCCGCTGCTGCGAATGAGCATGAAGAACCCCAGTGCACTGCCGAGCCTGTGGACCCCCACAACCTCAGCCAGCACGGTGATGTGGACGGCGACCGTGGCGCCGAACGCAAGGCCGTAAGCTGCGCTGAAAGCAGCCAGCTCTGAGAACGATGAGGCCAGCGGGCAGAGGAGCAACACAGTAGCCAGCAGAATCACCGTAGCCGCCAACTGCTGCACCTGGTCAGAGCAGAGACAAACTGTGTGTCAGCCTTCACACCCATACACACTTATTTGCTGTCTTGTCAAGCTTGACTCTGCATAAAAATCTGCCTTTCAAGGTCAAATTTGGCATAATTATCCACTTGGACTCTAGGATGAACTGACTAGACATTGGAGGTCAAAGGTCAAAGTCAGTGAGACCTCACAAAATACGTCTTTGGCCAGAAATTGAACACGCTGTTATCGCAAATTGCTGACTTTTTCCTTTAATGGTGCATATGTAAGAATTTAAGTATACAACATTCAAAAACTAAACTTATTAAAAGAATAATAAGTAATATAGCACAGTACAGTTTTGACATGGGTTCTTGCCATTGTGTTGTAGAGATCTTTATGGAAGTTAGCATGCTAACAAGCTAGCTCCTGGCGGTCCGCTGTCATAATATCACTTTGTACAAGAGACGATAATCCAATATATAGCCCAATCCTCAGGGGGTTGGCTGTATGGTTTGTTGAGCTAACTAGCTAACAGCATTATACACTTACCATCAGTTAGCCGGTGCTCTGATGATATGGCGCCCCATATTTGTTTGGAGTATGTATTTGACACCTCTGCTTTCAAGATATTGTTGCCCTGGGCAACCATTAAACTCAACGTACCGTCTGCACCAGTCTTAAGTTTGCCACCCAGCCAAAGAACACCCTTCCAAACAGGTCGAACACTGCAGATATGGACATGAGTGCAGCCGCCTGGTACTCCTCGATCCCCTTGCTACGAGCATATGGAACCAGGAAGAGAGCCGGGGCGAAGAAACCCAGTGCAGCAAAAAGTCCGAACATCGAGTAGACCATGAATCTGCCGTTGGTGATGAGGGTGTAATCAACGTATTGAAGGATTTTGGTCCTGAGTTCATCTCTCTTAGTCCTGTTGTTTGAGTCTTGTACTTTTATGGTTGAGTTAGGTATCTCTTCAAGACATGCTTTGACTGTCCCCTGATCAGACGCCTCAGATATCCCTAGCTCCTCTGCCTCTAGGTAGGTTGGTTTACTCTCTTCTGAGTCGTCTTTTGGGAGCAATTCCAGGTGCAAGCCCTCCTCCTCTGCTTTGTCACAAGTCACATCTCTGGTTGCTTTTAGGGGCCTCAGCAGCATCCCACAAACACACAGGTTGAGCTGCAGACCTCCCAGGATTAGCAAAGCACCCCTCCAGGAGTAGCTGTCAATCAACAGCTGGAACAGAGGTGTCAGGACAAAGGTAAGGATGCACTCTCCAGCGCTGGCCAAAGCGTTTGCCACCGGCCGCCTCTTCTCAAAGTACAAGCCCAGCATGGTTACGGTGGGGGTCCATGTCAATGCATAACCAAAACCTACAGCAGACGAGACCAGTGAATGTCACATGTTGTGCGTATGCTTTTAAATTTGTGTCGTGCGTCTAAATCACTCACCGTTTAGGAGCCCCACTGTTAAGTAGAGTTCAATTAGGTTACGAGTAAAAGCCCCCAACATGATGCCTATGCTGCAGATAAGTCCTCCCAATATCACTACAGAGCGATGGCTGTAGCGAGCACTCAGAGCAGATGCTACAGGAGCTGCAGAAAGACACACAGGACATTTATATAGAATCCTATTCAGGACATAAACAGTAGCTCTTCGACAAAATTGAAGTATGATTATGAACCACTTGAAAAATAATCCTGTCTGGCTAATATTCTCACTGAAAACAGACATTAAGTTAAACCTAAAAGACTTAAAGAGGTTTAAGTTATTAAATTAATCCCAGTGCCTCTTGCTCTGCCTGGTAGTTCCCACATTTGCAGCAGATAATAATTTCATTTACCCACACACTCATTTGGTCAAAAATGTAAACACACTACTTGTATTTTCCTATAGTTGTGTGTGTAGTTTAAGTGTTACAATTTATTAAATACAAGAAAGGTCTTGGCATCTCGAGTTGAACAATCTCCTGAGATGTAGGAGAGAGCCACCTGGTGGTCAAAAGCTCAAGAAGTCTGTGTTTGGCATCGAGGTCAGAAAGGAGTGGAGGGAATTTGAAAGATATGAATGTGTAATTAAGGAATTATTTTTCAAAATGAACAGTAAAAAACATATTGATGTCCTACAGCGTCTGTTTGTCAGTTTGTTTGTTTTTTGTTTTTGTATAAATACAGCTGTTTTAAAGAGAAGAAAGAGTGTGATAATTACCTACAACATGAATGGTAGCCACCGCAATAGAGGTAATCCAAGATGTTCCTGTTGCAGTGGTTTCAAAGTATTTGTGTATCGCAACATAGAACACACCAAAGGACTTAATGACCCCAAAGGTCAGGCCAAAGACCAGGAAGCAGGAGAGCAGGATGAACCAGGCGTAGCCACCATCAGGGGCTGCTGCTGCTGCTGGTGCCACAGCTGTCCTCGCCTTGTGAGCCTTCACTGGGGAGTCCATTTTGATCTGCAACACTTAATTGTCTCGGGGAAAACACACCAATAAAAATTATCATTTTTACACAGGGATGTAAGTGACAACTTACACTTACTGTCATAACATTTTTTTTTAATTGTACTGTATTGTATTGTACTTTTTTACATTTCAAGTCATGTCTGTTGTAGGGGTAAAAACAAAAGGCACATGAAAAAGTCATGATACACCCTGTCAGAGTGGAACAAAAGAAAGATGATGAGAAATCATACACACCCACAATGTTCATTGACCAACAGGGGCAATGCTCATGGTGGATCCTCCGACTGGGACTTCTATATCATCTGAAGGACTCTTTGCTTCAGTAAAGTGTGTGTTTTGACAACAATTCCCGTGATAGTTGTGACCACCGAGCCCAATTCAGTTCCAGACTTCTTGCAAACTTTGAGGAGCCCAGTAGGGCAGGCGGGTGGTTTATGCTTTGAGAATGAACAAGTAGAGAAGTTGAACTTAGAGCAGTTTGAGCAGGACTTCAGGGGGCACAAGAGTCACAGAATGCTGTTCAGACTGGTGCGTAAAACAACAAATTCCCTGACGCCTGTGCTTCTCTCTAGAGTAAAAATTCTACAAACTGTGTCTTGTGTATGCCAGGCTGTTTGCAAAAAAACATATTTTTGTTTCAATGTAGGTATCTGTGGTTTGTGTTTGTCTATATATTTCTGTGTTGGCCATCTGATTCTGTTAAAGTAGCTGATTATTAAACATACACAGTCTTTAGAGCTCTTTTATATATTGTCCGCCATTTTCGTTTAATTGCCGGAATTTTGCTTTTCTGCCTAATTCTACTGACGTTTAACAGAGGAAGAGCATTTTTATAAATGATAATCAGTGGTATGCACAATCTGTCTACATGTGCATAGTTGCCTGGTGATGGCACAACCTTGATGGGATGGCGTGATGTTCCTCCAGTACACACAAAGCAGCTGGGTGTTCCTTTTTAATAGATCTATCATATTAAAATCTTATATATCATATACTGTATGGTTTAACATTATCAGCATCAACCCCCCTTTTCCAATTGTTACACAGTAAAGTTTACTCATAGTACATTTAAAGGGACTTTCTTTTAATTTTATTGGAGTACGTTTTTATAGCATAAACCACATCATGACCATAACCAAGTAAAATGTTATTTCCTTCCCTGTTTGTACAGCAATCACCAACTTTGTGTAACACATAGAATTTCTAATGCTTGTGCCTCATTTGTCATCTGCTATTATATAGTCTTTATTTTAAAGGGACACTATGTCGTTTTGGGATTGACTGCCTTTCATGTCTTAACAATCTAAATAAACAAACTCTCTTTGTTTTCATGACTGAATAAAGTGAATGAACAAACTGACCTTGGAGGACAACACAATTTCATACTGTTTTACTTTGTTTATATGTGGTGGACCCTGCCACCGTTCTAGCTTCAAACAGGGTTCTGGGGACCTTATTTTAACACAGCAGTGTTAACATCAGTCTAGAGAAGTGAATAAAGAGTGAAACTGTGCCATTGTAAGCTGTTTTTCATTTCTGTGGACCAGTCAGTGCAAGTAGATTACATTTACGATGCATGATAGGATTTAGCTCAATTCCTCTTTCCATTAATGAAAAATACATAACGCACACAGGAATAATAATAATTGTGCTTCGCATACTGCATAAAAAACCTGTTTATAAAGGATTTTCAAGCATTTTAATTATGGAGATTACCCACTGTGCATGTGATTGGACGAGACCCAAATCTGGATCATGACCCAAAAGCTCACAATACAAGCTAAGGTGAATCACAACAGTCACAAAACTGTACAATTTAAACTTTACACACTTGATATTCTGTGTAAAATCACCATACCTGTTGTGGTCAGATTGAAGCCATCGTGCTCCTCCTGCCGGCCAGCTCTACAAGCTTGTTGTGGTGCTGTAACCTGATGCCATGTCACATGAAGTGGTGGCGGTGGTGGTGGTGTCGATCACACAGCAGAAGGTGCACCATGCCTGACAGGCATGTAAATGTGTAAAAAGAACGAGAAGGGTTTAAAAGCATGTTAAGTAAGTCAGACATGTGCCTTGTCATGTGAAATCCTGGGCTGGAGTTCATGTGTAACACACGTGCACGAGCTGTGAACCTGGACAGACCTTTGTAACCCATTTCCTGTCTATGCGTCAGTGTGTCGACACGCTGAAAACGAAGGCACATGCAGCATGCAGGGCAAAGTTTCAAGACTGTTTTGTAAGCTTTTGTGTGTACATGTGAGTGCACGTGATTCAGAGTTAAGAGCATGAGCAGCATGGCCACATGCTGTACATATTATGTTACATGTCTCAAGCAAATAGTCAGTTTTATCACCAGCTGATGATCCATGTAGAAGACATAAAGGAGCAACATCGTCTACTGCACGGGAGAGCAGCCCTATTATTATGAATCATATTCCAGTTATTTCCTTCAAACAGACAGTTGTGATCAGGGGAGAACATAACTGGTGCGCATGTGCGATAAAAATAAACAATGTGCAGCAGAAAACATGTAGGGAATTCCTTTTGCGTACTAACCATTTTTGGGACACAGACACGTTTACTCACTGGAGTAGGATTTTTCTCCATTCATCTCTGGTAAGATTGCAATCATGATGACAAGTGTGTTCATTAACTATTAGCTGTTAAATTTCTTTCTAGTCGGCTTTCTCCCCAAGTTAGCAAAACAAAATATAGTTTGCTTAATTTGCAACTAGCTTACATTAGCCTATTTTTCTGGTTTTAGGATTTGCTATAATTCATCAAAAAATGAGTGGATGAAGAAGTTAGTCTCAGTGTGCACTGATGGAGTTTATAACGGGGTTGTTCTAAAATGATGTCAGATTGTGGCCATCGGGGATTCCCTTGTGCACATATTGTGTACCGCCCACACTCTGGAGAAGTGCCAAATCAGCTGATTGCAAAGTTCCATACTGTGCAACTTTTAATTGCTCCAGTGTGAAGTTGCAAGGCTTTAATTTACAAAAAGGAGTGCAAAAAGAGCAAAACAACTAAAGAAGATATGGGCTGAGAAAGGAATTGCATTTGTGAAATTAGGAAAGTTTCACAATAGCAGATGGTCTGCATGGAGGCAAGATACACTGTTGAAAACATGGAGGCTTTTACCTGCCATTCAAATTCAAGTGGCTCCATGTGATGACAGTGACCTGAAACACATCTGCGAGTGTTTTCAGTGTTTCTTGGCAAACATGCAGGACATTTTGCAGTTCACCTCCCTCAGGTTCCAGCAGGAGAATTTGACTGTTGTCTGTTGACAGAGACTCCGCTGTCAGGGAATGGATGCGTTTGAAGCAAGCAGGAAAACGTCTGGCTGCTTTCGCTGTAAATGACTTGGTCAACACAGTGAAGACAACCAATCCATGTATCTACACCAACATTCAGAAAGTCCTTGTGTTGTCACTCGCACTGCCACTGAGTAGTGCTGCATGCGAGAGGGGATTTTCACGTCTCAATATAACCAAAAGCAAGTACAGATCCTGCCTGTCAGACTTTCGCCTCTTGTCTCTGATACACATCATCATCTAAGTCAGCTGTTGACTTGTGGATTCAAACAGCAAATCACAGGCTCAACCAGGGAGACAAAATAGTTCCTACATTAAACTTCATACAATGTCTGTGGAATATTTTGAGTGACCGGGTCATGATTTCTGGAAAAAGACATTGCTGTTGAGTTTTTCAAGTATATTGTTTTTGGAGCTTTGAGCACCTGAAACCGAGTGCCATCTAGCTCCTTAATGTTAGAGATAAGGCAGACATCTTTACGGCGGATATCTCCAAAACTCTGCAACTCACACAAGATAGGCGGATAAATAGCACTACAGGTAAGAGTAAAAATATGTTTTTTTGATTGTGGGGTGAACTGTCCCTTTAAAGCTACCTACCATGTCTTTCAAGGCCTTTCAAAAGTCATATGTCAAAGTAGTTGAGTGGTGTGTTTGGCACATAATTGGTGAATTGTATCCCTAATACAATGATAAATTCTGTTCACACAGATGCCGGGATATAGTGTTGAATATTCAGATATGTTCATGTTCATGTTAAAAACATGAAGGAACAAAATTCGTTACCCAGGTCCAGAATAAATAACACTTACAGTGTAATAACTAAAATAGACCCTACAATAAATACATTTCCAAAAACCTATAATAAATAAAACACAGCAGATAAAAAACCAAACAGGATGTTAAAGGAATAGTGCATCAATAGCCGTGTGTGGTCGCAGAAGTGCAAAGTGCAGAGGACAGACTTTAAGTCAGGGAGTTCATGAGCCTCATAGCTTCTGGAAGAAGCTGCACTTGGTGTGCCAGGTGGGTGGCGTCCTTCATAATACATGACACTCTGCTTCTGCACCTGCTGACACAAATGTCCTCCAAGGAAGGGAGGCTGCTGTTGGTTATTTTTTGAGCAGACTTAATCACTTGTTGCAGCGCCTTCCTGTCAACCGCAGAGCAGTTCCCATACCAAACAGTGATGGAGGATGTCAGTATGCTCTCCACCACACACCAGTAGAAAGAGGTCAGGACAGCAGCGCTTAGGCCGGCCCACTTCAGCCTCCTCAAAAAGTACAGGCGTTGGTGGGCCTTCTTTATGATGCTGGCTGTTTTGGTGGCCCACGTGAGGTCATTGGAGATGTGCAGGCCCAGGTGTATGAAGGTGGATACAACCTCCACAGCTGCTCCTCCTCCTTGGCAGTTAATGATTCTGCAAACTAATGATTTGCTCGTCATTGACATGTCTAGAAAATGTCATGTTGAGTTACAGGCAAGAAGGCAGCCAAGCCAGTGACCAAACTTCGAAGCTGTTGGTGGCAACAAAACAGGTATTTTAAGCCAAAACATGATCTTTTCTTAATCCTAACAAAGTGTTTTTTTATGCCTCAACCTAACCATAAGCACAATATAAAATATAGAATGTAATCTAAAGAAACTTAAAGTTGCAACATAAAGGAATGGAAAGTTTCAACATATCCGTGATGTGCAGAAATGTACATTGCCAACATTTATTTTGCCGATTGGGTAGCAGAAATGCAGCAGTTTTCAATTAATTTCTACTGTACAGCAATTCAACCTTAGAAGTGCCAAGACTTTGATCAAAATAAAAAAAGGTCAGACAATGTTAATATGCACATGATAAACACCCTCATGCTGAGATAAAGCTACAGACTCAGACAGCCGAGACAAGGTTCTGTATGGGGCAAGTCACAGTGTGGCGCCAAGCAACTCCTTTCATATGTGATAAGCTCCCCCATGCTCACATCTCTCCTGCTGCCTCACAGCCAGCTAACACGAATCCTCTGATGCTCAGTGTGTCAGAATGTGTCACAAACCAAAACCAAAGCAACAAGGTGCCGGCCGAGTCATGACGCAGTCCAACAGTCATCAAACTGCTAAGTAATCCTGTTAAAGTCATTTAAAACCTACGCTTGAATTCATCGGCTCTATCACTGTGTAACGTCGACTTTCTCAGTAACAAACAGGCAAAAACGGAGATGTGACAAGACTTTTTACAGTCAGATGGCTTCATTGTCCCGCAAACAGCTTAGACAAATGTCTCATAAATTTCCTTTGAGTGCCTCTCAGTGGTGCAGCTTGCCAATAAACTTTTGCAAACTATTCATGCAGCCTATGAGCCGCCTCTTTTATGGGCCTACAGTTCACTAAAGAGGAACAGCACCAAGGTTTGGAGTGTGCCAGACTGATACTGGGGACAAGAATCTTTGCAAAGCCAAGTGTACAGTGTTTGGGCCAATTTTCTTAGCTTCTGAGTCAGCAGGCAGAAAGTTTGCAGTGGTGCTTTAATAGGGCAACAAATTATTATTTATGGTCTATTGATCACATTAGATCTTCTGGAACTGTCAGCACAACGCTAAAGCACTTTAATGACAACGTTAGGTTGAGTCATTGGCCTGCTTTTGCCTATTTAAAGGTGCAACATGTAGTTTTGGGGAAGAAATTTTAATAAGAGAAAGATCTTCACTGACTGATTTATATGTGGCGGACCCTGCCACCTTTCTAGCTTCAATCAGTGTTCTGGGACCTTATTTTCCTCTGAGGACAGCTTGTTTATTCAGTTGTGGAAAAGATAAATATTTCTGAGTTTGTGTTATTACCTCTCCAAAACTACACAGTGCCACACTTCACTTCATTCTAATGTATCATTTTGCGGATGTGGGCGCCGTCAAACAATGCAGTCATCCACCATCATGACAGCGAGTTCCATTTGGTGCGTTTGCATATTTATATTTCTACTTTTCAATATTATTGTGGCCACTCGCAGTTTTAGTTTGAGAGATTTAAAAGTTTCGGCTCCGTGTTCTGGTGAAGGTTACAGCGTCACAGCTCTACTCGGGTATAGACAGACAGAGGGGGTCGGAATAAAAGAATCTTCTTTCTCTGCATCTGTCCAACATCCAGACAATTATGTAGGCCGGTCTCGCTCCCCAGGATAGCTATGTGTTACATAACATCATGATTAGAACAGTCCGTGCCTTTTTCAGAGGATTTTCCATAATTTCACTTTCATGGAAAAAGCATGTTTTTAGTACACAGAACATTGAATTATACATCCCCAACGGGTGTTCTAAAAACAATTAAAGATTTATAGGTATTGGCGATGAATTATAAATCTATGGTGGGGATGACTGGGAAGGGCAGACCAGTGGCAGAGATGGAGAGAAACACCATCTGAATAATGAATAGGTGCGAGGGAGGCCTGACACAGAAGGAAGTGTTAGTAGCTGTGTTTCAGAGGCAGGCGGACTCCTCTGATGTCTTTTTGTCTTCTTCACTAAAGGCTCCTTCAGCGAGCCAGAATACAGTGTATCTGTCTTCATGTCTGAGCTGTTGTTGCAGCAGGGACCTGTTTGTCTGTATAGGCTACGCCTATATGTCACAAAACAAGCCCTAAAAAAAGAGCCTTAGTGCTGTCTGACCCAAGATCATTAAATTTTTATCAGGGTTCATGTTGCACATCCTAATGTGCAGCATTGCCTTCATACATTGAGTATTTTTACTCGATTTTATTAACAAGAAAAGATAAGAACAGCTATTTCAGAGAATTTCAGCATGCTGATTTTGGAGAATACGTTGCTGACTAAACCTTTGTTGTTGTTTATTTCGTGTTTTCCATGAAGACTTCAGCAAATTCAGCAAGTTAGTGATGCAATAACTCTGAAATGCAGTTGAAGTCCATGTCTTTAAAGGAAAAACAATTTGGTGACAGCCAGCTTCCTCACTCTATATGTGGAAGGTCTTCTAGCTGAACGTGGCTTGTTTTTCAGGCATGCTATCGGTGGAGGTGTGGCTCTAGGAACAGCAATGTTGGTTTCATTCCCCAGAAATATCTTTTTCAGTATATTTCTCAGGGACAATGCAGTGCATATTAATAAACATCACTTTAAATATGCCAGAATTAGCAAAGAGGCTAGTTTTCATCTGAAGCCAGGAAGCCTACTCTTTCACATGCTCAGTCGTAAGTTTATTTCTCATCCTTACCATCCTTTCATTCACTCCTCTCACTCATAATTGCCTGTCATGACCTGGGGCGTTTATTGATATCAGCTGCTCACGTCAGCCGGGCACATCTATCCAACAACACAGCGACACACCTTCACTGTTAGCCTATCATCTTGCTGCTGTCTTTTTGATTAGATTGTCTCCTGCCTCTAGTTCATTAATGCTGCTTTTTTGCGCGCACCTTCCACCTCCCCATCACCGCCCAGTCTTTGCAGATTCACCAGCTTCATCAGCTTCATTGTTTCATCAGCCTATCTGTTTCACACAGTTTCCTCTTGTGATTCCTCCTGTTATCTGTTTACTTGTTTCCTTACAAATTAAATGAGCAATTAATTATTCTATGGATGAGAAATATTAGCATATCTTGAAATAAGATTGTGTTTTCTCAAATGCTGTGGTAATTTGTGAAATATTGCGTTTTCTGAAATGTTGTGGTGTTTTGACTCTCAGGGCCACCCTAATTTTAACATGGTAACACACAATATTGTATTTTCTATATATTGTATGGTTGTATATTTCTAGTTGCCTCACCTCCCTAAAATGGGGCTAAGAATATGGCTTTGAGCCCTGCTTGACCAATTAAAAACCCTAACAAAGATGGCTTTATTCACAACAAATAGCTATTTAATTGAGCACTGGCCTCTAGTTGTGTGTACATGAGTTGGTGTGTTGTCAGATTTGTGTTTACAACAAGACTTTAATGATTTGTGGATGTAAGCAGAGCAAGGCAACAGCAGTGTTACACAAGACACAACCTCCCTGCATACTGATGCACCCTGAATGTGTCCAACAGCCCCTCACACATGCACCACAATAATTGCTATAAAAGCTAACAAGCCGGTCTGGGTGTGTGTGATGCAATCATATGATAGCTTGTGTGATGAGCCAAGGTCATTAAGAGGGAAGAATGTGGTGGTAATCATACAGGGACAAAGTGTGCTGGCACCAAGTGACCAGCTCACAGTCTGGACTTCTGATTAGTGGTAAACATTACTTCTCATCTCCGTGTATTTGTAATAAAAGACAAGTGTTATCTCAGATCCGGCTGGAGGCTTGCCACACACAAACACACCTAATCACGGATTTGAATCTTAGTAATTCAAGTCAGTTTGCTGCTTTAGTTTTTCTAATCAGGATGCGAGTGGGTATACAATGATCGTCCTTATAGCTATCCAGAATCAGTAAGAAATGTGTTTCTGAAGCCATAATACATATTCATATATGCAACATGACAGAGCCTGATTGGTCTCTGATGATTTCATTAGAAAGACTGCGAGGTTGTTAACTCTGCACAGCTGGTTCCTGGCGAGGGGAAGTTTAAAGATGTTATTTCGAGCTAATTTTTAGGCTAGTCAGGTTCTCTAAAACTGGCCCTCGGCACCTTCCGCACTCTGTCTTCTCTGAAAAACGGCTTAGTCAATGATCATTTCGGATTCAACCCTACTTAAAAAGCATGTCATGTACGCACACTCACACCAACCCACACACACACCGCCGCTCCTGTGGTGCAGCACACACTTCACATCTGCACCCCCTTATGCAGGTATCCAAGTTTCATCTATTTTCACACTTTTCTCAACCCCTGAGGATTGTTTGGCGGTCGGTTTTGTTTTTAGCTGAGTGTGAATATTCTGGTGAATGAATAGGAGAGCGGCACAAAGGGGTGTGGAGGGGTGGGCTTCCTGTGGGGGGCGGCTGACAACCTTGTCAGAAATTCTTGTCAGAAATTCTGCAGACACACAGAAAGTCAGCCAACACTTGGTGAAAGCCGGAGGGGAAATAGATTTGACCTTTTGACGTGGATAACCATTAATCCACGGATCAGCTCGCACGGTGCCCGAGTGGTGCCGGGGAAGGTGCGTCACTAACCCCACCTCCTCCTCTTTATCCCCAGATACTTTTGTAAGAATGATTCTGCCAAATGCATTAATGTCTGACATCACCATCACCTGGAACAAGCATGTTTTTTTCCCACAGAATTAAATGTGCCATTCAAGCGTGGAGGAATTTGATCTACATGGGAATAGCATAGTACATCTCACAGGCTGTAGTGACAATTAGGGATATGCTGAAGCACAGTCTTTCCTTCGAATGACCCCTCTTTTCCAGTCCTGCTTGTCTCCTGCCCTTCACCTCTGCCTCAGTGCTTCAGCCTTTGCTGTGGCACACTCCCAGAAAGCACAGGTGTGTGTGGGCTTACCCAGATGGCGGTGTTGTTGATGCCGAGGGGAGGCAGCCAACTAGCCGATTGCACACGGGTCATCCAATGTCCATGCAAGGCTTTTCTAGCACTAGCTATAATGAGAACTTTTCATTAGTGTTTCCACAAATGTGTGGGCGGGTAAACAAATCTATACTGGTGATGAGAAACCAACACATTGAAAAATCTGAACATCTAAGGTGTATGTCACAGAAAATAATCATATCAGAAAGATGGAATGTGGTCGTATACTCTGTATGCAATCAAGAATTTAAAAGAATATTGAGGTTTACAGCTCTGACATATCTGTGCGTTAAAGCCGCTACAAGGAACTTTCTTTTGTGCTGATTCTGGCGGCACCCGTGGACAAAAGCAGTGTGAGCACTGCGGCCTTGTGTGGAAAAGATCTTGAACTGGCTAGCATGTACACTTGTCTTGAAAGCAGTTGAAAGAAGGAAATTTCTTGCAGCTGTTTGCAGGATGCATAGCGATGAGGTGATGTATCAGTCTGTGACTCAGGAAAATGAAGAACTGTAATACGGCCATGGTGACAGTAAATTTTATTGTGTGTCATCAAACCACCAGACTACAGTGCAGCTTCTGTCACTAACAATTTTCACAATTGTATCACTTATTAGAGATACGTCAGAATCCAACCATGTGACAGGCATTAAGAATAACTATAATAACTAGTAAGGCTGGGCAATATATCAATATTATATCATTATCTTGATATGAAACTACATATTGTCTTAGATTTTGGATATTGTCTTATATTGTTTTGCCTTCGCCCACTTAGTCAATATATCCACATTACGGATGATTATTTATCAAAAATCTTTTTTTTTGTTATTGTACCAATAGTCATCTCTAAAATTGTGTCAGAATACCAACACCAAGATATTTGATAGGGGAGGAGGGAGAAGTTGTTTTTACACTCCTCTCTGTTTACGGATTAGGCAAATAATGTTCACTGGTTGATATGTGATGTTCAATAGTCTGTGCTAAACATGGAGCTATAGAGCCAGCAGGTGGCTATAGCTTAACTGACCATAAAGACTGTAAACAGGTTGAACTAGCTAGACAGAAAAGAAAAACCCATCTACCAGCTAAAGCTAATGAACATGTTATAGCTTGTATATACAATTATAGCTTAAGTTAAACAATGACAGTCTGTGGTTTTATGCAGTGGTTATCTCATTGACTTTTTGTCCAGGCTCAGTGACTTCCTGGATTCTCTGGTTGCTGAAAATGTCAAACTATTCCTTTAAATGTTAACCGTAGGGATCTCCTCTGCTCAGTCATCTAAGCCAGCAATAATGTACAGAATCTACAGCTCCTGATATCGCTTGATGTCTGCTGCCCTTGTCATTCACTGACAGACAAAATATTGGTTCCAGATCATGGCTGCCAAATTGAGATATATCCCTGCTTGGTCCTCCAGGCACTGTAACTCCACAGTAAACAAGAGCAGCGCCAGTAAAATCGCTGCAGCCTCTCCTTACCCCAAACCACTTTCACTTGCAACGACAGATGATTTAACAAACAATCATGGACACTTTTGTTTCTTGTTTGTAAGACACAGCCTGCAGCATGCACAGCTCAAACATAGTACAAACATGTAAATGGTTTATCTCACCTGCTGATGTCGAGCTCTGCTTGGTCTCCAGGTGAGAGCTGTGTTGAGTCAGGAGGTTGTTTCCAGGAAATGCGAAGGTGTTTACAGGTAGATACAAGAGGGAGGAAGAGCCTGGGTTTAATGAGTGGGATCAGCTGCTGTTGGAGTGGTTCTTTTTTTTAAAGAAAGATTTCACAAGGGAATAACTCCCCTGAGCTTGTCTGCATCCCCCCTCCTGAACGGATAAACAAAGATAATGTTGGGAAAATGTTCTGGTGTCTGATGATGGAGGGATTTGTTTTATCCACAGCAGGGTTTCACCTCAGTTTTGATATAACAATTAAAAGTTGCTGGTGTTCTTTATTTATCTGGCTAATTCAGATTGTTTTAGGCAGCTGGGCATTTTCAAATGTTTCATGGATAAAGTTCATTGAATCATAGAACATTTGAATTATTCCGCATTCAGTCAGAGTTATACCAGGCTTGTATCCAGCAATGAAGACAGAAATTGAAATGATAACTTACAAAAAACTTAATGTTTAATTCAACACATCATGCTGCTGTAATAATATGGTAAGTGAGTTGGAGATTAATGCTGTACTACAAGTAACACAGGAACACAATGATGCAAGAGGGATTTGTTTTTCAATTGATTACACATTCACTTATTTGCAGAAAGGAAAGTCCTTAAAAGCCACTTCAGTGCCTCTGATCTTTCTCTCCAGGTTGTATAGTCTTGTCTTGTTGTTTAATTTTAACATGGTGACAATGTGGAAGGAACTTGTTACTTTACACACAAAGTGCCCACATTTAAACTCTGTTTCACACACATTTTGGAGTCCACATTGCCATTTTGGCATCTCTGAATTGCAATAAATTGCAACCTTGGCTTGATATGCTTGCCATAACTTGGATTCTGATCAAGAGCCCTTGAAATTAGGCACAACATTAATCATACACTGTATTCGTAGCAGAAAATGTTGAAACGTCCTCATGCATATTTCTTGGCCGACTGCCTGGGGCACCAAAACCACCCATTTGCTTTTTGCTCCATTTTTATGGGCCAGTAATATGACAATGCCTTGTGAATTTAAATCATTTTGATCTGTTGTGCAGTGTTGTCTGTGTCTGTACCAAATGTCGCGGCTGTATGAGTTACATTTCTGGAGATAATGAACAAATAACATTGGCCTTCCTCTTTTGGGGGGTGTGAAAAGCTGACAAGGAAAAATATTTGACAGAAGTTTTGGTATCAAACAGCATATACATAAAGTAAAATAAAAATAAAAAAATCAAAGACCTAAACAAAATCTGATCTGAACTGACACAGATTGACCCATTTCAATCAGGAGTGACATGTATTTTTTGAGTAAACATGAATATTTATTGCCATGTGTACAAAAAGAATGAGAAAGTTTGGCGGTTAGACTCCATCATGATGAAGTTATATTTGGGGAGGTGATGAAGCTGTGCGTAGAATAGGAAACCCCCCCAATGGAGTCTAGAGTCTGGTGGTGGTGATGGAGGAAGAAGATCCTGGAGTTCTGTTGACAGGGGAGTTAGTTCTGGTGAGTAGAACTGGATATGAGGAGCTGGAGGAGGATGGGGTGGAGGAGGGTTGCATGAATGCCTGAAATGACAGCTGACAGCAGAGAGGAGAGCGGTTTTAAGTTTGACAGCAGAGACATGATTGGCTGAAAGTGTCTGTTGCAGAATCTGGTTGGATCAGTGGAGGGGGAGTACATGAAATCCCCATGGTCAGGTGAATAGAGGGAGCAGGGAGAGAGGTGAATGAAAAGATCGGCTTCCTGATTGAACTGACACTGAGCTTCATTTGATACTATGTGTTCTCAAAATAAATAAATCCATCACAAGCATGCTCGTGCGTTTTCCTTAACCAGGCATTTTAAAACCTGATAAACATCACTAAATAATACATCCACAGCCACGCCAGAAGCTCTGTGAGGCTTTGCTGAGGCACAGTCCTACTCTATGGTTAGCACGGCAACATGGTCACAGTTAAACATGCTAACCTTTAGCAGGTAAGATTTACCAATTTCCCCATCTTGATGTGACATGTTTGCATGCTAACATTCGCTAGAAACGGAAAGAACAGCTGAGGCTGCTGGGAATGTCATTAGGGTTGCAGTTATTTGGTCATAAAACAGCATCGGACAAATCAGGTGGGCATGGATATCTGCATCAGTGTCACTGCCATCCAACTTTAAGATGTTGAGATATAGTATTTCACTGGATATATGAAAACTTTAGCCTGCTGGTGGCGCTAGCAGCATCTTGCCAGTCAATATGATTTATTTTTTGGGGTACAACATATACTGTATATGTACCAACTTTCTCGGCAATCCATTCACCAAAACATGTTACTAAAAACAAAGATGTCAATAAATGGTGATGCTAAAAGAAAAAGTCAGTACTCTGTACAAATGTCTGTACCAAATAATGGATCAATCCATCAGGCAGACCTTAAAATATTTTACTGGATAAGTGAAAATTTTGACATGCTTTTGGCATTTGAGGAAAAGTCAGGACCATCTTGGCATCTGTGCCAAATTTCATGACAGTCCACCCAGAACTATGGAAGCCCTAAAGGGCCATGCATTCATACATTTTATTTCCTCCGTTTTCCCGTGATAACGAGTTAATTTCATTTGTTTTCTCAAGATCTCGAGTTATTATCTTGAAATAATAATAATCTCGGGATAATGACTGTGATATGATAGGCCTGAGATTATGGAGATGCCCGGGACCTCGTAGCTGGTCAGCTATGTAGTTAACGACGACATCAGGCTCACTTAGATTGCACCGCCGATATAGCTGAAGCCTTGCTAACCGTCTTTTCGATCAATAGCAAGGCATAATGCTATTTCAGCCTGTGTCAGGCCTTGATTGAAAAGATATGTGACGTGGTGATCGATATGCTCCTGCCCCTCTGACATTGCTACACTGAGTGATGTTTCCTGCAATGATTTAATATACTACACTATCGTTTTGTTTTCTCAAGATATTGAATTAATTATATTGTTATCTCGGGAAAACAAAGTTTCGTTATCTCGAGATGTCGAGAAAATGATCCCGTTATCTCGGGAAAACGGCAGTTGTTATTTCAAGATAATAACTCGAGATCTCGAGAAAACAAATGAAATTAACTCGTTATCACGGGAAAACGGAGAAAATAAAATGTATGAATGCATGGCCCTTTAGGGCTTCCGTACAGAACAACTGAATAGTTACAATTATTAAATAACAACAGAATAGACATAGATATGGTATCTTAGGTATCTTAAGATCATACAGTCTTTTAAATAATGCAATATCTTTCTCTTATAAATGGTGAAATCAACTCTCAGAAGTTCTGACACTGTAATGCATTGTTCATCAGAGCATTTCAGAAGTTACTGAGTGATTTAAGTATCACACTACATACTACCTGATTGACAGTACTATCTCAGACAGCCAGTCAATAACACCCCTAAAATGCATTCTTATTGTTTTTGCCTTCAGTACACAAAGACAGAAAAACAGGTCAAATTGATGATGTATCTGATGCAGAATAGAGCAAGGTCAGGTCAAAGTCATGAGTCACTAAGAAGATTGAGGCAGCTTTTCACTTGTTCAGTTGTTGTGATGGTGTTTGAGCTCTCTTAACAAATATCGCAGGTTGTGGAGTTTGGAATCGCTCTGGGGTATCAGGTGGAAAACATTAGACGATGCTTCAAAGGGTTCTTGTACTTTACCAAAAAGGTTCAGAGGTTTACACTCGGGGTGTACGTGGTTTCTAAAATAACACAAAATGACAGAAAAAATAAGAAAATGTACTATAATATAAACATACAGAATACAAATGAAATAAGTTACACTGATAGTTTTATAAAGTCTTGACAATACAACATCAAATGTATGGAGAAAATTCATCTCAAAAGGGAATGAAGTAGACAGCCGAGCTGTTTGTACAGTACAAACCTGTTATCTCACTTATATCACATTCTCACACTAAGAAATAAACAATTAGGCTACAAATATGTGTGTGTTGATGCCAACTCACGATATGTTTCAAGTTGAAGGGCACTTATCCTCCCACAGGCACTATCTGATGATTCAAATGTTGCAGTCTAGACTAGCAGGTAAAACTCACTCATCCTACTGGAACAAAATATAAATCATACTTACGCATCATTTGACACATGTAACCTCCTATAGAGCCAGAAAGACACCATTTCTCCCAAACATACTGATCACACTCTCTAGAGCAGGGGTGCCCAAACATTTTCCCTTGGAGGGCAGAAAACTGAAACTTGATGGTGGAAATAAACAACTAAACAAACAAATAATGCAGAGGCGATGCAGAAGCTCGGGGTAATTCTACACAGAGGAAGTGAAACCTTGTAGCTTCATGCACCTCTGAGCAGCTTGCACAAGTATGAATTGGGCTCCGCCTGCAACGCTTTATCCAGATTTCCGTTAACAGATCCATGGTGTCACCTATGTTTCACCAGAAGTTACAGTGACAGCAAACCAAATGAAATAAAATAATATAATAAAATAATAAAATTACGGATTTCTGGGGGTTTGATCATTATCATCATCATGATCAAACCCCAACAAAATATATAAGATAGGTGTAGTCGTTTTTAGACATTTTAATGTGGGAATGTTACATATTATATGTAATATAATTATTTGAGATTATTTGGACCAATCCATCAGATGATGGAGAGACACAGACACAGCATCCCGTAGTGACTGTGGACAATTAGGCAGTGTGGCCTGTTCTAACACACGAGCAGCTATGTGACAGAACGTTGGTCAAAATGTAAATGTTTCAGATAAATGAGCCTCATAAACAGATGCAGCTCCTGTTCAGTCTGGGCTTTCAAACCATTAAATTTTGCCCCCACAGTCACTTTAAATTGCTGAAAATAATTTGCATCTCTCTGGTTTCTAACTGTGGTGTTTGTCCCACTGAGATGCTCTTTTGGTAGTCATCATTCACAGCTGAAATGAACCTTGTGGACAACGGTTCTGGAATAGTGATTCAGTATGACGAGCCTCCTGTCGAAGGACTTCTGCTTTAATTACAGGCTTCATAGCTGCTGCTTAAGCTGTCTTCCTGCTGAGCTTAAGGTAGCTTTTGCAGGTGTGTATGAATCTTGTATGTAAAGCTATTTTCAAGAAAGGTGGGGCATAAGGTTGAAGTTGACGCCACGTAAGGGGCTAATTCAGAGTCCGAGCACATAGTTGAGCTCATTATGAATAATATGTGATAAGAAGGCAGATAAAAAGACTCTCTTCCACTCTGTCCGCCCCTTTCTCTCTTTGATAATTCACCACTTGCTGTCTTTCTGTCTTGCTTCATTTCTGTCACACTAAAAGGAATTCTGTGTTCCAGCATTTTCACATTCACATCAAACCTCACGCTCTTCTGATTTCTTTCCTGCACTCTGACAAGCCAACATTCACTTCACTTTTCATACGAGAAAGAAATCCAGCAGAATAACTTTTCTTTCCCTTTTCATTGACATACTCGTTTTATGCTATTCAACAAATTGGTTCTAGTGTCCCTACAGTGAGGCATTGTTGGCAGATACCAGCTGAGATTTTCTTCACTTTTCCATTTCATTCCTCTAAATTAGGGAGAGAAAACGCCCCATGACCCCTTGAAGACTCGTTCAGCTGATTAAACTCTGCATTTCCAGTCTGAGCCATGGGCTCTCCATCTAGATGGCGGGATACGGCATCTATAGGGTTTTTCCTGTCCTGATTTACTGTGTCTGTGTGGTTTAATTGGATCCATGTCTTATCAGAAGTCTTGTGGTGTGCATCCACCTTGACGCAAACAGCGGGGAGCAAACACAGACTGATCATATCTCATGGCAAAGAGGGGATTCAAAAAGACATTACAGCACAGTAGAACCATGGCTGTAGGGAGGAACAGTACGAGAGGTAAGAGCTTAACCTCACATGGTGCTAAAATGGGAAACTCAGTGCAAGGTGGTCTTATTGTGGTGATGCTACAATTGCAACAGGCAGTATGGGAATTATAACTCATGTCATAAATAAATTGAAATATTTTTCTTTTATCTGTTCTTAAAAAGATGATATTAGTTTAAATGATGACAAATAACGATCAATGTGTGGTTTATTTTCTTTCACAAACCAGAGGAGGACTCAACAAAATATATTTGTGTGTCTACCTCGACTTCATGGTGCACATACTGTAAATGCATTGGAGGCCAAATGATTTGATACATAAAACATCTCAATATCACCCCATAATCTTTTCATACATGCTCCCTTCTTTGTTTCGTTTTGATGTAATGGACTGATTATGTAAACCTTCTGTATAGGCCAACATATACATCTGCACACATAATCTTCTGTCATTTGTCACACAACACAATCAGTTAACGGCTGAAGAACACTGAAAGTCAAGTGGCAGCTACACTACGAAAGTTAAAACACTTCTTGCAAAACACCCCTCAGCTCAGACGACCCCAAAGCACTTGACTGCTGCTGCCGAACCCTCATCAGTATATAAATATAGGATGAAAGTAAGGCGGGCTATGAATTTTAAATACCCACTACCTCCTTAAGCTGCTTCTCATGTCTTCGGGGTGTGGAGACTGGAAGGTCTTCACAGTTTAAAACCAGACGAAAATAAGACCTGGCTCTACGAGGTCACTCACTTCAGTAACTGGAGGCGTGCCAGCATATACAGTACACACACGACATGTTAAAGGAACAGCTTGACATTTGGGGAAAATGTGCTTATCTGCCTTCTGCTGAGAGTTAGATGATATGACTGATAGCACTCTCATATACTATATGAATGTTAATATGAAGCTAGAGCTAGCTAGCGTTTAGCTTAGCTCTGGGGTCATCAACCTTTTTGAGAACTACCTCAAGAAGAGAGAGTTATATGGAGGGCAACTTGTTTTATAAACTGCCATACATTTAATAGGTTACATGTATTAGGAGACATACACATGTGACCAAACCTGCTGGCTCAAAAAAATATACATACAATAACTTGAACAATCAATTTAGGTGATTATAGAAAGTTGTGTGAAACAAATTTTCTTAACTCAACTTCTGTGTGATTCTGATTGATAATGGCTGGTGTTGTTTCTGGGCCCATTTTAAAAGGGCTTGTTTGATACACCCATTAGCCTCAGCCATAAACACTACAATGATCTGAAAGAGGGCATTATTGATTTGAACAAGTCAGGAAAGTCCCTTGGACCTGTTTCAAAGCAGTTACAGGTCCAAAGATCAACTGTACAAACAACTGTTTGTAAGTATAAAGTGCATGGCACAGTTGTGTCACTGCCACGATCAGGAAGAAATCATAAACTATCACCTGCTGCTGAGAGAAAACTGGCAATTTGTCAGAAAATTGAATTTCACAGAACATTTACAATATTTCTAAAAAAAAAGGCAATTCAAAAATAAGTTAAAAAACCCCAATGAATACAAGATGTTTCTAGCTTGTAATAAGTAAAAAAAAAATGCCAGTGGAAAAAGCGAAAATTCTCTAAAAACAGCTACTTTCTAGGTGATTCAGACTTACATATATTAAGAGTAATAAAATGTTTTCAACTAGAATTAGACAAATATACATGGTAAGACTTGGAGATGTACTAGAATATGCAGTCTCTCACTCACATCCCACTCAGTCTTTCTGTGGCCCCAGGAATTCTCAAAGTTAGCTATTTCATTAATATTTAAATGATTTTTTTTTAAATGAGACTGGAGAACTGAGTCACTCTTGAAAACCTTCCCCCGAGCTGGATCACTTACAGTAGGATCTGAGTGGTGTGCAGTGGCGGGAGAGAATGATAATTTGAGAATACCATGAGACTGTTTTTTTTTCATTTTCTTTTTTTTTCTCCAACTGTTTAAAGCGTTAGCCAGTTTTTTTTAGATGGAGGCAGACACACATGACAGTCCATCCATCTGGTGCGCCTGCTGAGTCTCCATCATCACCTTACTCCATCAAAACACCTCACAGTGTACCTCACCTCCATGCACCTCCATCCTCACTTACCGGCAACGAGAGAGCAGACATTTTCGAGTTAAGTTTATCTGTACAGCCTTGTTAATCACAGCTACAGTCTCAAAGGGCTTCCCAACGCCTACGCTATGGGAACAATGAATGCATGCGGTAACCCCTTCAGCCCTTAGACTCTCAATGAGCAAGAAAAACTCCCACTAAAACCTCAATCTGCATTGCGAGTAGGTGTGTGTGAGAGAGCATTTGTCAGAGAGAGAGAGAGGGAGAGAAGATGTCGGATGCCTTTACAAACTTTTGATGGATGTGTTTACATGCGGTGGTGTTTGACCTTCTGAATAATGGTTTGGTCATACTGTTTTAGCTGAGCAGTCACGTAAGTGTATGATTTAAAGAGTGAAGAGACAAAGACAAAGAGAAGCAGGGAAGGGATACAGACAAATCTGAAAATAAAATTCAGAAGAGACAGTAAGAAGGAAGAAAAAATATAGAAAGACATACTGTGCTGATACCGCAAGGCAGGGAGCCTTATTCTGGGCATGGAGTGAAACTGTAAGAGCCGAGCAGTTTGTGTTTAGCAGGGGAGTTTGAGTCTTTGGCAGCAACAATGTATGTGATGAGCCTGCAGACATGACCCAAGCAGAAAGGAGGCTGATGAGGGAGTAGACAGGAGATCCATCCCAATAAGATCCGAAGAAACAGCCTCTGTTTCTTTGTGTGTTTTTGTGCAAGACACTCAGAAGAGAGGCTCTGTGAATACCAGAAAAAAATAATGAGCCTCTGTGAAAAAAAATCATTGTATGTGATCATAATTCTTCATTAAAATAAACATGAATTGTCCTATTTTCATTCAGCAGTGCAAAATATTCACCGGCTCTTCCTGATGGTCTTGAAGTGTTTTTGCAGTCTGGGAAACAGTCGCACAATTTGGCTTAACAGCCTCAACACTGATATTACCCCCATTTATTTTGGAGAGACAAATCAAAGGCTGAACAAGTGGCTTAAAAACACTCACTTTATTTCCAGTGGCTGCAGTTTGGAGAGATTGGTTAATTAACAGAAGTAATGGGAGTCATTTATCAAGCATAAATATAAAGAGAGGTTTGTGTGGAAACCATTGAATCATTGAAGTTAACATCCACCCTCTGATTTACAGTGTAATGAGCTAATAGTCTTTTAAAGTGTGATGTGGAGGAAAGAGGTTTGTCACTAAGACGGAATAGCAGCTACAGTGAAGACTTCAGCTTCAAAAAGGGTGTAAATGACGTCTTTTCAAATAAAAACGGGATCTCTGTACTTTAGGACACTTGGATCACATTATGCTTTCTTTCAGTTGTTTTTTAGTTTTTAAAACAAGTCCCCAGCTTTTTCAATTGTTCAACCTCACCCGACTTTCGATCTTCATGAGGGTGAGTATTTGACTAGTGCTTGTCTCCCACTTTTGCTTTCATAGTTATACATTTTACAATTAAAAAGCTAATGTCCTTGAGAGATTTCTACAAATGCAATATAAGCTGTTATTCTTTGTGCCACTACAATGACTGGCATGAAAATTGTGAGTGTGTCCCAAATCACACTTTTTCTTTTTACTTTCAGTACGTACTCCATCTGCCCTCACAAAGTACATACTGTTGGATGAAGTGTGCATACAATTGTAAAATATTACTTTGTCATGACAGTACGTCTTGAACTTTGACCCTCCTGCTCTTATATCCATCACAGCCTTAGTGCAAAATTTTTGAGTACAAAGGAAAGGTACTGACACATGAATGCGCTGTCATCTGTCATTGCAGTGTCTGTCATTCTGTCAAATGAGCTGTCGTCTGTCAGTGAGCTGTCAAATGTCCGTGCCAGATGCGGTAGGAAATCCTGGTATTTTTAGCATACTGCATTTCACATACTTTGTATACTTTTTCTGGCATACTGAATAGTATGGTAGTATGGGTATTAGAGCACATGAGCGATGACTTCTGACTGACCTTTTTTCATGTGGAGATTCATCAGTAAAACTGCTGAGCCCCATCCAACCATCTGAACAGCCAAAAGCATATTTATTACCTGATCTGCATCTTTATTGCTTATATGAAGATGCATCATCCCTGCAACTGTTTTTATAATTATGATTCATGTGAATCCTTTGACACATCATGCATATACTGTTGTTCAGGGTATCAATGTCTCTTATACTGTTGAAAATACAGATGGATAATAGCCTTAATCTGTGTAATCCATCATACCTCATCATGCAAAGTTGGACTGCTTCATTCAGACTAATGACCTCTGGGCCATATGCTCACATATAGCTCCCATTACAGATTCCACTGTGCCTATAAATCTCACTAGAGCTATAGTCCCTGAAATTGGATGCCATATGGCCAATAGATGCCACAATACGCCAAAAGCGATTGCACTGGAATCACTGGGATCCCAGGGAGGAAAAAAAAAGTAAATTTAGTTTCAGGCAGTAACCCGTTTGCTTTTAATCCCAACTTTAATCTAGATTACATCCACATCTGGCATGTCCCTGCGTGCCTCCACATCCTTCTGGGTCCCCATGGTGCAGCTGACCTCTCTTCTCAGAAAAAGGAGGATGACCCCGGGCATTTTGGAGGCCACCCCAGGCTTTGACAGGGGATGAGAGGGTCGTTTATCCCAAAAGGTAGAGATGTAAGCTTCTGTTAGAAAGATCCACAGAAAAAACACAGATTTGTAGAGAGGCAAATTTCCAGAGCGGTGAATTGTTAACAAATAAGGAGGTGATGTAAGAAAGGGATTCTGACAGAATCAGCATTCACAGAATACATAACTGTGCGCTTGGCTTGGACAGCTGTTTCTGTTTCTTCTTCTCTCAGAAATCTGATTGAGCATCCCAGACTGGCAAAGTAGATTAGACAATCATACCCAGAACAAACCAAAAAACTCCAGCCCAGAAAATGGATTTCTCTCAGATTACTAGAAGAGATTTTATTTGGAGCGTTGCAAAGTACATATCATGGTTGTTAGCGCTCATTCTCCTTCACTCGCACACCCTCTCTCTCCAACACAAACACAGTCCTTTCCTTTTTCTCATCAGCTGATTAAAAAAAACAATATCCTCACACCACTTACCTGAAGAAACCATAGTCTCTTTGAGTCCAAGCACACATGAGAAAGAGATGAATATACATCATATATGGGCCAAACTATGAGTTTGTTTATATATTCTTCTCAGAACATGGCTTCAAGCTTCTCAAAAATAAACTAAGATGAGCACTTCTTTGAATTCTATGAATATACAGTTTGAGTCGCATTTTTAGGTCATACTGTAGGCAATTAAAAAGTAATGAGAATACAATTAAAAGTTGCAGTCGGGCTTATATTAAGTGTTTTCACAGTGGAAGGAAAAGCAACTTTGGATTGAATATTGCATGTTTATGTAAGCAGCCGGTTACTAATATTGGCTTTTCTGGTCAGGCAAACGTCCAGTTTAAAGGGTTTTTCAGTCTTTCAGTTTCTGTGCAGTCTACAGTGTGCACATTTGACCAAAGAGCAAAAAAAGAATTGCTATTTGTCAATCTCCTTATGTCCAATGCAACACTGATACCTTCCTCAAAACCTTATGGGAAGTGAGGCCTTTGGAGTAGTAGCCATTTGCAGTACTTGTATTGGGATTTGTGTACTAATGTTCTTTTAAAGTTTATTACTGTTTATGTTCAGAAAGCTGCAGCTGGCAGGCTGTGGTTGTTATTTCCTGCAGAATCACCGGCTTTCAACAGAGCAAGAGACTCCAGTGAGTGCACGCTATCCTTGTCTAGACGTAATCCCAGCCCAGGCGGAGCTGAGTCCACGCCCACTCCTTCACCTTGCGCCTCCTGCAGCTCCCCAGAGGCGGCAGCAGCAGCAGCCGCGGCGGCAGCGCACTCCTCTTTGAACAGTCGGTCGTGCTCCATCTTGAGCTCCTGGTAGGAGCGTGAGAACATGTGGAAGATGGAGGTAGCGGGGAAGGCCATGATGAGGATCCCGCTGAGGATGCTGCTCAGGGCTACAACCTGTCCTGGAATGGACCTTGGCACCATGTCGCCATAGCCCACGGTCGTCATGGAGATAATGGCCCACCAGTAGGAGGCGGGGATGCTGCTGAAGTCGTGCGTGCCCGTGAGCTCGCTCTCGGCCAAGTGGACCAGCGGGGAGAAGAGGGTGACGGCCACGCAGAGAAAGAGCAGTAGGAGGCCGAACTCCCGGGTGCTGCGCCTGACCGTCAGCCCCAGCGTCTGCAGGCCGAGAGAGTGGCGAGCCAGCCGCATCACGTACAGAATCCTCAGGGCGCGCAGGATCCTCAACACCAGGCCCAGCTTGTCCAAGTAGCCCTTACCTCCTCCTGGCCTCTCGTGATCCATCGATGGATCCTCCTCTTTCACCACCAGGGAGACGTAGTAGGGAAGGATGGCCATAGCGTCGATGATGTTGAGCGGCCCTCGGAGGAATTCCAGCTTGCTGCGGGCCTGAATGAACCGCAGGATGAACTCCAGGGAGAACCAGGCCACACACACCGTCTCTATGATGAACATGTTGTAGCACTTGGAGGAACACTCGCCCTGAGGTAGAGAGGGGAGGCGAGGAGAAGGAGGGGGGTGATATAAGGGAGTGAGAGACAGAGAGATTGAGGATGAGAGGAGCAGGAGTTTGACAGGGAGCAGGACAGATGGGGTGGAAGGCACGGTGAAATGGAGAGAAGACAAAAATCCTGAGGTCAGATAATCACCCTCTGTAATCATTAATAAATCATGAGCGACAGTCACTCAGTATGCTACAGCTACCGCAGCAGCACTGATAGATAACACAGTCACACAATCAATCAATTATTTTATTAGGGCGGGTTTCAAAGATTAATATAACACCCAGTGTGAGCGCTGACAGGAAGCAATCAGGTTTGCATGCCCTCTAACCACAGTATCAAGGAAGTGCAATGCAATAATAAAAAACACTTGGAGCAGAGAACCCTGCTGTTCACTGACCCTCAACTTCAAAGCTTTCCCCTTTTTTTTGCAAATTAGCATTCATTCCACCTCCTCACATTTCCAAATCCCACTACAGAACATATGTAGAGTCTAGAGTCTTTCTTTCACAAATAAAGGTCCAGTGTGTAGGATTTAGGAGGAGAATATTCATAATTATGTTTCCGATACTCTCAGATTTGTTGTGTTCTTGTTACCTTAAGATCAACCTTTTATATCTATAGAGGGAACAGGTCCTCCATCAAAGACTGGCTCCTTTTGTGTTTTTTCATGGTTTTAATGGCCAATGGGAGAGAGTGAGATGAGGGGTATTCAGTTGGTTGCAATCTGCACCCTCACAGCCAGACGCCACTAAATCATGAACCTTTAAAGCAACATTATGTAACATTTTGACTTTAAAATTACAGCTTCAAAATAATATTGAAGGTACAGTGTCTTGTAATAGGGCGAATGGTGTCTCTGTCTCAGCCACTTCACCCCCCCATCACTTGTTCCTGCACTATGTAACTTCAGTGAGAGGGTAGGATCACAGCGTTACATACATGTTAAGTTCAACATACAAGTTTTCAACACATAACATTGAGTTTTGTTTGTAGTTAGCACCTACTAACAAACTGTAACAAACTGTTACAGAGCTGGGATTTGGGGGGGGGGGGGGGGGGGGGGGGGGGGACTGTGGGCACAAAATGCCAATTACTTGGGTGTTACTTCCCTCATGCTTAGGTATGCTTAAAACTAACAAGTGTGTCGTCCAACAGCATCTACAGGCAAAAGTTTTTATTGCTGGTTCCAAATTACCAAGTGCAATATTTTTTTTGACCCATCCATCCATGTGGCTTTTTACCACATCACACTTCCTCTTTTGCTGCTACGGGAAAAGAGTCACAATTCCAACAGCTACTAGGGATCTGTGTCACTTCAAGTATTAGGCATTTGCTGAAACTCATTATGCTGTCGTTTTTCTGTCGACAGGATGGGAGAATTCTCCCTCTGCTGTAACTGACTTACATATTTTTGCACAGTATGTTTCTCAGACAGATCAAGAGCATTTTTCTGTCATTTTTAAGTGATTTGCATTTTTCTGTTTCATAAAGTTAGACTGCATCAGAATTCATGACGTCTTAGGTCAAGGAAACATTGTTACACTGAATATGAGCCTGCGTGACTTGACATATATTATTAAGGTGGATTTTATTTTGTTCTCTCTGCCTCTCCTTTCATCAGCTTCTGCCCGTTTCTCCTCTTTCCTCATTATTCACTCTGCATGTACCTCCCTGCTACTGTGTGCCTCATTTATTTTCCTTTCCTCTCATTCTTCTTTTCTCTCTCTGCCACCCTCTCTTTCTCCTCCGGCCTCTGTCTCCACCTTCTCCTCACTCATTCAGTTTCCTCCTCCATCACCCTCTCGGGGCTCCCTCCCTCTCATCCTTCATCCTCTGTTTGCCCCTAGCGCCTCTCTCTCTCTGTTTGAAATCCTTCATTCATTCAGGCTTCCTTAAAGTGAAACATAACTCCATCCACTGTTTCTCTATGCATGATGCATCCTTCACCCTCGTGTCCCATTCCTCCAGCTCTCATCTATCACTCGCGTCCTCTCTATCTTTCTCACTGATTCTCAACACAGTGTGACTCTAATTTCTGTTGTACAGTACATGCAGGGCTATTATTGAATTGGAGTAGGAAAGAGGCCATTGGACCCCCCCTTTATGCAGCTGGCTTACATTTGTTTTAAGCTGCAGATCACTATAACCACGTTATAATCATTTGTGTCAACTCTAGTGTAGCTGATATTAAAGGCTAACATTGAGGATGTCTCCACTTTACGGCCCTGGCCCACATTTGTGGTCCTGGAGACACCTATTATGGCGGGAATTATGGCACCACAGAAGCAGTTTAGAGTATTTTGCCAGGTGTTTATATGTCTGTGGACAGATTTGGTCAACGTGATAGCTTCACAACCATGTCAGATGAACGTTGAACCAGCGATTTGAACCTTCCGATTACTGGACGACCCACTCTACTGAGCTACAGCCGCCCTTTTGTGCAAGTTTGAAGTTTGCAAAGACTGAGTTTGTAAAATCTGGCTCCCTAGCAGGATGGCACATGTTTAAACGTCAATAACTGTATCATAACTGTGAATGTGCAACTGTCATGTCTCCAAAGTAGCTTAATGGTTGCCAGAAAATATTTAGAAGTGCATTTTTATGAACTAGAGCTGTAAAAAAAAAAAAATGTAACCCTAAGTATGCTGTGAATAACGTTTAAAAGACTTGTAAATAAAGCAGATTTCTGTCAGTGGTTCATTTCATCTTTTCCATCATCCTAATTGCACCAAATGGCTTTCTGAATTTGAGGAACTTCTGTGCTGCTTTACATGAGGGACTACAAAGTTCCACTTGAGGGAAGCAGAACAAGCCAGAAACAAGTTGTTGTAGCAAACATGGTTGCACACACTTGCCTATGCAGATTCAGGAGACAGGAAGCAACATTAGCATTGCTCTGAAGTCGTATTTCTAACCACATGAAATATGGATCTAAGTCCAATATTCGAGCTCCTTTTAACTCTTTTGGTTTTCACCGACCCCTGAGGAAAATATCTGGCTGTTTAGCTGCAACATGTTCCACTATGTTCATCATCTAGTTGCTGAGTTTATCTGTGGTTTGATGCTGGATACAGTGGGTTTATCAGGGCTTTTTTCATTAAAAAACAGCTGCCAGCTGCAGCTAGAAACAAGATTGATTGACACTGCAGAGTCAGTTATAATTCTCTGTGGGTTCATCACTACGAGTGACACTTTAAACATTACACACAGTCATTTGATCCATTAGTAATATAAAGATATCATTTAGCATTTAAACATATTTACTGAAACAAATCATTTTGTAATGTTATCCCATTTAGTTCCGCATATTAATAAAAGATTAAAGATCCATTTTATTGAATTCCTCGCTGACTCCTTGTTCGTTAAGGCATATTACACTTTAATCATTGCATGTGGGTACAGAGCAGCCGTTGCCCGTCCCCACACAGTGAAAAGTGGAGCCACAATTGCTTCACCTGAGCAGTTCATGATTTCTCTAGAGGTCTGAGGGACTGACTAGGGGATATTTGTTTCTCAAGCAGCATTTACACAAGGAAAAGACACATTCGATAGTTTAAAGGGTCAGGTGCTTCTTCATTAAATCTTTAGCTAATATTAACCTTTACGCCTCTCCTCCTCCTTTAATCTAGCCTGCATCCCTCATGTTTCCCTTGTCTGATGTCCACTCCTGCTCAGATTTCTGGCTGTCTGTCCATCCTGTATCGCCCCACAGCTCTGACGTCCTATCTCAACCTCTCATTTGTCCCCTTCTGTCACTGCTATTTCTCTCTCTTGTGCTGACATTAGGCCCATCAGGGCTCCGTGACACCATTCTCGCCCTCTGCATGATAGGCCATTTGTTGCAGCTAGAAGCTTTCTACTTGTCTCTCTCTCAAACAACACATGGACACACACACATACACACACAATACCTCCCACAATAGCCACTATCTCCCTGACCTTATCTCCTCTGTACGACTCTCTCTGGAACTAATGTCAGTGACAGCTCATTTCAACACAGACACTGTTCACCCCGGCAGCTGTCTCACACGGGGTTTCACATTATCGTCCGTATTAACACATCTCAATGTCAAATTAAGATAAAGACTGCAGTGAGAGTGGAGGCACTGTAAAAGGCACTCTCGGGACATTTGAATTGACCACATGGGAAACCACTGCAGCATTATTACAGCTTTCCCTTTAGTCCAAATGCTGTTTGTTTACTTGAATTTCAAGGACAATTCCTAGACTACAGTGCCACAGAAAGGAATGTGGTCAGTGACAACAAACAATAAACTGTGTCTCTGTCGAGAATTTAACAGCATTTCCAAAATATTATAAAAACATAACCAGAGCAGACATAGGACAACTGTGTCTTTCTCTCTTCATCTCTCTCTCAAGGGACAAAAAACAAGAATACAACCAATGAATACATTTCAAGAAAAAAAAGAATATAAACACACACACACTTCCCATCGAAACCCATCAGAGCAGGAACATTTTGAAATGTTCTTTTAGTGAAAATGTTGAGTAAATTGAACAAGTGTAAAAAACTGAGCAATTAAGTGATAACTGATGATAAGTGTTTGACCTACTGTCTGTGCTGGGGCTGTAGGTCCAGTTAAGTGCTTGGGTTTTGTTATTTACGTGACAACGCTTCGAACGCAGCGCAGATGCTACTTGTTACTCTCAGTGCGGTGAACATTCATGCGGGACTCTGCATGACAGGGTAACACAAACTCAGCGCTTCAGCTCAAACAATGTAAAAGAAAACAGAACACCTGTGGACATCAAGTCAGGCTCGGTTACTTTTCCGTAGCCGCACTACTAACACATACACACGTTTTAACAATTCATTTATGTCCACATAGGGCTGGGTGTTATGGCCTTACAATAATATTACAATATTTCTGGCCATATCGCGATAAACAATATATACCCAGATATTTTGTAATCTTCTCATAAGCACTTCATAAATGTTAGGACTGGGTGACAAAATCAAATATCACAATATTTTTGACTAAATAATCCTTACTTTAATATCAGTAGTGCAGGGATGACTGTTATACATCAGTAATCCGGACATAATGACTAAGTGGGTGAAGTCTGGTAAGTTAAAAAAAAAACACAGCACTACTGTAATGCAGGACAAACACAACACTTACCATATCACGATACAACGATATCCAAAATCTAATACGATATATAGTCTCATATCACGATAACATAATATACTGTATATACTGCCTTGCCCTATGTCCATATATATCTTTTGACATGAGATGGTGATCCTTGAATACTTGAATGAAGCAGGGTGATGACTATCAGAACATATCCTGCCACATTGGACTTGCTTTTCATTGTGTATCTACTTTCCTCCAAATTATTTATTAAAAAACTCCTTGATTGTTTGTGTGAAGATTATTTTGCTCTTTTGTTCTTTACAGTTCATCGAATAAGACCCGATGGATTATTTTCCATAAAACCTTGCCTAGTGCAGATGGAAATAACACCCACGCACTTCAATATGATTTGCCTGAAATGTCCTAAATGACGATCATTTCAAAGGAAAGGTGATGACTGAGGTTATATCCTGTTCCTGTATGAAGCTATTTAAAAAGGTGCACAAAGCTTCTAACCTTGACAGTGCTGAATAGTTTATACTATGAGAAGAGACGTGTTGTAGACAAAGACCAAATCAACCACAAGAGCTTATTTTAAAAACATTTTTTAAGCTTTGAAAGGAGGTGTTGCTAAAGTGGTTGCTCTTGGATGATGGAACTTTTATAATTGCTGAGACAAGGTGAAAACATTCTCAATATGACTGTCTTTAACACCTACATTTTACCAAACTGAAGAGCATCGGGGAAATGAAGCCTAGATTTGTGGCAAAATGAGCTGAAAGTGAGACTGACTGAAATCCAAAGTGTGTTTAAACTGATTCCACATTTTTATGAGTCATTTTTGTTCTTCGGAGGAGAAAACAGATGAGACGCTGAGTATATTGAGACGGGCTTTAGAGGAAAAGGGCTCAACATCTAATGACCTTATAAAGAAAATTTGTCACATTGCAGACTACACTGACTCTACTGTGTAATTGTTTGGTTTTCAGTCGTCTCTCTAATTAAACATCTGGCATTTATTGCATAATTCTTTTTAGGGTGTAACACTGATGTCACTGTTTGCATTAATGGCTGAGCAGACGGTCAGAGAGATGAAATTCGATTAAACTGGTGCAGTATAGTGCACACACACACACACACACACACTGACTTTCTGAGCGTGTGTGGCAGTGAAATATTAATAAGTGATAAATGACACAGAAAACACAAACACACATGTTCCTTCCTCTTTCATGAAAGTAGAAAATCACATTGTGTTAAGTAATAATTCTTAATTCGGGTCAAAGTTTGCCTAAAAATCATTATCATTCAAGTATACCACGGCTTCTACTGCCTGCCTGCATCTTGCTATTTTACCACCCAGCCTGCCATCGACTCCCTCCTGTGACCCATCACTGTGCAGTGAGACAGCTGCTGGATGCCTCGACAGCAGGACACTCTGTGTACCACGGGTTTGAAGTGTAAATGTATCTCTTTATTGTTGGACAAGAGAAAGCTTCTATAGCTCTGAATTATGAATGTGTTGTTTCACACTTGTGTATCAGATGCAGCCAGTCATTTCACTGTCTCCAGTTCAGTAATAAGGACACTCTTCCTATGTACAACAGGCATACTGACCAGTGATCTACAGAACTGTGCTTTTCTAACCATAAACTGCAGTGTGTTTAAAATTTGATTATTATCCTCAGGAATGCTCCCGGGTGTTCAGTTCTAACTTTTAATTACATTCTCTGCTTACTTCACAGCATGTCCCAAACTCTAGAGCTGTCTCTTCATCTCTCTGGCTCGAGGCCCATCTCCCAATCAAATGAAAAAGCCGCCCATCATCAAGGACTTTAGGGTTTACATATGGATGGGAATATGTGGGCGTTTCTCTTCAGTTTTCTGTTGCTGTTTGGCTGCGTTTAGGATAAAAATGGTTTGGTTTAAAATGTACCATGGTGCATATTTTGCATATTGTGCTGTTCAATTTCCAGAGGTTGCAAAGCTATGACATAATGAAAACATGACTGGTCAGTTGCAATGATAGTCCTGGAGCAACATTATATATGATGATTGTTCCAGAGACTACGTCTCTAAGACAACCAATTTAGGCATGACATGCTTGCATTTGATTGGCTGAAAGGAAGGCGGCTTAAAGACTTGAAGTCAGGTGCAAATTTGACAAACAGTATGGCAGACAGAGAGGAGGCGAGAATTGATTAGTGTGCTTACAGTGGTAAGCAGACAACGTAATTCTGTTTATACCAACACGTAACGGCACAGGTGCATCTTCAGGGTTTCAGGTGAGGTCCTAATTATGATTTGTTGTTGTGAAATTGTTTGCCAAATCTAATCAGAGCAAGGTGGTTTCATAAGAGCCTCTTCACTCAGTATTTAAAGGAGACCTACTATGCTTTTTCATATTTTCCCTTTCATTCAGTGTTTCATACAGTATACGTTGATACGCATGTAAGAGATCTTGAAAGTAAAAAAGGTCAAAGTCTGCACCAACAGAAGCTCCTCTCTCCCGCAGAAAACACTGCTCCTGAAACGCCTCACCAGTAGTCCCACCTTTAATTCCATGCCACCATGTCACAAACTTGCAGCTAGTTTGGCACGTAAGAATTGATTTAGCAAAGCTGCTCTGTTGCTGTTAGCTGTGCTGGCTCAGGCATGTATGAGCTGACCAATCAGAGCAAACTGGGTATTCAGGAGGGGGGCCTTAAAGAGACAGGAGCTAAAACAGAACATTTCAGACAGAGGGGGAATACAGTGCTGCAGCACTGGACAGTGTGAGAAAAATGATGTGTTTATGTGCATTAAAGCATGTAAACTTATTCTAGTAGTAACCCAAAATAAAATGATGAACCTGAAAATGAGCATAATTCGTCGCCTTCAAAATTTGTCCCCTCTGTCACTTCGTCCTACAGGTGGCTTGGGATCCAGGTTTGGGCTAAAAGGGGAACCAACGATTTTTCCCATCAATCAGCTCTTTGTTGAGGCAGACCTTGAACATACTTTGCACCGCTACATTTCTCTACACTGCTTCCCTGACCTTGCACTCACTTATAAAGCTGATTGAAGAAACGAGGGAAAGGAGGAGAGAAGTAATGGATGAGACAGAAAGATACAGAGAAAGAATTAGGGGGTGTGGTTGAACACCACACTGCTGGCCTTAACCTGAAACACTGCACATCAAGCACTGTCTTCCCTAGTCATGGGTTATTAAAGGGCTTGTATTATGTGACACCTGCATCCATCATCAAGGCTGTTCTGCTGCGACCTGATAGCTGCGTGTGCGCACTAATGCACACAGGGCTAAACACGTAATGAGTTGCGCCCAGTCGTTCACAAGAATCCTTGATTTGTATTAGGATGAAAGATACAAACTGGCAAACAACCTCCCAACTCCATTGTCCACTGACTATTGGCACGCAAGACGACAAGCACCATTAAGTGTAAGTGATTGTGAGAGCAGATCCAAACAGTTTTATCTGAGGTACAGGCTGCCAAGTGTCCTATCACCAGCAAAGACCACCAGCTTGTTCACGCACAAACACCCTAATGGAGAGAAATGAAAGAGGGAAGGTGGAGAGGAGCGATAGCTGGAACAAAAGGGAAGATGAGGATAGAACGAGGGAGAGTAGGTGGCTGAGCGGTGAGGAGAAAGGGATTACAAGATCAGCTGATGAGGAAAAGATGAGGTGACTTCCAAAGCATGGGTTACCCTTCATACCCTAAAAGGCTCTATTCTCCGTCTGTCAGGGTGCTGCACACACACACACACACACACACACACACACACAAACACAAACACACATCGTCACCGATTCAAATAGAGTCTCGAGGTTTGTCCTCAAAATGCTGTTCAAGCAATTCAGTGTTGATAGTTTCTCATCCATTCTAAAGTGTTTCATGTCTCATCAAATTCAAGATGTTATAGGTGCATCAGCAATATACTCACAAAAGTGACACACACAAACACACAGACACACACACACAGAGCAGAGGAGCCATGTTAATATCACAGCGCTGTGCAAGCACTAAACTACATACTTTTTTATTTTTTATCCATTACAAGACACTGGAAGTTTCGCATCAATTTGTTGCATCAATAAGCATGTCAGAAAAATAAATCAAAGAGACACACACATCTGCTGCCGGCCCTGCTGGATGCACGTAGGAATGCAGAGGCACGTCGCAAGACAATGCATTTGATGGGGCGTGCTGCAGCGTGAAGAGGGGTGTTTAATTTTGTGGGTAGCTCTGAGCAACCTTGCAGGGGCTCAGTATTTAACCTTGGGGACTAGGGACAGAGTGCAATTAAAGGGTAACTCCACCAATTTTAAACATTAAAGTCTGTTTACAGGTCTTCAGGAGTGAGTGTATGTTAAAAAAAGGGGGGGGGCTTTTGTGGCTCCATAAACTGCATGTAATCTGATAAATTGCTTCCAGTGATGTCACTCAGTGGCTAAGCTGCATTGCGGGTAATGTAGGTGCCAGGTTTTGAAGAGCAGGCCACTGGTCTAACATTGCACTCCTGTAACACTGGTGGATACATTAGGGACAGTTTAAAAAAAGATTAAAATCGATACAGCAGAACCAGAGACATCACCTTTGTTATCCCACGCATTCCTCATCCTTTTAAAAGCCTGGTTCCTACATTACCCACAATGCAGCTTAGCCAATGAGTGACATCACTGGAGGCAATTTATCACAAAACCTGCAGCTTCCCCTGGAGCCACAAAAAGGCTTTATACTACAGTTTCCACATATACGGTAGTACTCCCCAATACCTGTAAACACACTTTAATGTATAAAGTTATCCTTTAAACCCTGAGGGTGCTTTCTTGTGACTTTTGTCCTCAAGCGAACAACAGAAACATCTTAACCCTGCTGTGAGGTGGGATGCCATGGGGAGCTGTTGAACCAAAAAAAAACTGAGCCTTTGAGAAAGAAAGTGGGCATCAGGCATCCACAGGAAGAATGTGAAAACTGGTGGATCCTGACGCTCAGTATGCCTCACATTATGTCTGCAGCAGGTGTTTTGATTTGCAATAAGCTCTGATAAAATACTTTAATATGTTTGTTTTTGTTGGTGAAAGTGTTTGGGCGGGTTTCCAAAATTAAAAATGAAAGGCCTTGTTGTTGGACTAATTTGTTCAACTCATCTGTGACTTTGCTGGCTTTATTGTACCTTCATAAGAAATCTCTGTGGTGTTTGTCACCAACAGTAAGGGGAAATATTTATTTCTTGTTTTTTGTGTGCAAATTTTAGAGCGTATTAGTACAAAGTTGGCTGTGAGAGACCTAAAATGAAGCATCTGTCCTTTTCAGAATAAAATGCTGGTTTAAGCCAAACATGATTGTTGTTGGTTACAATCAAGAGAGAGAGAATACAACTTCTTCTTTTTTTACAGGCATTGTTGTTGCTGTTTTTATTGTTTGTTTGTTTTTTTCAGGCATTTTTCCCCTCCTGTGGGCGTTGTTATCAGAGTATGTCACCTTACACTCTGTCTCTGTAGAGCTGCTGCTGTGTTCATTTGTTTTTTCATGTGTGTGCTTTGTGTTTTGCATGTGCCGTGGCCTCAGCTGTTTCTCCTCTCCATATTGCTCTGCCCTCAGCTCTTCTCTCTTCATGATGTTTTCAGGTTTCCCTGACGGTGTCATCCCTCACCTGTCCAACAGGCACCCTCAGTGTGCGCTCCTTGTGGTTCATCGTTAATCAGCCCTGATCTGTCGCTGCCTCCACAGCTGCACCAATTACTGTCTGAGCGTAAATAGATGGAGCTGTTTTGTATGCTAGTTGCCAGATTGTCTGTTCCTTTGCTGCAGTATTTCTTTCAGCTCTTACGTCAGCATTTGTAACAACAAAGTTTTCTGATGAAATCTCTTGATTTCAAAAGGAATTACTGCAATGAGTTTTTTTGCTTTTCTAAATCCGCGAAAAAACTTTGCTTTGCACAAATTGGTACCATGGTTCAGTCTTGACTGTGCTGTATTGCACAAACCACTTTCATGTAACAGTCTTCTGCTGGTGTGTAAACCGCTCCATTAAAAAGGAGTGGTTCCCAGACATTTATGAGAGAGGAATCAATGGGCCATTTGAGGGGGGCTGCTATCCCCCTTGTTAGCAAAATGACCAAAGTGCATCTCCCTTGTTTACCTGCCATCTCCCCTCTCCAATCCCGAGTAGCAGAGAGTCTCTTTCTCATGTTAATTAGTCTGCCTGCGTTATTGATCCTTTATCTGACTTAAGATTGTACGAGTTAGAATATATGGCCCCGGGCCATGGCTCTGAAATATCGGTAGCCTTTTAGATGGAAAGCATCTTTGAAAATATTTCCCCCAAGACTCATTTTTTAATTCCATAACTGATTAATTTTTTTTTAATTGTTAGCCCATCTGCTGTTAAGAAGCAAGCGGTTTCTATACACAGACATACTGAACTGCCTAGTAATATGCAGGCCTTTTTTGCTATATGCAGACTGTGAGGTTGCATGGGGGCCCTGAAGCCACCACCCCAAACAGTGTGCTCTGGTGATGATCTGGCCTAATTTATTTTATTAATTGTTGTTGTTGTTCTTTTTTTTTTTTTTTTTTGGAGGGGAAGGATTTATTTTTATATGTTAAGTCCTGTATGATTTCAGTAGTCTCTTGATATTGGGAAGCCCCAGTGTTTCCAATTTATTATCATTTTCAGAAGTTTTATACTGCTGGGTTCAACTTGAGATGTTGTTCTGAATTTTCTGGATTTAGCCTCTTTCCCTCTTTAAATGCACTAGATTGATGGATTTCAATAATAAATGGGGGGCCTCTGTTTATATGTCCCATGTCAAAAGTCTGCAAACAATCCTTCCCACAGTACAGCTGATTTCTGGTGCACTCAGGGGTTTGTCATCATCTGATATATCTGGAGATTAGGTCATTTTTACAAGGTGTTTGAATGGTTATTGACTAACAGTAAATCATATCATCAAAGTTTCTCCTCTGTTCCATCACTTTGCAGGCTGCTTTATTGCCACATCCTGATGGAAGACTTGTCTTGTTGTTGAACCCCATTAGTTTTGGTTCGGTGAGTCTTGGGGAGGATTCTACCCGCTGGCCTTCAGTCCTTTGAAGGACACACTTTTCTTAGACCTTCTTTTAGCATTTTGTGTCCTTGTAATTTTCCATCACCAAAGAAGCACAAAAAAACAAATCATGAAGACGTGGAGAGGTTCATTTTGTTTAAAAGTTATAATTTTCTTTTGTCGGGCTCATAAAACAGCAGAATGTAAACTATGAAAGGTCCTGCATGGTGAAATCAGTATTTCCCCTGTCAGCAACAATCACGAGCACCAACATATTGAGATCTAAGAGGCTCCTCTCCTCTCACTTCAGTGCGCTGTACTTGTCTATGCTGTGCCGTGCTGTACAACCCCATCCTGGCACGGACAGGATAAACACCTCATACTTTGCTGTTCTCTCCCATAATCCCACTTGGCAGCCATGCAGCACATCAGACAGGAGGGGATACAGCTCGTAAGCAGATAGGCTGCAAGAGGCATGGAATCTGCTCCGCACTGATACAGTCAAACAGAACACACAGATGCCCGCAGACATAAAAACACAGAAAACGTGTGTGCATGCTAATTATTAGCACATACACTGACACTTATATAGCGTCAGTGCTGTAACGGAGGCTGGTAATTTGCATAAACATACTTCCAGATACTTATGTGGCTTGAGGGTGTGCAAGATGGAGAGAGAGGATATTTTTGCATTGCTTTCTTCATTCTCTTAATTCTGCTGAGAAGGTCATCTGCAGCTACTGTAAGGTCAGCTCCTTTTGATACTATATAATTGTGTGTATGGGTTCACCACTCCTCTCTTCTTCATGCATCAGCTTTATTCTTCTTCCTCCCTCTCCTTTCTCTCCCTTACACTCACTCTCTCCATCCACCCGCATGCCTTAAAGTCTTATTTACTTTCTTGACTTACAGTCGCTCCGACTGACTGCCAGCCTCAGTCTCTGCATGCCGAGCCAACAATGTTTACGGACTCGGACATCTATTTATGCCCTGTTCATGTTCATTTGACAGGGGCTGAAATTATGAGGACGGGAAGATTTTAAATGTGGCCCACGAAGAATGCATTCTTAATTGTGTGGCGCTGTTTTTACACACTCAAACGAGGCTCATGATTGATGATTGTGCTTTGTCTTGTAGCAAGCTGACTCTGTATATAGAGAGAAACAGAGAGAGTACACACACACACACACACACACACACACACACACACACACACACACACACACACACACACACACACACAAACAAACACTCATACAAAAGCTGAGTCATTTAAAGCCTTTTTGTTAGTTCTTTGTTTCTGCTGTTACAGTGTGTTTCAGGTGTGGGGCTGACTTACCTTAAATAAAATTATATGCTTGGAAGGCCTACAATAGTATTTGCAGAAAAGAAATTCACAATGCTTCATTTTCTTTTACAGCTCAGACTGTTGGCTGTGTTTCTTTGAGCTGCAGGGGAAAATTCATTCATGCTTCCAAGTCCAGACGGTTAAAAATGTTGGATGGCGAATCACAACTCCCCCTCAGAGACAATAAATGTGGAAACTGACTTTGTTGATTCGCATAATGCGATTCTGCACAGTCGAGAAGCAGGAGATGTAAGCAGAAATTCTTGTGAGATTTTATCACAGCCAACACTTTGATCTCTTTCAAATGACTCTCAATGGAGGCGGACATTGGTGCAAAAATGACAGATAAGGGAACAAACTCTGCCTCTAGTCTCTGCTGGCACTATGACAAACATATTCAAGCTAGCAAAAGATAAAGGCTCACTCCCATTTCCAATTCTTAACCCTATCCCTCATTTTTGAGTGCCCCCAGATTAAAGTTCTACTCCAGTTAAATTTTTTATTAATAGGAAATACTGCTGCTACTGGGTGGAGAGTGGGGATGCCCCCCCCCCAATCAGCCCACCTGAAATCGCCTACTGGTGGGGTTTATATCAACCCATATGGAATGGGACAAACCTCCAATCCATTCACAACTTCATGCTATCAATTAAATCATCAATTTATTTTAGCTGCAGATTGCCCAAAATAAAGCTGCACGGTTGGTATTGGGCTGCTCTACTCGATCAAATGTTAACCGCATGCATGATTCTCTCTCATGGATGATGGTTGATAACAGGTTAGCATCAAGCACTGCCGCAATGTTTCAGTCAGTCTTGATCAGTAAAGCGCCTGACTTTTTATTTACTCAAATTGTTTTTAGAAACACTGTGCACAATTATAGCACTAGAGGGTCCAGCAATGGCCAGCTAGAAGTGCCTCACTCGAGAACTAAGGCCTCATCACGATCTTTTATATATAGAGCAATAACTTTGTGGAACAATTTGCCTCATTACCTATGTCGTACCGAAAGTAAACAGGTATTTAAAAAGAAATTGAAATCTTATTTTTCACGAGCTGTACATGAGTATGAGTGACTCCATTTTGCTGTCTAAGATAAATTCTGTTTAAGACTTGCAAATATCTTCAAATGTTTGGTTTAACTTTTTAACATTAGATATATTATGACAGATTGTACTTGTAAATGTATGATATGTTGAGTATGTGACATTTTTGTGTATATTCTGTGTTGTTCCCTGTGGACCCCAGGAAGACTAGCTGGTTACTAAGGTATCAGCTAATGGGGATCCTTAATAAACAATAAACAATAAACAATTAAAAAAATAACTTTGCCTCATTACCAAAAATGATCCTCCTGACCAGTCAAACACCCTGGAAAATTGGGGTTTCCAGTCTTAAGGGACGCTCAGTGAACATATAATTATTATTAAATAACCTTCAGTGTTGCATGCAAATTACATTCAGAGGAGCAGTCCCGACAGTGATTGGTTGCAGGTTATTATTCCAGACTGTAATATTCATTTCCCATCACCACAGTGCTGTTGAACACGACGAGAATGGGAGCTCTTTTTATAGACACAATGTGATTACACACTATTACATAAACTGACCTAATATTAATGACATTAGCATTTGTATGTAAACTGAAAATCCTCTTTAGCCTCTCCAGCAAATGCACTGTCATTGTCACAAATCACTTTAAAACTCCCTCATGCCCATGTGGTGCAGATAGATGCGGGTGACACGCATGTAGTTTTCTCAGGCTTTGTTTGATTCTGACATAAGAAATACCTTGTTTTCTAGCGATCATGAAAAAAAAAACAAAAAACGATTTTGTAACCAGAACAGAGGTTGTTTACACGGTTTTTGCAGCCTGTCAAGATTACAACTCTTGTCCTCATGATGAAGCGAGAACCTTTGCTGAACATCTATTTAGTCATTCAGATCAGAGAAATGAATATTTCCTAATTATCATGAGAGAATAACTGAAAACAATCATCTTTGCCAAGGATCTCTTTGGTATTTTGTGACATTGCTCAGTTTAATTTGTTTTATAAAATGTTGTTTTTCTTTCACAAATGATATGAACAATTATTCAGTTGGTTGATCATACTTCAAAAATAACCAATATGACTGTGTACTAAAGCCATGAAGTGCTTGTCTTGGGGTGTGTGTGTGTGCTCTGCTTATGTGTGTCCCCTCTTCCTCATGCACCCAGGTAATAACGCTGTGTCTCAGACAGTCTTTAAACTTTGAACAGCTCCTCTGGGAGGGAGATGAGGGAGAGAAAGGAGGCTTCTTCGCTGCTTTGGTGTTTACATCCTCCTCCCTTACTCTGCTCTCTTATCATCTTCCTCTCCCTCTCCACAGCCCAGACTCCTCTATTTCCTCCCTCCCCTCTGATATAAAGAATAACCTTATCTTCCCTTCAGACGTCACAACGCACATTATCTCCTTCTCACTACATCTCTACTTCTTTTTTGTCTCTTAATAGATTAAGATAGCACACACCCACCTGCCCACTCTATAATCACTTGTTTGATGGTTCAATGAGATTATTGACACGTCTCTCCTTGAGAACTAGTAAAAAGTCAATAGGAGAACGTGTCAAATCTTTCAGTCTGAGGCTTAAGTCATACAGTCTGCTACTCAGCTGTCTCCATCGCTCTCTCTGTCCCTCTCTCTCCGGATACTTGTGATTGATGCCTTGGGACGTAATTATTGAACAGCAAATCCCACTCCAATTTATGGCATTAAGGACATAAAATGGCCACTTCAATTACTCCCAAGGCCAGAGTACGACCGAATTAGGAAAAGGAGAACAAATCTGATGAGGCTGTCTGAAAATACTTCATCACCCGGCGAGAATATTAAAGACATGAATCTGAGTGACACTCGCCGAGAGTGAAGCGCTCCAATGTATATGCGGTAAATGAATAAAAAATGGATGCAGGGAAAGTTACTGCTTTGTCGGAAAGTTTTACTCAGACATCTGTGCAGAGTAAGTCAGTGTCTTCGGTGGATGTTTGACATTTGAACAGCGACAAGATGTAAACTCAGGCAGGTTATCAATGTGTGCTGAGGCCCGCTGCTTTCCATAGAGAGTTATCAACTGCATACGCCCAGTTGATTCCAATCTGAATGCTGCTGCTATCCTGCCAGAGATTGCTGAGGCCAGTGCAGGGTTAGGACGGTAGTCGTGATGGAAATTCATCTCGTCAACTACTGAATAAAAGTGAAGATAATATACGTGCACCCACTGCAAAATGGTGACATTAAAGAGCCATGAGCAGAAGGGGAATGGTTTGGGCTAGGTTGAAATAGTGGCAGCATTTCATTGTTTCACAGCAGAGGGTAGCTGCATACATCTTTCATCAACTCTGGTCATCCTGGTTACTCATTTTACACAAAGAGTTTTCTGTAAGAATCATTCCGTTTACAATTACTGTAAACGGAATGATGTGAGCATCCACACTGTTGAACGATACCCTCCTGTAAACGCTGGCGTGCTCCAGCTGTGTCGGCCGCTTAGGAAAATTGATATTAATGAGCTGTTACTGTTGCACGTTGCACTGACAAACAAAATATGAAGACCCACATAGATATGGTTTCAGATTGGCAGGAGTTAGGAGAATCCAACACTCTGTCACAAGAGCTGTCAACAAATTGTATTCATACTTCTGGCTGAATCAACACGAGTTATCCTGCTGATCATTACAACGGACATCAAAACAAACTTCAGAGACCCAATAAGCGTTTGTCAGTATGTCTCAGGTCAAATTACATTTTTTTTATGAGTTGTATAAATATCCATCTAACAAGTGTCTCTTACTGTAAATGTCATCAATTAGCTTACATAAAAGAGGTTAGAAACCCATATTATTAGCACTTCTGCAACATTATTGTGGTGGAAAATGTCCCCAAAATCAGTGTAATTGAATGCCGTGTAAATTCATATGAATTCTGATCTACTTATAGTTATTGTTACAGGTATTGTTCTTAGTGTGGATGGCCCTTACAGCTCTGATTGGTCAACTGTTTCTCCAACACAGCGTCACAGTCTGGAACCAAACTAAAACTTTATAAAAACATTTCTTATGTCTGTGAACTTTAAGCGAACATCTCACCTGACAACAAAACATCCAGATCATACTGCTGACACCGTCCAATCCACGGTGGAAGAATGTGATACAATGACCTTGGACATTTGAGTTTTGGTCAAAAAAAATGTCAAGTTTGTACACAACTATGTACAACTCAAGTTCTACTCCGGTCCAAAGTTTTGTTGAGAAGTAATCATGCTGTCCATAATGTTGACGTGCGTCTCTCAGCTGGGTCTAAAAGTCCACCACCATTTGGACTCCCTGATCTGACATCAATAATTCATGCAGCAATTTGCATTTCTGACACACATCAGGGGAGTTGTGCTTCCCGTCTTGCAGTCTGTACACAGCCTAAAGGAATAATAGTGGCTCCAGAATAATATGAAGAGTTTTTACATTAAGAGCAGAGCACTTATAGAATGGACGGATACACACTGACAGCAGGGGATGGAGGAGTGGTGGAATGATTATTATAAGTGAATTTAAAACTGAGCTGTATGACAAAGGCACCTCTCAAAGCATTTAGTTCAATGTGATATACTGTCAACTGAGGACATGCAGACACATTACATACTGTACAGATAGACAGAGGGGATCAGGAGGAGGGGGAAAATTAAGCACTGTTTATCTCTTGCTTTTTTCCCGCCAGAATCTCGCTCATCCTTTCTCCATTTTAATTCTCTCTCCAGAGCATTTTCTTTAACTCCATCTCTCTCAGACATATCCTTTATTTGTCCCCTTCCTCCATCCCTCACTCACTTCATCTTTCCTTTCTCACTCCAAACCCAAACCGAGGCAGGCAGCAGGATGAATAATGAGTGGACGAGGGAATTTTGGCCCACTCCAGCACAAAGCAGACCAGAGACAGAGACAAACAGCAGGGCCATGTGAATTAAAGATGACAGGTTTCCTACTGCTCCTGCCTGGGCAGGCGAGTCGGACACTGCAGATGGAGTTCAGCAACCCAACACACAAGAACTCAGGAGCATGCAGAAAGAAAAACATGAAAGCAGCAGATGGATTTGTTTACTTTTGGAAAGAGCTGCCATCCTATTTCCAAGAATTAGTATCGACATGTAAAGTAATGCTTGGATGAACACACACGTCTAACATGTCCTTATAACCCACAATGTCCTAACAAGGAAATGTCAGACACAGTCATGCACGCACAAAAACACACACAAACACACACCTAAGATGCACTTACTTATACACCACACGATGTCCTCACGAGGCATGGAGATGTCTGACACAACCGTACAGACATGCACGTGCACACACACAGCAGTATAACATTTCACAAAACTCTGCTGCTTTTTCCTGAACACTCGTGCCAGGAATCAATATCAGAATGATGGTGGCAGCGGAGTGTACTGACCCCTGACAGCTTCATTTCTCCCATGGAGCTCCACTGTCGCTCCGACTGTGTTCACCTGAGAGATTTAAAAGCCCAATTTCCCGTTTACATCAGATACAAATGCAACCATGACACTATACATCAGGAAACAGAGATGGGGACTCTAGTGCGACTTGGACTTGAGTCGCACTTTAGTCGCCACACACAGAGACTTGAGACTTGACCTGGACTCAAACTCAAAAGACTTGAGACTCGACTCGGACTCGGGATCCGAGAGTCGTGAACAATCTTTGTTTTAACTCTGGCAAGCTGACCGTCTGCTGTGCCGTTTGTGATCACCTTTTGCTACAAAGACTTTGCACAGGGCCCAAACAAAAAATTTGCCAAATGCAACTTCTGCAGAATCAAAAAAAAAGGACCCTGGATCGACCACGTCAAACTTCATCAGGCACCCAAAAGCACATCCGAATAGGTCAGCTGTGATAGTTAACGTTAGCATCTATGGACGGTTCGCAAACATGCTTAGCTCAGCATATGCAATGCCTGATTTAAGTGATCACATACCAAAACACTGAATAATGCTGATATTTTTTGTTAATAGATAAAGGAGTGATAATAACATGGTACATGCTTTGAATTCCTTAGATATAGTTATGCCGTGTTCTAAGCAGACTGGACGGCATACAGCAAATGATAGAATGCCCATTACAGCCATAAGAGACTTGAGCCTTGACCTCAACTTGCAAAAAAAAAAAAAAAAAAGACCTGTGAGCATCTCTGTCGGTAAATAGCATAGTTGCATTCAGCAACACTTGTACTGTGTCTCTGCTTCTGCAGTATGAATATCTGCATGCTTGTGAATCCTGCTGTATATTTGACTCTGTTGATGTGAACCTGCCCTGCACACAAAATATATCAAGATAAGCATCTGACTCCACTGCCCTTTCCCCCTGAAGGCTAAGTCTTGCAGATTTGTCAAAACAAATGCGATCAAAGGTCCATGTCGTAGGAATCATCCAGTCACGCAGGTTTACGGCACTCAGTGAATCAGGGACTCTGTCCAAGCTTTTACCCAGGCTCTTCCATCTGTGTTCCTATGACTGTCACCAACTACTGGACTTCTCTTGGCAGGGCTCTTGAAACACTCTCCTCAGCCTTTACAACTCATCAAGCATTCTGCTCTCCTCCGCCTCCCAAATTCTCCAGTATCACACCCTCGTGCGCTTGATCCTTTGGCTGCCTTTGACTGCTCATATCAAAATCAATACGGAGGCACCGCTGTTGACGATTTCTTAACAGCTGTTGAGCAGGTGTGTGGAGTTTCCCCGCCGCAGCCTCCTCGCACACATTGGATGCGTATATGGATCGTATGTCTTATGCACTGCATTAAATTTCAGCTTGATGGGAACAGAAGACTCAAGACTAAATGTGTGCAAAATTCAGAGAGAGCCATATCGGTTACAGCAGATCAGTTCATTACTATTGAATGTGCATGTGACCTTGTGTGTGTTTGTGTGTGTGTGTGTGTGTGTGTGTGTGTGTGTGTGTGTGTGTGTGTGTGTGTGTGTGTGTGTGTGTATGTGCAGGAATGTGACTGCCTTGTGCAAGTTTGTGCGACTGTTCAAGTGTGTCTGTTGATGTGCACATTTGTATGCGCGTGTGTGTCTTTTGTGCAAGATACAGTAAGCCCATTTCATTATTCCCCAGTGTTTACTGACAGATACTGGACAGGCCTCAGTGAGCAGCTCTGGCTTCATTATCTCACGCTGCTATGGGTAGACACAGATCACAGGACATGGATGGCCAACACACACAAACAGCGGCATCCCACAGGGATACTTGAAAGGGTGTGACGATGGGGCATTTTCATATTTGAGAGTTGTGAAGCCCGGCTTTTTGCAGCATCACAAACTCTGCCTCGGTCTGAGATGAAAGAAAGACTCTCACACTGTTTCATCACTATTAAACAATGGGCTACTGTAGACACACACTGACGATAAAATTCAACATTGCTTTCCTGCAAACAAAGATAGTGTCTGTCTAAATGAGCATCATGTTTGTCATGTTAAGCTGTGAGCAGCTCTGTTACTTCGTGATCACTGTGTCTTTGAGTGGTGAAGATTTGTGAGATGAGACAGCTGTAATCATTCACACCACTCAGATAAATCTCACTGACAGACTGGCAACTTACTATAAAAGTGAAATTTATGGGCCTTCTTCTGGTTGAGTATTATAACTGATTATTTAGAATGAGTTTGACTTCAGTTCAGGGCCCTGTGCTGCTGACGGCTACATTTACGACATGCAAACACACTGATTGACTCACCCTGTCCTCTTCCTCTCTGAGGTCTGGCATGGTGCTGATACACAAGCTGACGACTGTCACCGCCACCATGATCACCGACATGCAGGCAAAGATCTTCCCCGGTAGGCCAGACTGTGGATTCTCCACCATATCTCTCAGCCAGTTCATCACCTTTCGGTACCTCGTCTCCTCCACCGGCACACGCTGCATAGCGTTCCTCTGTCTGCACTCCTCCTCGCGTCGCTCCAGCTCATGCACCTCCTCGATGCGGGTGTACATCTTCCTCTTACAGCAGCGCTCCATGTACGTTATCTCCACCCCCCAATAGGTCAGCTCATCATGCAGGGAAAGGACGCACATCTCCCGCAGCAGACGCAGTTTCCCGGCAGCCAGGAAGTTGAGGATGACCCTGAAGGCCGACGGTGAGCGGTCGAAGAAGAATTCCTTGCGGGCTTCGTCATAGTCGTCGCAGATGCTAGCGATGTCCTCAGGTGACCGGCAGCCACAGAGGCGGCCGAGTCGTGTGAGAGGGAATTGCTCCAGGGTGCTCCAGGGGAAGGTGTAGCGGTTTCCCCCAACGTTGATCACTGCCAGTAGAGCATGGTCGACGGACAAAAGGTCCTCTGGCCGACGGATGAACTGAGCCCTCTGGTAGTGAACACCCTGGAGAGTGAACAATGAAACCCTTCAATGCAAGACCAGCTGCATCTGAAATATGTGTGACTACAAATAGCTGTCTACAACTTCATCACTTATTAGTGACCATCTTAATCATACCTTGATGGTCTCAGTCTCGGGGATCTCTGTGAAGATGCGGTCAAGACTGCTGTCATCGCTGAGGGACAGATTGCTGAAGTCATGGTTGGCATTGCTGATGATGGGCATGGCGGCATCTGGAAAACACGCTGCTCCTCACTGGGCAGCTCAGACCAGGTGATAAACACAGAAAAAGTCTACAGATTGCACCAGGCTAGACTTTTCAGTCTCAGGATACAGCAGTCTATTCTGTGTCACAGCCTCCAGCAACTTACGTTAACTCTTGTACAAAGCTTTCCCACGACAGCCTAGGTCTACTGTAGACAAGCAGAGCATAAAAACAGCTGTAGCTCTCAGTCTTTTTGGTCTTAGAACCCCTCATAACAAGGAGTTTTTTCACAGCGACAGACGAGCTATGGCTTTGGCTTCTAACCAACAGAGCAAAAGCCCAGAGAAGAGAGGAATGAGGTGTGGAAGGAAACCTTTTGTCACATTTGAATGTGGGTGAGTTCTGACATTGCCATCAGAGGTCCACAATAGACTCAGCTGGCATATCAGGATTCAGCATTTGATCAGTGGGTAATCCCAGTCTGAAACGAGAGCCTGGGAAAAGGAAAAGCCGGAACAGAGAGAGGGTTAGCATTGATCAGTGGCTCATAGCTGCAGAGGATGAGCTGGATGAGTCAAGGAGCCAAATATGTAGCGCTGGGGTGTCCGGGGACTGAGGGGGATCCTCTGTGTCGCCGCAGCAAGATCAGGGAGGGCCTAGACATTTGGTGGCATCATGCAGGCACTGAGAGAGAGAGGAGAGAGAGAGAGAGAGAGAGAGAGAGAGAGAGGAGGGAGAGAAATGTCAGAATGGAGCTAGGATGGGATGACATTAAGCTGCTGTCACACTATAGAGCAAAAATGAACAAATAATGGGAAAGAGATGGTGTGAAGGCAGAAAATGGTGAGGGAGAGATGGAGAGAGCACACCTCAATGAGACTGCAGTGCTGTAGGCTCCACCCCCCTCTTACACTTCCTTTCAGTGGGAAACAAGACAGACAGACACATCAGCTCTGCTGCTATAAATGGCCGGTCACTGTGGACAGTGGAGGACTTGAGCGTATAGCGAGGGATTTTACACGGAAATCAACAGCCAATAAGGACGGCCCGGCTGGTTTACTTAGCACGAGTGTTAGAAAATTCTAGGAATGACAGTAGAAAAGAACATTCAGGTCTGATGTGTTATTCACACTCTGAGTGAGTTATTGGCTGCCGTAGATGGGCAGCAATCCGAGCAACAGACACTGAAACACAGGGTCCAAAATGTTTTTCTTGGCAACACAATTGCCCTGAAACTTATTGGCACTGTTAGTTGTTACAGTTGCCCAGATTGGTGTGCTGTGTATCAAAGCCTTCAATAGCTGAGGTAATTTAAACCTGTTGTATTTGTTATTTATTTACTGTGACTACCTTACAGTTCGTCTTTTTTCCAACTGCAGTCACTCAATTATGCTACCTGCATGCAAACATTGGAAGTGAAGGTCAAAAAGAATGGCAGTGGGAGGAAAAAAAATGTTAATGTTTGACAGCTGACATTTTGACAGTTATTTTTTTCATAGCAGCCAAAGAACAGGTGTAAAGACGTAGCTTAATAAAGGCTGCGTTCCAGTTTGCCATCATAAATACTATTAGTTACACCTGTACTTTTGCTGCTGTAAGATTCTAAAACCTGTGCAGCAACTGGTGGACTTCAGGGGATGACCCTGGCGCCCCCATTTTTGAAAAAACGCTGCAAAAGTGCCCTCTTGGATGTCCCTGCGGTAGTTAAACTATGATAAAGTGCCCTCTAGGGTGACCTTCTTAGTGGAGAAAACATGGTGAAGTGTCCTGCCTTCACTATAAATGTATCACCACTTTCCTGAATGCTGGTGCCCCTTTTATTTTTTTTGCCCTTGCCCCTTAAAAATCCTGAGTCCGCCACTGGGTGCAGCGAAAAAGGTCTGTAACACCTATTTAATTGTATTCTTATTAATAATTGCATAATTCAAAGGCATGTTTTGATAAACAGAATTTCCACATTTTACCAGTGACAGACCTTTAGAGATTACAGCCACTCTGTATAGGCACTGGGTGAGATGGATTTAGTATTTAATGGTATAGTGCCAGATGATGAAAGAATAAGCTTTCAGTTGCTTTCAGGTTGAAACAGCTGGAATCATCCTTTGAGACTCATTGTGCTGTACTGTAGACTAAAGCTGACTAACATTTGTGAGGCTGCCCTGCTCTTTTCTCCTGCCAGCTTTTGTTGGGACTATGAAGCTGTAATAGATTTTCTACACATGCCACGACAATTTAGAAAAGCCAGTCCAGACCTGTCTACCAATGTCTAAACACACGTGTAGGTACAAATGTCCCTGCACACACTCATCACTCATCGATCACTGACTCACCACACTGACAGTGAGCACAGTCAGTGTCCTGTAAGACTAATACAGACCTATAGTCTCTTCACAGTTTGCTCACAACAGCCTTTATAGCATCGGATTATCACCAGCATACTGCTCAGAGTCTATCTACAGTAACCAAAGGCTTATTGAATATGTGGCTGGACAGGGCAGACAGTTTGAAGCACTGGACCGCACCAACATGCGTCACTAATTCAGATCCAGGAGGATAGGATCCTGTACTGGAGGAACCAATAAATCACTTCTGTCACAATTGCTCTTGTTTCATTTCCACCTCACAGGAGGAGGAGAGTGTGATGAAGTATTAATTGATTTGTATTCCCTGTGGATGGGACTGGTGATTCTTAGCGTAAAGTTAATAGAAGGAGGTGTTTCCAGGAGGACACTGCTGTTATCAGCTCCACTCGACCTGGTTTGGTTCTCTGCTGGACTCAGTTGGGAGTTTAGTTTAATTTTTTCAAGACTCATTTACTGTAAAGACAAAATACAATCGAACCAAGTCAAACTTTAATGACACTTAAATTAAAAATTGCTTATGATTTATGACATTACAAAAATGAATACATTTATACTTTTCTTAGTTAATGTTTTTTGTCTTTTGGACTTTGTCGATGATGGGATCATACTGCATTCAGCATTCAATCAGGGAGCTTATATTATATTCATGGGCAATGTCAACAGTGGCTGCATTTGGTGGAGGGACCTGCGTCTAATATGGATCGAGTTCCTCTCTCTCTCTCTCTCTCTCTCTCTCTCTCTCTCTCTCTCTCTCTCTCTCTCTCTGTGTGTGTGTGTGTGTGTGTGTGTATCTCTCTCTCTCTATCTCTCTATCTCTCTATCTCTCTCTCACACACACACACACACACACACACACACACACACACACACACACACACACACACACACCAACTTGCCAGAGCGCACACACATTGTTCCGCAACTATTTCGCGCCCTTATCCAGCCCGCACCTTCAAATTAAGCTCAGTGAAATTGGGCGATTAATTAAAATCTCATAAGCGAGTCTCGTTTGGGTGTTTTCATGAAGAGAAAAACACATTATGGGACGCCTGAAGTCAGGGTCAAGTGTTGTTTCCCTACATGACAATTAATTCATGAAAATGGCACAATTTGGCTCTTAAATGTCTGTCTTGTGCTTCTGTGTGTCTGAAGCACCGGCGTTCCTCATCTGAAGTACTGCCGCAGCATTACAACTTCAGAAGAATATTCAATGACAAACACAAGCCCCTGAAGACGGCAGGATAACTTATGACTTACCGTCCTGAGCCCCGCACTCATTTCCACACGGTCGTTATGAAATCCCCTCGTCTATTCGCAGTCCCTTCGATTATTCAACACCAAATCAGGGTGTCAACGAGCTTCCCCATCCGCCGCATGTCACAATAATAACAGGAACACCTCTCCGGCGTCCGCATCATCCAAGCCGGTGGACGGCGCGCAGAGAGTCTGAGCGTGTCACAGACTGGAGCGGGTAAAGGTCTGGTGCGCTTAAAGTGTCCCGTTACTGCTCGGTTAGTGGTGCTGCAGGAGGAAAGGAGGAGCAGGGGAGGAGGAGGAGGAGGAGGGGGAGGAGGAGGAGGGGGGAGTCAGAGCCGTGGTGCGCAACAGAGGAGACTCCCGGGACCCAAGTTCAAGTTCGAGCGTAATTGTGAAGGCAGGCGCAGTAGTGGGCGCGAGTGAGCTCCCTGTTAGAGAAAGATGACATTTCACTGGAGAGGGAGTGGGGGCTCGACACCTCTGCCTTCCCGCTTGGATAATGTGAAATTCAAGGACACCGAGGAGATGCTCTCATCCACGTCTCCTGTCAGCCCCGACCGCTTCACGCGCAACAGGGGGCGCGGTTACCTCCCAAATAACCTCCGCCAAGAGTCCAAACTGAGCATACAATGTGAAATCAGTGCAAAAAGAACAAAATGTCTTCACATTAGACGTATATAAAGTAAGTTTAATTTTCTTTTGTCCTTTTTAATAAGAATTGTGAAATAGAAAGATAGAAGAAAGATAGAAATAAAACATATAGTTTTTTTAATATAGCTAAAGAGCAAAGACTGTGTACAAATCAAACATTTAAAGCCTGCAGATGAGGACAAACAACAATCAGGACAGGTTTAAGGCTTCTAGCAATTTTCACATGAATATGTAGAATTGCTTATATTGATGTGACTGATGTTATTTCTTGTTGTTCTTTCATGTGTGAATTAAAAAGTAAGCCCAAATACCTAAGAATGTGTTGTGTCTCAAAATTGAGCGTTTTTTTCAGGGAGTCTGGTGACTCTGGCAAGTTAGTTACTGTTTACTGGATTTGTAAAATTTCACGTTTACCATCAATATGTTATATTCTTTAATAAAGCTGGTGTAAATGGTGAAATCAGTTGAAACGGTGTGTTCAACCAGCTGCTGGGAGGTATGACACACTTCAAACATGAAAAACAGACAGGCTATTTAATGCGAATTTTACAAGAAGGCATCAGTGATTTAAAATGTGCCGTTCCACAAAGTTTATTAAGTTTCTCCTCATGCAAAAACTCTTTAAATCACATGATTTGTTAAGGGATATTGCCGTTACTAGTGACTTCATTACGTGGTGTCCATGACTTTCACACACACACACACACACACACACACACACACACACACACACACACACACACACATTCAGAGAGAATAGGGTGCATAGTTCCTCTTGAAAACATGTTTCTAATTAATCAATGTGAAAAATACTCATTACATTACAAAAGTCATTATATGCGATTAAAATAATGGTTGTTGGTGATGTATTAGTAATGTATTTACTGAGTGAGTTCAGCTCCCATTGGCTCCCACGTAACTCGAACCTGCTAGATGGGACTTTATCATGTTTTATCTAACACATTGGTGTCCAAGAGGGCACCTTGGCTGCGTTTTTTTGGACCCCGCCCCCAGCCTCCAGTCCACCAGTACATATTGTGTGTATAACCTGAAAATGCATGTTATGTACAATGGCTGCGTTTTGTAATCCCATACGCAGGCATGACACAGAACTAAAAACTAATTCCACAGATACAAGAGGAGATCTCTGTCCCACAGAGGGAGGAAGGGCAGTGGTACTGTACTTAAGTGACAGAGAACAGATGGCCAAACTTTTAGCTGTGTCACAAGTTAATAGTCCACAGAGTTCAGTAGTGCCTTTGCAAACCCGGACTGTTCTAGATTAACACATGCTGTATCATTCCTGCCGCTGCAACACTGGAAATAAATTTGCACAAGTTGAAAGTTCAGAGAGAGAAAAAAAAATATCATTGTGCTTGCAGATTCATCGGCGTCGCTGGCTGTGCACACCCACTTTGTCCTTGAGAGGCAGCTCATTAGGTTGCGTGCGCCTGAGGGAACTGCTAAAACAAGCAAACACTTTGTCCGGGGCCCTTATGGCTGCTAAAGGAGCAGACAACACATTAGTGAGGCTAGAGATGGAAACTGAAGAGGTGGGGGTCTGCATGAGCGTGTGTGTGTGTGCTGAGAGCAGAGACGTCCAGCTTATTGGATCCCTCCATCACTAGTCATTAACCTGCAGTGCAGCATATGCCCCGGGCTGGTTAGTGTATGCAACATGAGACTGATCACACACGCTGGCCTATTAGTTCTCAGTCAGCTATTTTTCTCACAAAGGAGACAACGTTTCAGTCACAGCTGAATGGATTAGGTGCCCTGCTATCTGCCTCGGTGAGACAGTAATGCAATACGCCTTTTAAATTCTGTCTGTCAATTTCTTGTGCTTTATCACACGCATACAGACTGACTGAGGAAACACTCGCACAGCCACAGAGAGGTTTCTCAGTCTGGATTTTGCACAGGTGGTAGATATGGGAACACCCAGCTCCTCCAACACTCAACCAGCTAACTTGTTTATGTGTTGCACCACCCTCTGTGTCCCTGCACTCATTGCTTTTTATTAATCTCACACACATCCATACAGTATACCTGCAGCTGCCCACCATCCATCTCACCAGCACACCAGCACACACACACACACACACACACATGCAGCAGAAAACACCAAGATAGTCACAGCCCTGTCGGTACTAATAGCAAGCCTCAGTCTGGCGGATTAAGAGTTTAATCCCTCACAGGCAAGAGGGGCTGAGATGAGATCGCAGCAGCCGGCGTGCTGCGGTCTGATGAGCAGTGATGTGAGCTGCGTGCAGGAGAAGAGAAATGACTCATTCAGCTATTTAAAAACTGTTTGAACAAACGCTTTCACACCAATGGACGGCCACCCAAAGGTCCCGCCAGATGGTCCTGTCCAACTTTTGCTCCTTTTCACTTCAAAGCTCGCTTTCACTCTCTCTCTACGCCTCTCCTCTGATTTCCCAGTGTCTCGTCTCTCTGCCGGTCCTCCTATTGCACTCCCCTGCTGAAATTTGTTTGATCTCAGCACCAGGAAGTTTTGATCAGGTTAATTGCTCTCTCAGCGGAGGGTATGAATAGACAGATTAGCACTTGGTGCCCGGGATGGAATGGAGCGCAAAAGAGAAAGCAGAGAAGGGACAGATTCAGCAGAATGGATTAGAAGAGGTGAGGAAGGAAGGCATTTAGGTGAAGAAAAAGGTAGACAGGGCGGAGAAAAACTGGGAACACAGGAGTGGAATTAAAAGGAGAGGGCAGGTTGATGAAACACCAGGCTGATACGGGAAGACAGCATCTATATCAGGTCTGTTTCAATTAGTGCCCCTGACAACAAGGTTTTCTCTTCATATGAATGAAACATCCAAACACTGTTGTGTTTTGCCTGAAACTGTCACTGTACACTAAAAATCTGAAGGCATACACAAATGCTTTGGTGTTTATGTGAGAATGCAAGGACTCACATAAACACCTTTTAACACAAGTTAGCCCCGGTGACCTTGACAAATAGCTAAAAGACATTCTAACTGGCTGTCTGTATATAATGGGCTTCCCTGTAATAGATAAACAGGCGGATCAACAAAGATGTTACAAGCTGCTCTTACAGCCGATTATTCCACGTATAAGGCAAGGATGATTTCTAATTTAGTTCTGATTAATGCACTGTGGAGCAACAACCTATCTAACCCTATGAAATATGTGGTGGAAGCATCTGTATGGATGGCTTTATAGATAAATATAATAACTGAATAAAAGAAAATGCTGGTGCCACCTCTCAGTCCAACGTGGCCAGCCAACCTTTTGATAAAGATAGCAGTGGTGGGTACTTTAGGGTCTCTGATGTTTAGAGACATGATTCTAATTTCTGTACAGAAAATCAAGTATAAATGTCAATTTAGCAATACTGAGGCACTCTACCCAAGCATATGCCATCTGCTGAATGAATGTTAAAATATTCAGAATGAGCCTTAGTGAAAAGCATCCATTTAGTTTTTTAGCACTAACTTATTATGTAGTGGTTATGTAGTTGGAGTTAGAGTGAATCAAATGAAGACTGCAGACAGTCATTAGACAATATATTCACACGGTGGCCGTTTTTCAAGGTTGCAAGTCCTATAAACATAAAGAATCTTACAAAGTGTTATCATTTCACCACTTTCCAGCTGATCAGCAACTGAAAAGATGTGAACTGTGAAATCTAGTGGGACATCGGGCCGTATTACAAGGTAAAGCAACGTATTTGATATCCGTAAGCTAGCAGTAACATTCAACTACTTCCTTGCTAACATTAGCATTTAATTACAACCAGCGTGTGTCACTTCTAGGCTCAAATAAAAGTGTCCAAGATGTGTGATGATATTTTAGAACTAAATGACGCCTTTCCTATTTTATTGTGTAACACTATCAAACATTAATGTTAGCCAGTAAATTGTTGAATGCCAGCGTAAGCTGTTGTCTAACTGAAGCTTAGGGAATTATCAGTTACGTTTTACCTTAAAATATGGCCCAATGTCCCTCCAGATTTCCACTATGCATTGTCTTTTTGATTGCTGGTCAATCAGGAAGTAGGGGAATGATGACGATTTGGTGAATATCATTACGTAAACTGAGAACAATACTGGTCCGAACACTGAACCTTGTGGAACTCGCCTTTAGTAATGTCTAAAATATCAGAATGACGTAGGTTTCAAACCATAGGCTATGGACAGATTCAACACAAATACAGAAAAGGGTTTTTAAAAGAATGTTCATCAGTAGCTAATGCTTTAGACAAGTCTATAAACAGAGCAGCACAAGCCATTTAGCGATCCAGGGATAGTGCAATGTCATTTAAAACCAGGAATGTTGCAGAGATGGAACCATGGTCTATTTCCAGACTGATAGGGAGTGAGTACAGAAAACAAAGAGATGTAGATCCTGATCTTTTAATTTACCAAATACACCAAGATTTTACCCAGACAACTCAATCTGGAGAGAGGGTGATAATTACTCATATAGGCTTTGTCACCAAAGGAAGGACATAAGCTCTTGTCCAGGCTGTGGGGAGTAGAGTTTAAGAAAAAGAGCATCCAAATTATCAGCACCAGTTGATTTCCTACTACCAATACTAAGAACAGTAAGACTAAGACTAAAGGAGGACAAACTGAAGCTTTGTGAGGAAACATTACCCTTTAGTTCAGCCTGTGGTTTGAGGGTATGACTCAGTTAACTAATAACATTATCAAAAAGATGCCCAGCTGCAGCAAATTGACTATTAAAAGCAGTGCAAATTTCTTCACAGTCTGTAAATGGACTGTGCTCATTGCCAGTGTGAGTTTGAAAGGAGCTATTCATTTTCAAAACTGATTAAACAACCTTACAAAATTTATTCGGATCATTAAAGGAGCTGGTGAAAAAGTGAAGGTAGTAGTCAGACATATCTTTTCTTAGTGCAGCCATATAGCAATTCCTAACACAAGCCAATGGGAGAGGTTTGGGGGCCTTGAGTCAGAGCGCTGTTTCTCATCAGCAGTGACCATGGACTGGGCCTAGCTTTTACACTAAGTTTCTTAGAATGAGCATGTTAATCAACAATTGATTAAAAACATAGATAAAATAATTTAAAGCAAGGTCTGCATCAGGGATTTTTATAACCACAGATATGGTACTGTACTCTACAAGTCATGTACTGTAGAAGAGCTTGATCATTGAGGTTTTCCAGATTCCTTCTAGTTATCACATGAGAGGTTGCTTTCTAAAACCTCATTCAGACCAAAGCAGGTATTGTGTCAAAAACACCAGTCCTTGTTGAATGGAGGTAGTGTGTTAAGGCTGCAAAAAACCACAGCCGCCTGCTGTGAAAGGTTGAAACAGAATCAACTTTGGAAAGACACAACCTGCCATGTGTAACTTGTATTCATTCAATCTGGTCTTTTAAACACATGTAGTTACAATTCCACGTCTTCGATGCAATATGAGATTGTTGTGTCAAAGTCTGTTTCCCAGTCAGACAATGTCGCCCTCCTGTCAGAATTGGCTTTCCTGCAACGCCACCCAATAGCGCAAGTTAAGGATGGTAGGTGGCACACATATCAAAGGAAACCGATCTCGACACCAGATATACAAAGACTAACATGTAATTTAACTCCCCTTTTTATCTTTTCTGATTGCTTTTTTAAGAATCGGCCACCTTCTGAATTCATACTCAAGACAAATAGGGGTCAGCATTTCACCAGAGTAACTGCTAACAGCTGCCAACTGTAGCTGCCGTTAGCCATTTAGCTGTGCAGCTTGCGATCAAGACTGGGAGCTCAGAGCGCCCGGGGGAGTGATGGTGTTAACACATCGCACAGGAGCTTTTATCATTCATAACTATAATTCTGACATATTGCACCTTTAATCAAACATTATTTAAAGTAATTTCAAACCTAAATACAAACTAAAAAATCAAGAAAAGTATTTATTTTAAATGCCATTATACCCACCTGCAGCACCTGCATGACCCACACCTATCAAAGGTCTAGACCAAAGTGTTGGACCGACCCACTGGCAGATGACTGACAGATGTGGCTAGTATGGCTAATAAAATAATAAACAAAGGAGATGTTATCAGTCACTTTGTTTGTGCAATATGTTTGACCCTAGATATTTAGCCTCATAAAGCGTCTCGCAGAACAACTTTATGAGTCAGCTGAGTCAGCTGACAGTTTGTCTAACATGCCCAACGTCTTACTCACTTAAACTTGCTGCTGCATGTCAGGTGGAATGCTAAATATATAGCTTTCCCTTTGAAAGTGCTCACAGACAGATACAGTTGATAGAGTTAACAGATGTTTTGTACCCCTCTGTGGTCTGAGGTGCTGGCAGGGTGACAAATCAGGGGGCAGTGATACAAACTGTAGCCCTTATTCTCATACACTGTATACACTGGCCTGCATATATATCGGTCCGGCTCTACTCCTCTGAATGAGTCACAGAGTTTTGTGTAATGGTGGCACGCCCCTTCTTTGTTGACATCAGGAACTTGGAGGAAAACTTTTCATTCAACCTCTCAGTCGTACCGAGAAGAATATCTTGTTGTGTGTTTGTTTTCAAAAACAATTATTTTTAATGGCTTCTAATGCGGATGTTCGTCCTGAGACGGCTGTACGTCCTGAGACGGCTGTACGTCCTAAACCAACAGATTCTGGTCCTAGTTTCTGGCAGGTCGTCTTCTGGTTAATTGTCTCGATCATTTGTGCATCGTTCGAATTGTTTGGGGACAAGAAGGCCGCAGAGGAGAGATTCGAACAGAGAGTGCTCTACATGAAACAGGTGAGGGATTGAAATGTGAGTAGTTTTTGCAGATATTCTGAACAATATAATGTATAAAATCAAATTATAAACCACAATTAAAAAAGAAAACTGTCTACTGTAAGTCTGGGTGAATCCTCTGTGTTTATTTTGTTGCTTATTTTCAGAAAATGTGAAAAATAATGAGCTACTTCCTGTTAGGGTTCGGTGTAATCTGGTAATCCTATGTGTACTGGTGCTTACTTTTGTGGATTAGGTTTACAGGACTTTTTTATTTGCTTGTAAAATCTGCTTCTTCTTACGGCTGGACAGCCTCGTACAGTATGTATGAGGCAACTTCTCCAATTCAAGTATACAGTGGGTACGGAAAGTATTCAGACCCCTTTAAATTTTTCACTCTTTGTTTCATTGCAGCCATTTGCTAAAATCAAAAAAGTTCATTTTATTTCTCATTAATGTACACTCAGCACCCCACCTTGACAGAAAAAAACAGAAATGTTGAAATTTTTGCAAATTTATTAAAAAAGAAAAACTGAAATATCACATGGTCATAAGTATTCAGACCCTTTGCTCAGTATTGAGTAGAAGCACCCTTTTGAGCTAGTACAGCCATGAGTCTTCTTGGGAATGATGCAACAAGTTTTTCACACCAGGATTTGGGGATCCTCTGCCATTCTTCCTTGCAGATCCTCTCCAGTTCCGTCAGGTTGGATGGTGAACGTTGGTGGACAGCCATTTTCAGGTCTCTCCAGAGATGCTCAATTGGGTTTAGGTCAGGGCTCTGGCTGGGCCAGTCAAGAATGGTCACAGAGTTGTTCCGAAGCCACTCCTTTGTTATTTTAGCTGTGTGCTTAGGGTCATTGTCTTGTTGGAAGGTGAACCTTCGGCCCAGTCTGAGGTCCTGAGCACTCTGGAAGAGGTTTTCTTCCAGGATATCTCTGTACTTGGCCACATTCATCTTTCCTTCAATTGCAACCAGTCGTCCTGTCCCTGTAGCTGAAAAACACCCCCGTAGCATGATGCTGCCACCACCATGTTTCACTGTTGGGATTGTAATGGGCAGGTGATGATCAGTGCCTGGTTTTCTCCACACATACCGCTTAAAATTAACGCCAAAAAGTTCAATCTTCGTCTCATCAGACCAGAGAATCTTATTTCTCATAGTCTGGGAGTCCTTCATGTGTTTTTTGGCAAACTCTATGCGGGCTTTCATATGTCTTGCACTGAGGAGAGGCTTCCGTTGGGCCACTCTGCCATAAAGCCCCGACTGGTGGAGGGCTGCAGTGATAGTTGACTTTGTGGAACTTTCTCCCATCTCCCTACTGCATCTCTGGAGCTCAGCCACAGTGATCTTTGGGTTCTTCTTTACCTTTCTCACCAAGGCTCTTCTCCCACGATTGCTCAGTTTGGCTGGATGGCCAGGTCTAGGAAGAGTTCTGGTCGTCCCAAACTTCTTCCATTTAAGGATTATGGAGGCCACTGTGCTCTTAGGAACCTTGAGTGCTGCAGAAATTCTTTTGTAACCTGGGCCAGATCTGTGCCTTGCCACAATTCTGTCTCTGAGCTCCTTGGGCAGTTCGTTCGACCTCATGATTCTCATTTGCTCTGACATGCACTGTGAGCTGTAAGGTCTTATATAGACAGGTGTGTGCCTTTCCTAATCAAGTCCAATCAGTTTAATTAAACACAGCTGGACTCCAATGAAGGAGTAACCCCATCTCAAGGAGGATCAGAAGAAATGGACAGCATGTGAGTTAAATATGAGTGTCACAGCAAAGGGTCTGAATACTTATGACCATGTGATATTTCAGTTTTTCTTTTTTAATAAATTTGCAAAAATTTCTACATTTCTGTTTTTTTCTGTCAAGATGGGGTGCTGAGTGTACATTAATGAGAAATAAAATGAACTTTTTTGATTTTAGCAAATGGCTGCAATGAAACAAAGAGTGAAAAATTTAAAGGGGTCTGAATACTTTCCGCACCCACTGTACATATCTGTGCACCCAACCTCACCAGACTGTCAACCAGGCTTTCTCTCAGGCTTGGGATGCTGTGGCAGGAGGTTTGGCCAGCAGTCTGAACGCGCTTTTACAACATGTCACACACTTCCTGCAGGCTGCTGGAATCCAAGGTAAAGAGATTTTATAATTCATTAGAGAATTATTTCAGACAATGTGTGAGTGCAACATGTTCAGTCATAACAGTTGCAGTTCAAAGGTCAAGTACATTACACTTCCCTTTCTTGTAAATCAACTTTTGATCACCTACCATTAAAAATATGCCAGAGCAACACAAATATTGGAAATATGATATGTATTATTGGTACAATATACTATAATTATTTAATATATAATATTATACAGTATATGGACCTGCATGGCAGTCTTTTTTTTTAAAGTAGCTACTTAGGTTAGCCACCACCACAAACACACTCCCAGAGACTGCTCCACTTTTACCAACTGCTACTGTGTGTTATAAGCTATGGAGGGGGACATTGTTCTGTGTTTCCCAGGAAGGTGTGGAGTGGGATCCACACCACCCTTAACATCCCACCACCTCCATTAATTTCCATGCATGCATTCTTGCTAATAATATAAACATCTCCCATGTCTCCACAGCTGGTCTTCCTATCAACACAGTGACACCAGAAGGTGTCTTTTTTGTTGCTCAGTGGGTTCTTCTGCTCCTTATTTGCTACAGTGTGATCGCCATCACCTTTCTATTGGCCACCTTCCTTCTGAGGCGGCTGTTGTGGCTCCTGAAAGTGGGAGTGGCTTTGGCCTGTTTTGGACTAATCCTGAAGGACCACAATGTCAGTATAGAAACCACAGCAATCAGACTGGTGTTCCTAGGGAGCATGCATCCTGATGAGCATCAGGCCATGGAAGGACCGGGCCATGGCTGCTAAAATCGCTCATCTGGAGGAACAGCTCAAGATCTCAGATAATCGAGTGAGAGAGATGGAAAGATGGAGGAGAAGATTCATTACTTTGTCTTGTTGTGTGATAATTTTTTTATGTTTAGTGGTTTTTATAGTCTTTAGATTTTATATAGTCATGTCAAACTCAAAGGCCTCGTGAGTACTATTTTCTTTGTGAGGGTTTAGAAACTTCAGGGAAGAAAAGTTCATTTAGAAAAGTTAAATAATTAATTTCTTATAAAGGGTATTACTTTTTTCATTTCTTTTAACGCTACTTCAGTACTTGCTCTAAATATCTAAAACGCTTTCTGGATATTATTTTATTAGCATTGAACTAGCTATGCTAATCCTTGGACAAAGTGATGGCTGATATCTTCTTCATCCAAGACTGATACTAATTTCTTTTTTACTGAGATACTATTTATAAAATATTATACCAAAGGATTTATTCACATCTTTTATGTCTTAAATTTAATATCTTTAAACAATAGTCATGTACAATTATGAACACTGACAAAGGTTTTCTTGCTGTAATCGTTCCTCCTTTCCATACTGGCCATAAGGAGATCCCTTCCTTTAGTGCTTCCTATGTAGGTGGTGGGAGACAAAATTCCCTTTTACACTATCTGATTTTTAGGGGTGTGCATCTCTCCCTTATAAGATGATCCAATACGTATCTAGATACATGGGGCTCAGATATGATTCAGGAGCATTTTTTAATGCAGGACGATTCAGTGCGATACGATGCAGTCTAATACAGTTCTTAGCATTGTTTCATGTAGTCATAGATTTTCCATTATGAATGAAAGTGTTAGTATTTGGGGTTTTGGGGTCTTTGATTAAGTATATCTGATATACTTTAAGACCAGGGAACCCCAAGAACTTTTGCTACTTCATGGCATGGGGGAAAAAATGGAAGACAGATGTGAATTATAAACCACGCTGAGGGCAGCAATGAGAATAATGACTGGTCATTAATGTCGTCATTAGTATTGTTTTCTACTCACTGGCTGTTGCAAAAATCATGATTGTGATTATGACCTTTGCAGTAGACACAGACAAAAAACAACATATGAGCAAAAATTTTCACATTATGAATATAAACTGTCTCACACAGTCAGGCCTAGGCGCCTCACTTTGGCAGTAGGGGGGTAGAAATATGAAATGATGTCTGATATCCGCATCCACATAATTACTCTTCTTCCCCGCATATGTTTCATCATACCGTCTCTCCAGGTGAGTGTTACCATGGCGCTACTGGTGAACCTTATCTCTGTTAAACAGACCTCATAAACGACCCGACTTTTGTCATGTTTCCCTTCTTTCTTTTAAAATCCAAATGTCTTCCAAACTTTAGACTTACTGGTGCACTGTGAACCAGCGTCATCTGACATGTTGTTTTTGATATTGATGCAGGGCCTGAACGTCGATGTTCTCGCAATATTAATGTTACAAACCGATTTCCAATTCATATTGGTGAATCTTAACACCCCTGAGGATTTTATTTTCTGTTCACTAGCTATGCTGTCATAATCAAGATGTCTCAAAATGTTGTGGGACTGGGCAGCTCTGTACTGAAGAGGAGACGGTCGTTATCTTGGTGTGAATGAAAAATATCGACCTTCCACTGCATTGTGCACATAATATAAGAAAAACACAAGACTGTAACTTTGTAACTTAGGAACCCTATTTATTAATGGCCACTATGATCACTAGCAATGATTACGTTGTGCAACCCCTGCTTCAGTGTTCATATGGGCACCGGACTATGGTTTAAGACAGACTTCAGATCGTGAAGCTGTCCTTTAATGCTGTTACAATATTGTAATAAAAAGTGACTTTGAGATGGATATCACTTGTGTTTCTGTCCTCTACTCTGACACGTCCACGAGTTTAGTACGGCAGGAGGGGAGGGCTGATTATGACCATATTTAAAGTCACCCTAGTTCACATACTAGGGTCAGAATGTTAACAGTACAGTAATGCTTTTTTTCTATGAATGCCATAAAACCCAAACTGGCAAAAATCTCCTCCAAAGCGAAAATGAAAAATGATTTGATTGAGGAAGAATGCTGACTCAAGCAGCAGACTCATAACTCCCACTCACCCTAAACCGCTCTCCTTTACTGGCTTTGAAAGGTTAATGTTTGAATCCTTGAATTTTTGTAATGGGCTTTGGCTTAGCCAGCAGTTTCTGTATTTCTGTGCTGAATCAAGGAATTACACCAACCATTCACAATAAAACATTTTCTTTTAAAAGCCACACAGGCCTTTTATTTCTTGCTTCATGATTTTTTTTAATATCAGTTAATTCCTGCACCTTCAAGACAACATTATTTAACTTGTTTACCTTAAACTAACAGCTTCAAACTCATGTTGATGGTACAGTGTCTTGTAATAGGATGAATGGTGTCTCTATGACTTGTTTCTGCACTATGTAACTTCAGTGAGAGGGTAGGATCACAGCATCACATATATATGTTTCTTCAAGATACAAGTTTTCAACACGTAACATTCTTACGACGTAATGAGTTTTGTTCGTAGTTAGCACCTACATTACATCTGACAAACTGTCACAGAGCTGGGATTTGTATTTACGACAGAGGTGTTGCACTCAGAAACTGTGGGGGGGGGGCCAAACTGCACAAAAAGCCAATTTGTACATAATGTCGGTTTAAGCTTATTTTTTTGTGCATAAGACTCTTAAAGGGTCGGTTCACCCTTGATTGATAAAAAAAAAAAGTAACATGATACACCTTTAATGTTTTAATCTAGAGAGTAGGGCATTTATTGCTGTGTTGAAACTGGATAAAACTGGAGTAGGTGCAGGTGCTGCGATGGCAGCATTCCTATAAATAATCATTAGTAACCGTGGTCTTTATAATGATGAGTGATGGCTGTTTGACAGAATCCGAATGGGTCCTGTTAATGTAAAGATATTCAACACGGCACAGCCTCCAGTGGGCTAAATCAGTCCAAATGAGGCAGCATTGTGCACGCTGCTCAGGGTAAAATAATTCATATTCAAAGCAGGTTCACAGCTTATCAACAAGGCTCCCTACTGACTTCAAATCCCTTTCAGCATTAAAGGAATCCCATACAGCAGACTGAAGGCTACCAGGTGGGCAGGACTGACTGCAGTCTCAGTCGTCTCAGTGTGTCCATTTCTTCATTTCATCGTCTATTTTAAGATCCAAATGTTACATATGTATATTCCTCTTCTTCTGGATGTAGCCATTATCGCTCACAAATACTTAAACTGATTAATATAATTGCTTTTTTGAAACGATTCAGATTTAACTTCCACTGTATGAACTGCAAAGCAGTGCTGACCGGTTTATTTCAGTCTACAATCCATAAAAATAAGAAACCCATTCTCCACTACCCTCTCTTTCCATCTCAGAGGCCAGGTATCTTTAAGAAGAGTGGTCCAAAACTATCAAGCAACCACTGGAAAAACACTCCCAACACTCAATTTGTGTCTCGGCATTTGCCTGAAAGCTTTGCTGCTGCATTTTATACGAGCCCAAAGACGTGAGAAGCTCTTTACTGAGGCAGGGAGCTGCCGTTGCCTAAAAGAGGAGATATAAAAATATATAAATAAAAAGAAGTTTCTGTGCTTTGCCAAGTGAGATAAATGATCTCATTCTGGATTCCTCAGCTAAAGAAGGCAAAGCTGAGAAAATAGTCTTGACCTGTTCATCAAATGCTGGATCAGTATTACAGACAGTGTTGCTGCTATATTCCAGACTGCTTGGATCATAACAAATCAAATGAGAGGGGTTGGGAGGTCCGTTTCTTTTATTCATGAAGGCGTGCAAATGTGATTTCTGTACAGCAGCACCTAAAAGTTTTCGCAGTACTTTTAATCATGGCACCTTTGAGCAGAAAATGTCTCTCAAAGCCCTCAAATGACATGCACTTCATCAGACATTCGGCCAGAAGTTACCAGGAGAGTGTTTCCTCCCCTATGCCCTGATTTGATCTTTGACGTATTTTTCCTACAAGTAGACGATAGAAACAGTAGCCAGGCAGCTGGAAAACCGATCCTCTCTGACTCTATTACGCTCTCAAGTTCTCACTCAGGTACGCTGCTCGCCTTCTCATTACAGGTAACAAAATACACAGTATCGTGCACTGGGATCAAAGTAGAGCCCCTGATAGAGTGATGATATCGCTGGCGAGAAGAAGAAAAACCTAATCTAGCCAGGCGATCAGCAGTGGCCACCTATTCGTCAGCATTACGTAAATTGGATAGGTATTGATCCTCTTGATTGAGCGGCCTGCACTTAGTTGGTTACACAACTCTGCAGGGCAACATGTTCTGTTCTTACTTAACATTCCCATGCATGTGAGTTGCTCTATTTGTATCCAGGTATATGTAATACAGATGAATTTGTAGGATAGTATGATTCACCGTCATTTGGGTCAATTCAATGAAGCTGCAATTCAAATGTCTGAATTCAAATGTTTAATGGTAAAGTTGTGACTGAAATAATTCAGTAATGTCATTCATTTTTATTTCAAATTCTTAATCAGAAACAACCAACAAAATGTCCTGTGCCACGCAACACATTGTAAACACAAGGGGGTGTTGGAAGTGGATATCTTTTTAGCGAGTCCCTACAGAGCATCAACTCACCACAATGCTGCTTATTGGATATTGTTTACCGCTGTGCAGGCACTGACGGACAGTCAAAATTGGCTGGCTGGCAATGCATTTCTTATTTTTTCATCTTGTTTTCATTATTTATTTGCCGTAAAAAAAATAGTACCTCATGTTGAAATGTCAGATAGAAGTATATTATGCTTTTGCAACTCACTCGCAAAAGGTCCAGGCACACGCAATTTCAAATACGCCACTGCTGGGGAGGAGCAAGGGATGGATCTGTGACTTATCAAACCCGAGGTAGCCACACCCTGAAGCATAACAAGCTATATTGTCTGTTTTGATTTATTTAAATGGGACCATGAATTACAAAATGAACGTCATGATGCATTAAAGAACACCTGAAACTAGCAATTAAGACCATAAACTTATTAGGAAACAATTTACTGAGGGAATAAATCAAATGACAAGCAATCATTTTCTCTTGACTTCGATATAATTGGACCTCTTTTTGCAACCATTGAGTCGCCCCCTTCTGGCCACTGGAAGGAATACAGGTTAAAGGCACTCCGAGGCTTAACCTCAGACATACAAGTCCACTTTAAAAAAAATACAGTCTCTGGCCTACAAATGTTTTGAATACAGCATTGTAAATGGTTAGGTAAACCTCTCCTTGCATTTGTTAGCAATTTTTCTAGTCCAGCAACCACTCAAGCACTTAACAACACTCGGCACATTCACCCATTCATAAACACATTCATGCGCTGATGACAGACAGACAGCCTTTCACATTAAAAGAAAATTCTGTAGCTGCCGTACTGCATAACTTAGCAAATGCAAACATAAAAAAGAAAAACATATAAAAATGTGTATTTCACTTTATTTCATGTTTGATTTGTTCTCACTCAGGCTTTTTAAAAAATATCCACACACTTCTACGCTCTCATCTTCACGAGGCTGTAGGCTGCACTGTGCAGGCCGGGGCAGTGGTCAGCACATCAAGTTCGCCCTCGATAAATGTTTTAGTGCAGAGACAGTCAGAGATCAGTTTTTGACAGCTGCATCAACATTTTATATTACGTAGAATTTGGGTTGGAGCTCTGTTTGTGAATTGATGTAATCAAATCTCCGATCCTTGTGGGGTTTAACTGGTCATCACCACTCTTCAAGCATTTCTAACTGATTTTTTTCAAGTTTTATCTCTCTCTAGTATGGATCTACAGTGTGAAATGTCCACGCGTAAGCAATCCTCCATCTGCACATGTTGTGTTATGCTAATTTGCGAGCATGTTGGACCAGAGGCTGCGGTGCGTGCCGCTGTGTGTTGCCAGTGGTGTGTTTGCACTTTTCCCTGCTCAGTCAGGGCAGCCTGTTGTGTGAGAGTCAGCTGCCCTCATTGTTAATCAGAGCATCCCCTCTAAACATGTCAGCATGCTATAATGCATGTTGAGTGGCCATTTTTTACCCTTACTGCCCCGAGGTCTCTGGGTGGCGAGGGAATGTAGCAATGATTTCACTGCCAGAGGTACGCAGACCATCAGTCTCTGTGACAGAAGGAGAAACAGAGAAGAAGAAGAAGAAGAGGAAGAAGAAGAAGAAGAAGAGAGGTGAAGACAGAGACAGATTCACCTTCTTCAATCCCTCCAGTGGCTGTTTAGCATGAGACTGATCACACACACACACACACACACACACCAGCCTGTTAGTTCACACTCATTCTGTGTTTCAGTCACAAGTGAAATGGATCGGCTGTCGTGATCTGCCTCACTGTGACACCAAGCCCCTGGCCATCATGTCTTCTACCCCATCAGTCTGTCCCTCTGCTGCTGCCCGTTTCCCTTCCATTCGCTCTGACACAATGCAAAAAAAATAAAATAAATAAAAGCAGGTATTTTGCAAACAACCTGTCTCTAACACTTCTGGTGAGTTTTCATTTGATAGTGTTAAACGCCTACCTCATCTCAGGACGCAACAAAGATAAAATAAGTGAGTGAGTCATCAGAGACACCAACGCCAACAAGCATCACCGCTATCATCATTGTGATGAAGTCGATGATGCTCAGTTACAGTCACTGCTGTCATTATTACCTATAAGCATTCTTTTTCAGGGGTGTTGTGTATGATTCCTTGAAAAGGAAAAAGGAAGGGAGAAAATATTTCTGCACAAACAACCTGGAGCTCGTTTCTCTCATATTTTAGAGGCTTGGCAGTATTGTAGCTTGTAGGCTCATCGCTCATTTGGACTCAACCTGGACCGCTGGCTGCTTGTTAGTGTGGGGCACAGGTGCTTAGGTGACAACAGAAACAACTGGAGCCTCAGCAAGGCGACTAAAAGCCTCCAGAGGGTGGTTGTGAAGGAGATGAAAGCCAAAAACTCACAACTCTTGGCTAAACCTCATACTGCAAGAACTCAACAAAATACAAAGATTGAACCACACAGCACGTCACAGCGGCTCAGTGTTGAGTATGATTATCAGACAGTCGCTGCTCTCTAAGGACTGCAGAAAGCAGTGAGGCAGCGATTACAAAATAACTTTCTACAGCTCAGTGAGAGGAAAATGTCACAAAGGTGGCACAGTTTATGTCTAAGTGCTGTATTTGCTGCTGCGCTGAATGAAGGAATATTTGGAGTTTAATAGCTAAAGCAGGATTTTCAAAGTTTGAAACTGTGGGCTCATAAATTAAAATTATGGACTTTTTTAAAATTCCTGTTCAATTTAGGAAGTCCACAAGTGGCCTATGCTGTTGTGAGAATTAATACATGTGCACTGGCATGTCTGCGTTGCTGGCTGTGGTGAGTGGATTGTTAACTGTACTTTCCCCAGTAAACACACCAACCCATTTGGTTCGCAGATGTGCCTCTGAGCTAGGCTGAGTGAACAGGCTGTGTCTGCAGGGAGGGCTGCCTGCAGATATCCGGCCTCGCCCTCTCTCGCCCAAAGACACACAAGCAGGGAAGAGCGGCTCCGGAGGAGTATAACCCAAGAAGAGCAGCAGCCGGCCAGTCAGGATTGATGACAACAACTGAAGAGGTGGGTGTGTTTGCTGGGGAAGCTCCATGTCCCAATTCTCTGTATTAGCACTGCCACAAACTGAGGAGAAGGCAGAAAATACAACGTTACCAGGTAGACCTATCCCAGTCGTTGCAGTCTGCAATGGCGGACTTGCAGGCTGGAAACAGGATGAGATAGTTAGCCTGGCTCCGTCTGAGCTCCGAGCTCCATAGGGCCATCGCGAATACCATTTTTGGGGCTTTTAAGCTTCAGTGACAATTACCTGGGAATGATGGAACCATCACGGGTCTGGCTTGCACTCGTAACAGCCCTGTGCTTGTGGGACCACATGTGCAAGTGGAGCAGAAACTCTCTCAGTCTGTTTATTTTATTTGCGTGGGTTAAGAGATTATTTCAACGCCACAGAGGAGCTCCATTTCTCACTCTTTTACCTTTTTCTTGGTGCAGCTGACACAACGTCTCCTTCTTTAAACAACTTATGTGGATGCCGATTACCATGGCAACCATAGAAACTTGGAGGCGTCAAAGAATTTTGGTCAGCCCTCATCAGAGGGTGACAAAATCCACCTATCCTCAAACACCTTGAGAGCTCACTGATTAACATCCACTCCTTGGGCGGTCCACTCCTTGTAATAACATTCTTATAACATAAGAACATTGCATATTTGGTGTTTGAAGAGGGTTAGGCTCGATTTGGTCTTTATACTAAATCACCCTTCGAAGCATATTTCTTTTCAAAACATTGAACCAGGCTTTTAAAGTCAAGGCAAAGACGAAAGACAAGATTAAAAGACCATCTACTCACATTAAGTAAAGGAAGTGTGATTGTGTCGTGAGTGCTTGACCGAGGGTGGGGCTAGGATTGTCCACCGCACGCACACACACAGGCCTCCAGAGTCAACTAAGTGGAGGTCTGCATGTGTGTGTGTGTTTGCCAGCTAAAGGACACACACATGCATCCACATCCATACATCCTCATCAAATCCATCTCTGCATACCAGGCTCCCTCTCCCTCCTCGCTCCCATCCCAAGCTCAAACAGCAGCACTACTTAATTCCCACCCTAGAACAACGATATGAGTGGAGTGGAGCGAGCAGGGGGAGCTGTGTCAGCCGCGAGCAGAATAATAAGTGAAGAGAGAAGCACAAAAGTGTGAAAAAAACATGAAGTTGGCTTTGTCTCCATCATTCTTGCGCTTTCTTTTTTGGCCCTGATGGCCTCTCACACAAACTCACATGTCATCAGCTGCAGCTTCAACAGCCACGTGAACAATAAACCCTCAGCAGTGATACAAGCAGTGTTCATTCAGTACAGCAGGCTTCTATTTGATCCTCCTGTACGTTAGGAGGTCCCACATGAATGCGCCATCAATAATGTATCATAACCTTGCATCTACAGCCTTGTTTCCCAATTGATTCAGATTAATGGAGCAAACAGAAAAGTATGAGAGGAAACTGGAGAACGGAAACAATTGATCCCAGTGTCTCCTATATACAGAATCTGCCTGAGCAAGCAGGTCCTTCCTCAGCTGCTATACCTATTATGGATTACTGCACTGCAGTCATGCGTTTTCATATGTGGCTTTAACATGTTCTATTACATCAACCAACCGCCAGAATAAATGTCGTAAAGCATTTTTCTGCTTTTTTATATGTTGAAACTTAACATGTCTTTATGTTGCAACTTTTTGTTTCATTAGGTTACACTTTAATGCTACGAAAGTGCCCCTATGGTGGATAAAACATGATAAAGCACCCTCTTCCGGTGCCCTTTGTGCACGCTGCTGCCCCTGCCGCTCAAACTTCCTGACTCCACCACTGGCTGGAGATGTCTTGAGGTCTCAGTTTTGTTTCTACAAACACATCTGGAAATTGGCTTTAGGTCTCCTTTAAAATATCCAGTGGTGTCATGCTTACAAATGTTGCAATGCCGTCTTGTCACTTAACTCCACCACCTGCCTCCGCCTCCTGATATGATAGTCAGGTCATTAACATTAAATGTGAGAGTGATAAGACAGGTATTAAAGAAATATCAATATGGTATGTAGCCTCTGATAGGCTGCTGGGTTTATCACATTGGGAACATCACTTAAGTAAATGGCTATTAAAACAATAACATTCAGGAAAATATCTTTTTCGCTCTCCTGTTGAAAGTCACATTAAAATTGAAATTGTTTTTTATTAAAATAAGTGTTAAATAGCTCTATATTCCAGCAGTAATCACTATTATAGAGTGTTTGGTCACTTACCCATGTCTCTCCTCCCCCTCTCATGCAGTAAAAGATCGGGGCATTTTCTGATATCCCTGCCAACTTTATCGTATCAGGACTGGGAACTCCATAAAGAGGCGGTCCTGTCTGCTCGGGAACGCATAGAGAGCAGGATCCTCCTGTTTGCTGTTATGTGTCGCGATTATCGCTGTGTGTTCATGTGGTGACATAGAGAGAAAGGAGGGCTTGCTAACAGCAAAAAGGACAGGAAGTGATCTAAAACAACAACAATACTGACAGCAGCTTTAAAGGATCCACATCACTCTCATGTCTTGAAAAACTGGAAAGGCTAGCTGTTTCTCCCTGTTTCCAGTCTTTGTGCTAAGCTAAGCTAGGTGGCTGCTGACTCTAGCTTACAGACATGAGACTGGCATTGGCCTTCTCAACCAACCCAGTTGCCAGAATAATTGTTAGATAAGTACGTTTCTACAAAACCACAGATACGTTAAAACATAGCATCAATAATGTCTAATATCTGTGTAGGTTAGGGTTAGGAAAACATCTTGGTTTGGCTTAAAGTAGCCTACCTGTTTTGAGAACGTGATGTGCCACGTATCTGTGGTTTGCAGAAATATCGGGGCGACTGGGCTGTCTTAACTAACTCTCAAGCAAGAAAGTGACATTTCACAGAATGTCAGACTATTCCTTTAAAGGCTCCTTGGTGGTGTGTATTAATTTTCCTGGACAGTGAGATGAATGCATGAAAGCTCATTTGAAATACAATTGAAATAGCTGCCTTTTTGAAGGATGTTTTCATCCGTGTCGTCGTGTGTTTATGCCTCACAGTAGCTCGTACAAACGGAGGGGACGATCATCTTTTCTGTTTGAAGTGTGCGCTTTTGACCTCAGGCAGTGGAAGCTGTTCAAAGCTAGCCAGAGCTGTTTGACAGAAAAGAAAAAGTGTGTAGATGCCTTCGCGTGTGTGTGTGTGTGTGTGTCTGTGTGTGTGAGAAACAAGACTTGAAATCCTTAGAAGCCCAAGGAAAAGCCTACAGAATAATATACAGTGATAAATCTCACTCAATCCTTGCGTCAGTCTTTCTATACTGTCCATGTCATCAACGCTCCGTCTCTGCTTCCCTTTCTCTCTTTAACCACCTTTCTCCCACTCATGTTATAGTGTGCACACACAGCAATGAACGGGGCATATTAAATTACACTTAACCTCCAATTATTGTTCACTGTTGAATGCTACGGAGATGCTGTGCCATGCTTCAACATATGGATGGGCAGAGCTGCTCTGGGAGGCAGAAAAGGCCAACTGTTCTCTCTAATTGTCACGCAAGACTCTTAACAAGGGTTCACAGTGCTGCAGGCGAGCTGGCTGGTTTATGAGAGCAGGGGAGGATGTGCTGTAACACAATGAGGATGGAAAGAAAGATGGAAGGAAGGACGCTTTAATGAGTCATCGCCTTCCACCAGCTATCCAGTATTTTTTGATTCATTTTCAATAATTTCTAATCCCTTCATTTTTATTCATGAAACAAATTAGCTCTTGTTCCTCTTCTAAACACATAAAGTAAACAATATCTCACAGCAAAACTTGCAGACGACGGTAATTGGCTCATTTGTAACTTTCTGGTTTACATCTTTGTTTTCTGTGCTTTGTGTTTGTGTGTTTTGCAGCCATCTGGAATGCAGTAGTTATTACCACACACATCAATGTGTAGAGCTGCGATGGTCTAATCTGCAGACTTCTTTTGATTTTTCTCAGCTCTTATTTCTGAGGATATTATATAAATGATAAACAAGCTGGCTGAAAGCCATGTTCGTGTGCTAGTGGAGTTCCCATCAATGTGCGAATCGCAACTTTTCACTTTGAAGAAGGAGATATATTTAGTCCTGCCCTCCTCCCCCTCAGATGGTCAAGCTTCTGCCCCAGCGTTTGTCACTCATCATGATGAGCTGTCTACCTTGAATACTCATCAAGCCCAAGGCAGTGGAAGTAACCAGCGTCCCTTGGGAAAACCAGAAGAAGTGAAGCACAAACACAGAGAATGAGTCAAAAAAAAAATAAAAGGAGTGATGGCTTTTGAGACGTAAACTCAAAATGGTATGTGTCCAACATCCATTGTACGTTACAGGCAAACAAGATTTATACATAAAACAAAAAACATATAGTACACATACACTGTTTTTATTTTTGTAAAACAAAATCATACTGTAACGTCCAACGTGATGAAGAACCGCAGTGTAGAATGCCAAATGAAACAGACTGATAAATCTTTTGACTTCTCATAGTTGGAAAACCATAGGTGTTACTAATAACAGTAACGATGACTCGGTTCTGTTCAGGAGACCCAGTGAGACATGACAGTGTGACACTGAGCCACAGTATCAGAACCCTGAAACAGAAGCAGCTAAATGGAATTCATTATTCATTTTCTTACATAGACAACAAACCTCAAATGTAATAGCTTCAAGAAGCCGACAGCAAGGACTACAGTTAGCGATGGAAGGATATATTCTCCTCGCTCCTGCACTTCCTGGTACAGTGCTGACCGTTACATATTAGCAAGTGTTTTGATAGCACTAGCAATCAATATTGGGATCAATATAATGAGATTTATTTATTATACTTTTTTTATTTTTATTTTGTCAAAATGAGGAAAGAAATGTGTCATTTCTGGCTTCCAGGATAAGATATAGAGTTACAACTTAAGAAACAGGTAAAGAATAGAAACATTTTGTTCATTCAGATCATCAGATGTAACAATAAAGCTAAAATATAAAAATGTCTCAAAGTAGAAGTGCAACTGTATTCAAATTTATATTATTGCAACATGGTCGCTCTCGGTTTTCCGTAGCTTTTATAACCATGCAGATAGATTTTGTTTTGTGCGCCCAAGCTTCGACAGAAAATGGGCTCTATTATTTCTTGTATAAAGTGGTCAATTTTCTTCTATTTCCTGGAGTCTGAGTGTCAAAACCTCGCACATACAGTCATACCAAAGTGACCATTCACAAGCAGAACCAGCCAACATACCCATTCTCGTCTGTGAGTCATGTCTATATCCAGCCCCTGTCTTTGATTATTCAAGGCTATCAGTGAACAAGCAAAGAGTCACATATCACACGCTTGAAATGATCCGTTGAAAGGAACTGTGGATCCATAATAATCAGATGATCAAATGATTTCCGCTCTGTGCATCGCAGGCTCGCTGTGACATACAGTAAATGCAGCGTTTGCACTTTGTAGCTTTGGTGGTGGCTTGGGACAGGAGCTGTGTATGTTCTCGCTTCCCGTCCTAGATGTCTCCTCATACAGTCAGTTCTTTGCATGCTGGGGTTCAATAGCTCTCTTGACAGACTCGGTGATGCGTTTGAGTAATTCATTGAAATATATAATGTTATATATGTATGCTAAAGAAGATGATAACCTCATCAGTGTGTACCTCCATTATCATTTCTGGAACTGGATTTTTAGTCACGCTGTAGTCACACTGAGCAATGAACTGGGTTTTTGCTATCAAGCACTGGGAGGTCGGGGCTAAAGCAGCATGACAGCAGCTGTGAAGAAGATCACAGACCCATTCAACCAACTCCTCAGCATCCTGAGGGTGTGTGGCTGGAGAAGCTTAAAGAAACCAGAGAATGATGCTTTAAAGTAGTGTGACAGTAACAGGATAATCCCTACAACTGCACTCACACACACAGGCACACCTGGTGTAAGTCACATTGATTTTTGTCCCTTCTATCATCTCGCATTAGGTTTCTTCTTACACAACATTCATTATTGTCATCAAAAGAAGAGAAAGGTGCACAGGAAACAAATTGATGGAGCAGACAACACACTCGAGGTGAGAGGGAAGCACAGCTGAAAAACAAGTTCACTTCTTTTAAGCTAAGTGTCTGAGAGCTGCTGCTCTTTTCTCTACTAGCCTGTCTGGGCCTGTGGAGCTGTAGTTAATAATTCACTCGGGGAACAAGAGGTCCATAAAGGCTTGCAATGATACAGCAGAGAAGAGAGGCCCGTTTTAGTGAGCTAGGTGTGTGGGAGTTGAAAAGTCTACTCTCTCCAGCTCAGTCAGCCTTTCTTTCTTTCTCTGCCGTGTATCTGATAGCAACAGAGACAGTAAGTGAGAGAAGACAAAGACCCAGTGTGTTTCAGTGCGTGTGTGTGTGTGCGTGCGCACGTGATGCATCCATGGAAGCTCTCAATGTAGGCTGATAAGTCACAAAGAGGATGTGAGAGTGGAAAAAGGTCGAGGAGTTGTTTACCTGCAGGGAGGAGAGGCAGTGGGTATCCCCTGTGTGACGGTGTGTGTGTTAGTGTGTGTGTGTGTGTGTAGGTTATTTACTTTCTACGTGACTTTGTGCCGTGCTTTTATGTTTGTCACATTGTTCTTCATGTATACAGTATGAATGTAGTACTGACCAGTGTACAGTATGCTTTGAAGATTACAGAACAGGTAAAAATGTGACATGTTTTATAACTTATAGGTGCATAATTAGAAGCTTATTTGCATTTCCTCTCATGTACTTGTTTGATGTGGTGGTCAAATACTTTTAATTTGTCAGATCAATGTGTATTTAAGATTTTGGAGTTGTTTTTCAAGAATAAAGGACAATTGACAAATAGTAAAATGGAGAGGGTTTATTTCTATTGGTGTCTGAGGCTGCTAACCCTAACCCAAAACCGAACACCCAAATATAGCATGGTGTTAGCATTTCAAAATGCAGGATTTAACTGCACAGCGGCTAGTACAGACAACAAGGTCAGGAACACCTGTTATATGTTATCTATGTTGAAATCATACATTAGTAAAGGATGATGAAGGGTGATGTGTTAGGGGTGTGATGAATCAGTGAAGGACACGTAATGACTCAGTGCTGGGCTGATTCTTTTTAAAAATCTTTTTCAATGAACACCTGTACTCACTGTACACAAACATACACATGCATGTCAGCTGTATTCATAATGATCGTCTATGCATGATCCATTTGGCTGTACTCCAGCATAACCATACCATGCTCAGGACTCTACAGTTTCCCTGCAAAGCCACTAATGATGATGACATCCGCTCTCCCACAGACTCTTCTTTCTTCCCCGCTGCTCTAACCCAATGAAAGCATCTTGTTTGTCAAAAGCAGAAAGTCGCTGTGCTGTGCTAATGACGTCAATCAAGGTAATGGTACGGTCAATGGGAAAAAAGGCCAAGATAATAGCTTTACAATTTAGTGAAATGTTAGCTTCCTGCTGCCACAAAACTTTGTTGTACTGAGTCAAAAATGACTTGTAAGATCTAAAGTGAAGTTTAATGTCAAATTCACTGTACCTTAGTTTGTAGATCCCTTACCCCTCCATCTCAGTTTTGTTTTACCTGTTTTATGAAACATTTAGCTTACGTTTAATACTTGCTCTTGGCAGAAATGCCAAAATCTGTTCTTACTCTATTAATCTCGTTCCCCAGCAGAACATAGGTTTTCGGTCCTAAAGCTATAGAATAAAAATCTTTTTTGCACCACCACTGTTGTCTTGTATACCAAAGCTTTGACAGAATCAGTGCACAGTAAGTGAAATGCTTTTGAGATGACCTCTTACCATTTCTTCTTCATGTTGATCCCTCGTGTTCCTCGTTCTTTCTCTCTATCTTTTCATCCATGTCATCCTCTCTACTTCTCTCTCCCTGGCCTCTCCTTCAGCTTCAGGGTCTATGTTCCATCTCTGTTCCCAACGGAGCAACGTTAGCATTAATTTCCTGATGTATTTCTGTCCACATGATGCAGGTAAGTCCAATATTCACTCTCCTTTTTAGTCTTTTGGGTTCCCATCAACTTCTGAGGAGAATATTGCTCTTTAGCTAATGCTCACCAGCTTGTTGCTTCCATTGTCTGGCTGCCATTTGGTTCTGGGCAGGTTTTGTATAATGGCTTTTTAGAGCTTTATTGCTGAAAATAAGATTTGATGGGAGCTTTGAAACAGAACCAAAACATTGTTGAAATCAAATTAGTGAGCTAAAAAAATGCTCAAATGCTAATTTGTTGTGGCTTTGGTACTACAAGCAAAACCCATTTACATATGAAGTAGAAAATACAGAAAGAGAGTACTTTGTACAGGACATTTTTCAATTCAATTCACATACTCATTTGATCAATTATCTTTAAAATGTTGATTACAGAGATTTTTTTTTTCTTATGAACTATTTCACCAAGTCTGTTCTTAACTGTTCTCTCTCCTGTGTTTATGACACTACTGATTTCTTTTTTGTCCTGAAAAGTTATTTTGCCTCTTAAGTTCCTCATTTTTTTTCCATCTGGGAAAACATGAAAAAAAAAGGTTCATGTGTGAAACTGAGTGGGGAAAAAAATGTGTATTTTTTTCTGGTGTGATGAATCAAGTGGGATTTTGAAAATAAAGCAAGAAACAACTAAACCACAAACCATGGCAACCTTTAAGTAATTCTCCATTAAATATTCATGACTACACAAGCAACAGTCAAAGTAAAAGGTAGGTATAATTTATCTAAATTGTCCACTCGTGAATTAAGACAGTGTATGTGAGGTTTGAGAAGATCCCTTGAAATAGCCTTTAAATCCATGCTCCGTCTCTCTCTTTTATTCACTATTCACCCAAGGTCAGCCACTAGGCAGCTGGATTGTCCGTGGATCATTTGAAAGACCTTGCAGCAAACCACATCCAGGGTTTGCTGTGGACACAAAGCACTGGTGAACTGGGTCAAACTGCTCAGAAATAAAGCGGCAATCATGTTAAAGACGGCCTGAATGTAATGAATTAAATTTGAGAAGCACCAATTAGAAATCATTTACACATACGTCACATTCACACTGTAAATCATTACAGACTGAGATACGTACAGCGTAAAAGTGATTTCCTGACAGAAGGAAACTGTTAACATAAGCTGTGACAGCCGCACATACTTCCTTGTCAGTCACTATGTGAAAAAAAGGTGTGATTTTTCTTGCAACTGCAGTATTAAAGACTTGACGGTTAGCACAGCTGCCATATACAAATCATTTGTTATTCTGTCCTCATATTGCCTGAATAAACATTTACTGTGATGGAAAGGCCATTATTACCAACAGACTTTCATCACCTTTTTTCACATCCCGGCACACTCTGAGGAATAATGAGGAGCCAGCTGAAGTATGCATGCTAAATATCCTTACACTCCTGTTCGTAGCCTTTTAACTCGCGTTCTTTTCATCATCTTTTCCATCTTTCACGTCGTCTCATCCCTGTCACATAGCCTCTCCTTAAAAGTCTCTTTCTTCGCAGTCAGATTCACTCAGCCTCTCATCGTCTCTCCTCCTCCTGACTCCTCCTCCTCCTCCTTTCTCATCTCCTCCTCTGTCCTCTAACCCTCCAGCCATCAGTTATCTCCCTCAGGGTGAGGGAGGGGATGACACTGCTGCCCTTGGATCTCAAGAGAACTGCCAACATCTGTGCCGGGACTTTTACTTTCCTACAGAGGAAGGTGATACACACAGCAAACTCACTGCACCGCCAAACATTATAAATCACTGAGTCTAGGAAGGGTCATGGTGGGGATATTGTTCCCCGAAATTCTTTTACTCATTACCTCGTGTTAAGTTTTGCATCCTCTTGCAACACTTTTGTGTTGAAAAGGTACTAGAATAGGTTTACATGCTTTAGTGCTCAAAAACACGTCAGTTTCCTCATACTGTCCAGTGCTGCAGCTCTGTATTCCCCCTCTGTCTGTTTTAGCTCCTGTCTCTTTAAAGTCCCCCCCCCCCTCCTGAATACCCAGTCTACACTGATTGGTTAGCTCAAACAGGCCTGAGCCAGCACTGCTAACAACAGCAGAGCAGCTGTGCTAAGTAAATTCTTACGTGTCAAACTAACCGCGATGCATAAATTATGCAAATGTGTGACATGGGGACGTAGTGTGACGTCACAAAGTCACAGAATTAAAGGCGTGACTACTGATGAGGCGTTTCAGGAGCAGTGTTTTCTGTGGGAGAAAGGAGCTTCTGTTTCTGGGGACTGACCTTTTTAACTTTCAAGACCTTTCACACGCACATGAACCTACTGAATATGACACACTGAAGGAGAGGAAAGGAAAAACGAAAAAGCATAACAGATCTCCTTTAAGTTTTGCATTTGTGCAGGTCCATACTTCATTGCAGGACTTAGCTAAATGTAACTTTCAGTTGTGTCATGTTCCTGAGTATTGGCGGCGTCACTCAAGATGCATGTCGAGACATGCCAGGTGTGAGCTGACGAGCCGTCCAGTGAGGATACAGACGTTTCATAGAGGAGACGAGCGTGTATAACGTGCATCTACCTGCTCCGGTCTTCAGTATAGTTCACACAAGTGATTGATAAACCAATAACGTTAACAGTAACAGTAACATTAGGCTTCAAGATCAGTTTAAATATCATGTGGACACTTCTGTTCATATTCTCCTGCTCCCTCTTTCTCCCTCGTCCGCATGAGCACTCTCTCTCTCTCTCTCTCTCTTGGCTGCGTGTCTGCATCACACTTTTTTTTTAATCAACTGATGTTTTTTATAATGCCTCGTTTTAGGGGGTGCTGCAGTCCCCTCAGCACCCCTATTTCCCAAGTCCATGAACCAGATTGACTTAACAGGATTTGTCACTGCGATGCCTCTTCTAAGACACTTCTACAGGGAGTGATAGTGTGCATTGAGCACTTTACGAGCTCTGCACAAACATTTTTCAGCTATAATATTCAGCGTCTCTCCTCATTATCCAGGGAGAAACTTATAAAGCCGTGATGAGTTTAATGAGCTTGTTTTCTCACTACTTTCATTTCCAGCTTGTAACTAACGATGATCGGAGACTTAATGACAAGGAGCTCTGCAGAAGTTGATGTTATCTTGGCTTGCACATCACACGGGTGAACTTTGGTTAAATCCCTGTCAGCCACATGCTCTGAAAAGTGCTGTAAAGCCTGAGATAATCAAGCTAATGCAGTACCATAACATGCAAATGTGCCCTGGTTGAGTACCCGTCAGGGGCAGTCAGTAACGCTGCGTAAACCCTCTGGACTAAGAAATATTGCAGAGCGACGTTCTGCCTTCTACTCCTCAAGTAATTGTGGGAGGAAATCGTTTTGCCACTGATGGCAATGAGGGCTATGACCCGAATCATCATCTTCATCATGGTCATGTTTATCATTGTCTACATCATCATCATTATCATTACCCCTTCTGCCTACATCACCTGTCCAATAGACAGTCCGGGGGATGGTGATGGTGTTCAGGGGTTCATCCAGCCCTTTGGTGCCATAAACTTCGGTCCACATAAAAAGACATTCTAATTACCTCACCTCAGAGCGGAAAATAGCTTCCTCCTGGAGATTAATAGTCCGAGAAGCTACAGTATAGAGTCCCAGTGTTCACTTTAACTGCCAGATTAGAGGTGGCTTAATTTGAATCTAAATTGAGGCATAAAAGGCAGGAGTACGGCGACAAAGAAACTTGTTTTGCAGGGAAAGGAACTGGGATTGATTAAAATGTTACACAAAATGGGAACCCGATGGAGTTGAGGTTATTGACCTCAATCTAATCCTGAGCTAATTGCTGAGGGAATGAAGGAATTGGATGTGAGAAAGTGGGAAAAGGATTGTCAAGAAAAAAAGCCTTTTGGCAATCTTCATCTAACCCTAACGGCTGTACAAGGGCAGAGGACTTGATGTCAAATATGCCGCTGAGGCTTTCACTGACGCTTTCCTCTCTGCTGCTTTCACTGCAGCAGTTTGTCTTAGTGCCCAGAAAACAGCTGGTGTGTGTGTGTGTGTGTGCGTGTGTGTGTGTGTGTGTGTGTGGGTGTGTGTGTGGGTGGATGAGGTAGATGTGTTTATTTGAGTGTGTGCTGCATGCGTGACCTTACATGCCAACTAGTGAACAGAGGAGAGAAAGCAGCAGAGTGCTGCTGAGGCAAATATGAAGCAAAAGGGGATGTGCACAGCAAACCCACACACACACACACACACACACACACACTGACACACACCTCTGAGCCAGAGAACATATGGGCAAACAACACAAAATGTTGGCTATTCTGTTTCAAATTGGAGACCAGCTGTGGCACAGTGACAAGGTGGATATTTCACTCTCAGGCTGCACTCTGCTCTATTAAACTAACTTAAGGAGTCAATTACCGAGGCTGAGGAGAGGAGATCTGGACACAGAAAAAGATTTAGTGAAAGAAAAGTGAAGCTAGATGGAGTCATAGAAGTGTTTAGTGTGTATGGCCCTTGTGCAGCTCTTTGAGTCATGTTGAGATGCCTGATGATGAATCAAGTCCTTCATAAGTACAGCTATATGTAATGATTATTTAATTACTGATTCATGTTTCTGTGTTTTTTTAATTAACTGATTCATTGTTTGGTCTATAAAATGCCATAGGACAATGCCAAAATATCAATCATCACAAGAAAACCTAAAGGTATTTGACTTACAGTGATGTAGAACAGAAAAAAATCAGCAAATCCTCTGGAAACAGCAAAGGTTTGGCATTTCTGCTTGATAAATGACTTAAAGGAAAAGTTGACCCAAAAATAAAGTATTCAGTCATTATCTACTCACCCCCATGCCGATGGGAAGTCAGGTGAAGTTTCGTAGTCAACAAAACAATTTCTGGAGCTTCACAGCAAAACAGAATTGCAGCGTTCTCCTAAACATCTGAAGTAGATGGGGACTTGTCTTAAAACATTAAAAAACATCCCCCAAGATAGCACAAAAAGGCTTCATAAGCTTGTCCAGTATAATCCGAGTCATGAAGTCCGTCTGAAGTGTGTGTGCACTGGCTTGACCAAGTGTCACGGGTGTAAAAAATTATTTTTTCAAAACAATTTGGAATCTCAGGGCTTCTGGACACTTGGATTATGCCAAAATAGCTATATGGAGCCTTGATATATTTTTTTGTGTTCGTTTTATTTTATTTTATTTTATTTCATTTCATTTTAAAATAAGCCCCCGTCAACTGTGAAGCTCCGGAAATGATTTGCAGGCTACAAAACTTCACCCCGACTTTCCATTGGCATCAATGTAAGTAGATGATGACTTGAACATATAATATCTTGAGTGACGCCGCCAATACTCAGGAACATGACACAACTGAAAGTTACATTTAGCTAAGTCCTCCAATGAAGTATGGACCTGCACAAATGCAAAACTTAAAGGAGATCTGTTATGCTTTTTCGTTTTTCCTTTCCTCTCCTTCAGTGTGTCATATTCAGTAGGTTCATGTGCGTGTGAAAGGTCTTGAAAGTTAAAAAGGTCAGTCCCCAGAAACAGAAGCTCCTTTCTCCCACAGAAAACACTGCTCCTGAAACGCCTCATCAGTAGTCACGCCTTTAATAAAAGTTTTGACGTTATGACCTATGTGTACTGTACTGCTGTGGTATCTACTGAAGTGAGCATGCTAACCAGCTAGCCTCATCCCAGCCCCAGCCCCAGCCCTAGCACTGTAAACACCAACACTTACCCAGTTCGCCAAGCTCCCAGTCTTGACCGCTAGCTGCATGGCTAACTGAGCTAACTAGCTAACAGCAGCTACAGTTAGCAGCAGTTAGCAGCTACTCTGTATTACTACAGCAATATGCTGCCCCGTTTGTTTTGAGTATGAAACAGGTGGCAGATTCCTACATATTGCACCTTTAAATGGTTATCAAAGTTGTTGATTAGTTGTCGAACTATCACAAGACAAGAAAGACAATGTTTTTTGTTGTATTAAATTATCTGTGCATTACAACTACCAGATGGTTTGAGAAAGATACTTAAAAGACTGGAAGCTGGAATGTGATGAAGGTCAGAGAAAAATTATGTGATATTTACTTAGTTCTTTCTGCTACCATTCACTCCCGCCGATAATGCATCACTCTCAACAGAACATTTACTCATTGGCCTTCATTTGACTTCCGGAATTTTGTGCAGACAGTGCAAACAATGTTGTTTTGAGCTGCTGCAGCTCTGTTTAGGTGCCTCACTGTTTTGTTAGATGTAAAAGTAAAATGAAATGCCACTCAGAGGAAAGTATATAAAGGTCGATGCTGTACACGTTTTCCTCTGAAAAACATTGTTGTTTTCTGCATTGTGCTTATGCAGTAATCCCTGTTGAGTTAAACTCTCCCCACAGTAGGAAGTGGAAAATACTTCTTCTGTCATCTTCTCTTTCCTGGAGTCATTGCTTATCTGTTTACCGGCCGGCTGGCATGTCGTCTGGCTCCACTGTCTCAACAGCAGCTAATGTCACCGTTCCACGTAACATGACACTCGCTGTGCTGCATTCGCCGTCATGATAGACAGCATGTCAACACCCACACGTGAACACGCAGCAGTCAATATGAGCACATACACATAATCTATGGCTCACAGTCACACAAACCCCAAGCAGAAAAAAACTTAGATAGAAGAACCTGTTCCCTTCACAGAAGTAATGATTTCAAAGTAAACCTGAGTCAGAATGAGATGATGTAAAAAAAGAGCAAGTTGGCCATCTGTGGACTTGATCTTCAGATGGAGAGATATCAGTGAAAGCAAAGGAAAACATGCACTCCACAGGGGAGCAGTTGGTGAAGTAAGGGCATCTTCAAGGAGACTAGAAAATGTTCCTGTCTGTTCAGTCACAGCGACCACAGGAGCCTCGAACAAACTGATGCAAAACACACTGCAGCTCCCATCTGAATGATAACTCATATGGAGGTCAGCACATATAGCGTCATTTATAGACTGCCTCAGCTGTTATGCGTGCGCTTTACATTTTTATCTATGGTGTGATTTATGACCTGTGATGCTCTGCTCTTATCTCTGTTGTGGTTCTGACTCCATGTTTGGAGTCGCAGGCCAGATGAGGCCATCCATCAGAGGGGTTTGATCTCCGTCCTGCTGGGTCGCTCCCTCTGCTTCATGCAGCGTGGTGCTGCACTGAGCCTGTTCACCATCTGCCTGCTTCAGGCCTGCTTTACTGCTTCCACACTCACTGAGCACTGCTTAAGAAAGAAAATAAATACCCTAATATAAAGAACTTCTTTTCCTTTGTAAATGAGGTTTAAAACTAGATAAAATGGATAAACTAGAAGTAATTAGCTGCTTGCTCGGTATGTATGACCTTTTTTACCATGGCAGTGTTTTGTTTTTTAACTTATGTGTAGGGATGAAATGGAACTATGTACATGTACTTGAGTACAATTTATACTTCTACTCCAATACATTTGAGAGGCAAATATTGTACTTTTACTACACTTTATTTATCTGATAACTTTCGTTACCAGTTATTTTGCAGATTTCAAAATGTAATCGGCAATCCGATTAAAAAAACAGCATTAGTCAGTATTAAACATACATGCAAATGAGTGTATAATTTACTTACACAAATGCTTTTAAAAGCATATTTAATATCAGATACTGAAAAACTTTTAGTCAAGTGCCACTCCTATAGGTGACTTTCAACACTGCCTCTTGAGACTTTCCAGGTGGTGACCTCATTGATGGATGTGACTCATATGAGCTCTGTGTTGTAAAACAATTAATGCAACAGTGAACAATTATTTTCTTTATTGATTAATCTACCAATTAATTAAATATTTTTTTAAAAATTGCATGTGGTTATTAAACACTTGTGGAAAATATATCTAACGGAGGCAGAATATCTGACAGTTTAACAGTTTACTGAAACAGGGAATTAAATAATTATAAATTACCCCAAGCATCTCTGTTTTTGCATTATAATCTAAAAAACATTGGCACATACTTTGATCAATATATACGCAGATAATGATAAATCTGTGAGAGGCCAGTATGGACTGATAATACTGGCCCACCAAAATATCAGTCGGGCTCCAAATGTCACCATGTTTACATTTTCCAAAAGCCCAACATGACATTTTTAATTGTCATGTTGGAATCACTGAATTTTTAAAAACATTTTTGCTAAAATGATGACTTGATTAATCAATGATCAAAATGTTTGCCACTGTTTACTCATTCAGACAGAAAGCAGCATTAGCATTTTTTATTTTGAGTAGATTTTGATCACATGATGAACGTTAGTACTCACTCATCTTGTTGCTTTATTTTTAGTTTCAACCAACACCTGAAAAAAAGAAATATCTGGCTCTATAGCTGCTAAACACTCTGAGTCACTCATGTTGTGTTGCTGCCAGACAGGTAGTATACGGTGGGTTTATCGGAGTGTTTCCACTGGCTGCCTGCTGCTGCTGCTGCTGGAAACAGATCTCATCAGCGCCGTGAAGCCAAAACAAAAGGAAAAACTTTCAAAAGCTCAGATAGAGATGAGAGGAACTGCAGATTCTGCTCCTAATTCTGTGTGGGGGACATTTCACATCACACATGGTCATCTGATTGATTGTTAGTATTAAAATATTGATTTATGCAGCTTTAAACATATTTGGCGGAACTACAATCTGAATATAAGAATGGATAAAGTCTGGGAATAAGATGTGGATGTGCCACTCACATCACGTCCTCCTCTCTGTGAGGTGGAGAAAAATGTATAAACCTTTGAATATACGATGTATAGAGAGCAGGATTATCCTGCTGAGGTGTGCAGAACGATTCTCTCTGCGATGGTCTCTCTGCATTCATTTGAACAGCTAATGCTCTCGTTCTATAGAGCGAGGAATCGGTTCCCTATTCCCTATACAGTCCATATACATGATGCATGCACAAGGTCTCTGCATCCAGAAGCTTCGGGGCTGCAATATAAAGTTACGTAACGTAACACTGCGACTTCACATTTGTTATGTAACATGCTTTTAAAATGTACGGTGAAGCCTTCAAATGAGACATTTTGTACATTCTTATATTTGTTCAGCCACCAAATCCAGTGAAGTTTTCAAAGTGTCAATGTCAAATTTAAAACACCTGAACTCTCAAATATCTGAATTTTTAAAGCTACCTGAGTCTTCTTTACTCTTTGTCCCTCTGGGTACTTTGTCCTTCTCTTCCTCGCTGCGTCTCTCTGTTCTCCGCAGTCTGTGACCTCGAACAACCCCCATCCATCTTGAGAGTTTGATCCTGTCCCACTGTGCCCAGCCTGCCACTGCATGCCTGTGGGGGCTGACTGTCCTGGACTCTGGGACCATGAGACTGCTCTAAGCCTGGAGCCATCTGGTTCTGCTACATTTCCCAAAAGCACACAGTTTGAGTTGCACTTTGTCTTTCCCTCTGGTGCCATACATTTGGTACTTTTGGTACTTGTGCTTTCACGTTTAACCCCTTCGCCTCCTCTCTAACGCTGGCATTTACTGTGGTAAAACAAATTGCATTGGTCTCTACCATTATTTCTTCATTATGTATCCTTTACTGCTTTCTCCCTCTTCATTTTACCATCACTGGATTGGAAGACTGTCTGTGTTTCCTCTGTTTGTCCTGCCTTCTACCATCAGAGCCTCACCTCTCCTCCTCTCTGTGCCCCATCTTCCACTTTTTGACCACAGAGGGGGGTCAAAGGTCAATTTTAGAAGCAGTTATTTCTTTATTAGTTGTGATGACAAGATAAGAGATCAAGCTTTCTCCTCATCTCCAGCTGAAGAGCTTTTAGAGTGGCTCTGCTGCTTACCTGGGCCCATTAATATAAGACCATCTGCCTGCTTCGGGCCTGGGTTCCCAAAAGTAAAATGAGTTTGATCTCTTTCTCTCCAGCTCACTCGCCCTGCTCATTTTTTTCTTTTATCAGTGCTGATTGGGCCTTCATTAAAGGAGGAAAATGAATGGCCCTATGTCTGCTTTGATAACTGAGGGGCTGTCAAAATAAAAGGTTCCCAAGAACTGCAGCTACTGGTGGGAACATCAGTAGAGAGGAATGAATTATAGTGCACTTGGTTATACAACTAGTGGATAAATTGTTTTTGGAGAGAACCTAACATTAATGCAGCTGTAGATGGCAGACTGGAAGCAAAACATGTTTAATTGTGTAGTAAAGCTGTGTTACATCAGCCTGCATGCTATGAGGAAGCAGCTTCGATCAACAGTGAAACATGTGAGCTCTGTTAAGGTCGCATTAGGTTACAATGTGACAGAGAATAAAGTGTCACAAGTTATCAAACAATTTAGCTGTGAATTATAAGTGCTTCTAACTTTGCAATTGAAAAAAAAAGTTGTTTCTGAGATAAAGGCTGCAGCCTGTCAGTAGTTTTGTAATATTGTGTTTTTGTACAAGAGGCACAAGGCATAAAAGAACAGTTTTCAGTCTTTATATGTTGAGCTTAAAGTCCTGTCATGGTCCTATGTTTTAGTTCCAATGATTTCCTGTTTTATGTTGAAAGTTTATCCACATTTCACTTTCCACTTCTTGTCTTCATCTGTTTTCCCACCATTTTTCTGTGTATGCCTGTGTTTCATTTGTTCACTAGATCTTCATCAGGTTCAACCTATGAAGGGTAAAGAAAAACACTGACAAATGGTGCGTTCCATTGCAAGTTGGAAATCGGACTTTCTGAGTCACTATTTCCGACTTCCAGTCTAACAGCGTTCCAGTGCATTAGCTCGGAAAAACATAGACGCTCGCTGCAATTGGAATTCCCACTCGGATGGCCTCTCCATTGCACTTTTCCGTGTTGGAGGTCGTTTTAATCAATGGAATGCGCCATTAAATACACAAAGGCTAATGGACGAATGAAACACAGGTGTACACAGAAAAATGGCAGGAAAACAGACAAAGACAAGAAGAGGAAAGTAAAACATGACACTTGACAACTTTCAACATAAAACAGGAAATCAACTGAGCTTAAACTTATGACCATGACAGGGCTTTAAGCTAAACATATAAAGGCTGACATTTTTTTTATGCCTCTTTCTTGTACATATTCAAAGAATGCCAAAACAGAATTAGAAATCCATCGATGGGCTGCAGCTCTGACGACCTGTCCAGGACTAATTGCAAAGTTAAAATCACTTCAATCCACAGCTAAATTGTTTGATAGCTCTGTAAAACTATCACACAAAACTCTCTCACATATTTCACTGTTGATAGTAGCTGCTTCCTCGTAGCCAACAAGTTGATGTAACACCTTTAATACTTACTACAAAATTAAATATTGCTTCCAGTCTGCCATCTACAGCTGTATTAATGACTTCTTTCCAAAAACAATTGATCCATTAGTTGTATAACCAAGTACACGATAATCAACAAAAGATTCAGTCTGATAATAATTCAGCTTTTTCCCCTCAGGGCATGAGGGCGACTTGGAAAATGGGCATCATTCATCTCTTACTCATGTTTCCACCAGTAGCTGAAGTTCTTGGGAACCTTCTGGCAGCCCCTCAGTTATCAGCAGACATACAGCCATTCATTTTCTTCCTTTAATGAAGGCCGAATCAGCACTAATAAAAAAAGGAATGAGCAGGGCGAGTGAGCTGGAGAGAGAGAGATCAAACTCATTTTATTTTTGGGAACCCAGGCCCGAAGCAGACAGATGGTCTTATATCAATGAACCCTGCAGGTAAGCAGCAGAGCCACTCTAAAAGCTCTTCAGCTGGAGATGAGTAGAAAGATTGATCTCTTATCTTGTCATCACAATTAAAAAAAAACATTTTATTGTTCATCTCTATTGGGGAACGCTTCCTAAATTGACCTCATGTCAGTGTTTTTCTTTACTCCTCACTGGTTGAACCTGATGAAGGGCTAATGAACAAACGAAACACAGGTAGAAAAATGGTGGAAAAACAGACAAAGACAGGAAGTGGAAAGTAAAACATGAAACATGAGGGTAAACTTTCAACATAATACAGGAAATCAACTGAACTAATATCTTGGACCATGACAGGCCTATTAAAACTGGGTTCAACGTCTCAGGTATTTCTCTGCTACATTGAATATGATCATTAAATAAGCACAGAAAACTTTTCAAAGTAAATTCTGCCTTATTTAATATCTTTTAAAAACCGAGCCCACAAAAATCCAGGATGAAATGTAACTAAGTACATTTACTCAAGTACTGTGTTTAGGTACTATTTTGATGTGCTTGTACTTTACTTGACTATTTCCATTTTCTGCTACTTTATTCTTCCCTCCCATTACATTTTGGGGGCAAATATTATACTTTTTACTCCATTATATTTATTTGATTACTTTAGTTACTAGTTACTTTGCAGATTGCATGATGAATCAGAGTCAAAGTTACACATTTCTAAATTAATTTATTTTAGATAAGTCTAACAAAAGCACTGATCCCATTGTAGGAGATACACTAATAATAAATGTAATTTATTAACCACTGGCGATTAATAAAACACTCGTTAATGGGGCACCACCTCCGTTGTTTTGTCTATTTGAATAATCCGGAGGTAATTAATCAAATTCGACTGGACAAGTTTAACTTGTATCAATTTTAATCAATTTCAGATCAATTTATTATATCTCATAAATGAAGTAGTGAATTCTACACATATCCATCGGTTCTCCACATTAAAAACAAACCTGCACAGACAACGACATACGGTTAAATATGTTTATTGACTAAATAATTCAGGTTAAATAAATGAAATGGCAATTTAAATGAATAACAACAGGTAACAGGAAATGTGAAATAACTAAGTAATGGGTTATTAGTGGAATATGGGCTGATGGTGAGATTACGAGTTAGGGTGAAGCATTTAAAGATTACGGGAGTAATTTTTAATACTAACGAGACCCTAACCGAATTTCTTTTAAGCTAAAAGATATGAATCAGAGCCATATACACCATCTCATGTATCATGTGTGAATCCAGCTGTTGTGAGTGATGGAGAGCCTACTTTCTCAGCAGAGCTGCGGAGTCCGCGGCAGCGGATTCCCTCGGGTGATTTGCGGCTCTAGCTGGCGGTCCCGGTCCAATGGCCGAGGGTCAGCTCGTCCGGTATCAGTCGGTTGGGCACCTCGGTCCTTTGTCTTAGGAAGAGGGCAGCTGGTCCCGTACCGACTCGGTGCAGATCTTGGCTCAATGCCCAGCGGGATGGTACCGCTAGCGAGCGCTGGGGCTTGTCAGAGTCAGTCTTTCGTTGGAAACCGCTTGCACGGTCTCGGACACAGCAAGTTGCTGTAGTGTCTTGATGATGATTGTGATAAAGATGTTCTTCTTCGTTTCTTCGAGTGGTTCTCAGGCTCTGACTTTGTAAACTGAATTTAACTTCTTGAATAAAATAACTGAGGATGATACGTTGATCAGGCGGATCTTCCGTTGTTAGTTAATGCAAGGTAATCTAAATTAAGTTCACTTCTTCAAAAGCAGGTTACGATACTTAACTGTATAAAACAAATTAAAACAGAACTTCGTTCTGGTACAAACTTAATAAAAGAAGCTAATCAATACTGCGAAAAATATAAAAGTGAGAAAAATCAACGCGTGAGCACTTCTGTTGAGATCGCTGTCTTGGAGCGTGTTTCAAAGTAAAGTAAAGAGCTTCAAAATAAGTTACAAAAGAAACTTTAAAACAAAACTTAAACTAAAACAAAAATTCAAACTAAAAAAAACTACTTTAAAAACTGACTCGAGAGACGTGATCTCTCCGTTTTATTACTTGCAAATCGAGGCGTGTCTAGGCGGGGCTTACCGGCTTTTGTCTCCAAGATTTAAACGTTACAAACAGTGCTTCACCTTCTCACAGATTCTCACCATGGCTTAATAGATGTACGTTGTCTATCATGAAAATGATTATGACGTGATTAAACATTAATTATACATATTCAGCTTAATACTTGTTAAAACAAAGACATATCAGAGTCATTTACTGGTTATAACCATGAACATATTAAACAGAATATTTCTCGTCCAAATGTACCAGGACTCACCACTGGAGGGCACTGTGGTTCCACCAAACACAAGACACATTTAAACATTCAATTTGATTTCAGTCAAATTTCATCACAGAGAAACGGGAGAAAGATCAGTTTTATGAGCTTCTCTTACTGATCCTTAATCTGTTGGAATTAAGAGAATGAGATCCTAACTTAATGGTTAATTAGAAATGGTCTGAAATCTGGAGGAACACAGAGACCATTTGGTTGGAATGCGACCACAGATAAGGGTCGTAAATAACAGAAGACAGAGTAACAGCATAGAACAACTCAGCAGAAGGTGTCTGGTGTCCACTCTGGAGAGTGTTTGTGGATCAGAAGTCATAGAGACAGAGAGAGAAATAGGTAGAAAGAGATCAGGCGTGTTACTTAATCTGCAAATGTAAAGACATTGTATTAACACAGTCTCTGATAACCAGATGGCTTCGGTCCCTCCTGATGTGGAGAGAGTAGGTAACTTCATGTTTCCTCAGACTGACCTGTGAGGGCAGGATTTATCTGTTTTGAGGGGAAAGAGAGTTCAGAAATGGGAGAGAAAGTTCATCCAAAGGCTTTGGGTTGTAAATTAATTAAAACTGTCCTCATTTGAAGTCTTTATGGTCCAGAGAAGCACTGTCCTCTCTGCCAGGAGATAAGATGTGCCGCTTCTTCCTGTGAATAATCTTCCTCCAGATGAAAAGGGTTAACAAGAAAAACAGGGCCTCAATGTAATGCAGAGGCGATGGACAGATATGTTCCTACACCATAATCAGTCGACCCATAGTATACAGTCCACAGATGTCAATATATGTGTCATTTACTTTTACTTTTGATACTTTAAGACTTTTCAATTGTCTGGTTGACTTTAACTTTTGGCGAAGTAATATTTTAGCATGATATCTTTACCTTTACTCAAATATGACTTTTGGGTGCTTTTTACAACACTGTCAAAAAAGAAATATTCAAACCTGTGAGAAAACCAAGGACAAAAAATGAATATAATAAAATATAAATATAAAAATATCCCAAACTTTTAAATCTTTGGCCAAAAGGTGACCTCACATCGGACTCGATTGTTCATTGTAAGAAGCTTATTGAGAAAATACCTTGTACCTTTTCAAGATCTTAAAGTCTATTGTTTGCAAAACAAATAGAGGCTTAGTGTCTGATCGATGCCAAAACAAGCAGACTTACAATAGAAGATTGGAGTTTGGCACTCCGGACCGGACAGGAGAAGCTCTGAGATGAATGTACTGTTAAAACACTCATATTAGTATCCTTGAGGTATTGTAAAGAGAGATCTGCACAGAATATTCCTGCAGTATGTCTGCAATTGTGAGTCTGCCATTGATTAGAAATGGTTTCCTCTTGAGCTGTTTGTAACACTCAATGGGGATGAAAACTGCACATTACTGTCTCTCACAGCATGACGACACACTATCATTAATAAATGGAGCGGGATGGGGCAGTGCAGCACATCACAGACCTGAAGTGCAGGTGGACTATTTTAGCCCACCTCATCTATCATTAAAACATGCCACTGTATAGACAGACATGTCTGACGATCGGCTGATGGATGGATGGACAGAAAGACAGGAAGGCAGACGATGGCGTGCGGCTCCATTATGAATAAGATTTACTGTGATATATGTCAAATATTTCACAGACATGCGTCTTTGTTGGCAGAACAGAACAGTGATCTCTGTACGACACAGGTACATGTACGACATATTACCATCAGGTTTCACACAGAAGCTCCAGCCTGACTTGTAGTCAACTTATTATTAATGGATGTAGAAGCCAGGTCAGGAGATGAGTACCAACAGGTGCAGCACACAGTTTGCCCTTGTCCAACTCATCTATAAACCATAGAGAGCATCCCATTATCTACTGTATCTATTTTAATATTTCACCATCCATACTGCAGTGCTCCTCTGTACTGCTGACTGTCAGCGCTCTCACTCTGAGATGGTGTTTGCATCTGTGTGTGAAGATGCATTAGCCAGAGGGGATTAAGGCTGTGAAGAATTTCACGTGTTAATTAACCCCCACTCATCAATTTCTCCCCTCATGTGTCACGGCAGCAAGCAGGCACAGTCCGGCTCTGTCTCAATCTTTTTCATGACTTATTTGGTTCACATGTCTCAATCCTTTCAAACTCAAGAATTCAAGGTTTTCCCAGGACAGCTTTTTATTATAGCTGCAGTGGGGATCGCTGCACAGAGGATTTATATACAGGTGTATAAAGCAAGTCTTTATCCCTATGGTATTCAGGTCTTATATTCCTGGTTGGGCCGGCTCAAACAAAGGGCCCGCAGGTAGTTTTAAATCAGATTTTGGGTAAAAATCCTAAATAAATCCAGCTGTAACTCACAGTAGTAGTCTGTTGGGCTCAGATCAGATCTTTTTTTTGTTTTTCTTTCTCAATGTCAGTGTCAAACTTTTTCTTCTTGACTTGCTCCAAGACATTAAGCCAATAACAACACAAGACAGCATGCTGAAGTATAAATAGTTTATATTTGAGAAACTAACATGATAAATATTTCACCATGAGACAGTAAGAGGTTTTTGGACAGTAACTTTTCGGAGTATACATCACAAATGTGATGTCACAGGTGTATATTGTCACAGACCTTTCCATCATCTTATGGTAGCCATCATAGTGTTACATGACATTTAAAGCAACAATGAAATGAAACGTCCTGGAGAAAGACAGCTGATTGTTGAGTCTCATCAACCCAGGATTTTTTGTGTTGGCACTTGATCTGAGATGAGTGTCAACAAACAAATATGTTTCCCCAAGAAGTTACATTTTGTTGCTTTGATTGACCAGTTATTTCTTGTACACTTGTACATGAAATTTAAGGTTCAATTAGTAAGATATTTGATTGTTGAGTCTCATTCCCTGGTCTTCAAATACTGATGATTTGGGTATGTAGGTCAGGCGGGCCACTGACCCATAGCGTCAGTATTTGATGAGTCTGGAAGAACAATCAACTATTTTACGAATTGGGCCTTTAAAGGCAACAATAACTTTTGGTTTCCTAGATCCTGTATATAGAGAACATTACCTAAAGAAACATCAGTGAACATTAAAACCAAACCAAATCACCAGGATCAATGTTGGCATGTCCATTTATGCAAACCAGTTATGTTTCAACTTTATGTTTCTTTAGGTTCAATTAGACTCTTTGTCTTGTGACAACGCTGATTTTATGTTCTGGTTAGGTTTAGGCACCAAAACCCACTTGGTTAGGGTTAGGAAAAAATCATGATTTGGCTTAAAATAAGTGTCTTGGTCGCCACAAACATGGCTGGAAATTGTCCCAAGATCTTCTTAAAAATATCTAAATAAATGCTGAAACGCAGTCTTGAGAAGTGGTCACTGGCTTGGCAGCTTTCTTGCTTAACTCCACCGCCATAGCTCAGACTACAAATATGAAAGTCAGGGTATAAACATGTAATGTGAGCGTGATAGGACTCGTTTTGCATAACATATCAATATGGTACAATGTGGTGCCTGTGATAGAGTGGTTTGCAGAAACGTTAACTGCCAACATTTTATCCGACAGCGACCAGGCTGGAAAAACAGTAACTAAAATTCACACAAATCCATTTAAGGCTTCTGTTTTTTGTTGCATCTGATAATTCTGAATTGTTTCATGTCACACATGAAATATAAATCAAGTAACATTACATCCCTCTCTCTTCTCAGAAATGTCATTCCACCTACTTCTTATCATTGTAGTGATGAGGCAACAAATATGTTTACAGTAATTTGACTTCGGTTGAGGGATTAGCACAAAGCAGGCAGCTTGTGTGCTAATCTGCCCTACTGCCCTTCAGATGAAAAGGCAACGGGGAGCAAAAATATGAAACTAGGTCCAGTGCAGGTGCTGCTCTGAGCCTCTGCAGTTGGAGACAATAAAACGATACAAATCTTGTGATAAGAGCATATAGAATACAGAAATAATGCAATTGCAGTACAACTGTGGTATGCTGGGTATAGCAGATAAGACACATACAGCTTACAATATGGCTAACAGATGTAATGTAAGATAACTGGAACTGAAGGATGCTTTTTACACCCATATGGAGTGAATTACACAATGGGAGGTCACAGAACAACACAGCTGACAGTCTCCAGTGTTAGCTGCACATCAGAGAAGTCCATCACCTACCTGGACATTTGTATGAGAATATCTGATATGTATTATAGCACCAGCAGAAAATGGAGGATGCATAGACTCATACATCATGTGGCACAGTGAGCTGCATCCATCAAACACATTATCCCAAGACATTCCCTGTGAGTAGGGTTCGATGTTTTCATATGTACATATACATACACATAAAAATGACATACACTGATTCATAATAAACAGAAGGAAGTGTTTCTCCTTTGAGAGTTATTTGGATTCTCCTCTGGCCTGTGACCTTAATAATAATAATGCCTAAAATGACTGAATATAACTTTCTTGGAAATTACGACCTTAAAGCAATAGTGAGACATTTTGGGAAAAATGCTTATTCTCTTTTTTTTGAAACCTGAAACCATGACAAGATACTCGATCAGTGTTATATTTAGAGATCTTTCATGTATAATCTTTGAGATTATGAAAAAAAGAAAAAAAAAACACAGCTTTATCAAAATTCTCTTTCATATACTGTATATATATTTTACATGCAGACCCCAAGGATAATACTGAAAAACACTGAAATGCAATCCTGCTATCTTTACAAATGTCATTCTATGGCTAAGGCATACTGGCAGCTGCAGGAAGAGGTTGTCTGCATGATGCAAGCCATAACCACTGCAATGTGCAATTTAAACACGATGTTTACTGAAGAGAAACCAAAAACCAGACAGGTATAGATTAATAGACGGACACAAACTGGCTGCTAAGTGAAAAAGGTGCTTGAAAGACTAAATAATCAGGTGCAGCAGCTTTATAACTTAATTAAATCATGCCTGGGGCGAAGAAAAAGCAACCTGCGCTGAATACTGATCAGCCGCTGGTACTGATTCCTTTTATCCTGCAGCGCTTTTGTACGAGGAGACTATCGAGAAACAGGTGAAAGAACGGCAACCTTCCTTGATACTTTATAGTAAAATTAGTGTTTTGCTTGTGAACAGAACATCTGAATTAATATTTGTGTACTCTGGAAGGCCTGCATGGATGAGGTTTAAATATTTCTGTAATGCCCCATGCATTACATAAACCAAATTCTGTTTAATGGGGCATTTCTGGGTGACTGAAGATGCTTCAAAACTGTTTACGACTTTAGCTCACCCGTCTAGAGATTACTAAAAATGCAATGAAAGGGAAAATACATATTCTAGTCTAAGCGACTGTACAGAGATGATTTGGGGGCAAGGGAGCGTCAGAAAAGGGGGGAGGGTACACTACAGTACGTTTTCTTTTGGCTAAAGGGTAGTTTGACTTTCTGGTCTTTTATTTTTTCACACTGGTTTTATGCTTTATTTTAGCTTTTTTTAACATAGTCAATGATCACATAAAAAGCTACAATAACACTTTATAGTAAAGTCCTTGTAATAAGCATCAGTTAACAGCTTATTAATGCATAATTAGGTAAATATAAAAGATCTAAATATATATTAATAATGCTAAGAATAGTCTTGCTTTTTCAAAGACAAGAACAAAAAAATTGGACTCCTCCACATGTAAAAATGTTCATATAACCCCTGAAGGTACATTTCTTTTGGCACTAAAAGGGATCTCACCTGGTTTATAAAAAGGGCTGTTTCATTCATACATTTACAAATAAAGTCTTTTTTGTTTAGAAGTGTTAACACTATATGTGCTCAATAAAAGATTAAGGTAAAATATGCTGTAATATCGCTGCTGAGTATGTTGATTTAACTGACTGACTGTACACTGTCATGTCTCACTGTTATTGTCTAAAAAACACAAAAGGGCATTTTGAAAGAGCAAAAACACACCACAGAATCAGCAGATGATGGGATATTTAAGTAATGGGACGATGACGTGTGTTGAAATGACAATGCCACAGTTATTCAGTAATACTGTACATTAAATGACATATTTTGACCTGAAGTCTGACGTGTTCTGTGGTGTCTACATAAGATTTTGTGACTGAGGAACAGTGCAGCATGGCCACATTTTTTTCATTGTTTTTTATATTCTTTGTCGAAGCATTGCTTGTCAATTAAACCACAAAGCAGAGTCACAACACACACTCTTATGTAGATAATATTACTTGGAGTAAGTTCTGTGGCCTTGACTGGATGCTGGTTGCCAACGGCAAAAATCAATTTCAGCTGCACGGACACACCAGCAAGCATGTCACACACAAACACACACCCACAATGTATCATGAGAACATTCCAGTGGGGTGTGGAGTGTGAAGTGGGAAACTCATCAGTCAGGGGGTAGATTCCAGTGCAGGGCTACCAGTGCAGGACTGTTTTTTACAAGCTGCCATTACAGCAGCAGAGATCTACTGTTAGTGAGCTGCCAATGTGAGTAATGTTTCCTTCCTACAGTTTCCATGTCCACTACATGCCAGGATCCAAGTGATGTTCAGCACAGAAAAAAATAAATAGTATAAAATGCTAAAAATGAACCAAAATACTTTCTTATCTTACTAACAATTTAAAGGCAAAGGTGTTTTGTTATTAGTAGTTTGTTCAAGGCTGAAACTGTTTGCTGAATCGTGCTTGATAAATTGTTTGGGTCTGCATGATACCCACTCTTTGGCTCAAGGCTCAACACTAAAAAAGACAACAAAAATCTGGATAGACTTTGGTTTTTGTTTGTTGTTGATGCTAAATGCCTCCTATGATATTTCCATCAACTTTGCAGCTGATTTGATTAAAAAGCCTTAGAAAGCCCTGGATTTTACTTGCCAAAAGCAACAGCCACGTTCAACCTAGCTTGACCCGTGTGTCCTGGCTGTAGAGAATGACCTGCAGCAGGATGGCCACGTCGATCAGGATCTGGACTGAACCGCAAACCCAGAACTGAGTTGGGCTTTCATTCATCACAAAGTAGGTGGTCTTGAAGACATCGCCGGCTGTCCACAGCAGCACCATCTTCACACTGGAGAGACACAAAGGCGTGAGGACAAGAGTTAAAAAAACAACCACGATGTTTGTTTACAATAACTTCCAAACTCGTCACATACCCACATGCCATTAAATTTGCAATTTAATGGTGCGATAAGTGTACACAGCGACTCTATCTAGATTGCATGATCGATGCTTTAATATCTCATTAAAAACAACACTTTGACTAATGCTAGGTTAGGTTAACACAGTCCATGGAATAAGCACATCAGAAACATCAGCTAGGTCGGACCATTCTGTTTAAAGGGGCACTATGTACAAATTTTAGTTTTAAAAATTCTAAGATGAACTAAACTTATCAACAGAATGTGAAGAAATAACAGTTTTGACATTACGTCACAGATGTCTATGCATTGTGTTGCAGAGATGTCACTGAAGTTGGCATGCTAACCAGCTAGCCCCAGGCCTGAAAACCTCTTTCTCCCAGCAGTCCAAAGCTCCTGTGCTAGCACGGTAAACATCAACACTCCCCTGGTAGTCCAGCTAAATGCACAGCTAACTGAGCTAACAAGCTAACAGTAGCTACAGCCATGGATGTATAAGCAGGTTACATTTAGCAACAGCACTTAGCAGTTACTCTGGTGATATGCTGCCAATAGTTGTTGGGAGTATGAATTCAACAGGTGGCCAATTCTTATGTATTGCACCTTTAATGACAACAGATATAACCAAGTTTGACAATTTCAAGATGTAATAGTAAAAGTGCATTAGAAGTAAAAACAAAAACAAAAAACAAACAGCGCTATGCTTCCTATCCATGTCTATCTGTGAATGTTGAACTGATTTTTTCGAGTGTTTTGGTCTTTATTGTTTCTGCTGTGTAAGAGACAGCAGGGAAGTGGTAAAAAAACACACAATAATTGCCTGTATGAGAGAAAGACACTGAAGAAGATGAAAGTACTGTGCCACACCAGCGGCCTGATGCTGACACAATGTACTCTGCTCCTCCACTCATCACTTTCTATCATTCCACTGTCGCGCTTTTCTTTTTTACCCCTCTTCTGTACTTTTTGTCACTGCCTCGACTCATTTACTGTACTTTTTCTTTAACTCTTGCCCTTCACAGTCTCTGCCCTGATGCCAGCGTCTCTCTGCTCTCTCTTTTATTCTCTATTCTTCCTCTCTGGATGGTGAAGTCCCATTGGCACAAATGTAATGTGAGTTTGTTCTTTTTATTAGGGATGACTGGGCCTGGGGACAGAGCAGGACCATCAGTCATCGATGAGACATACTGTAAAGGTCAAGGAGGTGAGGGAGAAAGGAAAGGAAAGAGACAGAGACAGACAGCCTGCAGAGGACAGCATTTATCTGGCACGCAGGAAGAGAGACAGGGCGAAGGCAGCATAACCAACAGAGAGAATGAGAGGACTCTCTGTGAATGGGGAGTAGACCTCTGTGAGATATGGATGTTGAGTGCGTATGGGGGTAGAGGCAGCCTAATGACTACGGGGATAGCTGCCCTGTACTATCCTTGAGCTCTCCTTGTCATGTCAAACTCCTGACTCTCCCCTGGGCCCCCTTGGGCCCTGATGAGGAACCCAAACATTTGCAGCAAATAATCCTGTCCTGGCATTGAAATGAGGACATCATTATTCAACATATCTGGGAATGCACTAAAGCTGGACTCTGCATGCCAAATCAAAATGTGAATAATGACCCAAACTTATGCAGGCTGCAAACACAGGCTGTGCTGGAGAGCGACACATGTACAGCTGTTACAATACAGCTGCACATGTGGACACTTTCATATGCAATCGACCTAATGGCTCATTAATTGAGTTGTTGGACTGATGGAAATGGATTGATTGTCTGATTGTCACTGTAGGGGAAGTTGTTCAGGTCACATTTTTTCTTTTTAGTTTCTAATGGACGTCAGTAGTGGTAATTAGATTGGTATTTGATTGTTTGATTGGCTGTTCAGCGAAGCAAATCAGGGCATAAGAGGAGAAACAGGGAAAGCCCCTTGAGCCTGTCGCTGTAGTATCCATGATTTCACCCATTTAACACAGTTTCTTCTTATTTTCTCCTCCACTTTCTCCACATTATCGATTAGAAGTGGCCATATTAGCCGGAGTGGTGTGAAAATGACGTGCAAAGTTATTTTAGTTATTTTCTCTCACAAAGGCACAGAACATACAAGCTAGTTGGCTGTCAGGTTTAGTCTTAGAGGTGTGTTCAAGTGCAGATTTTTGGCCGAGACACAGGCGACGTGAGATGATGTACCGGTTGGCTTTTGTCGCCACTAATTCTTTGATGTCAGTTTAGCGTGTCTGGGTCCTTGGTCTCAATTAAACTCAGTACTCTAGTCATTATTCTGTGACTCTGTACACTATTACTCAATGTTGTGATCCAACTGGGTAACATACAGAGATCACAAGTCATTGCTGACTTCTGGGTCACAGCAACTGGATCTATGAAAGACAACTAATGACAGCTAGATTCCACGCTTTGTATAATGTTGAACAAAAACAACACTGAGTATGCAAGAGCTGCAAATAACTCAGCAGGTGTTGAAATAAAACAAACATAAAGCAACATCAACTGGGAATCAGGACTAATGCTAGCGAGCTTGGCTAACTAGCTACACTTGCCAGGTGAAGATTCCAATTTTCAAGATATCAGTCAGCCGGTGGAAACGGCCGCCCAGAGGATTCAAGCTTAGACACTTTTTACATAAATCTATCAGCTTTTGAGTTAAAGGAAAATTAAATTCTTACAAATGAAAAGTTAAATTCTTCAATTCTGCTTTATATGTCGTGCATGACCAGGAGCTATGGAGGTTAATGTAAGCGAACTTGTATTGCTGTGTAAAAGACATAATTGAGTCAGCTATCTTTGTGACTCTTCCCTACTGGTGCTGCCGTTAGACTTTGATGTATTATTTACTCTGCAGTTGTCACTGGTGCCTGTGGAGGCCGTCACTGAGCAGAAGTTTCAAACAGATATTCATTTATTTACACCAAAAGCTAGACCATAACTACTCTGAATGTGAGATGAAAAATCCAACAAGACAAAGCCAATCTGTTTCAGTCAACACACAGCTCCCTGCTTTTTACCTCTTTGGTCCAACTGATCCTCCTACCTCCATTTTACCCACTTCAGGCTTTAGGAAGATTCTCTCCCTAAGGCTGACCAAGAGGCACTTGTTAAGAGTCTCAATGATGGGTTCTGCTCCCCTAACAATTTAAACTTTTGTGGTAAACACTCCAGGGTTTCATTGAACTGCTCCAAAATTAAGTGTGCTAAAGAATTTAAATGATCATGCTTTTACTTCTCTCCCTCTAAGCTGCCTGTACTCCTTGAGGAAAATACTAGCTTTTTTCCCTCAGAGAGTACCCTTGGTTGAACTTCAGATTTCTTATTTCATCTCTGTTCTTACATTTTTCCTTTCACTCTGAAACTTTCTTCTTTTATCCAGTGTCCTATTCAATCACCATCTGCACTTTCATTGCCTCTGTCATTGCTTTTACTCTGCTCCTCTTCTCTATAAAGGGAATAGAGTTAGTGACTTTTTTTGGCATCTACTTCGAACCATGCAAAAGCAATAAAGGTGCCTTTTACAGCATGGTAAGCTTGCTGATTGAAGCAAAACACAACTAATGAAGGGAAATTATTACATTTACAACTACGGAATAAAATAATAATGCTTTGTTTATTTTTCTTCAAAATTCAAGCTACTGTTTGAACATGGGTATAAAAAAATCACATATTACATCAGTAAAGCTCTATTTCAATTCTAAGTGTACAGGCCATGCCTTGTAATACAGTGGAATGTTGTGCTGTCTGACCCACATCAGTAAAATATGCAATTGTTGTTTACTTACTAACGAAAAATGGAGAAAATTTCAGTGAGATGTGCTGAACGACACAAAACCAACTGAGCGGTAAAGTGAGGGAGCATTTTGCATCGCATCAATTCAAGCAAATTTGGTGTTACATCAGTCTCACACCAGCTGTGTTAGAGCAAACAGTTTGCAGGAGGAAGTGCACAGAATAAAGAGCAGCACAAAGCATCCATCTAGGTTGCTATGGACTACATTTTAGCCTTAATCCCATTTCCAATTTTTACCCCTACCCCTCATTTCTGAGTCCCCCCCGTGCTTCTGAGAACAGTAGTTACAAGTTGTGGTTGAAATCTCCCCCTATGAAATGGGATACCCCTTAGGCCTAATCCCAATACATCTTGCCCCTACCACTTAGCCCTATCCTCCATTTAGCGTGTTCGTGCTTAGTGGTGGATTATCCCTATTCCTGTTGGGATGGAGGGGTAGGGTCAACTGTTCGGGTTACATGGCCCTCCAAACTGAGGTTTTTGAGATGCACACTTCAAACCAAGGGTTATAAGAAATCTCTATCATTTCAATGTTGTATAGTACTTTTCTTCATAACAAGCATAAAACAATCACTACTAATTTGCCGATGTCTAGGTAGCTAACTAGCTAGCTAGCTAATGTTGCATCATTATTGCTTTACTTTTATATGATTTAAGCATATCAGTCCCACATTTAGAAGTATTTCAATGTTGAATTCCCCACTCTGATAGCATATGACACCTGAAAACTTGACTACATTCCAGCAGTGAAGCTGCTGCACCTAGTAGCACTCCTCCAATATCAGTACAGACTGACAGGGAATTGTGAGCATCCATGCTTTTCTATCTCCATCAGACAAATGGCACATAGTATTGTGGTAATACAAGGAATGCCACATTGATGGACCGTTGAGTATCATGGCTTTCACTCTGTCACTGTTTTTGGTGCTTTACACCAAAGGTTTTATGTTATCGGCTTTTGGACGATAATGAAATCATAGCCGATAATAGGAAGCCAAATTGCTTTAATTGACTTAACAAGCGCAGCATCTACCCACTCTCATACATAATACAAATCTTATTAGAGTTAAGTAATATTAAATCATCTATCTAAGACATATAATGGTCTTGTCCTTTATGTGTATATTGCCATGTCTGAGAGATTTTTACTCAATTCTCAGTTACATAAGTACAGGAAATCAGAGACACACCAAATTACTTTTTCATGGTTCTTCTCCAGATAAAATGTACCCAGTTGTCAAAGATAAGATAACACGCTATTTCACATTTTTTAATTTAAAAAGACGTTCCTGACCTGTTGTTTAAGCACAGGCTAAGAAGTGAGCAAAGATGAATGATTTTATATTACATAACCCTAATAACATTTGTTGTATTAAACTTCTTAGAATGTTTCCCTCCTCTCAGAACCCTTGTGGAACAGGTATTGCAATCTTGTTTTCTTCCTCTGAAACTGTAAAAGAAACGTTCGGTCTGACAACAAAATGTTTCGTTCTCTAGTCTACACCGCGTGGCTCTACCCAGGTGCAAAGGTCAGACGTCATGATGGAACTACAGCATGCTGCATTTGTTCTTTGTCTTCTCTGTCTTTATTGGGGAATTGCAAACCATCTTTAACTCTCTGTTACTGTAATTGAGTGTAGATGCTGCGCTTGATAAGTCGATAACAGCAATTTGGCTACTATGATTTCAATATCGGCCAATAGTCAATAACATAAATGTACCAATATTTTGGTGTGAAAGCACCAAAAACAGTGACAGAGTGACAGCCCTTATACTCATCGGTCGATTTTTGACCTGACTTTTAAACAAAACAAACCTTGTAACAGAAGCAGAGTGAATATAATATAATATTATAAAAGTCTGGGACAGAAACTGAAAAAACCTTAGCATATTTCCTCAATATAAACACATTAATCATATTTTCATACTTGTATTGAAGCAGCAGATTACCATGTACCAAGCATTCACTGCTGGTTTGAGCTGCAAATGAGTAAATAATGGTGAAGAGGAGGAACACGAAGCAGAAAAATAGAAATCTAGAAGGTTCCATGAAAAACAAAAACCTTGCTGGTCCAAATGTTGCAGTTACATATATTTTGAATTCAGTGGAGAAGAATTTTTTTTATTCCTACCATAAAAATGCACCATTCAGTGCACACTGTACTTATTTATTTTTTTTAAACTGCTTCATCTGTCGTTCTCCACAACTCTCTGACCTTCATTTGTTCTGCATCTTCCTCTCAGCCTCTGTCTTTCTCTGCTCCCCTCTCTGCCTCTTCCTAACCTTCCCTCCCTTCCTTCTCCATCCTTCTCCCTCCCAAATTCTCTGCTCCCCCCTTTGGCTAATTTCTTTGCTCAAGAGACGGCAAACATCATTAACGAGGATGAGTCATTAACAATGTAATTAAGGAGGGCGGGTCATCTGTACAAAAGTCTCTACAGCTGCACAGCGGAATGGAGACAAAAAAAACAGTTTGAGGTCATTCATCTTTGGATGGAACACACACACACACACACACACACACACACACACACACACACTTCCCACATTGTAGAGTCTCTGTTTGTCATGCTAGTCTCATGTAGCTCCATCTGGCAGTGACACCATTATTCAGGGGAGTTGTGGCTCAGTCGACAACTGATGAAAGACCCAGAACAAACAAATGAAGTTGCTCCTGAGTGAGGCTTTGAGTGTCCACAGGGAGAAGGAGTTATTATGGTATTGATTGAGAATATTGACTGACTGACTGACTACCTCACTGTCACACACTCGTGCACACACACACACACATACATCAGTCAGTACGTGTGCCAGCTTGTCTTATTTTTGCACAAAAACAGCAAATGCAAACCATGAAATTGCTTATTTGCTTTGCTTTCTCACCGAAGCAAACACAAACACACTGATGCACATACACACACGCACTCACGTTGACTCAATTCAGTCGCTCATTGATTACAACTGACCTGATACCTTGATCTGAGCCAAGTGGCAAGAGGTGAGAGACAAAAGGGTGAAATGGTGCGGTGAAACAGTGTACTTCAGGGACGGGAAAGAAAATACGGGAGCTGAGAGATCGATGACGGAGGATGGAGGTAAAAAGGAAAATGATGAAAGATGGATGACCATGTGGCCGGGCAAGGGGGCAATAAATCTAGAGAGGGATGAGAAACGAAGCCACCCTGATGGAGAGTTGGAGAGTGACAGGACAGGGGAGAGGGATGGAGAAAATGAGAGTGGGGGTCTGATTGCACGGTGTGATGGCTTCGGCCGTATGTTGGCCAGGCAGTAATTGTGCTGTGTATTGAACGAGTGCTGTCAGGCCAGCTATTAGCTCCTCTAAGCGGCTGGAGTGGACGAGCAGAACACTACTGCGGGAAACAGGGCTGAGTGACATTTAGAAAGAGAGACAGAGACATGGGATGGGGGAGAAAGAGAGAGCAAGAGAGAATTAAAAGGACATGAGTGAGGTACGGTCAATTTAGTGATTTCATGTCCCAAATCATTTGCAAAGTTGTCTGATGCATCTTTAAATGTCACTTTTGAAACAGCATCTAATGGCTTAAGTCATTTTAAAGGACATGCTCTTGTATATCATTTACAGTATACGGCAGCAGAAGACTTCTTGAGGCCCCATCATTATGCCAGACAGACACTGATAAAATATTTAGCTCTCCAAAAACTGCAAACAGCAACTCCAGAATGATTAAACACACATAATGTCATTTCTGACACTAGGGGTCTCTCAATCAAAACAAAAGATGGAGGCAGTGTGGGATTATGGGTGTTATTGTCATCATTGTTAAAAAAACATGATTGCCAATGAAAATCTGTCTACCTGACTCAGGCAGAAATGTTCCAAGATTAAGTTTTCATGTTAGTCTCATTTGCAGACTTTCTTCCTCACTGTTTGCCGAAGTTATAGCCACAGGGAACCGAATAACCCACCAGTACCATTACATAGAATTATGGATTTCTCTGTGTTTGAATATTGTTGGGAACATTTTGTATAATGTAAGTACACAACTCAGCAGAGTAAATAACAAAGATCAAGTCATTTTTACATATTTTAATGCAGAAATATTACCTTTAAGTTTCAGCCACTTAAAGGAAGAGACCATGCTTTGACCATGCTGGCAGCACCACACAGCAAAGTTTTTAATGAGATTGTCCTTACTTACGGGCAACATAACATAACAAAAAACACATTCCTGATGCCAGTTTCATGTTATTTTGCTTCCTGACAGAATGTGGTGACAAAATGCACATCGATGTGCCTAGAAAGGCTATGAAGAGAAAGACTGAATATTATTAAAAATCTACTTTGTAAATGTTTTATGAGAAAGGAAATGTACTCAACACATTTGTTTAATCTTAAGAATACACATAATGCACTTTGGTGAGCAACGCTGAATGTAAACATAACTTTGCTTACACAAAAATGCCACAGGGATCATTAAATACTTGGTTACGGAAAGATCATGGTCATAGTAAAAAATAAGCCTAAAAGCAAACCAAACCCTTTTTGCTGACCTCCAGTGGTTTAACTTTTCACCTTGCGGCATTGATGCATAAGGGTGTGGCTGCAAATGAGCACAATCCAACTATACCCATCGGTGATACTGTACTATACAAGAGCCACCTATCCTTTGTGTGTAACTGTTCTAAATATAAATAAAAAAATATAAAATCCCTCTTTAAATTGGTGCAATCTAGATGATAGATTACTTTATTAATCCACAAGGGAAATGTTACGTTCACAGCAGCAATCCACATAAAACCACACAACTCACAATAACACACAATATAAGAAACAGACACAAGAATAGTAAAAATAACACAATATTTACAAATATATACAAACAAACGCCTATCATACTGTGAGATTAAAAAGGGACAGATAGAATGAATAAAATAAAAATTTGAATATAACTCTAAAATGTGCAAAATACGAGGGTTCAGGTCTGGTTGTGCCGTCTCCTCCCTCCGCCCACAGAGTCATTGTAAAGTGTTATGGCAGTGGGGAGGAAAGACTTGAAACAACAGTCCTTGTTGCAGCACAGTTGGAGGAGCCTTGAGTTGAAGGCGCTCTGCTGCCTGATCAGCAGGTCGTGGTGAGGATGTAAAGTGTTGTCCATGATGGTCAGCAGTTTGTGCAGCATCCCTCTCTCCAGGACCACCTCGAGGGGCTCCAGAGCAGTTCCCAGTACAGAGCCAGCCTTCTTAATAACTTGTTAAGTCTCTTGGTGTCACTGGCCCTGATGCTGCTCCCCCAACAGATAGCTGCAAAGAAAATTGCACTGGCAACAACAGACTGATAAAAGATGTGCAACATCTTGCTGCACACATTAAACGATCTCAGCTTCCTCAGGAAGTAGTATGCTCTTTCCTTTCCTGTATAAAGCCTCAGTGTTGTACCTCCAGTCCAATCTGTTGTCAAGGTCAACACCAAGGTATTTGTCGCTCTCCACTACTTCCACCTCTTCTCCCAGGATGGAAACAGCTCAGGGTAGTCCGGGTCTCCCTAAAGTCTACAACCCTCTGATTCGTTTTTGCCACATTTAGAAGAAGATGGTTTTCTCCACACCACGAAACAAAGCAGTCCACCAGTACTCTTCACTCGTTCTCCTCTCCACCACTGATACACCACACAACTGCAGAGTCATCTGAGTTTTCTGCAGGTGACAGGACTGAGAGTTGCATTGAAGGTCTGAGGTGTACAGTGTGAAGAGGAATTGTGTGGTCCCCTGTGATGCAGCTGTACTGCTGACCACCTGCTCAGAGACACACCCCCTCAGCGTTCAGATTGTCCAAAATCCAGGAGGCTGTTGATGGGTCTGCCTGCATCCGTTGGAGCTTCTCACATAGCAGTGCAGGCTGGATGGTATGGAACGCACTAGAAAAATCAAAAAACATGATCCTTACAGTGCTGCCTGCTTTGTCCAGGTGAGAGTGGACTCGCTGGAGCAGATAGATAATGGCATCATCAACACCAACCTCAGGGCCATAAGCAAACTGCAGTGTGTCCAGAGGGGTGCTCACCTGGGGTATGAAATCCCTCTAATTGGCTGTTCAGCTAAGTGAATAAGTGAAATGGATAAAGAAAGGGAAAGCCCATTGAGCCCAAAGTATCCAACATTTCACCCATTTAGTGCTATCTCCCTTCTTTTTCACTCTGCCCGCAAGTGCCAGTACCACCTCCATCAGGATTACAGGGATTAATACAATAACAAGCAGGTTCCATTTAATGTATTGGTGAAGCCATATAACAATAGAGGTCAGAGGACTATCAGGATCTCTGTTATTGCAGTTGTCGGAATCATTGCAACAGGTATGTGTCATTAGAAGAGGTACTGGATTAGATTTACTCCATTCTGTGTCCTCTTCACATCCTTTGACCTCCCTGCAAATTGCCCAGTGCCCTCACAACCCTAACCCCATCCCTCTGCTGCTTTAAAACAATCTGTCTCTCTATTTCTATTCACTCCTCACACCAGAACTGCTTCTAAATCATTATCCCCAGCCCTCCTTCACATCTCTGCCTCTACTCCCGTCAACTGCTATTTCGTTATCTTCTTGTCCCAGCCTCCTTTGCTGCATTTCACCTTGTCCACTGCCCAAGGGACCACTGGATGGATGGATGGATGGATGGATACTAGGACGAAAGGATAGCCAAATTGAGAAAAAGATGGCTGATAGCTTCGCACAGAAACCACAGAGCAGAGAGCAGACTGGACCCCTGGCAAACATTTGTATCAGTATATGGAGATTTTATGACTGCAGTCCGGAGTACAAATGTGAAGGTGACCTTGTTGTGGATGGCAAAGCTGTCATGCAACTTTTGCAGAAACAATGTTTACTAAATTCTGCAACACTGAAATCACAATAAAGAAACAGTTTCCCATTTAGGCTGACACAAACTGGGTGTTCTCTATAATAAATGGTTTTAGGGAAGGTACGCAATCACCTGTTATACTGATGTTTTTTTTTTTTTCCATTTGAATTAGTATTGACTTCAAAAGAAGAGCAGATAAATGAATACAACTTCTGTTTAATTGGTGTCCCCATGGCTGACCCATTGTACAGCATTTTGATCTTGTTGTACAAAACATTACTTTTTTGCAAACCCTTCTGTAAAAAATAATCTATTTGAGGACTTTCTACGACCTAAAAGCATAGAAAAAGACAATTTAAATGGTGGTGTCTGAATCTTCTGAATCAAGCTTTTGTGGATAGCAATCCCACACTTTTGAATGGTATTGTAGGTGTTTCTGCCTTTTGTGGTAAATTTCACATTGTAAAGAACATTCTGTGACTCAGTGGACACACAGCACTTTTTCCATCACTGTTGTAGAGCTAAGTAAGCACCTGATCATAAATTAAAGCAAGTGCGTGCTTTAATCTCTAAATGGGGGAATCCCACTTTGTATGTGAGACCTAAAGAGTCTCCAGAGGGGGGTTAGACTGTCCTCTAATTGCTTGATAATACTAATACACAACTCCATGGGAAGAGACACACTTGAGCAGCAGGGGATGATGTTTAAAGCTTCAAAGAGCTTCAATCACTTCTTTTGCATCAACCATGCATGTGTGCATTTGCATGTGTGTGTCCACGCTCGCAAATCTTTGTATAAACATGTGTGCGCCCACACATGAGGGTATGTGTGTGTGTGAGGTGATTTAGCAGCAGGGCTGTAGCTCTCCCTAAGGGGGGGCAGATAGAGAGACGAAAATCAAAGGGCCCAGCTAGAGAGAAGTCGAGCTGCTCTTAACCCACTAACTATGAATTATGCATGTTGATCGATTGCACAGAGGCAAACAACGAAAAAGTTCCCAACCTGCCAGAAAAAGATGGATTCTACTTCACCAAATGAAGCGGAGGGGAGGTGAGGAGAAGGAGCAACACACACAGTTTGCCTGAGGATATTTTAGATGCTTTTTAGGAGACTATAAACAAGCCAGAATAAATGAGATGTCTATTTCAGTATATTTATTCCATCTATAATCTTATGTAATCTAAAACAGTGTCTATTCGTCATACCGTTGCTTCTTAAATAAAAAATCAATTATGAATGCCTACAGAAAACAAAGATTGTGCAAGGCTACACAATCCTGTAGAAGGTATTTTAATAAGTCAATAAGAAATGAAATTCGCTCACTTGTGATACACTTTATATTCCAGACAAAAAATTTCAAGCACGGCCCTTATTCAGTGTACAAAGTGAGGCAAATATAGTGGTATAGACAACAGTGGCTGATCACTGTCACATGGAAACCATACAAGTGTTTCAGATCAGTGTGTAATAGAAACATAATTCACATAAGCAATCTGCAGGAGGACTCAAACAATCTATGTACAGATTAACCCCAGCCACACTGCCCTTGCAGGGTGGGAATCTTGCACCTATATTCCACCTCGGCGTCTGTGTGAAAGTTACAGAGGAGAAATGGTGGGACTCATCAAATAAAAGAGAAATGTCCCACACTTCAACCCATAAGGCAAAGGCAAACAACAGGAATGTGGTAGCAGGTCGTGTCTTCAGCATCTTATATGAAGAAAAACAATACTGCATTTATACGTGGAAAAGCCTCTGTCATTCTGTCTGTCTGAGCCAGGCTCCCATAGTTGATAGCGGTGATTATGTGAAGTGATTACTGTCTCTGGCAACTTGTATTGAAAAAAATCATTGCGACAGTCAGCCTTCCCGACCGAGACTTCAGTGAACTTACCCCTAAATAGAGCTATTTAACACTTATTTTAATAAAAAATATATCACTTACAGCAGCTTTAATACACAAAGAGTGAGAGATCGTGGGATGAGAGGTGCTAGATTCATTCAAGCAAGTCTAGTAATTCATGAGAAAAATTCAAAGGTGTTTCAAAATACTCTGCAATGTTAGGAAACTGAGTTGAGTTGAGTTTAAAAAACTATCCGAACATGAAGATGTGTGGTAACACTGCCAGCAGCAAAAGAATCGGCTGAATTTTGGAAAATACTGTTGATCAACACTACACCAAAACGTGGTACTAAGTCTTGTTTAATTGCTGCCTCAAGTCCAAAACCAATCCTGCAACAATACAAGAATAATATAAAGCATATGAAGTGAATCTGCAATGGAGTTTTTAAAGCAGTGACTGTGTGGCTATTTGATTTTATCTCTGAAAAGCATTGACTGAGGGTTGTAGGGGTCGAGATAATTTTTACATTTCTAAGTAAAAGTCTGAAATGCTGCTTCTCACTGTTGCACTGTCTGTGGTTTACTACCAGTGTGCTTGGAGGACTGCTTCTGTTTTATCCCAGGCAGCAGGTCCAACATGGCTTTGGCATTTAGCATAAGTTCACTGCCATTATGGATGGGAATATGAGGGAAGCATTATTTGTATAAATTTGTTTCCAAATGCCCTCATGATTTGCATGATGTCTTACTTTACTTATTTACAGTACAATATGAAGTACAACCACAAGACTAGACAGCAAAACACCAAAACAGGCATTTCTCCAAATCCCTACCATATACTGTAGAAACAAAAGACAATGTGACATCTCATAACACAATCTCCTGTCTTTTCTTGCCTCAGGACAAACAGGACTGTGATATGACAGTGAGAGCTACTGACTTATATAATGGTTTTGATCGTGTTAACTCACTTTACTGTGTAAGGACGAAATGTATGCACACTGTTCAAAACTGGGCTGCAAATAAGGATCATTTACTGTTGAATTTTGGAGGTCAAAAGGTGTACAGCTCAGTTTGTTTTATCAAATGAACAGTTAAAAAAACAAGATATTTAATTTATAATGATAGGAAATGGAAAAGAAAAACATTCACCCAGGAAACGTGTTTGACATTTCTGCTGGATAAATTATTTAAAACATTAAACAGTTGCAGTGTCACAACACATTGGGACAAAACACTTCCTATCCTGACACACAGAAATGCTTTCATATACAGCTGTCTGTCTTTCTAAGTCAACCCTCAGTTAAGAGTTTTGAAAAGTACTTGCATTAATTGTCTAATCTTTTCTTTCTATAGATATTTCTATAGACTTTTTCGTTTTAAACAGGAGGCTTACCAACATTATTGCTTATTTGGTTTATGGCCAGTCCTTCCAAACTAAAGACATTGCAACCCAATGGCCAGAATAAATATTAGCTACATTTCTGCAAAATCGCAGATAAATTTAAACTTAACATTTCTTTATGTTCAATTTTCTATTTCTCTCTTGTCACAATGCTGTGCTTATGCTCTGGCTAGGTTTAGGCACAAAAACCGGTTGGTTATGGTTTGGGAAACATCATGGTTTGGCTTAAAATACCTGTTTTGGTCAGCTGTCCCAAAGTCTCCCTTAAAAACATCCGGTTTTGTTGCCACAAACATGGCTTGAAATTGCCCCCAGGTCACCATAAAAATATCCAGTGGTGTCTAACTTACAAATGTTGAAACACCATGGCCCCCCATCAACAATATTCAGTGAATTCACACTTACAAATGCCAAAATGCTGACTCGAACTGCAGTCACCCGTTTGGGCAGCCTTGTAGCCTATAACTGCACCACCATCCCCTCCACCTCCTGATTTGAAAACATGTCATGTGAACGTAATATGGCACGCTTTGTACAACTATCAATATGGTGCACAGCCTATGACATGTACATATTTGGACGAATCTGTGGTTTGTATCGGGGCTAACATTATATCTTGGCGACTTAGCTGTGTCATCCCCAGCATCCACAGTTTACTTTGTGCTTGGAGCTAGCAACTATGCAAATGCATCTACACTAGACTTGGATGGTCAACATGATACTATAACATTATACCCGCTAAACATCAGCATGTTTGCGTTGCCACAGTGAACGGGTTAGCTTTTTACAAAAAAAAGGCCAATTATTTGAGGAAAGAAGCTGCTCTGTAGTCTGGTGGTATGGCAGTGGACACTTCTGTATCTTTTGCCAGACGGCAGCTGGGTGAACAGACTTGGTTGGGTGTTGTCTTTTAGTACCTCACCAATACTAACGCTCAGTAGATGGGTACCAGTGAGGTTGTGGGCGGTTTGAGTGAAGTTTTAATTGGGGGCTCCACCACTGATGGCTTGAATCATTAACATAAAGCAATTTTGCAGCCTGTGCGAGCTAAGGTTGGTGTTTTTATAACATTTTTTGTGCAGCAAAACTGAAAACTATGTACATGTACCACATATGCAGCCACTTTCCTCACACCCACATTCAAGTGCTCCCATTTTGAGACTCACAACTCTGGTTGACAGGTCACAGAGTGCCTGGAGGTCATAACAGTGTCTGTATAATATTATCCAAGGCCATACTGTGAGTGCCCATCGTCCATAGCCTCTACTTAATGGCTGCTATAAGCAAAAAGTGAAAGCATCAATGGGCTGCTATGGCAGATCGATATAAACATGACCACCACTCGCATTGTAGGGTGTTACCAAGAGCTGAGAGCAAGAAACAAGGTGCTATCTGTGAAGGTGTGTGTGAGACAGAGTGACAAAGTGAGAGAATGGGACCTGGATATGCTGCACATGCACAATAATGGGACAGGTGCTTATCTCTATTCTTTTTGTTGGACTCAATTGAATGTAGGTAGTTTGACTACTCTTGTTCCAGGCATGACGATAAAGAACAGTAAATTGTATTGGGAAAGACAGAGAAGAAGCTGCTGTCTAAGGAAAAGAAAATAAGATAAGAATCCCTTTAGAAACGAAGCAGTTCTGTATTTGTCTGCATAGTTTTCATTTAGTTGGACAGGCAGACTGCCATCTTCGCTGTCCCCTCCACTGTCGCTGAGTGACATTGTGAAGGTTGGCTGCTTTGGTGCAGAGCTGGGAGAGCAGAATGGGAGAGGAGGCATAATAGATAAAGTTTAATGAGAGGGAAGAGAAAAACAGGCGGGCTCCCCAGGCAGCCAAGCAGACAGCACCGCTGAGCAATCGCTCACACAAAAACACATTGTTGTTTATATAAACAAATCACAACTTTAAAATTCAATTGGAGCTTCAACCTGAGTAATCAGTGCTTGCAAATGTCAGGCGGGCGACAGCATCACTCAACGACCAAACAAGTTGTCTCCATGAACTCAATGTCTAATGAATAGCTAAAGTTTAAAGTTTATTCTTTGACTGAATGGTATCTTTTGCTCTAAGTAGTGTTTTTCATTTTTGAATGGATATAAACTTGAAGGATAAATGTGCAAAATAGTAAATCCATTCAGTAACACACCTATAGTTTGGCTCACTCAGTCCACACCAATGGAGCTGTGACATGTTCTATGTTGGTGACTGTCGTCCTGTGTCAGCACTACATGGACTCACAGGGGAAAATAAAAATGTACTCCTGAGAATGACAGCAACTCATGGTGCACTTCACTGCACCCATGCATTTTTCTTCTGGTGGTCAAAAAAGCTAACAAAGAAATGATTGATTATCAGCTTAACCTGTATTATTTATTTATTTTATATATTTAAGTTTTACTGAGAGTAATGCTCTCTTTTGCAGGAGTGCACTGTTTACATTCACACCTGGAAGCTGCCCAGGACAACCACAGTCCGACCTGACAACTACTGATCAGCCGGGGTTCAAGGCCTTTGCTCAAGGGCACCCCGGTTGTAATGAGGGAGAGAGACAAGGGCTGCACTTTCTTTCTCGAAATTGCCTACCAGATAAGAAATAAGGCAAGACATAAAGGAGCAAATTTTCAGATGTGAATGATACATTCCCCATATATTTCCTTTTCCATCACGTCCTTCTGGTTTTTCCACACCTCATTCAGTCTTGCCTCTTGCTCTCTCTCCCTCTCTTACAATCTCTTTTATTATATCTTTCCATCACAACTCTGTCCCTTCCTTGGTTTCCCAGGAGTAGTGGTATGAGTGTGGAAGTGTGCGCACACACACGCAAAGCATCGATAATGACCATGAAGCTTAATTACACTAAGTGCGACTGAACATGCCTGTGTGTTCGTCTCTCTCTCTCTGTAACTCTCTGTCTGGATTTCCACAACATGCGCCTGTATGAAGGAGTTCATTTGTGCAACCTGGAAAAGGTGAGAAGTCCTTAATGAAATGAATCCATACACTCATCATCACACCTCAGTAATAGGACTCAGGGGAATCTGGTTGAACAACAACGAGTAACTGTTTCACATGGGATTACATGTGAGGAAGGGCAGACTACATGCTGCATCATCATATCTGGAAAACAATTTGTTCGTCCTTAAATGAACAAATGGGAGAATCCTTAAGTATACGTGGCAAAGGTAAAAGATGTTATATATGCAGAGACAGGAGTGCTGAATGGGCTGTTTCAACCCAGCAGGGTAATTCAATTAAACTGCAGAGACCGATAGCGAGGTTAGAAAATATCCATGTTGAAATGACAGTATTTTCTGAAAAGAGTCATTAAATATTGTGGAATATTTTCCGACATCTGTGTTGTTTTTGTTGGCTTGTATCATACTACCACATTACTGAGTATGCAGGGATTTTGCCATAGATCTGAGTTCAGCAAATTGATGTCCCTCACCCTTTCATCAGTCATCTCAGAGCTCTAATGTAGTTTTATTGCGTATTTAATCCTTGGCGTGATATTCACTCTGAGTTGAATGAGTGCTCACAGAAAGTGCAAGCCCAGATGTACACCCTGAGGATACTTTATGTGAAATGGGGCATATTACAAAGAAAGAACGTCCTGCCATTTAAACAGTAAATCAACTACACTGCAGCATCAGTACACTCTTGCATTACTCGAAGACATCAAAACTGAAGTACATTCACAGCTAATTTCTGGTGTTTATGGATCCATGTGTGGCAAAATATGTGCAGGCTTGACTGAATTTTCTTCTGTGTGTTTTAGTGTAAAAGCTACTTTGGCAATTCTGAGTGATAGTTGATGCACAGAAAACATCGAGAGGGGCCTGAAGGAGAATTATGGATGTACATTAACTACTGCAGTATGTGGAGTATAGATACAGTAAGTGAAAATGATTTATTCTAAACTGGAAAACAGGCACACCCTCATTAATCAAAGCCCTTCTCACCTCCTCTTTAGTGACAGTGTACAGAAGTGTACAGTATTTCTATGGTATTCTTATACTAAAATATAGAATACAGCAAACTAGGACAGAACAACACTAACAGAGGGATTACCAAGATGATACGTGAATAATTTATCTGCGAGACAAACTGTAAACTTTTGCCATTACCAAGTCTCAACGGTCAGAAGGCCGGATCTACTAAAGGTTTGCGTGTATGAAAACGTGTGCAAACTCCTTGCACACGCAAAAAAATGTACAAATTGATTTACTAACAGTGCGCAAAAACGGTTGCGTCTGTCAAAGGTGCAAAATAGCGCGTCTGCATCCAGTTAGTACGTTTGCAGCAATGAATATGCAATATGGGGCGTTTACACGCAATTGTGCATGTTCTGGGTGGAGAAAATGTAAATATATTAATTTAGCACAGGCAAAGTGATTTAACAAACCTGAAAGCAATTTTGCTAATAGAAACTGCTACTATATTTAACACGTCTCAAAGGGAGGTGCAAGCGGTTTGTATGCGTAATTGCGCACACATGGCTGCCGTTATTGTTGCAAGAAGGAGACGCCGAAACAAAAACAACACGCCAATTTTTCTTTTGTTCTTCTTCTGATGTCTTGGTATCTCCTTTTCACTTCATCCACTGTTGGCCTGTTTTTTCCAACAGCATTAACTTTTTCACCGATTTTCTCCCACACAGCGTTCCTTTGCGCGACCGTCAGATTCCTTTGCTGCAGCTCATTGAAATGTTTATTCGCTTCCTCTACCAACACTTCTAATTCCAAAGGATCGAATTTCACTTTGCGCTTTCGCTCTCTCAAACTCGCCATGCTGAAAACCATGAAACACGCTAAACCCTCATTTAAATAGGCGTGTCTCCAACACGTTTGCACCTGTTGTCATTTACGCAATCACTCTTAGTAAATCGCCCATAAACCGTTCAACCCCACACGCAAATTTCTAGATTGCGCACGCAGATTAGTACAAGCAATTTGGGATCTTAGTAGATCCGGCCCAAAGTGTCAATCATTTAATTAGCCTTGCAAGCTGCATGACTCTAGTAACGGTAATGTCTGTCAGAATATCCACTAAATTGGTCTAGACTGAGAGGAATGCCAAAAATGTGCACAAACATTTATGACACATTCATGATGAATTGCAATGACTTTGGTGTCCTCTTAACTTTCATTTAGCGCCATCATCTGTCTGATACTTAGATTTTAGACCAAATGCCTGCAAAACTATAACATTGGGACATGGAACATCATCTATCTGGTGGGGAGGGAACCAGAGTTTTTTGCTGGTGGTGGAGCTGTAGCAACTAGATATAGTCCAGCTCACCTCTATGCATAGCACTGGGTCTGGAACCAAACTCCTTCAGAACTGCTGGACTATCCCCTCTTTTGGAGTAGACTAGGATGAGAGACGCTGGGTGGGTGTAGGACCCGGGTTGCCAACACGGGCCTGCGTGCCCCAGTGAGCATATGACTTGCCAGCAGGCCACCTTAACCATAATTTTTTTTTTACTAATAGGCCTACATGTAGCCTATTAAATGTATAACAGTGTTCCGCTGACATACTGTATACTTTACTTGGGTGGGCCCAAGTATATTTGGCGACCCATTTTAGCATCTTATACTTGTATTTTTTTTTATTCGTCCAAGAAAAGAACGGCATCCACGATCAACCCTCCCGTCTACTGTCAATCACACATGCTCTGCAGACAGAGAGAGATGCTCTCTGGCATTACATCCCTCCTGTAAACACACTGATTGTGACGCAAGCGCTCCAGTTTGACGTGGGCCTACTTATGCTCCAAAAACAATTTCTCGTGCATCCCGGAAAAAAGGTTGCGGACAGAGGTAACAGATGTAGTCTAAAAGCTCTCAGATGGATGGATGAGATACAGCCTCACAGAACTGCAAGCATGGCTGAGGACTGTTGTTTTTGTTCAAGCAACAATGTTAAACATTCCCAAGATGGAGGATTTGCTGCTACTCTTTGTTTTATGTGAGAGGTAATTGAATCTCATTACATTTTGGGCTGTTAGTCAGACAAAAGCAACTTCATGGCATCACATTAAGCTTTTGGAAATTGTGATGGGCATGATTCATCATTTGCTGACATTTAATATAACACATGATTACTTGATAAATAAAGTGATCATTTACCTTATTTACTTTACTTTAACCCTAACCCTGACTCTAACCTAACCCTAAATAATCAATAGGTTTGTTGCAGCCCTCAAAAGACATATATTTCCTGACTGAATTTGTGTATGAAGGAATTTTGAGTCAAGAACTGGAAAACAAAACTGCTGTCGACTCCAGGGAGAGTTGCTAATTCCATCTGTCTCTGCAACATCCTAATTTTAGGATCATCATCCTATTCCCCTCGTGTGCATGATAACTTCTGTCTGACTTCTATACTTCCAGAATATTCCACAGAAAAAAATGTCTGTGTCCTGAAAAGAAGAAGTAAAATATTTTGTTTTGTCTCTTAGGGCATTTTTCAGAGATGACTGACCAGCAAAGCATGCGACTAGGCTACACACACACACGCACACACACACACACACACACACACACACACACACACACACACACACACACACACACACACACACACACAGTATACATGATTTTTGCACTGATGACAGACAAGAGACATAATGAGGAAATAATGATCATAATTAGAATGAGGTTCTGTGCCATTAGGGGCGCAATTGATCTTACAGTCCTCTACCTGAGAGGCTAATCAGTATACACATTGACCTTTGCACACACAAGAATAATATTCAGAGTGCAAGCTAAGCGTTTTGTTTGCCCCCTCTTTCTGCCTCGCTTTCCATTCAAGGTGACCTTGAATTTAACCTGAGTACGATCCAAACCTTAGAATTTACCTTAAAATGTGGAATGTGCTTTGATACCCTGGGGTATCATTTCTAGTTTTTTTCTACTTAGTTTGAGCTTGAAAGGAGGGACAGTATGCAAAATTATATTTTTAATTTAAATCAGTGCATCACTCTTTGTCACTGGTAATGCATTTACCCTGGTCAGTGAAACAGATTGTTAAAGATTCAGTCTTTGAGTTTATCCAAACCCTGACTGTTTTTTCCATGTAGCCTCTAATGATTAAAAAATGACCTTATTAGCATATTTTGTTCATGGGAATGTAAATGACTTGCACTCCCTGAACATTTAGGTTAATGAGAGTACTTTCCATGTGGAATCCTGTGGGAGTGTGTATGGCACTGTAAGTACAGTGAGTGAGTAATGAGCTTTCTGCAAAGCTCTGACCTCAAAGTGTGCTGTACCTCATGCCTTTTGTGGAGCGGTTGTGGAAGTTTTGCAGCAGCTGCGGGAGGCCCAGCATGGCCTCGAACATCACGGCCAGGGAACCCAGCGTCTCCACAAACACCACAGAGTCCAGAAGCAGCAATGTGATGACTGCACAAAGAACGGTGAAGCCAAAGCAGAAGAGCAGGTAGTCCTCGAAGGCGCTCCACTTCCAGAAGTAGCGAAAGTCCAAGTCTGGAGAGGGAGAGGGGAGAGAACGAAGCAGATGGAGAGAAACAATTTAAATTTTGCTCAGTAGCTGTCGTCAGTATTGTTTAAAGTTTGGAGAGACTGAATTGAATGGATGTGACAGGTAGAGGAGAGAGGGAATCTGAAGCAAAATGAAGAAAGGGAAAGAAGTGTGGGAGGATTTAAAGGAAAGAAAGAAGACAGAAGAGCCTGAAGAGATGATCAAATAAAGAGGCAGAGCAAGCATGAGGAGGTGTGTGTGTGTGTGTGTGTGTGTGTGTGTGTGTGTGTGCGTGTGTGTGTGTGGTGCTGGAGGGTGAGAAGGTGCCTACAGAATGTGAGGATGGAAACAGAAGAGCAATGGTGACAGGCAGAGATTGAAAGGGCGATATAGCGGGAAAAAGACGAGAGGAGGAAAGAGCTGGAAAAAGAGTGTTTCATTAAAGGATGCATAGAAATTCTGCAAAGACAGCACTCTAAAATCAATACTGCACACATACATAAGTGAGTGGAACAAAGATAAATGAGATACTCTGAAGCTTTTACATTTCTATTACTTTGGAATAACCTAGCCTTTTGCGTGACCAGGCTATACATTTAGAAAGTTTATTACCTTTGGTATAAAGCTATCTTTCCACTGACACAACTCTATTAATCATGTGTGGCCTTTACCATTTACTGATAAATAACAGGAACACTGCTGTCTGAAGCTGTTGTTTACTACTTTGCTCGAACAGAAGAGGTGGCCCACCCCAGGTACAAAAGTCAGTGTGTAATTTTGAATTGGAATTGAACCAAAATTGAAATAGTCACAGTGGTCGAGTAACCTGGAACAATGTCTCTCCCATCGGCTTCAGAGGGAGATTACAGCTCCGAGGCTGGTTCAGCAGCTGCCAAGAAAAGCTTGTAGCTTGTGAGGGGAAACATTCAGCCAACTAGATCTACATTCTCGTCACCATCCTCAATGAGCCATAATGTGAGATGATCGACGATCTCTTATTGCTTATGTATGACCATGGAGCTGTGGAAAACCAGCTGACATCAGCTAAAGGAGATTGATGGCTAAATAAGAGCACATTAGTTAGTGTAGGGACTCAAGTGTGACGCTGCACGCTGCCAAGCATCTGACTTTAACATGTGCTGCTGTTACTTTTCACAATGACTGAATAGGCTGCACCTATATAAGACGTGTATGTGTGTACTGTGCATTGTCATGTGTGTCCTTGCATGTCTATAGGTGAGAGACAAACGTTGACAGCAAAGACTGATAAGAAAAATCCTTTCGAATGTGGCAATTACAGGGCTGTAACACATTCATTATTGATTAATCTATACTTTCTTTAATTAACAATTTAATCTATAAAATGCCTGTGGACCAGATGCATACAGTTTAATTACCGCATACCTTGTTTGATTCTGGCTGAGGACCTTTGTTTCATTAAATTGTTGCTATTTAATCTTTTGTCAGTCAAATAAGCAGTCAAAATAGTAATTGCTGCTGCATCAGTTTGGTAAGAAGTTAGATTTGTATTTATGCTGCAATCCATTGTGATGAACACTCCATTGTAAAAAAAACAACCTCGGGCATGGAAAAGTCCAATGAAACAGTCATCCAAGTTGGAAACCCAAGTAGAAAAATGTTCACAAGATCCATGAAGCCGATATAAACACACATGACATCACAACAGTATGACGCCGCACACAGTGAACAATAACCTTTCACCTTTTCATCCCTTTTTATGTTATGTAGTGTTTGTGTTGTGAAACATGCTGCTCTTTGCAACTATGCGGTACAAGCCCATTTTCTCCCATCTTTGCCTTAATTTGTTAAATCAACTGCTGTGGTTGCTTGTGAAGTTTACAGACTTGCCATACAAACATCAATGAACAAAATTATATATTTAAACTGATTGAAATATGACTAAAAGAAGAAGAATAAAAAATGTAATCAATAATTTAACAAAAGTATCTTTTAATTCCATCCCAGTTGTGTGCCTTATTTGGGGTTTGGATTTAGGTTTTGACTGATATTAGTGTTCAACTGTACAAGACAAACAAAAGCTTTCTTGAAGCTTTCAACAACATCTCAAGATTTCCATTCGGAAATAATAAAATGTAATAATTACTTTAAAAGGAGACTCGAACTGTAAAGGCCTGCCAATGAGCGATGAAGGATATTAAAATCCTGTGTTCTCCTGCCTGCTCTTTCATCCAACACCCCTCTCAATGAAAGAGAAGCACCTCCATTTGTCAGTGCTTCTCTGTCTGAACAAGACCTCATCCATTCATATCATCTCACATACTTTGCATGCTATGTATGATCACACAAAATATTCAGCACACACACACGTAACACCAGGCTGGGACGCCTCCCATTCCACTCCAGTGAACTGTATCTGCTGTTGCATCCTGGGACAGACAGATTGAGACATCTCGCGGCGAGTGCAGTGTGGCACGCTCGCAGCAAACAGTGAACGTGATTAATGGCTTTATCACCTGGAGACACAAAAGACATATCGCCCACAGCAAGCAGACAAGCGAGGTGGGAGAGAAGAGCAGCACAACACAACATGCTTCTCAGTTCTCTCACAAACATGCCTCTTGACAAATACCGATTCTCAGGGTATGACTTATGTCTGTTCTCACAAACGATGACACTGACAGAAGCCAGAGAGGTGGAGACAGAGAGCCTGACACGCTTACTCACAAGTCCCCTTCACTTCAACACAACATCAAACCTGCAGTCAGTGCCGCCACTGGCAGCTGGCAGAGGAAGACTGGAGAGTCAGGGGAGGCCTAGAGGCTGCCCCTTTATCAGCAACATAAGGGCTTTCCATTTGTTTGAGGCCAAGGTGGTGATGTATAAACATGCTGACAGCAGCAACAATGAGAGTAGTGGTATTTCACAACTCCTGTCAACTTTTCAGTGTATAAAGCCTCCCAATGATCCTCTCACATTTTCATCTTTTTAATTTAGCTTCCCCTCCTTCTCTCTCCAGCTTATCGCCACCACACACACTTACACATTCAGACACCCAAAACACTCTCCTCTTGTCCTCTTACCAGGCAATCCAATCAATTTTCATGCACAAAGCAACACACCCACTTCCCCTCCTGTTATCCCCGCTCTCTCACTCTTTCTCTCTCTCTCTCTGTCCCATTTCATCTCTCACTTATAAAGCCTTGTATGTTTACCTGCATAATCAAATTGCCCGGAAGAGCAAAATTAAAAGGGAAAGCTATGCATCATTCATGGAGCCATTTATTTTATTTGGCCTCCTCCCATATCATGCATCATCCCCGGTTTCCTCTTCCTGACTAGCTCACTTCTTTCCTCTAACTGTTTCAAATCTTTTTTTCCACCCACCTCACTGACGAATAAAAGTGCTCACTTCACACTCAAACACCTCCTTTGTGGCTGCTGTCCTGTCACCCGAGGACAGAACAGGTGGCTTGGCCTTTTCCAAACAGCATCCTCCTGTCTGGTGTGTGTTGAAGCCAGGGCGGCATTTCAAAGACCCGAGAGGCTCCGGAGAGCCAGGAGGAGGTGAGACGCTCTTTCTTCACACAGACTCTTTGTTTACACAAAGCCCATTCAAGATCAAACAATTCAATTACTAAAAACCAGCGAGGAAACAGCGCAGAACAGGTCAATGCCCGTGTATGAAGTTATTTTGGGAAGATGTGAAGCTACTCGGGCAGGATAAGTCAATCAATTTAAGCAAGTGTGTGTCTGTTCAGGCTTGAGTTCAAGTTGATTGGGGATGGGAAGGAATGGGATGGAGGGTGAGCGAGTGTGGAAAAGAGGGAGAGTAGACTCGAGTCAGCTAAGTGGATATATGGAGGCTAAACTTGTGGTGTATGGCATCAAGTTGAGCAGAGAAAGCACAGCTCAGAGCTGAGAGACTCTGAGACAGAGACAAGGATGGACACTGACAGCTAGAGAGCCTGGAGATATGCTGAGTCAGCACTATCAGTCTGCGAGCAGAGCAGCTCAGCTTGGTGTTATTTTAGGACGTGTGAAAGTTGCTGTTTGACATCTCTGGTGGGTCTGTTGGGTGCTCGGTTCCTTGCTCTGAAGTACAGCTTTTTGTAGGACATGCAGGATGTAATGGACTTTACAGAATATTATAACGTTTATCGTATTATCTTTTTTAGTTTGTGCACAGATCAGGCTGAAAATGTCAGGACCCAGAAACTGGTCAAGGGTGATCTCATAGTAGGGGTGTGCAGTATACTGGCTTCAGCAGCATCACTGGTGTCAGGTTCTGCTACGACATGGATTCGGTAATCCAGTGTTGTAGCATATTAAAAACAATGGGCTTTCCTGTAGCTATGATGACCTGCAGTTAGAGGGCTAAACATGTACTTGTAAGTTACATCCAGTGACTACTTGTGCAAGGTCAAAAAGGATCCCAATTTCTCTGTTATTGTCTGCAAGAACCAACGCTGTCTTCATCTACTGCTATCATTAGAGGAAGTGAAGCTCCAGTTCATTCACTTTAATGTGGATTTGTGTGCTAACCATCTTAACCGTCTCAATACCTGCTTTCTCAACAATGGCCAGTGATGCAAGAAGAAGGATTCGCTTCAAACTCAAGCTCAAGGATGGATTGTTACCAAGTTCAAACTTGGAACCTGTAGGTTTTTGGCATTTTCTGTCAACTGTAGGCTATGGCGTAGGTCATGCATCTATGTAGAGGCTAGGCTGTAGATACAGCGTAGATTCAATGCAAAAGCATAAATCAAGCTTAACTCTGAGAAGGAATCACAGTTTATTTACTAATTAAGCTACAATATCTGGCAGGCTAATCCTCCCAAAACACATGTAGGCTCATACCTATTTTAGAATCATGTTTGAGTGGAGTATTCCTTTTATTTTTCTAATACTATGATGTAATACCGTTGCCATAACAAAACGGGAAATAAATACTGTGAAATAAACTTCAGGTTATATCGCCAACCCCTATCTCATAGTTGAACCTGCAGGCTGTCCTTGCTTTTTCAGCTCATGAACACATCTTCACGGGGTATCGACGGCACGAACACCTTCTTGACAAGCTTTCATAGGGACACCATAACACACCAACACCACTCTGAAAACCAAGACTGGGCATGCAGAAGGTGGTTCATGAGCAGAACAAGACTGAGTGAAGACAGATAGGAAAGGGTCCGCTGCTCCCTGCTTCTCCCTCTTTCTCTGTCAGCTCTCTGAATAATACAAGAGCTTCTAAAATAATGTCCACTAATTAAGTTACTGTGGGAATGTAACACACTGAAGCACACACAAGAACAAATTGCCTCCCCAGTGGGTTTCCTCTCCTGAACTAGAACATATTCAACTTGGGAGCAGAGTGACTTAATTACACAACTTTGTCTGGTAAAACATTTTGTTAATTTATTAACACAAATATAAGTAATGCTGACTGAGCATTTCACCTACTTCTCCCTTCAGTTTTGCAGAAACTTTGCATCGACTTGTGATCACAAAATCATCTACAATACTTCGTATCAGCAATTATTTATGAAATTAAGCAGGGAAGAATCCACACACTGACCAGTCAGCACAAACCTAATTAAAGTTAACCAATAAAAGGGAAATTAAAGAAAGAACAGTGATCACAAGAACCATCTCGTTATAATTCCAGAAATGCCCCCGATTTTTATCAGCTACCCCTTTACAACATCTGCTCCATTTCACTCTCTTTCCCTTCTGGTTACACAGCAGACAGTTTCTTGCACATTGTCAGCCTGAACAAACATCAGCACTGTGTGTCAGATGGCTGGGGTCCAGTCATGCGTTAGAAGGGTTATTTGTGGTAACGAGCTGCTATTTCGGCCCAAATTCACACCTGCCTGGCTGTGAACTTTCCAGTCATGTTCTTGACTTTTGAGTCATCATCTCACGTTCTTTCATGTTCATGTACAGTTTAGTCAACAGCTACTGCCAGTCTTCAGTCACACAAACAGTGACCGTCTGACGGCAAGAACTGGCTCTTAACTGGTTTCCTTAGATGCCAAAAGAGCTCAGTGTAAACATATTCTCACTTAGAGTGGGCAAGACCCAGAAAAACTTAACCAAGTAATTAACAGCTCATTTACCTGAAAATGTATGAGATGGTGATAAGCAATTGAAAATAAAACAGACAACACAGTTTGGGTCATTTTCACTGGGAAAAGCAGGATTAAGATAAGAGTTTGTGTCAGGCGATTCTGTTTCGCTAAGAAATTAAAATGTCTGATCCAATCTTGGCGATTTACACACAAAAATGCCTGTATACACACACAAAACCACACGCACAGGGAAATCACAATGTCCACTGCAATTACTGTAACTATAATTTCCAATATCTTCTGTGTGCTTGTTTGCCACAGGGGACTGAGACATATTCCAACAGGCCGTGCACCAAATTGTGTATTTGATTTGCTTTTGTTGCATAATCTTTTCAGCCAACATGTTTAATCCAGTTTTGGATTTGTTGCTTCACTGACCAGTTCGTCCAAAGTACATCCCCTATTTTTATCTTTTATATGCAGCGAATTAACTAAATAAATTAAGATGTAATGGAAAGCCACATTGTTGCTTTAGTCCCTGGCAGCACTGCAGTGATCTCTCAGCTCTGTTTGGTCACATCCGCCAAAACAAAAAAGCCTGTCTGTGTCGTCTAATGCATATCTATTCACAGGGACGACTTGCACATTCATTTGCATAATGTTTTGTGTATTACAAAAGTCATTCATGCAGAAACATCCAAGTAATACATTTACAAGTCAACAGTATTGCCAGTGCTTGCTTGAATGCCAAATGGTGAGGGATTGTTAGCCTCGCACAATTACTGGACGTTTATGAGATCAGGAGCCACTCCTCTCAAAAACAAAGAAATACACCTCCTCAAGCACTCCAGCTTTATCACTTACAACACAAACAAAATCCTAAAAATAACAATCAGTCAGTTTTACCATTTGTATTACAGAATCCCCCTTTCCAAACGACAGTCTCACTCTCAGAAGGCTACAAAACTGCTATTATATCTAGCCAAAAGGCTTCACTTATTCCTATTTGTCCTATTTGTAAGAAAGGTTGATTTTTGAGTCTCATTCTGAATTCATTCAATGCTGTAGTAATTTTGAATCAGCCAACTGCTGCTGTAAGTAAATGTAATGCACAGGCACAACAAGTATTGGAAATATGTGTATTTTTTGGGGTAGTGATGGCTTTAGATGCATTTTTTATTTTTTAAAACAGAGCGAACAGCATCAGATTACTAGTTTTGTCATTTCAAAAATGCTCCCCAGCAGAAAGACAAATTAGTTTATGATTAGTAAAAGTGGTGTGTTTTTCTCTGTCACATTAGGAATACCTCCAGCTCAAGTCTGCCCTTAAAAAGAAAGAAGATGTCGAAATACAGATGTGATGGTGGAGACTGCTCCACCGGCAGCATATGGACCACAAGGGGATCAGTCCTATCAGCAGGACTGAGTACAAGCCAGTACTTTTTAGTATTTTACCCTCGCCTGTGTAGGATTGTCAGTCCTGAAGCAACAGACTACTGACAGGACACTACTGAGGGTGAGCATCACAGGGGCAGAGGACACAGGGTGGAATCTCTCAGTTCAGGAAACCTCAGACTTCCCCAGAGTAAGCTGTTGTTGGCTACTGCGTACTACTGTTATTAGATCGTACTGTGTTTAGAGCAATTGTGATCATGTATTTCTCCCAGGTTCACAAGTCAACAGTTGTCTGAGGATGTAAGCTGGAGACCCGTCCACTCCACGAGCATTTGGGCATGTTTATGTGTGAGAGAGTAATTTAACCTTCTTGGTGGAAATTAATCTTCCGAAGTAAAGGCTACCACATCCTCCCTGAATGGTGCAGGACTGAAGCTTAAAATTGGATTTATTTTTCATGTCTACATGACAGAAGATGATAAGCTGTAAAATACAGATTGGACATTGGTGGACATTAATCTCCCAAAGTCTAGGCTACCCCATCCTCTATGAGGGGTTTTGGACTGAAGGTTAAAATGAGATTTATCATATAATGCCTACAGATACACTTAATGACTTTTTTCCCCTTTGACATTCGTGTTGAGAGTAGCAGAGGACTTTGAAATTGATGCATAAAAAGCACAAATTGGAGCATAAAAAATTCACCAGAATTCAGGAAATAAAGTGTCTGACACCCCCAGACTCTCCCCCCACCCCTCCGACTGATTTCTGTATCCTGGGCATGGGGCCACTAGCAAGGTATCCCTTATTTTTCCACAGTGAATGTGGCAACCCTACATAGCTTCAGCACTTCCGTAGGGTTTGCATGACATACATTTTGTAATTTTGCAATATTAATACAAAAGTTATCCATGCGACCTCAATGATGATGGAATCATAATCTCTATTGTGTTTTGGAAGACTAGTAGATAGATGAATGGAGAAACGATGTAAAAGTTGAGCGGAAATGAACACACACAAACATAAAACTATGATTTGAGACAGAGAGAAATGTCCCCGTGTTCATGCTTTCAACAAATAATCCTTTCTACGAATTTCTGCAGCAGTAGTATTTCTGAGAGTCGGCTGTTTTGACCTTGCGAGTGAACCATTACTGATTGCGTCCTTGCTGAATATTTACTGTATGTGTGTTCCTTCTAGCCTCTCGACCCTGACAGGCCGTAAGTAATGAGCTCTATTGGCATTAATGACCCACAACAACAATTCTGTGACTGTTTGACCTCTGTTACGTACTAATAGATTCAACATCCGCACTCCTTCCATAGAATAAATACTCAGCCCCATATACACGTCAAGGCTTGAACAACCGTCACATTTTACACTTGGCAGAAGCCACTTTTGTGTGGTTCTCCTGTTAATAGAGACGAACATAAATGATCTATCAAACATTTTTGTAAACATGTTCTGGTCTGCTTCACAACAGGAAGATTGATGACCCACTCCTGAGCTTGTTTGTGAGCATCCTTATAGAATACAATATATCTATTGGTACAGTCTCTATGAATCTGATGATAACTGCGCTACCCCCAAAGGCAGTGAGAAACAACCACCAGGAGAGACTACCTTCCCACAACAGACCCGCCAGACTACACCACATACACAGGTTACCCACAAGGCCACTTCCCTTAAAGGGGAGCCGGGCATTTAGACTGTGGGTATGCTAATCTTACTTGTTAAAAAATTACTTTTTGAATGAATTGATAGAATTACTGTTTACCTTGATAGACAGAGAGAGGCAGTGATGGAGGAAGTACTCAGATCCTTTACGTAAGTAAAAGTACTAATACCACACTGTTACAAGTAAAATTCTTGCATTGAAATTGTTACTGTACACTGTGAGAATTAGAATGGCACTCAGTAGAGCGCATACCCCCGCCAAGGCCCAACAGTCCCCTTTAATTCAATCAAGCCTAATCCAATATCAAACTCGATAGCCCTGTATCACTTTAAATTCTAAAACACCCATAAATGTTTCTCCACAATTTAAGCTCACCAGACCCAAGATCCATGCATAAATGATATATATTTGTATGTTTATGTATATATGCATATATATATATATATATATATTACATATTTATTTATTTATGTATGTATTCATAAGTAATGGTTAAATAAGGAAGCCTATGCTGAATTATTAGCTAAAGATTGATGGAGAGGGGGTGGGATTAGATAAATTCACACTTCTTCCCACTCCTTTTCGAACATGCAATTAGAATTGCCTGTTTTCATGTGCCCTTCTCTTTTGTTGGTTTGTTTGTTTATGAATGAAAATGGCGAAAAAATGCCCCATCAATGTTAACAGAAGTGAGAAAAAATTCCTGGATCCACACCAAAAGTTAGATTTGGAAAATTATGTTTTGCCAATTCACTTTTGTCTTGGAAAATGAGTGCGTGTCTCTTGGTGGGCTGATGTCAGGCTGGGAAATAATTCAGAATGATTGTTTATTGAATTTGGGTAAAATAATGGGGATTATGTGAGTTGTTGAGGTTTTTGTTTTTGTGTGAAGAGTTTTGCCTGATTTAATACATAACACAGATTCAGTTGATTATTTTGTATAATTTTGATAACACACTTCAATGAGTTATCCTTTAACAAGAAGAACTGAACTGATACTTCATATTGTATCATGTATTGATATAGCGAGGTGCTTAAGTGGGAATGGTATGTTGATTTTGGAAAATATATTATTCACATTTATAACAGGCTTATGTAAATGTCATCACAACTAATGTGTTTATAACTTAAATAATTGTATTCTCCTCTCTACTCAAGGTCTTTATAGATTCAGGTATTTGACATATTGACACACGGATAAACACTCAGTCTTGACCCGGGTCCTGTCCATGGTTTGTTCTCAGGAACATAGACTCCTAGAGAAGAACTCTATTCCCTTCCTCTTTTTGCACAGACCGCTCTTGCTGTCCTCCTTTTAATTCTCCCTCTCGAGCTGTCAGTAACAGCACTTCCTCCCTCTCTCCTTCTTGTCCTCTTCTTCTCCTCCATCTACACAGTACTGTGAGTTCCATTAAGCAGAGAAAACCAGTGATGAAGAAAAGCCCTTCACTGGCATTGTCCTTCACTCGTCCTGATAGCATCCATATAAGCCTCTGTATCTTCCTCCGCATTCCAGCTAAATCCGTAATGTCTCAAATCCTTTCAAGATCACACAGGGCCGGGTGTGTCTGCAGGTGATTTGGCTTTCAGAAGCTTCAGCGTTCTCTTTCTGAAGTTCATTGCTTATTTTGGATTTGCTGTCGACAGCAAAATGAAAGTTTGATGGCAATTCGAAGAAGAGTTATTCTTCTTCATTTTCATGTGTTTTTCAAAGGTTTTGATGAGTGAGCAGATATGTTTTCATATTACAGGCCTTAGCTGTTAGCCACTAATCCCAAATACTGTGGCTATTTTCATCTCTGCCATCCATGACAGAACAGACACTTCATAGTACTAGAGGTTCCACATCATTTGCATTAACTTTGCTCAGAACAACACTGACAGACTGATCTGACTGGCTGGCTGGCTGGCTGGCTTGTCACCAGCATTAGAATAATGGCTGGGGTACCATCAGGAGATTCTGATGAGGCACCACATCCTCGCCTTCATTTTTATTTTTTCTCCTGCAAGCTAGTTCTTTCAAACCGGTGTTGGCAGCTCATGCTGTCAGACGCAGCTTGTGAATGCTTGTTTAATAGAAGAAAATCAGGGCAGCGTGCCGACACTGAGCTGACAGTGAGCAGGAAAGTCCATCTTTTTGGGCTGTGATTTCGCCCATAGCTGTAACGACATACGATTCATCCCCTCGGTATGTGAACACTGACACATTTTTATTGTTCTTGATCTACTCTGGCATGTTGGATTAGAAAAGAAACAATAGCTATGAGATTTAAGTACTGGCTTTCAGCTTTACTGGTGTTTGGTGCTCACATCCATACTGTCTCAACAACATTGGACCTCTTTTTATTACAGTACTGCAATTCTCAGAGAATGCAGCAGGACAATGACAGTCTTGTCTGAGTTTTTCATGACCTGGTTCTTGCAAATGCATTTTTGTGTGACATAAATCAAAACATTCAGCCACTTACAATGAAATGTGGCAGGATTTCACATTGAATGAGTCGAGGCGTACATCCATGCAGTAAGAGTGTACCTAAACCTCTCTTAGTTTTTGCTCCTACAAGTATTCTCAGTCAGATTCGGCAAACTCTCTGCACAAACCTGACATAAATCACTTGATTTAACTTGATGAACCTGCCACCTGTTCATGAGGAGATGCACTTTCGTGACATTTTATCATCTGCATAATCAGCAACTCCAACATGCTTATATAAGACCACCTGCTGTGCTTAGTTTCTTGGAAAGTTTTATTCACAAAAAGAGTAAAAAGAAGAATCTGCATCACCACGTTTTAAGTTCAGGGGCCAGATGCATAGATTCAAGACTAAAACTCTGTGTATGCACAAAGACAGAAATATGCATACGCAGATTCATAAAGCTGTGGGTACCCCTGATTCTTCATCCATAAATGGATATAGAAATGTCCTTAAACATCATTTGCATATCGAAACTTGTGCGCTCTCCACCACTTATTCGACTTGTCAAGGAGAAGAACGGCAAATTAAAAAAAAGTGCAACTCACAGCGAGGTTCTCTCTAACAGCATTACAACAGCTTTCATTACAAAACGTGGTTTCAAGTATGCATGTGGTGTGATCATTCTAACTGCACATAATTCTTAAATAAATACCAGTTTATGTGTCGGAAAAGGCGTACACATTCTTTATACGTCTGGCCCCTGTGTTGAAAATCAGCAGACAAAACATAACAGATTTGAACAGATTTAATAGTGTGTCATTAGCAGTATTTGGGGAAATCAATAAAAAACTATTAGTACAGCAGCATATAACTTTGGGAATTAATAAGCCAGGATGCTATGATGAACACATCAATCATTCTGCATTTTAGCTGAACTCAATTACAAATTTCAACTCTTCATTATTTCTGAAAGTGAATGTGACTTAATCTTAAATTTCTTTTTCTTACATGCAGTGAATTTTCTCTGAGGAGCAAGCAGAGAAGCAGGTTCATAGTTGTCAGAGGAAGATTGAGAGAAAAAGCCAGAGTCCATAGTTTCAAGCAGTGTATTTTGTAGTTGTGAGCATAGTGTATTTTGGAACATGTTTTCCTCTTGTATTGTCTTTTTTGTTGCCTTGGTGGTGAGGTTTTGGCATTTTTGTTCATGGTGAGTGAAACACCTTTGTACCCTGCTCATTTAATGAGCGTATCTCAAAAATGAAAATATGTACATAGTTCAAATAAGTTCTGAAATGTTAAAAATGTTTTGTTCATGTTTCTACATTCAGATATCTTTTGTAACAATATGTTTTGTTGTTGTCAACTTGTTTGAGTTTTTCTATGTATAACACAATTTAAATACTTAAATACTTATATTAATTATGGTTTATTGACTTACATAACCTTCTAGCTTATGGTGAGTAGATTTTAGGAACATAAGCATCTGGAGATACTTGAAGAAATGACTTCACAATAAACAAAAATACCATTGTAGGCACTGGCGGACCATTTCTATTGCAGAGTTCAAAGCTAGAGTAACACAACTCTTTTGCGTAAGCGCATTTTTTGGCTGCTTTGATTACAGCAGACATAAAAGGGTTCTGAAAAGTGTAGCTGTGGTGGACCATGGTGATGTGTGTGCTGTGGATGATAACAGGACAGAGTGCTGAAGCCAAGAGCTCAGATGCAGTGACCTTGGTGGCAAGGACGGTGGAGTGGAGTGGAGTGGATGGAATTGAGGAGGTGAAGCATCACCGGAGCACTCATGCTGGGAAAATATAACGGAGACTGCAGACGATCAAATTAACTACACTTGGGCTCTCATGTTCATGACTCATTCTGTCACCCTCAGACACTCTCAGACACAAAAACACACGGCGGATGTGGGTACAAATACCTCACAGGTACAAATACCTCACAATGTATATACTATATGCAGACAAATGCACTCTCATATTTCCATTTTCTGTACTCGCTTCCTTGTGGTTTAACACACACAGACACAAAGTTAAGCCGACTGTGTGTGAAGGTGATCTGGTCCGATAATAATCAGCTGTTGACCAGATGGAAGCGTCAGCAGGCCCAGATAAGGACAACAGCACAGGGGACCAAAAAGGGTCCAAACTATTTATTAGGGTCTCCAAGGTCAGACATGTTGTCAATGGGAGGCTTTCTTCCTCTATAGATAAGCAGGTGTAAACAGAAGATAATGTGACTGGAAAACAAAGTCAACATGTGAGCGGGACTATTATTAACTGCAGAATTACCTTGTGTGTGTCAAAAGCTCTCCACATCAACCAATGTGACCTTCACTGCAGTAATGATGATTTCCAAAGTGGCATAGAGGGGTTCACATTTAACAAACATTCCCTTTGTATGGTTATTATGGTCGGAAAACATTTATTGTTTAATTAAATTCTTAACCCACACGGACAAATTAACACAGCCTGAGTAATTTAAATCCACATCAGATATACACAGCATTGTCACAGTTTAACAGAATAATGATAAGGCAATGACGGCCCAGAGCTTGTAAAAATAACATTACATAATTATTGGGCACATTAGAGCACATGTTGACATTTACTAAGGTAGTGGATTTAAAGGAACACACACTTGGGTACATTATGGGCATTACAGGCAGTGTATATAAACCCTATTGCTCCCTCTAACCCTGTTTGATTACAATTACATGCACTGAGTCATGCACTCTGGGTGTGTGTGTTCTTAAACACAATCATATTTCTGAGATATGAGACTATGTATAAGTCTTAGATTTTGGATGTGGTTATACTGTGATCTGCAACAAAACTGTTTTCTTTTCCTGGTTTTAAAGGCTGCATTTCAGTAAGGTGATGTCATTTTTTTTAACACTTAGTCATTATATTGACATTACTGATGATTATCAATCAGCATCTCATTGTGTTAAATGTGTTACTGATAACATTCAGCCAATAAATGTGGCATTCCATCTCCCCCTTCCACTGCATTCACGTCACAACACTGCTGTTGTTCAAATCATCTGCCCCCTCAAGTGGTTGCCATTTTTGATGCAGTAGCTGACATTAACGTAGCTAACACTAGCTAATGTAAATGTTGCTAACGCAAGCTAGCTAACATTAGTATACTGGGCACATACTGTCATTTTAACATTTCTCCACAAACCAACTATACTATTGGCTCTGCGGGGGTATTATTTCTAAAAAATGATGTTTCTACATAAAAATGTTGTCAATAATTTGCTGTTTCACAAAATTACCAGTGGTTGTCCCTACAATACTGTACAAACAATAGTAATTAAAGGCCATATCGACCAGTCCTGATACAATCTGACATGTTTAAACTCAAAAATAGAAACAAAGTGAAATATATGAGATGTAACAACTGAAGATGCCAGCAAGGAAACAATTTTGAAAAGCTTTTGTTGGGCCAAGTTTAAATTTAAATGAATTAGGCATAAGTAATCATGACGTGACTCACTTAATGGTAATGGGCTCTGACTCTGAATGTATGACAGTAAAAAAAACTAACTGTGATGTGAAATACAAATGCATGTTATCATATACAGTATATACTGAACAAATATTAATCATAGAAGAATGTATCTAAATACTTACACGCTGTTTTTCTCACAGTGTGCTCTGAGATATAAGGGAATAGTCACAATCAGTTGCTGACAGATATTCATCTTTTGGTTTTGTGAGGTAATTTTCACAAAATGACCAATTCTGTATAATCTACACTTTACATTCACGTAACAACAGCAGTAACAACCGAGGATGCAATAACTGAAAATGTTTTATCTGTATCTGTTGTGGTCGGGTCTCTTTCAGGACTTGACACACACACACACGCACGCGTGCACACACACGTGTGGCATGCTCAGCCACAAACATTTCTTCATCTTCTTCCTCAGGGTTAAATTACCTCATCACCCAGTCTGAGGCGACAGTAATTAGCACAGCAGTGCCTCATTAAAAGTCATTATTTAGATAGAATGTCATTGACCTTCCTCTCTACGCAACTGGCTACTTTCCTTTGTTCCACTCTCCCTGCATGTTTGTAGCTGCCACCCTAAGATAACGTCCTCCGCAGTTTATTGGGACAGTTTATACCTGTAGCTTTTTTTATGCAACTATAATAGTGGGTGATCGGCAATTACAGGCAGGTGCTAATGAGGCTAAATATTTTACCATCTACGTCAAACAGAGAATAAGCACAAGGGATAAACCTTTTCTTTTTTCTTTTACAATTTAAGACAAAGGAATACGCCATGGCAAACATAATGACTGCCAAAGAAAAATAAAAATAGCTGCTCAGATTGGGTTTATTTACTATTTATTTAGGTGTTTATCTGAATTTGTAACATAAAGGAAAATTCAGTGTATATTGAGCTACTGTATGTGCAGCAGTAAGTAGAAGCAGCTGCTTGTCAATCTGTTGGTGATACAAACAAACTATCAGGTGGACATGCTTGTGATTTACTTACTTGTTTGGGCAAAATGTTTTCCTGACAATTCAACATTGAACCTCCCTTAACTTTAAATATATTTAGAAATAAAAATAAAAATGGTGGTTCTTCAGCTGCTCTTGAGAGGTTCTCTGCAGTGGTTGAAGTGGTCTGCTGACATACAAAGCATCTGTCAAGCCTCTGTATGTTTCTTTAGAGGTTTTCTACTGATTATCTAGCTCACTGTAGTTTAGTTGAGTTGAGGAAAAACAATCTTCTTTAAAATACAGTGTATTTATTGAGGATAACACATTAAAGCAGTGGTTCCTTTTTGCCTCTAAGGCTCCCCTATGTCTGAAGAATTACTGCAGGGCCCCAGCCATATAGGGGATTCAAAAACAGCTTTTGCCATTGTAGTAGTCTTCAAATATTTATGAAGCCAAAATTATTCTTTACTTCCTTTGACTCCCATTCATAGCAAACATTTGACAGTAGATGTGACAGAAAGTTCATAAGCTTGAGATTCTTGTTATCATCTGAAATTGAATGGATGATGATTGCTGATGGATAATAATGGGGGATCAGTGAGGTAGGATGAAATGAAAGCTGCTCTGATGGTAAAGCACTTCCATGTCACATTAACTATATAACATAAAGCCAAGTGGACAGTTCCTGACAATGTAAATAATAACACTAGTTGATGTCACCCACTCGAATGTCTAAGTAACAGGGACTGGACCATTTTGTCAGTGCTTGTTTTTATAATATAATGTAGACAGAAGAGGATCTGAGTATCTGTGAGAATGTTCTTGCTGTGCGGTTGCATCAGTGTCCACTTGCTTCAACAGTTCAGACAGAAGAGGAGAGAAATCGAGAAAGATTAATACAGTTGGGGGGGTACTAAACAGAGACAGAGTAGCAGGAGTAAATAAAGGAAGTTTCAGAATGACAAACAAATATGTTGCTGTGAGGATAAATTCTGTTATATATATTATATTTATAAAACCTTGCTGTGGGTGACCAATTATTTTAAACAACACCAGTACTTAAACTCTGAGTGTTACTGAGAGTATTGCATCTTACAGTGTGCTTTCATGTGACATTAGCGTATCATTCAGTGTGGCCACTGCTTCAGTATCAAGGTGTTAATTAAATTGAGGAAATAGGACATGTTTCAACGTCTCCTAGTAAGCAGCGCGAGACATGGATAGAGTCATCTGTGGAGAAGTGGCAAAAGTTGGCTACTCAGAGAACACTTTTGGTTTATAAAAGGGGCTAATTATACAATGCCCAACATTTTACACTATTTTTTCACTTATAAACTTGAACGCACCATGTCAAACCTGACATGAACCCAGATATAATTTCTAAGTTTTTGTCTGTCCCGAGAGGTTCGTGTTGGATATCCATGCTCTAGCCCACTTCAGCTTGAACATTTTTGAAAAGAGTCTCAATTTTTGAAATAAGTCTCTATTTTTGAGACTCATTTTCACCCTGCTTCAGTGAAACTATTTGATCAGCAGGAAGAGCGAATGTCACAAAATTATTTCCCTGAAAAAGCCTGCATGAGAGACAGACTAATCATCTGGTTGTCTGTTTTTTCTGATACAGTTTCAGAGTTACGTGGATCTTTTTCTAGCCAGATCTGGAGGTTTGTCATGGTCTGACTTTACAGGTGTGTGTGTGTGTGTGGGTTTGAGGCCAGTCCTGCAGGCACTGAGGTTCTCAGAAAGCTCAATGTGACATGTCGGAGACGAGTCAGAGAAGTCTGTGCCAGTCTAGTGTCTCATGGATGGCAGTGTGCCCAGGGCACAGCATCACCTCTCCAATTAGGACAGCAGGAGAGCAGGCACCCTGCTACATCTGCTACTATACACACAAGTTCCTGTTCCTCTACAAATTAGATCATTTATTTTTGAAGAGTTTAGAGTCTGAAAACTTTCTATGACAGGATGTTTTCAATTTATGAAAACTTGGGAGTTATAACTTGGGAAACCCAGTGTCTCTCAAACTTGGTGATGGTGGGTGGTTTACTGACAGCAGCACATTTAATCATGCCACTAAACTGCCTAACACACAAGATAATGTATATTTATTATTGTTGTTATTTGTTGTTATTTGCTGAAACAAGGAAAATATACCAAGTAAGAATTACAATTTTTAATAGTTAGAAATGGTTTTAGTTTGCATGTGAAACTGTAATTGTGTCTCTGGGTCTAATCAGAGCACAACACACTGAGCAACAAAGTAGAGTGTGACACAGCAGTGGATTTTCGCTACAGCCCCAGTCACATGATAAACAGTGCACTTGATTCAAATCTTGTGGGAATCCTGCAGGAATCCCATGACCTACTGTACAGGATTGCCAAAAAATGCCTCGACAATGAAGCCGACGCAAAGCGAAGGAGAGAACGTTGAAGCTGATCTCATTTCAGTTTGACTCAATGAGGGCATAATGAGCTTAAACCCCAAAGGGATCTGTGTTTACCATGGCACCTCCTTGTCATTAAAGAGTCAAGAAGTAATACACATTAACCCTCCAAGAATCAAGTCAATGGACCATTTCTTTCACCTTATATGCATCTCTTGAGGGATTTTATAGAGATTCCCATGTCTTTTCGTTTTTATATCTGCAATAACCCTGCCAGTACTATTTATTTATTCTGTTTATATATTTATACTTTTTGTTATACATTTGTTACATCTGTGTTTTAACACAGTTTTCTACAGTGTTTTTTAAAAAAGCCATGCACGTAATTTCATTCTGCTCACTACTTTTTTTGTTCTGTACTGAATGACAATAAAGAGATCTTGAATCTTGAATGTGATATCACATTGCCACAACACTTTCAGCATGGTAAGCATCTCAAAACTAGAGCTTCAACAGTCTATAAGAGATTCAGCTTGTCCTTAATCAGCAGTTTTGTTTCTTTGCAGTATGATTCTCTTCTTGCTGTGTGACTTTGATAATCCAGCCAGCCACCAGCTGCAGTTTAGCTGATCAGGCTGCAGCTTGCTTCTGCAGTGTGCTAGCAGCTAGCAAAAACAAAGACTGTGGGTGGCCTTTTAGAGCTATTTGAAATTAGAATATGAGAAAACAACATCTTAAACACAAAGTTTAAGTGGAGGGAGAATACATCACGCTGTTCTTTATCATGCACGGTTGCACTGTTTTTTGCTACGGTGTTTATGAGTAATAGTCCTTTATTTGAAATGCTACTTTAGTTAAAGTACAAATGGATTAGCACAAAAATATACTTAAAGGTGGAATATGTAGGAATTTTAGTTGAAAAAAAAAAAAAAAAAAAAAAATTATCAACAGAATGTGAAAAATAAACTCCAACGCTCCTACCACTGCTTCGAGCTTGTATTCCGGACCTCTAGCTGCACAGCTAATTGAGTTAACTAGCTAATCACAGCTTCAGTTAGCAGCAGTTAGGGGTTACGCTGGTCATATGCTGCCCCCTGTTGATTTGCAGTATGAATTTCAACAGGTGGCCAATTCTTACATGTTGCACCTTTTAATAGGGCCTAAAAAAATATGTATATCAGAATAATGAGCCTGTATTATTGTGTTGTACTGGTAATTATTATTTTTATTTATGTCACATTACGGAAGTTAACACTGGGACTGAAGATGTCATATATGATATAACATAACTAATATTAAATATCTCTGGAACGCGTACTTTTATTATCCAGAAGCGGTTCAAACGAGCGTCCCAGTATGCTTTAAAAAATCCACAATGATAAATCAGACACTATGCATCTTCTGTGATTATTTATACATATTATTGTGTTAAAAACTGTTATTGCTGTTGTTAGCCAAGTTTCCTTGTTGTGCTCACTACCCATCCAAAATGCAGATGAATCAGAGGCTGAATTCCTGACTTGTCGACCAATCAGAGCCTTCGTTTCTGACTGCGTGGCAACTCTGATTCCCTCATCTCAAACACTGTGTTTAGACAGGCAAACTCTTACATGCCATGGACAATAAATCACACGTAATTCAGTTCAGCCTGAGCAAGCCAAGTCCAAACATTACAAAAGTAACAATGCACATTATTAATGCACGTTTGCAGGTTTGATTATATAGCTAAATCCAGACTATGCTGACTACCATGCCAAAGAAAACTGAAGTGACAGGAATCACACAGCTGTTTGTTCATTTTAACATTTATTTAAAAGCTTACATGGATGTTTTAAGTCCTTTGTAGTAAAACGTTGTGTTTAGTGCCAAGCGATTAGTCTATAAAACAGACAGCTCAGCCACAATGAACAAGCTGAGAATGTTTTTTCATCAACTTAACAGGCACTCAGCAGGAATTGACTTCATGTTCAGTTAGCAGGCATCTGGACAGCCTGATATATGGAGGTCTTGACACTCGCACAAATACAGACACACACACACACATACACTCCCAGAGTCATGTTTCCATCACTTTTGGGGACATTACATAGACTTACTTTAATTTCCTGGAAACTTACTCTTACCACAACCATAACCTCTATTTTCCTTACCCTAACCTTAAACCAATTCTAGAACAGGGATTTGCGTTTTGTCCCCATAAGGAAAGCAGGTCCCCACAATGTGAGTAATACATGGCCGGACAAGCACATACACAATCTGGGCAACATGCCCTGATACACATACTCAAATGTAATATACACACACAACAGATGGGTTCTTATACCCTAACATACACACACACACACACACACACACACACACACACACACACCTGTCAGGTTATATGACGGAGATAGATGGTTATAGATGGTGTCTGTTTGTCAGGTTGTCTCTCTGGTGCTGGTCTAATGAGGTGGCACACTGTCCTGACTGACACAACCAGTCCAACAGGGTCCAAGACAAGTTCATGAATTACTAACCCACATCTATAAATAACCACAAGGTATCAGGGCAGACCCACAGAGAGAGCCTGAAAAATTAACTCAATATCAAATATTCAATTAGAGCAAGTTTTTATTCTGTTTGATGTGACCTTTTCTCCACCAGTTGGGTCAAAGAAGAGCACAATCAGATTCATACTTATCGTGAAATGTCTGATGAAAGGTGACTCTATTAAATCTTCTAAAATAAGTAAAAGATATTTTGGCCAATGGTTACCATGAAACTGACTGATATTCTCGGCGAACGCTCTTTGAGATTAGACATCACACATTGAACTTACGTGTCATTAAAGGAGCAAATGACACCAGTGTTCAGATGTTTGAGCACAGTTGAAACAAATAAAGTATATTAAACTTTACTGTTCTCCATATTCTTTATAGCATAACATTGTTTATTTAATCTGTCTTTATCTATATTGATGAATGCTCAGTTCAAATGAAGCCAAAAACGTCACTTTCCGCTGTAAAAAAATTACCTGAATGAATGCGTACTGCGCACTGTGCATCACATGACGTTGTAATTACGTGGTTCTCCCGCCCTGTCAGGCGCAAGAAAGCTTACACAAGAGCAGATGTAGATGTTAATCAAGCAGGGGATGCACACAGTCATGAAAAGAGGTCAAATTAGAAGAAAGTAAAAACACCTGTGTGGGTGTACAGTGGGTGGGGAGGAGCTTTAGAAACATATTCAAACTTTTCAGATTTACTTTCAAGTCAAAGTCCTCTGCTCGGTATATTTTTGTGCTTGTGGGGAGGTTAGTCATTTTAGATTAGAACGTGGGCAGCAAAAATGTAACTGAATGTACAAGCTGTATGGTCAAAAATCTCCTTGTTTCACATGAACTAGAAAAGTTAGCTAAGGAGAAAAATGGAGCATGAAATCTGTGTTGTTGAAAACAAGTCAAGTTTTCTTCTGAAGGGTAGACTGAGGTAATAATGTATGCTCTGGCACACACTTAGACACAAACAGGCCTTATACACAGCAGATTCTTTGACTTGTCACACTGTACTAGCAACAACAAAGGTGTAAACACTGGTGTTAACATTAACAATGGCTCTGTCTTATGGCTCTGTAAATCAGCATACACAATACCAGGACCCTGAAACTATAGCAGCTAAATGAAAGTCAGCCATCACTAATTTTGGTTTGTACACTACAGTATATTATGTATAACAAACACATACACACACTTTGGAGAGTATTGCAGGTACTCCTCACAGTTATATTCTTCATTTCAGGACATGAGACAACAAACAGCCCTTGAGGGAACTGTAGCCATCAGACAAAAGGGAGAGTCACTCCTCTGTCTTCTTGTTTTAATATCCACCAGCATGTCCCCTCTCTTACTTCCAAACACACTTAAGAGACAGGGCAGGCAAAACAATGACTGGGAAAAACACCTTCCTACATCCAAAAGGTAATTACAAGACTTGTCTGGTTTAGAAAAATGCTTCCACATTGCTGCACTCCTCTAAGCTTCTCTTAAAACTAACCAACAAATTATGTCCACAAATACTTCCTCTGAGGCTCATTATTATATTTCCATTTTTTAAACATTCTGCCCAAGTAATCCAATATGCTCAACTGCAAATAAATCACCTCTCACCTCCCTGACTTCATTTGACTTGCTAATTAAACTTTGCCGTTATCAAGGGTTTAATTAAACACACTTGACGTTGAAAGTAAGCAGAATTTTCGTGTGGTGTAGGATATGTAAATGCAATGAGTCGGGTTTCACAGTGTCGCTCTTTTGTGTCTGTTGAGTGTGTGTGTGTGTGTGTGTGTGTGTGTGTGTATGTGCCTGCTTGTGTTTGTTACACCTGATTCGTCCCACTGCAGTACTGCCAGAGTGTGGCAGATAAGGGTGAGTGGCAGAGTCATCATACTCTGCACTGCACCATTCAGTCATTAACTTACTGTGACGGTATGTTGGGTCAAAGTCAGCAAGAAATGCAACGCACATATATGCAAGAGCTTAAGACTCATCAGTGCAGCCTGTCAGACACAAAGACACACACACACACACACACACACACACACACACACAGACAAGGCACTCATAATGTTTGTCTTCATATTCTGTCAAACGTCACAAGGACAACAGTTTCATGTGGCCTCAAGACAGGGTAGTTAAAGGTTCACATGTGGGTGAAGTCTGGTAAAAGGTGTGAGTCTGAGGTAAAAAATAAAATAAAAGTACCATGTTCAGCACTGAACCCTGAACATTAGTTATGTGCCTATTGATTCAGTAGTTTATTAAAAGGTAAAAACAAAATGGAATAAGTTTGTCCTCAATAAATCTTCAGCTGTAAGTCAGCCTGAATGACTCGAGTTAGTTACCAAACAGCAGATAATTGGTGTGAATTTATGAGGCAATAAGTTGCTGGAAATAGCGCATGTGATCACTTGTTCAAACCTGGGTGTATAAAAGTAGAACAAAAGTTCACCTAGCAAACAAATTAGCCACCGACTGAGCAGCACGAGTTCTTAAACAATTCCCATCACGCATCCAGTGTCTGCTCTGTCTAACCTCTCCCAAAGTGGTTATATGAGGCAAATTGAAATTGCTTTCAACACTTGAGTGCTGACGGTTTTAAGGGTGACCAGGAGGTCAACATCAGCGATCAAGAGGAGGAAGAGATGGGAATCTCTTCCTCTGTTTATGGTCTGGTAAGCTCTTGCTGGCTCACACAAACAGGATGTTTAAAAACACGAAGTGACTCAAAGTGTGTTGTGGGCTTAAATGTGGTTTATAATATATAAAATGCATGCCTTATATCTGAGATCAAATGTGTTTAAATAGTCAGGTTGTGCTTTACCCAATCCAACCAGGAGAGGAGGATGTTGTTCCACTCTTTATTGGATCTGAAATGAACTTCTGGCTGCTCAGATCAAGTCTAAAATCTACAAATTTTCTGACATATTTAAATTATTCACAGAATACTAGGTGCAACCGATAGGAATTTTCTCATTTGCCCTTACTCTGTTTCCCCAGTGCTCACACTTGTTCAAAGTTACTCCCCACTTTCACTGCACCAAACCTGACACTTAGCCTGGGGTCACATTTGTCTTTGAGAATATTCTCCGCCCCCTGCCAGCCTTTAAATCGCTGTATCATAAGGCCAGGACTGTTAATGTGGCACCCCGGGGCTGCCACAGGAAGTCACTGCAAAGTCATAACTCTGAGTCAGCTCAGTGTACAGACCATTACAATGACTCTGCCGAAGAAGCACTAATTTTAGTCTGTAAGTCATCAACATTTTACTTTCATTTTGCACACGATCCAAAAGCCATCATCTTTAGGGATAAGTCACATCTTATAATCAATTAATTTCCAACATTTTCTCACTACTGAATTGATTCAGACCCTGTTTTCATTGTTAAATATCTGCATATTTATGGAGTTTTAAGTCCATTGGGGATTATATTGTAATAGAGTAACAATGCTGACACAGGTCAAAAACAGCTTGTTTTTGCTTACCATTCATTCTGTAGTTACAGCAAATCAGCATTAAGAGAAAATGTAGTGCATACCAACACACACACACACACACACACACACACACACACACACACAAAGAAAAAAACATTTGATTTACTTCGTCCATACTTGCTCATTAATGATAATGAAGGTGACCCGGCTAGAAATTCAATTTCCTCTAATTATGTTGATCGTCTCTCAGCTTCCACTTCAATCTTAAATGAAAAGGTGGCACTTGAAAACAAAAAAACATCAGCACTTTCAGTGTGGACATGTGAGTTGTTTCTCCTATGTGTAGTTTGTAACCAAGAAGAGTAAAATGTGTGTCCATCAATTAAACCACTTCAATGTGACCATCAGCAACTAAAACATATGTGTGCTGCGTATATTTGTGTTTAAAGGTCATTTCATACAGTTTTGTCCAACCTGAAAAGGTGGTCTGACATTTGAGAACACAACAAACAAGAATAAATTTCTTGTTCACGTCATGATGACATCACTGCTGTTCCTGCATTGCTAACAAGAGAACAGTAAAGATAAAATACCTCACTGATACATGAGAGTAAAATAACTTGATGTGACACTTCTTTCCTCAGAGGTTTGTGGAGGACATGCAGCTCTCATTTCCTTCTTTGTGGACCACACTCCTTTCAGTCACGTTAACAACTCATACATAGTTCTCCATTTTCTCTACATTAACCAGAAAGAGATCCAGCATTTCTTCCTGACGACAAAGTAAACAGTAAACAAGTTGAAAGTCGACCAGCAGGTTTGGGGGTGAGGACACAATCAACCTCTGCTGCGACTGAAATTAACAAACCCACTTTGAAAAGGGCAGTAGTAATCTTTCTAGGGAATTGCTTAAAGGTTTGCCTGTAAGAGTGTTGCTGTAATTGTCCACCTTAATGCACACGCACTGGCTTGCCTCGCCTACTTTCATTCTGAGCTGCGTGTGGAGGAATCTTTGTCGTATTTTAAGTAGTTTATTGAAACTATTGTAGCCAATGTGGACATCGCAACAACCGTGTGCACTTGTTAATCTATTGTGTCTGAGTCAGAAAAAAAGAGAAAGAAAGAAATGCTTAAATGGGTTGCCAAATATACTTCGGTGGCCCACCCAAGTAAAGTCTATGTGTGAGAAACACTGAGGCCTGAATATGATTCTTTTAAGTTTTCAACTTGAATCAAAGCAGCGTGCAAGCTTGCAGCACAATGAACAGCCCTAAGTGATGTACAGAGCACAAGAATAAAAAATATAAACAGGAACAGGTGGAGGCTGGAAATCAGCACAAGCAGCAACAATGGAATATAACAGGTACAGGAATCAGACATGTGACAAGAAATTCTCCACGTCACTTTATCTTTTAGTTTTTGTTTTTCCTATGCGTGTGTGTGTGTGTGTGTGTGCGTGTGTGTGTGTGTGTGTGTGCGTGCGTGTGTCTGTGTGTGTCTTTAGGAGCTAGAACATGAGGTCAGAGAGCAGGGAACAGGTGTTGGCAGGCAGGCAGCGGGATCATAGGATGCCTCTGGTATGGCACACACTGACTTCAGTCTCAGATGTCCCGAGTGACAGGAGAACTTAGAGGAAGGAAGAGGAGGAGGAGGAGGAGGAGAGGTGGGAGCGGATGAGACAGCAACAGAAGGACAGGAAGAAGAGAGTGGACAGAAGAAGAACAGTGGAGGAAGGTGGGAAAAAAAGAAGGGAGGTGGAAGAATGGAAAGATAAAGTGCAGCTGGGTGGGTAGCAGAGAAATGTCAGGAAAAAGAGCTCAGCATGAAAGACCTTTAAAGATGGTTGGAAATGACGCCAACATGCATCTTGGGGAGAAGGAACTACTTTGCATAGAGATGACCCTGATCTGCTGGAAGGACTTAGCGATGGAGGGACCAAAGGCTCGTCTGATCTATTCTTGTCCTGACCCGACCATCCCCCACCGTACCCGCACTCTGTGAAACCGGACCTGAGGCCCACCCTCCATAGAGGAGAGGGGGCTTGATGTAAGACTGTGATCAAGCTGCGTTCTAGTAGCTGGGGTCACGAGGGACAAACTCAACGTGAGAGGATTTGATTCCGAGCTGCATCACTCGCCTGCAGGCAGACGTACTTTCTAATGTATGTGCAACATGTGTAGAAATACTGAGCACAGATAGAAACTCATCCATCCTCAGAGAAAACTTCAGTCCACCACCAGACATCATAAATAATTATGTTCGCTATGAAAAACTTTAAGCGTGGGCCTCATGATGAGTAATACACCGGCTCTTTGCTGAGACAAGAGAGACACAGATGCCTATGATAAAGATGATCATTACTCTCATGTCCAAACACATTCAATCTCTACTTTCTCAGTCACTTTAACAGAAGTGTCACTGACAGTGACACCAAAAGACACACACAGAAATATTTCCCTCCTCACAAGTCAAACACTTACCATAATCTACAGTGTATCTTTAATAACGCACTCTGCTCTGCATGATCGGAGTATTTCATCATTCAGTTTCAGTCCACGGGCTGTTTTCTAATAAAGATCGTACTCAGATTGATTCTGTCAGCCCATTTGCAAAAGCAATCAACTCGAGCGTCTGTGACAAAAAATACAATTACCCATAAAAGACAGCACCCTATAAAGAGTGACCCTGAAAATAATCTTGGATGGACTCGCTCCCACTGCACACACACACGCACACACATGCACACAATGACAGTGGATGCGGATATTGTTTAGCTTAATCTTAGCCCTCCATATCCCCTCTCCAATTCTCCCTCTCTGTCCCACTCTTATCCACTTCCTCCTTACACACATCCACTCACACACACACACATCCACTCACACACACACACACTGACACACAAACACACACACACACACACAGTCAGGCCCAAAATAGACTAAGCTTATGTGTTATAGTACAGCAACTAATACATCCATAGGACAATTGTGCTTTGCCTTGCACTTTCTGACACACCTTAATAAAAGTGACATCAATATTTTCATTATTTTCATTACCCTTCAGGCTGTAAGGCAGCATGTGTTTTAATGTCTAGACACAAGCAGCCTTAAGACTCCTGTTCAGTAAATATCAGATTAGTGGTAAATACTGTAAGTGGCTGTCAGAGAAAGGCATTTTGGAAACAGCAGCCTTGCCATCTAAGCTTTTCCAATGGCCCCCTCTTTTGGCAGGAAGTAGGAGTTGAGGCACCTGGCATCTAAACTGCTGACACAGAGAGGTGGGCTGCTGGATGTGTGGTTCACTACCCTGACATGATTTTGAAATTACTGTACATGCGTGACAATAATTATGCTGACATTTTTGGCATACTGGTTACCTGCAAGGCGGTGTTGCTTGGTGCTCACTCGGTTGGTGTTTTGGACCATGCAGCAGAGGTGGAGCATGCCAAACATGGTGATGATCATCACAACACTCTGGAGCAGCAGGGTGAGCTCAAACTGTTTGCCTATCCTGCATGGACACAAACAGAAAACCAATCTGAGAAACAATAGAATACAATGTAAAAATACAGTGTAGACAACAAATTCATACGGCATTTGCAATTAAAGTATTAATAATAAAAACAACTAAAAACCACGTGCAGCACATCACACTACTCTATTCGATTCTATGGGTTTCATTACGGGACATGTCATATAGGCTATAAACAGCACAGAAAGACCTCATGAATAATGCAATATTCTATAACGGATCTATTAAATTCTCTTTTCCGTCCCTTCATACGGAACAGTGACCTGTGCTCCCTGATGTGTAAAACGATTTGAGAAGAAGCCTCAAAGTGTACACCATATGGCTCAGATAATATAATCAATCTCTGTGTTCTCTTCCTTTTCCATTAATTTTCTGACATCATGACTGATCTTAAGAGTGACCTCATAGATGGCCTGTGCCTCCCAAAGGGAAAAAAAAGAAAAACGGAAGAAAGCAGATGGAATAAAATCCAAAAGACAGACAGAAACTCATTATCATGTTAAAACACATGTGTCTCCCTGTCTTCCTCACCAGAAGAAGATGCGCAGGATGTTGGCTATGAGCAGCACCAGACACACTCTGGTGGAGAAGCCGTCGCTGTTGCTGCTCCTCTGGATCTCCTGGTACTGTGGCACATAGGGCAGGGCTCCCCCGAACACCATGACGCAGGATGCCAGCCAGGACAGCAACGTCCATGAGCCCTCCATGTCCTCCTCCTGCAGAACCACCTCTGCATCCATCACACTGTATGACGCTCAGGGGTGTCCAGGGGGTCTAGACGTTGCACCTGGGAGGCAGCAAAGTGAAAGATCACGGGTCAAAATAACGGGAGTTCAGCAGAGTTATCAGTGATGGATGTTGTGAGGTAACTTAAGGTCAATAACAGCCTGAAATTAACATTCCCCAAAGAGGCCAACAGCAGTAAAACTTATGAAGCTGGTTGCATGCAAATGCCTCAGTTATGAATGGACAAGTTTGTTTCAAAAACCTGTGACTGTTGACTGCAAATCTAATTAAAGAAAGACTATTCTCCTACCCAAATGGCTAAAAGTAAGCAAACTTTGACTTAATATCTTTTAGAGAAAATAGAATTTATATATTCTTAAAGCATCTTGTATTTCTGTATTTCCTCTTCCTACATTTTGTTATGGTTACTATTCCTTGGCAAAACAGTCAGAAAATAGAATTTCACTTAATGACTGATTGAGCCTTGGCAACACTACACAACTTTCAAAGACGTCAGCTTGCTGTACTGTTCACAGTACACAACTTCCTGTCTTGTAACCAGGAGTTTAGCAGTGGTTGTGGTTTGCACACTGTGTGACTGACCATCAACACGTACTACAAGATCACACACATGATATGTGAGAACAGGAATGATGCAGTCCAAGTTGTTAGTGCGCTGATTTGCAGCGAGAAAAAAAGAAAAAGAAAAAGAGTCTGGGTGAGAGGGTGGATTAGGATGCATGAGCAGCAAGGATTATTTTTTGAATGAAATGTTTAACTGCCTGCTTGTTTTGTGGTTCAGTAAGGACGACGTGGTCGACAAATACTGAAAATCTTGTGTGTATGAATTCTGAAACTATAAGCCATTGTTGTGGCTATAGCTCGTTTCTGGCTGCCCGACTCTTCCGGACAATATGGGCTTAAATCCTGCAGTGTGAAGTGTGCACATGCAGTGCAAGTGGTATTTGCACATACACACTCAGACACATGCTGTAAAGGGCAGAGGTGGTCGCACCTGAAGATAAGGGTTACGTCAATACAACTAGTGCAACGGTTGAACACACATGCATACCATATGTGCTACTCTAAACTAAAGTTCTCCACTGACTTGATGACCACCTTTATAAATATTACACAAATACACTTTACTAAACAGCTCCACTTCTCTTTCTGCCACCAATCTGGAAGAACTCACCAGCTGAAAAAAATGATGATTTAAAACCTCTTTATTGCAGTCAGTCACATTGCTGGTCCATAAATTGTGCAGGGTCAACAGGTGTAGAGTAAGTAGGGTAGTTATTTTGTTATACAAGGTTTGAATAATCCCATAATTTTAGTTAGTAATGATCACTGTCATGTCTGCAGTACCGAAGGCTCAGGTGCTAGAGTTCTATTATCCTTGAAATAGAGGTGTTAGCAGTTATTCTTGAGGGGGTGAAAACATCAATTTCTAAAGGAACAATGTTAGGAAATCATTCTTTCTCTGGAGATCACTACAGAGCAAAAAGATTGGTTCATTACATTTCAGATGTTTTTTTTATAAACAACTCCTCTGAAAAGGAAGTGGCATGTGGACATGTGGACATGTTTGATGTAAGAGCCAGCATGTTGCAAATACTGAAAAGTACAGAAAATTGGTGTGGTGCCATTCTTGTGTGATTGAATGGTTCTTCTTGTGGCTGTGTAATAATAATAGTGTCACTTTGCAGAATAAACAGAGGGCCAGCATAAATACAAAATCCTGCAGTATGCTCCCACACATATTTGGCAGTCAGTGTCAGCTGACAAGTCACTCAGTATAGCTTAGAGAGCCGGTCAACACACTAAGAAGTACTTAAGTAAAAAATCACCAACAGGTTCTCTGGTAGTAACTTTTTATCACACTGATGGTATGATTGCTTATAATAGGCTATTTCAACACAACAGATGCAGCTGCACTCGGGGCACCGAGAGTCATCCAGAAGATGAACGGGATCTGATTACTCATTAGGCATCTGTTATTTCACACAACTCAGCTGTAAGTAAGGACATAAGGACTGCAGTATCCCAGTCAAGACCTCGCTGCTGTGAGAAATGGAGCCAGGCAGATAGATCTGGCAGAGCAAAAGCCAATTCTCAAGTTATCTACACCTCAGTTTATGTCTCCCTGTCATTTCTGTGGAGCATTTTCAAAAAGTTTGAATTATTAACAATGCAAAGTGAATGCCAAACTGCACTGCAACCCTTGATCACAATCCATAAATGTCTTTTTACGGGTTTTCTGCGGTTAAACATTACTCTGGGCTTTAACAATCTATAATAACTGTCTCCAGCTATTTCCTTCAGCCTGGTGGTGTGAGGACAGTGATGGAATACAAACTAAGCACATTTACTCAAAAACTATACTTACCTAAAATGTAGAGGTACTTGTACTTTACTTGAGTATTTCCATTTGCTGCTATTTTATACTTCCACTCCACTATCTTCTGGAGGCAATTATTGTACTTTTTACTCCACTACATTCATTCAAAACTTTAGATACTAGTTAATTTGCAGAGTGCAGGCCTCATCAGAGCCAAAACAACATTTTTTTAGATTAACTGATTTTATTGGCAGTCTAATTAAAATGTAAAACAACACTGATTTCAACTATGTGAAAACTGCTGACTATTGGAATCTGATGATCGGCATGTATTATTTTCTTTTACTTTTTGATAATTAGGTTCATTTAAAAGAGCACGATGTAGTTTCAGAAAAAAAAACTCAAATATATACAATATTGATAAGGTAAAAATACAAATCCAGAAATATTTCTTGAATATATATACATATAAACAAGCTGTCCTGGAGGGGAATAACGTCCCCAGAACATTGTTTGATGTTAAAACATAGTACCTTGGAAGGGTCCAGCAAACATAAACAAAGAAACAGTATGAAATTGTTTTGTACTTTGATGACAGTTTTATTCAGTTTGTTCAGTCATGAAAATCAATAACAGTAATCAATAATCTTCCTCAAAACTACATTGTGCACCTTCAATATCAGATACGTTCAGACTTCCCCTTCAAGTTGTATGTGTATGGGTGACTTTCACTTTTGCTAATGTAATATAATCTCTGAAGTATGACTTTTGGTTACTTTGTACAACATTGCTGATTAAACTACCACACCACAGTAGTCTATGTTGATGTCCTGGGACACCTCTAGTAACAGAACAGGCTCTGTTATGTAAGCAAAGCATAGCTTCCTGGGGCTGGGTCACTAACATGCCTCAACATACACACATCATTTTTGGGCTACTGGCAGCTACAGTTCAGCACAGTAGCCTAGCCTACATGTCGCAATGAAGCAGCTATTACACCGTGTGGTTACACTGTTATACATTAATATTAGTGTTCAGAGTGGGTTTAGCGTGTGTAATGTCGAATTCACCACTTTAAACAGTTCACCAGAAGCCAGTACAGACATATACCGAGGAAGTGTGCGTCTTAGTCCTAAAAGAGTAAATCAGCTTTAAAATGCCCGCTCACAAAACGCACGATGACCGCCGGTCTGCTCATGTATCGACGCTGATACACATTTTATGCCTGTGTTAGCGGCAGAAGTTAAGACTGAACTATGTGTGTGCAAACTATGGACAAGTTCCAACTTCACTCACCTTCCTCCACTTTCCTTCACCTTCTCCAAACACCGACCCGCACACGCACAACTGTGTTTCGGCGTAGAAACACAGAAGTTTCCCTCTGCTGCAACTTACAAATGTCAACTTTAAAGAGAGGAGGAGAAGAGTGCACGCGCATCCAGGCACACCGCGGCTACACGCGCGCGCACACACATACACACACACACACACACACACACACACACACACACACACACAGCGCAGTGTTATCACCCTCAACACACTCCAGCAATAAACACGCAGGTCCTGTAGAGACTCAGTGGGGTGCAGCCTGATATAAACCTGCTCTGAATGAACGGCTCTTCCTGACATAAAGACGTAAAGAACAATAAACACTGTACATGCTGCTGCTCATTCAAAACTCAATGTTCCACTTTTCTCAGCACCGCCACGCAGCTCTCGCGAGACTTCCTTTGTTGTGGAACAGCTGACTGTGCGGTGGGCTGTTGCGAGTGACTGCTATCTGTTTCGAACAGTTAGGAACCTGATAGCAAACATAATCGACAGAGAGCTCTCTGAATTTTAGCACTGCTCGGGCACTGATAATCATTCACAGCGCTAACATGGCTGAGACGGACCCCAAGTCGGTGCAGGACCTTACCAATGTGGTGAGTCGTGATCGAGACGGCAAAGCTAGGGTTAGCTGCTAGCCTAGCTAGCAGAGGCGGTTGTGCTAACCAGGCTAAGCTAGCAAGCAACGGTTAGCAAAAGTATAGCGCATCAGTAGCATTTCATGCTTTTTAATTTTTTTTTGTATAATAAAAACGTTCACATGTGTTCAACCGGTTTACTGAAGCCAGGACGTCCTGACTTCTGTTTAGCTCCATCACGTTATGTAACTAATGGTCAGTGTGTCCTGTAAATGACATCACCAAATCACAACCGAGTAACCCGCAGTGCATTACACAAACAGAAGTTATGCTGCTGTCTAACGATATTTATGTACGTTGTGACGCTTGTTGTAATGGTAGCTGATCGTTGTTTCCATTGTCAGTTTACACCACATCGCATGAAGTGCAGCTTCATGGTGTAAATGGTATTTTACATTCAGCTGAGGTCATGTTTCTGAGATGAGCAGTGTAGCTGCCCCCACAAACCTCTAACAACCCCCCTGCTAGTTGTATTTATTTATTTATCAAGTTAGTTTTTGCTTGCTTGTTTTTCTTACACTCTTCATTCATTCTATACATTTTTTTTATTCACATGGATTGTGGAGTAAAGGTTTCTTTAAGTCCAGCCTAACCTTTTCCTCTCAAGGATGCCCACTGAGATGTGTTTCTATTTCTAGTTTTAATGAACTTTAATTGTATCATCCTGACTTTTGAGATGAAGGTGCCTCCTAACCATGAGTATTTCACATCTGAGGAAGAAAATTAATTGCCAACTATTTTGATTAATTCATTCAGTCATTCATTCATTTTTAAAGAAAAACTTGAAGAAAACATTAGCTGGTTTAATCTTCTTGAAATGTCAGGATGTGCTGCTTTACTTTGTCATTTATGATCATGAATTAAGGGAGAAAATAATGGTGCAGAATAGTAAGAATTTATAGTGCATTGTGCTTTCCATAGTGAATCATCTCAAAGAATCATCTCCCATGCCTACTGAGCTTTTACATAGTTGTCAAGGAAACTAGATCCTTCTGTTATCATAGACCACAAGCACGCTGCAATAGAGTTGGAGAGCAGATGTTTTTAAGTGGCAGAGATATTTTTAGTCATAAAGTCTTCTCAGTGTTCTGCAGTATGTCATCCACAAGTTAAATTGGTAAAAATTTGATTAATGGCTGCCATCTACAGTGAAACAACTTTGATCAGAGGATTCATTTATTTGTGGCTGCACTGATGTAACTAACAGTGTTTGTGCTTTTTGTTCCACAGGTCCAGACTCTGCTGCAACAGATGCAGGACAAGTTCCAGACCATGTCAGACCAGATCATCGGCAGGAATATCCTTACTATCGTTCGCCACTTGTTCATTGATTGAATGCACTAAGGTGCAGAATTTTAATCTAGTTTTAATATAATAGATTGGCGTCTCAGTGGTGATTTCTTGCATCCTTCTCTCTTTCACATCCTCTAGTTTCCTTATATAATAGAAGTACGGACGGACAAGGAGATTATTTTGCACATTTGAGATTAACTTTGTGAGTTCATTATGTTAATTATGTTCCTTAACTGGTGCTCCACTTGACGAGATGAGCACGCGAATTGATGACCTGGAGAAGAACATCGCCGATCTAATGACCCAGGCTGGTGTTGAAGAGATTGAGGCAGCACCGGAAAAAGCTAAAGAGGGTCAAGGCTCATAATGAAGGTATGAAGGAAGTGGTAGACCAGTATACACCAGTGTACCCTAATATATTTTTACACTAATATCATAAGATTGGATTATTAATGTCTTTTGCCAATTTAAGAATTTAGTCTTTCAATATCTCCAAAAGTATGTAGTCCATCTCAATTAATAATTAGATTGTATAAATGTGTCAAAATACATGCTTATTTGTTTGAAAATAAATTCATTTATGTTTACTACATCATGGACCATTTGTTCCATCTCTCCTGCAGGTTCCTAAGTAACACGGCGTGGAGTCGGTCCCACAGCCAGGAGCAGCAGACTTTTCCATTCTGAAAAATGACTTCTATTGATTTGGTGTGTCGTAGTGTGAAATGCTTTTTTATATATTGAATATTGTGATAAACGGTTACAGTTGTGTAATGACTTGAAAAGTTGAACGTTATTTGTAAGCTAGAATAGTGTGATGTGCCCTTCAGAACCTAAAATGCTCACGTGCAGGAATGCAACTTAATGGATTTTGTGTGCCGAGCCAGCGGTGCCATCATGTATCATAATAATCAATTAAATCCTGTGAGGTGATGGCTGATGGGGACAGTTTTCCCCTAGCCTTTGCCGAGAAGTACAACCCAGCAGGCTAACAGGCCAGTACAACCTCCATCCCACCCAACATGGGACACAGTGAACATCTGAAGCCTGCACTGTTTTATAAACAGCAGTGTTAGTACCAAGCTGTGGGATGCATTCCAATTCTGATTTTCTTCTATTAAAGCTATTTAATACTATGCTGTTTGTCATATGTTACATAATCAATATTAGGCAAGGTGCTGAATGAATTTCTAAAGATATAATCAACTCTGAGGTGCTCAGAGTTTTTCTGTATTTATTCTTTCAAGCCAGAGTTGTATTTTATTATGCAAATTATCTAGAACATCTCAATGTTGCATGTTTTTTGGTCTGTATTGGTTATATGTTTTTAAATTACATTTAGTATTACACTTGCAGGTCAAATAAGCTGTGAAATTAGGGATTTATCTTCTATAATGGTCAATAAGTACTTTTAACTGACATTGAGTGTGTATGGAATTTGAGGTTTTTGCAACAATGTCCACTCAAAATCTTTGTCACTTCACTGCAGAGTGGGAACCTTTATTCAAATTAATGCAAACAAGATTTACAAACAAAACAACCAACAGCCATCTTCATAATAAAGTGCCAAAATCATCAAATACAAAAGAACAGCAGTAAACAAAACGTGTCACAATCTATCAGTCTATCAATCACAAGTACATCTGTAGTCTACGAATATATTCTAAGTGCAATATTAAAGTACTGTATGTATTATAAAGTGAATGGTTCCTTAATTGCATCTTTGTATGAGCTTATGAGACTGGGGTTAGAACTCAAAGTCTTCCTCTGTCATGTCGATGGCCCAGGCAAACTTGTCCCTTTGGCTCTTGTTGTAGATTTTGTCTACGAGTACCTCCATGTTCTTACACCTGAACACACGAGGAAAAGATTGTAAGGCATACGCTGCAAAATAAATAATCATTTAAGCCAATCAGTTAATCTCCTATTAGCTCAAAATCTTCTCTCATTTGGGTCCAGTATGTAGGATTTAGAGTGATCTATTGGCAGAAATGGAAAATAATATTTATAATTACATTTTCATTAGTGTAAAATGAGCCTTTCATATCTGCAGAGGTAGCAGGTCCTCTTCAATGAAATCTGCCTGCTTCTACAGTAGCTGAGAAAGGACAAACCTAACACTTGGCTCTACAGAGGGCCTGTCAAATTTGTACGTTACCTGAAAGTCATCATAGGTTTTCCTACACACTTGGAAAGGAAGGGGTGAAGGGATGGGTATTCAGTTGGTTACAATCTGCAAACTTACTACTAGATGTCACTAAAATGTACACACTGGTCCTTTAAGAACCAGCATGGAGGTATCCAGATAGAGGATGTAAACACACTGCTAGAATACAAGCAATAGAAATAAACCAAATACATTTAATGGCCTATGCATGAGTGAGAAAATTATTCAAAGGACTTTTTACGTTCAGTTTTTCATTTGAAGATGAACAAACTACTGTCATGAATCAGTACAAGCAATACAGAACCTCGGAGCTAAAATACACTAATTTTGCTTTGAGGCAAGAGAGGAAAACACTGACAGCATAAATAACAGTCTTAAGTAAAGAATAGCTAGATGTCCACATTATAAATTCTTTTGTAGATTTTACTGGAATCTCCGCTTTGCTACAGCAGACATGTTTTATCCAAAGTCACCTTGTGTTCTGCATTACTGACAATTAATGTCAGCTAACCTCCTGCTGTTTGGAATAAACTGTTTTAAAGACAGAGTAGACAAATTGTTATACTACAGACATTCCTTATATCTCTGATTAAAGTCATAGAACGCAAAATGAGTCTAATGGTCTGTAAACTGACTGCTTTAACTTTTAACTTTAACGTTATTATACTGTCAATGTAATCGCACTTTTCGGATGTTTTTCCAGAAACACTGGTTATTCGGTAGATGGGTTTCTGATTAGATTCACTGAGCTCAGCAGGTTACTATTATGATTTACACTAAACCAGAAGTCAAACCAGCTTCAAATTAAGCCCAAAATTAGTAGGCTGACCCAGTAATCTTGCTTTGTGATACAGGTGGAGATGCTCCAGGTAGTTCTATTTAAAAACCCAAGTTTGTCTGTGTGCTCGCTCTTAGTGTCTGCCTTAATTCATGCAACTGCCTGCCTGTGAACAAGTGTTTTTTTACCATGGCAACAAGAGTGTCCATATTCACTCACCAAGCCACGCTAATGCGTGGGTCCAAGTAGTTGAGCTTGGAGGTACCCAGTGCAATCTGTTTGTTTTCTTCTCTGTCAGTCGCCTGTACCTCCATCTTTAGCAGCTGCTCCTCACAACGCTTCACTGCTGCCTTCTTCCGCTCCACCAGCCTGACATAAAATAGACACAAAGGCAGGTGAAATAGAGTCGAGACACCTCTGGTAGATATAAGGCAGGAACAGTTCAATGTGTATTCTTTCCACAGTCAGGGCAGGCAAAAAGAAGTGTGTTTCCCTCAGTATTCAGCATTATACAAAAGATGATTGGTATAAATAAGAAGCTGTGCAAAAAGTCCCAACTGCAGAAAACCAATGCATCTAAAACATTTTTTAAAACAGTTAAACAATCTCAGGGCTCAGGGAAAGAGATGGGTATACAGCTCCATATACCACTGTTGGATTTTGTTTCCTGGCTCGAATTCCACAAATGGCTGACATTTTTCATTGAAAGCTCTCAGCTGACATCCCTAAACACTCCATAATGTTCTCCCGACATCTAAATATCCAGTGAATCATGAATACAAAGCAATGCACACACAAAAGCAAAAGTCCATTGTGGACGTCATACTGCACTGCACTAACAGTGTTCGTATTTGCTTTATGGCTCCAGGCACAAAAACAAAAGTTTAACTGCAGGGAAGTTCATTTGAGTGAGTTAACAGCAGGGCCACCACCACTACGGCTAACATAATTTCAAGTTCAAGATCTTACACTTCCTATAGCATCGACCCGTGGCTCATTATTCACAGTGAAGCAATTATCTCGATTGTTTAGAGGCACTTGAACCTGTGGGGTACCTTTCTATTGGTACTCGTGTGTGCAGTGCACCTTGTGATTTAGTCTCCACTGAAGAGGTGCTTGTATTTTAAGATTTTTGTCACTCATTGTTATTTGCTTTAATATCCACAGCTTGCCTTTTATATTTTATTTTAAGACTTACGTCTGTAGCTTGGGGTCAGAGCTGCCTTTGGTCTTGGCCTCCTTCTTGGCCTGTTTCAGCTCCGTCTTTGCTAGCGCCAGCTGTTCCTTTCGAGCATCAATCTGGGTTGGGCACATAAGGACATGGGCATTTTTTTATATATGGATTACTGTTGGCTTCAAAATGCCATTGCAAGGGCCGGAAGGATTACATGCATGGTCTCTTTAATAAAGCCTAGTGACACAACATTATCATCCCTGCTAATGCATTCTGAGGGAAATGTTAATGTGAGAAATGACGAGGCGTTGAGGTGCTCTTACCTTGGCCTGAAGGTTAGCCATAGACTGATCAAAAGTCTTTGGCGGCGCCCGCTGGTGGTTACACAGAATAGCGACTGCTCTGTTAGCCCTGTTGTAGGACAGCAGTTTCTCTGCCACACTGTCTGCCTCTTGAGGGGGTGACACAACAGTCATTTGTATTTAAGCAGGAAAATCCTGCTGAGAACACATATGTGACCAGACTTATGCATAGACATTTAAAAGATAAAATCATGCTTGTGTCCCTCATGTCATTCACACACAGTTTCAACACACACACTATGGCCACATGACAACCAGCAGATTGGCTCTCAGTTGGCAATCCACAAATGAGAACAGAGTGTGACACTTCTATCTCTGAATGGAAACTGTGGCCGAGGCAGCAGCCAATAGGACCCTGATAAGAGCGAAGCAGCACTGGGTAAAGTGATAATGTACACCTGCCATGGCTGGAAAAGCTGGCTGATGTCAGGGTATCTTTAATCAAGCAAGCTAAAAATAAAATAGAAGTCTTATCGTCGGACTGCAGGACACACGCAGCCAGGTAATAAGGCCACGATAAGGGCCAGACTGATAAAAGGCTACAGTATTAAAGCCACTGGTACAGCAGCTGAGGAGTGTGAGCCAGCGCTCTAAAATGCTGTTCATGTCATGTCAGACTGCTTTGTAGCACAGCGGGTGTGTGAGACTTACTGTTTGTGAGCTCTTTGAGCTGCTGTTGTAAAGTGATGGAGGCGTTGTATGTCCTGAAGACCTTCGCAGTCAGACCTGGCATGAGAGAACTCAGGTGCTTGTTCAGCATGTTTGTCTGCAATAAGAAATGGGAAGGCGAGGGACAAAGAGGAACAGTCAGAGAGCAACAGTCACATCAACAAATCCATCGTCATCTCAAAGCCATTACACCAACTCTGCCACTAGGTGGCACTGTGGCATTGTACCACCGCCGTGTCCTCAGAGACTGTAATATACCATAACAAATAAAACACAAACTACCAGCTCTGCCTTCATTATCATCATCATCCATTAGAACAAGGAGATTAAAAAAGATCACCGTACAATTCCCCCTCTGACATTTCTGCAGGTATTATAACAAGTTAGAGCTGTCAAAGCCAGTGCTTAGATATCCATTAGTTCCTGTCAAATGGCTGCTGCAACTGCACCACAACAGCACAGGAACAAAACAGAGTGTATGGGCACACACCACTGCTGTGAAAGCAAAACAAACAGCACACTCACTGCACACACACTGATATGAGGTGCAAACATGTGGACTTGAGAGGCAGATAACACATGGGTTTCTAAACACAGGGAGGTGAAGCACAAAAACGTCCATAGAAGTTCGCTGGTGAGCTCACAGCCAAAGAAGGACTAATTGGGACGATTCTGATGAAGATTACAATAATTATGTGGTTGGATTAATCAGAGCGGGGTCAGAACCCTGTCTGGGGCCACCGACTTGTACAGATATGTGTGTGTCTCACACTGCAGGAGCTTATTAGAAACAGGATGAGGGAGGGTTAGCATGTCTATATACATGTGCATGCAGGTACACACATCCACATGCACACACAGTTGCTGTCGTGCTTGCCTTGCTAATGAGCTACCCAACTCTGTCCTTGCAATGCTAATGGAGGTGTCTGAGGAGCAGGTAGTGTAGCTCTCACACCCCTCTTGGCATGATGTTATTGTGTGTGCACAAATCTGTGTGTTTGGCATTATAACAACTTGCTATTACAGCGGTTGTAATTTCCTACCTAGAATACAGCGCGGTTTATACTGGACTTTCTCAGTAATGCAATATTGGACCGTTGGTGGTGATGGCAAATAATGCCTGGGGGACAAATACTGACTGTTACAGTTCTTAACTTGCTAAATGATGACCTGTTTTTCATTCTTGGCAGGGTCCAATGTGTGTTCTCTGCTTGAGTTACCTTCTCGTTGATGGTGGAATGGATACAATTGAGTGAAAGGAAAATATAAAAGCAGCTCATAGGGAATATAGTACGTTGCAGGTAGTAATTTTATATATTTGACTATGAAATCCCAGTGAGGTTACAATTAACCTGAAACTGCAGACAGTGTGTATACTGTAGCTCTAATGATGTGGACTCTGGAGAGGAGGCTTCCAGACAAGCCTGACAAACGGCTGCTTTTCCAGCTCAGATCAGCCACTCACACTTCAGCATGTTTTGTGTGTGTGTGTGTGTGTGTGTGTGTGTGTACACGAGTGCACGCACGCGCGCCTGGCCCAGCTGAGCATTTTGAATCCAATATATAGTAGCACCTCTTCCTCCCTCTCTGCAATGTCATTCATTATAATTATAATTATATTATATTATATTATTATAATTATTATAACTAATGTCTGCAACACTGAATGCTAACATACTGTATATTTGCATTTATGAGCTCCAGTGTGCATTACATATTTCTGCAAAATCAATATAACTGCATTTCTGTGTTTGGCATTTTGTGAAGTTGGTCAGAAACAGGACAGAGCGAGACAGAAAGGAGTGAGAGCCCACAAAGTCCTCTGCTGACTATAACTCGGGATGTTACACTTAAATGAGCCTAAAAGACACAATTAATTTAAAAAGAGACACAACAAAAACATTTCCAAGATCTAATTTTGCCTACATGTTACTTGTTTAGTAATCTTGTTGAATTGCAAAATACATAAATAAATCAGTCTCTTTCTTCATCCTGTAAATCATAAAACTATTCACATTGAGTCTCATCTAGGTTATATAAAATTGCCACTTTAGAGTGATCTTATCAGATTTTAGAGACTTGATTGAAATCCCTCTTTTAACTCGACCCCATCCGCATAATGTCAAAAATATGTGAAGCTGCTGAAAGACCCTAAACTTTCTGAAAGCAACAATTGAGCCAACTTCATGCAACAATTCAGCAGCGGTATGGAGGACTACACACAGAACAACAGTCTATGGAGTCATAAACTGTCTCTGCGACTTGAGGACAAAGTGATTGTTTGGAGGACGAGAGGATTGATCAATCTTCTGTGTTGGAAAGCCGAGTCACCAGCGTACAGAGTTACTTACTCTGATCACTTATAAATAACAGTGCAGACACTCCATCTTTCAGGTCTGACTGAAGAAACAAATCTGATTTGCCTGCTATTTGAAAACAGTCTTTTTGTGTGAACAACTGACCTCCACACAATTAATGTCTTTGATGAGAGGGAGTGTGCACCATTATCTCAGCTAGTACAATTTCCGTGCCTCCTCCTTCTCTTTGATGCATGAATTAAATTACTGCAGTAGCACCTGCGTGATACAGCTTTGCACTGTACGTGTCAGACAGACCTGCTCGTTTGTGTGAGGTGAGGGTTTGTGTCCTTGTTTGTGAATGAATCAATGCCACGTGACTATTCGACATGGCAGCTGTAATCTGTCATACCATTAAAACAAATGTCCCCTCATCAGCCCAACAAAAATTCCCAAACTTTCTAGACAACAAATAAAATAATCACTTCACAGATATATATTACATGTAGATACCACATTGCACACTGCTGAACATCCATATGGCAGTTTAAGTGAAAAACAGCATGCCTTATGGGTTTTTTAAAGAGCTGTAACAGGTTGTATACTCATACTATAACTCTGACCCATATGGCAAAAAATGTTAACCTCTGAAGCATCAGTGCCGTGTGTAAATAAAGTTACCATACAGCAGTGTGACAGCAGGCTTTACCCAGCCTTGTAGTGTAGTGTGGCCAGTTCTGAACAGCTACAAACTAGTTTCTTTAGAGCAAACTGATGCCCTAACAGAGCCTGCAGGACAAAGTTCTGAAAATATTCATTTCAAACAAAGTTTGCCACCCTAAGCAAGGAGTCTGTCATATAAACCAAACAGTTAACACCATGCTCACCAGTCAAGGTAGTGCATCTCTGCACATCAGACAGGCTGATAATTAAATACAAGTAGAGCATACGAGTGGTACCTGTGTGGAAATTTCTTGATTATGAGATGCATCGTGATGCAGACGTAGAAAACTCTGCATTGACGCAGTGAAGGAACACAAACAGAGGAGTTTGCAGACTATGCGGTTTGTTGATTTTCTGGCCTTGCATGGACTATGAAGTTGTAAAGTTAAATTCCAATGCCGCTCTCTTGCATTGAATTGTGGCGAATATTAAGACTAATGTTGCTTATGTTAGGTATCACAGAAACTGAGAGAGATCAGCAGCGAGTGATCAAGAAAAGCACCCAGCATTTTGAAATCGTACATCTCGAGGCACATGTCTGATTTTATGAACTAGACAAGACACATGCTGTGTGTAAAATCTGCCTCACAACAATTACTAACTACATTAGCAGTTTTCGCCTGAAGCTATCATCTCCAACCATAAAGAATACAGCAAGCCCAGCTAATCAAACCATGAATTGAGGAAGCGCTGTTAACTTTGCCTTTCCTACTCAGAAAGAGATGCATGCAGCAGAGTCATGTTTGTGATGTTTTTTGTAGATTACAGCATATGTGTAATGCACTGCAGATAGATTTGTTTTGTCTTCTATCATTTTAATGTACTGGGATGGCCAGGGAAGATTCACAGCTCTAATGAGTTAAATATAAATCACATCAATGTATCTCCCTTCCTTCTTCATGTGTTTCTGTTTTCCATTTAGTCCCAACATTTCCAATTGTGTCATGGAAATCATTCCCCCTCTGCCATCATGGAGGATCCTTCAACCCTTAAAACCACCTCTAGGAGACAAGGAATAGCAACGAAGGGAGACTTCTGGAGGAGCTTAGAGCGAAGAATCGCAGCTGTATGCTCTGCGGAAATTTCTTTACTGGATGGCCCTTTTGATTGGATGTCTTTACTGATTGGTCAGCTGATCTAACGGGAGATTAAACAGTCGGGTTGCTTTTACGATACAGCAGATCACAACTACCTGTTGATCAGGAATTACAGCACCAACAGCAGCTGTTAACATTTATTCATAAAATAAAATCAAGAATCAATCATTAGATTTACTCTCCTCCTCTCCTCTTTTCCATTTCAAGTATGTGTCAGCTCCTTCAGGAACATTTGAGATGAGCTATATGAGATGCAATAAAGTGCGCAATCATAAAATAATGTGATAAATCTAACACTTCTTACACTAGAATATATAAGAGAACTTAATTGCAAAGTGTTGCAGCATCACACAAAGCTGCAATTCTTGTTTTGTTTGTTTTTATTATTTTACAATACAATTAACACATTCTTAAGCAGTAATGTGGTGTGATTACAACAACAGTAATTACGACAAATAACAGTAATCCATACATAAATTAGAAGATTTAAAAAGGAATATTAATGTAGATTAAAGTCGGCTATGTAAAACAAATTACACATCTAAATGAATACAAGCCTCTTGTGTATCTCAGACTTTTATAGGCCTATATTACAGCTTTTCCACAAAAGTCTATACAGGTTTTTTTTACGCAGGTAAACCAGCTACTTCCACTTCCCACTTCCCCCAGACAAGGCAGCCTGTCTGTGATTTTTATCTGAAGCATAACATTGTACGTCACAGACGTCATGTTAAACGTCACCAATGCGCCGGAAACAGTTGTGACAGAACAGAAAACAGCAATAGACCCATTGTGAAGCGTCTGTAAAACGCTGGATAAATTACTCTGAGCATCACAACCCCCGCAAAATGACACGTTTCACTCTCATAATTTGAGCCATTCGGTCCAATAACATTCCGAAAGTCTAGAAGAGCAGCACAATTAAATTATTGTATCCCCATTCAGGTTAGCCGGGCGCTAAACCAGAAGTTAGCAGGCTCAGTCAGTGGAAGTCTGTAGTGTGCATGCTCTATGGGCCCTACAATGCAGAAGCTATGCAGAAGACAGTCGAGTCATTTTGGCTTCATGCGCCACTGAGCAGCTTTCACAGAAATGAATGGGACGTAGGTCAATAGGTCCATGGTTCACCCAGGTCTTGCGTTTAGATCAAAGCCGAGCCGAGCCGATAAAAAGGTCTACTGCAGTCAACTGACCCGGGTGTAAATGCAGAGTTTACACATTCCCATTGCACACAAAAGCCTGATCTAAGCGGGTTTAAGTGGGATTTTTGACCAGTGGAAAAGGGGTATATGACGAACACAGCTGTGCAGCACATTATATGTAACACCGTTGACATCACTTAAGACCACCACGATGGAACCAAGGGTTTTTCATTTTGCAACTCTGGCTCTTCCATCCTCACGACCCTCCCTCACAAGTTAGGGAAGCTGGACACACAAGTGTAATGAAAAGCACCCCTCTCTCCTTCCACCTCCTACCTACCTTTTTACAGCCATCATCCACCTTCTCCCTCCTAACCTCCCCTCACCTGGACCAGCTGTCACCTTCCTACCACTCCGCCGATTGCCTGCATCACCCCCCGCACACACACACACTTTCTCTCTCCGCCCTCTCAGTGGCCTGGCCTTTCTGTGTGTCAATCAGTCTGCCCACAGCAGCCATTACCATTCCACCTCCAACACACTCTGACATTTCCTGACACACTAGAGGGCAGAGAGCACAGGCACCGCACTCCTTTCTTCAATTGCTCCATCTCTACATCCCGTCCTGGATCTTCCTATTCCTGCCTGTCAATCTTTATACACCAACACGTGGGCTGGCTTTTAATCCTTCCTGGTGCTTTCTTATCTGCATCTCTTTCTCCTCTGTTTCATTAAACCCCTTTCCTCTAATTACCATTCATCTGTTGCATACGCTCAGACCTACAACCCTACTCTTCGAAAGTGTACCACAAGATGATGCATTTCTAAGCAATGACAGCACTTAACCCAAGGTCACACAAGGCTGTGAGCTGCTCCTGCAGTAGCCTGGTTTCCACTACATGAAACCTCTACATTGAGTGATTCTGTATATTAATCCCCGACAAGGACAATCTGTTAGCCTGGAGCATAGGCTAAAATAGAC